>NC_139220.1:2551931-3874431 GCF_055691185.1 Crinia signifera | reverse complement strand
AATGGGCATCACGGTGTGTGGCATATGTATAATGGGCATCACGGTGTGTGGCATATGTATAATGGAGCATCACGGTGTGTGGCATATGTATAATGGAGCATCACGGTGTGCGGCATATGTATAATGGCATCATGGTGTGGGGCATATGTATAATTGCATCATGGTGTGTGGCATATGTGTAATGGGCATCACGGTGTGGGACATATGTGTAATGGGCATCACGGTGTGTGGTATATGTATAATGGAGCATCTCTGTGTGTGGCATATGTATAATGGGCATCACGGTGTGGGACATATGTATAATGGAGCATCACGGTGTGCGGTATATGTATAATGGAGCATCACGGTGTGGGACATATGTATAATGGAGCATCACGGTGTGTGGCATATGTATAATGGAGCATCACGTGTGTGGCATATGTATAATGGAGCATCACAGTGTGTGGCATATGTATAATGGAGCATCACGTGTGTGGCATATGTATAATGGAGCATCATGGTGTGTGGCATATGTATAATGGAGCATCACGGTGTGTGGCATATGTATAATGGAGCATCACGTGTGTGGCATATGTATAATGGAGCATCACGGTGTGTGGCATATGTATAATGGAGCATCACGGTGTGTGGCATATGTATAATGGAGCATCACGTGTGTGGCATATGTATAATGGAGCATCACGGTGTGTGGCATATGTATAATGGAGCATCACGTGTGTGGCATATGTATAATGGGCATCACGGTGTGCGGCATATGTATAATGGACATCACGGTGTGTGGTATATGTATAATGGGCATCACGGTGTGTGGCATATGTATAATGGAGCATCACGGTGTGTGGCATATGTATAATGGAGCATCACGGTGTGTGGCATATGTATAATGGAGCATCACGGTGTGTGGCATATGTATAATGGGCATCATGGTGTGTGGCATATGTATAATGGGCATCACTGTCTCCCCTCTCTGCATCCTCCACCACTTTGTGACTCCCCTCCCCGCATCCTCTGCCACTCTGCATTCCCCCTCCTACCCTGCATCCTGTGCCACCATGCCCCCTCACACTCTGCGTCCTGTGCTACCCTGTGTAATTCCTCCCTCCCTTCGTTCTCAGCCACCCTGAATCTCCCCTCCCAGCATTCTACGCCAGCCTCCGTTTCCCCTCCCTCCCTGCATCCTCTTCCACCCCGCCACTCTACTCTCACCCCTCGTCACCCCCTTCTCACCATTCATCACCAACCCCTCTCACCCTGTGTCTCCTCATTCCGTTGCATAATGTGAAGTTTAGCTTTTTTTTCTTTTTACTCATTCTGTGTGGCATTTTGTGAATTTTGGATCATTCCATGTGTCATAATGTGAATATTGGCTCATACTGTGTGGCATAAGGTGTACAGGATTTTCTGGGGGACGACGACAGTTGGGAGACCCCCTGTCTCTATCTCCCCAGCCCCAAAAGCTGCAGAATAGACGCTGTATGCATGTGCCTATTCTGCAGGGGCTGGGGACATAGACAGCAGCTCATAGAGCCACTAGCCATGCACCCACAGCGGCAAAAATTGGGCAAAAAAAAATTGGGCAAAAATCAGGCGCGCCTACGGCGCGCAACAACACACCCCCCCCATTAGGGCTGCTTCAAGATATTTCCCGGGCTGGTTTTAATTCCCAATCCGCCCCTGGATAGTACCCTTCACCCTTTCCACCTTAGCGGTTACTTGGGGTCAGCAGAGAGTGTGGAGTGTACCATCAGTCCCAAGGAGTTTACACATGACTTGAAAAGACTTTTCATATACAGTTGAGTGCTCATGAGTACCATATCTATAAACAAAGACATCAACACATAGGAAAGAAATTTCTAAACACTTCTAGAGTGGACTGTACAAAGTCAATTTGTATTACCTGCAGAGGATCCTGCTGGAGGAGGAATGTGGAGATGGCTCTGTGGGAACAGCCTTTTCAGTATCTTTCCTCAGACAAATAAGGCATGACCTTGCCATCTTACCTGCCTGTGGAGTGAACTCTCTCTCCACAGCCCTCCCTCCTTTCTCTTACCCAGTGGGGGTAGGACTATGGGCCATGTCTAGGGGTATTAACGAAGAGGTTCTCTGTTGAGAAACTCGTTATATCAATGGGTACATTTAAAGCTTGACCTCAGGTTTTAAATGGTGATGCCGTATTTTGGGGCGTTATGCTGCCTGTTTTTAAATGGATTTCTATTGGAGCTATTGTTGCCATTAATCCAGTGTCCTGCCCATCTTTAGTTCAAAGGGAACTCGGTATTCACGCTGTAATTTTTAGCTACCTTAGTGTGCATGCATGGGTGGGAGAGGACAGCTGGTAAGTACGAGGAGGGAAGTGTGCATACATGGGTGGGAGAGGACAGCTGGTAAGTACGAGGAGGGAAGTGTGCATGTATCGGTGGGAGAGGACAGCAGGTAAGTATGAAGAGTGAAGTGTGCATGCATAGGTCGGAGAGGACAGCTGGTAAGTACGAGGAGGGAAGTGTGCATACATCGGTGGGAGAGGACAGCTGGTAAGTACGAGGAGGGAAGTGTGCATACATCGGTGGGAGAGGACAGCTGGTAAGTACGAGGAGGGAAGTGTGCATGCATAGGTGGGAGAGGACAGCTGGTAAGTACGAGGAGGGAAGTGTTCATACATGGGTGGGAGAGGACAGCTGGTAAGTACGAGGAGGGAAGTGTGCATGCATGGGTGGGAGAGGACAGCAGGTAAGTACGAGGAGGGAAGTGTGCATGCATGGGTGGGAGAGAACAGCAGGTAAGTACGGGGAGGGAAGTGTGCATGCATGGGTGGGAGAGGACAGCTGGTAAGTACGAGGAGGGAAGTGTGCATGCATGGGTGGGAGAGGACAGCAGGTAAGTACGAGGAGGGAAGTGTGCATGCATGGGTGGGAGAGGACAGCTGGTAAGTACGAGGAGGGAAGTGTGCATGCATGGGTGGGAGAGGACAGCTGGTAAGTACGAGGAGGGAAGTGTGCATGCATAGGTGGGAGAGGACAGCTGGTAAGTACGAGGAGGGAAGTGTGCATGCATGGGTGGGAGAGGACAGCAGGTAAGTACGAGGAGGAAAGAGTGCATGCATTGGTGGGAGAGGACAGCAGGTAAGTATGAGGAGGGAAGTGTGCATGCATGGGTGGGAGAAGACAGCAGGTAAGTATGAAGAGGGAAGTGTGCATGCATGGGTGGGAGAGGACAGCAGGTAAGTACGAGTAGGGAAGTGTGCATGCATAGGTGGGAGAGGACAGCTGGTAAGTACGAGGAGGGAAGTGTGCATGCATGGGTGGGAGAGTACAGCAGGTAGTACGAGGAGGGAAGTGTGCATGCATGGGTGGGAGAGGACAGCTGGTAAGTACGAGTAGGGAAGTGTGCATGCATAGGTGGGAGAGGACAGCTGGTAAGTACGAGGAGGGAAGTGTGCATGCATGGGTGGGAGAGTACAGCAGGTAGTACGAGGAGGGAAGTGTGCATGCATGGGTGGGAGAGGACAGCTGATAAGTAGGAGGAGGGAAGTGAGCATACATGGGTGGGAGAGGACAGCTGGTAAGTACGAGGAGGGAAGTGTGCATGCATGGGTGGGAGAGGACAGCTGGTAAGTACGAGGAGGGAAGTGTGCATGCATGGGTGGGAGAGGACAGCAGGTAGTACGAGGAGGGAAGTGTGCATGCATCGGTGGGAGAGGACAGCAGGTAAGTACGGGGAGGGAAGTGTGCATGCATGGGTGGGAGAGGACAGCTGGTAAGTACGAGGAGGGAAGTGTGCATGCATGGGTGGGAGAGGACAGCTGGTAAGTATGAGGAGGGAAGAGTGCATGCATTGGTGGGAGAGGACAGCAGGTAAGTACGAGGAGGGAAGTGTGCATGCATGGGTGGGAGAGGACAGCAGGTAAGTATGAGGAGTGAAGTGTGCATGCATGGGTGGGAGAGGACAGCTGATAAGTAGGAGGAGGGAAGTTTGCATGCATTGGTGGGAGAGGACAGCTGGTAAGAACGAGGAGGGAAGTGTGCATGCATAGGTGGGAGAGGACAGCAGGTAAGTACGAGGAGGGAAGTGTGCATTCATGGGTGGGAGAGGACAGCAGGTAAGTACGAGGAGGGAAGTGTGCATGCATCGGTGGGAGAGGACAGCTGGTAAGTACAAGTAGGGAAGTGTGCATGCATCGGTGGGAGAGGACAGCTGGTAAGTTCGAGGAGGGAAGTGTGCATATATCGGTGGGAGAGAACAGCAGGTAAGTATGAGGAGGGAAGTGTGCATGCATGGGTGGGAGAGGACAGCAGGTAGTACAAGGAGGGAAGAGTACATGCATGGGTGAGAGAGGACAGCAGGTAAGTACGAGGAGGGAAGAGTGCATGCATGGGTGAGAGAGGACAGCAGGTAAGTACAAGGAGGGAAGTGTGCATGCATGGGTGGGAGAGAACAGCAGGTAAGTACGAGGAGGGAAGTGTGCATGCAAGGGTGGGGGGCACAGCTGGTAAGTAGGAGGAGGGAAGTGAGCATGCATCGGTGGCAGAGGACAGCTGGTAAGTACGAGGAGGGAAGTGTGCATGCATCGGTGGCAGAGGACAGCTGGTAAGTACGAGTAGGGAAGTGTGCATGCATGGGTGGGAGAGGACAGCTGGTAAGAAGGAGGAGGGAAGTGTGCATGCATTGGTGGGAGAGGACAGCAGGTAAGTACAAGGAGGGAAGTGTGCATGCATGGGTGGGAGAGAACAGCAGGTAAGTACGAGGAGGGAAGTGTGCATGCAAGGGTGGGGGGGGCACAGCTGGTAAGTAGGAGGAGGGAAGTGAGCATGCATTGGTGGGAGAGGACAGCAGGTAAGTACGAGGAGGAAAGTGTGCATGCATGGGTGGGAGAGGACAGCTGATAAGTACGAGGAGGGAAGTGTGCATACATAGGTGGGAGAGAACAGCTGGTAAGTACGAGGAGGGAAGTGTGCATGCATGGGTGGGAGAGGACAGCAGGTAAGTACGAGGAGGGAAGTGTGCATGCATGGGTGGGAGAGGACAGCAGGTAAGTACGGGGAGGGAAGTGTGCATGCATGGGTGGGAGAGGACAGCTGGTAAGTACAAGGAGGGAAGTGTGCATGCATGGGTGGGAGAGGACAGCTGGTAAGTATGAGGAGGGAAGAGTGCATGCATTGGTGGGAGAGGACAGCAGGTAAGTATGAGGAGGGAAGTGTGCATGCATGGGTGGAAGAGGACAGCTGATAAGTAGGAGGAGGGAAGTTTGCATGCATTGGTGGGAGAGGACAGCTGGAAAGTACGAGGAGGGAAGTGTGCATGCATAGGTGGGAGAGGACAGCAGGTAGTACAAGGAGGGAAGAGTACATGCATGGGTGAGAGAGGACAGCAGGTAAGTACGAGGAGGGAAGAGTGCAAGCATGGGTGAGAGAGGACAGCAGGTAAGTACAAGGAGGGAAGTGTGCATGCATGGGTGGGAGAGAACAGCAGGTAAGTACGAGGAGGGAAGTGTGCATGCAAGGGTGGAAGAGAACAGCTGATAAGTAGGAGGAGGGAAGTTTGCATGCATTGGTGGGAGAGGACAGCAGGTAAGTACGGGGAGGGAAGTGTGCATGCATGGGTGGGAGAGGACAGCTGGTAAGTACAAGGAGGGAAGTGTGCATGCATGGGTGGGAGAGGACAGCAGGTAAGTATGAGGAGGGAAGTGTGCATGCATGGGTGGGAGAGGACAGCTGGTAAGTACGAGGAGGGAAGTGTGCATGCATGGGTGGGAGAGGACAGCTGGTAAGTACGAGGAGGGAAGTGTGCATGCATGGGTGGGAGAGGACAGCTGGTAAGTACGAGGAGGGAAGTGTGCATGCATGGGTGGGAGAGGACAGCTGGTAAGTATGAGGAGGGAAGAGTGCATGCATTGGTGGGAGAGGACAGCAGGTAAGTACGAGGAGGGAAGTGTGCATGCATGGGTGGGAGAGGACAGCAGGTAAGTATGAGGAGGGAAGTGTGCATGCATGGGTGGGAGAGGACAGCTGATAAGTAGGAGGAGGGAAGTTTGCATGCATTGGTGGGAGAGGACAGCTGGTAAGTACGAGGAGGGAAGTGTGCATGCATAGGTGGGAGAGGACAGCAGGTAAGTACGAGGAGGGAAGTGTGCATTCATGGGTGGGAGAGGACAGCAGGTAAGTACGAGGAGGGAAGTGTGCATGCATCGGTGGGAGAGGACAGCTGGTAAGTACAAGTAGGGAAGTGTGCATGCATCGGTGGGAGAGGACAGCTGGTAAGTACGAGGAGGGAAGTGTGCATGCATGGGTGGGAGAGAACAGCAGGTAAGTTCGAGGAGGGAAGTGTGCATGCATGGGTGGGAGAGGACAGCAGGTAAGTTCGAGGAGGGAAGTGTGCATGCATAGGTGGGAGAGAACAGCAGGTAAGTTCGAGGAGGGAAGTGTGCATGCATGGGTGGGAGAGGACAGCAGGTAAGTATGAGGAGGGAAGTGTGCATGCATGGGTGGGAGAGGACAGCTGATAAGTGGGAGGAGGGAAGTTTGCATGCATTGGTGGGAGAGGACAGCTGGTAAGTACGAGGAGGGAAGTGTGCATGCATCGGTGGGAGAGGACAGCTGGTAAGTACAAGTAGGGAAGTGTGCATGCATCGGTGGGAGAGAACAGCAGGTAAGTACGAGGAGGGAAGTGTGCATGCATCGGTGGGAGAGGACAGCTGGTAAGTACAAGTAGGGAAGTGTGCATGCATCGGTGGGAGAGGACAGCTGGTAAGTACGAGGAGGGAAGTGTGCATGTATGGGTGGGAGAGAACAGCAGGTAAGTTCGAGGAGGGAAGTGTGCATGCATAGGTGGGAGAGAACAGCAGGTAAGTACGAGGAGGGAAGTGTGCATATATCGGTGGGAGAGAACAGCAGGTAAGTATGAGGAGGGAAGTGTGCATGTATCGGTGGGAGAGAACAGCAGGTAAGTACGAGGAGGGAAGTGTGCATGCATCGGTGGGAGAGGACAGCTGGTAAGTACGAGGAGGGAAGTGTGCATGCATAGGTGGGAGAGGACAGCAGGTAGTACAAGGAGGGAAGAGTACATGCATGGGTGAGAGAGGACAGCAGGTAAGTACGAGGAGGGAAGAGTGCATGCATGGGTGAGAGAGGACAGCAGGTAAGTACAAGGAGGGAAGAGTGCATGCAAGGGTGGGGGGGCACAGCTGGTAAGTAGGAGGAGGGAAGTGAGCATGCATGGGTGGAAGAGGACAGCTGGTAAGTAGGAGGAGGGAAGTGTGCATGCATTGGTGGGAGAGGACAGCAGGTAAGTACGAGGAGGGAAGTGTGCATGCAAGGGTGGGGGGGGGGCACAGCTGGTAAGTAGGAGGAGGGAAGTGAGCATGCATGGGTGGGAGAGGACAGCTGGTAAGTAGGAGGAGGGAAGTGTGCATGCATTGGTGGGAGAGGACAGCAGGTAAGTACAAGGAGGGAAGTGTGCATGCATGGGTGGGAGAGAACAGCAGGTAAGTACGAGGAGGGAAGTGTGCATGCAAGGGTGGGGGGGGGGGCACAGCTGGTAAGTAGGAGGAGGGAAGTGAGCATGCATTGGTGGGAGAGGACAGCAGGTAAGTACGAGGAGGGAAGTGTGCATGCATGGGTGGGAGAGGACAGCAGGTAAGTATGAGGAGGGAAGTGTGCATACATGGGTGGGAGAGAACAGCAGGTAAGTACGAGGAGGGAAGTGTGCATGCATGGGTGGGTGAGGACAGCTGATAAGTATGAGGAGGGAAGTGTGCATACATAGGTGGGAGAGGACAGCTGGTAAGTACGGGGAGGTAAGTGTGCATGCATGGGTGGGAGAGGACAGCTGGTAAGTACGAGGAGGGAAGTGTGCATGCATTGGTGGGAGAGGACAGCATGTAAATACGAGGAGGGAAGTGTGCATGCATGGGTGGGAGAGGACAGCTGGTAAGTACGAGGAGGGAATTGTGCATGCATGGGTGGAAGAGGACAGCAGGTAAGTACGAGGAGGGAAGCATGCATGCATGGGTGGGAGAGGACAGCAGGTATGAGGAGGGAAGTGTGCATGCATGGGTGGGAGAGGACAGCTGGTAAGTACGAGGAGGGAAGTGTGCATGCATGGGTGGGAGAGGACAGCAGGTAAGTATGAGGAGGGAAGTGTGCATGCATTGGTGGGAGAGGACAGCTGGTAAGCACGAGGAGGGAAGTGTGCATGCATCGGTGGGAGAGGACAGCAGGTAAGTACGAGGAGGCAAGTGTGCATGCATGGGTGGGAGAGGACAGCTGGTAAGTACGAAGAGGGAAGTGTGCATGCATAGGTGGGAGAGGACAGCAGGTAAGTACGAGGAGGCAAGTGTGCATGCATGGGTGGGACAGGACAGCTGGTAAGTACGAGGAGGGAAGTGTGGATGCATGGGTGGGAGAGGACAGCTGGTAAGTACGAGTAGGGAAGTGTGCATGCATCGGTGGGTGAGGACAGCTGGTAAGTACGAGGAGGGAAGTGTGCATGTATCGGTGGGAGAGAACAGAAGGTAAGTACGAGGAGGGAAGTGTGCATGCATAGTTGGGAGAGGGCAGCAGGTAAGTATGAAGAGTGAAGTGTGCATTCATTGGTGGGAGAGAACAGCTTGTAAGTACGAGGAGGGAAGTGTGCATGCATGGGTGGGAGAGGACAGCAGGTAAGTACGAGGAGGGAAGTGTGCATGCATGGGTGGGATAGAACAGCAGGTAAGTTTGAGGAGGAAAGTGTGCATGCATCGGTCGCAGAGGACTGCTGGTAAGTACGAGGAGGGAAGTGTGCATGTATCGGTGGGAGAGGACAGCAGGTAAGTACGGGGAGGGAAGTGTGCATACATGGGTGGGAGAGGACAGCTGGTAAGTACGAGGAGGGAAGTGTGCATGCATGGGTGGGAGAGGACAGCAGGTAAGTATGAAGAGTGAAGTGTGCATTCATTGGTGGGAGAGGACAGCTGGTAAGTACGAGGAGGGAAGTGTGCATGCATGGGTGGGAGAGGACAGCAGGTAAGTACGAGGAGGGAAGTGTGCATGCATGGGTGGGAGAGGACAGCTGGTAAGTACGAGGAGGGAAGTGTGCATGCATGGGTGGGAGAGGACAGCAGGTAAGTACGGGAAGGGAAGTGTGCATGTATCGGTGGGAGAGGACAGCAGGTAAGTATGAAGAGTGAAGTGTGCATGCATAGGTCGGAGAGGACAGCTGGTAAGTACGAGGTGGGAAGTGTGCATTCATTGGTGGGAGAGGACAGCTGGTAAGTACGAGGAGGGAAGTGTGCATACATGGGTGGGAGAGGACAGCAGGTAAGTACGAGGAGGGAAGTGTGCATGCATAGGTGGGAGAGGACAGCTGGTAAGTACGAGGAGGGAAGTGTGCATACATGGGTGGGAGAGGACAGCTGATAAGTACGAGGAGGGAAGTGTGCATGCATAGGTGGGAGAGGACAGCTGGTAAGTACGAGGAGGGAAGTGTGCATACATGGGTGGGAGAGGACAGCAGGTAAGTACGAGGAGGGAAGTGTGCATGCATAGGTGGGAGAGGACAGCTGGTAAGTACGAGTAGGGAACTGTGCATGCATGGGTGTGAAAGAACAGCAGGTAAGTACGGGGAGGGAAGTGTGCATGCATCGGTGGAAGAGGACAGCTGGTAAGTACGAGGAGGGAAGTGTGCATTCATTGGTGGGACAGGACAGCTGGTAAGTACGAGGAGGGAAGTGTGCATGCATGGGTGGGAGAGTACAGCAGGTAAGTACGGGTAGGTAAGTGTGCATGCATTGGTGGGAGAGGACAGCTGGTAAGTACGGGGAGGGAAGTGTGCATGCATAGGTGGGAGAGGACAGCTGGTAAGTACAGGGAGGGAAGTGTGCATGCATGGGTGGGAGATGACTGCTGGTAAGTACGAGGAGGGAAGTGTGCATGCATGGGTGGGAGAGGACAGCTGGTAAGTACGAGTAGGGAAGTGTGCATGCATGGGTGGGAGAGGACAGCTGGTAAGTACGAGTAGGGAAGTGTGCATACATAGGTGGGAGAGGACAGCTGGTAAGTACGAGTAGGGAAGTGTGCATGCATGGGTGGGAGAGGACAGCTGGTAAGTACGAGTAGGGAAGTGTGCATGCATGGGTGGGAGAGTACAGCTGGTAAGTACGGGTAGGTAAGTGTGCATGCATGGGTGGGAGAGAACAGCAGGTAAGTACGGGGAGGGAAGTGTGCATGCATGGGTGGGAGAGGACAGCAGGTAAGTACGGGTAGGTAAGTGTGCATGCATGGGTGGGAGAGAACAGCAGGTAAGTACGGGGAGGGAAGTGTGCATGCATGGGTGGGAGAGGACAGCAGGTAAGTACGAGGAGGGAAGTGTGCATGCATAGGTGGGAGAGGACAGCTGGTAAGTACGAGTAGGGAAGTGTGCATGCATAGGTGGGAGAGGACAGCTGGTAAGTACGAGGAGGGAAGTGTGCATGCATGGGTGGGAGAGAACAGCAGGTAAGTACGGGGAGGGAAGTGTGCATGCATAGGTGGGAGAGGACAGCTGGTAAGTACGAGTAGGGAAGTGTGCATGCATGGGTGGGAGAGGACAGCTGGTAAGTACGAGTAGGGAAGTGTGCATGCATGGGTGGGAGAGGACAGCTGGTAAGTACGAGGAGGGAAGTGTGCATGCATGGGTGGGAGAGTACAGCAGGTAAGTACGGGTAGGTAAGTGTGCATGCATGGGTGGGAGAGAACAGCAGGTAAGTACGGGGAGGGAAGTGTGCATGCATGGGTGGGAGAGGACAGCTGGTAAGTACGAGGAGGGAAGTGTGCATGCATGGGTGGGAGAGGACAGCTGGTAAGTACGAGTAGGGAAGTGTGCATGCATGGGTGGGAGAGGACAGCTGGTAAGTACGAGGAGGGAAGTGTGCATGCATGGGTGGGAGAGGACAGCTGGTAAGTACGAGGAGGGAAGTGTGCATGCATGGGTGGGAGAGTACAGCAGGTAAGTACGGGTAGGTAAGTGTGCATGCATGGGTGGGAGAGAACAGCAGGTAAGTACGGGGAGGGAAGTGTGCATGCATGGGTTGGAGAGGACAGCAGGTAAGTACGAGGAGGGAAGTGTGCATGCATAGGTGGGAGAGGACAGCTGGTAAGTACGAGTAGGGAAGTGTGCATGCATGGGTGGGAGAGAACAGCAGGTAAGTACGGGGAGGGAAGTGTGCATGCATAGGTGGGAGAGAACAGCAGGTAAGTACGGGGAGGGAAGTGTGCATGCATGGGTGGGAGAGAACAGCAGGTAAGTACGGGGAGGGAAGTGTACATGCATAGGTGGGAGAGTACAGCAGGTAAGTAAGGGTAGGTAAGTGTGCATGCATGGGTGGGAGAGAACAGCAGGTAAGTACGGGGAGGGAAGTGTGCACGCATTAGTGGGAGAGTACAGCAGGTAAGTACGGGTAGGTAAGTGTGCATGCATGGGTGGGAGAGAACAGCAGGTAAGTACGGGGAGGGAAGTGTGCATGCATGGGTGGGAGAGGACAGCAGGTAAGTACGAGGAGGGAAGTGTGCATGCATAGGTGGGAGAGAACAGCAGGTAAGTACGGGGAGGGAAGTGTGCATGCATAGGTGGGAGAGAACAGCAGGTAAGTACGGGGAGGGAAGTGTGCATGCATGGGTGGGAGAGGACAGCTGGTAAGTACGGGGAGGGAAGTGTGCATGCATGGGTGGGAGAGGACAGCTGGTAAGTACGAGGAGGGAAGTGTGCATGCATGGGTGGGAGAGGACAGCTGGTAAGTACGAGGAGGGAAGTGTGCATGCATGGGTGGGAGAGAACAGCTGGTAAGTACGGGGAGGGAAGTGTGCATGCATGGGTGGGAGAGGACAGCTGGTAAGTATGAGGAGGGAAGTGTGCATGCATAGGTGGGAGAGAACAGCAGGTAAGTACGGGGAGGGAAGTGTGCATGCATAGGTGGGAGAGGACAGCTGGTAAGTACGGGGAGGGAAGTGTGCATGCATAGGTGGGAGAGGACAGCTGGTAAGTACGGGGAGGGAAGTGTGCATGCATGGGTGGGAGAGAACAGCTGGTAAGTACGGGGAGGGAAGTGTGCATGCATGGGTGGGAGAGGCCAGCTGGTAAGTACGGGGAGGGAAGTGTGCATGCATGGGTGGGAGAGAACAGCTGGTAAGTACGGGGAGGGAAGTGTGCATGCATGGGTGGGAGAGAACAGCTGGTAAGCATACCTCCCAACTGTCACGATTCCGTCGGGACAGTCCCGATTTTCGGGTCCTGTCCCGACGTCCCACCCGCGGCAGGCATTGTCCCGCTGCGGGGGGTTGCAGTTGGGAGACCCCCCAATCTAGTAGAATAGACGCTGTGCGCATGCGCACAGCGTCTATTCTGGTATGAAAATGAAGTCGCGGCTAATTAGCATAAGCCGCGCCCTCATTTGCATACGCCCCGCCCCCTTTTCGGGCGTCCCTATTTCCTCCGGGCAGAAGTTGGGAGGTATGTGGTAAGTACGGGGAGGGAAGTGTGCATGTATCGGTGGGAGGAGGAAGTACAAGGAGGGTGCAGGGAAGTGTGCATACCTACCTATCTACCTTTTCATAAGACAGTCCTGATTTTTGAGCTTTGAAAGGGAGGAGTTCCCCCCCCCCCCCCCCCCACAAAAAAGTGTGTGAATCTGTGCTGAGTTTGTGTGGATCAGGGCGGGGCTTTGTGGACCAGCTAAAGGCTTGTGTGGATCAGGGCGGGGCTTGTGTGGATCAGTGAAAGGCTTGTGTGGATCAGGGCAGAGCTTGTGCGGATCAGGGCGGGGTCTTGTGGATCAGGGGGAAGCTTGAGTAGATCAGGGTGGAGTTTGTGTGGATCAGGGTGGGGCTTTGTGGATCAGTGAATGGATTGTGTGGATCAGGGCGGGGCTTGTGTGGATCAGTGAAAGGCTTGTGTGAATCAGGGCGGAGCTTGTGTGGATCTGTGTGGAGTTTGTGTGGATCAGAGCAGGGCTTTGTGGATCAGTGAAAGGCTTGTGTGGATCAGGGTGGAGCTTGTGTGGATCAGGGTGGAGTTTGTGTGGATCAGGGCGGGACTTTGTGGATCAGTGAAAGGCTTGTGTGGATCAGGGCGGGGTTTGTGTGGATCAGGGCGGGGCTTTGTGGATCAGTGAAAGGCTTGTGTGGATCAGGGCAGAGCTTGTGTGGATCAGGGTGGAGTTTGTGTGGATCAGGGCGGGGCTTTGAGGATCAGTGAAAGGCTTGTGTGGATCAGGGCGGAGCTTGTGTGGATCTGGGTGGAGTTTGTGTGGATCAGTGAAAGGCTTGTGTGGATCAGGGCGTGACTTTGTGGATCAGTGAAAGGCTTGTGTGGATCAGGGCGGGGCTTGTGTGGATCAGTGAAAGGCTTGTGTGGATCAGGGCAGAGCTTGTGTGGATCAGGGTGGAGTTTGTGTGGATCAGGGCGGGGCTTTGAGGATCAGTGAAAGGCTTGTGTGGATCAGGGCGGAGCTTGTGTGGATCTGGGTGGAGTTTGTGTGGATCAGTGAAAGGCTTGTGTGGATCAGGGCGTGACTTTGTGGATCAGTGAAAGGCTTGTGTGGATCAGGGCGGGGCTTGTGTGGATCAGTGAAAGGCTTGTGTGGATCAGGGAGGAGCTTGTGTGGATCTGGGTGGAGTTTGTGTGGATCAGGGCAGGGCTTTGTGGATCAGTGAAAGGCTTGTGTGGATCAGAGTGGAGCTTGTGTGGATCAGGGTGGAGTTTGTGTGGATCAGGGTGGGGCTTTGTGGAACAGTGAAAGGCTTGTGTGGATCAGGGCGGAGTTTGTGTGGATCAGTGAAAGGCTTGTGTGAATCAGGGCGGAGCTTGTGTGGATCTGTGTGGAGTTTGTGTGGATCAGGGCAGGGCTTTGTGGATCAGTGATAGGCTTGTGTGGATCAGGGTGGAGCTTGTGTGGATCAGGGTGGAGTTTGTGTGGATCAGGGCGGGACTTTGTGGATCAGTGAAAGGCTTGTGTGGATCAGGGCGGGGTTTGTGTGGATCAGGGCGGGGCTTTGTGGATCAGTGAAAGGCTTGTGTGGATCAGGGCAGAGCTTGTGTGGATCAGGGTGGAGTTTGTGTGGATCAGGGCGGGGCTTTGAGGATCAGTGAAAGGCTTGTGTGGATCAGGGAGGAGCTTGTGTGGATCTGGGTGGAGTTTGTGTGGATCAGGGCAGGGCTTTGTGGATCAGTGAAAGGCTTGTGTGGATCAGAGTGGAGCTTGTGTGGATCAGGGTGGAGTTTGTGTGGAACAGTGAAAGGCTTGTGTGGATCAGGGCGGAGTTTGTGTGGATCAGGGCGGGGCTTTGTGGATCAGTGAAAGGCTTGTGTGGATCAGGGCGGAGCTTGTGTGGATCAGGGTGGAGTTTGTGTGGATCAGGGCGGGGCTTTGAGGATCAGTGAAAGGCTTGTGTGGATCAGGGTGGAGCTTGTGTGGATCAGGGCGTGACTTTGTGGATCAGTGAAAGGCTTGTGTGGATCAGGGCAGAGCTTGTGCGGATCAGGGCGGGGATTTGTGGATCAGGGGGAAGCTTGAGTGGATCAGCATGGAGTTTGTGTGGATCAGGGTGGGGCTTTGTGGATCAGTGAAAGGCTTATGTGGATCAGGGCGGGGCTTGTGTGGATCAGGGCGTGGCTTTGTGGATCAGTGAAAGGCTTGTGTGGATCAGGGCGGAGCTTGTTTGGATCAGGGTGGAGTTTGTGTGGATCAGGGCGGGGCTTTGAGGATCAGTGAAAGGCTTGTGTGGATCAGGGCGGAGCTTGTGTGGATCAGGGTGGAGTTTGTGTGGATCAGTGAAAGGCTTGTGTGGATCAGGGCGGAGCTTGTGTGGATCAGGGCGGGGCTTTGAGGATCAGTGAAAAGCTTGTGTGGATCAGGGCGGAGCTTGTGTGGATCAGGGTGGAGTTTGTGTGGATCAGGGCAGGGCTTTGTGGATCAGTGAAAGGCTTGTGTGGATCAGGGCGAAGCTTGTGTGGATCAGGGTGGAGCTTTGTGGATCAGTGAAAGGCTTGTGTGGATCAGTGAAAGGCTTGTGTGGAACAGGGCGGAGCTTGTGTGGATCAGGGCGGGGCTTTGTGGATCAGTGAAAGGCTTGTGTGGATCATAGAAACATAGAAACATAGAATTTGACGGCAGATAAGAACCACTTGGCCCATCTAATCTGCCCCTTTTTTTAAACATGTTACCTCAAACCATATTTGATCCTTATTTTTTTGTAAGGATATCAATATGCTTATCCCAAGCATGTTTAAATTGTACTTCTGTATTTGCGTCTACCACCTCTGTTGGGAGGCTATTCCACTTATCTACTACTCTTTCTGTGAAGTAATTCTTCCTCGCATTTCCCCTGAATCTTCCTCCCTCTAGTTTCAGTGCATGTCCTCGTGTTCTGTTGCTCCTCTTCCTGTGAAGAATGTCTCCCACCTGTCTCCCATTACATTCGCTGTTTTCCAGTCCTCTGGGATTACTCCAGTAGCTAGTGACTGGTTGAATAATTCTGTTATTGGTTTTACCAGCTCCCCTTTAAGCTCTTTTAGTATCCTTGGATGTATCCCATCTGGCCCCATAGATTTATCCACTTTCAGTTTTGAGAGTTCTGTGAGGACTTTCTCCTCTGTAAATGTACTTGTCTCTCCCTCAGTTTTCTGACTATACTTGCAACTTAACTATGGCCTCTTCCCCTCTCTTTCAGCAGTGAATACTGAGCAGAAATAATTATTAATATTATCTGCTAAGATCAGGGCTGATCAGGGCGGAGCTTGTGTGGATCAGGGCAGAGCTTGTGTGGATCAGTGAAAGGCTTGTGTGGATCAGTGAAAGGCTTGTGTGGAACAGGGCGGAGCTTGTGTGGATCAGGGCGGGGCTTTGTGGATCAGTGAAAGGCTTGTGTGGATCAGGGCGGAGCTTGTGTGGATCAGGGCGGGGCTTTGTGGATCAGTGAAAGGCTTGTGTGGATCAGGGTGGAGCTTGTGTGGATCTGGGTGGAGTTTGTGTGGATCAGGGCAGGGCTTTATGGATCAGTGAAAGGCTTGTGTGGATCAGGGTGGAGCTTGTGTGGATCAGGGTGGAGTTTGTGTGGATAAGGGTGGGGCTTTGAGGATCAGTGAAAGGCTTGTGTGGATCAGGGCGGAGCTTGTGTGGATCAGGGCGGAGTTTGTGTGGATCAGGGTGGGGCTTTGTGGATCAGTGAAAGGCTTGTGTGGATCAGGGTGGAGCTTGTGTGGATCAGGGTGGAGTTTGTGTGGATCAGGGCGGGGCTTTGTGGATCAGTGAAAGGCTTGTGTGGATCAGGGCGGAGCTTGTGTGGATCAGGGTGGAGCTTTGTGGATCAGTGAAAGGCTTGTGTGGATCAGGGCGGAGCTTGTGTGGATCAGGGCGGGGCTTTGTGGATCAGTGAAAGGCTTGTGTGGATCAGTGAAAGGCTTGTGTGGAACAGGGCGGAGCTTGTGTGGATCAGGGCGGGGCTTTGTGGATCATTGAAAGGCTTGTGTGGATCACGGCGGAGCTTGTGTGGATCAGGGCGGGGCTTTGTGGATCAGTGAAAGGCTTGTGTGGATCAGTGAAAGGCTTGTGTGGAACAGGGCGGAGCTTGTGTGGATCAGGGCAGGGCTTTGTGGATCAGTGAAAGGCTTGTGTGGATCAGTAGTCGTGTGGATGATTGTTTGCCAGCATGAACTGCAGCGATGGGAGGGGGAAGTGGGGGTTATTCACACCTGTTCGCTGGTCGGTAATTTAGCAGAGCCCTGCAATCAGATAGCCACCACCCAGATAGATAGATAGATATCCCGCCTTATGCAAGTCCACTGACGCAACTCACTCGCCATAATTCGGTGTCTTTCACAGCTCTGCGACAGAGACAGGCTGATTGGGGCGACTCTGACATCACAAACGCTCCCCCAAAACACCTGGCCACGCCCGCATTTTTCCTGACATGCCCAGAAAGCGGTCAGTTACCACCCTCAAACCCGGCTCCCTGTCAGCCAAGTGGCGAGAGGATTGCGAATAGAGTAATCGCCGAATTGTGGCGCTGTTTAGCCTCGCTATGATCCGTACGCAGGGTCGATAGACGTGTGGATTTGCAGAGCGGCGATTATATCTGAATTACCCCTTATGTACAGTAGTAAACTGTTCTGTTCTCTTCCGACCCCCATATCTGAAAGCTGCCCTCTTGCATTGGCCTCTGGGGCTGTTATATCCGCAAATAAACAGGCTCTCTGTCCTCCAACTAAAAACACCATAAACCCCTTTGGCGTTCCTGCGAGCCCCTACGCTGTGACCTGCGCCACCAAGGCGTGTTCCCCGCTGCTGCCTCCTCTTATATAACACGGCATTCCAACGTAACCACGAACGGTTAATAAGTGACCGGGTGTTTGCCAAGCGCTAGGTTTTACGGGCGGATTTACAGTTCTGAAGAGCGTTTCAATGAAAACATTTCTATTTGTCATGTTCCATACAAGTCACTGTCAGAGCAAACACACGATGGGATGGGACATGTCCTGGCTAATCATTGCCCCAGTGCCCGGACGGCGGTGCTGAGGGTCATACGATTCAAGGTTCCACTGATCAGCTCTGGCCACTTAGTGAGGCCATGTGGGATTTGGCTGTGTCTGTGTAATGGTTTGTGTCAGCCTGTGAGAAAGCTCTAAGCCCAAGATTATCTGGTAAAAAGGTTTCCATTTCCTCCTGTGATGTCTTAGTGAGGTGAGGAGCCAGGACAGGGACGCTGAGAAGACATTATCACACCTCCAGCTAGGACCGTAGGGACACCATGCCGCTCAGCAGATCCCTCTCTGTGACCTCCCTAAATGGACTCCCTCAGTGGGAAGAAGAAGACCTCCCAATAGAGGACCTATTGCTGTTTGAGATCTCCTGGGAAGTCACCAACAAAGGTTTGTAAATCTCCTGGTTCCTGGCGTCTCTCATCGAGTGCAGATGTCTAGTGTCCCAGCTAATAGGATTGGAGGGGTTACTGGATTACAGGAACAGGCCAGAGTGTAAGCTTTTGCGATCAGTGTCCTCCTCTTTGCGTCGGTTTCATACAGTAAGTATGGGATGTCTGTGCACATGTTTACAGACAGTACAGTGCTACATACACTGTGGGCTCTGGGTAATAACCCATACTGACAAGAGGAAAAGTGGGCAACTGTCTACATTGGTTAATGATTTACTTGTTTGGTTGAAGGATGGGTGAGAGCCAGTGAGAGGAGGACACAGGAGGACATGGGTGGTCAGGGCTTCGGGATCCCTAATAGGCCTGATTGCTGGGATCTGACCCAGACTGGAGAGGATGGCCTGCTTCTCTGTAGTATGTACTGAGCTGCCCTCTCTCCTGTCCTGTGTCACCT
The DNA here is from genome assembly GCF_055691185.1 of Crinia signifera. Lineage (NCBI taxonomy): Eukaryota > Metazoa > Chordata > Amphibia > Anura > Myobatrachidae > Crinia > Crinia signifera. Next base: position 3,856,104 of record NC_139220.1, on the reverse strand, counting down.
CTGCTCATCCACTAGGTGGCAGCATAATGCAGAGGATGGAGGTTCCTAGTGTAATAGTCTGATCTCACCTACAGTATATGCAGCACAGACATCCTGCCATGTATATAGACATTACACTGATGCCATAATACACTTCTCAGCATTGCTATGGTAATTAGGACAGGGATATGCCAATAATGCACAGTACTTATGTGAACAGTAAGTAGAAATTAAAGCAACATTTAAGTAAAACTGATACAATAAATCATTTTGTCAGAGCAGCTTTCATCTGTTATCTTTAGAATACTCTCAAATCCCGCTCACATAGGGGGAAATTTACTAAAGGAAATTTGTCAAAAATAGGTATATTTGTATCCAGAAATACACTTATTTTTGACATTTACTATCCCGAAAATTCGTATTCGTATTAATAGCACAATAAAGGTTGACAAGATTTATTTTTCACTTTTTCAATGTTTTCATATTTATTCTCATGTGTCGACATGGACACCAATTATATATTTGGCGACATCTGTCACTCAAAGTGTGTCTGGAGCTGTAACGCTGGGTGGAGCCTCTGGGCGGTATTCAATGAGCCTGATTCGCCATGTTTTTATGGCGAATTTGTGCTGTTTGGCGAATTTTTGACAAAAACGGTGAATCACCCTATTCAATGACCACATGGTGAATATATTTGAAGGTTTTTTTCGCCATGATTCACCAAGTAGCAATCGCTATCTTTTTATGGTGAAGTGGAATGTGAACTTTAAAAATAAAGTGTTTTGTTTTTTACATTTTGTGTCAAAAAATCAGGAATTTTATTCTGAGGAGGGGCATGCTATTTTTATTCATGTGCTGTAAGCACATGAATATATATTTAATTTTTAGTCCGCCGTATACTCACACACCCCTATCACTACCCAGCTTCCTGCTCTCCTGAACCGTAACTTCCACCACTGGGGAGTCGCTGACGCTGTTTTGCCCACATGCCCCTATCATGCCTCATAGCCCAGCCTCCTGCTCTCATGCACCCTAACTCCCACCCAGTAGGAGGAGACACTGACTAAGGGCCACCATCCTGTACTGCCACGCTGGACCCTCACCCACTGGCAGAAGCTGCACAGTATCTCCCACCCTCCTCTTTAGTCCCCCTTATGCCCACACACCCCTATCACTACCCAGCTTCCTGTTTTCCTGTGTTGTGACCTCCGCCAGTGGGGAGCCGCTGACTCAGAAACACCCTACTATACTATTGCACACACACCTAAACAACATATACACACAGCCCCCCCCCCACACCCACAAATGTCACTGTACCATCCACACCATCAATGTACATCTTACTCTGTAACCGCTTTTTAATTAAACAAAACAATACACACCCCCTTCCACATCATATGCTCTCTATGTAACACATTTCACCTATAACTCAAGTTGCAATACAGGCATCTTTCATACAATTCTAACCATCTTTCTCATATACAAATGTTCACAAATTAAGGGGGCGCAGCCCCTTACGACGGTGTGAAGAGCACCCGTAGGGCGCGATGAATCACCTAGTGTGTTATATATACGAGCAGTGAAATGGTTAGCATTACTGCTTCACAGCGCTGAGGTGCATGTGGTAGGCAATATAGATTGCAAGCTGGGGCCGGTCTGATGTGAGTGTTCAACTATTCTCTGTACAGCGCTGTGGAATATGTGTGCGCTATATAATAACTGGTAATAATAGTCTCTGTACAGCGCTGCGGAATATGTGTGCGCTATATAATAACTGGTAATAATAGTCTCTGTACAGCGCTGCGGAATATGTGTGCACTATATAAATAACTGGTAATAATATTCTCTGTACAGCACTGTGGAATATGTGTGCGCTATATAATAACTGGTAATAATATTCTCTGTACAGCGCTGCGGAATATGTGTGCGCTATATAATAAGTGGTAATAATATTCTCTGTACAGCGCTGTGGAATATGTGTGTGCTATATAATAACTGGTAATAATAGTCTCTGTACATCGCTGCGGAATATGTGTGCGCTATATAATAACTGGTAATAATATTCTCTGTACAGCGCTGCGGAATATGTGTGCGCCATATAAATAATTGGTAATAATATTCTCTGTACAGCGCTGCAGAATATGTGTGCGCTATATAATAACTGGTAGTAATATTCTCTGTACAGCGCTGTGGTATATGTGTGCGCTATATAATAACTGGTAATAATATTCTCTGTACAGCGCTGTGGAATATGTGTGCGCTATATAATAACTGGTAATAATAGTCTCTGTACAGCGCTGTGGAATATGTGTGTGCTATATAATAACTGGTAATAATAGTCTCTGTACATCGCTGCGGAATATGTGTGCGCTATATAATAACTGGTAATAATATTCTCTGTACAGCGCTGCGGAATATGTGTGCGCCATATAAATAATTGGTAATAATATTCTCTGTACAGCGCTGCAGAATATGTGTGCGCTATATAATAACTGGTAGTAATATTCTCTGTACAGCGCTGTGGTATATGTGTGCGCTATATAATAACTGGTAATAATATTCTCTGTACAGCGCTGCGGAATATGTGTGCGCTATATAAATAACTGGTAATAATATTCTCTGTACAGCGCTGTGGAATATGTGTGCGCTATATAAATAACTGGTAATAATATTCTCTGTACAGCGCTGTGGAATGTGTGCGCTATATAATAACTGGTAATAATAGTCTCTGTACATCGCTGCGGAATATGTGTGCGCTATATAATAACTGGTAATAATATTCTCTGTACAGCGCTGCGGAATATGTGTGCGCTATATAAATAACTGGTAATAATATTCTCTGTACAGCGCTGCGGAATATGTGTGCACCATATAAATAATTGGTACTTGTTTCCTAGCACGGCCACACCGATTTGTATCGGGGTGATCGTGTAGGAAAATTCGCGTCGGTCGCATCGCATGCGACCAAATTGCATGCGATGCGACCGACGCGATCGACCCGATTTTTACATTGAATCAAATGTGAATAGGGCCCCTGGGACCCTATTTTACATTGGATTCAATGTAAAGTAGTTCCCAGACCCACAATTTTACCCCCTCAACGCCACCCCACGATTGACGCCAACCCGAAGCGTGGCGAGCGGCGGCGGTGCGCGTCCTCCGACCTTTTCATACCCCTACTATCCACGTCGGCGTGGAGTTGATAATATAAAGTGTGGCGAGCGCAGCGAGCCACACTTTATATTCTCAACTCTACGCCGACGTGGATAGTAGGGGTATGAAAAGGTCAGAGGACGCGCACCGCCGCCCCTCGCGGGTTCGCTGCGCTCGCCACGCTTCGGGTTGGCGTCAATCGTGGCGTGACACTACCAATGGGGTTGGTTAACTTTTTAACCATGACGGCAAAATCGCGTCCATCGCGTCGCGGGCCATGTTAATGCCCGCGACCGACGCGATGCTCCCGATTTTGCCTTTTCCGGCAAAATGGACCTGATTTCAAAGAAAATCGGGTCCATCGTGTACCTTAACTTTAAGGTACACGATGGACAAGATTGTGGCCATTCTAGGAACCAAGTACCTAATAATTTCTCCCTGTATTTATCTCCCCCCAGTCGGCGGCATCTACACCGTCATCCAGACTAAAGCGAAGATGACCGTGGACGAATGGGGAGAGAACTACTTTATGATGGGCCCATACTACGAGCACAATGTCAGGACGCAGGTGGAGATCTGTGACCCTCCGAGCACAGCTTTCACCAGGGCGATGGACGCGATGCAGGCTCAGGGCTGCCAGGTAGAGATTTCCTGGAGTCTAATCCCCGCTCAGCGGATTACAGGAGAATTAACACTTCCAGGCTGTTTTATTTTCTGCAAATTGTCAGCAGATCCTATTAGAGCGTCTTCCTGAGACCTATCCAATTACAGGCACAGCTTCTTCTGACACAGTATTACCAAACACCTGAGTGACACAGTATTACCAAACACCTGAGTGACACAGGATTACCTGCCTGACACACACCTGAGTGACACAGTATTACCTGCCTGACACACACCTGAGTGACACAGTATTACCTGCCTGACACACACCTGAGTGACACAGGATTACCTACCTGACACACACCTGAGTGACACAGGATTACCTGCCTGACACACACATGAGTGACACAGTATTACCTGCCTGACACACACCTGAGTGACACAGTATTACCTGCCTGACACACACCTGAGTGACACAGTATTACCTGCCTGACACACACCTGAGTGACACAGGATTACCTACCTGACACACACCTGAGTGACACAGTATTACCTGCCTGACACACACCTGAGTGACACAGTATTACCTGCCTGACACACACCTGAGTGACACAGTATTACCTGCCTGACACACACCTGAGTGACACAGGATTACCTACCTGACACACACCTGAGTGACACAGTATTACCTGCTTGACACACACCTGAGTGACACAGGATTACCTGCCTGACCCACACCTGAGTGACACAGTATTACCTGCCTGACACACACCTAAGTGACACAGGATTACCTGCCTGACACACACCTGAGTGACACAGGATTACCTACCTGACACACACCTGAGTGACACAGTATTACCTGCATGACACACACCTGAGTGACACAGGATTACCTGCCTGACACACACCTGAGTGACACAGTATTACCTACCTGACACATACCTGAGTGACACAGTATTACCTGCATGACACACACCTGAGTGACACAGGATTACCTGCCTGACACACACCTGAGTGACACAGTATTACCTGCCTGACACACTCCTGAGTGACACAGGATTACCTGCCTGACACACACCTGAGTGACACAGTATTACCTGCCTGACACACACCTGAGTGACACAGTATTACCTGCCTGACACACATCTGAGTGACACAGTATTACCTGCCTGACACACACCTGAGTGACACAGTATTACCTACCTGACACACACCTGAGTGACACAGTATTACCTGCCTGACACACACCTTAGTGACACAGTATTACCTGCCTGACACACACCTGAGTGACACAGTATTACCTGCCTGACACACACCTGAGTGACACAGTATTACCTGTGTTATATGTCTGCCTGTATCACCCCTTCTCCTGTCAGTATATGTCCTCCTGTATCACCCCTGCTCCTCTTAGTATATGTCCGCCTGTATCACCCCTTCTCCTGTCAGTATATGTCTGCCTGTCTCACCCCTTCTCCTGTCAGTATATGTCCGCCTGTATCACCCCTTCTCCTGTCAGTATATGTCCTCCTGTATCACCCCTTCTCCTGTCAGTATATGTCCGCCTGTCTCACCCCTTCTCCTGTCTGTATATGTCCGCCTGTATCACCCATTTTCCTCTCAGTATATGTCCATCCGTATCAACCCTTCTCCTGTCAGTATATGTCCGCCTGTATCACCCCTTTTCCTCTCAGTATAAGTCCATCCGTATCACCCCTTCTCTTGCCAGTATATGTCCGCCTGTATCACCCCTTCTCCTGTCAGTATATGTCCGCCTGTATCACCCCTTCTCCTGTCAGTATATGTCCACCTGTATCACCCCTTCTCCTGTCAGTATATGTCTGCCTGTATCTCCCCTTCTCCTGTCAGTATATGTCCGCCTGTATCACCCCTTCTCCTGTCAGTATATGTCCGCCTGTATCACCCCTTCTCCTGTCAGTATATGTCCGCCTGTATCACCCCTTCTCCTGTCAGTATATGTCCGCCTGTATCACCCCTTCTCCTGTCAGTATATGTCCGCCTGTATCACCCCTTCTCCTGTCAGTATATGTCCACCTGTATCACCCCTTCTCCTGTCAGTATATGTCCGCCTGTATCACCCCTTCTCCTGTCAGTATATGTCCGCCTGTATCACCCCTTCTCCTGTCAGTATATGTCCGCCTGTATCACCCCTTCTCCTGTCAGTATATGTCCACCTGTATCACCCCTTCTCTTGTCAGTATATGTCCACCTGTATCACCTCTTCTCCTGTCAGTATATATCCGCCTGTATCACCCCTTCTCCTGTCAGTATACTGTATGTCCGCCTGTATCACCCCTGCTCCTGTCAGTAAATGGACCAGATGCACTAAGCTTCAAAGTGATAAAATGGAGAGTGATAAACAGCCAGCCAATCAGCTCCTACCTGCCATGTCACAGACTTTGTTTGAAAAATGTCAGGTAGGAGCTGATTGGCTGGCTGTTTATCACTGTCCATTTGATCACTTTTGAAGCTTAGTGCAACTGGACCTAAGTCCACCTGTATCAACCCTTCTCCTGTCAGTATATCTCCTCCTGTATTACTCCTTCTGTCAGTATATGTCCGGCTGTATCACCCCTTCTCTTGTCAGTATATGTCCGCCTGTATCACCCCTGCTCCTGTCAGTATATGTCCGCCTGTATCACCCCTTCTCTTGTCAGTATATGTCTGCCTGTATCATCTCTTCTCCTGTCAGTATATGTCCGCCTGTATCACCCCTTTTCCTCTCAGTATATTTCCATCTGTATCACCCCTTCTCCTGTCAGTATATGTCCTCCTGTCTCACCCCTTCTCCTGTCAGTATATGTCCTCCTGTATCACCCCTTCTCCTGTCCGTATATGTCCACCTGGATCACCCCTTATCCTGTCAGTATATGTCCTCCTGTCTCACCCCTTCTCCTGTCAGTATATTTCCATCTGTATCACCCCTTCTCCTGTCACTATATGTCCGCCTGTATCACCCCTTCTCCTGTCAGTATATGTCCACCTGTATCACACCTTCTCCTGTCAGTATATGTCTGCCTGTATCATCTCTTCTCCTGTCAGTATATGTCCGCCTGTATCACCCCTTCTCCTGTCAGTATATGTCCGCCTGTATCACCCCTTCTCCTGTCAGTATATGTCCGCCTGTATCACCCCTTCTCCTGTCTGTATATGTTCGCCTGTATCACCCCTTCTCCTGTCAGTATATATCTCTCTGTATCACACCTTCTACTGTCAGTATATGTCCACCTGTATCACCCCTTCTCCTGTCAGTATATATCCACCTGTATCACACCTTCTCCTGTCAGTATTTGTCTGCCTGTATCACACCTTCTCCTGTCAGTATATGTCCACCTGTATCACACCTTCTCCTGTCAGTATATGTCTGCCTGTATCACACCTTCTCCTGTCAGTATATGTCTGCCTGTATCACCTCTTCTCCTGTCAGTATATGTCCGCCTGTATCACCTCTTCTCCTGTCAGTATATGTCCACTTGTATCACCTCTTCTCCTGTCAGTATATGTCCGCCTGTCTCACCCCTTCTCCTGTCTGTATATGTCCTCCTGTCTCACCCCTTCTACTCTCAGTATATGTCCTCCTGTATCACCCCTTCTACTCTCAGTATATGTCCTCCTGTATCTCCCCTTCTCCTGTCAGTATATGTCCTCCTGTATCACCCCTTCTACTCTCAGTATATGTCCTCCTGTATCTCCCCTTCTCCTGTCAGTATATGTCCACCTGTATCACCCCTTCTCCTGTCAGTATATGTCCACCTGTATCACCTCTTCTCCTGTCAGTATATGTCCGCCTGTCTCACCCCTTCTCCTGTCTGTATATGTCCTCCTGTCTCACCCCTTCTACTCTCAGTATATGTCCTCCTGTATCACCCCTTCTACTCTCAGTATATGTCCTCCTGTATCTCCTCTTCTCCTGTCAGTATATGTCCGCCTGTATCACCCCTTCTCCTGTCAGTATATGTCCACCTGTATCACCCCTTCTACTCTCAGTATATGTCCACCTGTCTCACCCCTTCTACTCTCAGTATATGTCCACCTGTATCACCCCTTCTCCTGTCAGTATATGTCCGCCTGTCTCACCCCTTCTCCTGTCAGTATATGTCCGCCTGTATCACCCCTTCTCTTGTCAGTATATGTCCACCTGGATCACCCCTTCTCCTGTCTGAATATGTCTGCCTGTATCACCCCATCTCTTGTCAGTATATGTCCGCCTGTATCACCCCTTCTACTCTCAGTATATGTCCGCCTGTATCACCTCTTCTCCTGTCAGTATATGTCCGCCTGTATCACCTCTTCTCCTGTCAGTATATGTCCTCCTGTATCACCCCTTCTCCTGTCAGTATATGTCCTCCTGTCTCACCCCTTCTCCTGTCAGTATATGTCCTCCTGTATCTCCCCTTCTCCTGTCAGTATATGTCCGCCTGTATCACCTCTTCTCCTGTCAGTATATGTCCTCCTGTATCACCCCTTCTCCTGTCAGTATATGTCCGCCTGTATCACCCCTTTTACTCTCAGTATATGTCCTCCTGTATCACCCCTTCTCCTGTCAGTATATGTCTGCCTGTATCACCTCTTCTCCTGTCAGTATATGTCCTCCTGTATCTCCCCTTATCCTGTCAGTATATGTCCTCCTGTATCCCCCCTTCTACTCTCAGTATATGTCCGCCTGTCTCACCCCTTCTCCTGTCAGTATATATCCACCTGTATCACCTCTTCTCCTGTCAGTATATATCCACCTGTATCACCTCTTCTCCTGTCAGTATATGTCCTCCTGTATCTCCCCTTCTCCTGTCAGTATATGTCCTCCTGTATCTCCCCTTCTCCTGTCAGTATATGTCCTCCTGTATCTCCCCTTCTCCTGTCAGTATATGTCCTCCTGTATCTCCCCTTCTCCTGTCAGTATATGTCCTCCTGTATCACCCCTTCTCCTGTCAGTATATGTCCTCCTGTATCACCCCTTCTACTCTCAGTTTATGTCCGCCTGTATCACCCCTTCTACTCTCAGTTTATGTCCGCCTGTATCACCCCTTCTACTCTCAGTTTATGTCCGCCTGTATCCCCCCTTATCCTCTCAGTATACATCCACCTGTTGGTCACATTGTATCTCCACCTGAGCTTGGTTGTGTTCCAGGTATACTTCGGTCGGTGGCTGATTGAGGGGAATCCATATGTTGTGCTATTTGACATCAGTTCCGCCGCTTGGAACCTTGACAGATGGAAAGGGGAATTTTGGGACGCATGCAGTGTGGGAATTCCGTTCCATGACCGGGAAGCCAATGACGCCTTATTGTTTGGATCCCTCACAACGTGGTTCCTGAAAGAGGTAAGTTCTGAGTACGCTCACAATATCTGATGTCTGCATTTTATACGTAGTTTGCAAAGTAATTCTTCCAAATGAAACATTTGGACCTGGATTCGGATCCACACTCACTGCTCCTATATCTAGGACCAGAACTAGGCAGTATGCATGCTCAGACTTGTAGTTCCACAGCAGCTGCATGCCATATACCTCTGGACAGGAAGATTAATCTGCACAGTCTGATGATGTGATTGCCAGATGATCTCGGTATATAAATATGACTATTAATTCAGGTTTTCATATATCTTCAGAGAGGTGCATCCCAGAATTCATATGAATACTGAACAAAAAGAATTCCTACAAGGGGCACTCAGAACTGGCTAATAATTGCTTATATAGCATCTATTCAAACCCATTTATATTTTGTAGTGTCCCAAGAAAACTGATTTAAAATGTAACTTTTATTGTTGTCAAAATTAAAAAGCAGCGAAAATATGGTTAAAATCAATTGTGAAAGTGCAGTTACGTGTATTAAAGAGTGAAAAAATGAAAGTAAAATAGAGCTGTTCGTTCAGTGTGTTTCTAGTTAGGGTTCAATGACCTATAGTTTTTGAATGAATGCCTATGTGTGAGATGTTGCACTTGTAATTGTGTGTATTACAATCACAAGACCATCAATATATTACATGACACTTGTAACACTCTGTGTCAAACGGTACTGTGATGAAGTTATTGTGTTGCAAATAAGTAATATTCCTATGCAACTGTGTCTATTTTCAATACCTAGAATTTTTTGTTAACTGTCAGCATTCGTTGACAACAATGTATGTTAATAATGTGTCATGATAGGAATGCCAGGATTGTTAGGACTAAAGCTGTGTACACACGGGGGCTACAGGGGCTGAAATCACTGGAAATATGTTCGCTGGCTGCCAGTGATGGGAGTGTGCCCCGGCGGTAAATCGCCGGGTGCGCGCTCCCGTTTTCAGCCCCGTTCTAATCGCTGGTCGCAGGAGCTTGCTGATTACCTCTGCGGCACCATCTCTGGTCGCTGATGAAAAGGAGAAACTGAGCAATATATCTCCCCGTGTGTGCGGGGCTTAATTCTGTTGGTGAATGTGTTTATTATTAAGATCTTCTGTTAGGAATTGATGTGCTGCAACTGGCATAAATGAATCTGTTCTAATAGAACTTTATGCCATATGAGACAGCATGATTGTAATGATTAGGTGAATGGTGATTTGAATTTCAGCATGTATTATATTAATACAAATCCCCTGGCTGCGCTATTAAACCTAGTACACAGATGTGATCGCATACCGCTACGTGCGGATTACAGGAGAATGCTTGGTGACTGTAATATCAGTCAGAAATTGACTCTAATATATGACGAATCTCTAATCTGCAATAGATGGAAGCGGCTGCTGCAGTCAGCCTATTGTTACTGATTAGATATCAGAATACAAAGACATTGCTAATAGTTTGTCCATCCGTATGGGACTTTATGCTGGGGGGGGGGGGGCTTGGAGGGTTAATGAGAACAACCCACAGTATGAATGTGGTTGTAGTATGTATATTATAATTATCCTATCCCACTAGAATAACCTCACAATGCCCCAATAACAGTTGGTGTGGTTACCAGGATAAATATAAACGACGTTGTTTTGTCACTATCAATGATTTGATTCTGAAGTGAATCTAAATTAGCCGACTGCTTTAAGCCCCGTACACACGGGGGTGGGGGGGGGGGGGGGATATATTGCTCAGTGTCTCCTGTTCATCAGCCACCAGAGATGGTCGCTGATGAAGGGGAACCTCTGCTGGGGGAGCTGCAGTGGTAATCAGCTGGTCGCTGGAGCAAGCTCCTGCGACCAGCGATTAGAACGGGGCTGAAAACGGGAGCGCGCACCCGGCGATTTATCACTGTGCACACTCCCATCACTGGCAATATGGTCGCCTGTGACAATATTTCCAGCGATTTCAGCCCCTATCGCCCCTGTGTGTACGCAGCTTTACAGAACTATTGGCTCTATGTTCACCATACAACGCGGATGTGTAACAATATAATGTAAAAATATGAATGAATCCTTTAGGTGCAATACATAGTATGGAGCATGTGCAATATTTATTATATAATCAGATTGTCGGCATTGGCACAGTCGTCTATTAATCAATTGACGGTTCCACCGTACAAACTGTGTAAATCTGAGCACATGGAACCCATTACTCTTGTCAGTGCATACAATAGCGAGTGCCACACAATTAGCGCTTATTCAATGATTTACTGCATGAATGCTGACACACATATCTTTAACGAACAGCTTCTAGCGGGTGAAGCATGTGTACCGTGTCCCCCCGTGAGCGTCCTGACGTACGTTTCGCATTAGAGCTTAATCCTAGGTCCAGCTCGGTAAAATAAAAACTTTACATTAACCCCTTCAGTGGTGTTTTTTTTTAGGGAGCACTCCCTACTGGGCGAGTTTTTTCTTCTAAAAAAAACACCACCACTGTGTCCCCGGGTCCGGGCAGCGCCACTGAACTTTATATCTGCCGCTGCCCGGCCCTTTCCCCGGCAACCGGCATGATGTCTGTGCACTGTCATAGACTGTCACATAGCCAAGGGTGGGGGGAAGGGACGCGCCGCTGAGCAGCCGGAGCCGGGCAACGCTGAAGCTGAGTTCAGCTATCAGCAGCGCTGCCCGACTATAACCAGCGGCATTCCCGAGAATTTCCTGGGCTTGCCAGTCTGAGCACTAAGGCATAGCCCGGAAAATTCTCAGGAATACCAGGGAAGGGGTTAAAGACTCTATAGAGAAAATACTGTATTCATTTATTTATTACCAGTTATTATATAGCGCACACATATTCCGCAGCGCTGTACAGAGAATATTATTACCAGTTATTTATAAAACGCACACATATTCCACAGCGCTGTACAGAGAATAGTATTACCAGTTATTATATAGCGCACACATATTCCGTAGCGCTGCACACAGAATATTATTACCAGTTATTATATAGCGCACACATATTCCGCAGCGCTGTACAGAGACTATTATTACCAGTTATTATATATTGCACACATATTCCACAGCGCTGTACAGAGAATATTATTACCAGTTATTATATAGCACACACATATTCCGTAGCGTTGTACAGAGATTATTATTACCAGTTATTATATAGCACACACATATTCCGCAGCACTGTACAGAGATTATTATTACCAGTTATTTATATAGTGCACACATATTCCACAGCGCTGTACAGAGATTATTATTACCAGTTATTATATAGCGCACACATATTCTGCAGCGCTGTACAGAGACTATTATTACCAGTTATTATATAGCGCACACATATTCCACAGCGGTGTACAGAGAATATTATTACCAGTTATTTATATAGCGCACACATATTCCGCAGCGCTGTACAGAGAGAATATTTGACCACTCACATCAGTCCCTGCCCCAGTGGAGCTTACAATCTATATTCCCTACCACATGTACACACACACAGATATTCTAGGGTTAATATTTGTTGGAAAACAATTAACCTACCAGTATATTTTTAAAATGTGGGAGTATCCAGAGGAAACCCACGTAAGCACGGGGAGAATACAAGCTCCGCACAGTTAGAACCATGGTGGGAATGGAACCCATGACCTCAGTGCTGTGAGGCAGTAACCATTACACCATCCATACTGCCCCGTATATATAACACATGGTGGGGATAGAACCCATGACCTCAGCGCTGTGAGGCAGTAATGTAACCATTACACCGTCCGTACTGCCCCGTATATATAACACATGGTGGGGATAGAACCCATGACCTCAGTGCTGTGAGGCAGTAATGCTAACCATTACACCATCCGTACTGCCCTGAACTTATGTATTAATGTATCACACACAGTAACAACCTAACGAGCTTCAGCCATAAACGTCAGTATATGTCTGTAATCAGAGCCGGCCCTAGCCTAAATGACGCCCTAGATTTTGGCTGGTGCCCCTTTGCACCGCCACTAGTTCCGCCTCTGACCCTCATCATAGCAGTCATCATTTTGGTGCTCCTACCCGCAATATTTTAAATAGAAACAGCGCACACATTCGGTGCGCAGCCGAAACAGGGGTGTGTTCTTGCTGGGAAGGGGCATGGCCACACAATAGTACCCCCAATTCAAATGATGCCACACAGTAGTGCAACTTTATTCACATTATATCATGCGATGGTGTCCCTTATTCACGTTACATCCCACAGTAGTAACCACTTTACCTTATATACATTACTCCTCACATTATTCACATTATACCCTTAGAAAAAAATCCTGAGAAAATATTGTATTTTAAGCACCTCCATGGCCACACTGCAACCCAGCACAAAACAGTGTGTGCTGGGCAGAGGAGAAGAGCTGCAGCTGCTGCTGTCACTTAAGGGGAGGGGGCCCCCACTGGGACCTTCCATCAGACTTTGGCCTGGGTAATTTGAACCCCCTACCCCTTTCTCTCGGAACCCCTGATAATACAACACAGTAATGCCCCTTACACGTGACACACATTATTAATGTCCTTATAACCATAATGCCCCTTACACATTATGCCAACCTTTATTAATGCCCTTCATACACATAATGACACACATAATGCCCCTTACACATATGTCACACATTATTAATACCCGTATACACATGACACACATAATGCCTGTTACACATATGTTGCACATTATTAATGCCCTTATACACATGACACACATAATGCCCCTTACACATATGTTGCACATTATTAATGCCCTTATACACATGACACACATAATGCCTGTTACACATATGTTGCACATTATTAATGCCCTTATACACATGACACACATAATGCCCCTTACACATATGTTGCACATTATTAATGCACTTATACACATGACACACATAATGCCTGTTACACATATGTCGCACATTATTAATGCATTTATACATGACACACATAATGCCCCTTACACATATGCCGAACACTATTGCACAACCAACCCACCCACAGATAGCACTCGCACAGCCGCTAACACTGTGACCTCTGCCTCTGCTTGGATACAGATGTTTCCTCATACATCTTTAAGGGGAAAAGGGAGGGGATGGTGACCGGTGCACAAGAGATAACAATTTATTTGTTTATGAGAAGAGATAAGAAGATCCACAATCGAGAATAATTATTTAAGGGGAATAATCCCCCTGTTTCTAACAATTGGTCGGGTGGAGGTGCGCCCAGGAGAGTAAATGGGTTACTAAGAAAAAGAAGAAAAAAAGACTCTCTCTTTGTTGGGGCACTCTTGGATTTTTGAAATTTTAACAGCGATACAAGGATATCATGTATCTAGAAGTAAGGAAGAACCTACAGACCACTTGCCTGTGTATGGTCCAGAGATAAGAAAAGTAACTGGTTGAAAAATACTAGATAACAGATAACAGAGTTCAGGAAAGCGGAGCTGCAGTCCCTATGGACGGGGCTGTCTCCAAATCCTGTTTATGAAAGTATTGCAAATATTAAAATGTAACTTTTAATGTAAACTTTTTTTAAAATATCCTAGACAAACATGTAGACGAAACAAAAACATATATATAAATACACAAACATGTGCAGCAGGTAAATGCAATGCAGCACTGCCTGAGACCGCTACAGATAACCATGCACAATATGGCTCATATGTTGTAACTAGGTACAGAAATAGTTGCAACAAAGTTGCTTTGTATCTTAAAGGTTTAGTGGGTGAAAAAATACACCCGTCACAGTTACACGCAGGAATTGTTCCTTTTCCTGAGTGTAAGGTTGGTACTACAGAGGCCTATAGTTGCGCGCTAAAGAATTTTTGTATCAATTATTTGGACATTTCGGCATCCATTCTTTGGACACTGTCGGCATTTACACAGAGGTTGACAATGAAGATTGTTCCAGATGACTGCGATTGGTACAAATGTACAGGTCAAAATGGTTTATCTAAGCTAAAGCAAACTCTTGTAGATTGTGTTCTGCCGACCACTGTCGTGTCAACATATAACGCCTGTCATCAACAGTACATTAGTCGGTGGACCGACACCTGAATATTTCTCATGCACTGTCACCAGATGGTCAATGGATACTTTAGCTAGCACATACAGTGTTACCAAGATGTTATCACAATCTGCCCTCTACTGTGTCGGCAGTTACACAAATGTTGACGTTAAAGAATCGATATATAGTAGCGGTTTAGCACAGATATGCAGACAAATGTATCAGCCTCCTGTTGGTTATATTCAGCCGACCGTTCTCGTGTCGACAGAACAGATTATGCTATGTTGTCCTTACTTATGCACTACAATCAATTAATATCAAAAAATACTATCACAGTCTGCCCTCCACTATGTCAGCAGTAACATCAATGTTGGCATGTGAGAATTGATATAGAGTGATGGTTAGCACAAATATACAGACGAATATATAGCAGCCTACTGTTGGTTATGCTCAGCCAACAGCTTTTGTGTCGACAGAGCCGATTATGCTATCTGTTTTTTGAGAGTATGTCTAAAACAGTCTAACCACAGTGTGCGTGATATCAGGTAGGACATGCAAGATTTGCAGATAACAGTTTTTGACAGTGACAATAATATCAATAGAATCACCAGGTAGCCCGAAGGCTGTATAACTAATCAATTATCTGAATCACACATCATCTAGAAATGATATAGGCGTTCCCGCTAAGTACTTGGATAGGGATTGGGAATTCCCAATCCCTATCCAAGTACTTAGCGGGAACGCCTATATCATTTCTAGATGATGTGTGATTCAGATAATTGATTAGTTATACAGCCTTCGGGCTACCTGGTGATTCTATTGATATTATTGTCACTGTCAAAAACTGTTATCTGCAAATCTTGCATGTCCTACCTGATATCACGCACACTGTGGTTAGACTGTTTTAGACATACTCTCAAAAAACAGATAGCATAATCGGCTCTGTCGACACAAAAGCTGTTGGCTGAGCATAACCAACAGTAGGCTGCTATATATTCGTCTGTATATTTGTGCTAACCATCACTCTATATCAATTCTCACATGCCAACATTGATGTTACTGCTGACATAGTGGAGGGCAGACTGTGATAGTATTTTTTGATATTAATTGATTGTAGTGCATAAGTAAGGACAACATAGCATAATCTGTTCTGTCGACACGAGAACGGTCGGCTGAATATAACCAACAGGAGGCTGATACATTTGTCTGCATATCTGTGCTAAACCGCTACTATATATCGATTCTTTAACGTCAACATTTGTGTAACTGCCGACACAGTAGAGGGCAGATTGTGATAACATCTTGGTAACACTGTATGTGCTAGCTAAAGTATCCATTGACCATCTGGTGACAGTGCATGAGAAATATTCAGGTGTCGGTCCACCGACTAATGTACTGTTGATGACAGGCGTTATATGTTGACACGACAGTGGTCGGCAGAACACAATCTACAAGAGTTTGCTTTAGCTTAGATAAACCATTTTGACCTGTACATTTGTACCAATCGCAGTCATCTGGAACAATCTTCATTGTCAACCTCTGTGTAAATGCCGACAGTGTCCAAAGAATGGATGCCGAAATGTCCAAATAATTGATACAAAAATTCTTTAGCGCGCAACTATAGGCCTCTGTAGTACCAACCTTACACTCAGGAAAAGGAACAATTCCTGCGTGTAACTGTGACGGGTGTATTTTTTCACCCACTAAACCTTTAAGATACAAAGCAACTTTGTTGCAACTATTTCTGTACCTAGTTACAACATATGAGCCATATTGTGCATGGTTATCTGTAGCGGTCTCAGGCAGTGCTGCATTGCATTTACCTGCTGCACATGTTTGTGTATTTATATATATGTTTTTGTTTCGTCTACATGTTTGTCTAGGATATTTTAAAAAAAGTTTACATTAAAAGTTACATTTTAATATTTGCAATACTTTCATAAACAGGATTTGGAGACAGCCCCGTCCATAGGGACTGCAGCTCCGCTTTCCTGAACTCTGTTATCTGTTATCTAGTATTTTTCAACCAGTTACTTTTCTTATCTCTGGACCATACACAGGCAAGTGGTCTGTAGGTTCTTCCTTACTTCTAGATACATGATATCCTCATACATCTTGCCTCAATAGGTCATGCAGCTCCTGGCCCTTCTGCTAACATTGGGTCCCTTTTTTGCTGAAAATTCGTCTTATTTGCATTGTTATGACCATCACACACAAGGAGCTTCCGATGATTAAAATGATATGCGGCAAGCCTATATTCTGTGTGCGACTGTGGCTGTACCTGCATACGGAATGCTATGTTACAGTGATTTCCATGAATACACTACTTCATATGCAGAGACAACCTCACTCACACACAGAATATAGGCATGCTGCATATCCTTTTAATCAGCAGAAGCTGCTGGTGCCCCTAGGCATTCCAAATGCCCTAGGCATTTGCCTAGTTTGCCTATGCCTAGGGCCGTCTCTGTGTATATTCGCATTACAGTGGTTTGATCACAGGCTTCTATAATAACAAATATATTAGGACATAAATGCCGAGAGAATCCCAGATGTTTATGTGAGAGGATCCCTGAAATTCCTTCTAGCCCAGCTGGCCATCCTGCCCCCCCCCCCTCCCCCCGCAATGTAACCAGTCCTGGCCTGTTGTACATACATGTGGGCCTATGATACATACATGCGAGGACAGCAGCCATGTACAATGGCTCTCATCAACTCCCTGTGGCAGACTGCACAGGACAAGACCGCCCGCACGCTGGGTCCCTCCCTGCAATGTACCCCCGAGATGTTGTACGAGAAAAAGCCCTCATACAGAAAAGCCCTCGCACATCACCGGTAGCTCCCGGGCGGCGCGGCCTGACCATTTTTGGGGCTGCAGTGGTTGTGTGTGACGTTACTCAGCTGCCAGTCCTATCCCCCTGAATGGTCTGGAAATGCCTGCATTGTCTGGACTGCCCCCCAAAAATGGTCAGTCACCACCCCAACAATACGCTTATGCCCCATATCGCTGTGGACTACGGTCGCATTGTGACTGTTCCGGCTCCTGTCCACTGGAGCTTGCACAGATCTGCAGCCCATTGGGCGGTTTTAATGTTTTCCAGATTGCAGTTCATGAAGGATCTGGGTATGTAGGCAGAGGTGTGTGTGTGTGTGTGGGGGGGGGGGGGGGGGGGGGGTGTATTACCCCACTGGCGGCCAGTGTGGCCGGTTGGGGCTGTGAATATTCTGTATATTAGTATTTATGTGACTCAGGTGACCTGGTATAATACTAATTCTCTTATGTGTATTTTAGCTGACCAATCAGTTCACCGACAAGCCAAACGTCATTGCCCATTTCCACGAATGGCAGGCTGGGGCCGGCCTAATACTGTGCAGGTATCAGAAGCTTCCTGTCGCCACCATCTTTACCACCCATGCCACCCTGCTTGGGCGATACCTGTGTGCCGCCAACATGGACTTCTACAACAAGCTGGATCAGGTAGTGCTGACTAGGGTTCGCCAGCTAGGTCTATGGATGTACATATCAGGGCAGTACCAGGTGTAGGCACAGACCGGCAGATGCCCTGACACAGTGCCAGGTCTCACCCAGTGGGTGCTTTATGTGATGGCACAGCGGCACTCAGCTACACAGTGGCATCAGAGGGTGATGCAGACCGCACCCGGGTGTCCTCCTCCAATGGGGTGACACCATCATGCAGACTCCTAGGTAGTGACAGGACGGATCCAGGTGCTGCATTATTTTTACACTGCAATTTAGATTTCATTTTCAGCACACCCCACCCAAATCTAACTCTCTCTGCACATGTTACATCTGCCCCACAAATTTTGACTGCGATCAGATCTGAATAAGGGCCCATGTGCACGGCAGGTGGGGCAGATGTTACTTGTGCAGAGAGAATTAGATTTGGGTGGAGTTTTACTTCAAAGTGAGATCTATATTGTAGTGTAAAATTAAAGCAGCCAGTATTTACCCTGCACAGAAACCAAATAACTCACCCAAATCTAACTCTCTCTCTGCACATGTTACATCTGCCCCCCTGCAGTGCATATGGTTTCGTCCATTTGAGAAGGTATTTGCCAGAAGGAGTGAACCAGAATAACCCCCAATAATTCAGGGTCCCGCTGTATGTTAGGCCTAGTCCTGCTGTGTCTCTTACAGCCGGTGGAATGAGCTGTATGTCAGGCCCCTGACGTCTGTGGGTGGGGAACCCGCGATGTCTTATTCACAGACATGGTATTAGTCAGATCTGAGAGGAAGCAGTCGGGACTTGTGCCCTTTGTACTCTCGCCCTTTAAAGGTTAAATACTGGAAGGCTGCAGGTTCTGGTGTATATATAAGGCAAATGGGACGTCTGACCTTCGCAGCGCCTCGGAAGGGCGAGGATCCCCGTCACTCACGAAGCCCCAGCTATTCCACACTCCGCACAAGTGGCCTTTGGGCTCCGCTGACCTTTCCGCAGCCACGGACGCCCCTCGTTAGGACATTAGATCGCCCACAAAATGTTAACGTTTGTCAGAAAGTCATTTAACAAATAAGGGAACGTTCGGCAGACGTCCAGCCGGCCTCGGCCATCATCCCTGGTATTACTGTCCTGTAAATGTCAGCGGGCGGGGGCCGCAGTATTACAGCTTACACACAAACACAATACAGCTGTATGTATCAGGGAAAGATCCCTCCTCACACCTTGTGTCTTTCACCAAGTTTGATATCGACAAAGAGGCCGGAGAGCGCCAGATATATCACCGATACTGCATGGAGCGCGCCGCTGTCCACTGCGCCCACGTCTTCACTACCGTCTCCCAGATCACCGGCATCGAGGCTGAGCACATGCTGAAGAGGAAGGCGGGTGAGATTATGGCTGCAAATGCTGAGAAGACCCTGTGTGCGGATCACAATGTGCTGTCCATGCGTCTGATAATAACCCAGCTGTAATATGTCTCATTTCTTCCAGATGTGATAACTCCCAATGGCTTAAATATTAAGAAGTTTTCTGCCATGCACGAGTTTCAGAACTTACACGCTATGTACAAGTCGCGGATCGAGGAATTCATTCGCGGACATTTCTATGGGTGACTTATTCTGATAATACCATCAATATATCGAAGTAATCTATACTGTAATTATACCCAGGGCCATAGCCGGGAGGTAATCCGCCCTCTGCCAGCCCCGCCACCCCCCTGAACATCATGTCACAGTGGGGTGTCAGGGACACGTGGACTAAGAAGCAGCTGAGATCCGGACACACTGGGCCTAAATTACATGTGGTTGGCGTATGGTCAGTACACGCCTTCTGCATGTATGATCCCGTGCCAAGGCAGAGGATCCAGCATGGGCACTACCACCCTACCGGCCGGCTGTGTAACCCTGAGGCTTTCACTGAGGCCAGGAACTCTCCAGCGGAATACAGAGACCCAGGCCTCGGTCCCTCCATAGGTGGGATGCGGTCATTTGGTCTACAGCATGATGGTCGACAGTCAATTGGTAGACATGAGAAAAGGTTGACATGGGAAAAGGTCGACATGGGTCTAGGTTGAAATGGGAAAAGGTCAAATGGTCATTAGTTCGACAGGTCGTTAGTTCGACAGGTCATTAGTTCGACAGTGTCTAGGTCGACCGGCAAAAGGTCAACATAGGGTTTATCACTGTTTTTTGAGCCGACATGTGCCGACAGGTGGTATTTTATGCCCTACCATCCACTAGGGCGTGGTGGGAGAATAAAATAGTGTGCCGAGCATAACGAGGCACCGTGCCGACGCATAGCGAGTGCAGCGAACAATGTGAGGGGATGCGGTGCACTGTAAACTGTGTCCATGTCGACTGTGTTGACATTCAGGTAAAAAAAACAGTGAAAACCCCCATGTCGACCTTTTTACTGTCGAACTACACATTGTCGAACTAATGACCTGTCAAACTAATGACCTTTCGACCTAGAACCATGCCGACCTTTTCCTGTGTCGACCTAATGGTGTCGACCTAATGACTGTCGACCATCATGCTGTAGACCAAATGATCCCAACCCCCATAGGTGACACGCCTTCACTTTTTGAAGCAGGGACCATCGTTGTCCCCACCTCACCCCCAAATGACTGCAGACTGTCAATCATCTGACGCAGGACCGGTACTCTACAGGCACTGGGCATCGTACATCTTTACATTGCGTGACTTCCCTCATTGCGACCGGACTTGAATTAGGCCTACTGCAAGCATGTGCCGTGCGGCAGCGTTAACACTGGTGATGTGAGGTGCCAGGTGCCTCAGTGAAGTAATAAACTGCATTTTCATGGTATTTTAGAGACGGACATCAAATTGCTAATCATCTATGGTTAGCCATATTGTGTCATTGGTGATTAACATCAACTGAATGAAACTTTCTATGGAAAGCTGTAGAAACGATCAATATCATTTCTATTGGGCACAGCAGGCCTATTAGATAAGGGGAAAGAGCTTAGAGCTTCCTCGAGGGTGGAGCACAGCAGGCCTATTAGATAAGGGGAAAGAGCTTAGAGGTTCCTCGAGGGTGGAGCACAGCAGGCCTGTTAGGGAAAGGGGAAGAGCTTAGATCTGGCATGTCCAAACTGTGGCCCTCCAGCTGTTGTGAAACTACACATCCCAGCATGCCTTGCCATAGTTTTAGCATTCCCTAAACTGTGTCAAGGAATGATGGGACTTGTAGTTTCACAACAGCTGGAGGGCCATAGTTTGGACATGCCCGGCTTAGAGCCTCATCGGGGTGGAGCACAGCACACCTATTAGGTAAGGCAGCATGGCTTAGAGGTTCCTCGAGGGTGGAGCACAGCAGGCCTGTTAGAGAAAGGGGAAGAGCTTAGAGGCTCCTTGAGGGTGGAGCACAGCAGGCCTATTAGGTAAGGGGGGAGGGATTAGTGATGCATAAGGGCGAGGGTGGAGTTCAGTGAAAAAATACACATCACTGAGTGGATGCAAGAGAACAATCGGATCTCAGCCATTGATAACCAATCCATCAGTGGCAATGGCACAAGATGGCTGCCTCCATGAGACTGGTGTCTCTATAATAACGATGGAAAGTTCATCTTTCCATATTTCATAGCGTATCCATTTCTGTGGTATTTGCAGTGCAATTGTGTTCTTCTATCTCTCCATTTAGGCACCTTGACTTTAACCTGGAGAAGACGCTCTTTTTCTTCATTGCCGGTCGGTACGAATACTCTAACAAAGGGGCGGACTTGTTCCTGGAGGCCTTGTCCAGGCTGAACTTCCTGCTCCGGGTGCGTCCTGCAGTCTGGGCTTATCATGGCCGCTTCCATTCAGGAACATAATTGGGGGGATTAGAAGTCATTACTCCAAACGAGCTGGCAAATGCTCTAACAGAGGATACATATAGTGGATGTAATTCATCGCCACACACTGCGCCGCCGTTAGCGTGGATGGGATGTGGAGTGTGTTGTACAAGTCAGTGGGAAATTGGAACAATATAGTGAAACAGTTTGATGTTGGGGGCTACGCATACTAAAATAAGCCTCCAGGTAAGATGATGGTGGGGACAGGACACTGGCAGCATATTGCACACAGCAAGATGCAGAAACACCCAGGTAGCTCATAGCAATAGGAGAAAACTGGGAGCACGTGAGGAACAGGACGCAGAAAGGGATTAGTGCACTCAGTGCTCTCCTTGGGGGTGGCGGCGCTCTCATGGGCCCCTGACGCAGGAGAATAAAATGTGTGCAGATCATCTTATCGCAGCCATGGGTCTGGAGTAAAAATCACTAGGCATCTTATACATAAGGACCATCATTGGGCCTCATTCACATGAGCATCCACTGTATAGATATTAGTGTCCTGTCCATCTACATATTAGTGTCCTGTCCATCTTCTGTATACATATTAGTGTCCTGTCCATCTTCTGTATAGATATCTGTGTCCTGTCCATCTTCTGTATAAATATTAGTGTCCTGTCCATCTTCTGTATACATATTAGTGTCCTGTCCATCTTCTGTATAGATATTAGTGTCCTGTCCATCTTCTGTATACATATTAGTGTCCTGTCCATCTTCTGTATACATATTAGTGTCCTGTCCCTCTTCTGTATACATATTAGTGTCCTGTCCATCTGCTGTATACATATTAGTGTCCTGTCCCTCTTCTGTATAGATATCTGTGTCCTGTCCATCTGCTGTATACATATTAGTGTCCTCTCCATCTGCTGTATACATATTAGTTTCCTGTCCATCTTGTGTATAGATATTAGTGTCCTGTCCATCTTCTGTATACATATTAGTGTCCTGTCCATCTTCTGTATACATATCTGTGTCCTGTCCATCTGCTGTATACATATTAGTGTCCTCTCCTTCTGCTGTATACATATTAGTGTCCTGTCCATCTGCTGTATACATATTAGTGTCCTGTCCATCTCCTGTATAGATATTAGTGTCCTGTCCATTGTCTGTATAGATATTAGTGTCCTGTCCATCTTCTGTATACATATCAGTGTCCTCTCCATCTGCTGTATACATATTAGTGTCCTGTCCATCTTCTGAATAGATGTTAGTGTCCTGTCCATCTTCTGTATAGATATTAGTGTCCTGTTCATCTTCTGTATACATATTAGTGTCCTGTCCCTCTTCTGTATACATATTAGTGTCCTGTCCATTGTCTGTATACATATTAGTGTCCTGTCCATCTTCTGTATAGATATCTGTGTCCTGTCCATCTGCTGTATACATATTAGTGTCCTGTCCTTCTGCTGTATACATATTAGTGTCCTGTCCATCTGCTGTATACATATTAGTGTCCTGTCCATCTCCTGTATAGATATTAGTGTCCTGTCCATCTTCTGTATAGATATTAGTGTCCTGTCCATCTGCTGTATACATATTAGTGTCCTGTCCATTGTCTGTATACATATTAGTGTCCTGTCCATCTTCTGTATAGATATCTGTGTCCTGTCCATTGTCTGTATACATATTAGTTTCCTGTCCATCTTCTGTATAGATATCTGTGTCCTGTCCATCTGCTGTATACATATTAGTGTAATGTCCATCTGCTGTATACATATTAGTGTCCTGTCCATCTCCTGTATAGATATTAGTGTCCTGTCCATTGTCTGTATAGATATTAGTGTCCTGTCCATCTTCTGTATACATATTAGTGTCCTCTCCATCTGCTGTATACATATTAGTGTCTTGTCCATATTCTGTATACATATTAGTGTCCTGTCCTTCTGCTGTATACATATTAGTGTCCTGTCCATCTGCTGTATAGATATTAGTGTCCTGTCCATCTTCTGTATAGATATTAGTGTCCTGTCCATCTCCTGTATATATATCTGTGTCCTGTCCATCTGCTGTATACATATTAGTGTCCTGTCCATCTTCTGTATACATATTAGTGTCCTCTCCATCTGCTGTATACATATTAGTGTCTTGTCCATCTTCTGTATACATATTAGTGTCCTGTCCTTCTGCTGTATAGATATTAGTGTCCTGTCCATCTTCTGTATAGATATTAGTGTCCTGTCCATCTCCTGTATATATATCTGTGTCCTGTCCATCTGATGTATACATATTAGTGTCCTGTCCATCTCCTGTATAGATATTAGTGTCCTGTCCATCTTCTGTATACATATTAGTGTCCTGTCCATCTTCTGTATAGATATTAGTGTCCTGTCCATCTGCTGTATACATATTAGTGTCCTCTCCATCTGCTGTATACATATTAGTGTCCTCTCCATCTGCTGTATACATATTAGTGTCCTCTCCATCTGCTGTATACATATTAGTGTCTTGTCCATCTTCTGTATACATATTAGTGTCCTGTCCTTCTGCTGTATAGATATTAGTGTCCTGTCCATCTTCTGTATAGATATTAGTGTCCTGTCCATCTCCTGTATATATATCTGTGTCCTGTCCATCTGCTGTATACATATTAGTGTCCTGTCCATCTGCTGTATAGATATTAGTGTCCTGTCCATCTGCTGTATAGATATTAGTGTCCTGTCCATCTGCTTTATATATATATCTGTGTCCTGTCCATCTGCTGTATACATATTAGTGTCCTCTCCATCTGCTGTATACATATTAGTGTCCTGTCCATCTGCTGTATACATATTAGTGTCCTGTCCATCTGCTGTATAGATATTAGTGTCCTGTCCATCTGCTGTATACATATTAGTGTCCTCTCCATCTGCTGTATACATATTAGTGTCCTGTCCATCTGCTGTATACATATTAGTGTCCTGTCCATCTGCTGTATAGATATTAGTGTCCTGTCCATCTGCTGTATACATATTAGTGTCCTGTCCATCTCCTGTATAGATATTAGTGTCCTGTCCATTGTCTGTATAGATATTAGTGTCCTGTCCATCTGCTGTATAGATATTAGTGTCCTGTCCATCTGCTGTATACATATTAGTGTCCTGTCCATCTGCTGTATACATATTAGTGTCCTGTCCATCTCCTGTATAGATATTAGTGTCCTGTCCATCTGCTGTATAGATATTAGTGTCCTGTCCATCTGCTGTATACATATTAGTGTCCTGTCCATCTCCTGTATATATATTAGTGTCCTGTCCATTGTCTGTATAGATATTAGTGTCCTGTCCATCTGCTGTATAGATATTAGTGTCCTGTCCATCTGCTGTATACATATTAGTGTCCTCTCCATCTGCTGTATACATATTAGTGTCCTCTCCATCTGCTGTATACATATTAGTGTCCTCTCCATCTGCTGTATACATATTAGTGTCCTCTCCATCTGCTGTATACATATTAGTGTCTTGTCCATCTTCTGTATACATATTAGTGTCCTGTCCATCTCCTGTATAGATATTAGTGTCCTGTCCATTGTCTGTATAGATATTAGTGTCCTGTCCATCTTCTGTATAGATATTAGTGTCCTGTCCATCTGCTGTATACATATTAGTGTCCTCTCCATCTGCTGTATACATATTAGTGTCCTCTCCATCTGCTGTATACATATTAGTGTCCTCTCCATCTGCTGTATACATATTAGTGTCTTGTCCATCTTCTGTATACATATTAGTGTCCTGTCCTTCTGCTGTATAGATATTAGTGTCCTGTCCATCTTCTGTATAGATATTAGTGTCCTGTCCATCTCCTGTATATATATATGTGTCCTGTCCATCTGCTGTATACATATTAGTGTCCTGTCCATCTGCTGTATAGATATTAGTGTCCTGTCCATCTGCTGTATAGATATTAGTGTCCTGTCCATCTGCTTTATATATATATCTGTGTCCTGTCCATCTGCTGTATACATATTAGTGTCCTCTCCATCTGCTGTATACATATTAGTGTCCTGTCCATCTGCTGTATACATATTAGTGTCCTGTCCATCTGCTGTATAGATATTAGTGTCCTGTCCATCTGCTGTATACATATTAGTGTCCTCTCCATCTGCTGTATACATATTAGTGTCCTGTCCATCTGCTGTATACATATTAGTGTCCTGTCCATCTGCTGTATATATATTAGTGTCCTGTCCATCTGCTGTATACATATTAGTGTCCTCTCCATCTGCTGTATACATATTAGTGTCCTGTCCATCTGCTGTATACATATTAGTGTCCTGTCCATCTGCTGTATAGATATTAGTGTCCTGTCCATCTGCTTTATATATATATCTGTGTCCTGTCCATCTGCTGTATACATATTAGTGTCCTGTCCATCTGCTGTATAGATATTAGTGTCCTGTCCATCTGCTTTATATATATATCTGTGTCCTGTCCATCTGCTGTATACATATTAGTGTCCTCTCCATCTGCTGTATACATATTAGTGTCCTGTCCATCTGCTGTATACATATTAGTGTCCTGTCCATCTGCTGTATAGATATTAGTGTCCTGTCCATCTGCTGTATACATATTAGTGTCCTCTCCATCTGCTGTATACATATTAGTGTCCTGTCCATCTGCTGTATACATATTAGTGTCCTGTCCATCTGCTGTATATATATTAGTGTCCTGTCCATCTGCTGTATACATATTAGTGTCCTCTCCATCTGCTGTATACATATTAGTGTCCTGTCCATCTGCTGTATACATATTAGTGTCCTGTCCATCTGCTGTATAGATATTAGTGTCCTGTCCATCTGCTGTATACATATTAGTGTCCTGTCCATCTCCTGTATAGATATTAGTGTCCTGTCCATTGTCTGTATAGATATTAGTGTCCTGTCCATCTTCTGTATACATATCAGTGTCCTCTCCATCTGCTGTATACATATTAGTGTCCTGTCCATCTTCTGAATAGATGTTAGTGTCCTGTCCATCTGCTGTATAGATATTAGTGTCCTGTCCATCTGCTGTATACATATTAGTGTCCTCTCCATCTGCTGTATACATATTAGTGTCCTCTCCATCTGCTGTATACATATTAGTGTCCTCTCCATCTGCTGTATACATATTAGTGTCCTCTCCATCTGCTGTATACATATTAGTGTCTTGTCCATCTTCTGTATACATATTAGTGTCCTGTCCATCTCCTGTATAGATATTAGTGTCCTGTCCATTGTCTGTATAGATATTAGTGTCCTGTCCATCTTCTGTATAGATATTAGTGTCCTGTCCATCTGCTGTATACATATTAGTGTCCTCTCCATCTGCTGTATACATATTAGTGTCCTCTCCATCTGCTGTATACATATTAGTGTCTTGTCCATCTTCTGTATACATATTAGTGTCCTGTCCTTCTGCTGTATAGATATTAGTGTCCTGTCCATCTTCTGTATAGATATTAGTGTCCTGTCCATCTCCTGTATATATATATGTGTCCTGTCCATCTGCTGTATACATATTAGTGTCCTGTCCATCTGCTGTATAGATATTAGTGTCCTGTCCATCTGCTGTATAGATATTAGTGTCCTGTCCATCTGCTTTATATATATATCTGTGTCCTGTCCATCTGCTGTATACATATTAGTGTCCTCTCCATCTGCTGTATACATATTAGTGTCCTGTCCATCTGCTGTATACATATTAGTGTCCTGTCCATCTGCTGTATAGATATTAGTGTCCTGTCCATCTGCTGTATACATATTAGTGTCCTCTCCATCTGCTGTATACATATTAGTGTCCTGTCCATCTGCTGTATACATATTAGTGTCCTGTCCATCTGCTGTATAGATATTAGTGTCCTGTCCATCTGCTGTATACATATTAGTGTCCTCTCCATCTGCTGTATACATATTAGTGTCCTGTCCATCTGCTGTATACATATTAGTGTCCTGTCCATCTGCTGTATAGATATTAGTGTCCTGTCCATCTGCTGTATACATATTAGTGTCCTGTCCATCTCCTGTATAGATATTAGTGTCCTGTCCATTGTCTGTATAGATATTAGTGTCCTGTCCATCTTCTGTATACATATCAGTGTCCTCTCCATCTGCTGTATACATATTAGTGTCCTGTCCATCTTCTGAATAGATGTTAGTGTCCTGTCCATCTTCTGTATAGATATTAGTGTCCTGTCCATCTTCTGTATACATATTAGTGTCCTGTCCCTCTTCTGTATACATATTAGTGTCCTGTCCATTGTCTGTATACATATTAGTGTCCTGTCCATCTTCTGTATAGATATCTGTGTCCTGTCCATCTGCTGTATACATATTAGTGTCCTGTCCTTCTGCTGTATACATATTAGTGTCCTGTCCATCTGCTGTATACATATTAGTGTCCTGTCCATCTCCTGTATAGATATTAGTGTCCTGTCCATCTTCTGTATAGATATTAGTGTCCTGTCCATCTGCTGTATACATATTAGTGTCCTGTCCATTGTCTGTATACATATTAGTGTCCTGTCCATCTTCTGTATAGATATCTGTGTCCTGTCCATTGTCTGTATACATATTAGTTTCCTGTCCATCTTCTGTATAGATATCTGTGTCCTGTCCATCTGCTGTATACATATTAGTGTAATGTCCATCTGCTGTATACATATTAGTGTCCTGTCCATCTCCTGTATAGATATTAGTGTCCTGTCCATTGTCTGTATAGATATTAGTGTCCTGTCCATCTTCTGTATACATATTAGTGTCCTCTCCATCTGCTGTATACATATTAGTGTCTTGTCCATCTTCTGTATACATATTAGTGTCCTGTCCTTCTGCTGTATACATATTAGTGTCCTGTCCATCTGCTGTATAGATATTAGTGTCCTGTCCATCTTCTGTATAGATATTAGTGTCCTGTCCATCTCCTGTATATATATATCTGTGTCCTGTCCATCTGCTGTATACATATTAGTGTCCTGTCCATCTTCTGTATACATATTAGTGTCCTCTCCATCTGCTGTATACATATTAGTGTCTTGTCCATCTTCTGTATACATATTAGTGTCCTGTCCTTCTGCTGTATAGATATTAGTGTCCTGTCCATCTTCTGTATAGATATTAGTGTCCTGTCCATCTCCTGTATATATATCTGTGTCCTGTCCATCTGCTGTATACATATTAGTGTCCTGTCCATCTCCTGTATAGATATTAGTGTCCTGTCCATTGTCTGTATAGATATTAGTGTCCTGTCCATCTTCTGTATACATATTAGTGTCCTGTCCATCTTCTGTATAGATATTAGTGTCCTGTCCATCTGCTGTATACATATTAGTGTCCTCTCCATCTGCTGTATACATATTAGTGTCCTCTCCATCTGCTGTATACATATTAGTGTCCTCTCCATCTGCTGTATACATATTAGTGTCTTGTCCATCTTCTGTATACATATTAGTGTCCTGTCCTTCTGCTGTATAGATATTAGTGTCCTGTCCATCTTCTGTATAGATATTAGTGTCCTGTCCATCTCCTGTATATATATCTGTGTCCTGTCCATCTGCTGTATACATATTAGTGTCCTGTCCATCTGCTGTATAGATATTAGTGTCCTGTCCATCTGCTGTATAGATATTAGTGTCCTGTCCATCTGCTTTATATATATATCTGTGTCCTGTCCATCTGCTGTATACATATTAGTGTCCTCTCCATCTGCTGTATACATATTAGTGTCCTGTCCATCTGCTGTATACATATTAGTGTCCTGTCCATCTGCTGTATAGATATTAGTGTCCTGTCCATCTGCTGTATACATATTAGTGTCCTCTCCATCTGCTGTATACATATTAGTGTCCTGTCCATCTGCTGTATAGATATTAGTGTCCTGTCCATCTGCTGTATACATATTAGTGTCCTGTCCATCTCCTGTATAGATATTAGTGTCCTGTCCATTGTCTGTATAGATATTAGTGTCCTGTCCATCTGCTGTATAGATATTAGTGTCCTGTCCATCTGCTGTATACATATTAGTGTCCTGTCCATCTGCTGTATACATATTAGTGTCCTGTCCATCTCCTGTATAGATATTAGTGTCCTGTCCATCTGCTGTATAGATATTAGTGTCCTGTCCATCTGCTGTATACATATTAGTGTCCTGTCCATCTCCTGTATATATATTAGTGTCCTGTCCATTGTCTGTATAGATATTAGTGTCCTGTCCATCTGCTGTATAGATATTAGTGTCCTGTCCATCTGCTGTATACATATTAGTGTCCTCTCCATCTGCTGTATACATATTAGTGTCCTCTCCATCTGCTGTATACATATTAGTGTCCTCTCCATCTGCTGTATACATATTAGTGTCCTCTCCATCTGCTGTATACATATTAGTGTCTTGTCCATCTTCTGTATACATATTAGTGTCCTGTCCATCTCCTGTATAGATATTAGTGTCCTGTCCATTGTCTGTATAGATATTAGTGTCCTGTCCATCTTCTGTATAGATATTAGTGTCCTGTCCATCTGCTGTATACATATTAGTGTCCTCTCCATCTGCTGTATACATATTAGTGTCCTCTCCATCTGCTGTATACATATTAGTGTCCTCTCCATCTGCTGTATACATATTAGTGTCTTGTCCATCTTCTGTATACATATTAGTGTCCTGTCCTTCTGCTGTATAGATATTAGTGTCCTGTCCATCTTCTGTATAGATATTAGTGTCCTGTCCATCTGCTGTATAGATATTAGTGTCCTGTCCATCTGCTTTATATATATATCTGTGTCCTGTCCATCTGCTGTATACATATTAGTGTCCTCTCCATCTGCTGTATACATATTAGTGTCCTGTCCATCTGCTGTATACATATTAGTGTCCTGTCCATCTGCTGTATAGATATTAGTGTCCTGTCCATCTGCTGTATACATATTAGTGTCCTCTCCATCTGCTGTATACATATTAGTGTCCTGTCCATCTGCTGTATAGATATTAGTGTCCTGTCCATCTGCTGTATACATATTAGTGTCCTGTCCATCTCCTGTATAGATATTAGTGTCCTGTCCATTGTCTGTATAGATATTAGTGTCCTGTCCATCTGCTGTATAGATATTAGTGTCCTGTCCATCTGCTGTATACATATTAGTGTCCTGTCCATCTGCTGTATACATATTAGTGTCCTGTCCATCTCCTGTATAGATATTAGTGTCCTGTCCATCTGCTGTATAGATATTAGTGTCCTGTCCATCTGCTGTATACATATTAGTGTCCTGTCCATCTCCTGTATATATATTAGTGTCCTGTCCATTGTCTGTATAGATATTAGTGTCCTGTCCATCTGCTGTATAGATATTAGTGTCCTGTCCATCTGCTGTATACATATTAGTGTCCTCTCCATCTGCTGTATACATATTAGTGTCCTCTCCATCTGCTGTATACATATTAGTGTCCTCTCCATCTGCTGTATACATATTAGTGTCCTCTCCATCTGCTGTATACATATTAGTGTCTTGTCCATCTTCTGTATACATATTAGTGTCCTGTCCATCTCCTGTATAGATATTAGTGTCCTGTCCATTGTCTGTATAGATATTAGTGTCCTGTCCATCTTCTGTATAGATATTAGTGTCCTGTCCATCTGCTGTATACATATTAGTGTCCTCTCCATCTGCTGTATACATATTAGTGTCCTCTCCATCTGCTGTATACATATTAGTGTCCTCTCCATCTGCTGTATACATATTAGTGTCTTGTCCATCTTCTGTATACATATTAGTGTCCTGTCCTTCTGCTGTATAGATATTAGTGTCCTGTCCATCTTCTGTATAGATATTAGTGTCCTGTCCATCTCCTGTATATATATATGTGTCCTGTCCATCTGCTGTATACATATTAGTGTCCTGTCCATCTGCTGTATACATATTAGTGTCCTGTCCATCTGCTGTATAGATATTAGTGTCCTGTCCATCTGCTTTATATATATATCTGTGTCCTGTCCATCTGCTGTATACATATTAGTGTCCTCTCCATCTGCTGTATACATATTAGTGTCCTGTCCATCTGCTGTATACATATTAGTGTCCTGTCCATCTGCTGTATAGATATTAGTGTCCTGTCCATCTGCTGTATACATATTAGTGTCCTCTCCATCTGCTGTATACATATTAGTGTCCTGTCCATCTGCTGTATACATATTAGTGTCCTGTCCATCTGCTGTATAGATATTAGTGTCCTGTCCATCTGCTGTATACATATTAGTGTCCTCTCCATCTGCTGTATACATATTAGTGTCCTGTCCATCTGCTGTATACATATTAGTGTCCTGTCCATCTGCTGTATAGATATTAGTGTCCTGTCCATCTGCTGTATACATATTAGTGTCCTATCCATCTCCTGTATAGATATTAGTGTCCTGTCCATTGTCTGTATAGATATTAGTGTCCTGTCCATCTGCTGTATAGATATTAGTGTCCTGTCCATCTGCTGTATACATATTAGTGTCCTGTCCATCTCCTGTATAGATATTAGTGTCCTGTCCATTGTCTGTATAGATATTAGTGTCCTGTCCATCTGCTGTATAGATATTAGTGTCCTGTCCATCTGCTGTATACATATTAGTGTCCTGTCCATCTCCTGTATAGATATTAGTGTCCTGTCCATTGTCTGTATAGATATTAGTGTCCTGTCCATCTGCTGTATAGATATTAGTGTCCTGTCCATCTGCTGTATACATATTAGTGTCCTCTCCATCTGCTGTATACATATTAGTGTCCTCTCCATCTGCTGTATACATATTAGTGTCCTCTCCATCTGCTGTATACATATTAGTGTCTTGTCCATCTTCTGTATACATATTAGTGTCCTGTCCATCTCCTGTATAGATATTAGTGTCCTGTCCATTGTCTGTATAGATATTAGTGTCCTGTCCATCTTCTGTATAGATATTAGTGTCCTGTCCATCTGCTGTATACATATTAGTGTCCTCTCCATCTGCTGTATACATATTAGTGTCCTCTCCATCTGCTGTATACATATTAGTGTCCTCTCCATCTGCTGTATACATATTAGTGTCCTCTCCATCTGCTGTATACATATTAGTGTCTTGTCCATCTTCTGTATACATATTAGTGTCCTGTCCATCTCCTGTATAGATATTAGTGTCCTGTCCATTGTCCGTATAGATATTAGTGTCCTGTCCATCTTCTGTATAGATATTAGCATCCTGTCCATCTGCTGTATAGATATTAGTGTCCTGTCCATCTGCTGTATACATATTAGTGTCCTGTCCTTCTGCTGTATAGATATTAGTGTCCTGTCCATCTTCTGTATAGATATTAGTGTCCTGTCCATCTTCTGTATAGATATTAGCATCCTGTCCATTGTCTGTATAGATATCTGTGTCCTGTCCATCTGCTGTATACATATTAGTGTCCTCTCCATCTGAGGGGCCTGAGGGGAGAACGTCACCAGTAATGATCCTATGACGTCCTCTGAGATTTCCCATCTCGGCTGAGGCACCTTCCAGGCTGGGAATTATTGTCCTCATCATTCAGGGACTGGGCCAGGAACAGGGAGCCGCCTGCGTCACGCAGCCAGTGGCGCCATTCAGAGTACATGAGGGATTGGTCTCCCAACGTTTCCCCTGACCTATGGACCAGTGATCCCTCTGTCGGTGACAGAAACCTGACTCTGTGCAGCCATATATTATATTACTGACTCTCCTGTAGGGTAAATGATCAGAATGAATGTAGTTATCATGGCATCCTGCGTTATGTCTACTCCTCAGGTCCATCGCAGTGACGTCACTGTTGTCGTGTTCTTCATAATGCCGACGAAAACAAACAACTTCAATGTGGAGACGCTGAAGGGCCAGGCGGTGAGAAAACAGCTGTGGTAAGACGTTTGTACCTGTCCTGTCCGGTCAGCTCATGGAGGCAGCGGCCTGGGGCGACACTGTATGGGGAGGAGAACTACTGGACATAACAAAATTGGGAAATGTCTACAGTCACGCTCAGAGGCGTGGATCGGCCTCACCCCTGACACACGCCCCATAGACCTGGGGGAATGTCACCAGGTGAGGTGTATTACTCAGCCTGACGTAATGATAGACTAGATGTAATATCGCCGTAGAAAGAAACGCGTGGAAGCGTTCTTGTTTGGTTACGTTATTGCGATTGTCCACACCTCTGCGTCTCAGTGCAAAGATGGCTGTTTTGGGGGCATAGTTGCAGGTTTAGGGCCAATTCATCCGCACCTGCCTCACACACACACACAGACGTTACCTAGGCTGAGCGTGTGCTAATCATGTTGTGTTGTTGTCAGGGACACCGCTCACACTGTTAAAGAGAAGTTTGGGAAGAAGTTGTATGAAGCGCTGTTGAAGTAAGTATATTACAGAGTGTCAGCGTCTGATGACCCGTATACCGTATACTGCACTCACACAGCAGAAATGTATAGGTCAATGTAGATGAAAGCTTTGTACAAAGTAATCAGTGATGTCATCACATACAGTCATGATCATTGTTGCTGAGTGATGTCATCATTGCCCCAATTATCCTTTGTGTAGACAGCGTCAATGAATTCTGTTACTTGCAGTCAGCGAGGCCGCACAGTCTGGGCATGGTGTGTATGTAGGACAGTCCCACAGCTAGGGGGCTAGGACAGCGGGGACGGGGGGATGTCCCCGCCCCCACCTGCTCTGAGGCGCAGCTCCCCCCCCCTTATTTGTATGGGAGGTGTTACTTACCCCACTGCCCCCGCCCCCGCCCCCACCTGCTCTGAGGCTCAGCTCCTCCCCCTTACCTGTATGGGAGGTGTTACTTACCCCACTACCCCCACCCTAGGGTGACCAACTCATCCCTTTAATCTGGGACACATATTAATAACACAGGTTCTGTGGCAATTTAAAACCAGGTGAAAGCCAGGCACAGAACCTGTGTAATTAATATGTGTCCCGGATTAAAGGGATGAGTTGGTCACCCTACGCCACCCCCACCTGCTCTGAGGCGCAGCTCCTCCCCCTTACCTGTATGGGAGGTGTTACTTACCCCACTGCCCATCACCAATATGGAGGCACTGCTAGGCCACAGGACAGATGCCAGGCCACCATGTCAGTGGCTGGTGCTCGGTGTGGGTGCTGCTGCGGGTATGTAAATACTTATGACACCCACCCGCAGTGATTTATGCCCCGGAGCGGAGCCGACCCCTAGGTTTGCTTAGCGGTAGCAGTGTCTCTGGCATAAATGTACTAAGACGGGAGTTGTGTTGGAGATGGGATGTTGCCCCTGTATCTGGATATAGTATTACCCTGGGTGCAATGTGGTACACAGCGCAGGTAATACCGACTCTGATGTCTCCTCAGGGGGGAAATTCCGGATCTAAACAAGATTTTGGATCGAGATGATCTGACTATTATGAAGAGAGCGATATTCTCCACACAGGTACCGCGCCGACAGCAGTGATGGGGTATATATTGTGATAATATTTAAAATACAGGAATATATAGGAAAGTGTGACTTATCTAAAGGAGGAGTTAGCAGGCAGTACCTATACTATACACTTGTGTCCTAACTATATGGGAGTTAGGACACAAGTGGCGCCTCGCATATATTTCTTAACAAAATAAATATATATATATAATATATATACACACAAGGGAAGATGTATCAAAGTCCGGAGAGAGATAAAGTACCAATTAATTTGCTCCTCCGTATCATTTATTAAACACTGCGTGTAACATGGGGGCTGATGTAACCCAGAACCTACTCTACCTGTGTGACAGAACCGGCTGATGGAGGCCCTCCCTGATAACACCTGGCCACGCCCCTCACCATCTAATGATTTCCCCGTGTACGCAGTGTGTGCGTAACCCAGAACCTACTCTACCTGTGGGACAGTACCGGCTGATGGAGGCCCTCCCTGATAACGCCTGGCCACGCCCCTCACCATCTAATGATTTCCCCGTGTGCGCAGTCTGTGCGTAACCCAGAACCTACTCTACCTGTGGGACAGAACCGGCTGATGGAGGCGCTCCCTGATAACGCCTGGCCACGCCCCTCACCATCTAATGATTTCCCCGTGTGCGCAGTCTGTGCGTAACCCAGAACCTACTCTACCTGTGTGACAGAACCGGCTGATGGAGACCCTCCCTGATAACGCCTGGCCACGCCCCTCACCATCTAATGATTTCCCCGTGTGTGCAGTGTGTGCGTAACCCAGAACCTACTCTACCTGTGTGACAGAACCGGCTGATGGAGGCCCTCCCTGATAACACCTGGCCACGCCCCTCACCATCTAATGATTTCCCCGTGTGTGCAGTGTGTGCGTAACCCAGAACCTACTCTACCTGTGGGACAGAACCGGCTGATGGAGGCCCTCCCTGATAACGCCTGGCCACGCCCCTCACCATCTAATGATTTCCCCGTGTACGTAGTGTGTGCGTAACCCAGAACCTACTCTACCTGTGTGACAGAACCGGCTGATGGAGGCCCTCCCTGATAACACCTGGCCACGCCCCTCACCATCTAATGATTTCCCCGTGTGCGCAGTCTGTGCGTAACCCAGAACCTACTCTACCTGTGTGACAGAACCGGCTGATGGAGACCCTCCCTGATAATGCCTGGCCACGCCCCTCACCATCTAATGATTTCCCCGTGTGCGCAGTCTGTGCGTAACCCAGAACCTACTCTACCTGTGGGACAGAACCGGCTGATGGAGGCCCTCCCTGATAACGCCTGGCCACGCCCCTCACCATCTAATGATTTCCCCGTGTGCGCAGTCTGTGCGTAACCCAGAACCTACTCTACCTGTGTGACAGAACCGGCTGATGGAGGCCCTCCCTGATAACGCCTGGCCACGCCCCTCACCATCTAATGATTTCCCCGTGTGCGCAGTCTGTGCGTAACCCAGAACCTACTCTACCTGTGTGACAGAACCGGCTGATGGAGACCCTCCCTGATAACGCCTGGCCACGCCCCTCACCATCTAATGATTTCCCCGTGTGTGCAGTGTGTGCGTAACCCAGAACCTACTCTACCTGTGTGACAGAACCGGCTGATGGAGGCCCTCCCTGATAACACCTGGCCACGCCCCTCACCATCTAATGATTTCCCCGTGTGTGCAGTGTGTGCGTAACCCAGAACCTACTCTACCTGTGGGACAGAACCGGCTGATGGAGGCCCTCCCTGATAACGCCTGGCCACGCCCCTCACCATCTAATGATTTCCCCGTGTACGTAGTGTGTGCGTAACCCAGAACCTACTCTACCTGTGTGACAGAACCGGCTGATGGAGGCCCTCCCTGATAACACCTGGCCACGCCCCTCACCATCTAATGATTTCCCCGTGTGCGCAGTCTGTGCGTAACCCAGAACCTACTCTACCTGTGTGACAGAACCGGCTGATGGAGACCCTCCCTGATAATGCCTGGCCACGCCCCTCACCATCTAATGATTTCCCCGTGTGCGCAGTCTGTGCGTAACCCAGAACCTACTCTACCTGTGGGACAGAACCGGCTGATGGAGGCCCTCCCTGATAACGCCTGGCCACGCCCCTCACCATCTAATGATTTCCCCGTGTGCGCAGTCTGTGCGTAACCCAGAACCTACTCTACCTGTGTGACAGAACCGGCTGATGGAGGCCCTCCCTGATAACGCCTGGCCACGCCCCTCACCATCTAATGATTTCCCCGTGTGCGCAGTCTGTGCGTAACCCAGAACCTACTCTACCTGTGGGACAGAACCGGCTGATGGAGGCCCTCCCTGATAACGCCTGGCCACGCCCCTCACCATCTAATGATTTCCCCGTGTACGTAGTGTGTGCGTAACCCAGAACCTACTCTACCTGTGGGACAGTACCGGCTGATGGAGGCCCTCCCTGATAACGCCTGGCCACGCCCCTCACCATCTAATGATTTCCCCGTGTGCGCAGTGTGTGCGTAACCCAGAACCTACTCTACCTGTGTGACAGAACCGGCTGATGGAGGCCCTCCCTGATAACGCCTGGCCACGCCCCTCACCATCTAATGATTTCCCCGTGTGCGCAGTCTGTGCATAACCCAGAACCTACTCTACCTGTGTGACAGAACCGGCTGATGGAGACCCTCCCTGATAACGCCTGGCCACGCCCCTCACCATCTAATGATTTCCCCGTGTGCGCAGTCTGTGCGTAACCCAGAACCTACTCTACCTGTGGGACAGAACCGGCTGATGGAGGCCCTCCCTGATAACGCCTGGCCACGCCCCTCACCATCTAATGATTTCCCCGTGTACGTAGTGTGTGCGTAACCCAGAACCTACTCTACCTGTGGGACAGTACCGGCTGATGGAGGCCCTCCCTGATAACGCCTGGCCACGCCCCTCACCATCTAATGATTTCCCCGTGTGCGCAGTGTGTGCGTAACCCAGAACCTACTCTACCTGTGTGACAGAACCGGCTGATGGAGGCCCTCCCTGATAACGCCTGGCCACGCCCCTCACCATCTAATGATTTCCCCGTGTGCGCAGTCTGTGCATAACCCAGAACCTACTCTACCTGTGTGACAGAACCGGCTGATGGAGACCCTCCCTGATAACGCCTGGCCACGCCCCTCACCATCTAATGATTTCCCCGTGTGCGCAGTCTGTGCGTAACCCAGAACCTACTCTACCTGTGTGACAGAACCGGCTGATGGAGGCCCTCCCTGATAACGCCTGGCCACGCCCCTCACCATCTAATGATTTCCCCGTGTGTGCAGTGTGTGCGTAACCCAGAACCTACTCTACCTGTGGGACAGAACCGGCTGATGGAGGCCCTCCCTGATAACACCTGGCCACGCCCCTCACCATCTAATGATTTCCCCGTGTACGCAGTGTGTGCGTAACCCAGAACCTACTCTACCTGTGGGACAGTACCGGCTGATGGAGGCCCTCCCTGATAACGCCTGGCCACGCCCCTCACCATCTAATGATTTCCCCGTGTGCGCAGTCTGTGCGTAACCCAGAACCTACTCTACCTGTGGGACAGAACCGGCTGATGGAGGCGCTCCCTGATAACGCCTGGCCACGCCCCTCACCATCTAATGATTTCCCCGTGTGCGCAGTCTGTGCGTAACCCAGAACCTACTCTACCTGTGTGACAGAACCGGCTGATGGAGACCCTCCCTGATAACGCCTGGCCACGCCCCTCACCATCTAATGATTTCCCCGTGTGTGCAGTGTGTGCGTAACCCAGAACCTACTCTACCTGTGTGACAGAACCGGCTGATGGAGGCCCTCCCTGATAACACCTGGCCACGCCCCTCACCATCTAATGATTTCCCCGTGTGTGCAGTGTGTGCGTAACCCAGAACCTACTCTACCTGTGGGACAGAACCGGCTGATGGAGGCCCTCCCTGATAACGCCTGGCCACGCCCCTCACCATCTAATGATTTCCCCGTGTACGTAGTGTGTGCGTAACCCAGAACCTACTCTACCTGTGTGACAGAACCGGCTGATGGAGGCCCTCCCTGATAACACCTGGCCACGCCCCTCACCATCTAATGATTTCCCCGTGTGCGCAGTCTGTGCGTAACCCAGAACCTACTCTACCTGTGTGACAGAACCGGCTGATGGAGACCCTCCCTGATAATGCCTGGCCACGCCCCTCACCATCTAATGATTTCCCCGTGTGCGCAGTCTGTGCGTAACCCAGAACCTACTCTACCTGTGGGACAGAACCGGCTGATGGAGGCCCTCCCTGATAACGCCTGGCCACGCCCCTCACCATCTAATGATTTCCCCGTGTGCGCAGTCTGTGCGTAACCCAGAACCTACTCTACCTGTGTGACAGAACCGGCTGATGGAGGCCCTCCCTGATAACGCCTGGCCACGCCCCTCACCATCTAATGATTTCCCCGTGTGCGCAGTCTGTGCGTAACCCAGAACCTACTCTACCTGTGGGACAGAACCGGCTGATGGAGGCCCTCCCTGATAACGCCTGGCCACGCCCCTCACCATCTAATGATTTCCCCGTGTGCGCAGTGTGCGTAACCCAGAACCTACTCTACCTGTGGGACAGAACCGGCTGATGGAGACCCTCCCTGATAACGCCTGGCCACGCCCCTCACCATCTAATGATTTCCCCGTGTGCGCAGTGTGTGCGTAACCCAGAACCTACTCTACCTGTGTGACAGAACCGGCTGATGGAGGCCCTCCCTGATAACGCCTGGCCACGCCCCTCACCATCTAATGATTTCCCCGTGTGCGCAGTCTGTGCATAACCCAGAACCTACTCTACCTGTGTGACAGAACCGGCTGATGGAGACCCTCCCTGATAACGCCTGGCCACGCCCCTCACCATCTAATGATTTCCCCGTGTGCGCAGTCTGTGCGTAACCCAGAACCTACTCTACCTGTGTGACAGAACCGGCTGATGGAGGCCCTCCCTGATAACGCCTGGCCACGCCCCTCACCATCTAATGATTTCCCCGTGTGTGCAGTGTGTGCGTAACCCAGAACCTACTCTACCTGTGTGACAGAACCGGCTGATGGAGGCCCTCCCTGATAACGCCTGGCCACGCCCCTCACCATCTAATGATTTCCCCGTGTGCGCAGTCTGTGCGTAACCCAGAACCTACTCTACCTGTGTGACAGAACCGGCTGATGGAGGCCCTCCCTGATAACGCCTGGCCACGCCCCTCACCATCTAATGATTTCCCCGTGTGCGCAGCGTGTGCGTAACCCAGAACCTACTCTACCTGTGGGACAGAACCGGCTGATGGAGGCCCTCCCTGATAACGCCTGGCCACGCCCCTCACCATCTAATGATTTCCCCGTGTGTGCGTAACCCAGAACCTACTCTACCTGTGGGACAGAACCGGCTGATGGAGACCCTCCCTGATAATGCCTGGCCACGCCCCTCACCATCTAATGATTTCCCCGTGTGTGCAGTCTGTGCGTAACCCAGAACCTACTCTACCTGTGTGACAGAACCGGCTGATGGAGACCCTCCCTGATAACGCCTGGCCACGCCCCTCACCATCTAATGATTTCCCCGTGTGCGCAGTCTGTGCGTAACCCAGAACCTACTCTACCTGTGTGACAGAACCGGCTGATGGAGGCCCTCCCTGATAACGCCTGGCCACGCCCCTCACCATCTAATGATTTCCCCGTGTGTGCAGTCTGTGCGTAACCCAGAACCTACTCTACCTGTGTGACAGAACCGGCTGATGGAGGCCCTCCCTGATAACGCCTGGCCACGCCCCTCACCATCTAATGATTTCCCCGTGTGCGCAGTCTGTGCGTAACCCAGAACCTACTCTACCTGTGCGACAGAACCGGCTGATGGAGACCCTCCCTGATAACGCCTGGCCACGCCCCTCACCATCTAATGATTTCCCCGTGTGTGCAGTCTGTGCGTAACCCAGAACCTACTCTACCTGTGGGACAGAACCGGCTGATGGAGGCCCTCCCTGATAACGCCTGGCCATGCCCCTCACCATCTAATGATTTCCCCGTGTGCACAGTCTGTGCGTAACCCAGAACCTACTCTACCTGTGCGACAGAACCGGCTGATGGAGACCCTCCCTGATAACGCCTGGCCACGCCCCTCACCATCTAATGATTTCCCCGTGTGCGCAGTCTGTGCGTAACCCAGAACCTACTCTACCTGTGTGACAGAACCGGCTGATGGAGGCCCTCCCTGATAACGCCTGGCCACGCCCCTTACCATCTAATGATTTCCCTGTGTGCTCAGTCTGTGCGTAACCCAGAACCTACTCTACCTGTGCGACAGAACCGGCTGATGGAGGCCCTCCCTGATAACGCCTGGCCACGCCCCTCACCATCTAATGATTTCCCCGTGTGCGCAGTCTGTGCGTAACCCAGAACCTACTCTACCTGTGTGACAGAACCGGCTGATGGAGGCCCTCCCTGATAACGCCTGGCCACGCCCCTCACCATCTAATGATTTCCCCGTGTGCGCAGTGTGTGCGTAACCCAGAACCTACTCTACCTGTGGGACAGAACCGGCTGATGGAGGCCCTCCCTGATAACGCCTGGCCACGCCCCTCACCATCTAATGATTTCCCCGTGTGTGCGTAACCCAGAACCTACTCTACCTGTGTGACAGAACCGGCTGATGGAGACCCTCCCTGATAATGCCTGGCCACGCCCCTCACCATCTAATGATTTCCCCGTGTGTGCAGTCTGTGCGTAACCCAGAACCTACTCTACCTGTGTGACAGAACCGGCTGATGGAGACCCTCCCTGATAACGCCTGGCCACGCCCCTCACCATCTAATGATTTCCCCGTGTGCGCAGTCTGTGCGTAACCCAGAACCTACTCTACCTGTGTGACAGAACCGGCTGATGGAGGCCCTCCCTGATAACGCCTGGCCACGCCCCTCACCATCTAATGATTTCCCCGTGTGTGCAGTCTGTGCGTAACCCAGAACCTACTCTACCTGTGTGACAGAACCGGCTGATGAAGGCCCTCCCTGATAACGCCTGGCCACGCCCCTCACCATCTAATGATTTCCCCGTGTGCGCAGTCTGTGCGTAACCCAGAACCTACTCTACCTGTGGGACAGAACCGGCTGATGGAGACCCTCCCTGATAACGCCTGGCCACGCCCCTCACCATCTAATGATTTCCCCGTGTGTGCAGTCTGTGCGTAACCCAGAACCTACTCTACCTGTGGGACAGAACCGGCTGATGGAGGCCCTCCCTGATAACGCCTGGCCATGCCCCTCACCATCTAATGATTTCCCCGTGTGCACAGTCTGTGCGTAACCCAGAACCTACTCTACCTGTGCGACAGAACCGGCTGATGGAGGCCCTCCCTGATAACGCCTGGCCACGCCCCTCACCATCTAATGATTTCCCCGTGTGCGCAGTCTGTGCGTAACCCAGAACCTACTCTACCTGTGGGACAGAACCGGCTGATGGAGGCCCTCCCTGATAACGCCTGGCCACGCTCCTCACCATCTAATGATTTCCCCGTGTGCGCAGTGTGTGCGTAACCCAGAACCTACTCTACCTGTGGGACAGAACCAGCTGATGGAGGCCCTCCCTGATAACGCCTGGCCACGCCCCTCACCATCTAATGATTTCCCCGTGTGCGTAGTCTGTGCGTAACCCAGAACCTACTCTACCTGTGGGACAGAACCGGCTGATGGAGGTCCTCCCTGATAACGCCTGGCCACGCCCCTCACCATCTAATGATTTCCCCGTGTGCGCAGTCTGTGCGTAACCCAGAACCTACTCTACCTGTGTGACAGAACCGGCTGATGGAGGCCCTCCCTGATAACGCCTGGCCACGCCCCTCACCATCTAATGATTTCCCCGTGTGCGCAGTCTGTGCGTAACCCAGAACCTACTCTACCTGTGGGACAGAACCGGCTGATGGAGGCCCTCCCTGATAACGCCTGGCCACGCCCCTCACCATCTAATGATTTCCCCGTGTGTGCGTAACCCAGAACCTACTCTACCTGTGTGACAGAACCGGCTGATGGAGACCCTCCCTGATAATGCCTGGCCACGCCCCTCACCATCTAATGATTTCCCCGTGTGTGCAGTGTGTGCGTAACCCAGAACCTACTCTACCTGTGGGACAGAACCGGCTGATGGAGGCCCTCCCTGATAACGCCTGGCCACGCCCCTCACCATCTAATGATTTCCCCGTGTGCGCAGTCTGTGCGTAACCCAGAACCTACTCTACCTGTGTGACAGAACCGGCTGATGGAGGC
Source organism: Crinia signifera (assembly GCF_055691185.1). Classification (NCBI taxonomy): domain Eukaryota; kingdom Metazoa; phylum Chordata; class Amphibia; order Anura; family Myobatrachidae; genus Crinia; species Crinia signifera. Next base: position 3,812,061 of record NC_139220.1, on the reverse strand, counting down.
CCTCCCTGATAACGCCTGGCCACGCCCCTCACCATCTAATGATTTCCCCGTGTGCGCAGTCTGTGCGTAACCCAGAACCTACTCTACCTGTGTGACAGAACCGGCTGATGGAGGCCCTCCCTGATAACGCCTGGCCACGCCCCTCACCATCTAATGATTTCCCCGTGTGCGCAGTGTGTGCGTAACCCAGAACCTACTCTACCTGTGGGACAGAACCGGCTGATGGAGGCCCTCCCTGATAATGCCTGGCCACGCCCCTCACCATCTAATGATTTCCCCGTGTGCGCAGTCTGTGCGTAACCCAGAACCTACTCTACCTGTGCGACAGAACCGGCTGATGGAGGTCCTCCCTGATAACGCCTGGCCACGCCCCTCACCATCTAATGATTTCCCCGTGTGCGTAGTGTGTGCGTAACCCAGAACCTACTCTACCTGTGTGACAGAACCGGCTGATGGAGGCGCTCCCTGATAACACCTGGCCACGCCCTTCACCATCTAATGATTTCCCCGTGTGCGCAGTCTGTGCGTAACCCAGAACCTACTCTACCTGTGTGACAGAACCGGCTGATGGAGGCCCTCCCTGATAACGCCTGGCCACGCCCCTCACCATCTAATGATTTCCCCGTGTGCGTAGTGTGTGCGTAACCCAGAACCTACTCTACCTGTGTGACAGAACCGGCTGATGGAGGCGCTCCCTGATAACACCTGGCCACGCCCTTCACCATCTAATGATTTCCCCGTGTGCGCAGTCTGTGCGTAACCCAGAACCTACTCTACCTGTGTGACAGAACCGGCTGATGGAGGCCCTCCCTGATAACGCCTGGCCACGCCCCTCACCATCTAATGATTTCCCCGTGTGCGCAGTCTGTGCGTAACCCAGAACCTACTCTACCTGTGTGACAGAACCGGCTGATGGAGGCCCTCCCTGATAACACCTGGCCACGCCCCTCACCATCTAATGATTTCCCCGTGTGCGCAGTGTGTGCGTAACCCAGAACCTACTCTACCTGTGGGACAGAACCGGCTGATGGAGGCCCTCCCTGATAACGCCTGGCCACGCCCCTCACCATCTAATGATTTCCCCGTGTGCGTAGTGTGTGCGTAACCCAGAACCTACTCTACCTGTGGGACAGAACCGGCTGATGGAGGCCCTCCCTGATAACGCCTGGCCACGCCCCTCACCATCTAATGATTTCCCCGTGTGCGTAGTGTGTGCGTAACCCAGAACCTACTCTACCTGTGGGACAGAACCGGCTGATGGAGGTCCTCCCTGATAACGCCTGGCCACGCCCCTCACCATCTAATGATTTCCCCGTGTGCGTAGTGTGTGCGTAACCCAGAACCTACTCTACCTGTGTGACAGAACCGGCTGATGGAGGCGCTCCCTGATAACACCTGGCCACGCCCCTCACCATCTAATGATTTCCCCGTGTGCGCAGTGTGTGCGTAACCCAGAACCTACTCTACCTGTGGGACAGAACCGGCTGATGGAGACCCTCCCTGATAACGCCTGGCCACGCCCATCACCATCTAATGATTTCCCCGTGTGCGCAGTGTGTGCGTAACCCAGAACCTACTCTACCTGTGCGACAGAACCGGCTGATGGAGGCCCTCCCAGATAACGCCTGGCCACGCCCCTCACCATCTAATGATTTCCCCGTGTGCGCAGTCTGTGCGTAACCCAGAACCTACTCTACCTGTGCGACAGAACCGGCTGATGGAGGCCCTCCCTGATAACGCCTGGCCACGCCCCTCACCATCTAATGATTTCCCCGTGTGCGCAGTCTGTGCGTAACCCAGAACCTACTCTACCTGTGGGACAGAACCGGCTGATGGAGGTCCTCCCTGATAACGCATTTGCAGTCGTTTTATAATGACAAACATATGCGCAGCCTTCCACTTCCCAGCTGGGCAGGGCACATGCTGTTATACAGTAGTGTTCATTGCAATACTGCAGCTTGCGCAAGTCTCCGATCCCCTCATCAGTGGGTGTGTCTTCCATGCATTCAGCAAATCCCTTGGCGCCGGCACAAAATGCGTCCCGCTCGCCAGGGCAATAGAAGCGCACTTTGAATGGACCCATATGCGCAGCAATTAAGTCCCAGCAAGTTGCATGGAAACAAAAAATCTGCGACATGCGTTTCTGCCCTCCGCTGATGGGCGTAATTTCCATTTGCCAAAACTTATGGCGCAATAGAGATAGCCGCCATTGTGAGATTATTATATGTCGTTACATTAATCCCTAAATATGTCTTCTTTTAACACCGGTCATTTGTTGTAGCGCCAGTCTCTGCCTCCGATAACCACACACAATATGGTGGACGACTCAACGGACCCAATTCTGAGCACAGTGCGGCGCATCGGACTCTTCAACAGCCGGACGGACAGAGTGAAGGTGGGTGATTGGACGCACCACGGACCACTGTATCTTCTACGTATAGGCAGCAGCACATCAGGATTTGGGGCTCATTCTGAGTTAGATCCCTTAGCACCAGTAGCGCGGTTTGGCACACAGCGCATGCGCAGAAACAGATTTGCGCATTATTTCGCTTAGAATCGGACACATCGTGGCTGGATCTGTCTATGCAGGAATTGGGCGTTTGGCTTCTGTGCCCACTTTGCTTCCTTCTCAGAATCAGACGGTGGTTTGTGGTCTACAGGGGAATATGATCTGTATATGGGTAATTCGTACTGCTGGCCCCGGGGCCTGGCTACACACGAGGCATCAGACATGCTGGCACTTCCATACCCCACACCTATGTTTTATATGCTGGGGGAGGATAAAAAAAATCCAAATATGGGGCCACCGGGATGAGAACATATAAACTCCACACAGGTAGCCTCTGGTGGGAAATAAGCAGATGAGCCAGTGCTGTGAGGCCAGGTGCTGCCTGTAGGAATGAGGCCTCCTGTATTGTACTGATGACATAAGTCTGCTGTGTATAAGATGCAATCTCTCCCCTGCAGGTGATTGTGCACCCGGAGTTCCTGACGTCCACAAGTCCTCTCCTGCCGCTGGATTATGAGGAGTTTGTTCGGGGGTGTCACCTGGGTGTCTTTCCTTCCTACTATGAGCCCTGGGGATATACCCCTGGTAAGTGCATAACATACCATGAAATATACACCTGGGGAGGGATATACACCTGGGGAGGGATATACACCTGGGGAGGAATATACACCTGGGGAGGAATATACACCTGGGGAGGGATATACACCTGGGGAGGGATATACACCTGGGGAGGAATATACACCTGGGGAGGAATATACACCTGGGGACCGATATACACCTGATAAGTGCAGAACATTCCTGAGAATCTACACCTGGGAAAGGATCTACACCTGGGGAGGGATATACACCTGGGGAGGGATATACACCGGGGGAGGGATATACACCTGGGGAGGGATATACACCTGGGGAGGGATATACACCTGGGGAGTGATATACACCTGGGGAGGGATATACACCTGGGGAGGGATATACACCTGGGGAGTGATATACACCTGGGGAGGAATATACACCTGGGGAGCGTTATACACCTGGGGAGCGTTATACACCTGGGGAGGGACATACACCTGGGGAGCGATACACACTTGAGGAGGGATATACACCTGGGGAGGATATACTCCTGGGGAGGGACATACACCTGGGGAGCTTTATATACACCTGGGGAGTGATCTACACCGGGGGAGCGTTATACACCGGGGGAGGGATATACACCTGGGGAGTGATCTAATCCTGGGGAGGGACATACATCTGGGGAGCGTTATACACCTGGGGAGCGTTATACACCTGGGGAGCGTTATACACCTGGGGAGGGACATACTCTTGGGGAGGGACATACACCTGGGGAGCGTTATACAACTTGGGAGGGATTCACACCTGGGGAGGGATATACACCTGGGAAGCGTTATACACCTGGGAAGCGTTATACACCTGGGGAGGGATATACACCTGGGGAGGGACATACACCTGGGGAGGGATATACACCTGGGGAGTGATATACACCTGGGGAGGGATATACACCTGGGGAGGGATATACACCTGGGGAGTGATATACACCTGGGGAGGAATATACACCTGGGGAGCGTTATACACCTGGGGAGCGTTATACACCTGGGGAGGGACATACACCTGGGGAGCGATACACACTTGAGGAGGGATATACACCTGGGGAGGATATACTCCTGGGGAGGGACATACACCTGGGGAGCTTTATATACACCTGGGGAGTGATCTACACCGGGGGAGCGTTATACACCGGGGGAGGGATATACACCTGGGGAGTGATCTAATCCTGGGGAGGGACATACATCTGGGGAGCGTTATACACCTGGGGAGCGTTATACACCTGGGGAGCGTTATACACCTGGGGAGGGACATACTCTTGGGGAGGGACATACACCTGGGGAGCGTTATACAACTTGGGAGGGATTCACACCTGGGGAGGGATATACACCTGGGAAGCGTTATACACCTGGGAAGCGTTATACACCTGGGGAGGGATATACACCTGGGGAGGGACATACACCTGGGGAGGGATATACACCTGGGGAGGGATATACACCTGGGGAGGAATATACACCTGGGGAGGGATATACACCTGGGGAGCGTTATACACACCTGGGGAGGAGTACACACTTGAGGAGGGATATAAAGTCTAAGATCCAGGTGTATACGCTCGGTAAGTGACCAGGTATATACACTGTACAGTGACCTGTCTTGGCTGTTCCCTGACATCAGCAGATTCTCATATTATTGATCAGTCACAGATCATTTAATGGATAATAGTATTGATTAGCTGAGCTCCCAATAACTCAGGCACATGATTTAGGATGAGGAGACCCTCGTGCTGTGACATTAAGTGTAGTGATAATAAATAATACACACAATAACCAGAGCTGTTACATATCACAGATACTGTCCTGGCCAGCGACTAGGACTCCAGAGTCAGGGGATTAGGGACTTATTAACAATTAAATCTATATCACAGAGGGGACAATTCATCATGAAACAAGTATGAGCAGCGATAATTAGGTATTGAGCATCCATCACGCCTCATTACATATCACCCCCAAAAAAGCTGCTCATTCTGTGGAGTCCCTTCCTCTAGTTCCCTGGTGTGATATTCGCTGGCTTTTTAAATAGTGCATACACCCTTTAATGTAATATATATATATATTTCCCTAATCCACGCTAATTCCTGTCCGTGATCTCCGTAGGCTGCCTGCTACCTCTCACATTCACTGTTGGAAGGGTTTACAGACATATCATGCACAACACTGCAGGTCCGGCGCCTGTATCCACGTCACAACATTGTGGCCAATGACAGTCTGCTCAAAAACACACAATTAAAATATCTAAGAAGCTTATTTAAAAAAAAAAATATATATATATATATATATATATATATGTGTGTTTTCATTGGTTCTTCACTTTCAAAAGATCAACATCAAAGTGGGGCAATATGTACCAGCTGCGTTTCGTCTCTCACTGTTATGGGCGAGGCCTTGATGTTGAATACATAAAAGGTCAATAGATCAGATACAACGATTTCCCTGTAACAATGGAATTAGTACGTACAGCATCCTATGAGAGCAGATGTTCACATACATTAATACTGGATATTGTGGAGTGAAACCCTAATACCTCAATGGTAGTGCACACTGAGCAGCCCCACTGTCCAGCCTCACTGACCAGCCCCAGTGTGCAGCCTCACTGTGCAGACCCACTGTCCAGCCCCACTGTCCAGCCTCACTGACCAGCCCCAGTGTGCATCCTCACTGTCCAGAATCACTGTCCAGCCCCAGTGTGCAGCCTCACTGTCCAGCCCCGATGTGCAGCCCTAGTGTGCAGCCTCACTGTCCAGCCCCACTGTGCAGCCCTAGTGTTCAGCCTCACTGTCCAGCCCCACTGTGCAGCCCTAGTGTGCAGCCTCACTGTCCAGCCCCACTGTGCAGCCCTAGTGTGCAGCCTCACTGTCCAGCCCCACTGTGCAGCCCTAGTGTGCAGCCTCACTGTCCAGCCCCGATGTGCAGCCCTAGTGTGCAGCCTCACTTTCCAGCCCCGGTGTGCAGCCCCACTGTGCAGCCTCACTGTCCAACCCCACTGTGCAGCCTCACTGTCCAGCCCCACTGTGCAGCCCTAGTGTGCAGCCTCACTGTCCAGCCCCACTGTGCAGCCCTAGTGTGCAGCCTCACTGTCCAGCCCCGGTGTGCAGCCCCACTGTGCAGCCTCACTGTCCAACCCCACTGTGCAGCCTCACTGTCCAGCCCCACTGTGCAGCCCTAGTGTGCAGCCTCACTGTCCAGCCCCGGTGTGCAGCCCTAGTGTGCAGCCCTAGTGTGCAGCCTCACTGTCCAGCCCTAGTGTGCAGCCTCACTGTCCAGCCCCGGTGTGCAGCCCTAGTGTGCAGCCTCACTGTCCAGCCCCGGTGTGCAGCCCTAGTGTGCACTGCCATTGAGGGAGTCTCTTAGGAGACGAAACTCGTTGAATACATCTTGTCAAACTTTGATATTGATCTTTTGAAAGTGAAGACCCAATGAAAACTGGTGGAAAAGAGTATCCCCGCAGCCCTCCGCCACCGGTCAGTGTCCCCGCAGCCCTCCACCACCAGTCAGTGTCCCCACGGCCCTCTACCACCGATCAGTGTCCCTGCAGCCCTCTAGCACCGATCAGTGTCCCCGCAGCCCTCCACCACTGGTCAGTGACCCCGCAGCCATCCACCACCGGTCAGTGTCCCCGCAGCCATACACCACCGGTCAGTGTCCCCGCAGCCATCCACCACCGGTCAGGAGATAGATGCCAGCCCCCGGTGTGTGTATAGTAAGATGTGCCAGCCCCCGGTGTGTGTGTATAGTAAGATGTGCCAGCCCCCGGTGTGTGTACTGTGTATAGTAAGATGTGCCAGCCCCTGGTGTGTGTATAGTAAGATGTGCCAGCCCCCGGTGTGTGTGTATAGTAAGATGTGCCAGCCCCCGGTGTGTGTACTGTGTATAGTAAGATGTGCCAGCCCCCGGTGTGTGTATAGTAAGATGTGCCAGCCCCTGGTGTGTGTATAGTAAGATGTGCCAGTCCCCGGTGTGTGTATAGTAAGATGTGCCAGCCCCCGGTGTGTGTATAGTAAGATGTGCCAGCCCCCGATGTGTGTATAGTAAGATGTACCAGCCCCTGGTGTGTGTATAGTAAGATGTGCCAGCCCCCGGTGTGTGTATAGTAAGATGTGCCAGCCCCTGGTGTGTGTATAGTAAGATGTACCAGCCCCTGGTGTGTGTATAGTAAGATGTGACAGCCCCCGGTGTGTGTGTATAGTAAGATGTGCCAGCCCCCGGTGTGTGTATAGTAAGATGTGCCAGCCCCCGGTGTGTGTATAGTAAGATGTGCCAGCCCCCGGTGTGTGTACTATGTATAGTAAGATGTGCCAGCCCCCGGTGTGTGTATAGTAAGATGTGCCAGGCCCTGGTGTGTGTATAGTAAGATCGATGTGCCAGCCCCCGGTGTGTGTATAGTAAGATGTGCCAGCCCCCGGTGTGTGTATAGTAAGATGTGCCAGCCCCCGGTGTGTGTATAGTAAGATGTGCCAGCCCCCGGTGTGTGTACTGTGTATAGTAAGATGTGCCAGCCCCCGGTGTGTGTATAGTAAGATGTGCCAGCCCCTGGTGTGTGTATAGTAAGATGTGCCAGTCCCCGTGTGTGTATAGTAAGATGTGCCAGCCCCCGGTGTGTGTATAGTAAGATGTGCCAGCCCCCGGTGTGTGTATAGTAAGATGTACCAGCCCCTGGTGTGTGTATAGTAAGATGTGCCAGCCCCCGGTGTGTGTATAGTAAGATGTGCCAGCCCCTGGTGTGTGTATAGTAAGATGTACCAGCCCCTGGTGTGTGTATAGTAAGATGTGACAGCCCCCGGTGTGTGTGTATAGTAAGATGTGCCAGCCCCCGGTGTGTGTATAGTAAGATGTGCCAGCCCCCGGTGTGTGTATAGTAAGATGTGCCAGCCCCCGGTGTGTGTACTATGTATAGTAAGATGTGCCAGCCCCCGGTGTGTGTATAGTAAGATGTGCCAGGCCCTGGTGTGTGTATAGTAAGATCGATGTGCCAGCCCCCGGTGTGTGTATAGTAAGATGTGCCAGCCCCCGGTGTGTGTATAGTAAGATGTGCCAGCCCCCGGTGTGTGTATAGTAAGATGTGCCAGCCCCCGGTGTGTGTATAGTAAGATGTGCCAGCCCCTGGTGTGTGTATAGGTGTGTATAGTAAGATCGATGTGCCAGCCCCCCGGTGTGTGTATAGTAAGATGTGCCAGCCCCCGGTGTGTGAGTGTATAGTAAGATGTGCCAGCCCCCGGTGTGTGTATAGTAAGATGTGCCAGCCCCTGGTGTGTGTGTATAGTAAGATGTGCCAGCCCCTGGTGTGTTTATAGTAAGATGTGCCAGCCCCTGGTGTGTGTACTGTGTATAGTAAGATGTGCCAGCCCCTGGTGTGTGTACTGTGTATAGTAAGATGTGCCAGCCCCTGGTGTGTGTACTGTGTATAGTAAGATGTGCCAGCCCCCGGTGTGTGTATAGTAAGATGTGCCAGCCCCCGGTGTGTGTACAGTAAGATGTGCCAGCCCCCGGTGTGTGTACAGTAAGATGTGCCAGCCCCTGGTGTGTGTACTGTGTATAGTAAGATGTGCCAGCCCCGGTGTGTGTATAGTAAGATGTGCCAGCCCCCGGTGTGTGTACAGTAAGATGTGCCAGCCCCCGGTGTGTGTACAGTAAGATGTGCCAGCCCCTGGTGTGTGTACTGTGTATAGTAAGATGTGCCAGCCCCCGGTGTGTGTATAGTAAGATGTGCCAGCCCCCGGTGTGTGTGTAGTAAGATGTGCCAGCCCCTGGTGTGTGTGTAGTAAGATGTGCCAGCCCCCGGTGTGTGTGTAGTAAGATGTGCCAGCCCCCGGTGTGTGTACAGTAAGATGTGCCAGCCCCCGGTGTGTGTACTGTGTATAGTAAGATGTGCCAGCCCCCGGTGTGTGTATAGTAAGATGTGCCAGCCCCCGGTGTGTGTACAGTAAGATGTGCCAGCCCCCGGTGTGTGTACAGTAAGATGTGCCAGCCCCCGGTGTGTGTACTGTGTATAGTAAGATGTGCCAGCCCCCGGTGTGTGTATAGTAAGATGTGCCAGCCCCCGGTGTGTGTATAGTAAGATGTGCCAGCCCCCGGTGTGTGTGTATAGTAAGATGAGCGCCACCTGGCGGTAGCTGAGATATTACTGCAATATCCCAGCTGCAGATTATTAGTTTCTCTCTGTGTCAGACCTGCGACACTTGCAGTAAACATGCGGAGTGACATCGCGATTATCTCCTCACCATTGTTATTTGACAGATTTCCCAGAACCCATCTCAGGAAGCTCTTTTAGGAGATGAATGTTAATGTCACTGGGGGAGGACGCGGCGTATTTAAAGATAATGTTTGAGACAACAAATTGGTCCCCGTGAGAACATGTATCTGGGGGCCGCGGTGTGTGACACATTCCCATGTGGATGAATGAAGATGTCAGAGAAAAGGGGGCGGCCTGACATTCTGCAGAACACAGCATGAGAAGCTGATCATAATATACTATATATACATGTTGTTCTGTGCACCCCCTTACACATTAGGGGAGAATTCAGTTCCTGGCGCCATGTGGGGTTCCTAAGCAGCACATTGTGCCCGCTGGCATCAGGGTGAGATGCTGGCACTACAGTAAGTGCCCGATATGGGCGTAGTTAGCGGTCGCAGTGATACATGGAGCCACTTCCCTCCCACAGAATGTATAACATAAAGTGAACACATTTCTTGTCAAATTTACTTTAAAATTTGCCCAATTCATGGAATTTAGTGAATTCCCGGTGGTTTCAAACCATGAATCCTATATAATTTCAGCTGAATGCACCGTCATGGGAATCCCCAGCGTCACCACCAACCTGTCAGGTTTTGGCTGCTTCATGCAGGAACATGTGGCTGATCCGGCAGCTTATGGTAAGGGAAACTCAATGGAAGGTTGGAGGGTTGGTTTGGTGGGTGGCTGTATAGATGTTGGTTAGATGGATGATTGATTGATTGGATGGATGGATGGATGAATGATTGCGTGGTTGGTTGGTTGGATGGATGGATGATTGTTGGTAGCTTGGTTGGATGGATGGATGATTGGTTGGTTGCTTAGCTGGATGGTTTGTTGGATGGATGATTGGTTGGTTGGTTGGATGGATGGTTGGATGGATTTTTTTGGGATGATAGGATAGAAGGTTGGATGATTGATTGATTTATTGGTTGGATAGATGAATGGAAGGATGATTGGTTGGTCGGATTGATGAATGCTTGGTTGGTTGCTTGGATGGAAGTTTATTTGGATGATTGGTATAGAAGGTTGGAGATTGGTTGGTTGGTTGGTTGGTCGGATGGATGGATGGATGAATGGAAGGATGGTTGGTTGGTCGGATGGATGAATGATTGGTTGGTTGCTTGGATGGAAGTTTATTTAGATGATTGGTATAGAAGGTTGGATGATTGATTGATTGGTTGGATGGTTGGTCGGATGGATGAATGGAAGGATGGTTGGTTGGTCGGATGGATGAATGATTGGTTGGATGTGTGGTTTGGAAGGTTTTATGGATGATGGATGGAAGGTTGGATGGATGAATGATTGGATTGATAGACGGTAGGTTGGATGATTGGACAGATTAAAGGTAGGACAGATGGATGGATAGTTTGATGGCTGGAAGGCTAGATAGATTGATGTTTGGTTGTATAGAGGTTATAATTATAGTAAAAAAATATCTGATACGTTCTGTACATTAACTAGTTTATGTCCTATATACAGTACTAACTTGTTGACCACCTATATATATAGCACCTAGTTGACCACCTTTGTAGTAACTAGCCTGACATGCTGGGCCCTAACCTCATGGAATACACGTGGGCTGTGTCGTATGATCTCTCAGCTGCCCGGACAAAATTACGCGGTTTAAAAGGTGTGAAATATGTGATAATTTCTTGCACATTTTAGGTATTTACATAGTGGATCGGAGGTTCCGCTCCCCGGATGAATCATGTAACCAGCTGACCCAATTCTTGTACGGGTTCTGCCAGCAATCCCGGCGCCAGAGAATCATCCAACGCAACCGAACAGAACGACTCTCAGACCTACTGGACTGGAGATATCTAGGCAGAGTGAGTGTGATTGGTCATACCCCAGCAAGATCCCTTCTGTATGGGCAGAGTGAGTGTGATTGGTCATACCCCAGCAAGATCCCTTCTGTATGGGCAGAGTGAGTGTGATTGGTCCTACCCCAGCTAGGTCACTTCTGTATGGGCAGAGTCACTTGGGGTAATCCCAAGTCTTTTTTATGTTATGCGTGTGTGTGTTTTCAGGTTTCTGTTAGCGTGTTATGTGTGTGTTCCGGATAGCGTGTTATGTTTGTGTGTCCAGGATTCCAGTAGTGTGTTATGTGTGTGTGTGTCCAGGCTTCCGGTAGCGTGTTATGTGTGTGTTCCGGATAGAGTGTTATGTGTGTGTGTGTCCAGGCTTCCAGTAGCGTGTTATGTGTGTGTCCAGGCTTCCGGTAGTGTGTTATGTGTGTGTGTTCCGGATAGAGTGTTATGTGTGTGTGTGTCCAGGCTTCCAGTAGCGTGTTATGTGTGTGTCCAGGCTTCCGGTAGTGTGTTATGTGTGTGTGTTCCGGATAGCGTGTTATGTGTGTGTGTCCAGGCTTCCGGTAGTGTGTTATGTGTGTGTGTTCCGGATAGCGTGTTATGTGTGTATGTGTGTGTGTGTGTGTCCAGGCTTCCGGTAGTGTGTTATGTGTGTGTGTTCCGGATAGCGTGTTATGTGTGTATGTGTGTGTGTGTGTGTCCAGGCTTCCGGTAGTGTGTTATTTTATATACTTCACTCGTGTTGTGGTTCTTGCAGTTTTACATACACACAAGGCACCTGGCTCTTTGTAGGATGTTTCCAGACAAGTTTGAGATGGAGCCAAACGCACCCCCAAAGGTGAGACAGCTGAGGTTATGTGACACGTGTACATGTATGTGGAGGTCACAGTCAGCACATGGTATTACTGTGGCACCACTATTCAGTGTGACGGATTGGGCTTATATCACCACACAGGTATAGGGAACACCCCTTACCATTAATAACTGCCTGTCGCTGACTCCTCCTACTGCGTCACAACAGGTGTGGTCACTGGCATGGTGCATGGTGATGGCTGATACCCAGTCGCTGCCCCTATGGGTTACTAAGGACAGCCAGAAAATGGACAGTGCTATGTTGGTAGTCACAGGATACAGCAGACTCTTTCCCAGCCATGGCTCTGATTTCTGTCCCTCAGACACCGGTGGTACTGCTGCGGCAATGTCACTCTTCTGTGGTTATTACTCTCCCATGGATAAAGTGTAGCAGGAAAATGGTACCTTACCACTGCAGCGCCACTGCCACCTGACCAGATCCAGGCCACTGCCACCAGATCCAGGCCACTGCCACCAGACCAGATCCAGGCCACTGCCACCAGACCAAATCCAGGCCACTGCCACCAGATCCAGGCCACTGCCACCAGACCAGATCCACACCACTGCCACCAGATCCAGGCCTCTGCCACCAGACCAGATCCAGGCCACTGCCACCAGATCCAGGCCACTGCCACCAGACCAGATCCAGGCCACTGCCACCAGACCAGATCCAGGCCACTGCCACCAGACCAGATCCAGGCCAAGTCCACCAGATCCAGGCCACTGCCACCAGACCAGATCCAGGCCACTGCCACCAGACCAAATCCAGGCCACTGCCACCAGATCCAGGCAACTGCCACCAAACCAGATCCACACCACTGCCACCAGATCCAGGCCTCTGCCACCAGACCAGATCCAGGCTACTGCCACCCGACCAGATCCACGCCACTGCTTCCAGATCCAGGCCACTGCCACCAGACCAGATCGAGACCACTGCCACCAGATCCAGGCCACTGCCACCAGACCAGATCCAGGCCACTGCCACCAGACCGGATCCAGACCACTGCCACCAGACCAGATCCAGACCACTGCCACCAGATGCAGGCCACTGCCACCAGACCAGATCCACGCCACTGGTTCCAGATCCAGGCCACTGCCACCAGACCACATCCAGGCTACTGCCACCAGACCAGATCCAGGCCACTGCCACCAGACCTGATCCAGGCCACTGCCACCTGACCAGATCAAGACCACTGCCACCAGATCCAGGCCACTGCCACCAGACCAGATCCAGGCCACTGCCACCAGATCCACGCCACTGCCACCAGACCAGATCCACGCCACTGCTTTCAGATCCAGGCCACTGCCACCAGACCAGATCCAGGCCACTGCCACCAGACCAGATCCAGGCCAAGTCCACCAGATCCAGGCCAGTGCCACCAGACCAGATCCAGGCCACTGCCACAAGATCCAGGCCACTGCCACCAGACCAGATCCACACCACTGCCACAAGATCCAGGCCTCTGCCACCAGACCAGATCCAGGCCACTGCCACCAGATCCAGGCCACTGCCACCAGACCAGATCCAGGCCACTGCCACCAGACCAGATCCAGGCCACTGCCACCAGACCAGATCCAGGCCAAGTCCACCAGATCCAGGCCACTTCCACCAGACCAGATCCAGGCCACTGCCACCAGACCAAATCCAGGCCACTGCCACCAGATCCAGGCAACTGCCACCAAACCAGATCCACACCACTGCCACCAGATCCAGGCCTCTGCCACCAGACCAGATCCAGGCTACTGCCACCAAACCAGATCCACGCCACTGCTTCCAGATCCAGGCCACTGCCACCAGACCAGATCGAGACCACTGCCACCAGATCCAGGCCACTGCCACCAGACCAGATCCAGGCCACTGCCACCAGACCGGATCCAGACCACTGCCACCAGACCAGATCCAGACCACTGCCACCAGATCCAGGCCACTGCCACCAGACCAGATCCACGCCACTGGTTCCAGATCCAGGCCACTGCCACCAGACCACATCCAGGCTACTGCCACCAGACCAGATCCAGGCCACTGCCACCAGACCTGATCCAGGCCACTGCCACCTGACCAGATCAAGACCACTGCCACCAGATCCAGGCCACTGCCACCAGACCAGATCCAGGCCACTGCCACCAGATCCACGCCACTGCCACCAGACCAGATCCACGCCACTGCTTTCAGATCCAGGCCACTGCCACCAGACCAGATCCAGGCCACTGCCACCAGACCAGATCCAGGCCAAGTCCACCAGATCCAGGCCACTGCCACCAGACCAGATCCACACCACTGCCACAAGATCCAGGCCACTGCCACCAGACCAGATCCACACCACTGCCACAAGATCCAGGCCTCTGCCACCAGACCAGATCCAGGCCACTGCCACCCGACCAGATCCAGGCCAAGTCCACCAGATCCAGGCCACTGCCACCAGACCAGATCCAGGCCACTGCCACAAGATCCAGGCAACTGCCACCAGACCAGATCCACACCACTGCCACAAGATCCAGGCCGCTGCCACCAGACCAGATCCAGGCCAAGTCCACCAGATCCAGGCCACTGCCACCAGACCAGATCCAGGCCACTGCCACCAGACCAGATCCAGGCCAAGTCCACCAGATCCAGGCCACTGCCACCAGACCAGATCCAGGCCACTGCCACAAGATCCAGGCCACTGCCACCAGACCAGATCCACACCACTGCCACAAGATCCAGGCCTCTGCCACTAGACAAGATCCAGGCCACTGCCACCAGACCAGATCCAGGCCAAGTCCACCAGATCCAGGCCACTGCCACAAGATCCAGGCCACTGCCACCAGACCAGATCCACACCACTGCCACAAGATCCAGGCCTCTGCCACCAGACCAGATCCAGGCCACTGCCACCCGACCAGTTCCACGCCACTGCTTCCAGATCCAGGCCACTGCCACCAGACCAGATCAAGACCACTGCCACTAGATCCAGGCCACTGCCACCAGACCAGATCCAGGCCACTGCCACCAGATCCACGCCACGGCCACCAGACCAGATCCACGCCACTGCCACCAGACCAGATCCAGGCCACTGCCACCAGACCAGATCCAGGCTAAGTCCACCAGATCCAGGCCACTGCCACCAGACCAGATCCAGGCCACTGCCACCAGACCAAATCCAGGCCACTGCCACCAGATCCAGGCCACTGCCACCAGACCAGATCCACACCACTGCCACCAGATCCAGGCCTCTGCCACCAGACCAGATCCAGGCCACTGCCACCAGACCAGATCCAGGCCACTGCCACCAGACCAGATCCAGGCCACTGCCACCAGACCAGATCAAGACCACTCCCACCAGATCCAGGAGACTGCCACCAGACCAGATCCAGGCCACTGCCACCAGATCCAGGCCACTGCCACCAGACCAGATCCAGGCCAAGTCCACCAGATCCAGGCCACTGCCACCAGACCAGATCCAGGCCACTGCCACCAGACCAAATCCAGGCCACTGCCACCAAATCCACGCCACTGCCACCAGACCAGATCCACACCACTGCTTCCAGATCCAGGCCACTGCCACCAGACCAGATCCACGCCACTGCTTCCAGATCCAGGCCACTGCCACCAGACCGGATCCAGTCCACTGCCACCCGACCAGATCCACGCCACTGCTTCCAGATCCAGGCCACTGCCACCAGACCGGATCCAGGCCACTGCCACCCGACCAGATCCACGCCACTGCTTCCAGATCCAGGCCACTGCCACCAGACCAGATCCAGACCACTGCCACCAGATCCAGGCCACTACCACCAAACCAGATCCACGCCACTGCTTCCAGATCCAGGCCACTGCCACCAGACCACATCCAGGCTACTGCCACCAGACCACATCCAGGCCACTGCCACCAGACCGGATCCAGGCCTCTGCCACCAGACCGGACCCAGGCCACTGCCACCAGACCCAGGCCTCTGTCACCAGATCCAGGCCACTGCCACCAGACTGAATCCAGGCCACTGCCACCAGATCCAGGCCTCTGCCACCATACCAGATCCACACCACTGCCACCAGACCGGACCCAGGCCACTGCCACCAGACCGGACCCAGGCCACTTCCTCCAGTTCCAGGCCACCAGATCCAGGCCACTGCCACCAGGCCACTACCACCAGACCGGACCCAGGCCACTGCCACCAGACTGGACCCAGGCCACTGCCTCCAGTCCCAGGCCACTACCACCAGACCGGACCCAGGCCACTGCCACCAGACTGTATCCAGACCACTACCACCAGACCGGACCCAGGCCACTGCCACCAGACCGGACCCAGGCCACTGCCACCAGACTGGACCCAGGCCACTGCCACTAGACCGGATCCACACCACTACCACCAGACCGGACCCAGGCCACTGCCACCAGACCGGACCCAGGCCACTTCCTCCAGTCCCATGCCTCTGCCACCAGATCCAGGCCACTGCCACCAGACTCAATCCAGGCCACTACTGCCAGACCGGACCCAGGCCACTGCTACCAGACCGGACCAAGGCCACTGCCGCCAGACCGGACCCAGGCCACTGCCACCAGACCGGACCCAGGCCACTGCCACCAGACCGGACCCAGGCCACTGCCTCCAGTCCCATGCCTCTGCCACCAGATCCAGGTCACTGCCACCAGATCCAGGTCACTGCCTCCAGTCCCATGCCACTGCCACCAGACTGTATCCAGGCCACTGCCACCAGACCGGACCCAGGCCACTGCCACCAGACCGGACCCAGGCCACTGCCACCAGACTGGACCCAGGCCACTGCGTCCAGTCCCATGTCTCTGCCATCAGATCCAGGCCACTGCCACCAGACTGTATCCAGGCCACTGCCACCAGACTGGACCCAGGCCATTACCACTAGACCGGAACCCAGCCACTGCCACCAGACCGTACCCAGGCCACTGCCTCCAGTCCCATGCCTCTGCCACCAGATCCAGGCCTCTGCCACCAGACTGTATCCAGGCCACTGCCACCAGACGGGATCCACGCCACTGCTTCCAGATTCAGGCCACTGACTTCAATCCTGATCCAAGCCACTGCCACCGGACCCAGGCCACTGCCTCCAGTCCCATGCCTCTGCCACCAGATCCAGGTCACTGCCACCAGATCCAGGTCACTGCCTCCAGTCCCATGCCACTGCCACCAGACTGTATCCAGGCCACTGCCACCAGACCGGACCCAGGCCACTGCCACCAGACCGGACCCAGGCCACTGCCACCAGACTGGACCCAGGCCACTGCGTCCAGTCCCATGCCTCTGCCATCAGATCCAGGCCACTGCCACCAGACTGTATCCAGGCCACTGCCACCAGACTGGACCCAGGCCATTACCACTAGACCGGAACCCAGCCACTGCCACCAGACCGTACCCAGGCCACTGCCTCCAGTCCCATGCCTCTGCCACCAGATCCAGGCCTCTGCCACCAGACTGTATCCAGGCCACTGCCACCAGACTGTATCCAGGCCACTGCCACCAGACCGGATCCAGGCCATTGCCTCCAGAACGGACCCAGGCCACTGCCACCAGACTGGATCCCGGCCACTTTCACCGGATCGGACCCAGGCCACTGCCACCAGACCCAGGCCTCAGCCACCAGATCCAGGCCACTGCCATCAGACCGGATCAAGGCCACTGCCACCAGACGGGATCCACGCCACTGCTTCCAGATTCAGGCCACTGACTTCAATCCTGATCCAAGCCACTGCCACCGGACCCAAGCCACTGCTACCAGACCAGATCCAAGCCACCAACGTCAATCCTGATCCAGGCCACTGCCACCAGACCAGATCCAGGCCACTGCCACCATGCTTTAGGGTGCACTTATTACAAAACACTTTGACTACATGTTGAACCCATGCACTATTGCAGCACCTGGAAACCATGGTCCCTGCACTGAGGCGGCCATTTACTGCTCACGCTGTCAGGAAATCGGGGTTAGCAAAAGCAGAGACTACCACATCTTACTGTCATGCCTCTCACCATATGGGCATGTTCTATATTGCCAGAAGACTGAAGGGTGGCACGAGGCAGAGAGTGGCATGGGGCAGAGGGTGGCACGAGACAGAGGCAGAGGGTGGCACAGGGCAGAGGGTGGCGCGAGACAGAGGCAGAGGGTGGCATGGGTTGAGGATGGCACGAGGCAGAGGATGGCAGAAGGTGGTATGGGCAGAGGGTGGCATGAGGGTGGTAAGGGCAGAGGATGGCACGAGGCTAGGGTAGCATGTGGCAGAGGATGACACAGCGTAGAAAGTGGCACTGGGCAGATGGTGGCACTGGGCAGATGGTGGCACAGGGCAAAGGGTGGCATGAGGCAGAGGGTGGTATGAGTAGAGGGTGGTACATGCAGAGGGTGGCACAAGTCTAGGGTGGCAGAGGGCAGAGGGTGGCATGGGGTAGAAGGTGGCATGGTCAGAGGGTGGCACAGGCAGAGGATGGCATGGGGCAGAGGGTGGTATGGCAAAACCTGAATAAGGGTACAAATAAACCTCAATGCAAGCCTGCAATTTGGACCCATCGCACCTGGAATGTACCCTGGTGCCTCTCTCTTACCTGGACCCTAGGTAAGAGCATTTTCTTAATTGCTCCTCCAAATCTCCACCACAGTTCCAATGAACCCACAGAATTTTACCCGCTGCTCCCAATGAACGGTTCCCAGTCCCCCCGAAACCACACTGTGCACGGCGTAACCCGCTAAGTGCCATCATTGTAGCTTTATTATTGTACTGTGGTTCTGGGGAATCCCTGGGCATATATAAGGATAATAAGCATCTCGTGCTGTCGCTGAGGCGCCATGTTAGGATTCCCCACAGGCCGTTCCTGCCATCATTGTAGCTTTATTATTGTACTGTGGTTATGGGGAATCCCTGGACGTATATAAGGATAATAAGCATCTCGTGCTGTCGCTGAGGCGCCATGTTAGGATTCCCCACAGGCCGTTCCCGCCATCATTGTAGCTTTATTATTGTACTCTGGTTATGGGGAATCCCTGGACGTAAATAAGGATAATAAGCATCTCGTGCTGTCGCTGAGGCGCCATGTTAGGATTCCCCACAGGCCGTTCCCGCCATCATTGTAGCTTTATTATTGTACTCTGGTTATGGGGAATCCCTGGACGTAAATAAGGATAATAAGCGTCTCGTGCTGTCGCTGAGGCGCCATGTTAGGATTCCCCACAGGCCGTTCCCACCATCATTGTAGCTTTATTATTGTACTGTGGTTATGGGGAATCCCTGGACGTATATAAGGATAATAAGCGTCTCGTGCTGTCGCTGAGGCACCATGTTAGGATTCCCCACAGGCGTGTTCCCGCCATCATTATAGCTTTATTATTGTACTGTGGTTATGGGGAATCCCGGGACGGATATAAGGATAATAAGGTCTCGTGCTGTCGCTGAGGCGCCATGTTAGGATTCCCCACAGGCGTGTTCCCGCCATCATTGTAGCTTTATTATTGTACTCTGGTTATGGGGAATCCCTGGACGTATATAAGGATAATAAGCATCTCGTGCTGTCGCTGAGGCGCCATGTTAGGATTCCCCACAGGCCGTTCCCGCCATCATTGTAGCTTTATTATTGTACTCTGGTTATGGGGAATCCCTGGACGTAAATAAGAATAATAAGCATCTCGTGCTGTCGCTGAGGCGCCATGTTAGGATTCCCCACAGGCCGTTCCCGCCATCATTGTAGCTTTATTATTGTACTCTGGTTATGGGGAATCCCTGGACGTAAATAAGGATAATAAGCGTCTCGTGCTGTCGCTGAGGCGCCATGTTAGGATTCCCCACAGGCCGTTCCCACCATCATTGTAGCTTTATTATTGTACTGTGGTTATGGGGAATCCCTGGACGTATATAAGGATAATAAGCGTCTCGTGCTGTCGCTGAGGCACCATGTTAGGATTCCCCACAGGCGTGTTCCCGCCATCATTATAGCTTTATTATTGTACTGTGGTTATGGGGAATCCCGGGACGGATATAAGGATAATAAGGTCTTGTGCTGTCGCTGAGGCGCCATGTTAGGATTCCCCACAGGCGTGTTCCCACCATCATTATAGCTTTATTATTGTACTGTGGTTATGGGGAATCCCGGGACGGATATATGGATAATAAGGTCTCGTGCTGTCGCTGAGGCGCCATGTTAGGATTCCCCACAGGCGTGTTCCCGCCATCATTGTAGCTTTATTATTGTACTGTGGTTATGGGGAATCCCTGGGCGTATATAAGGATAATAAGCTGCGTCTCGTGCTGTCGCTGAGGCGCCAAGTTAGGATTCCCCACAGGCGTGTTCCCGCCATCATTGTAGCTTCATTATTGTACTGTGGTTATGGGGAATCCCTGGATGGATATAAGGATAATAAGGTCTCGTGCTGTCGCTGAGGCGCCATGTTAGGATTCCCCACAGGCGTGTTCTCGCCATCATTGTAGCTTTATTATTGTACTGTGGTTATGGGGAATCCCTGGACGTATATAAGGATAATAAGGTCTCGTTCTGTCGCTGAGGCGCCATGTTAGGATTCCCCACAGGCGTGTTCCCGTCATCATTGTAGCTTTATTATTGTACTGTGGTTATGGGGAATCCCTGGACGTATATAAGGATAATAAGCGTCTCGTGCTGTCACTGAGGCGCCATGTTAGGATTCCCCACAGGCGTGTTCCCGCCATCATTGTAGCTTTATTACTGTACTCTGGTTATGGGGAATCCCTGGACGTAAATAAGGATAATAAGTGTCTCGTGCTGTCGCTGAGGCGCCATGTTAGGATTCCCCACAGGCCGTTCCTGCCATCATTGTAGCTTTATTACTGTACTGTGGTTATGGGGAATCCCTGGACGTATATAAGGATAATAAGCGTCTCGTGCTGTCGCTGAGGCGCCATGTTAGGATTCCCCACAGGCGTGTTCTCGCCATCATTGTAGCTTTATTACTGTACTGTGGTTATGGGGAATCCCTGGGCGTATATAAGGACAATAAGTGTCCCGTGCTGTCGCTGAGGCGCCATGTTAGGATTCCCCACAGGCCGTTCCCGCCATCATTGTAGCTTTATTATTGTACTGTGGTTATGGGGAATCCCTGGACGTCGATAAGGATAATAAGGTCTCGTGCTGTCGCTGAGGCGCCATGTTAGGATTCCCCACAGGCCGTTCCTGCCATCATTGTAGCTTTATTACTGTACTGTGGTTATGGGGAATCCCTGGGCGTATATAAGGATAATAAGCGCCTCGTGCTGTCGCTGAGGCGCCATGTTAGGATTCCCCACAGGCATGTTCCCGCCATCATTATAGCTTTATTATTGTACTGTGGTTATGGGGAATCCCTGGGCGTATATAAGGATAATAAGCGTCTCGTGCTGTCGCTGAGGCGCCATGTTCGGATTCCCCACAGGCCGTTCCCGCCATCATTGTAGCTTTATTATTGTACTCTGGTTATGGGGAATCCCTGGACGTAAATAAGGATAATAAGCGCCTCGTGCTGTCGCTAAGACACCATGTTAGGATTCCCCACAGGCGTGTTCTCGCCATCATTGTAGCTTTATTATTGTACTCTGGTTATGGGGAATCCCTGGACGTAAATAAGGATAATAAGCGCCTCGTGCTGTCGCTGAGGCGCCATGTTAGGATTCCCCACAGGCATGTTCCCGCCATCATTGTAGCTTTATTATTGTACTGTGGTTATGGGGAATCCCTGGGCGTATATAAGGATAATAAGTGTCCCGTGCTGTCGCTGAGGCGCCATGTTAGGATTCCCCGCAGGCGTGTTCCAGCCATCATTGCAGCTTTATTATTGTACTGTGGTTATGGGGAATCCCTGGGCGTATATAAGGATAATAAGGTCTCGTGCTGTCACTGAGGCGCCATGTTAGGATTCCCCACAGGCGTGTTCCCGCCATCATTGTAGCTTTATTATTGTACTGTGGTTATGGGGAATCCCTGGACGTATATAAGGATAATAAGTGTCCCGTGCTGTCGCTGAGGCGCCATGTTAGGATTCCCCACATGCGTGTTCCCGTCATCATTGTAGCTTTATTATTGTACTGTGGTTATGGGGAATCCCTGGATGTATATAAGGATAATAAGGTCCCGTGCTGTCGCTGGGGCGCCATGTTAGGATTCCCCACAGGCCGTTCCTGCCATCATTGTAGCTTTATTACTGTACTGTGGTTATGGGGAATCCCTGGACGTAAATAAGGATAATAAGCGCCTCGTGCTGTCGCTGAGGCGCCATGTTAGGATTCCCCACAGGCCGTTCCCGCCATCATTGTAGCTTTATTATTGTACTGTGGTTATGGGGAATCCCTGGGCCTATATAAGGATAATAAGCGCCTCGTGCTGTCGCTGAGGCGCCATGTTAGGATTCCCCACAGGCTTGTTCCCGCCATCATTGTAGCTTTATTATTGTACTGTGGTTATGGGGAATCCCTGGACGTAAATAAGGATAATAAGTGTCTCGTGCTGTCGCTGAGGCACCATGTTAGGATTCCCCACAGGCATGTTCCCGCCATCATTATAGCTTTATTACTGTACTGTTGTTATGGGGAATCCCTGGACGTATATAAGGATAATAAGCGTCTCGTGCTGTCGCTGAGGCGCCATGTTAGGATTCCCCACAGGCGTGTTCTCGCCATCATTGTAGCTTTATTATTGTACTGTGGTTATGGGGAATCCCTGGACGTATATAAGGATAATAAGCGTCTCGTGCTGTCGCTGAGGCGCCATGTTAGGATTCCCCACAGGCCTTCCCGCCATCATTGTAGCTTTATTATTGTACTGTGGTTATGGGGAATCCCTGGGCGTATATAAGGATAATAAGGTCTCGTGCTGTCGCTGAGGCGCCATGTTAGGATTCCCCACAGGCGTGTTCCCGCCATCATTGTAGCTTTATTATTGTACTCTGGTTATGGGGAATCCCTGGACGTATATAAGGATAATAAGCGTATTGTGCTGTCGCTGAGGCGCCATGTTAGGATTCCCCACAGGCTTGTTCCCGCCATCATTGTAGCTTTATTATTGTACTCTGGTTATGGGGAATCCCTGGGCGTATATAAGGATAATAAGGTCTCGTGCTGTCGCTGAGGCGCCATGTTAGGATTCCCCACAGGCGTGTTCTCGCCATCATTGTAGCTTTATTATTGTACTGTGGTTATGGGGAATCCCTGGACGTATATTAGGATAATAAGCGTCTCGTGCTGTCGCTGAGGCGCCATGTTAGGATTCCCCACAGGCGTGTTCCCGCCATCATTGTAGCTTTATTACTGTACTCTGGTTATGGGGAATCCCTGGACGTATATAAGGATAATAAGTGTCTCGTGCTGTCGCTGAGGCACCATGTTAGGATTCCCCACAGGCTTGTTCCCGCCATCATTGTAGCTTTATTATTGTACTGTGGTTATGGGGAATCCCTGGACGTATATAAGGATAATAAGGTCTCTTTCTGTCGCTGAGGCGCCATGTTAGGATTCCCCACATGCGTGTTCCCGTCATCATTGTAGCTTTATTATTGTACTGTGGTTATGGGGAATCCCTGGACGTATATAAGGATAATAAGCGTCTCGTGCTGTTGCTGAGGCGCCATGTTAGGATTCCCCACAGGCGTGTTCCCGCCATCATTGTAGCTTTATTACTGTACTCTGGTTATGGGGAATCCCTGGACGTAAATAAGGATAATAAGTGTCTCGTGCTGTCGCTGAGGCACCATGTTAGGATTCCCCACAGGCCGTTCCTGCCATCATTGTAGCTTTATTACTGTACTGTGGTTATGGGGAATCCCTGGACGTATATAAGGATAATAAGGTCTCGTGCTGTCGCTGAGGCGCCATGTTAGGATTCCCCACAGGCGTGTTCTCGCCATCATTGTAGCTTTATTACTGTACTGTGGTTATGGGGAATCCCTGGGCGTATATAAGGATAATAAGTGTCCCGTGCTGTCGCTGAGGCGCCATGTTAGGATTCCCCACAGGACGTTCCCACCATCATTGTAGCTTTATTACTGTACTGTGGTTATGGGGAATCCCTGGGCGTATATAAGGATAATAAGCGCCTCGTGCTGTCTCTGAGGCGCCATGTTAGGATTCCCCACAGGCATGTTCCCGCCATCATTATAGCTTTATTATTGTACTGTGGTTATGGGGAATCCCTGGGCGTATATAAGGATAATAAGCGTCTCGTGCTGTCGCTGAGGCGCCATGTTCGGATTCCCCACAGGCCATTCCCGCCATCATTGTAGCTTTATTATTGTACTCTGGTTATGGGGAATCCCTGGACGTATATAAGGATAATAAGGTCTCGTGCTGTCGCTGAGGCACCATGTTAGGATTCCCCACAGGCGTGTTCTCGCCATCATTGTAGCTTTATTATTGTACTCTGGTTATGGGGAATCCCTGGACGTAAATAAGGATAATAAGCGGCTCGTGCTGTCGCTGAGGCGCCATGTTAGGATTCCCCACAGGCATGTTCCCGCCATCATTGTAGCTTTATTATTGTACTGTGGTTATGGGGAATCCCTGGGTGTATATAAGGATAATAAGTGTCCCGTGCTGTCGCTGAGGCGCCATGTTAGGATTCCCCGCAGGCGTGTTCCCGCCATCATTGCAGCTTTATTATTGTACTGTGGTTATGGGGAATCCCTGGGCGTATATAAGGATAATAAGGTCTCGTGCTGTCACTAAGGCGCCATGTTAGGATTCCCCACAGGCGTGTTCCCGCCATCATTGTAGCTTTATTATTGTACTGTGGTTATGGGGAATCCCTGGACGTATATAAGGATAATAAGTGTCCCGTGCTGTTGCTGAGGCGCCATGTTAGGATTCCCCACAGGCATGTTCCCGCCATCATTATAGCTTTATTATTGTACTGTGGTTATGGGGAATCCCTGGGCCTATATAAGGATAATAAGCGCCTCGTGCTGTCGCTGAGGCGCCATGTTAGGATTCCCCACAGGCTTGTTCCCGCCATCATTGTAGCTTTATTATTGTACTGTGGTTATGGGGAATCCCTGGACGTAAATAAGGATAATAAGTGTCTCGTGCTGTCGATAAGGCACCATGTTAGGATTCCCCACAGGCATGTTCCCGCCATCATTATAGCTTTATTACTGTACTGTTGTTATGGGGAATCCCTGGACGTATATAAGGATAATAAGCGTCTCGTGCTGTCGCTGAGGCGCCATGTTAGGATTCCCCACAGGCGTGTTCTCGCCATCATTGTAACTTTATTATTGTACTGTGGTTATGGGGAATCCCTGGACGTATATAAGGATAATAAGCGTCTCGTGCTGTCGCTGAGGCGCCATGTTAGGATTCCCCACAGGCCTTCCCGCCATCATTGTAGCTTTATTATTGTACTGTGGTTATGGGGAATCCCTGGGCGTATATAAGGATAATAAGGTCTCGTGCTGTCGCTGAGGCGCCATGTTAGGATTCCCCA
The DNA here is from genome assembly GCF_055691185.1 of Crinia signifera. Lineage (NCBI taxonomy): Eukaryota > Metazoa > Chordata > Amphibia > Anura > Myobatrachidae > Crinia > Crinia signifera. Next base: position 3,786,627 of record NC_139220.1, on the reverse strand, counting down.
CAGGCGTGTTCCCGCCATCATTGTAGCTTTATTATTGTACTCTGGTTATGGGGAATCCCTGGACGTATATAAGGATAATAAGCGTATTGTGCTGTCGCTGAGGCGCCATGTTAGGATTCCCCACAGGCTTGTTCCCGCCATCATTGTAGCTTTATTATTGTACTCTGGTTATGGGGAATCCCTGGGCGTATATAAGGATAATAAGGTCTCGTGCTGTCGCTGAGGCGCCATGTTAGGATTCCCCACAGGCGTGTTCTCGCCATCATTGTAGCTTTATTATTGTACTGTGGTTATGGGGAATCCCTGGACGTATATTAGGATAATAAGCGTCTCGTGCTGTCGCTGAGGCGCCATGTTAGGATTCCCCACAGGCGAGTTCCCGCCTTCTTTGTAGCTTTATTATTGTACTGTGGTTATGGGGAATCCCTGGACGTATATAAGGATAATAAGCGTATTGTGCTGTCGCTGAGGCGCCATGTTAGGATTCCCCACAGGCTTGTTCCCGCCATCATTGTAGCTTTATTATTGTACTCTGGTTATGGGGAATCCCTGGACGTAAATAAGGATAATAAGAGTCTCGTGCTGTCGCTGAGGCGCCATGTTAGGATTCCCCACAGGCCGTTCCCGCCATCATTGTAGCTTTATTATTGTACTGTGGTTATGGGGAATCCCTGGACGTATATAAGGATAATAAGGTCTCGTGCTGTCGCTGAGGCGCCATGTTAGGATTCCCCGCAGGCGTGTTCTCGCCATCATTATAGCTTTATTACTGTACTGTGGTTATGGGGAATCCCTGGACGTAAATAAGGATAATAAGGTCTCGTGCTGTCGCTGAGGCGCCATGTTAGGATTCCCCACAGGCCGTTCCCGCCATCATTGTAGCTTCATTATTGTATTCTGGTTATGGGGAATCCCTGGATGTATATAAGGATAATAAGCGTCTCGTGCTGTCGCTGAGGCGCCATGTCAGGATTCCCCACAGGCAGGGCTATTTTTGTGCAGGCTCCAGCAGGAACTGAGGCCCTTATCCTAGTTCACTCTTTCAGACAAAATATTTCTTAGATGGACAAAACCATGTGCACTGCAGGTGAGGCAGGTGTAAAGCCCCACCTAAATCTAATTATCTCTGCACAAGTAACACCTGCCTCACCTGCAGTGCACATGGTTTTGTCCATCTAAGAAATATTTTGTCTGAAAGAGTAAACTAGGATAAGGGCCTCAGTTCCTGCTGGAGCCTGCACAAAAATAGCCCTGCCCACAGGCATGTTCCCGCCATCATTGTAGCTTTACTACTGTACTGTGGTTATGGGGAATCCCTGGACGTATATAAGGATAATAAGGTCTCGTGCTGTCGCTGAGGCGCCATGTTAGGATTCCCCGCAGGCGTGTTCTCGCCATCATTGTAGCTTTATTATTGTACTGTGGTTATGGGGAATCCCTGGACGTATATTAGGATAATAAGCGTCTCGTGCTGTCACTGAGGCGCCATGTTAGGATTCCCCACAGGCCTTCCCGCCATCAATCTACTCTCTTGTAAATAACATTTTATTGTGTCTGATCAATACTATAGTAAACCCTGTGCTGTAAATGCTGACAGCCGCTTCCTGCAGACAGAGGGTAATAAGTAACGCACAGCGCTGGCCGCAGCGACAGTTATAGCCCCTGTGTCAGGTAATAACAGGAACCAATGGAGCAGAGCAGAATATAATAGATTTTCTCCAGAGGGCGTCTGACCTCAGGACTCATATAATTTACTAGGATATAATCTCCGCTGAGAGCTGGAGCCCCAGAGGACTCTAATATTTCTGCACTGTATCTGCCCCAGGTACTTGTGTATTAGCACGGCGACCATGATTTCCATCTTATACAATTTAAAATTGTATACCATTGTATATGGCAAACAATGGCATACAATGAGATGAGATGAGATACGATTTTAAATTGTATAAGCACCCTAATTTGTGCTTACAATGTGAAATGCACTCCCACGCCACCCCCGCTATCAACGCCAACCCGAAGCGTGGTGAGCGCAGCGAGCCCGCAAGGGGCGGCGGTACGTTTCCTCCGACGTTTTCATACCCCCACTATCCATGTCGGCGTGGAGTTGATTTTATATAGTATGGAGAGCGCAGCGAGCCCGAAGCGTGGCGAGCGGCCGCGTTTTACTTTACATGTATTATGCGTCCGCTCGCCACACTATATGAAATCAACTCCACGCAGACATGGATAGTGGGGGTATGAAAAGGTCGGAGGACGCGTACCTCTACGCTCGCCACGCTTCAGGTTGGCGTTGATAGTGGGGGTGCATTTAACATTGTAAGCACCCATTACGGTGCTTATACAATTAAAAATCTCATCTCATCTCATCGTATGCCATATTAAGCCTTATGATATGCAATGCAATGGGCGCCGTGATAATACAAGTACCCTGCCCTATACAGGATAATAATCAGGACTCAGCTGACGCCCAGATATGGGTCTGATTCAGGGCTGATCGCCATTGTGCGAATTTGCAACCCCAATGAATATTGAATGACTGATCGTAGCGCACATTTGTGAGCATAAATAGCAACAGAAATAGCGCAGGGATTGTAAACACGAAGGGGCCGGAGGTCGGCTGACAGCAAAAAGCGATTTGTTAGTGGTAACCGGTCACCCAAGCGTTTCCTGTGACGCCAACCTCCATCAGCCGGATTCTGTCACTGATGACCGGAAGGCTGGTTTCACACACTCCGGCTCCTGCCGGACGGTGAAATCCCGCACGGCCAGGGAGTCGTGCCGCACACAGTAGTTTATCATGGAAGGGATGGTCACAATCGTGTCCATTCACAACTAATGTGTGCGGCACGGCTCCCTGGCCGTGCGGGAATTCACCGTCCGGCAGGAGCCGGAGTGTGTGAAACCGGCCGAAGGATCAGACTGGGAAATCGCTCATTCACAATAAGTGCATGAAGGGGGTAATAAGTGCAGAATGGGGGTAATAAGTGCAGAATGGGGGTAATAAGTGCGGGATGGGGGTAATAAGTGCAGGATGTGGGGTAATAAGTGCGGGATGGGGGTAATAAGTGCGGGATGGGGGTAATAAGTGCAGAATGGGGGTAATAAGTGCAGGATGTGGGGTAATAAGTGCAGGATGTGGGGTAATAAGTGCAGGATGTGGGTAATAATCGCAGAATGGGTTAATAATCGCAGAATGGGGGTAATAAGTGCAGAATGGGGGTAATAAGTGCAGGATGTGGGGTAATAAGTGCAGGATGTGGGGTAATAAGTGCAGGATGGGGGTAATAATCGCAGAATGGGGGTAATAATCGCAGAATGGGGGTAATAAGTGCAGAATGGGGGTAATAAGTGCAGGATGTGGGGTAATAAGTGCAGGATGTGGGGTAATAAGTACAGGATGGGGGTAATAATCGCAGAATGGGTTAATAATCGCAGAATGGGGGTAATAAGTGCAGGATGTGGGGTAATAAGTGCAGGATGGGGGTAATAATCGCAGAATGGGGGTAATAATCGCAGAATGGGGGTAATAAGTGCAGAATGGGGGTAATAAGTGCAGGATGTGGGGTAATAAGTGCAGGATGTGGGGTAATAAGTACAGGATGGGGGTAATAATCGCAGAATGGGGGTAATAATCGCAGAATGGGGGTAATAAGTGCAGAATGGGGGTAATAAGTGCAGAATGGGGGTAATAAGTGCAGGATGTGGGGTAATAAGTGCAGGATGTGGGGTAATAAGTGCAGGATGGGGGTAATAAGTGCAGGATGGGGGTAATAAGTGGGTACTTGTGGAGTATCACGGATCCCATCGTATGGCATCGTATGCCATATGTAGTGGCATACGATGGCATACGATGCGATACGATGCTTTACCGATTTTTGAGCATTTTTGCTCAAAAATCGTATGCCATCGCATGGCATCGTATGCCATATGTAGTGGCATACGATGTCATACAATGCCATACGATGTTTTACCGATTTTTGAGCAAAAATTGTCAAAAATCGGTAAAACATCGCATAACATCGTATGCCATATGTAGTGGCATACGATGCGATACGATGTTTTACCGATTTTTGAGCAAAAATGGTGAAAAATTGGTAAAATATCGAATGACATCGTATGCCATCGATGCGATACGATGTTTTACCGATTTTTGAGCATTTTAGCTAAAAAATCGTATGCGATGGCATCCGATGCGATGCGATGGCACCCGATTTTGCACTGAAATGCATCAGAATGCATTGAAATGTGTATTAAAGTACTGAAATGCCCCCAAATGCCATTTTTCATAGTGCACCACCCCCACTATCAACGTCAACCCGAAGCGTGGCGAGCACAGCGAGCCCGCGAGGGGCGGCGGTACGCGTCCTACGACCTTTTCATACCCCCACTATCCACGTCGGCGTGGAGTTGAGAATAGAATAGTGTGGCGAGCGCAGCGAGCCACCGAGCCCGAAGCGTGGCGAGCGCAGCGAGCCCCGCAAGGGGACGCGGATACCTGTAAAGCCCGCGAGGAGACGCGTATAGCTGTGAAGGTATCCGCGTCCCCTCGCGGGGCTCGCCACACTATTCTATTCTCAACTCCACGCCGACGTGGATAGTGGGGGTATGAAAAGGTCGTAGGACGCGTACCGCTGCGCTCGCCACGCTTCGGGTTGACGTTGATAGTGGGGGTGGTGCACTATGAAAAATGGCATTTGGGGGCATTTCACTACTTTAATACACATTTCAATGCATTCTGATGCATTTCAGGCCAAAATCGGGTGCCATCGCATCGCATGCCATCGTATGGCATCCGATGCGATCGCATACGATTTTTGAGCTAAAATGCTCAAAAATCGGTAAAACATCGTATCGCATCGTATGACATCGTATGCCACTACATATGGCATACGATGTCATTCGATGGTTTACCGATTTTTGACCATTTTTGCTCAAAAATCGGTAAACATCGTATCGCATCGTATGACATCGTATGCCACTACATTTGGCATACGATGTTATGCGATGGCATACGATTTTTGAGCAAAAATACTCAAAAATCGGTAAAACATCGCATCGCATCGCATGCCATCGTATGCCACATGCGATGCAATGCGATAAGATTTTTAGCATACGATCTGCATACGATGCAGGTCGTGGGAGCCGTGATACTCCACAAGTACCAATAAGGTGCAGAATGGGGGTAATAAGTGCGGGATGGGGGTAATAAGTGCGTTATGGGAGTAATAAGTGCGGGATGGGGGTAATAAGTGCGGAATGGGGGTAATAAGTACAGGATGGGGGTAATAAGTATAGGATGGGGGTAATAAGTGCAGAATGGGGGTAATAAGTGCGGGAAGGGGGTAATAAGTGCGGGATGGGGGTAATAAGTGCGGGATGGGGTTAATAAGTGCGGGATGGGGTTAATAAGTGCGGGTTGGGGTTAATAAGTGCGGGATGGGGGTAATAAGTACGGGATGGGGGTAATAAGTGCGGGATGGTGGTAATAAATGCGGGATGGGGGTAATTAGTGCGGGATGGGGGTAATTAGTGCGGGATGGGGGTAATAAGTGCGGGATGGGGGTAATAAGTGCGGGATGGGGGTAATAAGTATAGGATGGGGGTAATAAGTGCAGAATGGGGGTAATAAGTGCGGGATGGGGGTAATAAGTGCGGGATGGGGGTAATAAGTGCGGGATGGGGTTAATAAGTGCGGGATGGGGTTAATAAGTGCGGGATGGGGGTAATAAGTACGGGATGGGGGTAATAAGTGCGGGATGGGGGTAATAAGTGCGGGATGGGGGTAATAAGTGCGGGATGGGGGTAATAAGTGCAGAATGGGGGTAATAAGTGCGGGATGGGGGTAATAAGTGCGGGATGGGGGTAATAAGTGCGGGATGGGGGTAATAAGTGCAGAATGGGAGTAATAAGTGCAGGATGGGGGTAATAAGTGCAGGATGGGGGTAATAAGTGCAGAATGGGGGTAATAAGTGCAGGATGGGGGTAATAAGTACAGAATGGGGGTAATAAGTGCAGAATGGGGGTAATAAGTGCGGAATGGGGGTAATAAGTGCGGGATGGGGGTAATAAGTGCAGAATGGGTGTAATAAGTGCGGGCTGGGGGTAATAAGTACAGGATGGGGGTAATAAGTGCAGAACGGGGGTAATAAGTGCAGGATGGGGGTAATATGTGCAGGATGGGGGTAATAAGTGCGGGATGGGGGTAATAAGTGCGGGATGGGATAATAAGTGCAGGATGGGGGTAATAAGTGCAGAATGGGGGTAATAAGTGCGGGATGGGAGTAATAAGTGCGGGATGGGTGAAATAAGTGCGGGATGGGGGTAATAAGTGCAGAATGGGGGTAATAAGTGCAGGATGGGGGTAATAAGTACAGGATGGGGGTAATAAGTGCAGAATGGGGGTAATAAGTGCAGAATGGGGGTAATAAGTGCAGGATGGGATAATTAGTGCAGGATGGGGGTAATAAGTGCAGAATGGGGATAATAAGTGCAGGGTGGGGGTAATAAGTGCAGGGTGGGGGTAATAAGTGCGGAATGGGGGTAATAAGTGCGGGATGGGGGTAATAAGTGCAGGATGGGGGTAATAAGTGCAGGATGGGGGTAATAAGTGCAGGATGGGGGTAATAAGTTCAGAATGGGGGTAATAAGTGCGGGATGGGAGTAATAAGTGCGATATGGGAGTAATAAGTGTGGGATGGGGGTAATAAGTGTGGGATGGGGGTAATAAGTGCAGGGTGGGGGTAATAAGTGCAGGGTGGGGGTAATAAGTGCAGGGTGGGGGTAATAAGTGCAGGATGGGGGTAATAAGTGCAGGATGGGGGTAATAAGTGCAGGATGGGGTTAATAAGTGCAGGATGGGGTTAATAAGTGCAGGATGGGGGTAATAAGTGCAGGATGGGGTTAATAAGTGCAGGATGGGAGTAATAAGTGCAGTATGGAGTAATAAGTGCAGGATGGAGTAATAAGTGCAGAATGGGGGTAATAAGTGCAGGATGGGAGTAATAAGTGCAGGATGGGGGTAATAAGTGTATTTTGCGTGCGTTTCGATTGGGATCGAATTGGGATTGAATTGAATGTATTGGATTTGACAATATACTGTAGTACAGATCTGTTTTATATAGTTTTGCCTGACAAGAATATTTTTCTATTTGATTTACACTACACGGGAGCGCGCATCGGGATCAAATCTGCATCGAATGTAGAAAAACCTTTTGATGCTCATTCGATTTTCTATTCGATTTTTTTCTATAAGTAAAATCGAATAGTAAAATAGTGCAAATCTCACTGTGTGTACCCTCTAATAGATAGCTATGAGATAGATAGTATATTTGTGAGTTCCCAGCACATTACACCGGCAGTGTCGGCATCCCAGTACGTTACACCGGCAGTGTCGGCCTCCCAGCACGTCACACCGGCAGTGTCGGCATCCCAGCACGTTACACCGGCAGTGTCGGCCTCCCAGTACGTTACACCGGCAGTGTCGGCCTCCCAGCACGTCACACCGGCAGTGTCGGCATCCCAGCACGTTACACCGGCAGTGTCGGCATCCCAGCACGTTACACCGGCAGTGTCCCAGCACGTTACATTGGCAGTGTTGGCCTCCCAGCACATTACACCGGCAGTGTCGGCCTCCCAGCACGTTACACCGGCAGTGTCGGCATCCCAGCACGTTACACCGGCAGTGTCGGCATCCCAGCACATTACAACGGCAGTGTCGGCCTCCCAGCACGTTACACCGGCAGTGTCAGCATCCCAGCACGTTACACCGGCAGTGTCAGCATCCCAGCACGTTACACCGGCAGTGTCGGCATCCCAGCACGTTACACCGGCAGTGTCGGCATCCCAGTACGTTACACCGGAAGTGTCGGCATCCCAGCACGTTACACTGGCAGTGTCGGCATCCCAGCACGTTACACTGGCAGTGTCGGCATCCCAGCACGTTACACCGGCAGTGTCGGCATCCCAGCACGTTACACCAGCAGTGTCGGCATCTCAGCACGTTACACCAGCAGTGTCGGCATCCCAGCACGTTACACCGGCAGTGTCTGCATCCCAGCACGTCACACCGGCAGTGTCGGCCTCCCAGCACATTACACCAGCAGTGTCCCAGCACGTTACATTGGCAGTGTCGGCGTCCCAGCACATTACGCCGGCAGTGTCGGCATCCCAGCACGTTACACCGGCAGTGTCGGCCTCCCAGCACGTTACACCGGCAGTGTCGGCGTCCCAGCACGTTACACCGGCAGTGTCGGCGTCCCAGCACGTTACACCGGCAGTGTCGGACTCCCAACACTTTACACCGGCAGTGTCGGCGTCCCAGCACGTTACACCGGCAGTGTCGGCCTCCCAGCACATTACACCGGCAGTGTCGGCCTCCCAGCACATTACACCGTGTTGTGGGGTAAGTGTCTATCTCTGTGTCTTATCTCCAGACGGAAGGATTCCGCTACCCCAGACCATCCTCCGTGCCTCCTTCCCCATCAGTTTCCCAACCATCCAGTCCTCATGACAGTGATGATGAAGAAGAGGAGGAGGATGGTGATGAGCGATACGACGAGGATGAAGAAGCAGAGAGGGATCGCCAGAACATTAAGTCCACGTTTGCCCTTGGCCCGGTATCCCGAAGCAAGAAAAAACATGGAGAGTACAGAAACTGAAATATGGCAGGATGTACCTGTAATACCTGTGTGTGCCAGCAGGGGGAGGGGAGCCTCAGGGTGATGTACAATGCCCTTCACTCCCCCCACTGGCAGGGAATAGGTAATGCAGCTTAGTCTCCTGTATGTTCTAGAATAGATATGCCTGGTGCAGTGTGACAACAAATATGTATCTGTGGTGCAGAAGTAGTTAAAGATATATCGCTTTCACCCCGTCGTGTGTCTGACTTATTACAAGGCATCATTTTACCCCCAAACTGAGGGTAACACACAACAAAACAGGAGGACGAGAGGGGAAGCCTGGCCCAATACTATATGGATTCTACGGGCATTGTAACACACTGACAGCAGAACCGCTATGTGTGGTGGGAACAACACTCAGATCTATATTTACTCTAGGCAAAGCATCAGCTCACTGCCACCACCTCCGCCCCCGCACACCTGCCACCACCCCCCACCCCCGCACACCTGCCAACACCTCCGCCCCCCACACCGATACCAACTTTCCTGTCTGTGTGACCGCTGGCTGCTCCTCACCTTAGCCATGCCTAGGAGTGGTCATAATGACCTAGCCTAGAACAAACTATACTGTGCTCTGCGTGTATTATGTGTGCGAGTGTATATGTGTGTGTGTGTGTGTGTGTGTGTGTGTGGTGTACTGTAAGTCAGCCAAGAGGATCAAAGCCTCATTTCCTGCATAGTGGAGATTCCAGAGAAGTGGGGAGCAGAGTTATCTAGAAATATGGTAGTATGAAGTGGGCGACTTTACATTTTGAAATTGAATGTGCAGAGTATGTTTCTGAAGCACCAGTACAGTAATGGAGAGGAAATGTGATGTAGCAGTATTGACTATGTATGTTTAGCAAGGGTCCCAGACCATGTCGTCTCTAATGGTTACCGACATCGCTAAGCATCGGCCGCTGACACTGCATTCCCACCATTGGGCCCTTCATATGCAGGAGTAGCCCAGGTCTGGTATATACCCGTGATATATGCTGTATGCCAGATAACTGCCCGGCGTCTAACTATGGATGCTGGAAACGTCAGGCGCGGGTTCCCCTTATATTTTATTTACAGCAGTTATATGTAGTGATTTCATACAGTATTATACAGCACATTACAGGGAGTATCTGTCATTCCTAAGTGCACACACACACACACACACACACACACACACACACACACACACACACACACACACATACATATACACACACGCAGAGAGTATGGAGATACACACACGCACACAGACACACATACACAGGAGCACAGAGTAGGTAGATACACACACACACACAGATTGCATACACACTACATGCAGACACAAATACACATTACACACACACACACAGGAGCACAGAGTATGCAGTCACACACATGGGGCCAGATTAAGCTTTCGGGGGGCCCCCTTCCACTTGTCATTACTGGCCGCAAACTGCACGGGATAATATTACACTGTCAGAACACAGAGTGAAGGCAGCATAAACCTGGACAATGTGTAACTGCAGGGTGGGATATATATATATATATATATATATATATATATATATATATATATATATATATATATATATATATATAACCACATGAAAAACATGTGTTTATCCCTCTGTACTGTGCTCTGTAGGAGAGCTGACAGGCTCAGCGCTGCCTCTGATTAAAAACCCTCCCATGACAAGGCCGCTGCTGCTGCTATCCTCAATGGGCCTGAGAAGCATGTGATGAGCTCCACCAATCAGAGCTCAGCACAAGCCTCTCAGCCTCTGATCTCTTGTGCAGTATCATAGGACTTAGGCTCTTATTCAGATCTGATCACAGTACAAATTTGTTCTCAAAATTGACAAAACCATGTGCACTGCAGGTGGGGCAGATGTAACATGTGCAGAAAGAGTTACATTTATGTGAGTTATTTTGTTTCTGTGCAGGGTAAATACTGGATGCGTTATTCTTACACTGCAATTTAGATTTCAGTTTCAACACACCGAACCCAAATGTAACTCTCTCTGTACCTATTACATCTGCCCCACCGGCAGTGCACATGGTTTTGTCCATTTTGAGAACACATTTGTACTACGATCAGATCTGTATAAGGGCCATAGTGCCCTAATTGGAATCCAACTTGTGAGTGTAATGCTAACCACTGTGCGATTGTGCCGTCCAAGCCCCTGTGCTGCAGGACATCCCCATCCAGTTATTAACAATCTGATGACCAAATGTAACCAAAATACATCAGAATAACTTTATTTCTTCTCAGCCCTGCGGGTATACAGTACGTTCAGCAGGAGTACATCGTCCTCATCATTTTGTTGCTGCAGATTTAATGATCTTTACATGTAATAAACAGGATAGCTGAGCGTCACGCTAAAAACACGTACAGGTTATAATACTGCGCAGCGTCCGGTCACTGCTTGTTCTAGCGGAATATCATGTGACAGCGCTGCGTCCGACATGTGGGGGCGTCAGCGGCCAGTGATGACGATGATCCACTGCGCCCAATCACCAGCTGAACAGAGACTCCGGCAGGTACTCCGCTTGGTCCATGGTGCCAACATCTGCTGCAGAAGAGAGGTATGAGGCATCAGGGGGTACCACAGTGTGTAACATACATGTCTGCGGGCCACATACACGATATAACACGTAAGACACTAGTAATAAACTGCTGCTGCAGAGGAGAGGTACGAGGCATCAGTGTGTAACATACATGTCTGCGGGCCAGATAAGACACTAGTAATAAACTGCTGCTGCAGAGGAGAGGTACGAGGCATCAGTGTGTACCACAGTGTGTAACATACATGTCTGCGGGCCACATACATGATATAACACGTAAGACACTAGTAATAAACTGCTGCTGCAGAGGAGAGGTACGAGGCATCAGTGTGTAACATACATGTCTGCGGGCCAGATAAGACACTAGTAATAAACTGCTGCTGCAGAGGAGAGGTACGAGGCATCAGTGTGTAACATACATGTCTGCGGGCCAGATAAGACACTAGTAATAAACTGCTGCTGCAGAGGAGAGGTACGAGGCATCAGGGGGTACCACAGTGTGTAACATACATGTCTGCGGGCCACATACACGATATAACACGTAAGACACTAGTAATAAACTGCTGCTGCAGAGGAGAGGTACGAGGCATCAGTGTGTACCACAGTGTGTAACATACATGTCTGCGGGCCACATACACGATATAACACGTAAGACACTAGTAATAAACTGCTGCTGCAGAGGAGAGGTACGAGGCATCAGTGTGTAACATACATGTCTGCGGGCCAAATAAGACACTAGTAATAAACTGCTGCTGCAGAGGAGAGGTACGAGGCATCAGTGTGTAACATACATGTCTGTGGGCCACATACACGATATAACACGTAAGACACTAGTAATAAACTGCTGCTGCAGAGGAGAGGTACGAGGCATCAGTGTGTAACATACATGTCTGCGGGCCAGATAAGACACTAGTAATAAACTGCTGCTGCAGAGGAGAGGTACGAGGCATCAGTCAGTGTGTAACATACATGCCCCCCCCTCCCCCCTCCGTGTTCTATTCTACCCACCACCAAGTAACTGAGACCCCCGTACCTTCTTCCTGAGCTTTCTGCAGGGAGCCCAGAAACATGGCAGCTGCTTCCGATATGGTGATCGGATTGGAGTTCCGACTACGCGTCTCTGGAAAAGAAGCACACGTAATAATCACCAGCATCATCATCAGAAGCGCAATAGTCTGCGCCGGCCACTGTTATATTAGTCCCGTTGGTGTCTGGGTATAAGCACATCTGTCCTGAGAATAATAACACAGTGTGATCAGTACCCAGATAAGACAGTCAGCTAGTGAGCCCGCTGTGCATGACTAACTGTGCCTCACCAGCTGTGCATCGCTACATGTCCCTCTCCAGCTGTGTATCGCTACATGTGCCTCGCCAGCTGTGCATGACTAACTGTGCCTCGCCCGCTGTGCATGACTAACTGTGCCTCACCAGCTGTGCATCGCTACATGTCCCTCTCCAGCTGTGTATCGCTACATGTGCCTCACCAGCTGTGCATGACTAACTGTGCCTCACCAGCTGTGCATCGCTACATGTCCCTCTCCAGCTGTGTATCGCTACATGTGCCTCGCCAGCTGTGCATGACTAACTGTGCCTCACCAGCTGTGCATGACTAACTGTGCCTCACCAGCTGTGCATCGCTACATGTGCCTCGCCAGCTGTGTATCGCTACATGTGCCTCGCCAGCTGTGCATGACTAACTGTGCCTCGCCCGCTGTGCATCGCTACATGTGCCTCGCCAGCTGTGCATGACTAACTGTGCCTCGCCCGCTGTGCATCGCTATATGTGCCTCTCCAGCTGTGCATGACTAACTGTGCCACGCCAGCTGTATATCGCTACATGTGCCTCGCTAACTGTGCATTGCCAACTTTGCATCACTAACTGTGCCTCGCCAGCTCCACGTGACTAACTGTGCCTCACCAGCTCCACGTGACTAGCTGTGCCTCACCAGCTCCACTGTGCCTTGCAAGCTGTGTTTCGCTAAAGGTGGCCATACATCAGAAAGATATTGTACTCAATCATACAATCTCAATTGATTGTAAGATGGATTGTATGCAGATTGTGTGCACATTGTGTGTCCAAAAACCACCAAGGACTGCCGGGGACTTGAAGAGAAATTGGACACAATCATGAGCGCAATCGATTTTACGATTGATCTTTCTGATGTATGGCCAGCATAACTGTGCCTCACCAACTTTGCATGACTAACTGTGCCTCACCAACTGTACATGACTAACTGTGCCTCACCAACTGTACATGACTAACTGTGCCTCACCAGCTGTACATGGCTAACTGTGCCTCACCAGCTGTGCATCGCTACATGTGCCTAACCAGCTGTGTATCGCTAACTGTTCCTTGCAAGCCGTGCATGACTAACTGTGCCCCGCCAGTTGTACATGACTTACTGTGGCCCGCTAGCCGCGCATGACTAACCGGCCTCACCAGCCGCGCACGACAAACTGTGCCTCGCCAGCCGTGCACGACGAACTGTGCCTCGCCAGCCGTGCACGACGAACTGTGCCTCGCCAGCAGTGCACGACGAACTGTGCCTCGCCAGCCGTGCACGACGAACTGTGCCTCGCCAGCCGTGCACGACGAACTGTGCCTCGCCAGCCGTGCACGACGAACTGTGCCTCGCCAGCCGTGCACGACGAACTGTGCCTCGCCAGCCGTGCACGACGAACTGTGCCTCGCCAGCCGTGCACGACGAACTGTGCCTCGCCAGCCGTGCACGACGAACTGTGCCTCGCCAGGCATGAATGATTATCTGTGCCTCGCCAGCCGTGCATGACTATCTGTGCCTCGCCAGCCGTGCATGACTATCTGTGCCTCGCCAGCCTTGCATGACTATCTGTGCCTCGCCAGCCTTGCATGACTATCTGTGCCTCGCCAGCCTTGCATGACTATCTGTGCCTCGCCAGCCGTGCATGACTACCTGTGCCTCGCCAGCTGTAAATGACTAACAGTGCCTCACCAGTTGTGTCTTGTTGGCAGTGCCTCACCAGTTGTGTCTTGTTGGCAGTGCCTCACCAGTTGTGTCTTGTTGGCAGTGCCTCACCAGTTGTGTCTTGTTGGCAGTGCCTCACCAGTTGTGTCTTGTTGGCAGTGCCTCACCAGTTGTGTCTTGTTGGTAGTGCCTCACCAGTTGTGTCTTGTTGGCAGTGCCTCACTGCATCATGTAGTATCTTACAATAGCAGGAAGATGTAGTAAGTCTTGGAAAGAGATAAAGTGGAGAATTAAAAACTCAGCCAATCCACTCCTAACTGCCATGTTACAGGCTGTGTTCAAAAAGAGTCTGATTGGCTGATGCTTTAGATCTATAAATGGCAGTTAGGAGCTGGTCTGCTGTTCCTTAATCTGTCTCCATAGCTTCATACATTGGGGCAGATGTATTAAGCCTGGAGTAGAGATAAAGTGGAGATAAAGTGAAAGGAGATAACGCACCAGCCAATCAGCTGTGTTTGAAAATTACAGTTGGGAGCTAGTTGGCTGGTGCTTTATCTCCTTTTACCTTATCTCCACTTTATCTCTTCTCCAGGCTTAATACATCTGTCCAATGTATGAAGCTTTGGTGAGAGATTAAGGACCAGACCAGCTCCTAACTGCCATTTATAGATATGAAGCATTAGACAACCAGATACTTTTTAATACAGCATGTAACCTGGCAGTTAGGAGCGGATTGGCTGAGTTTTTAATTCTCCACATTATCTCCTTCACTTTATCATCAGTTTATCTCTTCTCCAGGTGTAAATACATCTGCCCCATAGACCCCTAAATGTGGCACACATGAAACACGCAGACTGCATGGCAATACAGACATATATACGTGTGACATTGTGCCAGTGTATTTACATGTGTGGCATGTGTGTATGTACACATGTGATGTGTGTGTGTATATGTATATACACGGGTGATGTTGTGTGAGTGTATCTGTATGTACACGTGTGGAGTGTGTGTATGTACAAGTGTGACGTTGTGTGTGTGTGTGTATGTATGTATGTATGTACACATGTGACGTTGTGTGTATGTACACGTGTGACGTTGTGTGTGTGTGTGTGTATGTACACATGTGACGTTGTGTGTGTGGACATTACCCAGCTGTAGCCGGTCATAGAGATCTTTCCTCTGACTCTCGTCGGAGATGAAGCGTCGTCCCTCTGTAATGACACATAGTTTTCAAAAGTAGGCAAGTATGACATCACCAGAGCTACAGTGCTTCTATGGGCTGCTGTCTGTGCAGCCCAGAAGCAATCATCTGCAGTGAGCATGCACAGACCTCAGTGACATAGGCGAATCTAGAATTATGGTAATGGGTGGTCCCAGATCTAGACACAATAGTAGGGGGACCTTTGCGCGTCGTAGCCGCGCGGCAAAAAGGGGGTGTGGCCTCATGGGAAGGAGGCGTGGCATCACAAAAGGGGTGTGGTATTACACTTTAGACCATACACAGTAATGCCGATTACACGTTTTAGCAAACTCCGTAATACCCATTACACATAAAGCCACACGCCGTAATGCCAATTACACATAAGGCCACACACCATAATGCCCATTACACATTGTGCCACACATCATGATGCCCATTACATACTATATAACAAACCGTAATGGCCATTACATATTTGCCACATAAGTGCTGCTTACCTACGTGCTCATTGCTAGGGGATTCTTGCTTGATGGCACTATAGTACCCATTACATATGATGCCGCACACCATAGTACCATTACACATGATGCTGCACACCATAGTACCCATTACACATGATGCCGCACACCATAGTACCCATTACACATGATGCCGCTCACCATAGTACCCATTACACATGATGCTGCACACATAATGCCACTTACACACGATGCTGCACACCGTAATGCCCCTTACACATTAAGCCACACATTATGCGTAATGCCCCCACATACCGCCACTTGTAGCATCCCTTAAGCAATGCCCCCAAAGGTGCCACTTACTGTAAATTTTTATATGAGCCTTCGCTGCTGCTGCAGGGAGAGATGGAGAGCGGTGCAGCTGCTTCTATGGGGAGAGGAGCAGAGCGCAGCGCAGCGCACGCTCCCACTCCCCTCCTGGTGTCCCCTCTAGCCGAGTGGCCTTTTTAAATATTGTGCGCGCTGTTGTTGTGCATGACGTCGGGGGAGCACGCCGGGCGCTGGCACCACATGATTAAAGGGGGGGAGCTGAGGTGAAAGCGGGGAGAAGAATTGGAGCGGAAGCTGCAGGGGTGACAGTAATTGACAGCTGGGCAGAGAGCAGGGGGCTGCCCGGCTGTATTCAGAGCACTGCAGGTCACGGCTGTTTGAAATAATACCCCTTTCACAACAGAAAATGCAGGGATTTACCCGGGAATATGGTCCCAGGATCATGCAGGGACATACCCAGGCTGACCCCTCATACACCAGCCTAGTCCCTGCATTTTCTGGTATGAGGGGGAGAGACAACCACTCCCCTCTCCCTACCCCCCTTTAACCAACCAGCTATATCTTCGGAACCAACTGACCCATTTACATGAGATCAGTATCATATTGAAGAACTTTTGAGTTGGCTTCGAATGATTTTGGTCCCGTGAAACTGGGCTGTTTGGTTCCAGAGAAATCTGCCCTCAAAGAACATAAACAGTCATGAAATTACATTAAAGAAAAAAAAAAAAAAAAAAAAAAAAAAAAAACAGTTTAACCTCAATGTCCCTGGAACCAATTAACCCATATGGATCCAGCCTGGTATCAGATTGAAGGCCGAGCGATTTGGGTTCGATTGACATCAACCTCGAGCTTCAGTGATGTCGAAGGGGGAACTGGGGGTCGGAATTAGCGGGTCCCATGTTATCCTATAGGGAAAACGTTCCAGCTTTGCCTGGCCGTATCTCCGGTTCCCAGGGGGCTAGAGACATAGAGCTGGACTCGTTGGAAAGCCCCATCCCTCAGCTACAAAAGGGGGTAATGGGTGGTCCTGTGCACCCCCGGACCACCCCCTAGATTCGCCTATGCTCAGTGAGTCAGTGTGATGCAGCTGAAGGAAGGTATGCAGTGCACCAGAGCTACAGTGCTTCTATGGGCTGCTGTCTGTGCAGCCCAGAAGTAATCCTCTGCAGTGAGCATGCCCAGACCTCAGTGAGTCAGTGTGATGCAGCTGAAGGAAGGTATGCAGTGCACCAGAGCTACAGTGCTTCTATGGGCTGCTGTCTGTGCAGCCCAGAAGTAATCCTCTGCAGTGAGCATGCCCAGACCTCAGTGAGTCAGTGCGATGAAGCTGAAGGAAGGTATGCAGTGCACCAGAGAGGTGCAGGGAAGTTTATTCTATTTTAATAATATTTGTGTGTAGATCTTTATTTAGAGTATCAGGTACTTGTGTACAATCACGGCTCCCACGATGTCCATCGCATAGCAAAAAATCGCATGCGATACGATCGCATGCGATTTTTAACAGAAATGCATCCAAATGCATTGAAATTAGTATCAAACATGTTCAATGGCCCCGGATACCTTCACAGGTATACGCGTCCCCTCGCGGGCTTCACAGGTGTCCGCGTCCGCTCGCCATGCTTCGGGCTCGGTGGCTCGCTGCGCTCGCCACACTTTCTATTCTCAACTCCACACCGACGTGGATAGTGGGGGTATGAAAAGGTCGTAGGACGCGTACCGCCGCCCCTTTCGGGCTCGCTGCGCTCGCCACGCTTCGGGTTCGCGTTGATAGTGGGGGTGATACAGCCTGAAAAATGACATTTGGGGGCCATTGAACATGTTTGATACTAATTTCAATGCATTTGGATGCATTTCTGTTAAAATCGCATGCTATTTAAAAAAAAAAAAGGCTTAAAAACTGCAAAAATCGCATCCCATCGCATGCCACTACATATGCCATGCGATGGCATGCGATGGGAGCCGTGAAAGTACACAAGTACAGAGTATCATTTTGTGTACTTTAATTAATATACAAGTTATTAAAAGTGTGTATTTTGCTGTGTGCCTGTGTGTGTGTGCCTAGGAGTACATCATGGATGTATTGTACATGCATACAAACACTAGTACAGCGCAGATCAAACTAATAACCTGCAAATAATGAATGACTGTTCCCCCTGGGTGCAGGTGAGTGGCGGGGCGCCCCCCTGTGGCGCGGCAGCCATCCTGTGCAGTACAAAGATCCGGCTGTTACCTGGCGGCCGCGCTGTGACCGTCCTGTATGAAAGGACAGAATGCTGTCCATTATTCTAATTGCGAACGGCACGGCCTTTGGTCGTGCTGCATTTTGCCGCCCGGCAGGAGCCGGAGTGTGTGTGAAACTGCCCTTACATTGAATCCTCAGCGCCATGTCCCAGCACTTTACCAAGTATAGTAGCTCTTACTAACTGCTTTGGGGCTCATCTACATTTGGATATAAGTCAGTTTACAGGATTCCCCTCAGATGTAGCAGTGCACACCCACGCTTCTAGGTGCCACGTTCACAATCTCTTTATATATGGAACTAGCCACGCCCTTTAGGTGGAGCATGACACGCCCCCTCAATGGGGCACTGTGCAAAATTCTACTACCATCTATAATCTCCCTGAAACTAGTTTTCAAAAATAGGCAAGTATGCTCCAAAGTCCAGCGGGTCGTACTGGCAATGCAGACAAAGATCACCCAAAAAATGGTGCAGCGGCCATATTGCGGGTGATTTGTGCATACACAGCAGAGGTGTCCCTAGGAATAAGGCACAGGCACCATGTTCCCGGAGCCCTGCACATGCACAGTAGACTCTAAGGAGGGGGCCCACATGGAGCTGAACACAGGGCCCCCTATACTGCCCAATGCAGGGAAATACGGGTGTATAACTATACAACTCTCTGCACAGGGCGTTACTGAGGCGCAATCTGCATGGGCAGAGCCCAGAACTGAGGAGAGTCATAAGGAGGGGCCACTATGGGGCTCCCCTCCTGTGGTCAGCAGTCACTCACGTGCCCCCTTTAGGTACAGCATGGCCTGAGGGGTCCAGTTCCTTCTCTGGAAATGATTCTGGTGAGAGAGAGAGAGTGAGAGAGAGAGAGAGTGAGATGGGAGCAGGTACAGCTAGAGCAGAGAAATCAGTGGGCGCAGAGATATCAGTGGGCGCAGAGATATCAGTGGGCGCAGAGATATCAGTGGGCGCAGAGATATCAGTGGGCGCAGAGATATCAGTGGGCGCAGAGATATCAGTGGGCGCAGAGATATCAGTGGGCGCAGAGATATCAGTGGGCGCAGAGATATCAGTGGGCGCAGAGATATCAGTGGGCGCAGAGATATCAGTGGGCGCAGAGATATCAGTGGGCGCAGAGATATCAGTGGGCGCAGAGATATCAGTGGGCGCAGAGATATCAGTGGGCGCAGAGATATCAGTGGGCGCAGAGATATCAGTGGGCGCAGAGATATCAGTGGGCGCAGAGATATCAGTGGGCGCAGAGATATCAGTGGGCGCAGAGATATCAGTGGGCGCAGAGATATCAGTGGGCGCAGAGATATCAGTGGGCGCAGAGATATCAGTGGGCGCAGAGATATCAGTGGGCGCAGAGATATCAGTGGGCGCAGAGATACCAGTGGGCGCAGAGATACCAGTGGGCGCAGAGATACCAGTGGGCGCAGAGATACCAGTGGGCGCAGAGATACCAGTGGGCGGGGTCTCCTACCTGAGGGAGGCTCCAGGAGTGATGAGGGATGATGGAGGTGGTCATTAGGAGGATGAGAGTGCACGCTGCCCGAGAGCCAGGGTCCTGCATAGTGGAGACACACAGACTCACGTCATGAAGCAGACATATTACTATTACTGTATACAGCGCAAATGTATGTGTGTATATATAACATTATGGGAACAGTGTATTATACATAAATGCATGCAAATGGGGGAGAACATTCAGGACAGGATGCGCAGGTGCCACAGGACAGGAGACAGGGTGCGCAGGTGCCACAGGACAGGAGACAGGGTGCGCAGGTGCCACAGGACAGGAGACAGGGTGCGCAGGTGCCACAGGACAGGAGACAGGGTGCGCAGGTGCCACAGGACAGGAGACAGGGTGCGCAGGTGCCACAGGACAGGAGACAGGGTGCGCAGGTGCCACAGGACAGGAGACAGGGTGCGCAGGTGCCACAGGACAGGAGACAGGGTGCGCAGGCGCCCCAGGACAGGAGACAGGGTGCGCAGGTGCCACAGGACAGGAGACAGGGTGCGCAGGTGCCACAGGACAGGAGACAGGGTGCGCAGGTGCCACAGGACAGGAGACAGGGTGCGCAGGTGCCACAGGACAGGAGACAGGGTGCGCAGGTGCCACAGGACAGGAGACAGGACGGACAGGTGCCACAGGACAGGATGCACAGGAGACAGAATGCACAGGTGCCACCTATCCTTTGGTACCTGTGCACCCCGTCTCCTGTCCTGGGGCGCCTGCGCACCCCATCTCCTGTCCTGGGGCGCCTGCGCACCCCGTCTCCTGTCCTGGGGCGCCTGCGCACCCCGTCTCCTGTCCTGGGGCGCCTGCGCACCCCGTCTCCTGTCTTGGGGCGCCTGCGCACCCCGTCTCCTGTCCTGGGGCGCCTGCGCATCCCGTCTCCTGTCCTGGGGCGCCTGCGCACCCTGTCTCCTGTCCTGTGGCACCTGTGCACCCTGTCCTGTGGCACCTGTCCATCCTGTCCCCTGTCCTGTGGCCCCTGTGCACCCTGTCTCCTGTCCTGTGGCACCTGTGCACCCTGTCTCCTGTCCTGTGGCACCTGTGCACCCTGTCTCCTGTCCTGTGGCACCTGTGCACCCTGTCTCCTGTCCTGTGGCACCTGTGCACCCTGTCTCCTGTCCTGTGGCACCTGTGCACCCTGTCTCCTGTCCTGTGGCACCTGTGCACCCTGTCTCCTGTCCTGTGGCACCTGTGCACCCTGTCTCCTGTGCATCGTGTCTTCTGTCCTGTGGCACCTGCGCACCCTGTCTCCTGTCCTGTGGTACCTGCGCACCCTGTCTCCTGTCCTGTGGCACCTGTGCACCCTGTCTCCTGTCCTGTGGCACCTGTTCATCCTGTCTTCTGTCCTGTGGCCCCTGCCTCCTGTCCGGTGATGCCTGCGCATCCTGTCTCCTGTCCTGTGGCGCCTGTGCACCGTCTCCTGTCCTGTGGCGCCTGTGCACCCTGTCCTGTGGCACCTGTGCACCCTGTCTCCTGTCCTTTGGCACCTCTGCACCCTGTCTCCTGTCCTGTGGCACCTGTGCACCCTGTCTCCTGTCCTGTGGCACCTGTGCACCCGGTCTCCGGTCCTGTGGCACCTGTGCACCCGGTCTCCGGTCCTGTGGCACCTGTGCACCCGGTCTCCGGTCCTGTGGCACCTGTGCACCCGGTCTCCGGTCCTGTGCACCCGGTCTCCGGTCCTGTGGCACCTGTGCACCCGGTCTCCGGTCCTGTGGCACCTGTGCACCCGGTCTCCTGTCCTGTGGCACCTGTGCACCCGGTCTCCTGTCCTGTGGCACCTGTGCACCCGGTCTCCTGTCCTGTGGCACCTGTGCACCCGGTCTCCTGTCCTGTGGCACCTGTGCACCCGGTCTCCTGTCCTGTGGCACCTGTGCACCCGGTCTCCTGTCCTGTGGCACCTGTGCACCCGGTCTCCTGTCCTGTGGCACCTGTGCACCCGGTCTCCTGTCCTGTGGCACCTGTGCACCCGGTCTCCTGCCCTGTGGCACCTGTGCACCCGGTCTCCTGTCCTGTGGCACATGTGCACCCAGTCTCCTGTCCTGTGGCACATGTGCACCCAGTCTCCTGTCCTGTGGCACCTGTGCATCCTGTCTCCTGTCCTGTGGCACCTGTGCATCCTGTCTCCTGTGGCACCTGCGCACCCTGTCTCCTGTTCTGTGGCACCTGTGCACCATGTCTCCTGTCCTGTGGCACCTGTGCACCCTGTCTCCTGTCCTGTGGCACCTGTGCACCATGTCTCCTGTCCTGTGGCACCTGTGCACCATGTCTCCTGTCCTTTGGCACCTGTGCACCCTGTCTCCTGTCCTGTGGCACCTGTGCACCCTGTCTCCTGTCCTGTGCACCGTCTCCTGTCCTGTGGCACCTGTGCACCCTGTCCTGTGGCACCTGTGCACCCCGTCTCCTGTCCCGTGGCACCCTGTCTCCTGTCCTGTGGCACCTGCGCACCCTGTCTCCTGTCCTGTGGTACCAGCGCATCGTGTATTCTGTCCTGTGACACCTGTGCACCCTGTCTCCTGTCCTGTGGCACCTGCGCACCCTGTCTCCTGTCCCGTGGCACCCTGTCTCCTGTCCTGTGGCACCTGTGCACCCCGTCTCCTGTCCTGTGGTACCTGCGCATCGTGTCTTCTGTCCTGTGGCACCTGCACACCCTGTCTCCTGTCCTGTGGCACCTGCGCACCCTGTCTCCTGTCCTGTGGCACCTGCGCACCCTGTCTCCTGTCCTGTGGTACCTGCGCATCGTGTCTTCTGTCCTGTGGCACCTGCGCACCCTGTCTCCT
The DNA here is from genome assembly GCF_055691185.1 of Crinia signifera. Lineage (NCBI taxonomy): Eukaryota > Metazoa > Chordata > Amphibia > Anura > Myobatrachidae > Crinia > Crinia signifera. The sequence goes on along the minus strand of NC_139220.1, from coordinate 3,763,960 downwards.
GTCCTGTGGTACTTGCGCATCGTGTCTCCTGTCCTGTGGCACCTGTGCACCCTGTCTCCTGTCCTGTGGCACCTGCGCACCCTGTCTCCTGTCCTGTGGCACCTGCGCACCCTGTCTCCTGTCCTGTGGCACCTGTGCACCCTGTCTCCTGTCCTGTGGCACCTGCGCACCCTGTCTCCTGTCCTGTGGCACCTGCGCACCCTGTCTCCTGTCCTGTGGCACCTGTGCACCCTGTCTCCTGTCCTGTGGCACCTGTGCACCCTGTCTCCTGTCCTGTGGCACCTGTACATGCATCCTGTCTCCGACTCTACATCTGAACTGTGATCTCAGGGAATGCACAAGGGTACAATGTGTGACTATAATTTAGGTGAGGGGTCTCACGCGTCAGGTTACACACACGTCATCCACAACACCTTGGTGCAGTCTCTCCACATATACTGTTATACTGTGAATTTCTGGCTACTTAGAGGGTCTGTGACTAACTTAAAGGGGAAAACTTACAAAAAGGACAATTTTATCTGGATAAAAAAAATAACTAAAATCGGCCTTGAATAAATTGACCCCAATTTATGCTGTCAGAGAATGATATATCAAACGCCGGGTCTGTCCCAGGGCCCTAAGAACCCAGGTGGCCCCTGGTGTTGGCCTGGATTCAGCACAAGGACCATATACAGTATTTATACTGGTAGATTTTCTGGTTAATGAAGTGTAACCTATTGTTCCTATAATGGGCCAGTCAGTTACATGTAGGGTGACAGATGGGAAATACACCCCAATATGGCTGTGACATGAGCTGGGCACCGCTGGGAACATCCCCAGGGACCAATAATCAGATTAGCCCAATGCACTCACCAATAAGTGACGCTTCCCTCGGGAGGAAAGGGGATAATTAATAATCACATAATTCCCAGAGAGACCTCGGGAACATCAATTCTACACAGTGAAGCGTCTGTCTGAGAAATCAGTTCCTGCCTATTAACGAACTTAGGAATGTAATCAATGATCGTTAGAAGATTATAAAGGATCATTTAACCTGGGAGACGGAGCCTCTGCCGTTACGTAGCACTAAGTGCTGCTTTACCTGCGGTGATCTCTGATTATGAAGAATACACAAATCAACACAAAGAGGTGCAAATAATTCCACGTAACAGATAAAAACTAGAGCAATATTAGGCGCAACTATTAAATTATAAAATGTCAGTGGACCACAGCTGTGGTTAGTTAGGCTGCTCCCAAAGAGAATACTATGAACTCCTGGTACAAAGAAATAAAATGAACTGAGAGAGCGCACTGCATTGGTCACCAATTATTTATTCAAATAATTCATATTAAATTTAATAAGCAACAAATCACATATAATTAATAGTTATATATAACTATTAATTATATGTGATTTGTTGCTTATTAAATTTAATATTAATTATTTTAATAAATAATTGGTGATCAATGCAGTGCGCTCTCTCAGTTCATTTTAGGTTACAGATAACACAACGGGCGACTCTCCGATACACCAATACGTATATATCGCACATTATTACATGCTAGAGTTACCCTGACATCGTTCTTCATCCTATTGTTACTTATATTCTATAAACAACAAAATAATCGGAAAGATTTTAGAAAACGTGTTTAGAAATAAATTTTATAACTGCTCTTAAAACGCCAATTACTATCAATCTGTGTGTCAGGATCATCAGCGGAGATACGGATTGCTACAGGCCTATTCCTGGCGAAAGCAAAGGTCACTGCTGTCTATGTGTGTGTGTGTGTGTATATATATATATATATATATATATATATATATATATATATATATATATATATATATATATATATATATATGTGTGTGCTGTATAGTTCTTTATATGAACTCTAAGCTCAGGAGCACAGACACGGGGATTTGGGAGAACTCACCTTCATCTTCCCTCGGAGTCAGGACACCTGTTCTACTGGACGCTGCGGCGATTTGGGTCTGACTTTAAATCACCGGAGTCCAGATCCCCCTCCCTTCTCCCTTGCCTGGGATTAATCTGGACTGGCGAGACCTCTTGTCAGCTCTGGAGATGAGTCTCCCTCCAGGGGCTTCACTTCCCAGAGTGTGAGAGATGTGATTGAAGGCCGGTCAGGACAATCTGCCATATTTTGAATAGATCAAACTGGGCGCCGCTCCCTCCAATGTGCACGTCACAGCCGAGTCCTGGGATCAATACGCACAGCTGGAAAGGTGAGATGGTTAATGAGATGTAGTCAGCGACTGTATATCAAGATGACACAGATAATAAGACAGAGAGATAGCGGAGGGGTCCGGGGATCTCATCCCAGAGACAGGGGGATCCCAAATCTGCTGGTGGGACGGAAATCCCATGGCTAGGAGACAACGGAAACTGCAGCCCCAGAATCATACTTGTATATACCACTGGGGGGGGGGGTCTGACTACAACACCTATACATGTATGTACTAACGGGGGGGGGGGGGGTCAGACTACAACACCTATACATGTATGTACTAACGGGGGGGGGGGGGGGGGGGGGGGTGTATGTACGAATGTTGGGGGGGGGGGGGGGGGAGTGGTCTGATTACAACACCTCTACATGTATGTACCAACGTGGGGGTGGAGGGGTCTGACTACAACACCTCTACATGTATGAACTAATGGGGAGGGGGGGGGAGACTACAACACCTATACATGTATGTACCAAGGTGGGGGGGGGGAGGGGTCTGACTACAACACCTATACATGTATGAACTAACGGGGAGGGGGGGGGGGAGAGACTACAACACCTATACATGTATAAACTAACGGGGAGGGGTGACTACAACACCTATACATGTATGTACTAACGGAGGGGGGGGGGGGGGGGGGGGACTACAACACCTCTACATGAATACATGTCCAGAAAGCCGGGGGTCTTTCTACTGTACCTATACATATCCCACAAAGCTTGGGGGTGTGACTACTACACCTATACATGTATGGATGTCCCAGGAAGCCGGGGGCTGACCACTATCAGTCAGTACTTAGCAACAGTGCCAGCCCGGCTCCCCACTATCGCCTGTCAATCAGTAACAGTCCCGGCTCCATCCCGTCAGTCAGTACACAGTAACAGTCCCGGCTCCTTCCCGTCAGTCAGTACACCGTAAAAGTCCAGATTCTTCCCCGTCAGTCAGTACACAGTAACAGTCCCGACTCTTCACTGTCAGTCAGTACACAGTAACAGTCCCGAATCTTCCCCGTCAGTCAGTAAACAGTAACAGTCCCGAATCTTCCCCGTCAGTCAGTAAACAGTAACAGTCCAGACTCTTCCCCGTCAGTCAGTACACAGTAACAGTCCCGACTCTTCCCCGTCAGTCAGTACACAGTAACAGTCCCGACTCTTCCCCGTCAGTCAGTACACAGTAACAGTCCCGACTCTTCCCCGTCAGTCAGTACACAGTAACAGTCCCGACTCTTCCCCATCAGTCAGTACACAGTAACAGTCCCGACTCTTCCCCGTCAGTCAGTACACAGTAACCGTGCCGGCTCCTCCCAGTCAGTCAGTACACAGTAACAGTCCCGACTCTTCCTCATCAGTCAGTAAACAGTAACAGTCCCGACTCTTTCCCATCAGTCAGTACACAGTAACAGTCCCGACTCTTCCCCATCAGTCAGTACACAGTAACAGTCCCGACTCTTCCACATCAGTCAGTACACAGTAACAGTCCAGACTCTTCCCCGTCAGTCAGTACACAGTAACAGTCCCGACTCTTCCCCGTCAGTCAGTACACAGTAACAGTCCAGACTCTTCCCCGTCAGTCAGTACACAGTAACAGTCCCGACTCTTCCCCATCAGTCAGTACACAGTAACAGTCCCGACTCTTCCCCATCAGTCAGTACACAGTAACAGTCCCGAATCTTCCCCATCAGTCAGTACACAGTAACAGTCCCGACTCTTCCCCATCAGTCAGTACACAGTAACAGTCCCGACTCTTCCCCATCAGTCAGTACACAGTAACAGTCCCGACTCTTCCACATCAGTCAGTACACAGTAACAGTCCCGACTCTTCCACATCAGTTAGTACACAGTAACAGTCCCGACTCTTCCACATCAGTTAGTACACAGTAACAGTCCCGACTCTTCCCCATCAGTTAGTACACAGTAACAGTCCCGACTCTTCCCCATCAGTCAGTACACAGTAACAGTCCCGACTCTTCCCCATCAGTCAGTACACAGTAACCGTGCCGGCTCCTCCCAGTCAGTCAGTACACAGTAACAGTCCCGACTCTTCCCCGTCAGTCAGTACACAGTAACAGTCCCGACTCTTCCCCATCAGTCAGTACACAGTAACAGTCCCGACTCTTCCCCGTCAGTCAGTACACAGTAACAGTCCCGACTCTTCCCCGTCAGTCAGTACACAGTAACAGTCCCGACTCTTCCCCATCAGTCAGTACACAGTAACAGTCCCGACTCTTTCCCATCAGTCAGTACACAGTAACAGTCCCGACTCTTCCCCATCAGTCAGTACACAGTAACAGTCCCGACTCTTCCACATCAGTTAGTACACAGTAACAGTCCCGACTCTTCCCCATCAGTTAGTACACAGTAACAGTCCCAGCTCACCGTGTCAGCAGCGACATTATTTTAAAAAGAGCACCTGCGCCTTACCTTATGTATGATCCGGCGATGTGGGGCTTCGTTCTTTATGTAGTCCCGTCCCGGATCGCCATCTTCTTCTGGCGCTGCAGGTCTCCTGCTTCATGTTCAGCGCTGCTTGCTGGCTTCGGCATCTTCAAATCAAAACAGCGCATGCGCCGGGTACACAGCATCCCTGGCGAATATTTCCCCGCGCATGCGCAATTTAAATTTTAAGACGCCGGAGACCAACAAGCATGGAAAACTGCACATAACATAACAAATAGCCGGGGAGGAGCGCACACAGGTTATGGGAGGAAGCGTATACCCGTCAGCAGGGAATAACGCACCCCCATAACGTGCGCACAAAGACAAATACATTCGGCCGAAAGGCAGGCTCACTTCACCACGATAAAGTGATGAGGGGAACCTGCATACATGTGCCAGCTTCCCAATGTTAGTCAGTACATAGTAACATTCCCGGATCCCCAGTCAGTAACTACAAGTCCCATAATTGTCCCCTGTGGGGTTAGGAGAGGTGTGCAGGTCCTCTGTGGGTTCTAGGTAACAATATTGTGGGTTTTGCTCGGCGTATAAGAAGGTCCAACAACCATACAGGGTTTAGATGGGACTAATGAGAAAATCAGATGTTATAGTATGTATGAATCAGCTAGGACAGTGATGGCTAACCTTGTCACTGCAGCTGTTGTTGAACTACACATCCCAGCATGCCCTGCATCAGTTTTAGCATGGCCAAATAGTAAAACTGTAGTAGGGCATGCTGCGATGTGTAGTTCAACAACAGCTGGAGTGACACGGTTAGCCATCACTGAGCTGTGAGATGCCGATGTCTGCCCACGGCACAATCTGGTAAATTCAGTAATGAATGAATTGTATCCTGAAGAGGATGTTACCGACTACCTTGTATCTAGCGAAGCACGTAACGTGACCAGGGGTCATACATACTGTATATACACACTATAAGCCGTTTTGGCATAACAAGCACTGTATATAATGCAATATCAGCCTCACCTGACACAGAACAAGTACAGAACTCTATAACGTATTACAGAGATGTGGACAACGCACTAAACAAAAGCCCCTTATTGTATCATTGCGATCACATCTGAGCACTTCATAGTATACAGCAATATGTATAACCGGAGTGCAGTTGGCCCCCGTCAGCTGAGGACAGTAGATGGAACGCACAGGGCAGCACTAAAGGTTAAACGTTGTGACCTTCCCACACTGTCAGGACCAATTCCAGCACCTGTCACCGAACCCCCCACCCCCACGGTGATACACTGCCTGCTGCTGACCCCTGCAGGGAGGTAGAAGCATCACCGCACAGAGTAGGGTCAGTAGGGTCGGCACCGGGAGACAACCCGCCAAATCCATCCGAACACTGCAGGTTACATTCAGCTTTAACTCATTAATTCATTTTACTTTCCACCGGATTTATGTGACCAACAACTATGTAACATCTGTCCTGCAAATCAGAGCGGGTGCAAGTCCGATAATCTCCAGGAGAGGAGAGAAAAGATATTTAATACTGGCGGCTGTGATTACTAAACCGTTATTGTGGAGATAACTGCGGCCATTTACTGAATGGGCGGTTATTGGTCAGTTCCAGGTCTCCCAGGGTATAACTAGATTATATGCAGAGTCAGTCTCCCAAAATGAAAATGAAAATTCCTATTCAATACTGGCTGCACCTTTTTTAAAGTCTTTTTTTTTTTTTAAATCTATTTAAAAACACTGCGTTAAGGGCCGATATTTCCGATGCCATCTCAGAACCTGGGAATATAGAAAACATGGCGGTCACGTCCGTCAGTCTGCAGCATGACATCACACAGGAAGTTACATCACTGCTTCACCCAAAGTGACCTATGCGGTGCCGGTGTACAGCGGGGGGGGGGGGGCGGGGGAAGCACTATTACTATTAACCACTGTAGAAACTACTAAACAACAAAACCCTAATATTTAGTGCGCATCGCCTAGCGCAAACTGCCCCAATACGAACCATACATTATGGGGTATTACCCTTCCCTATTGCTTGGTGATCTACCCCGCAGTTTACACTCACTCGTGGCTTACATGAATTTCTCCTGGCCGGACCAAGAGGCTCGTTATCGCATTAGGGAACCGCACAGATGCCAGAGGAGGCCGGGGGAAATCACTGGCACAACACTCAGAAACACACTCCTTTACAAGAAAGCAAGCAGCTGAGACTTCAAGCTGACACAACGCAATCAGTGCGTCCTGTGATTGGCTGTCAGCAGCGCAGAGTTCCTGAGCAAGCATCACGTCATTGGTCAGGCAGCAAAACCAACTCTTAATAGACGATCTCCAAACTACTGTAGTGATCGGTCTTCACTGCGTTGGATGTTACACTGCACAGACAATACACTGGTTTCATGTGCGTGCCATCCCAGAATGCATTGCGATTCCTGGCTACCCGCACTAACAGGACTCTTTATAACGGTTCCACCGCCAGCCCTGCTGCAGCACCACAGAACGCCTGGCTGCCACTTATTACAATACAGATTGCCGATGACATGGTCAGTGCTGTGTACGGAATGATGGCGGAAGAGAAAACAAAGGGGGATTTTATTACAAGTTATAATTCCACCATCCTTGTACCCGGATATAAAGAAATCCTATATATACTACAATCGCATATTTCAATCCTCTCTCCGCTGCTGGACTCATTTCTGCTGATAAATAAATGAGACGAAAAGCCTTTGTTTAGAATCATATTTACAAAAAATGGTTTATTCACACAGTAATAACCAGGATTTCATCAGCATTTTTTCTTTCTTTATAAATCCATTTTTTTTCGGTTCTTAAAAATGACGCCATCCAGCGCAGCTTTCATGCATCACGTGGCGGCGCCCCGGTCAAAGGAGTGTCTCATTTTTATTCCACATTTCTATAAATAAAATAAAAAAATCCCATTTTCTACAAGTGCAAAAAAAAAAAGAATTACAACCAAGCAGGTACCACAGTTACACCGGATTGTGTGGGCTCAGACGGATCTCCGAGGAAAAAGAAAACGTCTTATCTGTTTGTCCGCCAACCTCTGCGACATGGCCGGAGCCAGAGCACCGAGGGGCGCCTGCTGCGTTGCGTAAACAGAAGCCTTGGAGCCTCCGAGTGAATGTAACAGGCTTAGTGTGATGAGCAGTCTCCAGATGTGACCTGGCTTTTTACTTTGCACTTTCGTAGAAATAGCGCAGCGCCCATTGACCAATACGTGACCCTTCTTATACCATGTTGTTACTTTCGCCAGCTTTATCCGCAAGCTAGAAGGGAAAAACAGAGAGATTACACGGTAAACGGAGGACAGAATTCACCGCCGGTGCGCAGTATTTCCGAGGCAATAGTGGTGACAGAAGACGATATCTGGTGTTATGCTGGATGCAGTGATGAGGACAGATGACGCGCACAGACCGCCCATGCAGAAAGGAGAGAGATAAAGACAAGGACTGACCATGACGGTGGGAATCCGGCACAGGCTATGAGGGCTTCAAACAACAAAAAAGAGGTTCTCTGTAAATGTCACTCAGGGAGGAGCATCGCCAGGCTGCGCACAGCTAATCACATGGGGTAACGCATATCCCTGCTGGCCCCTGATAGGACGATCACTTAGAATGACATATGAGGCACTCACAGGGTGCAAACGTTTTTTTTTTTATTAAATAAAGAGGAAAAGAAGAGTTTAAGTTACACAGAGCTGTGGTCCTTTATGTCAATATCCCCCCAGCCTCCCATAATCTCAAATATAGATTCTGCCCCAGAACAGATCCCTGTGTTCTCCAAGTCACGGGAGAAGGGTAAAACATCTCTGCAATGCCTGGTCTATTACAGAATATCCGATCAGCACTGTGGACTCCTCTTATCACAGACCACGGGGAGAGGCGCCACCTGGTGGCAGCTTCTGTAATGAGTCTTTAGGACACTGCTCACTGTAGAATGCGAAAGATATTAAAGCTTATTTATGACACACCTATCTGCCCGTGCAATGTTATTATTAGAGATAATGCGCATCTGGATATGCTCAATTGCTTCCCGGATATACAAATGTGCATGGCTGGAACGGGTAAGACCCAAAGGCCGGAGCACTACAATCCCAGTGCGGCCCCTTCCCCCCAAATCAGCTACTTGCACACATGTTGATGCAATTGGCGAGACTCCTGCATTGGGACTGTCCTCATTACATGGGCACTGTGCTGCTTTCTCATCACAGTGTCTGTACTTTACCATATAAGCATGGTTCTACTGGAAGTATAGAATAAGGCCCCCTATCCATAACGGGACCGGCACTACCACACACACCAGCGCGCTCTGAGACCCCACTATCCGTTATATCTACTCTCCGGACACTGCAGCCAGCACTACAGACCCCCAGCAGTTAGCACACACACACACACGGGCGCGCTGAGACCCCACTATCCGTTATATCTCCTCTCCGGACACTGCAGCCAGCACTACAGACCCCCAGCAGTTAGCACACTCACGCACGAGCGCTCTGAGACCCCACTATCCGTTATATCTCCTCTCTGGACACTGCAGCAAGCACTACAGACCCCCAGCAGTTAGCACACACACGCACACAAGCGTTCTGAGACCCCATTACCCGGTTATATCTCCTCTCTGGACACTGCAGCCAGCACTACAGACCCCCAGCAGTTAGCACACACACACACACGGGCGCGCTGAGACCCCACTATCCGTTATATCTCCTCTCCGGACACTGCAGCCAGCACTACAGACCCCCAGCAGTTAGTACACACACGAGTGCTCAGAGACCCCATTACCCGGTTAGATCTCCTCTCCGGACATTGCAGCCAGCACTACAGACCCCCAGCAGTTAGCACACACACACACACGCACGCTCTGAGACCCCATTACCTGGTTATATCTCCTCTCCGGACACTGCAGCCAGCACTACAGACCCCCAGCAGTTGGTACACACACGAGCGCTCTGAGACCCCACTATCCGTTATATCTCCTCTCCGGACACTGCAGCCAGCACTACAGACCCCCAGCAGTTAGTACACACACACACAAGCATTCTGAGACCCCATTACCCGGTTATGTCTCCTCTCTGGACATTGCAGCCAGCACTACAGACCCCCAGCAGTTAGCACACACACACACCAGCGCGCTCTGAGACCCCACTATCCGTTATATCTCCTCTCTGGACACTGCAGCAAGCACTACAGACCCCCAGCAGTTAGTACACACACACACACGCACGCTCTGAGACCCCATTACCTGGTTATATCTCCTCTCCGGACACTGCAGCCAGCACTACAGACCCCCAGCAGTTGGTACACACACAAGCGCTCTGAGACCCCACTATCCGTTATATCTCCTCTCCGGACACTGTAGCCAGCACTACAGACCCCAGCAGTTAGTACACACACACACACGGGCGCTCTGAGACCCCACTATCCGTTATATCTCCTCTCTGGACACTGCAGCCAGCACTACAGACCCCCAGCAGTTTGTACACACACACACACGAGTGCTCTGAGACCCCATTACCCGGTTATGTCTCCTCTCTGTACGCGGCAGCCAGCACTACAGACCCCCAGCAGTTAGTACACACACACGAGCGCTCTGAGACCCCATTACCCGGTTATGTCTCCACTATGGACACTGCAGCCAGCACTACAGACCCCCAGCAGTTAGCACACACACACAGACACACACACACACACACACACACACGAGTGCTCTGAGACCCCATTACCCGGTTATATCTCCTCTCTGTACACTGCAGCCAGCACTACAGACCCCCAGCAGTTAGTACACACACACACACACAAGTGCTCTGAGACCCCATTACCCGGTTATATTATCTCTCCGGACACTGCAGCCAGCACTACAGACCCCCAGCAGTTAGTACACACATACACAAGAGTGCTCTGAGACCCCATTACCCGGTTAGGTCTCCTCTCCGGACACTGCAGCCAGCACTACAGACCCCCAGGAGTTAGTACACACACACACACACACACACGGGCGCTCTGAGACCCCATTACCGGTTATATCTCCTCTCTGTACGCGGAAGCCAGCACTACAGACCCCCCGCAGTTAGTATACACACGAGCGTTCAGAGACCCCATTACCCGGTTATGTCTCCTCTCTGTACACTGCAGCCAGCACTAAAGACCCCCAGCAGTTAGTACACACACACGAGCGCTCTGAGACCCCATTACCGGTTATATCATCTCTCCGGACACTGCAGCCAGCACTACAGACCCCCAGCAGTTAGTACACACACACACACACACACACGAGCGTTATGTCTCCTCTCTGTACGCGGCAGCCAGCACTCCAGACCCCCAGCAGTTAGTACACACACGAGCGTCCTGAGACCCCATTACCCGGTTATGTCTCCTCTCCGGACACTGCAGCCAGCACTACAGACCCCCAGCAGTTAGTACACACACACACACGAGCGCTCTGAGACCCCATTACCGGTTATATCTCCTCTCTGGACACTGCAGCCAGCACTACAGACCCCCAGCAGTTAGTACACACACACACGGGCGCTCTGAGACCCCATTACCCGGTTATGTCTCCTCTCTGGACATTGCAGCCAGCAGTACAGACCCCCAGCAGTTAGTACACACACACACACACACACACAAGCGCTCTGAGACCCCATTACCCGGTTATGTCTCCTCTCTGGACACTGCAGCCAGCACTACAGACCCCCAGCAGTTTGTACACACACACGAGCGGTCTGAGACCCCATTACCCGGTTATGTCTCCTCTCTGGACACTGCAGCCAGCACTACAGACCCCTAGCAGTTAGTACACACACGAGCGCTCTGAGACCCCATTACCCGGTTATATCATCTCTCCGGACACTGCAGCCAGCACTACAGACCCCCACCAGTTAGTACACACACACACGAGCGCTCTGAGACCCCATTACCGGTTATATCTCCTCTCTGGACACTGCAGCCAGCACTACAGACCCCCAGCAGTTAGTACACACACATACGAGCGCTCTGAGACCCCATTACCCGGTTATATCTCCTCTCCGTACGCGGCAGCCAGCACTACAGACCCCCAGGAGTTAGTACACACACATACAAGCGCTCTGAGACCCCATTACCCGGTTATATCTCCTCTCCGTACGTGGCAGCCAGCACTACAGACCCCCCGCAGTTAGTACACACACACACACACACACGAGTGCTCTGAGACCCCATTACCCGGTTATATCACCTCTCCGGACACTGCAGCCAGCACTACAGATCCCCAGCAGTTAGTACACACAAGAGCGCTCTGAGACCCCATTACCCGGTTATATCTCCTCTCTGTACGCGGCAGCCAGCACTACAGACCCCCAGCAGTTAGTACACACACACCAGCGCGCTCTGAGACCCCATTACCCGGTTATATCTCCTCTCCGGACACTGCAGCCAGCACTACAGACCCCCAGCAGTTAGTACACACACACACGAGCGCTCTGAGACCCCATTACCCGGTTATATCTCCTCTCTGTACACTGCAGCCAGCACTACAGACCCCCAGCAGTTAGTACACACACACACACACACACACACACACGAGCGCTCTGAGACCCCATTACCCGGTTATATCTCCTCTCTGTACGCGGCAGCCAGCACTACAGACCCCCAGCAGTTAGTACACACACACGAGCGCTCTGAGACCCCATTACCCGGTTATATCTCCTCTCCGGACACTGCAGCCAGCACTACAGACCCCCAGCAGTTAGTACACACACACGAGCGCTCTGAGACCCCATTACCGGTTATATCTCCTCTCTGGACACTGCAGCCAGCACTACAGACCCCCAGCAGTTAGTACGAGCACACACGAGCGCTCTGAGAACCCATTACCCGGTTATGTCTCCTCTCTGGACACTGCAGCCAGCACTACAGACCCCCAGCAGTTAGTACACACACACGAGCGCTCTGAGACCCCATTACCCGGTTATGTCTCCTCTCTGGACACTGCAGCCAGCACTACAGACCCCCAGCAGTTAGTACACGCACACACGAGCGCTCTGAGACCCCATTACCCGTTATGTCTCCTCTCTGGACACTGCAGCCAGCACTACAGACCCCCAGCAGTTAGTACACACACACACACGGGCGCTCTGAGACCCCATTACCCGTTATGTCTCCTCTCTGGACACTGCAGCCAGCACTACAGACCCCCCGCAGTTAGTACACACACACACGAGTGCTCTGAGACCCCATTACCCGGTTATGTCTCCTCTCCGGACACTGCAGCCAGCACTACAGTCCCCCAGCAGTTAGTACACACACACACGTGCTCTGAGACCCCATTACCCGGTTATATCTCCTCTCTGTACGCAGCAGCCAGCACTACAGACCCCCAGCAGTTAGTACACGCACGAGCGCTCTGAGACCCCATTACCCGGTTATATCTCCTCTCTGTACGCGGCAGCCAGTACTACAGACCCCCCGCAGTTAGTACACACACGAGCGCTCTGAGACCCCATTACCCGGTTATATCTCCTCTCCGGACACTGCAGCCAGCACTACAGACCCCCCGCAGTTAGTACACAACAGACTGATTTCACTCTGAGTCGCATATCGCTGGCGACACTTATAAATGGCAACATATATCTTATAGGGACTCTGACATGTTCGCGGTAAGATCAGGTCCTTACCGAGCTTATTCCAGGTAAATTTAGGATGGACCCTAAGACGGGGACTCTCCGTATGAAACCGATCACCACTGGGAAAAAACCCCTAGAAAGAAAGAAATAAGTAATTAGTGAGGAGCGATTTGCATGACACTACCCAGAATGCTCAGGGTGCAGTTTCGGCCATCACTCGGTTCTGCGGTTTGCTAGAACTCAGGATCCATAGGTACGTATATGTCCCTGACTGTCTGCTCGTCCTGTCCCCCACGAAGTGTTACCTGAACAGCAGGAAGAAGCCATAAATCTCCAGGACCATCCCTATGAGCGGCCAGCCGATCAGGACCACGAATACGCCCCCTAAGAAGAACGCGGTGGCTTTTACTTTGTGCTTCTGGAAGAAGAAGCGGAAGGTTCTCTCCAGTCCAATGACGAACGCCAAACCGGCCACAAATAAGACCTAGAAGAAAGGAACCGCTATGTCAGGTCACACTGTTATTAAGTGCTCACATGTAGATACCACTGGTCAGAATGTAGAGTCCCAAGGAACACCTGGACTACATAAAGATGGCCACACGTGCCTCATTCACCAGAACTTTTCCTCTAGTAATTGTCACTGGAAGAGATGGCACAAATGTGAACCCTGGGGCAAACGTATCAACGCTGAGAAAGACCAGTGACAATTGTAAATTTCTGCTAGCAGGTGATGCACTGGGCTGCAATTACTGGAGTGACAGGCCGCTGGTGTGCTGCCAGTACTGGAGGGACAGGCCTCGTGTGCGCTGGGCTGCCAGTACTGGAGTGACAGGCCGCTGGTGCGCTGGGCTGCCAGTACTGGAGTGACAGGCCTCGTGTGCGCTGGGCTGCCAGTACTGGAGTGACAGGCCGCTGGTGCGCTGGGCTGCCAGTACTGGAGTGACAGGCCGCTGGTGCGCTGGGCTGCCAGTACTGGAGTGACAGGCCGCTGGTGCGCTGGGCTGCCAGTACTGGAGTGACAGGCCGCCAGTACTGGAGTGACAGGCCGCTGGGCTGCCAGTACTGGAGTGACAGGCCGCTGGTGCGCTGGGCTGCCAGTACTGGAGTGACAGGCCGTTGGTGCGCTGGGCTGCCAGTACTGGAGTGACAGGCCGCTGGTGCGTTGGGCTGCCAGTACTGGAGTGACAGGCCGCTGGTGCGCTGGGCTGCCAGTACTGGAGTGACAGGCCGCTGGTGCTCTGGGCTGCCAGTACTGGAGTGACAGGCCGCTGGTGCTCTGGGCTGCCAGTACTGGAGTGACAGGCCGCTGGTGCGCTGGGCTGCCAGTACTGGAGTGACAGGCCGCTGGTGCGCTGGGCTGCCAGTACTGGAGTGACAGGCCGTTGGTGCGCTGGGCTGCCAGTACTGGAGTGACAGGCCGCTGGTGCGTTGGGCTGCCAGTACTGGAGTGACAGGCCGCTGGTGCGCTGGGCTGCCAGTTCTGGAGTGACAGGCCGCTGGTGCGCTGGGCTGCCAGTACTGGAGTGACAGGCCGCTGGGCTGCCAGTACTGGAGTGACAGGCCGCTGGTGCGCTGGGCTGCCAGTACTGGAGTGACAGGCCGCTGGTGCGCTGGGCTGCCACTGGAGTGACAGGCCGTGGGTGCTCTGGGCTGCTAGTAATGGAGTGACAGGCCGCTGGTGCGCTGGGCTGCCAGTACTGGAGTGACAGGCCACTGGTGCGCTGGGCTGCCAGTACTGGAGTGACAGGCCGTGGGTGCTCTGGGCTGCTAGTAATGGAGTGACAGGCCGTGGGTGCTCTGGGCTGCTAGTAATGGAGTGACAGGCCGCTGGTGCACTGAGCTGCTATTACTGGAGTGACTGGTGTGGCCGGAAAGCCCGGCACACGGGGTTAATGGCGGCCACAGCACTGAAGGGGTTAACTCTCCGTGCTTTGCCGTTATTCAGAACAAGGGCACTTGACATGTTTTAAACTGTATGACAGGGCTTGACAAATCTTTCTAAAATCTAGGAGCCAGGACAAAAGTTTGGGAGCCAAAGTAAATTTGTCCCCCCCTAAGCAGCTACAAGTAAGCTGGGTACAATCCTATGTCCCATCACCTGGTTACTGCTGGCCAATAAACTGCTTAAAGTTGCTGCAGCCTTCGAGTTTGAGATGTCTCATCTTATGGACTTTTGCTGGTTAGTGAGGGAGAAGGGGGAGAGGGCAGCGCTGCCGCTGCTCAGGCCGGAGGGGGAGACAGGCAGTGCTGGTTAGTGAGGATGGAGGGGGAACAGGCAGCGCTGCCGCTGCTCAGTCAGGGGGGGGGGGGGGAGAGAAGGGGAGTCTGGCAGCGCTGGCGCTGGTTAGCGAAGGAGAGGGGGGAGAGGGCAGCGCTGCCGCTGCTCAGGCCGGAGGGGGAGACAGGCAGTGCTGGTTAGTGAGGATGGAGGGGGAACAGGCAGCGCTGCCGCTGCTCAGTCAGGGGGGGGAGAAGGGGAGTCTGGCAGCGCTGGCACTGGTTAGCGAAGGAGAGGGGGGAGAGGGCAGCGCTGCCGCTGCTCAGGCCGGAGGGGAGACAGGCAGTGCTGGTTAGTGAGGATGGAGGGGGAACAGGCAGCGCTGCCGCTGCTCAGTCAGGGGGGGGAGAAGGGGAGTCTGGAAGCGCTGGCGCTGGTTAGCGAAGGAGAAGGGGGAGAGGGCAGCGCTGCCACTGCTCATTCAGGGGGGGGGGGGGGGGGGAGTCGGGCAGCGCTGGTGCTGGTTAGTGAGGGAGAAGGTGGAGAGGGCAGCGCTGCCGCTGCTCAGGCAGGAGGGGGAGAAGGGGAGTCGGGCAGCGCTGGCACGGGTTAGTGAGGGAGAAGGGTAATCGGGCACCGCCCACGACCAGATTCTGCTTCCTACCTCCCTGCAAAAAAAATCTGGTCGCCAGGAAGCAGAATCTGGTCGCCATGGCGACCTGGCCCCCGGGATTTGTCGAGCCCTGCTGTATGAGCAGCACTGAGCTGGGACAGGACCCTTCTGCAGTGCTGATGTAACTTGTAGCCTGCTGCTGGGCACCAGGCACAGATTATATGTACTTATGAAATATATGTTTGGCACTGAGCTAGGACTGCATCATATATTGTGTATATTGTATTGAATATTGAGGAATGCATTCTGGACTTACAATGCACTTTGTACATTTCTGGGGGGAGGAATTTTGCAAATCTTGGTGATGGGGAAATGAAATGCTAATCTGCCCCTCTTGTCAGAAGGTCTGTGAGTGTCCAAAACACAGCAGGGAGTAGGCTCTGTGTCTGAAGCCCTCCTGTGTAAAAGGTGTTAATAGGGAAACTTGTGTACTGTATGTGATGGGTCACTGAACCCAGGCCATCCTGTGTGAGGTGTTGGTAATGCAGACATTTGTGTTTCTTTATGTAAACATGTCCAGGAGATAAATATCTCCCCTGTTCCTGGAAGTTATATATTCTAAGGAAATTGGACTCATCCTTTGCAGTATGTAATCCTGGTTCGTTATGCACTGCAAGTTAAGGCCGCCATACACTATGCGATTTGGCCCCGATTTCACCCGATCCAGATGGATCGGGCAGTGAAATCGGACCAAATCGCAGGTTTTGACACCCGGTCCGACCCGATGCGCGGTCCCGTGCGCATCGGGTCAGAGTCGGGACATCGGACCGGCTGCACATAAGATAAATCTTATGCGCAGCCGTGGGGACTCTGAGGACGCCGGCGAGGGAGGGGGGCGGGAGACGCCGGCGAGGGAGGGGCGCGGCGGGGGGAGCCGGAGCAGGGAGCTGTCATGCTCCGTCCGGGTAGGGGGGGGGGGACACACAACGCTAGTAGTTCGGACGCTGCGGGGGACACAGGCGGCAGTGACATAGAGCCGGGCGGGGGGAGCCGGGAGCTGTCAGCACTGAAAAAAAAAAGCCCATACAATGAATGGGCAGCCGGTGATTGGCTGAGCGCTCTCTCAGCCTGTCAGCAATTGGCTGATAGAGCGCTCAGCCAATCACAGGCTGCCCATTGATTGTATGGGCTTTTTTTTTTTCCAGTGCCGACAGCTCCCGGCTCCCCCCGCCCGGCTCTATGTTACTGCCGCCTGTGTCCCCCGCAGCGTCTGCACTACTAGCAGCGTGCGTCCGTCCCCCCAGCCGCCTTGCAGCATCACCCGCCCGCCACCTCGATTTCCCCGGCCCCCCTGCTCGCTCCACATTGCAGCTCCCCGGGAGTTGCAAATGATACATCGCATGCGATGTATCATTTGCAAAACTTGGCACATCAAGTGCCAAATCGTGTGTCCCCCTCCCGGGGAGCTGCAGGGGGAAATCAGGTCCGACTTGTCCTTAGGACAAGTCGGACTAATGTATGGGGGCCTTTACATGTCAGATTGATATGCAAATCCTAAAGGTATAGGGGGAGGATCTGACAATGCCAGTGTGTTTTTCTGTCTATTTAAACAGGGCATGTAGTATTGGAACAATCTGCCTGATCTGAATGCTGTAACATCACTTGTATGCTGTACCTCCTAGGGACCTAGGAGAGGGCTCTTTTCAGAGCTTCTACTTTGAGTAAATAAACCATCTTTTGCCCAAGAAGTCTGCTTCATCTGCGACCAACAGAATTAATTGCAATAATTCCGTTCTCCGGCTGTTCTGGGCATAGCATCCAGCGTCTCAGAGTCTCCGCTTTGCCAGCTACCGAAGCAGAGGTCTGGTCCGTGACCAGTGGGGGACCAATCGACGCCAGCAGCGTGTCGACGCAGGTAGTACTCAGGTGCCAGAGTTTGGGCCTGAGTCAGTATCCGTGGTTCCAGGCACCACGTAGGAGTAGTCTGGTGGTGGCAGCGATATCCCCGCCCACTGCGTAGTGGGCAGAGTAAGTAACAGGCGGTTACTGACGGTAACAGGGAATCCCCTATTGGCCAGGTCCCGTGAGACCAGGAACCGCTATCTGTGGACCCTGTCACAACCGGTCACTGGTGCGCTGGGCTGCCAGTACTGGAGCGACAGGCTGGTGGTGCGCTGAGCTGTTATTACAGGAGTGACAGGCCGCTGGTGCTCTGTGCTACCAGTACTAGAGTGACAGGCAGCTTGTTTGCTGGGCTGCCAGTACTAGTGCGACAGTCCGCTGGTGCGCTGGGCTGCCAGTACTAGAGGGACAGGCTACTGGTGTGCTGGGCTGTCATTACTGGAGTGACCGGTCACTGGTGCCCTGGGCTGACCGTACTGGAGTGACAGGCAGCTGGTGTGCTGGGCTGACAGAACTGGAGTGACGGGTAGCTTGTTCACTGGGCTGCCAGTACTGGAGTGACCGGTCGCTGGTGCCCTGGGCTGACAGTACTGGAGTGACAGGTAGCTTGTTCGCTGGGCTGCCATTACTAGAGTGATCGGCCACTGGTGCGCCGGGCTGCCAGTACTGGAGTGACAGACCGCTGCTGAGCTGCCAGTACTGGAGTGACAGGCCGTGGGTGCGCTGGGCTGACAGTACTAGAGTGACAGACCACTGCTGAGCTGCCAGTACTGAAGTGACAGGCCGCGGGTGCGCTGGGCTGACAGTACTGGAGTGACAGACCGCTGGTGCCCTGAGCTGCCAGTACTAGAGTGACAGTCCCCTGGTGCTCTGGGCTGCCAGTACTAGAGGAACAGGCTACTGGTGCGCTGGGCTGTCATTACTGGAGTGACAGGCCGCTGGTGTGCTGGGCTGCCATTACCACAGTGACCGGTCGTTGGTACACTGGGCTGCTATTACTGGAGTGACAGGCCGCTGGTGCGCTGGGCTGCTATTACTGGAGTGACTGGTCGCTGGTGCACTGGGCTGGCAATACTGGAGTGACTGGTCGCAGGTGCTATGGGCCGGCAATACTGGAGTGACTGGTCGCAGGTGCTATGGGCCGCTATTACTGGAGTGACTGGTCGCTGGTGCACTGGGCTGCTATTACTGGAGTGACTGGTCGCTGGTGCACTGGGCTGCTATTACTGGAGTGACTGGTCCCTGGTGCACTGGGCTGCTATTACTGGAGTGACTGGTCGCTGGTGCACTGGGCTGCTATTACTGGAGTGACTGGTCCCTGGTGCACTGGGCTGCTATTACTGAAGTGACTGGTCGCTGGTACACTGGGCTGCTATTACTGAAGTGACCGGTCGCTGGATTACTGGGCTGCTATTACTGAAGTGACTGGTCACTGGTGCACTGGGCTGCTATTACTGAAGTGACTGGTCACTGGTGCACTGGGCTGCTATTACTGAAGTGACTGGTCACTGGTGCACTGGGCTGCTATTACTGAAGTGACCGGTCGCTGGATTACTGGGCTGCTATTGCTGGAGTGACCGGTCGCTGGTGCACTGGGCTGATATTACTGGAGTGACTGGTCGCAGGTGCACTGGGCTGGCAATACTGGAGTGACTGGTCCCTGGTGCACTGGGCTGCCATTACTGGAGTGACTGGTCGCTGGTACACTGGGCTGCTATTACTGGAGTGACTGGTCGCTGGTGCACTGGGCTGCTATTACTGGAGTGACTGGTCGCTGGTACACTGGGCTGCTATTACTGGAGTGACTGGTCGCTGGTGCACTGGGCTGCTATTACTGGAGTGACTGGTCGCTGGTGCACTGGGCTGCTATTACTGGAGTGACTGGTCCCTGGTGCACTGGGCTGCCATTACTGGAGTGACTGGTCGCTGGTTCACTGGGCTGCTATTACTGGAGAGACTGGTCCCTGGTACCCTGGGCTGACAGTACTAGAGTGACAGGTAGCTTGTTCGCTGGGCTGCCATTACTAGAGTGATCGGCCACTGGTGCGCCGGGCTGCCAGTACTGGAGTGACAGACCGCTGCTGAGCTGCCAGTACTGGAGTGACAGGCCGCGGCTGCGCTGGGCTGACAGTACTGGAGTGACAGACCGCTGGTGCCCTGAGCTGCCAGTACTAGAGTGACAGTCCCCTGGTGCTCTGGGCTGCCAGTACTAGAGGAACAGGCTACTGGTGCGCTGGGCTGTCATTACTGGAGTGACAGGCCGCTGGTGTGCTGGGCTGCCATTACTGCAGTGACCGGTCGTTGGTACACTGGGCTGCTATTACTGGAGTGACAGGCCGCTGGTGCGCTGGGCTGTTATAACTGGAGTGACCGGTCGTTGGTACACTGGGCTGCTATTACTGGAGTGACTGGTCGTTGGTACACTGGGCTGCTATTACTGGAGTGACTGGTCGCTGGTACACTGGGCTGCTATTACTGGGCTGCTATTACTGGAGTGACTGGTCGCTGGTGCACTGGGCTGGCAATACTGGAGTGACTGGTCGCAGGTGCTATGGGCCGCTATTACTGGAGTGAATGGTCGCTGGTACACTGGGCTGCTATTACTGAAGTGACCGGTCGCTGGATTACTGGGCTGCTATTACTGGAGTGACTGGTCGCAGGTGCACTGGGCTGGCAATACTGGAGTGACTGGTCCCTGGTGCACTGGGCTGCCATTACTGGAGTGACTGGTCGCTGGTGCACTGGGCTGCTATTACTGAAGTGACCGGTCGCTGGTGCACTGGGCTGCTATTACTGGAGTGACTGGTCGCTGGTGCACTGGGCTGCCATTACTGGAGGGACAGGCTGCTGGTACACTGGGCTGCTATTACTGGGCTGCTATTACTGGAGTGCCTGGTTGCTGGTGCACTGGGCTGCTATTACTGGAGTAACTGGTCCCTTGTA
This sequence comes from Crinia signifera, assembly GCF_055691185.1. NCBI lineage: Eukaryota > Metazoa > Chordata > Amphibia > Anura > Myobatrachidae > Crinia > Crinia signifera. The sequence continues at coordinate 3,743,035 of NC_139220.1, read as the reverse complement.
CACTGGGCTGCTATTACTGGAGTGCCTGGTCCCTGGTACACTGGGCTGCTATTACTGGAGTGACTGGTCACTGGTGCACTGGGCTGCTATTACTGGAGTGACTGGTCGCTGGTGCACTGGGCTGCTACTACTGAAGTGACCGGTCGCTGGTGCACTGGGCTGCTATTACTGGAGTGACTGGTCGCTGGTGCACTGGGCTGCTATTACTGGAGTGACAGGCTGCTGGTGCACTGGGCTGCTATTACTGGAGTGCCTGGTCGCTGGTGCACTGAGCTGTAAAGTTTCCAAGGGAGACCCCTACTATCCATTGTGGCTGCCTTTGGAAATACGTTGTAATGGGGAACTACAGAGCATCTGATCACTAGTGTGTTGAACCGAGTGACGTCCATCTCCCCTCCCCGAGTTCTGCTATCCATCTCGCCACCCCCACTGTCGTTATCCAGCTGCCGACTGCCACTATCCAACTAGCATCCCCGACTGCCACTATCCAACTACCCTCCATCCCGCCACAATCCTACTACACTCTCCCGACGACTGCCGCTGTCCATCTCCCCCAACTGACTTTTTCCACCTTACCCCTCCCTTGCAGCCGTTGTCATCTCCTTTCCCCGACTGATGTTATACATCTCAGCCTTACACTGTAGTGTTCATTCTAGCACCCGCCATATTTGAAAACCCATGCAGTTCCTCTTGCCTGCCTGGGGTGTCGCTGTCTGCTGTGGTGTTTATAGCATCGGTCTGGTTTGCATATCAGTGCTGATATACAGACCACACTGTGCTAGAAGCACTACAACAGACAGCGACACCCCAGGCAGGGAAGAGGAACTACATGGGTTTTCAAATATGGTAGGTGCTAGAATCAACACTACACTGGAGACCTCTTATGGACCTAATCTATGTAGACAGACCACACTTACATTTCCTATGGCCAGCAGAGCCTTGTCAAAGAAGAGGAGCATCCCAAAGAACAGAAAGAAGACGCCAAAGCCGGTCAGGCCCATCCCGATCTCTGAGGAGACAAATGATGCAGATTAGATAATACCATCACACTTATAACACACAGATCTACATTTCCCATTACACTAATGGAGCTTTCACACTGCAGCTCTAACTGTTTTAAAATGCTAAAAAACGGCAATATACCGGTTAAGAGCTGCAGTGTGAAAGGGGTATCAGTCAGGCAGTCATCCGGCAGGACTGTCTGTCCTGCTTTTACACTGCAAACCTGTTTGAGACCCGTTATTTATGTGCGGTGTGAAAGGGGTTTAAAACGGTAATATACCAATTTAAATACCGTTTAAATAATACCAGGTCTCAAACGTTTAGGCAATGTGAAAGCAGCATGAGAGACCTCCACACACGTCATGAACAAGAGAAAACACCAAGAGTCACCAAGTTCCATCTAGATTCTAGAAGGTGATAAAGGCTCAGCGCTGAGTTATGTAACTGCCCAGGGACACCTGTCCTGTAATCCCAGATTTCTCACCAGTACTGCACATTACACACATCCACTACGTAGCCATATACACAGAGGCCGCGCACACATCCCCTACGTAGCCATATACACAGAGGCCTCGCACACATCCTCTATGTAACCATATACACAGAGGTCTGCACACACATCCCCTACGTAGCCATATACACAGAGGCCGCGCACACATCCCCTACGTAGCCATATACACAGAGGCCGCGCACACATCCCCTACGTAGCCATATACACAGAGGCCGCGCACACATCCCCTACGTAGCCATATACACAGAGGCCGCGCACACATCCCCTACGTAGCCATATACACAGAGGCCGCGCACACATCCCCTACATAGCCATATACACAGAGGCCGCGCACACATCCCCTACGTAGCCATATACACAGAGGCCGCGCACACATCCTCTATGTAACCATATACACAGAGGTCTGCACACACATCCCCTACGTAGCCATATACACAGAGGCTGCGCACACATCCTCTACGTAGCCATATACACAGAGGCCACGCACATCCCCTACGTAACCATATACACATCCCCTACGTAACCATATACACATCCCCTACGTAGCCATATACACAGAGGTCGCGCACACATCCCATACGTAGCCATATACACATCCCCTACGTAGCCATATACACAGAGGCCACGCACACATCCCCTACGTAACCATATACACAGAGGCCGCGCACACATCCCCTACGTAGTCATATACACAGAGGCCGCACACACATCCCCTACGTAGCCATATACACAGAGGCCACGCACACATCCCCTACGTAGCCATATACACAGAGGCCGCGCACACATCCCCTACGTAGCCATATACACAGAGGCCGCGCACACATCCCCTACGTAGCCATATACACAGAGGCCGCGCACACATCCCCTACGTAGCCATATACACAGAGGCCGCGCACACATCCCCTACGTAGCCATATACACAGAGGCCGCGCACACATCCCCTACGTAGCCATATACACAGAGGCCGCGCACACATCCCCTACGTAGCCATATACACAGAGGCCGCGCACACATCCCCTACGTAGCCATATACACAGAGGCCGCGCACACATCCCCTACGTAGCCATATACACAGAGGCCGCGCACACATCCCCTACGTAGCCATATACACAGAGGCCGCGCACACATCCCCTACGTAGCCATATACACAGAGGCCGCGCACACATCCCCTACGTAGCCATATACACAGAGGCCGCGCACACATCCCCTACGTAGCCATATACACAGAGGCCGCACACACATCCCCTACGTAGCCATATACACAGAGGCCGCACACACATCCCCTACGTAGCCATATACACAGAGGCCGCGCACACATCCCCTACGTAGCCATATACACAGAAGCCGCGCACACATCCACTACGTAGCCATATACACAGAGGCCGCGCACACATCCCCTACGTAACCATATACACAGAGGCAGCGCACACATCCTCTACGTAACCATATACACAGAGGCCGCGCACACATCCCCTACGTAGCCTAGTATTCATTCTAGCACCCTGCGTCTTCCAAATCCCATGCAAAACCCGTGCAGCTCCTCTTTCCTGCCTAGTGCGTTGCTCTCCGCTGTGGCGCTTCTAGTACAGTGTGGTCTGTATTTCAGCACTGGTATGCAGGCCAGAACTGTGCTAGAAGCAGAGAGCCACACCCCAGGCAGGGTGTATAAGGTAATGTTGTTATGGAAAGCCGACTGTGTAACATCATGCAGTATTCTCACTGCAACCAAGATAACAATGTATTTGCACACCTGGCTTTCAGCGCTGCATTATTATCATTTATTAACAGTGCATTATATAGCGCAGCAGATTCCGTTGCGCTTTACAAAGGAGACAGTGATACAACAAACTGGGTAACAACAGACAGTCAAAATGTAGGAGGGTGGTTTGCTCAATAACTACAATTTGCACCAACTCTATAACAGGGTTCTACATTAGTGCTGCCTGCGCTACTAACAACCCCCCTGTACATGTATTTCTGTGATCACTGACATTTATAGAATATTATATATTACATATTGAAGCCAGGAGCTGGTTCATTTCTTCAGACTCCGATTCCACAGCCCTGGCCAGACTAATCCTGGGGGGGCCGCCACCACACTGAACAGCGGATAGGGCCACATTGTGAGGTAGGGAATGGGCGCTGCAATGTAAGCTAAGCGCAACTTTCCTGCCCAGAGACCACCAGGCAGGTTATAGGCGGCGGTCACGGGCACGGTGCGTCCTGAGGGTCTCTCAGAGCAGCAGCAGCTGTGCCCATAGCGCCAATCACACCGTATATACCGCAAATCACGCCATTGTGCATCTGCACCTATAGACATGTGCAGGGGCCTCATATAGTGTGTGTGCGTATAGGGTGAGTGTACAGTGTGTGTGTTTAGTGTACAGTGTAGTGTGCGTGCAGTGTGTGAGTACTGTGTGTGCGCGTGCAGTGTGCGCGTGCAGTGTGCGTATAGGGTGTGTGTACAGTGTGTGTGTTTAGTGTGTGCAGTGTGTAGTGTGAGTACAGGGTGTGTGCAGTGTATGTGTTTAGTGTACAGTGTGTGTGTGAGTACAGTGTGTGCAGTATGTGTACAGGGTGTGTGTGCAGTGTGTGAGTACAGGGTGTGTGTCATGTGTCAGTCACAGAACCTGTGTAATTCATGAGTGTCCCAGTATAGAGGGATAGTATGGTTATGGCTATGCAGTGCTATATATATATATATATATATATATATATATATATATATATATATATATATATATATATATATATATATATATATATACACATATATATATACATACATACATATACATATATATACACATACATACACATACATATACAGTGATATATAGATATATATATATATATATATATATATATATATATATAGTGTATATCCTGCATATAGATAACAGTCACTGATCCATTCAGCATGAGGCCCCTCCCCATCACCCCCCTGTACCCGGCTAATGTCAGCATTATCCCTCCCCCCGGGGATGACGTCAGGCCGCACTCACTCTGGGTGTCCGTGAGGGAGATCATGATGGCGGCGGCTGCTCGGGCTCTCCGGGGTCTGCGAGAACCGACACCGGCCGGGAAGCAGCAGCCACGTCTTCCGGAAACACGCAGCGCAGCCCAGCTCCGCCAGCCAATCACAGCGCCGGCCCGCGGTCCCCGCCCCACGGCAACGTCACTGCGATGACAGATCCATCAGGACGACCAATCAGGAAGCGTGGCGGCGTCGAGGCCATGCGCCAATCGAAGGAGAGCGCGCCGGTGACGCGAGAAGGGCGCGCTCTGTGATTGGTCCATGTGAATCCTGAGGAAGAGAGAGATGCCCGGCTGCTGCATCTATGTGAGTGCGGAGACCGAGCCATAGACCGGGGGATAGTGGGGGCTGCGCGGCCAGCGAGGTAATGGCGGAACCAGGTCACACTGACACCATGTATCCCCCATGCTGGGACTGCCCCTGACCTTATCACTACATCCCTATACAGGCTCCAGCTGAGGTAGAACTACAATTCCCGGCGTGCTGAGGCTTCTAGTCCCGCGGCAACCAGGTTACCAGGATTCTGACTACACAGCATAACGCCCCAGGTGGTGCCCAGCAACCTCTACGGGTCAATTCCGGTTGCTGGGGGACCCTGTCCAGTCACTGAAGTTCCGGGGGAGGGAGGGGCCATGTCACCGGGGTCCCCTATGTTCCTGAGGGTCCAGCACCTACAGTGACGGAGGTGCATGACAACGTGTGTGTGTGTGTGTGTGTGTGTGTGTGTGTGTGTGATTCCCGGGGAGATTTTTGTGTACTTCACACTTTTACTAATTCTATTTCACGAAATAAATAACGAGGTTCTATCTCTTGGCTCTACTTTCTCTTCTGCTTCTCTACCATTGTGACCTCCTGGGGCTCATCAAGCCTTGCCCCTGTATAACCCCATGTAGTTTCTGTGTCCTGTACAGACCGGCACTCCCGGTCCGCTACACCCAAGTGCATGCCAGGCATCTGTCACCTGCATCCGCTACACCCAAGTGCATGCCAGGCATCTGTCACCTGCATCCGCTACACCCAAGTGCGTGCCAGGCATCTGTCACCTGCATCCGCTACACCCAAGTGCATGCCAGGCATCTGTCACCTGCATCCGCTACACCCAAGTGCGTGCCAGGCATCTGTCACCTGCATCCGCTACACCCAAGTGCGTGCCAGGCATCTGTCACCTGCATCCGCTACACCCAAGTGTGTGCCAGGCATCTGTCACCTGCATCCGCTACACCCAAGTGTGTGCCAGGCATCTGTCACCTGCATCCGCTACACCCAAGTGCGTGCCAGGCATCTGCATCCGCTACACCCAAGTGCATGCCAGGCATCTGTCACCTGCATCCGCTACACCCAAGTGCATGCCAGGCATCTGTCACCTGCATCCTCTACACCCAAGTGCATGCCAGGCATCTGTCACCTGCATCCGCTACACCCAAGTGCATGCCAGGCATCTGTCACCTGCATCCGCTACACCCAAGTGCATGCCAGGCATCTGTCACCTGCATCCGCTACACCGAAGTACATGCCAGGCATCTGTCACCTGCATCCGCTACACCGAAGTAAATGCCAGGCATCTGTCACCTGCATCCGCTACACCGAAGTACATGCCAGGCATCTGTCGCCTGCATCCGCTACACCCAAGTGCTTTCCAGGCATCTGTCACCTGCATCCGCTACACCCAAGTGCATGCCAGGCATCTGTCACCTGCATCCGCTACACCGAAGTACATGCCAGGCATCTGTCACCTGCATCCGCTACACCGAAGTACATGCCAGGCATCTGTCACCTGCATCCGCTACACCCAAGTGCATGCCAGGCATCTGTCACCTGCATCCGCTACACCCAAGTGCATGCCAGGCATCTGTCACCTGCATCCGCTACACCCAAGTGCATGCCAGGCATCTGTCACCTGCATCCGCTACACCCAAGTGCATGCCAGGCATCTGTCACCTGCATCCGCTACACCGAAGTACATGCCAGGCATCTGTCACCTGCATCCGCTACACCTAAGTGCGTGCCAGGCATCTGTCACCTGTACGTTATATCTTACTAGTAGTGTGTGTATAATATATATATATATATATATATATATATTCTCTTTTTGCTTTCTTTCAGTGGCACATCCTCATAGCGGAACCATGGCGGCTGACAACCTCTCCGGTACGTATGTGTAATGTGATCAGAAGTTTCTTTCAATCCCTCCAGTTATTCAGTCTGTTATCTCTTCACTTGGAAAACTGGGGTCACAGGCAGAGTACCCCACTTCCTGCCCTAATAGCCTATACCACATCCTTATATTATCTTTGTATGGAGTTAGTCAGAGCTCTTAGTTGCAGTAGACTCTTTCCAAAGCGCTAACTTGTCACAAATCATTCCTAAAATCTGTCATCTGTCAATCAGAACCCATATTGCACAGCTGTAACCTGACTATTGAGGGCTTTCTATCCTTGTTCTCTGCTTCAGATGTGGTGGAGGAACTGGACGGCGTGACCACAGAGCTGCAGGCCATAGAGCTTCAGATCCAGGAGTTACTAGAGAGACAGCAGGAGCTCATAGAGAAGAAGCGGACACTCACAAAGAGGATACAAAGACTGTCTGAGGACACCGAGGCGGAGAGCAGCGCCGGATCCCAGTCTTCTACGGAGGACTGGAACAAACAAGGTCGCTGCTACATTGGGGCTGTTCACTTAGATATTGCTAAGGAGGCCACTTGGGTCTCAGTCATGGACGCTGTTATCTCTGGAAGGCATTGGGGACGGCGCCTGCAGTGTGGAATTGGGCGACCATTTCCTGTACAGGGCCTGGTAAGTCTAATTACAGTCTTTACATTTCCTCCCTTTGACAGATTTTCCTTGGTCACAGAAGGTAAAGGATGCGCTTGGGAATTCCTTCCAGCTAGACACGTTCCGGAGCTTACAGTTAGAGACCATAAATGCCACGATGGCTGGGAAAGACGTCTTCCTTGTTATGCCGACCGGCGGTGGAAAGAGTTTGTGCTACCAGTTACCGGCTTTGTGCTCCAAGGGTGAGTTTACCAGAAGAGCGTTCCTTTTCCTGCCACCCAGGTAGTGTCACGTCGCTGTGCGGCTGGGAGGATGCAGGAAAGGTATGGTCCTTAATAGAGCAAGACCAGTGATTGGGTACTGATGCTCTGTCTCTTCATTTTAGGGCTGACCTTGGTGGTCTGCCCGCTGGTTTCTCTGATGGAGGATCAGCTGATGGTTCTAGAACGCCTGGGTATCTCTGCCACCTCCCTGAATGCTTCCAGCAGTAAGGTATGTGCCCAGGGAAGGGTGTCTGTCTGCATTGTGTGCTGAAGGGTTATTAATCGCATTTTATTGTTCTGATCGTTTAATTTTCAGGGGGGGTTAAAACTGAAATATTAATTGCAGTGTAAAAATAAAGCAGCCAGTATTTACCCAGCACAGAAACAAAATAACTCCCCCAGATCTAACTTTCCCTGCACATGTTACATCTGCCCCACCTGCCGTGCAGCATGCTTTTGTCGATTTAGAAAAAAGATTTTGCTGTTGCGATCCGTTCTGTATCAGACCCAGAGTTGAGACATTGCTGTCCAGTTACAGACGTTTTCTAGGCGATTCACCGGTTTGGACATGGTGTGACCGTATTTCAGCTCCCCCCGTGTGTTTCGCCCTAGGAACATGTGAAGTGGGTGCACGGGGAGATGATCAATAAACAGTCACAGCTTAAACTCCTCTATGTCACGCCAGAGAAGATAGCGAAGAGCAAGCTGTTCATGTCTCGGCTGGAGAAGGCGTATCAGGCGGGGCAGCTGTCACGGATTGCGGTGGACGAGGTGCATTGCTGCAGCCAGTGGGGGCACGACTTCCGTCCTGGTGAGAAATTTCATTTGTGAGATCTGCAATATTACATGGATAGAAGTAGGCAACACAATACAGTATACAGTACATTGGGGAGATAATATTCTGCAGAGGTTCCATCCTAAATGCAGCCCAAACTGTGCTCTACTAAGCTCCTCCCAGCTGGCATTGCCATAGTATCACCTAATTAGGCCTAATCAGCTTCTAATGCTGATTAGTGAGAATCCGTTTTAGGCTATATTTGCTATTGTGCACACGCATTCTGCAAAAATGTGGCCGCAGTCTAAGGGGCGGCGACAAGGTTGGGAGGGTGTTTGTGTGGCTGGTTTAGGTGACTGAGTGATGTCACGCACAGCCGCTGAAAACCAAAACATGGCGGCCCATCAATCCTTCTCCCTCCCCCCCCCACCCCCCACCCTCAGCGAGGCTACGCAGACAGGGGGCTACCAAAAAGATGCAATTGCTTTGTTGAAAATGTTTTGTGCTGTGTTTGCAATACTTTGTATTTCGGGGAGGGACCCGGTATCCGTGTGGCCTAACTCCTTCTGAATTAGGCTCATAGTGTGCATGATGGAAACCCTTAATGTACTTATTAACAGAATATATATATATATATATATATATATATATAATTATATAGAAAGTGGATGAAGCGGCACTCCGCTAGATTTGCAGAGCTAAGTCTCAATAACATGGTGCCCCCCGTGTAAATGCCCGGTAGACCCAGGAGATTATATATCTCTATCTCTATCCCATATTCTAGTAACAGCGCTTTCAGACGCTTCAGTACCTTTGTTTGACGACTTTTCCATAATCCCTGTTTCTGCCCCAAATGTTTTCATTACAGCACCTCTATACCCCAGTGTTCCCCAAAGAGTTTTGGAATGTAACGGAACTATTAAAATGACATTTTCAGCAATGACTGTTTGCAGTAAAGGGTGGGTGGGGGTGGGGGTGGGGGGTTCCTTGCAGAATAACAGATACAGACTTATATATGTGTTGTTTTCTTTCCTTATCACAACAAATGATCAGATTACAAGTCGCTGGGCATATTAAAACGCCAGTTTACCAATTGCCCGCTGATTGGTCTGACTGCTACAGCTACTGACCACGTTCTGAAGGATGCTATGAAAATCCTGTGTGTCCAAAAGCCACTGACGTTTACCGCGTCGTTCAACAGACCCAACCTATTCTACGAGGTATGAGGGTCCTACACAAGGGTCCGATCACTGGGTATTGTATAATTGGGGTACTCTGCCATGTGCCACCAGGGACCGATCACTTGGTGTTGTATAATTGGGGTGCTCTGGCATGTGCCACCAGGGTCATTTAAATGTGTCTTGAAGAATTGGGGTACATATTTGTGTTGGTGGACTGACTACAGGTTGTGTACCCCTGACCTTCAGGTATGACCCTAATATACAGAACACTCACTGTAGGTCTGGGAATAGATTTACCAAAGCTTCTAGAAATGAATGAAGGCATGCAATAGAGATCTGATTGCTATCAGCAATTGTTTGTCTTAGCAGCGCCAGGAACCTGCGGGAATAATGACTGAGGATAAACATCAGCCGCTCTTTCGTTGTCTTCCAGGTTCGACTCAAATCTTCCAGCTCCAGCGATTTCATCGAAGATGTTGTTAAATTAATAAACAGCCGTTACAGGGGACAGTCCGGTAATGTGCCGTTCCTGATTGTTTTACCTCCAGGGGTGTGTGTGTGTGTGTGTGTGTGTGTGTGTGTGTAGATGGCATTAAGCGATTTTGTTTTCTTCAGCGGTAGACGTCAGGGGCCCCAGGGATAACATTGGGTCTAGGAGTGACGTCACGACCAATCCAGCACCAGAAAGGTTAAACTTCTGGGCTGCTCAGAGACAGCCCCTGGGCTCTCACCTCCTATACCCCGCCTCCCAGGCTAGTCAGTTTTTATCGTGCTGGCAGGAGCCAACACGCATTTGAAAGGTGCTGCTATAATAGCAGCATAAAACTTCTTTTAATTTTTTTTTTTATTCTGATTTTTACACTGACCGGGAGTCAGTGACAGAGCAGCAGCGCCGGGGGTCTGTTAGACCCCTGCACTGCGCTCCATCACCCGGGACCCGGCAGCCCAACACCACCCACGTGGTTTCCACAAGCGGAGGTGTTCGGCTGGCTCTAGAGCACTGGAGAGCACCGCTGCAACGGGGACCGGGACGACAGCGGTGAGCCGCTTACAGGTAACGCGCTCCCCGCTGGGAGCGCGCGCGCGCATGTTTAATGGCGGCTGAGCAGCCCGGCGAAGGGGGATCGCCGGGCTGCACTAGCAAGCGGCAGAACCGCCGCCTTTTCAAAAGTGTTGAGCGCTCTGTCCCGCTGGACCACCAGGGAGATGTTGAGTGTGGGCAGTGGCGTCGGTACGCGGGGCCGCCCGGCAAGCGCCGGATCCCCGCCATTTTACCGGCGCCACATGAGTCATTTATTCCCAGTGGCCATTTGCTAGCAGGGGGAGGGAGCCTCTCCTCACACAGCCCCTCCCCCGGAGACAGGAGCTAGGATGTACCCACGGGGTTTCCAGCCCTGATCTCTTCCTGCCTGCCTGCTGCACGTGTTGGAAGGACACAGAGAGCTTTCTGCCAGTCTGGAGTTCCATCTCTTCACGGCCGGGCCATCTGGGCAAATCCCCCCTGTACCTCTCCTTCAAGGATACCAGGTTACAGTAATTTATGCTCCTGCCGGCCTTAGTGCTTTGCGGAGCTCAGTGCCAGGTTTTTTATTTTGCATTGTATGCTCTGTTTGTGTGCTGTGTCTCATATTGTCTTAACACTATCACTGCCTGCAGAAAGTATATTGTGTTAATTGTTACAGTCAGCTGCCTCTTGTACAATGTCAGAGGAAAGCGGTGACGACACATGGGCCCCTATATTGGTGTCCTGCACGCGTTGCAGAGCGGGCGTACCCCAGCTTGTAGAGGGGTTATGTCTACAATGTATAAAAACACATGCGCAGCCCCCTGTGGCAGCTCCCTCAGGGGAACCTGCTTGGGCCCAGCTTACCCAGGTCATGTCGCAGTTAATAGACAGGCTCTCTGCTGCGCCATCCCTGCAGCCGGGACCGTCCGTGTCTCGGCCATGTGCCCCCCCCGAGGAGCCGGCATGGGCGCGTGCTTTGGCAGACTCAGTTCAGGGCATCCGGGCCTCTTTAAAGGGTAAATCCCGTAAGCCCCGGGGTGGGGAGATTCCTTCTACCCTCACCCATCAGGATACGGATGTAGATACTGATGAGGAGGAGGATCAGCTGGTTGACGACACAGTCGACGCAGATGCTGACGACACCTCCAGCGACATAACAGCAAAAGTCGATGTAGAAGCCCTGGTAATTGCGGTTAGAGACGTGTTACATTTACAGGAGGTCTCTGAACCAGTACAGTCTGTGGGTCCATCTTTTAAGCGTCACAAGCAGACGCGGACAGTGTTCCCTAACTCTGCAGAGCTAGAGGATGTCCTTGGGGAGGCCTGGGTGTTACCAAATAGGAAGTTTCCGCTCCCTAAGCGGTTTAATTACCTGTACCCGCTCCCTCCAGAGAATAGAGTTCGCTGGGAGACTCCTCCCAAGGTGGATGCACATATCGCTAAGATTGTGCGTTCCAGTACTTTACCCATTCCAACCGCCTCTCTTAAAGATGCCGCTGACAGAAAGTTAGAAAACTTTCTTAAGCTGATTTTTACAACAACTGGGGCGGTTGCACGACCTACCCTGGCATCTGCCTGGGTAGCAAAGGCCATGGTCAAATGGATTTCTCTCCTCACTAATATTATTACTGAGGGAGATAGTGTAGATGACATGTTTCCTATTCTTGACATCATGCATCAAGCTGCACTATATTTGGGAGAGGCTGCATTAGATGCAGCCACTCTTACTTCCAGGGCATCGGCCTCGGCAGTGGCGGCTCGACGATCCCTGTGGCTTCGCTCTTGGAAAGCGGATACTGAGTCCAAACAAACTCTAGAGGCATTACCCTTTGCGGGTTCTCTATTGTTTGGAGCAGAGCTGGACAAAATCGTGGCCACAGTGGCTGCCTCAAAGGCGGCTTTCCTGCCATCCACTCCTGCTCCACGTCCTCGACCGGCATTCCAGTCCTTTCGTTTCCAGGGCAGGGGTAGGGGACAGTCGTTCACAAAGACTCAGGCCCAACCCGCAAAGCCCTCTAGGGCCAGAGGAAAACGTCCCTGGCCCACTAGACGTGCTGAACATAAACCCGAGGTTAAGCCCTCGGCATGATGGGCCGGCGCTCCACCTGGGGGATCCCAGGGTGGGGGGTCGCCTGCTTCGGTTTTCGCACATGTGGCTGGAGTCCACGACAGACGCTTGGGTTCGAGACTTAGTCTTCAAAGGCTATTCTATAACCTTTCGCCGTCGACCACCGAGCTCGTTCTTTTCAACAAGTTCTCCCAAGGACTTGGAAAAGCGCGTAGCCCTGGAACAGGCCATACAAAAACTACTTTCAGCAGGTGTCATTGCCCCCGTTCCAGTGTCGCAACAAGGCACAGGGTTCTACGCCAGTCTTTTCTTGGTACGGAAGCCCAATGGGACCTTCCGTCCCATTTTAAATCTAAAAAGACTAAACAAATTCCTTCGGGTCCCGAAGTTCAAAATGGAGACCTTGCGGTCCATTGTGCTGGCGTTGCAACCAGGGGACTACATGGCATCCCTCGACATACAAGATGCGTATCTACATGTACCCATCAAACAAGAACACTGGCGGTTCCTCAGGTTTGCGCTGCAAGACCGCCACTTTCAATTTCAGGCACTACCTTTCGGCCTGGCCACAGCTCCCCGCGTGTTTACGAAGGTCATGGCAGTGATGTGCAGTGCTCTTCGCCATCAGGGGGTTCGGATTCTCCCATACCTGGACGATCTGTTGATCCTGGCTCAGTCGCCCCAGGTTCTCCAGGCACACTTGACCAAAGTCGTGGCGGTCCTGGAACGCCACGGCTGGATAATCAATTGGCCAAAGTCATCCATAGTCCCTACTCAATCTATGATTCACCTAGGGGCCCTGTTGGACACAGTAAATCAGCGGATTTACTTGCCGGAGATACGCCGCAAGGCCCTGCAGTCCAGAGTTCAACATCTTCTCTCGCTCAGGTGTGTCTCAATACATGCCTGCATGAGGGTGCTGGGCTCCATGGTCTCGACCTTCGACATGGCGGAGTACGCTCAGTTCCACTCTCGCCCCTTACAACGGGAAATTCTAAGGAAATGGTCGGGGTCATACTCCAACATACGGTCACACCTGATTGTCTTATCACCGGCAGCTCAGAGTTCCCTGTCATGGTGGCTTCTAGATCAGAACCTCATGGAAGGGAGGCCTTTTTGGATCCAAAAATGGACTCTCCTCACCACGGATGCCAGTCTTCGTGGTTGGGGAGCAGTCACATGTCAGAAATCCTTTCAGGGGCTTTGGACTCCACAGGAATCCTTGCTATCCATCAACACTCTCGAACTAAGAGCTGTCTTACTGGCTCTACGCCAGGCAGAGCCTTGGCTTCAAGGTCACCCGGTGCAGGTACAGTCGGACAATGCGACGACGGTGGCTTATATCAACCACCAGGGTGGCACTCGGAGTCGAGCAGCTATGGCGGAGGCCTCTTGTATCTTCCAGTGGGCGGAGAACAAGATCCCGGCATTATCGGCAATCTTCATCCCGGGACTCCTCAATTGGGAGGCGGACTTCTTGAGTCGGCAGACTCTGGATGCCGGCGAATGGACCCTACATCCGAAAGCATTTCAGATGTTGGTAGACCGGTGGGGCAGACCGGAGGTGGATCTGATGGCATCTCGCCACAATCACCAGGTCACCCTGTACGGTTCCAGGTCTCGAGACCCGAACGCTTGCATGGTAGACGCTCTGTCAGCCCAGTGGCCGTTCGCTCTCATGTATGCCTTTCCCCCATTTTCACTCCTTCTCCGAGTTCTTCGCAAATTGAAGGCAGAAGGGGGCACGATGATCTTGGTGGCCCCTCATTGGCCTCGGAGGATCTGGTTCTCAGATCTGCAGGCCCTGTCAGTGGCCCCTCCAATCCGGCTACCTCTGTGGCCAGATCTGCTCTCTCAAGGGCCGTGCCTCCATCCCGATCTGCAGCGGTTGTCTTTAACGGGGTGGCTGTTGAGACCGCCTTGTTAAAAGCTAAAGGCTTTAATTCACGGGTGATTTCGACTATGCTCAGAGCTCGTAGGCCTTCTTCGGCCGGTGCTTATCATCGCATCTGGCGAGCTTACTTCGCCTGGTGTAGCTCACGCAAGTTTAACCCAAAAACCTATCGGTTGTCTCGAATTCTGTCCTTTCTACAAAAGGGTTTAGAGGCCGGCCTTAGACTGTCATCACTAAAGGTACAGGTGTCGGCCTTGTCCATTCTATTTCGAAGGAGGCTGGCGTTGTTGCAGGACATCCGCACTTTCTTGCAGGGGGTTTTGCGAATCCAACCTCCGTTTGTCCCACCGGTTGCTCCATGGGATCTTTCTCTGGTTCTTAAGGCTCTACAGGGTCCCCCTTTTGAACCATTGCGATCAGTGGATCTATCTTGGCTTACATGGAAAACTGTTTTTCTGCTGGCCATTGCTTCGGCCAGGAGGGTTTCAGATTTATCGGCTCTGTCCTGTCAGTCTCCTCTTCTGGTTTTCCACCCTGACAGGGCGGTCCTTCGAACAGTCCCTTCACACCTTCCCAAGGTGGTGTCCAAATTTCACGTTAATCAGGAGATAGTGGTCCCAGCCTTTCGGGGGCCAGAGGCTTCTCCTGAACAGCGATTCCTAGATGTAGTGCGAGCGTTACGTATCTATGTGCGTCGTACTAAAGCACTTAGGAAATCTAACTCTCTCTTTGTCCTCTATGGATTTCAGAAAAGAGGTTGGCCTGCTACGAAGCAGACCATTGCCCGGTGGCTAAGGTCTGTCATCAAACAAGCTTACTTGGGTGCCGCCCTTCCGGTTCCACCGGGCGTCCGGGCTCATTCCACGAGATCTGTGGGTGCGTCTTGGGCTGTTAGGGGTGGTGCGACAGCAGAGCAACTTTGCAAGGCAGCGACCTGGTCGTCTCCTCATACTTTCTTACGCTTCTATGCGTTTGATACGTTTACCTCACAAGACTCGGCATTCGGCCGGAGTGTATTGGCTGCGGCCCAGGCGCGCCCCCACCCATAGGTGGCTGCTTTAGGACATCCCAATGTTATCCCTGGGGCCCCTGACGTCTACCGCTGAAGAAAATGATATTTATGTCTTACCTGTTAAATATCTTTCTTCGAGGACGTCAGGGGCCACAGGGATCCCTCCCTGGCGCGCCTACTTCATGATATTAACATTAAGAGTTACTCCGTTGAGTCAACTTAGTTAAAATTTCCTCTGTTGAGGGTGTTTACACATGTTACAGTTATGGTTTCTCTATTGAGCAACCACACATACACATATATTTGTTGAGTGTGTTTCTGTATGGGTTTCTCTTCCTTCTATCTTGTCTCCTGCCTGGCTTGGGAAAAAAACTGACTAGCCTGGGAGGCGGGGTATAGGAGGTGAGAGCCCAGGGGCTGTCTCTGAGCAGCCCAGAAGTTTAACCTTTCTGGTGCTGGATTGGTCGTGACGTCACTCCTAGACCCAATGTTATCCCTGTGGCCCCTGACGTCCTCGAAGAAAGATATTTAACAGGTAAGACATAAATATCATTTTATAAGCTCCTGTTCTGTTTTTATTATCAGTCATTTATAAGTGAGGAATAAGTGTGTATATATAGTAGATATATATATTTGACTTGGGCACAATGAAAGAGGCCATATGTATCTCCTGCAGTGACATTCTGCGTGTCCCTGCAGGAGAGCGAGATGAGAGGTAGCGCAGAGATGTTCTGACGTCCGGCCGCAGACGTTGGGGAAATGGCTGCAGATCTGTGTGTCTGATATGCAGCAATTACTATATATCTCATTATACGTCCCGTGATCAGAACAGCAATGTATTACTAATCACCTACGGGCTGTGTTGGGTTTCCTCCTCCTAGGAATTGTTTATTGCTTCTCTCAGAAAGACTCCGAACAAGTCACCATGAATCTGCAGAAACTGGGTATTAAAGCAGGGACATATCATGCCAATATGGAAGCGCGCGACAAGAGCAAAGTCCACATGTGCTGGACGGAAAACCGCATTCAGGTGTGTTCATCCGTCCCGTAACACTTCCTGCCAGATACATTGTGTGTGTGAGACGTTCTCTGTAACTGTCGCTGAGAAGATCAGAAGAACGTGTCCGCTGACTGCATTGTGGTCTCTGTCTCAGGTGGTGGTGGCCACCGTGGCATTTGGCATGGGAATCGACAAGCCTGACGTGCGGTTCGTCATTCATCACTCGATGAGTAAATCGATGGAGAATTATTACCAGGAGAGCGGACGTGCAGGTACTGGGGAAATGCGTAGCGCCGGCGGGGGCTGTACAGTGTAATAGTCTGTGACCTGACGGGATTGTCTCACAGGCCGCGATGACAAACGTGCAGATTGTATTCTATATTACGGCTTCAGCGACATCTTCCGGCTGAGCTCTATGGTTGTTATGGAGAATGTCGGACAGCAGAAGCTGTATGAGATGGTGCGATACTGTCAGGACCTGACCAGGTAGGTGTCCAGGAGCTGCAGGCGGGTCATTGGGTGACTGTAGAGGGCGCTGTCCTAGGTCCTGTGTGGGTGATTGGGTGACTGTAGAGGGTGCTGTCCTAGGTCCTGACCGGGTGATTGGGTGACTGTAGGTGGCACTCTCCTAGGTCCTGACCAGGTGATTGGGTGACTGTAGGTGGTGCTCTCCTAGGTCCTGATTGGGTGACTGTAGGTGGCGCTCTCCTAGGTCCTGACCGGGTGACTGTAGGGGGCGCTCTCCTAGGTCCTGACCGGGTGATTGGGTGACTGTAGGTGGTGCTCTCCTAGGTCCTGATTGGGTGACTGTAGAGGGTGCTGTCCTAGGTCCTGACCGGGTGATTGGGTGACTGTAGGTGGCACTCTCCTAGGTCCTGACCAGGTGATTGGGTGACTGTAGGTGGTGCTCTCCTAGGTCCTGATTGGGTGACTGTAGGTGGCGCTCTCCTAGGTCCTGACCGGGTGACTGTAGGGGGCGCTCTCCTAGGTCCTGACCGAGTGATTGGGTGACTGTAGGTGGCGCTCTCCTAGGTCCTGATTGGGTGACTGTAGAGGGCGCTGTCCTAGGTCCTGATTGGGTGACTGTAGGGGGCGCTCTCCTTGGTCCTGACCGGGTGATTGGGTGACTGTAGGTGACGCTCTCCTAGGTCCTGACCGGGTGATTGGGTGACTGTAGGGGGCACTCTCCTAGGTCCTGATTGGGTCATAGGGTGACTGTAGAGGGCGCTCTCCTAGGGCCTGACCGGGTGATTGGGTGACTGTAGGTGGCGCTCTCCTAGGTCCTGACCGGTTGATTGGGTGACTGTAGGTGACGCTCTCCTAGGTCCTGACCGGGTGATTGGGTGACTGTAGGCGACGCTCTCCTAGGTCCTGATTGGGTGACTGTAGGTGGTGCTCTCCTAGGTCCTGATTGGGTGACTGTAGGTGGTGCTCTCCTAGGTCCTGATTGGGTGACTGTAGGTGGCGCTCTCCTAAGTCCTGACCGGGTGATTGTAGGGCTAGAGGGCGCTGTCCTAGGTCCTGACCAGGTGATTGGGTGACTGTAGGTGACTCTCTCCTAGGTCCTGACCGGGTGACTGTAGGTGGCACTCTCCTAGGTCCTGATTGGGTGACTGTAGGTGGTGCTCTCCTAGGTCCTGACCGGGTGATTGGGTGACTGTAGGTGGCGCTCTCCTAGGTCCTGACCGGGTGATTGGGTGACTGTAGGTGACGCTCTCCTAGGTTCTGACCGGGTGATTGGGTGACTGTAGGTGACGCTCTCCTAGGTCCTGACCGGGTGATTGGGTGACTGTAGGGGGCACTCTCCTAGGTCCTGACCGAGTGACTGTAGGTGACACGCTTCCCTGTGTGTACTTGATGTCTTACATTGATGCAGCAGAATATAATGAGTTCTGTGACTTGGATTATCTCAGTCACCCATTCCTGGTTTCATGCTATGTGTTATCACACGCGTGTTCTCATGTGCAGGTGCAGACGTGTCCTCATTGCTCAGCATTTTGATGAAGTTTGGGACTCGGGCCAGTGTAATAAGATGTGTGATACCTGTATGACGGACAGGGGTGAGTGCATTTATCACATCTGCGCGTGTGAGAGGATGGTGTATAAATGCTGTATAGTTATATATTACGCAGTTATGTACATTATGTGTATGTGTAAAATACATCAATATTAGAGAGTGCAGAGGTTCACAAACGCAGTCCTCAAGGCACCCAACAATCCAGATTTTAAGGCTATCCATGTTTAGGCACACTTAATGACTCGGTAACTAAAACCTGGAATGTGGAGGTGTCATGAGGACCGCGTTTGGGACCCATTGCACTAGTGATAATTGGTGTGATTGTCCGAGTGCAGGCTCCGGAGTACGTTTCCCGGAAGCTGTGCAGGTTTTCATGTTCCCCTGTTAATTATCTGCTAATTATTGTTAATGCTTTTCTACAACCTTCTATTTGGGGAAGAACATTTATTAGTATTGGTTTCTCTATATAATGTAGTTAATGTATCAGAACTACGTACTTAAATGATATTGGTACTCGGGGAACTGCCCACACGCCATATTGCCCAAACAATACATTATATTTCTGTGTGGCCAGTTATCACCTATTCCATAAATAGGATCTTTATCATATTAAGTCTTATTTCCGCATGAGTTTCATCACCGTACCTTAATGTAGGGAACGGTCTGCTGTACACGCCGGGCACACTTATGAGTGTTAGCTCTTGGTCTGAGTGTTATTGGTGACAGGACTTTCTCTTAGTTACTGACTGTGAGACACATTTGGTCATTTAGTCCTGTGTAGAGACCAGGTGGTTTTTGTTCTGCCCTACACGTCCCCTGTGCTCAGTTGGGTCTCATCCTGCCACCTACCCTCTGAGGTAGCCTGGCAGATACCTGGTAACTTGGTCTGTGTGCTGGAACCCCGTCTGTTGTGTTTCTAGCCTGCGACAAAACCGATATCACCGATTACGGCAGAGACATTGTGAAGATACTGGAACACGCTACTCAGATGGATGAAAAGCTGACCCCACTGAAACTCATTGATGCCTGGCTGGGTAAAGGTGCCTCCAAGCTGCGGGTCCTGGGGGTCCTGCCCCCCAAACTTCCTCGTGATGAAGTGGAAAGGATAATCGCTCATCTGCTGCTACAGCAATACATCAAGTAAGGAGCAATCCCATGACAGGGGCTAGAACAAGAGTACGCTTCTTCCATGTAGGGAACATCATTCTGTACAATCTTCCTGTTCACAGGGAATGTCTCTGTATCCCCAGTGGGCTCCACTATAGAATACCTTATATGGTAATGATTTGTATGACACTATTGTCCCACGGTACCGGGCGTGTGAAATACAGGGACTCTCATATAAAGGGATGTACAAGGAGGACCTAATCATACAGATGTATCTGGGGCAGAGGGTCCTGCCAGTGAGAGAGTGGAGATATTGTGTCAGGAGGTAAATTTGGGCACAGTACCTGGAGGTGGGAATAATTCTGGGTACAGACTATACGATATGTACCCAGCGTGATATCACTTGGGAAGAGGGGTAGCATTGGCAGGTGTATATGCTGGTGGCTGCCATGCTTCATTACACTGCTAGGCTTTTGCTAGCAATGTCTCCAGTTGGCCCTGCATGCCGCGCGCATAGTGAGCGCCATGGTCTGTACCTGCTAATGTGTCCCATATGTCGCTCCAATCCTCCGTATCGTCTAGGGTGTACAGGCGTAAGAGGGAGTATTCTCAGATACTGGTATATATGGGTGTTATGAAGACTCTGTAAGTGAGGGTCATCTAAATTAGGTTCTGCGTAGCGTTCCCTCATTATTCCCTTAATCCGGGACACGTGTGATTTTGTACAGGTTCTGTGACTGGCTAACATCAAGCATACATTACACCTATAAGACACAGAGCCAGCATAAATATAGGTGTTCCCGATTAAAGGAATACTAGAGCACCCTCATTTTGGAAGCTATGGAGAGCCAGTGTTGGAGTTTGCAGTGGGAACAGGTGAGGGGAATGTCAGAGAGGAGGAGGCGGCAGCAGTAGTCGAGGCGGGTGAGGGTAGAATGGAGAAGGGCTTATTCTAGCAATGTTTGAAGGTTGGGGGTGTCAGGCGAGAGAGACCGGATGTGACGGGTGTTTATGTCGCAGAAGTGGGTGATACAGTGATATGCAGCGGGAGAGGTGTAATGGACAGCGATGAGATTGGCTGATTGAATACTGGGTGGCTACTATGGAGAAATACGGGCTCGGCAAGTGGTGGAAGTAGATGGAGTGAGATAGTAGTGCGGGGACACGCGGAGGCTGAGTAATGCCTGGAGCTGCTTTGTATAGTGCTGGAGCGAGTGTGCGCGTGTGCACACAGCCGGGTGTAGTGATGAGAGAACGAAGCTGTTGCTATGTGCATGTGGATTTGGCTGGAGCGAGTGTGCGTGTGTGCACACAGCCGGGTGTAGTGATGAGAGAATGGAGCTGTTGCTATGTGCCTGTGGATTTGGCTGGAGCGAGTGTGCGTGTGTGCACACAGCCGGGTGTAGTGATGAGAATGGAGCTGTTGCTATGTGCATGTGGATTTGGCTGGAGCGAGTGCGCGTGTGCACACAGCCGGGTGTAGTGATGAGAATGGAGCTGTTGCTATGTGCATGTGGATTTGGCTGGAGCGAGTGCGCGTGTGCACACAGCCGGGTGTAGGATGAGAGAACGAAGCTGTTGCTATGTGCATGTGGATTTGGCTGGAGCGCGTGTGCACACAGCCGGGTGTAGTGATGAGAGAATGGAGCTGTTGCTATGTGCCTGTGGATTTGGCTGGAGCGAGTGTGCGCGTGTGCACACAGCCGGGTGTAGGATGAGAGAGCGAAGCTGTTGCTATGTGCATGTGGATTTGGCTAGAGCGAGTGCGCGTGTGCACACAGCCGGGTGTAGGATGAGAGAGTGAAGCTGTTGCTATGTGCATGTGGATTTGGCTGGAGCGAGTGCGCGTGTGCACACAGCCGGGTGTAGGATGAGAGAGCGAAGCTGTTGCTATGTGCATGTGGATTTGGCTGGAGCGAGTGTGCGCGTGTGCACACAGCCGGGTGTAGGATGATAGAATGAAGCTGTTGCTATGTGCCTGTGGATTTGGCTGGAGCGAGTGCGCGTGTGCACACAGCCGGGTGTAGGATGAGAGAGCGAAGCTGTTGCTATGTGCCTGTGGATTTGGCTGGAGCGAGTGTGCGCGTGTGCACACAGCCGGGTGTAGGATGAGAGAGCGAAGCTGTTGCTATGTGCATGTGGATTTGGCTGGAGCGAGTGCGCGTGTGCACACAGCCGGGTGTAGGATGAGAGAGCGAAGCTGTTGCTATGTGCATGTGGATTTGGCTGGAGCGAGTGCGCGTGTGCACACAGCCGGGTGTAGGATGAGAGAGCGAAGCTGTTGCTATGTGCCTGTGGATTTGGCTGGAGCGAGTGCGCGTGTGCACACAGCCGGGTGTAGGATGAGAGAGCGAAGCTGTTGCTATGTGCCTGTGGATTTGGCTGGAACGAGTGCGCGTGTGCACACAGCCGGGTGTAGGATGAGAGAGCGAAGCTGTTGCTATGTGCCTGTGGATTTGGCTGGAGCGAGTGCGCGTGTGCACACAGCCGGGTGTAGGATGAGAGAGCGAAGCTGTTGCTATGTGCCTGTGGATTTGGCTGGAGCGAGTGCGCGTGTGCACACAGCCGGGTGTAGGATGAGAGAGCGAAGCTGTTGCTATGTGCATGTGGATTTGGCTGGAGCGAGTGCGCGTGTGCACACAGCCGGGTGTAGTGATGAGAATGGAGCTGTTGCTATGTGCATGTGGATTTGGCTGGAGCAAGTGCGCGTGTGCACACAGCCGGGTGTAGTGATGAGAATGGAGCTGTTGCTATGTGCATGTGGATTTGGCTGGAGCAAGTGCGCGTGTGCACACAGCCGGGTGTAGTGATGAGAATGGAGCTGTTGCTATGTGCATGTGGATTTGGCTGGAGCGAGTGCGCGTGTGCACACAGCCGGGTGTAGTGATGAAAATGGAGCTGTTGCTATGTGCCTGTGGATTTGGCTGGAGCGCGTGTGCACACAGCCGGGTGTAGGATGAGAGAACGAAGCTGTTGCTATGTGCCTGTGGATTTGGCTGGAGCGAGTGTGCGCGTGTGCACACAGCCGGGTGTAGTGATGAGAGAATGAAGCTGTTGCTATTTGCTTGCGGATTTGGCTGCAGGTGTGAAGGAAAGGAACAGGAGAGGCTAGCTGGAGAAACTAGTGCTGGCATCGGCATGATGGGTCCGTCAGGTGCTACCACTGGGGATAGCCAGGTGCTGGGGTCTGTAATTGGCTGCAATACAAGTGTTAGTGGGCTGCTAATAACCATTAATAACCTGACATCACTGCAGACCACACACCGCCTCCTGTACACTGAATACTTGGCGGGTAGCTCAGCATCGCTATATAATGATGCTCCAGCTGTAATACTGGAAGACGTTACATAATCTGGTTATTCGTGGTCTTAGTAACCCCCAGGGGGAGGGGTGGCTGTGAGAATAGCCCCAGTGCTGTAAACCTCTATGTAATAGTTGTTGCCCACATTACATAATGGACGATGACAGCACTGAATAAATCCGCATTGACTCCTATTTGTGTCCTTTCAGGGAAGATTTCAGTTTCACAGCTTATGCCACAATATCGTATGTGAAACAAGGACCCAAAGCCAACCTGCTCAGAAGCGACAAACATTCAGTAGCCATCCAGATGAGATCCACGAAAATGGCAACAAACAAGGTACGTGACCACCCCTAATGTCAGGAACTTGTATTCCTGATCGCAAGCCTGTTTCTCTATCATTCCTGGGCCTAGAGCTGTCCGCCTCCTTCAGCGCGCCCAACTGGGCCGGTCCGCCTCCTTCAGCGCGCCCAACTGGGCCGGTCCGCCTCCTTCAGCGCGCCCAACTGGGCCGGTCCGCCTCCTTCAGCGCGCCCAACTGGGCCGGTCCGCCTCCTTCAGCGCGCCCAACTGGGCCGGTCCGCCTCCTTCAGCGCGCCCAACTGGGCCGGTCCGCCTCCTTCAGCGCGCCCAACTGGGCCGGTCCGCCTCCTTCAGCGCGCCCAACTGGGCCGGTCCGCCTCCTTCAGCGCGCCCAACTGGGCCGGTCCGCCTCCTTCAGCGCGCCCAACTGGGCCGGTCCGCCTCCTTCAGCGCGCCCAACTGGGCCGGTCCGCCTCCTTCAGCGCGCCCAACTGGGCCGGTCCGCCTCCTTCAGCGCGCCCAACTGGGCCGGTCCGCCTCCTTCAGCGCGCCCAACTGGGCCGGTCCGCCTCCTTCAGCGCGCCCAACTGGGCCGGTCCGCCTCCTTCAGCGCGCCCAACTGGGCCGGTCCGCCTCCTTCAGCGCGCCCAACTGGGCCGGTCCGCCTCCTTCAGCGCGCCCAACTGGGCCGGTCCGCCTCCTTCAGCGCGCCCAACTGGGCCGGTCCGCCTCCTTCAGCGCGCCCAACTGGGCCGGTCCGCCTCCTTCAGCGCGCCCAACTGGGCCGGTCCGCCTCCTTCAGCGCGCCCAACTGGGCCGGTCCTCCTCCTCCTTCACAGCATCCAAACTAGGCTGATCCTCCTCCTCCTCCTCCTCCACAGCATCCAACTAGGCTGGTCCTCCTCCTTCAGCGCGCCCAACTGGGCCGGTCCGCCTCCTCCTTAAGCACGCCCAGCTAGTGTTTGACAGACACTTTCCTTGATCGAAACCTAGAATGTGACGGCAGATAAGAACCACTTGGCCCATCTAGTCTGCCCCTTTTTTAAACGTTACCTCAAACCATATTTGATCCTTTTTTTTTTTTTTTGGTAAGGATATCAATATGCCTATCCCAAGCATGTTTAAATTGTACTACTGTATTTGCCTCTACCACCTCTGATGGGAGGCTATTCCACTTATCTACTACTCTTTCTCTGAAGTAATTCTTCCTCACATTTCCCCTGAATCTTCCTCCCCCTAGTGTCAGTGCGTGTCCTCGTGTTCTGCTGCTCCTCTTCCTGTGAAGAATGTCTCCCACCTGTACCTTGCTCCCTCTAGTGTCAGTGCATGTCCTCGTGTTCTGCTGCTCCTCTTCCTGTGAAGAATGTCTCCCACCTGTACCTTGCTCCCTCTAGTGTCAGTGCATGTCCTCGTGTTCTGCTGCTCCTCTTCCTGTGAAGAATGTCTCCCACCTGTATTTTCCTCCCTCTAGTGTCAGTGCATGTCCTCGTGTTCTGCTGCTCCTCTTCCTGTGACTAATGTCTCCCACCTGTACCTTCCTATCCCAGTGTCAGTGCATGTCCTCGTGTTCTGCTGCTCCTCTTCCTGTGGAGAATGTCTCCCACCTGTACCTTCCTCCCTCTAGTGTCAGTGCATGTCCTCGTTTTCTGCTGCTCCTCTTCCTGTGAAGAATGTCTCCCACCTGTACCTTCCTCCCTCTAGTGTCAGTGCGTGTCCTCGTGTTCTGCTGCTCCTCTTCCTGTGACTGTCTCCCACCTGTACCTTCCTCCCCCTAGTGTCAGTGCGTGTCCTCATGTTCTGCTGCTCCTCTTCCTGTGACTAATGTCTCCCACCTGTACCTTCCTCCCCCTAGTGTCAGTGCATGTCCTCGTGTTCTGTTGTTCCTCTTCCTGTGAAGAATGTCTCCCACCTGTAACTTCCTCCCTCTAGTGTCAGTGTATGTCCTCGTGTTCTGCTGCTCCTCTTCCTGTGAAGAATGTCTCCCACCTGTACCTTGTTAAAGCCCTTGATATATTTGAAAGTTTCTATCATGTCCCCCCTTTCCCTTCTCTGCTCTAAAGTATACATATTAAGATCTTTTAGTCTTTCCTGGTACGTTTTGTGATGTAGGCCATGCACCATTTTAGTTGCCCTTCTTTGTACAGTCTCTAATGTATTTATATCCTTCTGGAGATATGGCCTCCAGAACTGAACACAATACTCTAGGTGAGGCCGTACCAATGACCTATACAGTGGCATTATTACTTCTTTCTTTCTACTGCTGATACCTCTCCCTATGCAACCAAGCATCTGACTTGCCTTCTTCATTGCTTTGTTACATTGCCTACCTGCTTTTAAGTCCCCTGAAATAGTGACACCTAGATCCCTCTCTTCCTCAGTAGTTTCCATTATAGTGCCATTTATACTATATTGAGTCTTTGGATTTCTGAGACCTAAGTGCAGGATTTTGCATTTTTTGGCATTAAACTGTAGTTGCCATACTCTTGACCATTCCTCTAATCTACCTAGATCATCAATCATTTGTTTTACCCCTCCTGGTGTGTCTACCCTGTTGCATACATTTGTGTCATCTGCAAAAAGGCACATTTTACCCTCAATTCCATTTGCAATATCACCAATAAAGATATTAAAAAGCACTGGTTGCCCATGCATGCTGTCGGACCCATTCCCCCCATTCGGACCCATATATTCGGGAGAAAGGCATAATTTTCCTGCTGCACAGTATTATCAGTGGGTGCAGGGTGAGCCCCCCCCCCCCCCCCCCATTATAGTTCCGCCAGTGCTGTGTGTACAGCTGTACGTAGATGTTTGTGCACCTCTGATTTCATCGAATGAAAAGTAACAAAACTTCTGCAGGGTCCAAACCAGTAACACATACAGTGTAACCAGTAATGAACTATTATGTGTTCCCACAGATAAAATCTCCCACACGGCCGGGCACCAAAACACAGGACAAAAGTTCATCGCACTCCGCCAAGTCCCCGATAAAAGCAAAACACAAGCGAACGGATGTAGCGATGGGAAGCCCTGAGGCAAAGAAAAGCCGGAGCCCCCACAATGACTCAATTGTCATAGACTGAGGATGGCTGCAAACTGACGCCCCTGTCACTGACTGATGCCGTGGTCCCGGACTGAGGACTGCTGTGTACGGACGCCGTGGTCCCGGACTGAGGACTGCTGTGTACGGACGCCGTGGTCCCGGACTGAGGACTGCTGTGTACGGACGCCGTGGTCCCGGACTGAGGACTGCTGTGTACGGACGCCGTGGTTCCAGACTGGAGCTGTTGTCATAGACGGAGGACTGCTGTGTACTGATGCCATGGTCCCGGACTAGGGACTGCTTGTGTACGGGCGTCGTGGTCCTGGACTGAGGACTACTTGTGTACGGATGCCATGGTCCCGGAATGAGGACTGTGTACTGACACCATGGTCCCAGACTGAGGAGGTCTGCCATACCATATGATCACTGTCCATATATTTAGAATTCTGTAATTAATAATTAGATAAATGTTTGGTTGTGTCTGTTAATAACCTGCAGTTGGCCCGGCTGCTATCACTTTGCAGTAACCTATTAAATAGATCACAAAGTTTTCCATGTTTAATTCACTATATCTTCTAACCAGTGTGACCCTGTATATTAGGCATTACTAACAAATCATCGGGAGAGAGTCTGACCAGCCCAGGGCTATCACTGTGCACACTGTATTCTTCGCTCCATAGGAGACACAGGGCTGCCGCTGGGCATAGGGTTGGACATGGCACCTAACAAGTTAAAAGTTTGCCTCCACCTCAGGCAGACATTTTTAGTTTGGTGCTGGCAGGAGCAGTTTCACCTTTTAGAAGGGGGGCTACGTTATATATCCTTGATTTATTTTTATTTAATTTTACGAGTAAGCAGCTGTCACAATATTCATTATTTCTCCTTCATCCACTAGGTGTCACTGGAGTTACACTGGGGAATAGAAGGCGACCACAGGGAGCATGGGCACTTGAAATATAAAATGAGTGTGGCCAACTCCTCCCCTTCTACTTCCCCCTCTCAGGCAGTCTTAGATTGTGCCCGCAAGGGAGCAGGTCACACTTGTGCTCACTCCTGGGCTTTTTTATATTTTAAGAAAGCAGCAAGTTTTTTACATTTGAGGAAAGGCAGGTAGTTGCTGCTACTATCTGCCTGCGACGTGGGAAGCCTGCCGGAGGGAGCCGGCTGCTGCTGCGGTTTGCACCCGGCTACCTGGCTGCAGAGACCACCGTCTCTGGTGATGAAAGGGGCACCGCGATCCTCCCCCAGCCAAAACGCAGACGGCAGCGCTGCAGCTCGGTGAGTATACCCTGCCTCGCTGTTAGCAGCGGAGGTCAGGGCACTAAACGGCGGCTAAGCAGAGGATTTATTATTTAAATCTGGTGCCATGAAGAAGAAGCTGCCGGGCGGGGGGTGGAGTTACCGCGCAGTGCTCCCAGCAGCCCCAGCTATACCCAGCGTTACAGGGTGCCTGCAGCGGCCATTTTTTTTGTACTTGGCGCTGCTGGAGGCTCTGTGTTACGCTTGCACGCTCTCCCAAGGCTGCAGGTTACAACATCCCTACTCTCCTGGTGACCGTCCTGCTACAGCTCTACCCGGTCTGTGAGTTACAGCGGGGGTTTATAGCTAGGTGGATACAGTTGGGCTGTGTTGAACAATAGGGCTATAGCGTTCCCTGTGTGTGTGTGTGTGTGTGTGTATCTATCTATCTCACTATCTCACACACACACACACCATAGCGCTGTTTAGACCCTGTGGCAGCTTCTCTTTCTCCTTCCTCCACTAGGTGTCACTGGAGCGTAGACAGTGGGGATAGAAGGGCGACCACAGGGAGCATGGGCACCCTATGTAATTCAGTGTGGCCAACTCCTCCCCCCCCCCCCGGCAGTCTTAGATCGTGCCCGAGGGAGATGGGCATGTTTGTTTGACTGCTCTACGGCAATGTTATTAAGTTAGGGAATTTCAAGCAAGACTACAGGCAGGCAGTAAGCGGTCCCTGCCTGCTACATGGGCGCTGCCGCCCAGGTCCCCGGCTTAAGGGACCTCGGTCTCTGTGAGGCGTCGAGCCCCCTATATTACAAATGGCGGCAACACAACGCTCCCCAAGCCGCACCGCCAACCGGCCAGCTTGACAGACGCTTTTGGTATTGCTGACCTCTCTCCAACTAGTGGATGAGGCCAGAAACCAATAAGGCGGTTAGCAGATTGTTCTGATAAATAGGAACCTGGCACTGGAGAACGGAGCTGCCGGTGGCGGCGTGGCTTAGCACGGGCGGGCCACAGATCCAGGCTTCCGTACAGCCCTCCTCGGCAACGCTGGCGGCCATTTTACACATGCTGGAGGAGCTCAATTCCTGTTCTCCGGTGACCGTCCTGCTGCAGCTCGGTACACAGCGGGGGTTAGAGCAGGGTGAGACAGATTAGCTGGCCAGGCCAGCTCTTAACCCTTTCTCTACTCTCTCCCCGGTCAGCTTCACTTCTAACTTCTGTGTAAGTGTGTGTGGTATAAGATTTGCTGTACATTATGGAAGGAGGGAATACCAAATATAAGGGGTGTAAGGAGAAGTGCTCTCCTTCATCAGTGGGGGTCATTTACTGTGATAAATGTGCTGTAAACCCTCCACATCAGTCACAGGAGGCTCCTGCATGGGCATCACAGCTCACAGACATAAGGTCACGTTTATCTTCTGAGCTTTCTGCCTCACAGAAGGACAGAGCGGAAGCTAGATATCAGCAAAATCCTTTAGCCACCGCAATACAGGGTTTAACCAAAGCCCTCACTCCTATGGCTGCTGTAGAACAGGGCCAGGTATCTAAGACATTACCTCCTCTTCTCTCACAGGGGAAGAGGCAGTTTCCTCATGTCCCTGACTCTGACAAGCCGGACCTAGAGGAAGGGGAATGTGTTTTATTCCAGAGACAGAGGATCCTCAGATGCTAATCCTTCCTGACCCTGAACCAGTGGTACATGGCTTAGAGGATTTAATTGCCATGGTAAAGATAGCCACAGACTATGATGAAGTGTCTGAGACTCCAGCGCAACCCTCTTCTGAGGAATTGGATGATTACACAAGCCTGGAGCCGTCAAGATAAAAAATGTCAAATACCCAGAACATTTTATGTTTTTTATCCCCTTCCAGCAGACAGCAGGAAGAAAGCTGAAACGCCTCCTATTGTGGACCCGTCGGTTACTCGTCTATCAAAAAAGACGGTACTGCCGGTGCCAGGAGCCACATCCCACAAAGATCCTTCTGACTGTAAGTTAGAACTTACTTTAAAGTATTTTTACGGCTGCAGGAGTTTTGCAAACACCTGCGCAGGAAGGATGCTGGGTTAATAAGGCCACGGGGGTTTGGGCCTCCAAAATTTCAGCCAATTTAAAAGTGAACCCAGATCCTAATAAAGTTGTATTTTCTGGGCTGAACACATAAGGGAGGCCTCTGCCCTATCCATTTCTGCGCGTAGAACATTATGGCTTAGGCAGTGGCAGGCCGATGTAGAAGCATTACCCTTAAAGGTGATGTCTTATTTGGAGCAGAACTAGATAAATGGATCTATCTGGCAGCGAGTGGTAAGTCTTCTTCCCTCCCTACAGCAGCTCCGCCTGCTCCACGTAAGACTTTTCAGAGTCATTCTTTTTGGTCTGTCAAAGTCGAGTTGCATGTACACCACAACAGAATGGTATGGCCGCCATCTTGGTTCGCAGAGTTATGTAAATGGAGTACAGAAATCTGGTGAACTAATAATGCGAACCCCGTGTGCAGCCATACTACTACACATAAATTCATATTCCACACTTACATGCTAATAAAATATAGATAAATGGTTTTAATTCACAATACATAGCTTAAATAGTAAGACACGATCTTTCTTGTACATATTTTGCATCTGTGTTCCGTGTCTCATGCGCAGCGCTCCGGTTCTGGTATAAAGTTCGCAACTTGTAACAGCCAAAAGTTATGGAACAATTACATATTTAATGGTCATTTCACCAGGAGGACAGTGTGGGAGATCTGGATGTAGCTGGTTTACAGTGTTGATTTACGACCCCTATGACGATGCCTAAAGAACAAAGACAACAGAGGTGCATTCTCCTCCACCAATCCAAGAGAAGCGACACCTGATCTCCTGACCAATGGAGACCCTCACTTCCCCACTAACTGGACACTATAAGAGGTTAAACAAAAACCTCAGAGCGCTCTCTGTGCACTTTTTCTTTCTTCCTGGACTGCATTCTGGACAGAATATACTGAGCTCGGACCGGGTTGTGCCAGTGCTATTGATGAGACGGTAACATTTGCATTCCTGTATGTGAATACTGTACGGTGGCTGATTGTAATTTTATATCTGTGGTTTTTCCCTTGTTAGTTTAGAACCTGTTTTGTATTGTGTAGCAGTCTGTATACCTTGTTATCTGTTTCAATATCTCTGTAACCCCCATGGTACAGGGACTTTATCCCCTTATTCCAGAAGATGAACCAGAGGTTTTACTCCAGCCTATTTCTGGTGCCGAAACCAGATGGATCAGCTCGTCCCATTGTAAACCTAAAATAACTGAACCCGTACCTACAGCCTCTGAAATTCAAGATGGAATCCATTCAATCTGTAATAGCAGGGTTGAGTCAGGGGGGAGTTCCTGGTATCCTTGGATATCAGGGACGCTTACCTGCACTTTCCAATCTGTCCCTCACACCAAGCCTTTCTGCGGTTTGCAGTTCTGGATCACCATTGGCAGTTTCAAGCTTTGCCTTTCGGTCTCTCCTCGGCACCATGGGTGTTCACCAAAGTGATGGCTGTAATGATGGAGATACTTCGCTCAAAAGGTGTAACGATAATACCATATCTAGTCAACCTCCTACTGAAGGGCTCTTCTCAGGAGGAGCTCTTGACAAACATCAATCTAACCAAGAGCACACTCTTAAAACATGGATGGATCCTCAACTATGAGAAGTCTCAACTACAGCCCTCGCAAAGACTGCAGTTTTTGGGAATGAATCTAGACACGATCCAGCTGAAGGTCTTTCTACCGAAAGACAAGATCAGGTCTCTTTAGAATTTGGTTCGTCTTGTACTACAGCACAGAAGAGTTTTGGTGCTTCTCTGAACGCGTTTACTTGGGAAACTGACAGCCTCCTTCGATGCACTCCCATACGGTCGCTTCCGGTCAAGTCCATTCCAGATCAATCTTGTTAGACAATGGTCGGGATCACACCTGCATCTTCAATGGCTGGTGACCTTGTTCCCGCGGGCAAGACTCTCCTATCATGGTGGCTCATGGTTTGCTCTCTGGAATTGGACAACATCACAACGGACGCCAGGCTCCAAGGATGGGGAGCACTAACCCTGGATCATCAATTTCAGGGCCGTTGGACCTGTCAGGAATCTCTCCTACATACAGTATAACTATGGTCGTGTTTCTTCCTCTAAAGAGGAAAAAGTCCTCTTTGAAGGAAGAAACGCGTTGGTGATCTGCACATAAGCAACTTGGACAGGTGGAGGAACCGGAGGAAATCCACGTAGAAGTGCCCAACAGTATTTGCACTTGTGTTGGAGTTTCATTGCGATTCTGGAACTGCTTGACTGTCAGTTCCTGGATACCCGGTAATTGCTAGCCTCCATATGCTCAAGGATTGATTCGTTTTAAAGAATTATATGCACTTTATCTACAGCGCTTTATATACAGTTAGACACTGCATGTGTGTTTTATGAATTGTGATTTATGTGATTAAATTGTGTTCTGTTTTAAAACGTACTTCATTATCATATATCATTTTTCTTATTTATATACATGACCTGTTGTACGGGAGGAATCCTGGTACCTATCGAGTTTCCAAGCGCCGGATAAGTCCTATTCCGTTTTGTTTGTTGGTGTATGGTGAAGGTTTTGAGGAACCTATAGGAATATTTGACCAGCTGGCAGCTGGATGCGCAATTTATTCGTCCACCTATCTATGTTTGTGATAACTGTTGTTCAGTGTTCATGGTTTTTCATCACTGTTTCACTCTGTTTCCATATCTGTATGTGTGATGGTTTAAAAGTGTATTTAACTCCTCTTCGGAAGTGTGTTTCTATCTTCCAGCTCCCTCTGGGCACGATCCTTGGGACTGCCGGGGGTGGGAGTAGAAGGAGAGGAGTTGGCCACACTAAATTACATAGTGCCCATGCTCCCTGTGGTCGCCCTTCTATCCCCACTGTCTACGCTCCAGTGACACCTGTGGACTCGGAGAAAGGGATTTACGGTAAGTACAGAAATCCTGTTTTCACTGTCTCTCCCATCCAGTGTCTCTATCTGGATCTTCTATACCTAATCTCGCTTGGGTGTGTGGTAGTGTGTAGACTTTGTCGGTGTGCCTTATAATTGTTATAACATGGCAGGGGGAAGCTCCAAGAGGACTGCATGTAAAAAGTGTAATTCTAAATTTACACCAACCTCAGAGGGGATGTTACTTTGTGATAAATGCTCTGTCAACCCCTCCCTGACACAGCCCCCAGTAGAGACCCCCTTCTGGGCTACACAGCTCATAGATGTCCTGTCACATTTATATTCTGAGCGCTCTGAGTCTCAGAAAGATATGGAGACATCTAGAAGCCAACAGAGAACATAGTGATTTAGCCTCTGCGGTTCAAAGCCTCACTAGAGCCTTGGCTCAAGGGGAATCTGATTCTCGCCCTTCCTCCTCTAAAGCGCCCCCCCCCCCCCCTTGCAAAAAAAGAGGGCCCTTCCACAAAATGTGGACTCCCCTGGTTCTGATGACATGCCATAATTAGAAGAGGGAGAATTTGCACCCCCAGAGGAGTAGGAGGAGGTGCTGGTTCTTGACACACAGGAGCTTGCGCAGACCTCTCAGGGGATAGAGGATTTAATTGACAGTCAAAGTTGCTTGCAATGTGACGGACGGAGTTTATACTCCTGCCCGACCCTCCATTTTTGGGAAAAAGCAAAAACAATCATCCAACTACAACCACACTGGATCCAAAGACCACCAAGCCCACAGCATGATGGTCTTCCGTCCCATCTGGTGGACCCCCAGGGGGGTGGTAGCTCGACTAAGGAACTTCAGTCACGGTTCCAACAGAGATGGGGCAACTGTTATTGGCAGCCATTGCCAAATTTAGAAACACAGGAGTGGTGGTTCCGGTCCCTGCAGAACAGCATACCCAGGGCTACTACTCCAGTCTTTTTCTCGTGCCAAAGCTGGATGGCTCAGTACGCCCCATTCTAAATTTAAAGGATTTTAACCCATACTTGCAAGTGGTCAAATTCAAGATGCAGTCCCTGCAGTCGGTGATACTGGGGTTGGAACAGGGAGAGTTCCTGGTATCTATTGATATCAAGGATGCACACCTACACATACCTATCTGGCCCCCTCACCAAGCGTTCCTTCGGTTTGCGGTGAAGTATCATCACTGGCAGTTCCAGGCACTGCCATTTGGCCTCTCATTGGCACCTCGGATTCTCACCAAGGTTATGGCGGTGATGATGAAGGTTCTCCGCACTTAAGGTGTGACAATAATACCTTATTTGGATGACCTGCTGAAGAGTGTTTCTCGAGAGACCCTGCTGGAGAACATCCTTCTCACTCAGAGAACCCTCATATCCCACGGGTGGATCCTCAACTTCGAGAAGTAGCAGCTTCAACCAGCTCAATGTCTTATTTTTAGGTATGATCCTGGACACGGTCCAGATGAAGGTCTTTTTACCATCTGACAAGATCCAATCCTTACAGGCCTTGGTTCTGCGTCGCAGACAGGTGTCCGTACACCTTTGCACCAGGCTCCTGGGGAAGATGGTATCCACTTTCGAGGCGATCCAGTATGGGCGTTTCCACTCTCGCCCGTTTAAGCTGTCTCTTCTCCATCAATGGTCGGGATCTCACCTTCACCAGATGGTGACCCTATCCCCTCGAGCTCGTCTGTCCTTACTGTGGTGGCTCAACACCACCAATCTCCAGCAAGGAAAAAGGTTTGCGATTTGGGATTGGACCCTCCTCACCACAGACACCAGCCTCTGGGGTTGGGGAGTGGTCACCGTAGAACACCAGTTCCAGCGGTTAAGGACAAGCAGGAGAGTCTCCCCTCAATCAACGTTCTGGAACGAACAGCTGTCTATTACGCCCTTCTCCAGGCGAAACGTCTTCTTCAGGGCAAGGCGATCCGTGTCCGGTCCGACAACTCCACAGCCGAGGCATGTATCAGCAAGCAGGGAGGCACCCGCAGTTGTGCGGCCATGAAGGAGGTCGGCAGAATCCTGCTTTGAGCGTAGACTCACGCTCTAGCCCTGTCAGCCATTTTATACCCGGAGTAGAAAACTAGGAGGCCAATTTTCTCAGTCGGCAGGATGTACATCAGGGAGAATGGTGCTTACACCCTCAGATATTTCAGAGGTTGGTCCATCAGTGGGGCCATCCTCAGGTGGACCTGATGCGCCCCGACACACAAATTAACTCCCAAGGTACTTCGCTTGGATGCGAGACCCACAGCCAGAAGGGGTGGACGCGCTGGTCGCTCCGTGGCCTTTTCAGTTTGTGTACCACCGTTCCCGCTGATACCTCGAGTTCTTGAACGCCTTCGGATAGAGGGAGTCATGGCTCTGTTGATAGCACCAGACTGGCCACGTCGGTCTTGGTACACCAATCTGACAGCATTGCTGATAGACGAGCTGTGGCCCCTGCCTCTTCAGGACGACCTTCTCAGCCAAGGATCCTTCCTCTTCCCAGATTTAGGTAGTCTTCATTTGACGGCGTGGCTGCTGAAAGGTCTGTCCTGAGGCATGCTGGTATTCCTAGAGCGGTGATACCTACCATGCTATGTGCAAGGAAAGAAGTCACCTCAGCATGCTATCACCGCATTTGGCGTTCCTATGTGGCTTGGTGTGAGCAGCGTGGGGTTTCCACTACCCTGTTCAAAAAGGCAAGACGATTCCTTTTTCTACAAGAAGGGTTGAGTTCGGGACTGAAGCTGAATACCCTGAAGGTGCAGGTTTCTACTCTTTCCATTTTTTTCCCAAAAGAAACTAGCCTTCCTTCCTGAAGTGCAGACATTTTTTTCAGGGGGTGGTACATCTGCAACAACCCATTCGACCTTCAATGGCTCCCTGGGACCTTGATTTGGTCCTCCAGTTCTTACAAACCTCAGTTTTTGAGCCTTTGGAGGAGGTGGACCTTCGCTATCTGATGTGATTGCCTTCTATTCCCCAGTGTAACTCCAGTGGAATCAGAGAAAAGGATTTACGGTAAGTACAAAATCCCTCTTTTAGCGTTACCTGCTTGTGAAATCCTGCTGGTTCTGCTTTGCCTTCCTCTGCTCCATGCTGCTAAACAGTTCTGTGTTATACCCCAATCTCACTGCAGCCAAATTCCCGGGTCTAGCACGTCGATCTCATACACGGGAAAAACCCTACTTTTTACCTGTGTTTGAGATCCGGGTACGCAGACACGGGTTGACCTGTTCTCACTGCATAAAAACCCGTGTTAAAAGGTAAATTACCGGGTAGAACTTCTTCACCCGGGAATTTCCCTTGCCGTGAGAACGGGGGTCCATCCCTGCAGTCCCCGGCATTTTAATGCCGTGTATAAGCCATGTATTTCTTACTTGCAGTGAGACCACGGTATTAGTGTGAATATTGCAGCACCTAGGTGAGACCTTTGCACAGTCTCCTTGATTAGCAACCTGTGAGGTAATAGCCCAGTGTCTGACGCTACACTATGGAACAGAACTGAGGGTGACGAAATGAACCACTACACTATTGAACATAACTGACGGTAACGAGACGCACCGCTACACTAGGGAACATTACTGACGGTAACGAGACGTACCGCTACACTAGGGAACATTACTGACGGTAACGAGACGCACCGCTACACTATGGAACATTACTGGCGGTAACGAGACGTACTGCTACACTAGGGAACATTACTGACGGTAACGAGACTCACCGCTACACTATGCAACATTACTGACGGTAACGAGACGCACCGCTACACTATGCAACATAACTGACGGTAACGAGACGTACCGCTACACTATGGAACGTAACTGACGGTAACGAGAGGTACCGCTACACTATGTAACGAGAGGTACCACTACACTAGGGAACATAACGAGACGTACCGCTACACTATGGAACATTACTGACGGTACTGAGACGCGCAGCTACACTATGGAACATTACTGGTGGTAACGAGACGTACCGCTACACTATGGAACATTACTGGCGGTAACGAGACGTACCTCTACACTAGGGAACATTACTGGCGGTAACGAGACGCACTGCTACACTATGGAACATTACTGGCGGCAACTAGACGTACTGCTACACTATGGAACATTACTGGCGGTAACGAGACATACCTCTACACTAGGGAACATTACTGGCGGTAACGAGACGCACCGCTACACTAGGGAACATTAGTGACGGTAACGAGACTCACCTCTACACTATGCAACATTACTGATGGTAACGAGACGTACCTCTACACTATGGAACATTACTGGCGGTAACGAGACGTACCGCTACACTAGGGAACATTACTGGCGGTAACGAGACGTACCGCTACACTAGGGAACATTAGTGACGGTAACGAGACTCACCTCTACACTATGCAACATTACTGATGGTAACGAGACGTACCTCTACACTAGGGAACATTACTGGCGGTAACGAGACATACCGCTACACTAGGGAACATTAGTGACGGTAACGAGACTCACCTCTACACTATGCAACATAACTGATGGTAACGAGACGCACCGCTACACTAGGGAACATTACTGGCGGTAACGAGACGTACCGCTACACTAGGGAACATTAGTGACGGTAACGAGACTCACCTCTACACTATGCAACATTACTGATGGTAACGAGACTCACCTCTACACTATGCAACATTACTGATGGTAACGAGACGTACCTCTACACTAGGGAACATTACTGATGGTAACGAGACGTACCTCTACACTAGGGAACATTACTGGCGGTAACGAGACGTACCTCTACACTAGGGAACATTACTGGCGGTAACGAGACGTACCGCTACACTAGGGAATATAGTGACGGTAACGAGACTCACCTCTACACTATGCAACATTACTGATGGTAACGAGACGCACCGCTACACTATGCAACATAACTGACGGTAACGAGAGGTACCGCTACACTATGTAACGAGCG
This sequence comes from Crinia signifera, assembly GCF_055691185.1. Classification (NCBI taxonomy): domain Eukaryota; kingdom Metazoa; phylum Chordata; class Amphibia; order Anura; family Myobatrachidae; genus Crinia; species Crinia signifera. Next base: position 3,705,597 of record NC_139220.1, on the reverse strand, counting down.
GTACCGCTACACTATGTAACAAGAGGTACCGCTACACTAGGGAACATAACGAGACGTACCGCTACACTAGGGAACATAACTGACGGTAACAAGACGAACCGCCACACTATGTAACATGACGTACTTTTACACTATGGAACATAACTGACGGTAACGAGAGGTACTGCTACACTATGGAAGGTGGCGTACCGCTATACTATGGAATGTGATGTACTGCTATACTATGGAACATAACTGCCAGGAGAGACTGCGCGTTGTACCTGGAACAATGCCATCCATTTCCCAATGAATGCATCCTGGAAATATAATATGAAGACACAAATGTAATGTTTGACCTATTTTATTTCCTGTCCCTGGCAGAGCATCACAGGTCCATTTAGTGTCTGGTGATATTCCAGTCTTGCGCTCATGTTATGGCAGAAGGTGGATGCTGGCTGGTCCTTCCCGGTTACTGGGATGGTGAATGTGAGTGACCCAAAGCTTATGCACAGATAAGTGTGCGTGCCAGGGTTTCGGGATATGCCAGTGTGAGAAGAGGTGCAGTGCAATTTTTCTATATTTAATGCCCCAACATTACGTAACATTACTCTGTGAGCAGTTTTCTATTCATGAATATTCTAGTCAAAATAGTCTTCAATATCAATATCTGGATCCAGTAGATCTTCTCCATAGGCCGAGAGATCCATCTGATTTAAGATCAAGTTCTCAAATGTTTCTTCCAGGTTGGTCTCCCCAATGAGCACAGCCCCCACCATGCGGCCATTCTGCATAACGACCTTCACATACTCTAGTCCCTTCGTGCAGCGCAACATCAGCTCGTGGTCCGTACCGAGGCCCTGTGCGTTGTACTTCCCCAGCAGGATCACCTGGAGGGAGGATTACAGGGCAGCATATTATATACACCAGCTGGTGGACTGTACCTAGGCCCTGTGCGTTGTACTTCCCCAGCAGGATCACCTGGAGGGAGGATTACAGGGCAGGATATTATATACACACCAGCTGGTGGTCCGTACCTAGGCCCTGCGCGTTGTACTTCCCCAGCAGGATCACCTGGAGGGAGGATTACAGGGCAGCATATTATATACACCAGCTGGTGGTCCGTACCTAGGCCCTGCGCGTTGTACTTCCCCAGCAGGATCACCTGGAGGGAGGATTACAGGGCAGCATATTATATACACCAGCTGGTGGTCCGTACCTAGGCCCTGCGCGTTGTACTTCCCCAGCAGGATCACCTGGAGGGAGGATTACAGGGCATCATATTATATACACCAGCTGGTGGTCCGTACCTAGGCCCTGCGCGTTGTACTTCCCCAGCAGGATCACCTGGAGGGAGGATTACAGGGCAGCATATTATACACACCAGCTGGTGGTCCGTACCTAGGCCCTGCGCGTTGTACTTCCCCAGCAGGATCACCTGGAGGGAGGATCACAGGGCAGGATATTATATACACCAGCTGGTGGTCTGTACCTAGGCCCTGTGCGTTGTACTTCCCCAGCAGGATCACCTGGAGGGAGGATTACAGGGCAGGATATTATATACACCAGCTGGTGGTCCGTACCTAGGCCCTGCGCGTTGTACTTCCCCAGCAGGATCACCTGGAGGGAGCATTACAGGGCAGCGATGGGCAGGATATTATATACACACCAGATGGTGGACCGTAACTAGGCCCTGCGTGTTGTACTTCCCCCCAGCAGGATCACCTGGAGGTAGGATTACAGGGCAGCGATGGGCAGGATATTATATACACCAGCCGGTGGTTATATCACTGACTGCACGGAATGGGGTAAATTTACTAAAAATGGGATTTTGTACTTACCGATAAATCCCTTTCTCTGATTCCACAGGTGGCACTGGAATCACAGTGGGGAATAGAGGGCAACCTTTAGGAGCATGGGCACTTAAACAAAAATTATAAGTGTGGCAAGCTCCTCCCCTCTACTTCCCCTCTTACAGGCAGTCTGAAGAGATGTGCCCTGATGGAGCTGGAGAGAGCACTCGTCCAAGAGGAGGATACACCCCACACAAGGACAACAAGCATAACAAGTGAAAACAAAAGTTGAGACGAACAAACACTGAAGAGTAAACCCTGCAATGCAGTCTAATAACAGCAACAACCCTGGCAGGAGACTATGTAGCAGCCCGACAGAGCTGTTGAATGGAAACTCCCCTAGCAGCAGCCCAAGAGGAACGTAAGAAACAGATTTAAATCCCACGGCGAGGTGGGAGGCCTGAATGGAGGTTAAAGGCGTAAGACCCCCTGAAAGAAGGTTTGTATTTGAGGAAGTAAGGCCAACTTCTGGAAAAAAATGGAGAGCAGAAACCTGGACTTTTAAGGAGCCCAATCTCAGGCCTGCAGAAAGACCCGCCTGAAGGAAGAGCAACAGGTGAGCTAACTTAAAGATGCGAGGCGAAACCTGACGACCCTCACACCAAGAGACATATGCCTTCAAAATGCAGTAATAATGTACCAAAGTGACCTTTTCTGGCACGCAGCATGGTGGGGGTGCCGGATGGCTCCCCGACAGTCGGGATTCCAACTGCTCCCTCGTGGGGGTCCACGACCCCCATAGAGGGATAATAAAATAGGTGGCAAGCACTGCTTGCCACCGTGCCCGCAGCGTGGCGAGCGCAGCGAGCCCGCAAGGGACTTCATTGCGCTCCCCACGCTGTGCAGTCGGGATTCCGACGTCTGAGTAATGACTGTCGGAATACCGACTGTCGGGGAAATATACCACACCCGCATGGTGGGTATAACTGCGGAAGGTATGCCCGCTCTTCATAAGATGGCCCTCTCAGTAACCAAACCGTCAAATGAAGCCGACTTAAGTCCGGATGGCGGAATGGCCTCTGAGATAGCAGGTCTTCTCGAAGAGGCAGGGGCCACGGTTCATCCACCAACAGAGAGGTTAGATTGGTGTACCAAGCTCTGCGAGGCTAGTCTGGCTCTATTAGAAGAACCGTTACCTTTTCTCTGTCTATCCTCTGGAACTGGGGTAGCCAAATCCAGTCCTCGAGAGCTACCAACAGTTAATGTTTTCCAGATCTCCTCACAGAACCACAAGTGAAAGTAATTAGCTCCACCTGTGGATCTTTTAAAATGTGTTAGTGAGTAATGAGGACTGCTGCACCTGTGCAGCAGCTAGGTTGTCTGGAAAATGTGCTCTGTTGGTAGCTTTTGAGGACTGGAGTTGGCTACCACTGCTCTGGAGGATTCGAGGTAGCAGCGGAAGAAGAGGGAAGAGGTAACACCAAGGGAGAATGAGGGTGTCCACCCCTACTGCTACTGGGTCTCGTGTCCGCGCACAGTACAGGGGTAACTGATGGTTGCATTGGGATGCCATAAAGTCTATTTGAGGGCAACCCCAACGACGGATGAGGATCTGAAAAACCTGAGGATGAGGCATCCACTCTCCCTGGTGTACCTTGTGGCGGCTGAGGTAATCGGCCTCCCAATTGTCCACGCCAGCAATGAAGACCGCTGAGATGACCTCGAGGTGGTCCTGGGCCCAGAGGAGGATCTGACTGACCTCTTTCATTGGGGCGCGGCTTCGAGTTCCCCCCTGTTTGTTGACGTACGCTACTGCTGTGGCGTTGTCTGATTGAACTCTGACGGAGTGTCCTTGAAGAAGATCCTCCACTTCCCGTAGAGCGTTGTATATTGCTCGAAGTTCCAGGATGTTAATGGGAAGTAGAGCCTCCTGTGGAGTCCAAAACCCCTGAAACTGGTGACCTCCTGTGACAGCCCAAACCGTAAGGCTGGCGTCCGTCGTGAAGAGGGTCCAAGTGCAGAGGTCGAACCTCTTGCCCTGTCTGAGGTTGTTGGTGTTGAGCTACCAAGCTAGGGACATTCTGGCTCTTGGTGAGAGACCAATCCAGTGGTGAAGGGTGAGGTAAGAACCCGACCACTGTTGGAGGCGTAGCTGGAACAGCCGGATCGGAAACAACCGTACTGTATCGCTTCGAATGTAGCCACTATTTTTCCCAGGAGGCGAGTGCAGAGGTGTACTGAGACTGGAACCAAACATTTCTGAAAAGACGTAAAAGTGGTCCCACCCTGGTTTCCCCCAAGTGGGAGGGAAGCAAGTCATGCTGAGGGTTTGGCGGAAGACTTGGCCTCCTGGGAGGCGAAGGAGGTCCCTCTACCTCGACCCTTACCCTCTTGTCCAGAGGAAGTGGGAGGCCTGGGACGGCCCCGAAACTTAGGTTGGTGACGAAAGGACTGAAAGGAAGGGCCCTGAGCAAGCCTCTTGGGGAGGAGGCGGAGGTGCAGCCGAGGGAAGAAAGGTTGATTTTTTCCCCCTTGGGCTTGGGAAATAATTTTGTCTAATTCGGGCCCAAATAGAATCTCTCCCAAGAATGGTAGAGCGTCAACTGCCCATTTAGATTTCGCATCAGCTTGCCATTGGCGCAACCAAATCGCTCTACGAGCAGAGATAGAGAGTGCTGAAATGCGGGCTGCTACTCCAAAAGCATCAGATGATGCTTCAATGACATAGGCCAAAGCCCCCCGGATGTGTTCCGCCAGTCTGGCAACCTCAGACAACTCAGGGTACTTTTTAAGTTCCTGAGAGAGCTGGGAGGCCCAGATTTCCATAGCCCTGTTATTCCAGCAGCTTTCCTGCGCCAGGCTTTGAAGGAAACTTGCTGCAGAATATATTGTCTTTAAGGTGGACTCCAGTTTCTTATCCGAAGTGTCCGTGAGAGAGGAAACACCAGGAATGGGAAGAACAGTCTTCTTAGCCAGTAAGGAGACTGAGGGATCCACAACCATTGGAGTCTCACATGACCACCTACTGTCTGCAGGAAAAGGATATGAATTAAGGAATTTACTGGACACCTGGAACCGTTTGTCTGGGTGAAGCTAAGCAGGTTTTAAGAGGCTGTCTAATTCCTTGTTTAGGTTTTTTCCAAAAAAATGTGGCGATCCAGAGGATGCCATCCACAATGTTTAAGTTAGACTTTACCATAGTGATATGGTCCTCTAAACCCTGCGAAGCAGGTTCAACAAACTGTTGAATCTCTTCTACTGGGCCTTCAAACTCCCCCTCCTCCGAGAGGCATTTCCTCATCTGACCCTGCCCTCTCAATGCTTGCAAACAATCTCTTGGAAGCAGTGTTTGTAGGGGGATCCACAGGAGCCTGAGCCTTTGAGGCTAGGGTCCTGGTAAGGGATTCCACCGCCGAAGTTAGTTCAGCCTGTTGGGACCTAGCAGCATCCCTATCCCTTTGAAAGGCAGACCGTTCAGAGGAGAGATTAGAAATGACCTCTGATGCCCATACAGGAATGTCCTGTTGTGGCGGCAACACGGGCAGCTGGGTACATTAATCACAATTAAGGGTACCCTCCGTCTGAGGTGTAAATTTAGTGTGACACCTCTTACAAACTGCCTTCTGAGGAACTTTAGAGTTACCTCCTGCCATGCTTGTGTGTCACACACACACACACACACACACAATCAACACTATGCACACATAATGAGCAAAGGTTGTAAAATGGGAATAAAGGAGAAGGCTGCCACTGTCAATGCTGCGCTGGAGGTCAAGGACACAGAAGTGCTCTGACACAATTTACATACAACCTATACTCCTAAACAGCTCAAGTCCTCACTGTACTTAACCAGCCCATGACCTTTAGTAGGTCAACAGTCGCAGCAAGTCCCCTTCTGAGGCCTGTAGCGACAGCAGAAGTCGGTACCAGTCTATCAGTCAGCTCCGGCTGTACAGGAGAAGAAGCACCTGAGGAGTTGGGAGCAGGAGATGCGACAGGCCTCACCCCCTGAAACAGGCGCGCTGCTTGAAAAGCCCGCTGACCCTCACCGTACTTCAGCCCGGTCTCCCTGCTAACAGAAAGCCGAGTAATACTTACAACTGCTGCTCTGCCGGTGGCAGTGTTGCTGGGGGGACCGTGACGCAAGCCGCGGCGTCCGGGGACCCTGGCGCAGACTGCATGCAGTGGTGCTGGGGTCCTCCCGGCAGCTCCCACGTCGCTGTGCCTGTCTGTCCTCATAGTGTAAAATGAAGATCAAATAAAATAAAACTCCTAACTGCCCAGCTAGAGCAGAACGACCCAGCTCCTGAAGGGCACATTCTAAGACTGCCTGTAAGAGGGGAGGAGCTTGCCACACTCTCTATTCCCCACTGTGATTCCAGTGCCACCTAATGGATGAAGGAGAAACTAAGAAGAAAGAAGGTTTCCCATAGCAACCAACCAGAAGCCAGCTATTGTGTCTAGAAAGTTATAGATAGAATAACAGTGATTATTCCTACACCCGTGGGAGATATATACTATGGGGAATATATAACAAAAGTTCAAGCAATCAGATTTGGTCAATCATTTTCTAGGATACAAAAGAAATGATAAAATCTAATTGGTTGCTATGGGCAACATCACCTCTTCAATTTTAGAAGCTTTAGTAAATATACCATTACACCATCAGGAGGAATACTTCCCCTACGTCTGCAGGTGTATTACAGGTACACTTGCTGGGGCCGTAGGAGGAGTCACGCTACAGGCACACCTGCTGGGGCCGTAGGAGGAGTCACGCTACAGGCACACCTGCCGGGGCCGTAGGAGGAGTCACGCTACAGGCACACCTGCCGGGGCTGTAGGAGGAGTCACGCTACAGGCACACCTGCCGGGGCCGTAGAAGGAGTCACGCTACGGGCACACCTGCTGAGGGAAGTAGGAGGAGTCACGCTACAGGCACACCTGCCGGGGCCGTAGGAGGAGTCACGCTACAGGCACACCTGCCGGGGCCGTAGGAGGAGTCACGCTACAGGCACACCTGCCGGGGCCGTAGGAGGAGTCACGCTACAGGCACACCTGCCGGGGCCGTAGGAGGAGTCACGCTACGTGCACACCTGCCGGGGCCATAGGAGGAGTCACGCTACGGGCACACCTGCTGAGGGAAGTAGGAGGAGTCACACTACGGGCACACCTGCTGAGGGAAGTAGGAGGAGTCAAGCTACGGGCACACCTGCCGGGGCCGTAGGAGGAATCACGCTACAGGCACACCTGCCGGGGCGGTATGAGGAGTGACGCTACAGGCACACCTGCCGGGGCCGTAGGAGGAGTCACGCTACAGGCACACCTGCCGGGGCCGTAGGAGGAGTCACGCTACGGGCACACCTGCCGGGGCCGTAGGAGGAATCATGCTACAGGCACACCTGCCGGGGCCGTAGGAAGAGTCACGCTACGGGCACACCTGTCGGGGCCGTAGGAGGAGTCACGCTACGGGCACACCTGTCGGGGCCGAGTCACGCTGTGAACATCCGGTAGGAGGAGTCACACTGTACAATGCCTCTCTATATTGTCAGTTATACTGTACATACCTTATAATTAAAGAACTTTGTAACATGAGCAAAGAGTTCAAAGCAAAAATCCAGTTCAATGGTCTCTTCCAGGTGGTCAGCGGCCATACACCGCGCTGCAAACCATCCCATCTGCCGCGCCTGTGTCCAGAGCCGCATCTGTTGGACAATAGTACAAATTACAATGTATCACAGCGTATGCCGCATAGGACATGTGGTGCCACATGCAGCACATGTGGAGATATACAGATGTGTGTGTAATATATATATATATATATATATATATATATATATATATATATATATATATATATATATATATATATATATATATATATATATATATATATATATATATATATATATATATATATATATATATATATGGTGGCACTCAAAGACTAAAGATGCAGATGAAGAAACGACTATTTCCATCAAATCTACTTTTTGAAGGTACGCAGACCCCGTCAACATATATAGGTAGGTATCACATACGTGTGTGTGTGGCTGCCGCTGACCACCAGGGGATTGCCCTAGTGTACAAGGTCTCAATGACCGTCTCTGCCTCCATCATTTTGTATAAGTAGGTCCTTATGCCAACAATGTCTATAATCAAAACGGGAAGGAGAAAAAGTATTGTAGATTATAGACGGCACATTCCATTAAAAATACCTATAGGGAAATAGTTTGTCTGATCTAACCTAACATATGGAGCGGTCAGTAGACCTTTTAACCCTTTAAGGTACTAATATATGTGATTAATATAGCACCCCAAGGGGGAAGGAAAATAGTCTGAGTGACAGTGTAAGTAAATACTCACTTTTTGCAGTTAAATGGTATTCACCACTCTCTGGTCTAATTATTGTAACAACTAGTATTTCAATTCCAAATGTGGTCCCTATTGAAATAGGGTATCCAGACAGATAAGTTGTATTTCCATCAGTCTTAAATAAATGTATTACTCTACTAGGTATCCCTGAAATGTGATATATAAATCATTTGGTACTTGTGTAGTTTCACGGCGCCAGGGAGTCTGGATTTAGACGCTTTAGCGTGTGCCGGGGTGTCTAGTTTAGAAGCCCCGTACGTCAGTGGTGTGCCGGGGTGTCCAGTTTACATGCCCCCATTGTCAGCGGTGTGCAGGACTGTCTCTTTCACTGTGGAACTACAAGTACCACAGTGACCTGTCAGCGCTGGGCAGCGCGCGCTGCTGCTGCCCAGCGCTCCGCTGATAACGTACATTACATATGTAAAGCAGCCACGCGCTGCGCTGAGAACATCTAGAGCGGCACGCGCACAGTTAAACACAGTCTGGCAAGCTGGCAAGTTTCAAACACAGACTGTGCGCGCGGCCGATCAATTGATTTGTGACTTATTTTAATTTACATTTCGGTTACTTTTTCTTAGTTGGATCCCAGATCAAACCACATGGTACCTATTTATGTAACTATTGTAGATGCTTGCCTTTTTAAAGTTCTTCATCACTGTCACTCAATGAAACTATTTTTATTACCTTTCACATTTATTTTCACCATGACACAGGTTCATTTGCTATATATATATATATATATATATATATATATATATATATATATAACCATTGATGCCCATTACACCCCATTCTGTGATGGCAATTACCCAATGCTGCCCACACCGTAATGCCCATTACGCCCCATACCATGATGCCCATTACACCGCACAATGTGATGTCCACAGTGCCAGATATGCCCCCACAGTGCCAGATATTCCGCCACAGTGCCAGATACATATATGCCTCCACAGTGCCAGATACACATATGCCTCCACAGTGCCAGATATGCCCCCACAGTGCCAGATACACATATGCCTCCACAGTGCCAAATACACATATGCCCCCACAGTGCCAGATACACATATGCCCCCACAGTGCCAGATACACATATGCCCCCACAGTGCCAGATACACATATGCCCCCACAATGCCAGATACACATATGCCCCCACAGTGCCAGATACACATATGCCCCCACAGTGCCAGATACACATATGCCCCCACAGTGCCAGATACACATATGCCCCCACAGTGCCAGATACACATATGCCCCCACAGTGCCAGATACACATATGCCCCCACAGTGCCAGATACACATATGCCCCCACAGTGCCAGATACACATATGCCCCCACAGTGCCAGATACACATATGCCCCCACAGTGCCAGATACACATATGCCCCCACAGTGCCAGATACACATATGCCTCCACAGTGCCAGATACACATATGCCCCCACAGTGCCAGATACACATATGCCCCCACAGTGGCAGACACATATTCCCCCACAGTGCCAGATATGCCCCCACAGTACCAGATACACATATGCCCCCACAGTGCCAGATACACATATGCCTCCACAGTGCCAGATACACATATGCCCCCACAGTGCCAGATACACATATGCCCCCACAGTGCCAGATACACATATGCCCCCACAGTGCCAGATACACATATGCCCCCACAGTGCCAGATACACATATGCCCCCACAGTGCCAGATACACATATGCCCCCACAGTGGCAGACACATGTTCCCCCACAGTGCCAGATACACATATGCCCCCACAGTGGCAGACACATTCCCCCACAGTGGCAGACACATTCCCCCACAGTGCCAGATACACATATGCCCCCACAGTGCCAGATATGCCCCCACAGTGGCAGACACATATTCCCCCACAGTGCCAGAGACACATATGCCCCCACAGTGCCAGAGACACATATTCCCCCACAGTGCCAGATATTCCCCCACAGTGCCAGAGACACATATTCCCCCACAGTGCCAGATATTCCCCCACAGTGCCAGAGACACATATTCCCCCACAGTGCCAGATATTCCCCCACAGTGCCAGAGACACATATGCCCCCACAGTGCCAGATATGCCCCCACAGTGGCAGACAAATATTCCCCCACAGTGCCAGATATTCCCCCACAGTGCCAGAGACACATATGCCCCCACAGTGCCAGATATGCCCCCACAGTGCCAGATATGCCCCCACAGTGGCAGATATTGCTGGGGGGAGGGGGGGGGGGGGGAGATATGCCCCCACAGTGATAGATATTGCTGGGGGGAGCGTGGAGGGGGGGGAGAGCGCTTACCCAGTCCCTGTCTGCGGCCCGCGCTGGACCTCCTGCGCTGGCCGCGGCTTCCAAACACTGACGCGGCTACAGGAAAATGGCCGCCGGCCTCCTGCACTGAGTACATGTCCTCAATGCAGGGGGCCGGCGGCCATTTTCCTGTAGCCGCGGCCGTGTTCTGCTTCTGGAAGCCGCGGCCAGCGCAGGAGGTCCAGCGCGGGCCGCAGACAGGGACTGGGTAAGGGTGCCGGGGGGGCATATGGCACCCTGCCCCCCGGCCCAGCCCGACATTGGTCCGCGCCCTGGAGTAGGCGCTGCCGGAGTGTGCGCTGCCTGCCCCAGCCCCCTGCCGGACACGCCCCCCCCGGCCTGCTGCCGTTGGCTAATTGGTCCTGACGCACTTCTTTCCATGAAGTCGTGCTGTATGGCTATTTGGCTACATGTGTCAGCTGGGAGGGGGTGTGTGACCCCGCTCAGCGTTACGGACACAGTGTCCGGATGATTGGTATATATATATAATGTTTTTTTCCATTAATTCTTGTTTACATCATCCTGAGGACGGGGTCTGCGTACCACGAAATGTAGATTTATTTGATGGAATAAAATTGTCCAGTTTCTTCACCTGCATCTTAAGTCTCTGGGCGCCACTTTCCCCGTAATCTTATATTGTATGTAATACACATACACACACTATATATATATATATAAAGCCAGCAGTCCCTTGCTTGAATAAAGGTATCTGCACCTGGTGCCTTCCTCAGCTCCAACCTGTATTCAGGGCGGCCTTGGTATATGTGTCACAGACGGCACTCAGGCGACTTCCAAAAAGAAGAGACCATGCAGATTTCATCAAGATCTTACGAGATTTATTCTCATCATCCTGGTGACGAGAATAAATCTCGAACGATCTTGATGAAACCTGCATGGTCTCTTCTTTCTGGAAGTCGTCAGTGCCGCCTGTGACACATTATATATATATATATATATATATATATATATATATATATATATATATATATATATATATATATATATGAAGTGGCGCAGAAAGGATGACTGTACGGAGCAGGAATGATGGCCTGATATAGGACACAGAGAAACAATCTAATTGTCAGCTCCTGGGGTAACCTTGCACAATAAGCCACTGTACACCCAACACCACATGTTCCTGATTATTAAACACTTCCAGCTACAGACAGTCACTATCCGCACTGTGTGCCGCACCTGCTGCCAGAAAGGGCTGGGGGTCCATGCCACGGTACATATATCCCCGGCAGCGTACACGTTCCTCACCGACGTCCGCATGTGATCGTCCACTCGCAGTCCTCCGTCTTCTCCTAAATCAAACTACAAGTGCGCTGATCTTAGTTACTGGCAATTACATGAATTGTATATTTGTGTGAGTGTTTATGAGTGTGAAGGGTTGTGTATGTATTTGTATGTACTGTATAGATGTATGAATGCTTGTATATGTGTGTATGCTGTAATGGTTATATTACTGCCTCACAGCGCTGAGGACATGGGTTCCATTTCCACCATGGCCCTGTGTGGAGTTTGTATATTCTCCCCGTGCTTGCACGGGTTTCCTCCCACAATCCAAAAATATACAACTGGTAAAACAGAATTTTCTATTTCCATAGCGATTTTATATAAATCACTTTGGAAATTGTGCAAAAACAGATTTTTCTGAGAGGTTATGGTTTAAACGCAGTGCACCACAGGTGAAGTCTGCTGATGCGTATTCGGTGAATTAAAGGGTATTTCCCAAACAAGATATATGTATAAGGTTTAGCAAAACACCATACACTTCAGTGCCTCCACCTTCACACGCATGTGAAGGTGGAGGCTCTGAACCTTAGAAAAATCTGTTTTACCCGCTGGTGTTGCTATATAATAGCGGGAGGAATCCCACAACTGTTTATTATAGACCTAAGTCTGCTGAGAACAATAGAACTTGGTATCCACATCATATAAGGTAAATATAGCGATCATGTGACACATTACAAAGATCAAATGAACAATAGAACTTTTTAGTTTAATCTGGCGTATTATAGTAATTAAAGTCTGTCTCCATAATAACGGTTATTAAAATAAACCATAGGATATGTTTTTTTAAATTGTTTTTAAGAAAATAAACACGCGGCCTCACAGCTGCAACAAATCGGCAGCCATATTGGATACAGTATAAATATGGATCCAGTGGCAACACGGAACCACCTTTGAAAAAGGCAGTTTAACTGCCGAAATGCGTCTGTGGTGCCAAATACCACCAGCTTCTCCTTGGTGTATGGATACTTTACTACCATTGGACCAAGGATTGTCCCGAACCAGACCATAGCACTCCAAATTCTTGCATCGACCCACCAATTACATCTTTGTGGGCTCAAGAACTCCCTCCGGATAAAGAGTCTCCACTCCAGGAACTCATGGGACTATTGAGCCAACTACAAGAGACATGTACACATAGTGGAGGTTATTCTGATCGGTGCGGCCAAACGTGCGTACGTTCGCTATTAACGTACGCTAGCCGCACGCGGCCGTTGGGGTTAAGTCCACCCACAACTCTGCCGCATACGTACGGGCATAAACAACGTAGAAGGGGAGTGGCGTACTAATGAGCGTACGCCAACGTACACGGACGGGCCAGCCCTTACACTCCGACAACTGGCGTACAACTGAGCGTACGCCGCCGTTTACGGACGTCTCTCGTCCGTCTTCCCACCGCCTTCTTGCGGAGATCTGAGCGTACGCCAGCTTGCACGGACGGGTCCCTATTGTTTTCAATAGAAAAGTCAGCTTATGTCACCGCTCGTGAGAGTGAGCGTACGTCCGTGTACGCTGACATACCCTTCATATATATGGACCTGCAAATGTTGCCTTTCAACTATAATTATGAAAATTAATTAATTGATTGAATTAATTAATGTGCAAAATAGTGGCCATGGGATTAAAACATTGCTGAAACATCCTTTGTAGGTGTTAGATGTGGTTTATGTTATTGTATCATAAATACAAAACCTATGTTTGTATTAGAGTGAACACGTCGACACATGTCGACTTGTGTCGATTGAGTGTGCTACTGTGTAAAGTCTATGAAAGCACGTAGTGAATGTGTATAACTGTTTAACAAATACCTACCTTAGCATATATAAGCAGGTCTTACAAAGATTCTTACCTTAAATTAAACAAACCTTTAAATGTAGAGAAGTATAGAAAGATAAGCTTCCAATGTGTTAGAGTGGTGTGTGTGGCTTGCAGGTAGTGAAATCATGGTTTGGACTTAATAGACTGCAGCATTGCTTATTACATTCAGGTGTATGTGTTTGGTAGTAATCAGCGTTAATTAGCAAACTCAGGCGCACGCTGGCATGCGGTATCTGTAGGGGTGGTTTGAGGTGGCGGTTGGCGGCCGCCTGTTCTGTGTCCGAAATAAACGGTGCCTTAGTCGATCGTGCGGTAGTAGCACCGCTCATTTTTGGTGCACACCCCCGTGTACGCCCATATTTACGCCCATTTTCCCTCATTATTTCAGCCGCTCCCCTCTTCACGCCCCTATGCCGCCCCCAATACCGTACACTCGCGTACAGGTTTTTTCGCACGTAGAGACCCGTCCGTAAGCGTTGGTGAGCGGTCGCGCCTGCGCATTGGCGAATGTACGCATGCGCAGATCATAAAAAATCCCGGGACGTACGCGTACGGCCCGGCCGCTCCAACCAGAGGCATTGCTTATTGAGGGGAATGTTATAAGGTCGCACGGTCATCCTAGGAGTGGTACTGCACTATATTATTAAATGCCATTGTGAGAGACTGCCATTAATTCATGGTTACAACAAATTTTATATAAATTTTATTCATGTTTTTTTTATATTCTGTAATAAATATTATTAGTATCCTCAATTATCCCGTGGTAATTTAATTTGATCCTTCCTCAAAATAAATGCTATGTTCTTTTGTATTCGTGTGTGTGTTTAAAGTTGTGTATAATTAAAGGGTTGTGTGTATAAGCATGAATGGTTGTGTGTGTGTGTGTGTGTGTGTGTGTGAGTGTAAATGGCTGTGTGTGTGTGTGTGTGTGTGTGACCATCATATAGTAGTAAAATCTCCAGGTCTCACGTTATTTCCCGGTATAAACGCCTCTATATTTGGGACCACGCCTGTTGCGCTGATAATCAGATCACAGCCGTAGATTCTCCCATTAGTTAGTTCCGCGTACACCGGCCACGCTCCTAGAAGACAGTAAAGGCAAATGAGTGACCAGATTACGCCCCATATTACTTCCCTCATGGGCCATGGAAATGCTCTATATAAAGGTGGGTTACCACATACCACAACAGCCAATCAGGAGCTTGCTCTGCACATTAAAGCTCTGATGTAATGCATAAACCACCCATGTGCCATAGTATCCAACAAGGAACTGACATCGGGAATGGCCCTAATATGGGTAAGGATTTGCACTGGAAGGCACATTGCTCCTGTCACTCTCATTCACAATCGTAAGATGTTGGAAAGCAGAAGCTGTCTCCATGCTCATAAGCCCAACACCACCTCTCTATACTTTGTATATACAGTAGGGTTGCTCTCTCATTTGCACATCTGCACCCAGCCCCCTGCAATGCCTCATGGTAACAAGTGGTAAAAAGCAGAAGCATTCCTCAGCTCTCTCAGGGACATTGGTGCTCTTATCTAACAGGAGAGTTACTGCCATACATCACTGGGCTGTCTGATTCCATCAGAACGTAGGAGCTAAGCAGTGATTGGCCAAGTTAGTACCTGTAAGGGAGACCACTCTGGTGCCAGACAGCAGAAGCGCCATATGTTCTGTGGGAGAAGCACTATCACCTTTTCTCATCCCTTATAGGTCTGTGACATTATATCAAATAAGTCTTCTAAGTATAGTAATTAAGGAGGTGTGGTCTCAGGCGGAACCAACTGTATATCTCCAAATGCTGAATGTACCTGCTTAAATAACTGTATTTATAATGATGTAAGCACCTTATGCTTTCAATAAAGTGAACAGGAGAACCAGTTATGCAAAAGTCTTTTGGGTTCTCTTTTGGTAATTTCTTCTTCTACCTTTTTCAGATCATCAGTAATGGGCAACAAGGAATCGACATGACCAAGAAGGAACGGACATCGGTAACGACGAATAAAGAACTGGCATCGGTAATGGTCAATAAGGAACTGACGTCAGTAATGGCCACTATGGAACCGACGTCAGTAATGGCCAATAAGGAACCAACGTCAGTAACGGCGAATAAGGAACTGACATCGGTAACGACGAATAAAGAACTGGCGTCGGTAATGGGCAATAAGGAACGGACATCAATAATGGCCAATAAGGAACTGACGTCAATAAGGGCCAATAAGGAACTGACGTCAGTAATGGCCAATAAGGAACTGACGTCAGTAATGGCCAATAAGGAACGGACGTCAGTAATGGCCAATAAGGAACGGACGTCAGTAATGGCCAATAAGGAACGGACGTCAGTAATGGCCAATAAGGAACGGACTTCAATAATGGCCAATAAGGAACGGATGTCAGTAATGGCCAATAAAGGACGCATTTGCCAGTGCTCCATGTTACATACTGACAAATGCCTCCTTTTCAAACCCCCAATATCCATGCCAGCCCGAAGCGTGGCGAGCGGACGCGTTATGCGTCCTCCGACCTTTTCATACCCCCACTATCCACGTCAGCGTGGAGTTGATATTATAAAGTGTGGTGAGCACAGCGAGCCACCGAGCCCGAAGCGTGGCGAGCGGACGCGTAAAACAAGCCCGAAGCGTGGAGAGCGGACATGGAATACACATCAAGTAATCTGCATGCGCTCGCCACACTTTATAAAATCAACTCCACGCTGACGTGGATAGTGGGGGTATGAATAGGTTGGGCGGAGCTCGCTGCGGGAACACTACACTGATTCTGACAGGGACACTACGCTGTGAAACTACACAAGTACAAGGTAATTCCAGACTGAACCTGTAGAGGTCACCAGACACTCACAAAGCGCCAATTGCTGTGTCAGGGAATATTCTACCACTACTGCATGTGATACTGTGTATTACATGGCCACAGAGCATTCAGCTAGCAAGGAGCAGAACAGTAATAAGCTTCACACACAAAGTGGCCCTTATACCGCACAGCTGTGTACATCGGGGGCTGCAGCCTTTATACCGCGCAGCTGTGTACATGGGGGGGGGCGCGCAGCCCTTATAACGCGCAGCTGTGTACATCAGGGGGCTGCAGCCCTTATACCGCGCAGCTGTGTACATGGGGGGGGCGCAGCCCTTATACCGCGCAGCTGTGTACATCGGGGGCTGCAGCCCTTATACCGCGCAGCTGTGTACATCGGGGGCTGCAGCCCTTATACCGCGCAGCTTTGTACATCAGGGGGCTGCAGTCCTTATACCGCGCAGCTGTGTACATCAGGGGGCTGCAGTCTTTATACCGCGCAGCTGTGTACATCGGGGGGCTGCAGTCCTTATACCGCACAGCTGTGTACATCGGGGGCTGCAGCCCTTATACCGCGCAGCTGTGTACATCGGGGACTGCAGCCCTTATACCGCGCAGCTGTGTACATGGGGGGGGCCGCAGCCCTTATACCGCGCAGCTGTGTACATGGGGGGGCCGCAGCCCTTATACCGCACAGCTGTGTACATCGGGGGCTGCAGCCCTTATACCGCGCAGCTGTGTACATCGGGGGCTGCAGCCCTTATACCGCGCAGCTGTGTACATCGGGGACTGCAGCCCTTATACCGCGCAGCTGTGTACATCGGGGACTGCAGCCTATATACCGCGCAGCTGTGTACATGGGGGGTTGCAGCCCTAATACCGCGCAGCTGTGTACATCTGGGGCTGCAGACCTTATACCGCGCACCTGTGTACATGGGGGGCTTCAGCCCTTATACCGCTCAGCTGCGTACATCGGGGGGCTGCAGCCCTTATACCGCGCAGCTGCGTACATCGAGGGCTGCAGCCCTTATACCGGGCAGCTGTGTACATGGGGGACTGCAGCCCTTATACCGCACAGCTGTGTACATGGAGGGGCCGCAGCCCTTATACCGCGCAGCTGTGTACATCAGGGGCTGCAGCCCTTATACCGCGCAGCTGTGTACATCGAGGGCTGCAGCCCTTATACCGCGCAGCTGTGTACATGGGGGGCCTGCAGCCCTTATACCGCGCAGCTGCCTACATCGAGGGCTGCAGCCCTTATACCGGGCAGCTGTGTACATGGGGGGACTGCAGCCCTTATACCGCACAGCTGTGTACATGGAGGGGCCGCAGCCCTTATACCGCGCAGCTGTGTACATCAGGGGCTGCAGCCCTTATACCGCGCAGCTGTGTACATGGAGGGGCCGCAGCCCTTATACCGCGCAGCTGTGTACATCAGGGGCTGCAGCCCTTATACCGCGCAGCTGTGTACATCGGGGGGCTGCAGCCCTAATACCGCGCAGCTGTGTACATGGAGGGGCCGCAGCCCTTATACCGCGCAGCTGTGTACATCAGGGGCTGCAGCCCTTATACCGCGCAGCTGTGTACATTGGGGGGCTGCAGCCCTTATACCGCGCAGCTGTGTACATGGAGGGGCCGCAGCCCTTATACCGCGCAGCTGTGTACATCAGGGGCTGCAGCCCTTATACCGCGCAGCTGTGTACATCGGGGGGCTGCAGCCCTTATACCGCGCAGCTGCGTACATGGGGGCCTGCAGCCCTTATACCGGGCAGCTGTGTACATGGGGGCCTGCAGCCCTTATACCGGGCAGCTGTGTACATCGGGGGGCTGTAGCCCTTATACCGCACAGCTGTGTACATCGGGGGCTGCAGCCCTTATACCGCGCAGCTGTGTACATCGGGGACTGCAGCCCTTATACCGCGCAGCTGTGTACATGGGGGGGCCGCAGCCCTTATACCGCGCAGCTGTGTACATGGGGGGGCCGCAGCCCTTATACCGCACAGCTGTGTACATCGGGGGCTGCAGCCCTTATACCGCGCAGCTGTGTACATCGGGGGCTGCAGCCCTTATACCGCGCAGCTGTGTACATCGGGGACTGCAGCCCTTATACCGCGCAGCTGTGTACATCGGGGGGCTGCAGCCCTTATACCGCGCAGCTGCGTACATGGGGGCCTGCAGCCCTTATACCGGGCAGCTGTGTACATGGGGGCCTGCAGCCCTTATACCGGGCAGCTGTGTACATCGGGGGGCTGTAGCCCTTATACCGCGCAGCTGCGTACATCGGGGGGCTGTAGCCCTTATACCGCGCAGCTGTGTACATCGGGGGGCTGTAGCCCTTTTACCGCGCAGCTGTGTACATCGGGGGCTGCAGCCCTTATACTGAACAGATGTGTACATCGGGGGGCTGCAGCCCTTGTACCGTGCAGCTGGGTATATCGGGGGCTGCAGCCCTTATACCGCGCAGCTGTGTACATCGAGGGCTGCAGCCCTTATACCGCGCAGCTGTGTACATGGGGGGCCTGCAGCCCTTATACCGCGCAGCTGCCTACATCGAGGGCTGCAGCCCTTATACCGGGCAGCTGTGTACATGGGGGGACTGCAGCCCTTATACCGCACAGCTGTGTACATGGAGGGGCCGCAGCCCTTATACCGCGCAGCTGTGTACATCAGGGGCTGCAGCCCTTATACCGCGCAGCTGTGTACATGGGGGGCTGCAGCCCTTATACCGCGCAGCTGTGTACATCGGGGGCTGCAGCCCTTATACTGAACAGATGTGTACATCAGAGGCTACAGATCATACATTGTACAGCTGTGTATATATTGGAGGCTACAGACCGTACAATGGGACTTATTCAGATCTGATTGCAGGGCAAATTTGTTCTCAATATGGACAAAACCATGTGCACTGCAGGTGTGTGTGTGTGTGTGTGTGTGTGTGTGGGGGGGGGGGGGGGGGTATTTGGTTTCTGTGCAGGGTAAATACTGACTGTTGTATTCTTACACTGCAGTTTAGATATCAGTTTGAACTCACCCCATCCAAATCTAACTCTCTGCACCTGATAGATCTGCCCCACCTGCAGTGCACATGGTTTTGTCCATTTTGAGAAGAATTTTGCCCTGCGATCAGATCTGAATAAGCCCCATTGTACAGATGTGAGTTGGCTATTAGGCTGCCTGCAGTACTTGCCTGGGTCAGGGGTGGCGCTGTCCTCCATACTCTCACTCCTGGGAGCAGATAACATTGGACTATTTAACCCCTGGAATTCCTCCTGAAGGAAGATCCTCTGCACCTCACACTGACACTCGATGTGGACACGATGGGAAAACTGGGAGGGAGATGAAGGTTATCACAGGGAACGAGCACGGAAAACCCAGGGAGAAGGGGACAATAAACATCAACTGACCTCCTGAGCAGCTTTTAGATTCACCCCTTCATGCCAGTCCGGTCCCAGGGCACTGCCAAGCCGACTCTCTGCTCGCTCTGAGAGGAAAGAAAACAGATTGCACCCAGGACCATCGCACAGACTATGTCATTACTGTGATGCCAAGGCTCCACGTATGTATGTATGTATGTATGTATGTGTATATATATATATATATATATATATATATATATATATATATATATATATATATATATATATATATATATATATATATATATATATATACATACATACATACACACACATACATACATACACACACTGTATACACACACATACATACACCCACACACACACGGGGTATGCCTTATAAAGCTGTGTGCTGCGCAGGTGACATTGTGCCTTACGCCGCTATGCGCCGCACAGGTGACATTGTGCCTTACGCCGCTATGCGCCGCACAGGTGACATTGTGCCTTACGCCGCTATGCGCCGCA
Organism: Crinia signifera; assembly: GCF_055691185.1. Lineage (NCBI taxonomy): Eukaryota > Metazoa > Chordata > Amphibia > Anura > Myobatrachidae > Crinia > Crinia signifera. The sequence continues at coordinate 3,685,342 of NC_139220.1, read as the reverse complement.
CAGGTGACATTGTGCCTTACGCCGCTATGTGCTGCACAGGTGACATTGTGCCTTACGCCGCTATGTGCCGCACAGGTGACATTGTGCCTTACGCCGCTATGCGCCGCACAGGTGACATTGTGCCTTACGCCACTATGCGCCGCACAGGTGACAGTGTGCCTTACGCCGCTATGCGCCGCACAGGTGACATTGTGCCTTACGCCGCTATGCGCCGCACAGGTGACATTGTGCCTTACGCCGCTATGCGCCGCACAGGTGACAGTGTGCCTTACCCGCTATGCGCCGCACAGGTGACATTGTGCCTTACGCCGCTATGCGCCGCACAGGTGACATTGTGCCTTACGCCGTTATGTGCCGCACAGGTGACATTGTGCCTTACGCCGCTATGTGCCGCACAGGTGACATTGTGCCTTACGCCGCTATGCGCCGCACAGGTGACATTGTGCCTTAAGCCGCTATGCGCCGCACAGGTGACATTGTGCCTTACGCCGCTATGCGCCGCACAGGTGACATTGTGTCTTACGCCGCTATGCGCCACACAGGTGACATTGTGTCTTACGCCGCTATGCGCCACACAGGTGACATTGTGTCTTACGCCGCTATGCGCCACACAGGTGACATTGTGTCTTACGCCGCTATGCGCCACACAGGTGACATTGTGTCTTACGCCGCTATGCGCCACACAGGTGACATTGTGTCTTACGCCGCTATGCGCCACACAGGTGACATTGTGTCTTACGCCGCTATGCGCCACACAGGTGACATTGTGTCTTACGCCGCTATGTGCCGCACAGGTGACATTGTGTCTTACGCCGCTATGTGCCGCACAGGTGACATTGTGTCTTACGCCGCTATGTGCCGCACAGGTGACATTGTGTCTTACGCTGCTATGTGCCGCACAGGTGACATTGTGCCTTACGCCGCTATGTGCCGCACAGGTGACATTGGGAGAAATTTACTAAGCCAGATACAGCTAAAAAAATTGTATTTCTTTTGCAAAATGTGAATTTTTAGGCAAATTTGTATTTTCAGGATTTACAAATACGAATGTATACACCATCAATAGAATAATAATAGGAATCCCCATTCAAATTGAAAATATGGGATATGGCCCGAGGAGGAATGAGTAACTTCACCATCAGGAGTGTACGCTCTGCGCAGTGATGGGGCCACGGAATGACCAACATTTAACAGATGAATGACCTCACCGGCAGGAGTGTACGCTCTGCGCAGTGATGGGGCCACGGAATAACCCACATGTAACAGATGAATGACCTCACCGGCAGGAGTGTACGCTCTGCGCAGTGATGGGGCCACGGAATAACCCACATGTAACAGATGAATGACCTCACCGGCAGGAGTGTACGCTCTGCGCAGTGATGGGGCCACGGAATAACCCACATGTAACAGATGAATGACCTCACCGGCAGGAGTGTACGCTCTGCGCAGTGATGAGGCCACGGAATAACCCACATGTAACAGATGAATGACCTCACCGGCAGGAGTGTACGCTCTGCGCAGTGATGGGGCCACGGAATGACCCACATGTAACAGATGAATGACCTCACCGGCAGGAGTGTACGCTCTGCGCAGTGATGGGGCCACGGAATGACCAACATTTAACAGATGAATGACCTCACCGGCAGGAGTGTACGCTCTGCGCAGTGATGGGGCCACGGAATAACCAACATGTAACAGATGAATGACCTCACTGGCAGGAGTGTACGCTCTGCGCAGTGATGGGGCCACGGAATAACCCACATGTAACAGATGAATGACCTCACTGGCAGGAGTGTACGTTCTGCGCAGTGATGGGGCCACGGAATAACCCACATGTAACAGATGAATGACCTCACCGGCAGGAGTGTACGTTCTGCGCAGCAATGGGGCCACGGAATAAACAGCGTGTGGCGGATGAATGACCTCACCGGCACTAGTGTACGTTCTGCGCAGTGATGTGGCCACGGAATAACCAGCGCGTGGCGGATGAATGACCTCACCGGCATTAGTGTACGCTCTGCGCAGTGATGTGGCCACGGAATAACCAGCGTGTTGCGGATGAATGACCTCACCGGCAGTAGTGTACGCTCTGCGCAGTGATGGGGCCACGGAATAACCAGCGTTTGGCGGATGAATGACCTCACCGGCACTAGTGTACGCTCTGCGCAGTGATGTGGCCACGGAATAACCAGCGTGTGGCGGATGAATGACCTCACCGGCACTAGTGTACGCTCTGCGCAGTGATGTGGCCACGGAATAACCAGCGTGTTGCGGATGAATGACCTCACCGGCAGGAGTGTACATTCTGCGCAGTGATGTGGCCACGGAATAACCAGCGTTTGGCGGATGAATGACCTCACCGGCACTAGTGTACGCTCTGCGCAGTGATGTGGCCACGGAATAACCAGCGTGTGGTGGATGAATGACCTCACCGGCACTAGTGTACGCTCTGCGCAGTGATGTGGCCACGGAATAACCAGCGTTTGGCGGATGAATGACCTCACCGGCACTAGTGTACGCTCTGCGCAGTGATGGGGCCACGGAATAACCAGCGTTTGGCGGATGAATGACCTCACCGGCACTAGTGTACGCTCTGCGCAGTGATGGGGCCACGGAATAACCAGCGTGTTGCGGATGAATGACCTCACCGGCACTAGTGTACGCTCTGCGCAGTGATGTGGCCACGGAATAACCAGCGTGTGGTGGATGAATGACCTCACCGGCAGGAGTTTCTGTGGTGTATTTGGTCCTCTTGCAGGTCAGGGGGGTCTGAGGTTTATCAGATTTCAGCTGCGGGATCAGAAATTCGGCAGCTCCAGGATCAAAGAACGTGTTACCGATGGATTTATCCTTCACAGCCCAGATGACTTCACATCCTTCAATCTCATACCTGCAAATGGCACACACAAGGCTTAGTACCACATGTGGCTGACAGCCAATCACTGTGCTCTCCCAGTACCGGCCAGTACCGGCTTCGAACCGCAGAATGGCTACCCAATCACTGTACAGATGGTCCTAATATGCCTATAGCGGTCTTTATAAACGGCTGTGGCCCCTCCCCCACGAGCGCTCTGTTCTAGGTCTGTTATTTGGGTGATATTATCCTTTACATGGTAAAGCTTCCGTGTTACTGGCATGTCGTGACTCACAGGTGGGAAATTTACTAAGATTGGAGATCTATGTCACATGGGATGTTGTTATCGGCAACCAATCAGAACCTACTCTTTATCCAATAAGCACCTTCTAAAAGATAATAGATAGTATCTGATTGGTTGCCTAAAGCAACAACCCATGTGAAATAGATCTCCCACCTTAGTACATTTCCCCCACAGTCTCCTGGTATGCTGGATGGAGTCGGGTTAATACATATTATAGTGATTATTATACGTACACCAATTCCAGCGCGATCCCTCCGTTCCCGACAACCAGCACCCGCCTGGCCTGTGCGAGACGTCTCTGGAAGATCTGTAATACAGGGAACCGAATATATATATATATATATATATATATATATATATATATATATATATATATATATATATATATATATATATATATATATATATGTATGTGAGCCGGCACTCAGGGTCTTGTACAAATAAGGAACGGAGACACAGCAGTCTATCGACGTTTCGGTTTTACTAAACCTTTTTCAAGATAACACATCATACAAACACAGTGACATAAATACCTTCTATGAGAGTCCCACGCCGCAGCCACCGTACCCCGGGTCCATCACCAGCGTCATACAGGACCGCCCACTGTCCAGCGCCGGCGATGACGTCACGAGCCCGCGACGAGTGCGCTCCCGCACTCCCACGGAGACAGGGGGGGGGGCGTGCTTGTCTCATAGCAACCACCTAAACAAAATAGAGCAAACATGTGTAAATGAAAACAGGAAACGAGCTCAGCGGCAGATTGTCAACATGCAAAATCATCAAGATTATCAAAAAATAAAGATAAATGCAGTAACTATGCAGAGGTTCCCCCTGGTCGTCCCATTATAGCGGCCTGTGACTCCGTATACTACATGATATCTGCATACTTGGCCGGTTATTCAAGCCCAACCTACATACCTGAAGGACACTACCAGTCTTATACTCAAGTACCTATGTACGTTGGATGTGACTTCATTATATACCAGCATACCGCATGATGCGGGTTTACTGGCAACACGCAAGTTACTCATGGACAATGACCTATACCAGGGTCCGAACCTGGAACTGTTCATGACTTTGCTAGAACGAACCCTAAAAAGGAATTATTTCCTCTTTGATAAAAAATGGTACTTACAATACCAGGGGTGTGCCATGGGTTCTTGCGTGGCACCGGCATTTGCTCATGCCTACATGTTCGCCATAGAGCATGATGCCTTTTTCAGTAATCCAGAGGTTGCCAGCAAGATCCTGTTCTTCACACGCTACATAGACGATCTCCTGTTAATTTGGACAGGAGATGAGTCTACTTTACAAGACCTGATGCTTAACATCAATAATCAGGGGGGCACGATCAAATTTACTTACAATTTGACGAATTCCACAGTCCAGTATCTAGATGTGGCTATCTCCATAGTTGAAAGTAGGATCAGCACCCGTTTATTCAAAAAAATCGACAGATCGCAATGCCACGCTCCATGCCAACAGCCAGCACCCCATTGCCACCATAAAGGGTCTCCCCTTTTCTCAATTCCTGGGAGCTCATCGGATCACGGATGATGTGGCTCAAACAGAAATTGAAATTGGCAACATGATCACCAACTTTATGTCCAGGGGGTATAATTTAGCTGAATTGTTGAAGGCCAAAGAGAAGGCTCTTAAAATCCCTAGGGAAGCAACTCTGACTCCAAAAAGTCAGAATCCTCAGTCTTTGAGGAAAAGAATTCCTTTCGTACAAAGATTCCACAATTCTAGCAAGGAACTAGTATGTAGGAGCAGGGAATTATGGCCCGTTATAGCTACTGATACGGCAGAGAAAACACTGCACAACAGTACCCTCATGCCCAGTTTCTCGAGGAATCTGGCTAGTCCGAAATGATATTTCCTCTTTTTCTAAACCTCAACCGACCAACTTTTTAACCAAGAAAAATGGGTGTTACAAATGCACAGGGTGCACTACCTGTAGCTATATGGAGACTGGTCCATTTTTAAATCATCCTCACACAGGTAAAAAAATCCCCATTCGCCATGTATTGTCCTGCACCAGCACACATGTTTTATATTTTATAAGATGTCCCTGCGGATTGATGTACGTGGGCAAAACCACGAGACAATTCCGTGAAAGGATGGCCATGCACCGGTCATCCATACGACATGCCATTGAAGGAATGGAGAGTACCTCTGAACAACCGGTTGCTCGACCTTTTAGGGAGTCGAGACACGGCATAGCCACCCTCAAATACAAAATAATTGATTGTATTCCTAAAAATCAACGGGGTGGTGACAGGGATAAACTCCTCCTCCAGTGTGAGTCAAAATGGATTCACAAACTTAGAACGGTGGCCCCAGGGGGATTAAATGAGAACGTATACTTGGGGTGTTTTTTGTGACCTAATTGAACATAGCTCCCTGCTATATGGTCTGGGTACAGTCTGTCTTTGCACAGATGATCCACAGACCAGCGATCCAGACACTCAGTGTCCTTACACTGTGTGTCTCCTTTCAGTCTACATCTTTATGTCGACCTCCACTGCAAACCAGGCTAACACCTGGTCTCAGGTTTTTTCTCTCATCTTAGGTATTGTCATATCTTGTATTACCCATGCTCATGTATTATGTAACTAAGTTACTGCATTTATCTTTATTTTTTGATAATCTTGATGATTTTGCATGTTGACAATCTGCCGCTGAGCTCGTTTCCTGTTTTCATTTACACATGTTTGCTCTATTTTGTTTAGGTGGTTGCTATGAGACAAGCACGCCCCCCCCCCTTTCTCCGTGGGAGTGCGGGAGCGCACTCGTTACGGGCTCGTGACGTCATCGCCGGCGCTGGACAGTGGGCGGTCCTGTATGACGCTGGTGATGGACCCGGGGTACGGTGGCGGCGGCGTGGGACTCTCATAGAAGGTATTTATGTCACTGTTTGTATGATGTGTTATCTTGAAAAAGGTTTTATATATATATATATATATATATATATATATATATATATATATATATATATATATATATATATATATATATATATATATATATATATATATATATATATAGTGGACGACCCGGCACTTCCAATAACAAGTCAATCACCTGGGTGCCTTTGCAGGAATATGTACACGAATCAGATGAAGAACCCCCAGAGGTAGGACATCACACGGCACTCCAGGATTTGTGAAGCAAAGCAGTTACTTTATTAGCAACAGTTTCGAGGCCTAAAGCCTCTTCGTCAGGCTTACAGCAGGAATAATGAAAAAGTGACAAGGTGCTTACCTAAATAGTGTATGCGAGGTCCTCCATCGCCGTGGGTCGTGGGCGGCATCAGACGTCGGGGCGGAAGTGGCCGGAAGCCGCGCTGACGCACGGAGACACACCTCCGTCTTTCCGGCTGTTGCTGCTAGGTTACAGATTTTAACCTGTTTAAATTTTCCGGGACTCTTTAAAAAGATTCCATCGACACAAATGGTCGACATTCTTAAGCTGTCAGTTTTGTACATCTATGACGCTCATAGCATAATTACCCCTGAGATGTTCCATGAATGATTATTACATACTTCAGCTGCTATGCATTTTATATATATGGTGTATGTTTATCCTTTGATTTTTCACAGCACTTAGCACTAGCACTTTATACAGTCCCCACCCGTGTGGTCAGCGGCACCGGTAACCCTGGTAACGTTACAAGCACGCTCCTGTCTGCATGGCAACGGGACGCAATGCCTCTGTAACCTAGCAGCAACAGCCGGAAAGACGGAGGTGTGTCTCCGTGCGTCAGCGCGGCTTCCGGCCACTTCCGCCCCGACGTCTGATGCCGCCCACGACCCACGGCGATGGAGGACCTCGCATACACTATTTAGGTAAGCACCTTGTCACTTTTTCACTATTCCTGCTGTAAGCCTGACGAAGAGGCTTTAGGCCTCGAAACTGTTGCTAATACAGGGATTTTGTACTTACCGTAAATCCTTTTCTCCGAGTCCACAGGTGTCACTGGAGTTACACTGGGGAATAGAAGGCGACCACAGGGAGCATGGGCACTTTAAAATAATTAATCAGTGTGACCAACTCCTCCCCTTCTACTTCCCCTCCCAGGCAGTCATAAAGATCGTGCCCGAAAGGGAGCAGAAAGATATAACACACATCCGAGAGGAGGTTCATCACAACATAACATCATTCAATATAAATAGTAGAAAAAGAATGTATATATATGAAAAAACAAACACACACACACAGAGTCAAACCAGATGAGACAGGTGTGTAATAACCATGTTTAAATAACCCTGACAAGGGAAAACTCCAGAGGTTACCCAATAGGAACCTAACACTGCACATAACAGGTGGAGAACAGCGCTGAGGCGGGCGTCCAGTGACACCTGTGGACTCGGAGAAAAGGATTTACGGTAAGTACAAAATCCCTGTTTCTCCTTCATCCACTAGGTGTCACTGGAGTTACACTGGGGACGTCCCAGAGCTTTCAACCCGGGTGGGTGAGCGCTGAGATCCCCTTAAAACAGAGCGGCCAAACTGAGAAGCTGGTGCCGCAAAGGTATCAAACCTATAAAATCGCACAAAAGTGTGCCGACCTGACCATGTCGCAGCCCGACAGAGCTGTTGCAGGGAGACCCCACGGGCAGCCGCCCATGAAGGACCCACCGATCTGGTGGAGTGCGCGCCTATGTTAGTAGGAGGCGTCTGAGCCTCAGCAAGGTATGCCTGACGAATAGTCAGACGGATCCATCTGGCCAGCGTCTGTTTTGAAGCTGGCCATCCACGACGCACTGGGTCGTAGGTAACAAACAAGACATCCGTCTTGCGAAGAGAAGCCGTGCGAGAGACATAAATCCGCAGGGCCCTCACCACATCCAAAGACCTATCCTCAGGTGAAGCCTCTGTGAATGCTGGAACCACTATGGGCTGGTTCACGTGAAACGCTGAGACCACCTTTGGAAGGAAAGAAAGACTGGTACGGAGCTCCGCTCTGTCCGGATGAAACTGGAGGAACGGTGAGCGACAAGAAAGCGCACCCAATTCCGAAACACGTCTGGCCGATGCCAGAGCCAAAAGAAGAACCACCTTCCAAGTGAGATATCGAAGATCCACCTCTTCTAAAGGCTCAAATATTGATGACCTCAAATATCTGAGGACCAACTCTAGGTCCCAGGGAGCCGTAGGCGGACGAATAGGGGGCTGAAGCCTTAGCACCCCCTGGAAAAAAGTGTGGACTTCCGGAATGAGAGCTATACGTTTCTGGAAAAAAACTGAGAGTGCTGAAACCTGCACCTTTAGTGTATTCAGCCTAAGTCCAGAGTTTAACCCCTCCTGTAAAAACAGGAGAAGTCGAGCCTTCTTGAACAGAGCAGAGGACACTCTGCGTCTTTCGCACCACGCCACATAGGATCTCCAAATCCGATGATAGTGTCTGGAGGTGACTTCCTTCCTGGCCCTCATCATTGTGGGTATCACCGCCCTAGGGATACCTGCATGTCTCAAGATGGACCTCTCAGCAGCCACGCCGTCAAATGTAGACGTCCTAAATCTGGGTAGATGAAGGGACCCTGACTGAGGAGGTCCTCCTGATGAGGTAGCGGCCACGGCTCGTCGATTAGAAGATCCGTCAGGTTGGTGTACCACGAGCGCCGGGGCCAATCCGGCGCTATCAGAAGCGCTGTTACCCCCTCCCTGCGAATGCGCTGTAACACCCGAGGGATCAGCGGAAAGGGAGGGAAGAGGTAAACGAACTGGAACGGCCAAGGAGCGACCAGAGCGTCTACCCCTGCGGCCTGAGGATCTCGAGTCCGCGCAAAGTATGTTGGGAGCTGGAAGTTGTGGCGGGACGCCATCAGATCCACCTGAGGACACCCCCAACGATGTATTAGGGACTGAAATACCTGTGGGTTGAGGCACCACTCCCCCTGGTGGGCATGCTGCCGACTTAGAAAGTCGGCCTCCCAATTGTCTACTCCGGGGATGAACACCGCTGACAAGGCCTGAGCATGGTTCTGAGCCCAGAGGATGATCCTGCTTACTTCCTTCATCGCCGCCTTGCTCCGAGTGCCGCCCTGCTTGTTTATGTAGGCGACGGCTGTGGCGTTGTCAGACTGAACTCTGATTGCTCTGCTCCGCAGCAGGTGTCCCGCCTGCAGAAGAGCATAGTAGACTGCTCTGAGTTCCAGCACATTGATGGAGAGTAAGCTCTCCTGCCTCGTCCACAAACCCTGGAACTGGTGTTCCAGCGTTACCGCCCCCCAGCCTCGAAGGCTGGCGTCTGTGGTGAGGAGAGTCCACTCCCATATGCCGAACCTCCTGCCCCTTTGCAGGTTTTCGGAGTTGAGCCACCACAGCAGAGACAGACGGGCTCGAGGAGACAGGGTCACCCGCTGCTGAAGATGCAGGTGAGACCCTGACCACTGGTGAAGGAGAGACAACTGGAATTGGCGCGAGTGGAAGCGGCCGTATTGTACCGCCTCGAAGGAAGACACCATCTTCCCCAAGAGTCTGGTGCAAAGGTGCACCGTTACCTGTGGCCGTCGCAAGACCGACCTGACCAGGACCTGCAGGGACTGAACTTTGTCGGATGGTAGAAAAACCTTCATCTGCTGGGTGTCCAGAATCATCCCCAAAAAGAGAAGACGTTGAGACGGCTGTAGCTGAGACTTTGCAAAGTTCAGAATCCACTCATGACTGATGAGAGTCTCCTGGGTGAGCCGTATGTTGGACAACAGGGCCTCCCTCGAACGATTCTTCAGAAGAAGATCGTCCAAGTAAGGGATGATGGTAATCCCCTGAGCCCTGAGGACCTCCATCATCACTGCCATCACCTTGGTGAAGACCCTGGGGGCCGATGAGAGACCGAACGGCAGGGCCTGGAACTGCCAGTGTTGTTCCTGTATAGCGAACCGGAGGAAGGCCTGGTGAGGGGGCCAGATGGGGATGTGCAGGTATGCATCCCTGATATCCAAGGATACCAGGAACTCTCCCTGTTCCAGTCCCTGAATCACCGACTGCAGGGACTCCATCTTGAATTTGACCGCTTGTAGAAACGGATTCAAATCCTTTAGATTTAGTATAGGCCTTACCGAGCCATCCGGCTTCGGCACAAGGAACAGACTGGAGTAGTATCCCTGAGTACGCTGATCCTCGGGTACTGGAATCACAACTCCCGTTGTCCGCAGCTTGTTGATTGCTGACAACAGAAGTTGTGCCTTGTCTCCTGAGACTGGGAGACCGGTCTTGAAAAACCTGTTTGGAGGGACTAACCTGAAATGTATTTTGTAACCCTGGGTTACCAGATCCCTTACCCACGAGTCCTGACAAGACTGCAGCCAGATGTGACAGAAGGACAGCAGTCGGGCCCCGACTCTGGGATCCCCCAGATGGGACCGTGGACAGTCATGCGGTTGGCTTGGAGGACTTGGGCTCCTGGACAGCTGCCGAGGCGCCTCTGCCTCGTCCTCTGGAGCCTCTCGATGGAGCTCCGCCTCTGGAACGACCTCTGAATCTGGTCGTAGGCTGAAAGGACCGAAAGGAGGGCCTTTGAGGGGTCCTGCGTGTAGTTGGAGGAGCCGCTGAGGGAAGGAAGTGGGACTTACCTCCCGTTGCTTGGGAGATCCACTTGTCGAGCTCTGGCCCGAAAAGAACCTCCCCATTGAACGCCAGGGCCTCCACAGCACGCTTGGACTCTGCGTCAGCCTGCCATTGGCGTAACCAGAGAGCTCTGCGAGCAGATATGGATAAGGCCGAAACCTTGGCTGCAACCATGCAGACGTCAGAAGAGGCCTTTATTAAATAATTGGATGCCTCCTGGATCTGTTCAGCCAGCTGAACAATGGAAGCAGGGTCAGAGCCCTCACGGACCTCTGTTAGGATCTGAGAAGCCCATACCCCCATGGCTTTATTTACCCAGCACCCGACCTGGGCCGGACGCTGAATAATACCAGCGGCTGAAAAAATGTTCTTAAGGGTTACTTCCAACTTACGGTCAGAAGTATCCTTAAGAGTGGTTGCACCCGGCACCGGGAGAACCGTCTTTTTAGACAGTCGTGAGACTGAAGAGTCCACTACTGGAGGTATCTCGACCCTCTTTCTACCCTCTGGTGGAAGAGGATAAGCAGCCAGAAACCTCTGGGGTACCTGGAATTTTTTGTCAGGATGATTCCAAGCCTGCAAAATATGTTCATCCAACTCCTCCGCTGGGGGGAAGGTGGGTGACTGCCTTTGTCTCTTTCCAAAGAAAGAAGGACGAGCAGGAATGTCTGTGTCATCTGACACCTTGCAGGCAACCTTTACCATATGTATAAGGTCCTCCAGACCTGGAGTGGCTGGGGCCGGCTCTTGCGTAACTAACGCCTGAGCCTCAGGTTCCACATCATCATCATCATCATAATTATCTGGAAGGGCAAATTCGCCCTCCTCCAGATCAGGCATATCATCATACTCCCCAGAATCCCCAGAGGGCTGTAATACCCTTTTCCTGAGTAAGGGAGGGGGATTTTGCCTAGAAGATGAAGCAATGGCGACCTCTGCTGGTGTCAAGGCCTTTGTTAAGCTCTGCACAGCAGAAGTCAAGGAAGCCTGTTGAGTTCTGGAAGTTTCTCTGTCCTTTTGAGCTGCAGAGAGCTCGCAAGCTAAATGAGACATTACATCAGCTAATTGTGATGCCCAAACAGGGGTATGAACGGGGGACTCTGGAGCTGGGGGTAAAGCAGCGCATTTATCACATACAGAGTCACCCTCCTTAGAAGGTGTAAATTTAACAGCACACTTCTTGCAAGTAACCCTCTTGGAGCTACCCCCTGCCATGGTTCAACAGAACACCCAGCAATCACCACACACTACCAGACTGATCACAGATAGTAGGTATAGGATAGGCAGCAATATATATGCTGGAAGGGAGAGACAGTGAGAGTAAAAGAGCTGTCACAGAGCTTTGTACAGCGCTATGGCATATACCTAGGAGCGCTATAGCTCTTAATTTGAGACACAGCCCAAACTGTCTCCACCTAGCTCTAATCCCCACTGTAACTCACAGACCGGATAGAGCGTTCAGCAGGACGGTCACCAGGGGACAAGGATCGCCCAACTGCAGTCAGGATAGATCTGCAGCGCAACTGTGGAGCCTCCAGCAGCGTGTTCAAACGGCGCCAAATGTCCAAGATGGCCGCCGCGACTTCAAGGAACGCTGGGGTATGCCAAGGCCTGCTGGGAAGTACCGCGCGGTAACTCCGCCCCCCGCCCGGCAGCTCCGTCACCCATAATGGCGCCAGGTTTAAAAAACCCTCTGCTGCACCGCCGTTTGTGTCCCTGACCTTCCTCTAATAGGAAGGCAGGGTAATACTCACAGTGCTGCGGCCATGCCGTCGGCGGTGGGGCTGGGGGAGGATCGGGTGCACGCTGCGTGTGAGCGGCGCCCGTTACAGCTCCAGAGACGGTGGTCTCTGTCAGCCAGGGAGCCGGGCGCAAACCCTTAAGCAGCAGCCGGCTCCCTCCGGCAGGCTCCCACGTCGCAGGCAGATAGTAGCAGCAACTATCTGCCTGTCCTCAAAGGCAAAACTTGCTGCTTTATGCCCTAATTACAAAAAGCCCAGGAGATGAGCCAAATGTGACCTGCTCCCTTTTGGGCACGATCTAAGACTGCCTGGGAGGGGAAGTAGAAGGGGAGGAGTTGGTCACACTGATTAATTATTTTAAAGTGCCCATGCTCCCTGTGGTCGCCTTCTATTCCCCAGTGTAACTCCAGTGACACCTAGTGGATGAAGGAGAAAAAGTAATTGCTTTTCTTCACAAATCCTGGAGTGCCGTGTGATGTCCTACCTCTGGGGGTTCTTCATCTGATTCGTGTATATATATATACAAGGCATTGCCGTTACCGCACGTAGGGTTAAATATCCATGTGTGGCTGTGATTACTATGGTTTAGAGGGAGAGGTTCTCATGTGATGACCGTACCACAGGCCCTTTATTATTGGCTGCTGGTCTCCTTATAAACCCTGACGGGTGGTCACAATGCCACGTCCTCTGACGAAACGCGTTAGGGCGTGGCTTGTGACACCAGCACTCTACGCTTGATCCCGGCGTCTCTCCGATTCTGCTGTAACCTGGTGATTTGGAGTTCCTGATCGGTTGCTGTTCTGCCTATGGTATTTATATAACACCTTGTGGTATCCAGCCCACAGTGCTTTTATTGATGGTACGAAATCTTGGTTATTCATTACATTGATGCTTGGTTATTTATTACATTGTACCATATTGACTGCTGTGTCCGTCCCCCTGTGCATTTGTTCTTGTATCCCTGTTTCCAGCCTATACATTTTATAACTTTTTTCGTTTTTGGTGATTATATATCTTTCTTTTTTCACAGAGGTCTGACACCGCACTTACATGCAGCTGAGCTCTATAGGGTGCCGCCGGCCGTCAGTGTGCCTAAGTAAGTAACCCCCAGCTTTACAGCCAAGTACGTACTGTGTCAGTTGCCATGGTGATCAGACTCTTGGGTGAAGCCGCACCTATTGGGAGGTGCCGGGAATCACTGTGGTCACACACTAGTGACGTCACCGGACCCCGAACGAGCAGCGCGGCTGGTGTGGGGCGCATTATCTGTAAGTTTGTCTTGTCTATATATTGTGTATCTTTGCTTATGTTCTAACAGGTCTTGATAAAAGGGGTGACACCCTGAAACGTTGATCTGCAGTTGATCTCTTGTGAGCGTCTTTTTTGCGAGTGACATCCCGTTGGAATTATATACATTATTTTTTGGATGGGCACCAGACCGAGTTGTTACAGTACCTAGAGTGCCGTATATATATATATATATATATATATATATATATATATATATATATATATATATATATATATATATATATATATATATATATATATATATTTCGAAATTCCGCACTCCCAGCCAGCTTTGAAAAAATGTGGGGTGCTCCTTTAAGGCAACACAGATGTGTCCCAAATATAGAGCAGGGTAGGATTGTTTAAATCCAATAAGGGCACTCACCAATGTCTCATCATGTAAAATTTATTGGTACATTACCAGTCACAGAAAAGGATGTAGGATATATATATATATATACTAGGTGATTCTACGCGCCCTACGGGCGCTTTTCACACCGTCGTAAGGGGCTGCGCCCCCTTAATTTGTGAACATTTGTATATGAGAAAGATGGTTAGAATTGTATGAAAGATGGCCTGTATTGCAACTTGAGTTATAGGTGAAATGTGTTAAATAGAGAGCATATGATTTGGAAAGGGGTTTGTGGGCATAAGGGGGACTAAAGAGGAGGGTGGGAGATACTGTGCAGCTTATGCCAGCGTGGCAGTACAGGAGTACAGGATGGTGGCCCTGAGTCAGTGTCTCCTCCTACTGGGTGGGAGTTAGGGTGCATGAGAGCAGGAGGCTGGGCTACGAGGCATGATAGGGGCATGTGGGCAAAACAGCATCAGCGACTCCCCAGTGGTGGAAGTTACGGTTCAGGAGAGCAGGAAGCTGGGTAGTGATAGGGGTGTGTGAGTAAACGGGGTACTAAAGAGGGGCTTAGGGGTGCCGTGAATTGCGGGAGGGGCGCCATGAATCAAGGGAGGGAGGGGGCGCAGGTGACCGTGAATCTCGGGACGGGGGGGCGCGTGGTGGTGGTGGGGGCGCGTGGTGGGGGGGGGGGGGCGCGAATCGCAGGAGGGGGGGCGAGGTTTTTGCCGAGAATCGATGGGGGGGGGGTCGCCGCGAACCGCGGGGGGGTGTGTGCCACGAATCACGGGAGGGGGGGTGCTCACCTGGTGTGTCTGGTGAGTAGCTGTGTCTTTGCTGTGTCATGTAACATGGGGAGGCAGAGGGTGTCTGGCACTGTGGTCTCACTGGGCTGGTTCTCTATCATGTGAGTCAGTCATGTGAGTCAGAGGCTCCACCCAGCATTAGAGAGTCAGACACACTTTGAGTGACAGATGTAGCCAAATATATAATATATACATATATATATATATATATATATTATATATATATATTATATATATATATATATATATATATATATATATATATAAACAGTGGATAAACAGTGGATAAAGGTAGAGGCGACTAATTGTTTAAAAATAATAATGATAATGATCTGAAATTAAAAAAATATTTTAGAAGTATTCTTATAAAAATATAATAGATTTATTTCAAAGGGATATAAAAAATTTTTTTTTTTTACAATAAAACAAAGTGGACAATAAATATACAAATATAAATAGAATGAGATAAAATTGCTTAACTTAAGGATGTAGATGGAGGCTAGGATCACCCAACGCATTTCGTCCTATCAGACTTCACCCCTTGATGAAGTCTGATAGGACGAAACGCGTTGGGTGATCCTAGCCTCCATCTACATCCTTAAGTTAAGCAATTTTATCTCATTCTATTTATATTTGTATATTTATTGTCCACTTTGTTTTATTGTAAAAAAAAAAAAATTTTATATCCCTTTGAAATAAATCTATTATATTTTTATAAGAATACTTCTAAAATATTTTTTTAATTTCAGATCATTATCATTATTATTTTTAAACAATTAGTCGCCGCTACCTTTATCCACTGTTTACATTTTTCCACTGCTCTTTTTTTTAAAGACTGGCTGACACCCTTTATTAAGGGAATATTGTTTATTTATTAAATTTGGGAGAACACAAGTGGCGCCCCTCATCCAATCTTCACATATATATATATATATGGTACTTGTGTAGTTTCACGGCGCCACAAACTATGTTAAAAAAGTCACTTAACTACATGCCAACATAGATAGTTCATACCCCCACTATCCATGTTGGCATGGAGTTGATTTTAAATAGCGTGGCGAGTGTAGCGAGCCACCGAGCCCGCAGCGTGGGCGAGCGAAGCGAGCCCCGCAAGGGGACTCAGACGCACGGCGCCATGCTGGCGCCGTGAAACTACACAAGTACCGAAGAATATTAATGATAATGACTTACAGTGATATACAATTACCTGGACACTGTCCGTATCACGGATACCCAGCACATACGGATTTCCTTCCACAATGACTTTGGGTCTGGCTCCAGCACATAGGCACAGCTTACTGTACACATATACTGCTCCGTCCTCTGTAATCACCCTCTGCAAACACAGGGGGACATTATACAGGTACAATACATCCACCAGGTGTAAGGTGATACAGGTACAATACAAACAACAGGTGTAAGGTGATACAGGTACAATACATCCACCAGGTGTAAGGTAATACAGGTACAATACAAACAACAGGTGTAAGGTGATACAGGTACAATACATCCACCAGGTGTAAGGTGATACAGGTACAATACAAACAACAGGTGTAAGGTGATGCAGGTACAATACATCCACCAGGTGTAAGGTGATACAGGTACAATACAAACAACAGGTGTAAGGTGATGCAGGTACAATACATCCACCAGGTGTAAGGTGATACAGGTACAATACATCCACCAGGTGTAAGGTGATGCAGGTACAATACATCCACCAGGTGTAAGGTGATGCAGGTACAATACATCCACCAGGTGTAAGGTGATGCAGGTACAATACATCCACCAGGTGTAAGGTGATACAGGTACAATACAAACAACAGGTGTAAGGTGATACAGGTACAATACATCCACCAGGTGTAAGGTGATACAGGTACAATACATCCACCAGGTGTAAGGTAATACAGGTACAATACATCCACCAGGTGTAAGGTGATGCAGGTACTATACATCCACCAGGTGTAAGGTGATACAGGTACAATACATCCACCAGGTGTAAGGTGATGCAGGTACTATACATCCCCCAGGTGTAAGGTGATGCAGGTACAATACATCCACCAGGTGTAAGGTGATACAGGTACAATACATCCACCAGGTGTAAGGTGATACAGGTACAATACATCCACCAGGTGTAAGGTGATGCAGGTACAATACATCCACCAGGTGTAAGGTGATACAGGTACAATACATCCACCAGGTGTAAGGTGATGCAGGTACAATACATCCACCAGGTGTAAGGTGATACAGGTACAATACATCCACCATGTGTAAGGTGATGCAGGTACTATACATCCACCATGTGTAAGGTGATACAGGTACTATACATCCGCCAGGTGTAAGGTGATACAGGTACAATACATCCGCCAGGTGTAAGGTGATACAGGTACAATACATCCCCCAGGTGTAAGGTGATGCAGGTACTATACATCCCCCAGGTGTAAGGTGATGCAGGTACAATACATCCACCAGGTGTAAGGTGATGCAGGTACAATACATCCACCAGGTGTAAGGTGATACAGGTACAATACATCCACCAGGTGTAAGGTGATACAGGTACTATACACCCACCATGTGTAAGGTGATGCAAGTACAATACATCCACCAGGTGTAAGGTAATACAGGTACAATACATCCGCCAGGTGTAAGGTGATACAGGTACAATACATCCACCAGGTGTAAGGTGATGCAGGTACTATACTGTACATCCACCAGGTGTAAGGTGATGCAGGTACAATACATCCACCAGGTGTAAGGTGATGCAGGTACAATACATCCACCAGGTGTAAGGTGATGCAGGTACAATACATCCACCAGGTGTAAGGTGATAAAGGTACAATACATCCACCAGGTGTAAGGTAATACAGGTACAATACATCCACCAGGTGTAAGGTGATGCAGGTACAATACATCCACCAGGTGTAAGGTGATACAGGTACAATACATCCACCAGGTGTAAGGTGATACAGGTACAATACATCCACCAGGTGTAAGGTGATGCAGGTACTATACATCCACCAGGTGTAAGGTGATACAGGTACAATACATCCACCAGGTGTAAGGTGATGCAGGTACTATACATCCCCCAGGTGTAAGGTGATGCAGGTACAATACATCCACCAGGTGTAAGGTGATACAGGTACAATACATCCACCAGGTGTAAGGTAATACAGGTACAATACATCCACCAGGTGTAAGGTGATGCAGGTACAATACATCCACCAGGTGTAAGGTGATGCAGGTACTATACATCCCCCAGGTGTAAGGTGATGCAGGTACAATACATCCACCAGGTGTAAGGTGATGCAGGTACAATACATCCACCAGGTGTAAGGTGATACAGGTACAATACATCCACCAGGTGTAAGGTGATGCAGGTACTATACATCCCCCAGGTGTAAGGTGATGCAGGTACAATACATCCACCAGGTGTAAGGTGATGCAGGTACAATAAATCCACCAGGTGTAAGGTGATACAGGTACAATACATCCACCAGGTGTAAGGTGATACAGGTACTATACACCCACCATGTGTAAGGTGATGCAAGTACAATACATCCACCAGGTGTAAGGTAATACAGGTACAATACATCCGCCAGGTGTAAGATGATACAGGTACAATACATCCACCAGGTGTAAGGTGATGCAGGTACTATACATCCACCAGGTGTAAGGTGATGCAGGTACAATACATCCACCAGGTGTAAGGTGATGCAGGTACAATACATCCACCAGGTGTAAGGTGATGCAGGTACAATACATCCACCAGGTGTAAGGTGATGCAAGTACAATACATCCACCAGGTGTAAGGTAATACAGGTACAATACATCCGCCAGGTGTAAGGTGATGCAGGTACAATACATCCACCAGGTGTAAGGTGATGCAGGTACTATACATCCACCAGGTGTAAGGTGATGCAGGTACAATACATCCACCAGGTGTAAGGTGATGCAGGTACAATACATCCACCAGGTGTAAGGTGATGCAGGTACAATACATCCACCAGGTGTAAGGTGATAAAGGTACAATACATCCACCAGGTGTAAGGTAATACAGGTACAATACATCCACCAGGTGTAAGGTGATGCAGGTACAATACATTCACCAGGTGTAAGGTGATACAGGTACAATACATCCACCAGGTGTAAGGTAATACAGGTACAATACATCCACCAGGTGTAAGGTGATGCAGGTACTATACATCCACCAGGTGTAAGGTGATACAGGTACAATACATCCACCAGGTGTAAGGTGATGCAGGTACTATACATCCCCCAGGTGTAAGGTGATGCAGGTACAATACATCCACCAGGTGTAAGGTGATACAGGTACAATACATCCGCCAGGTGTAAGGTGATACAGGTACAATACATCCACCAGGTGTAAGGTAATGCAGGTACAATACATCCACCAGGTGTAAGGTAATACAGGTACAATACATCCACCAGGTGTAAGGTAATACAGGTACAATACATCCACCAGGTGTAAGGTGATGCAGGTACAATACATCCACCAGGTGTAAGGTGATGCAGGTACAATACATCCACCAGGTGTAAGGTGATGCAGGTACAATACATCCACCAGGTGTAAGGTGATGCAGGTACAATACATCCACCAGGTGTAAGGTGATGCAGGTACAATACATCCACCAGGTGTAAGGTGATTCAGGTACTATACATCCACCAGGTGTAAGGTGATGCAGGTACAATACATCCACCAGGTGTAAGGTGATGCAGGTACAATACATCCACCAGGTGTAAGGTGATACAGGTACAATACATCCACCATGTGTAAGGTGATGCAGGTACAATACATCCACCAGGTGTAAGGTGATGCAGGTACAATACATCCACCAGGTGTAAGGTGATGCAGGTACAATACATCCACCAGGTGTAAGGTGATGCAGGTACAATACATCCACCAGGTGTAAGGTGATACAGGTACAATACATCCACCAGGTGTAAGGTGATACAGGTACAATACATCCACCATGTGTAAGGTGATACAGGTACAATACATCCACCATGTGTAAGGTGATACAGGTACAATACATCCACCAGGTGTAAGGTGATGCAGGTACAATACATCCACCAGGTGTAAGGTGATGCAGGTACAATACACCCACCAGGTGTAAGGTGATGCAGGTACAATACATACACCAGGTGTAAGGTAATAAAGGTACTATATATCCACCAGGTGTAAGGTGATGCAGGTACAATACACCCACCAGGTGTAAGGTGATACAGGTACAATACATACACCAGGTGTAAGGTGATACAGGTACAATACATACACCAGGTGTAAGGTAATACAGGTACTATACATCCACCAGGTGTAAGGTGATACAGGTACAATACATCCACCAGGTGTAAGGTGATACAGGTACAATAAATACCCCTACCCCTACTGACCTAGCACTAGAGAGCGCACCCACTGTCCTACCATGTGAGCGCACCCCTACTGACCCAGCACTAGAGAGCGCGCCCGCTGTCCTACCATCTGAGCACACCCCCTACTGACCCACCACTAGAGAGCGCATCCACTGTCCTACCTTGTGAGCACACCCCTACTGACCCACCACAAGAGAGCGCACCCACTGTCCTACCATGTGAGCGCACCCATACTGACCCAGCACTAGAGAGCGCACCCCTATTGACCCACCAACAGAGAGCACACCCACTGTCCTACCATGTGAGTGCACCCCTACTGACTGCACCCACTGTCCTACCATGTGAGCACACCCAAACTGACCCACCTATAGAGAGTGCACCCACTGTCCTACCATGTGAGCGCACCCCTACTGACCCAGCACTAGAGAGCGTACCCACTGTCCTACCATGTGAGCGCACCCATACTGACCCAGCACTAGAGAGCGCACCCACTGTCCTACCATGTGAGCGCACCCCTACTGGCCCCCCACTAGAGAGCGCACCCACTGTCCTACCATGTGAGCGCACCCCTATTGACCCAGCACTAGAGAGCACACCCACTGTCCTACCATGTGAGCGCACCCCTACTGACCCACCAATAGATAGCGCACCCACTGTCCTACCATGTGAGCACACCCCTACTGACCAAGCAATAGAGAGCGCATCCACTGTCCTACCATGTGAGCGCACCCCTACTGACCCACCACAAGAGAGCGCACCCACTGTCCTACCATGTGAGCGCACCCTTACTGACCCACCTCTAGAGAGTGCACCTGCTGTCCTACCATGTGAGCGCACCCCTACTGACCCACCACAAGAGCGCACCTGCTGTCCTACCATGTGAGCGCACCCCTACTGACCCACCACTAGAGTGCACACCCACTGTCCTACCATGTGAGCGCACCCCTACTGACCCACCACAAGAGCGCACCTGCTGTCCTACCATGTGAGCGCACCCCTAATGACCCACCACTAGAGAGCGCACCCACTGTCCTACTATGCGAGCGCACCCATACTGACCCAGCACTAGAGAGCGCACCCCTACTGACCCAGCACTAGAGAGCGCACCCCTACTGACCCACCAAAAGAGAGCGCACCCACGGTCCTAACATGTGAGTGCACCCCTACTGACTGCACCCACTGTCCTACCATGTGAGCACACCCCTACTGACCCACCACTAGAGAGCGTACCCACTGTCCTACCATGTGAGCGCACCCATACTGACCCAGCACTAGAGAGCGCACCCCTACTGACCCACCTACAGAGAGCACACCCACTGTCCTACCATGTGAGTGCACCCCTACTGACTGCACCCACTGTCCTACCATGTGAGCACACCAAAACTGACCCACCTATAGAGAGTGCACCCGCTGTCCTACCATGTGAGCACACCCATACTGACCCAGCACTAGAGAGCGCACCCACTGTCCTACCATGTGAGCGCACCCCTACTGACCCACCAATAGAGAGCGCAGCCACTGTCCTACCATGTGAGCGCACCCCTACTGACCCACCTCTAGAGAGCGCAGCCACTGTACTACCATGTAAGCGCACCCCTACTGACCCACCACTAGAGAGCACACCCACTGTCCTACCATGTGAGCGCACCCCTACTGACCCAGCACTAGAGAGCGCACCCACTGTCCTACCATGTGAGCACACCCCTACTGACCCACCTATAGAGAGCACACCCCCTGTCCTACCAAGTGAGCGCATCCCTACTGACCCAGCACTAGAGAGCGCACCCACTGTCCTACCATGTGAGCTCAATCCCTACTGACCCACCAATAGAGAGCGCAGCCACTGTCCTACCATGTGAGCACACCCCTACTGACCCACCACTAGAGAGCGCACCCACTTGTCCTACCATGTGAGCACACCCCTACTGACCCACCACTAGAGAGCGCACCCACTGTCCTACCATGTGAGTTCACCCCTACTGACCCAGCACTAGAGAGCGCACCCACTGTCCTACCATGTGAGCGCACCCCTATTGACCCAGCACTAGAGAGCACACCCACTGTCCTACCATGTGAGCGCACCCCTACTGACCCACCAATAGATAGCGCACCCACTGTCCTACCATGTGAGCACACCCCTACTGACCCAGCACTAGAGAGCGCACCCACTGTCCTACCATGTGAGTTCACCCCTACTGACCCACCACTAGAGAGTGCACCCACTGTCCTACCATGTGAGTTCACCCCTACTGACCCAGCACTAGAGAGCGCACCCACTGTCCTACCATGTGAGCGCACCCCTATTGACCCAGCACTAGAGAGCACACCCACTGTCCTACCATGTGAGCACACCCCCTACTGACCCACCACTAGAGAGCGCATCCACTGTCCTACCTTGTGAGCACACCCCTACTGACCCACCACAAGAGAGCGCACCCACTGTCCTACCATGTGAGCGCACCCTTACTGACCCACCTCTAGAGAGTGCACCTGCTGTCCTACCATGTGAGCGCACCTGCTGTCCTACCATGTGAGCGCACCCCTACTGACCCACCACTAGAGTGCACACCCACTGTCCTACCATGTGAGCGCACCCCTACTGACCCACCACAAGAGCGCACCTGCTGTCCTACCATGTGAGCGCACCCCTACTGACCCACCACTAGAGAGCGCACCCACTGTCCTACTATGCGAGCGCACCCATACTGACCCAGCACTAGAGAGCGCACCCCTACTGACCCAGCACTAGAGAGCGCACCCCTACTGACCCACCAAAAGAGAGCGCACCCACGGTCCTAACATGTGAGTGCACCCCTACTGACTGCACTCACTGTCCTACCATGTGAGCACACCCCTACTGACCCACCACTAGAGAGCGTACCCACTGTCCTACCATGTGAGCGCACCCATACTGACCCAGCACTAGAGAGCGCACCCCTACTGACCCACCTACAGAGAGCACACCCACTGTCCTACCATGTGAGTGCACCCCTACTGACTGCACCCACTGTCCTACCATGTGAGCACACCAAAACTGACCCACCTATAGAGAGTGCACCCGCTGTCCTACCATGTGAGCACACCCATACTGACCCAGCACTAGAGAGCGCACCCACTGTCCTACCATGTGAGCGCACCCCTACTGACCCACCAATAGAGAGCGCAGCCACTGTCCTACCATGTGAGCGCACCCCTACTGACCCACCTCTAGAGAGCGCAGCCACTGTACTACCATGTGAGCGCACCCCTACTGACCCACCACTAGAGAGCACACCCACTGTCCTACCATGTGAGCGCACCCCTACTGACCCAGCACTAGAGAGCGCACCCACTGTCCTACCATGTGAGCACACCCCTACTGACCCACCTATAGAGAGCACACCCCCTGTCCTACCATGTGAGCGCATCCCTACTGACCCAGCACTAGAGAGCGCACCCACTGTCCTACCATGTGAGCTCAATCCCTACTGACCCACCAATAGAGAGCGCAGCCACTGTCCTACCATGTGAGCACACCCCTACTGACCCACCTCTAGAGAGCGCACCCGCTGTCCTACCATGTGAACACACCCCTACTGACCCACCAAAAGAGAGCGCACCCACTGTCCTACCATGTGAGCGCACCCCTACTGACCCAGCACTAGAGAGCGCACCCACTGTCCTACCATGTGAGTTCACCCCTACTGACCCACCACTAGAGAGCGCACCCACTGTCCTACCATGTGAGTTCACCCCTACTGACCCAGCACTAGAGAGCGCACCCACTGTCCTACCATGTGAGCGCACCCCTATTGACCCAGCACTAGAGAGCACACCCACTGTCCTACCATGTGAGCGCACCCCTACTGACCCACCAATAGAGAGCGCACCCACTGTCCTACCATGTGAGTTCACCCCTACTGACCCAGCACTAGAGAGCGCACCCACTGTCCTACCATGTGAGCGCACCCCTATTGACCCAGCACTAGAGAGCGCACCCACTGTCCTACCATGTGAGCACACCCCTACTGACCCAGCAATAGAGAGCGCATCCACTGTCCTACCATGTGAGCGGACCCTTACTGACCCCCACTAGAGAGCGCGCCCGCTGTCCTACCATGTGAGCGCACCCCTACTGACCCAGCACTAGAGAGCACACCCGCTGTCCTACCATGTGAGCGCACCCCTACTGATCCACCACTAGAGAGCACACCCACTGTCCTACCATGTGAGCGCACCCCTACTGACCCAGCACTAGAGAGCGCGCCCGCTGTCCTACCATGTGAGCGCACCCCCTACTGATCCACCACTAGAGAGCGCATCCACTGTCCTACCTTGTGAGCACACCCCTACTGACCCACCACAAGAGAGCGCACCCACTGTCCTACCATGTGAGCGCACCCTTACTGACCCACCTCTAGAGAGTGCACCTGCTTTCCTACCATGTGAGCGCACCCCTACTGACCCACCACTAGAGAGCGCACCCACTGTCCTACCATGTGAGCGCACCCCTACTGACCCAGCACTAGAGAGCGCGCCCGCTGTCCTACCATGTGAGCGCACCCCTACTGACCCACCACAAGAGCGCACCTGCTGTCCTACCATGTGAGCACACCCCTACTGACCCACCACGAGAGAGCACACCCACTGTCCTACCATGTGAGCGCACCCCTATTGACCCAGCACTAGAGAGCACACCCACTGTCCTACCATGTGAGCGCACCCCTACTGACCCACCAATAGATAGCGCACCCACTGTCCTACCATGTGTGCGCACCCCTACTGACCCACCACTAGAGAGTACACCCACTGTCCTACCATGTGAGCGCACCCCTACTGACCCAGCACTAGAGAGCGCACCCACTGTCCTAACATGTGAGCGCACCCCTACTGACCCAGCACTAGAGAGTGCGCCCGCTGTCCTACCGTGTGAGCGCACCCCTACTGACCCACCACTAGAGAGCGCGCCCCTACTGACCCAGCACTAGAGAGCGCACCCACTGTCCTAACATGTGAGTGCACCCCTACTGACCCACCTACAGAGAGCACACCCGCTGTCCTACCATGTGAGCACACCCCTACTGACCCACCTCTAGAGAGTGCACCCGCTGTCCTACCATGTGAGCGCACCCACTGTCCTACCATGTGAGCTCACCCTTAACGACCCACCTCTAGAGAGCGCACCCGCTGTCCTACCATGTGAGCGGACCCCTACTGACCCACCAAAAGAAAGCGCACCCACTGTCCTACCATGTGAGTGCACCCCTACTGACCCACCAATAGAGAGCGCAGCCACTGTCCTACCATGTGAGCGCACCCCTACTGACCCACCTCTAGAGAGCGCAGCCACTGTACTACCATGTGAGCGCACCCCTACTGACCCACCTATAGAGAGCACACCCACTGTCCTACCATGTGAGCGCACCCCTACTGACCCAGCACAAGAGAGCGCACCCACAGTCCTACCATGTGAGCGCACCCCTACTGACCCACCACTAGAAAGCGCACCCACTTGTCCTACCATGTGAGCACACCCCTACTGACCCACCTCTAGAGAGCGCACCCGCTGTCCTACCATGTGAACACACCCCTACTGACCCACCTTTAGAGAGCGCACCAGATGTCCTACCATGTTAGCGCACCCCTACTGACCCACCACTAGAGAGCACACCAACTGTCCTACCATGTGAGCGCACCCCTACTGACCCAGCACTAGAGAGCGCACCCACTGTCCTACCATGTGAGCGCACCCCTACTTACCCCCCACTAGAGAGCGCACCCACTGTCCTACCATGTGAGCGCACCACTACTGACCCACCACTAGAGAGCGCGCCCACTGTCCTACAATGTGAGCGCACCACTACGGACCCACCACTAGAGAGCGCACCCACTGTCCTACCATGTGAGCGCACCCCTAAAGACCCACCACTAGAGAGCACACCCACTGTCCTACCATGTGAGCGCACCCCTACTGGCCCCCCACTAGAGAGCGCACCCACTGTCCTACCATGTGAGCACACCCCTACTGACCCAGCAATAGAGAGCTCACCCACTGTCCTACCATGTAAGCACACCCCTACTGACCCAGCAATAGAGAGCACACCCACTGTCCTACCATGTGAGCACACCGCTACTAACCCACCACAAGAGAGCGCACCCTCTGTCCTACCATGTGAGCGCACCCCTACTGATCCACCACTAGAGAGCGCACCCACTGTCCTACCATGTGAGCGCACCCCTACTAACCCACCACTAGAGAGCGCACCCACTGTCCTACCATGTGAGCGCACCCCTACTGACCCACCACTAGAGAGCACACCCACTATCCTACCATGTGAGCTCATCCCTACTGACCCACCACTAGAGAGCACACCCACTGTCCTACCATGTGAGCGCACCCCTACTGGCCCCCCACTAGAGAGCGCACCCACTGTCCTACCATGTGAGCACACCCCTACTGACCCAGCAATAGAGAGCGCACCCACTGTCCTACCATGTGATCACACCCCTACTGACCCACCACTAGAGAGTACACCCATACTGACCCAGCACTGTGCTCCTGTCCTGTTCTTCCCTTCCTCTACTTCATCTTCAGTCTCCTTGACAATTTTGACACCTACTTCTGAACTAATGCTGATTTTAGTTCTACCAGCTATACCCCTATTTATACTGTATCTTTCACCACACCCTGTACGTTACCTTGTAATTTGTTTTTTTTGTTTGCTATGTACGGCGCTGCGGACACTTTGCGGCGCCTTATAAATAAACGTACTACTACTACTACTACTAGAGAGCGCACCCGCTGTCCTACCATGTGAGCACACTCCTATAAACAGACTACACTGTGTTTACCTGCTCATTAGTCTGTATCTCTTTCACAGCTGACTGTTTCACTGTAATGTTGGGGTACCTGCTCTCCAACACACTACTCGCCTGTTCCTCAACATCAAACTCTTCCAGTGTCCTGGAAACCTGAAAAGGACAAACAGGCGTTACTTTGCACTGTACTATAGGGATCGGTATGGGTAATGCAGCCCCGTTACTCTGCACTGTACTATAGGGATCGGTATGGGTAATGCAGCCCCGTTACTCTGCACTGTACTATAGGGATCGGTATGGGTAATGCAGCCCTGTTACTTTGCACTGTACTATAGGGATCGGTATGGGTAATGCAGCCCCGTTACTCTGCACTGTACTATAGGGATCGGTATGGGTAATGCAGCCCCGTTACTCTGCACTGTACTATAGGGATCGGTATGGGTAATGCAGCCCCGTTACTCTGCACTGTACTATAGGGATCGGTATGGGTAATGCAGCCCCGTTACTCTGCACTGTACTATAGGGATCGGTATAAGTAATGCAGCCCCGTTACTCTGCACTGTACTATAGGGATCTGTAAGGGTAATGCAGCCCCGTTACTCTGCACTGTACTATAGTGATCTGTAAGGGTAATGCAGCCCCATTGCTCTGCACTGTACTATAGGGATCTGTAAGGGTAATGCAGCCCCGTTACTCTGCACTGTACTATAGGGATCTGTAAGGGTAATGCAGCCCCGTTACTCTGCACTGTACTATAGGGATCGATATGGGTAATGCAGCCCTGTTACTTTGTACTGTACTATAGGGATCGATATGGGTAATGCAGCCCTGTTACTCTGCACTGTACTATAGGGATCGGTATGGGTAATGCAGCCCCGTTACTCTGCACTGTACTATAGGGATCTGTAAGGGTAATCCAGCCCCGTTACTCTGTACTGTACTATAGTGATCTGTAAGGGTAATCCAGCCCCGTTACTCTGCACTGTACTATAGGGATCGGTATGGGTAATGCAGCCCCGTTACTCTGCACTGTACTATAGGGATCGGTATGGGTAATGCAGCCCCGTTACTCTGCACTGTACTATAGGGATCGGTATGGGTAATGCAGCCCCGTTACTCTGCACTGTACTATAGGGATCTGTAAGGGTAATCCAGCCCCGTTACTCTGTACTGTACTATAGTGATCTGTAAGGGTAATCCAGCCCCGTTACTCTGCACTGTACTATAGGGATCTGTAAGGGTAATCCAGCCCCGTTACTCTGCACTGTACTATAGGGATCTGTAAGGGTAATCCAGCCCATGTTGGTGTCTTCAGAGGGTTGTTGTATGGCGGTCCGACAGGGGGATCCCGACGGTCAGTATTCTACCAATACCAACTTCCAGTGCTCCAACAGGGGGGCGAGCGCAAATAAACCCCTTGTGGGCTCGGTGGCTCGCCACAGGTTCTATTCTCCTTCTATGGGGGTCGTGGACCCCCACAGGGGCGAATAGCTCATGTCAGTCAGGATCACCCTGTCGGGCAGTCATCCGGCAACCCTTCAGAGGAATAAAATTATTGGTACTTATGTAATATCTGGGCTCCCGTTTTTCTTATGAGACCGCGTTCCCTCGTGGGGCTCGCCACGCTTCGGGCATGGTGGCTCGCTGCGCTTACCACACTATATAAAATCAACTCCATGCGTAGTTGGATAGTAGGGGTATGAAAAAATGGGGTGCATTTAACATGGGAGCCCAGATAATACATAAGTACCAAATTATTTTATGGGCAAACCCAAAAATGCCCAAAACTGTGAGAGCTTCTTACCTGCTTTAAATTAGTGACAGCCTTAATTAGAGGGGCCGCCGTGAGTAAGACCACTTCCTCCTCCGCAAACTGGAGAGCAAGCTGGGAAACAGAAATGATACTACATTATCACATTGTCTGCAGGGGGTGCAACCAGTGCCAGACATATACAAACAATGACTGATAGAGCGCCACCTGCAGGGAAGGGTAGACAGGTGCACATAGGCAGTGATTTATAGAGCGCCACCTGCAGGGAAGGGAGGACAGGTGCACATAGGCAGTGATTTATAGAGCGCCACCTGCAGGGAAGGGAGGACAGGTGCCCATAGGCAGTGATTTATAGAACGCCACCTGCAGGGAAGGGAAGGGAGGACAGGTGCACATAGGCAGTGATCTATAGAGCACCACCAGCAGGGAAGGGAGGACAGGTGCACATAGGCAGTGATTTATAGAGCGCCACCTGCAGGGAAGGGAAGGGAGGACAGGTGCGCATAGGCAGTGATTTATAGAGCGCCACCTGCAGGGAAGGGAGGACAGGTGCGCATAGGCAGTGATTTATAGAGCGCCACCTGCAGGGAAGGGAGGACAGGTGCACATAGGCAGTGATTTATAGAGCACCACCTGCAGGGAAGGGAGGACAGGTGCACATAGGCAGTGATTTATAGAGCGCCACCTGCAGGGAAGGGAGGACAGGTGCCCATAGGCAGTGATTTATAGAACGCCACCTGCAGGGAAGGAAAGGGAGGACAGGTGCACATAGGCAGTGATTTATAGAGCGCCACCTGCAGGGAAGGGAAGGGAGGACAGGTGCACATAGGCAGTGATTTATAAAGCGCCACCTGCAGGGAAGGGAAATCAGGTGCACATAGGCAGTGATTTATAGAGCGCCACCTGCAGGGAAGGGAGGACAGGTGCACATACATAGGCAGTGATCTATAGAGCACCACCAGCAGGGAAGGGAGGACAGGTGCACATAGGCAGTGATTTATAGAGTGCCACCTGCAGGGAAGGGAAGGGAGGACAGGTGCACATAGGCAGTGATTTATAGAGCGCCACCTGCAGGGAAGGGAGGACAGGTGCCCATAGGCAGTGATTTATAGAGCGCCACCTGCAGGGAAGGGAGGACAGGTGCCCATAGGCAGTGATTTATAGAGCGCCACCTGCATGGAAGGGAAGGGAGGACAGGTGCACATAGGCAGTGATTTATAGAGCGCCACCTGCAGGGAAGGGAAGGAAGGACAGGTGCACATAGGCAGTGATTTATAGAGCGCCACCTGCAGGGAAGGGAAGGGAGGACAGGTGCACATAGGCAGTGATTTATAGAGCGCCACCTGCAGGGAAGGGAAGGGAGGACAGGTGCACATAGGCAGTGATTTATAGAGCGCCACCTGCAGGGAAGGGAAGGGAGGACAGGTGCACATAGGCAGTGATTTATAGAGCACCACCAGCAGGGAAGGGAAGGGAGGACAGGTGCACATAGGCAGTGATTTATAGAGCACCACCAGCAGGGAAGGGAAGGGAGGACAGGTGCACATAGGCAGTGATTTATAGAGTACCACCAGCAGGGAAGGGAAGGGAGGACAGGTGCCCACAGAGCACATTGCATTTAGCAGAGAATATTCAGGGAGCAGAACATTTCCCCAAAACTGGCCCCTAATAAATAATCCCCATTATGGTAAATTTACCAAGTGCTTTAGCAATAATACAAAAAAGACAATACAGGTGTGTACACTATGCCATATATACACTGATATCACGTGTTGGAGTATACACTATGCCATATATACACTGATATCACGTGTTGGAGTATACACTATGCCATATATACACTGATATCACGTGTTGCACCAAGCACTCATATATTATACACCGATATCACATGTTGGTGTGTACACTATGCCATATACACACCGATATCATGTGTTGCACCTTGCACTCATATATACACTGATATCACATGTTGGTGTGTACACTATGCCATATATACACTGATATCACGTGTTGGTGTGTACACTATGCCATATATACACTGATATCACGTGTTGGTGTGTACACTATGCCATATATACACCGATATCACGTGTTGGTGTGTACACTATGCCATATATACACCGATATCACGTGTTGGTGTGTACACTATGCCATATATACACCGATATCACGTGTTGGTGTGTACACTATGCCATATAGACACCGATATCACGTGTTGGTGTGTACACTATGCCATATATACACTGATATCACGTGTTGGTGTGTACACTATGCCATATATACACTGATATCACATGTTGGTGTGTACACTATGCCATATATACACTGATATCACGTGTTGGTGTGTACACTATGCCATATATACACTGATATCACGTGTTGGTGTGTACACTATGCCATATATACACTGATATCACGTGTTGGTGTGTACACTATGCCATATATACACTATCACGTGTTGGTGTGTACACTATGCCATATATACACTGATATCACGTGTTGGTGTGTACACTATGCCATATATACACTGATATCACGTGTTGCACCACGCACTCTGCCATATTACTGCTGTAGTGCCCCTGAGACCTCGGCTGCAGTTAATATACGGTCAGTGAGTGTGGTATGTACACACGGGGAATGGGGGGGGGGGAGGGGGGTCTCACTTGCTCAGCACACGTGACTCCGGCTATTCCTCCTCCCACCACCACAAATCGGCCCCTCACAGCCGCAGACTCGTCTTCCGACGCCGCCATTTTGCCGGTTCCTGGTCGTCAGCTTGGAAGAATGGAGGCAAACTCATTGGCTCGAACATGACGGCTCCGCCCCGGTCTCCATGGTAACGTAGCGCGGACGGGCACTAGAGCAAAATTACTCCTCCTTCCTCGCGGGTCACCTAGTTCCGGGAGTGACAGCTGAGCGGCGGCCTCCGGACAGATGGCGGCGCTGTGGGGAGGGAGGGCGTGTAGTGTGTATCCTCCCCAGGACCACCACTGCACTCTGCAAGGTAGCAGCTACATTACTTTCGTTTTATTGGGTTGCAGCTAGATACCCTTCGCAGAGAGGACCTTTCCCATGATGCACTGGGTCCATGTCACTCTAGTCTATCTGGAGGTAGGGATGGCTATTGGCACATCCCCCATCGATGGTTGCCTTCGATGGCTTTTAAGCAGGAACCATTGATGGCTACAATACATTCTACCACCTACCTTCGATGGTTCCTGCTATAGCTTCGCCGCACATGCGCAGAGCAGCAGGGCGGCCGCCGCATCGCTGCGGGCAGGCTGCCCGGCCAGGAGGTGCGCGCAGAAACTTTAACCAGTTTAAGGTTTTTCTACGCATGCGCGCACCTCCCGATGGGGCGGTCCTGACTCCTGACCATTGATGTTTTGGGAACATCGATAGCATAGCTGCCTACCCTCCTGTATTCTGCAGGAGACTCCCTGACAGCAGCAATCTCCCTCTCTCCCTCATTAGTCTAGCAATCTCCCTCAGGTCACCTAGCCCACATTACACTGTTACATCATAGTTACCTCCCCTCCTGCATTCTGCAGGAGACTCCCTGACATAGCAGCAATCTCCCTCTCTCCCTCATTAGTCTAGCAATCTCCCTCATGTCACCTAGCCCACATTACACTGTTACATCATAGTTACTTCCCCTCCTGCATTCTGCAGGAGACTCCCTGACATAGCAACAATCTCCCTCTCTCCCTCATTAGTCTAGCAATCTCCCTCATGTCACCTAGCCCACATTACACTGTTACATCATAGTTACCTCCCCTCCTGCATTCTGCAGGAGACTCCGTGACATAGCAGCAATCTCCCTCTCTCCCTCATTAGTCTAGCAATCTCCCTCATGTCACCTAGCCCACATTACACTGTTACATCATAGTTACCTCTCCTCCTGCATTCTGCAGGAGACTACCTGACATAGCAGCAATCTCCCTCTCTCCCTCATTAGTCTAGCAATCTCCCTCATGTCACCTAGCCCACATTACACTGTTACATCATAGTTACCTCCCCTCCTGCATTCAGCAGGAGACTCCCTGACATAGCAGCAATCTCCCTCTCTCCCTCATTAGTCTAGCAATCTCCCTCATGTCACCTAGCCCACATTACATTGTTACATCATAGTTACCTTCCCTCCTGCATTCAGCAGGAGACTCCCTGACATAGCAGCAATCTCCCTCTCTCCCTCATTAGTCTAGCAATCTCCCTCATGTCACCTAGCCCACATTACACTTACATCATAGTTACCTCCCCTCCTGCATTCTGCAGGAGACTCCCTGACATAGCAGCAATCTCCCTCTCTCCCTCATTAGTCTAGCAATCTCCCTCATGTCACCTAGCCCACATTACACTGTTACATCATAGTTGCCTCCCCTCCTGCATTCAGCAGGAGACTCCCTGACATTGCAGCAATCTCCCTCTCTCCCTCATTAGTCGAGCAATCTCCCTCATGTCACCTAGCCCACATTACACTGTTACATCATAGTTACCTCTCCTCCTGCATTCTGCAGGAGACTCCCTGACATAGCAGCAATCTCCCTCTCTCCCTCATTAGTCTAGCAATCTCCCTCATGTCACCTAGCCCACATTATACTGTTACATCATAGTTACCTCCCCTCCTGCATTCTGCAGGAGACTCCCTGACTTAGCAGCAATCTCCCTCTCTCCCTCATTAGTCTAGCAATCTCCCTCATGTCACCTAGCCCACATTACACTGTTACATCATAGTTACCTCCCCTCCTGCATTCAGCAGGAGACTCCCTGACATTGCAGAAATCTCCCTCTCTCCCTCATTAGTCTAGCAATCTCCCTCATGTCACCTAGCCCACATTACACTGTTACATCATAGTTACCTCCCCTCCTGCATTCTGCAGGAGACTCCCTGACATAGCAGCAATCTCCCTCTCTCCCTTATTAGTCTAGCAATCTCCCTCATGTCACCTAGCCCACATTACACTGTTACATCATAGTTACCTCCCCTCCTGCAGGAGACTCCCTGACATAGCAGCAATCTCCCTCTCTCCCTTATTAGTCTAGCAATCTCCCTCATGTCACCTAGCCCACATTACACTGTTAAAACATTTTTTTGGAAAAAAGGAATGAGAGATTGATACAGTTACATTGAATCATCAGCGCCATTTCCCAGCATTTCCCAGTATAGTATCTCTTACTAACAGCTTTGGGGCTCATCTACATTTGGATATAAGTCATTTTAAAAGATTCCTCTCAGATGTAGCAGTACACACCCTAGAAACAGACACGCCCTTTAAGTGGAGCATGACACGCCCCCTCAAAGGAGCGCTATGCAAAATTCTATTACCTTCTATAATCTCCCTGAAACTAGTTTTCAAAAGTAGGCAAGTATGATCGATAGTCGATGGTCCTACCTATCTGGAGGTGGGCCCTGACTGCAACTGGGACTAGCGTTGACTGGTCGGCTCCATGCTGCTGTCACCTCAGCTCAGGCACCCTGTATCACACAGCAGTCAGGGGGGTGACACTCAGTGTGTGATGGGGACAGGATTTACTGGGGCCCCTCACACTTACTGTCCCCATGCTGAGGGCCACCCCAGCTATGTATAAAAGGGATGGACGGAAGATTAACCGTACACTGGAAAAGAGGCAATAAGAGGAGACATGCTCAACATGTACAAATATATCAGGGGCACAATAAGGAATGTCAGGTGCCCTCTTTGCTTTAAGTCATTTTCCCCATAGAGATATCACCTGAAACACAACAGTTTGGAAACTTTAATGAAGGTGATGAAAATCAGGTGAAACTGAAGTTTTGCATTAAGATCATTATGTGATTTTCTGTAACCAGGGATTATAGAAACGTTCAGCGTCATATCTGCGGCGAGCGTCCGTTGCGCACCAGCAGAAATCTCGCCGTCCTTTTCCACGCTGCGTCGCGTTGTGTCTATTTCTCTGTGGCGGACACTAGTATGTTATTATATTCACAGGACCATCAATCAGAAAACACATTTACCATTCCAGGCAGTTCCGGCTGACGATAATTATCTGCCCAGTAACGTTTGACTTGCGGCTTGTGATTTTGAGTGGTGCCTGGTCCTGTTTTAATGGGAGCTGCTAGGTGGCCCCCAGCACTAAATGGCATTTGTCATCAGTGGGGCCGCCTGGTCACTTGCTATTACTGTTCACAAGACGGCGTTCCACCAGCGCTGTGTTTATAATGAAATGTCTGCGAGCTTGCGTCAGCGTGGAGAGATACATTCTCTGGGTGCTCCCTCGTCAGGATGTGACAGCACAATTAATCAGCGAAATGTCTTTTACAATCGATGTTATTTCGCTCAGGCACAGAATGATATCACAACACATAATCCCCTGTAATAAAGACATTACGTTCGGAGATATGAGTGCCCACCGATCCAGAAACTGACCACATGGCTTCATGTACAGGACCGGGACCCTGATTTTCTGTCTCATTTGCTACATTTCTGGTTGCGGGAATGCGGCAGTAAGCGCATGTGGGTTGGGAAACGCATGCAGCCATATTTCCCAAGTTGGGGACCACTCTCTTGGGTGTCTATTTATATTTGGGGTTGTTGTTACACAAGGTAACTGTGGCAGTAAAGGGGCAGATACGTGACCAGTATCTTCATATGCAGTGGTTGCCTAGGACCCCTGGGGTGCCCCGAGACCCTGGCAGGGGTGCCGCAGGTTGGTGGTCAGGACCAAATCCATTCATTTATGGTCAGAATGATTGGCACAACCAGTACTGACGGCTGTCAATCATATAACATGTGGCCAATCAGAAGCACAGCTCTGTACACCACGTAACGGGCCCAGAGGACGACTGCTAGCGCAATTCTTTTCATATATATTTTTTAAAACTTTATCAATACAAACTTTTAATTTAGGGGTGTCCTGAATAACCTCCATATACTCAAGGGTGCCAGGATTCCAGGAAGTTTGGGGTGACGCTAGTAAACTGTATGGTATAAATCCAGTACCTGTCCGCGTGATACCCCGAGGTGGCAGCGAGCAGCCTATAGAACACCGTCAGCTCCTCAGCGGCTCATTGTTGTAGAAATGTGTCCATGATTATCCTGCGTTCAGGTTACTGGACTGTGATCTGTTGGGGAGAGTAGAACCTCATTTCGTGGTTTGGAGATCCGCTTTACCACCACCGCCTCATTCATTCGCACTGTCCCATTGCTCTCCTAAATATTGGCGGGATTTGTGGATAGAATTGGGGGAAATTTCTATGTCACATGCGGGGGGGGGGGGGGGTGGACCCGCCGCCGCTCACCTGCCTGTTGACTGCTGTGGTGTATGCTCTGTATTACAGGTATATTGCTACGTATAATAGTATAATGCTCTGTATTACAGGTATATTGCTGTATATGGTGTTCTCGAGTCCTCGCTGACTATTACCAGGACCCGTCACCCTGTGTCACGTTGCTTCTCACTCCGTGAATGTAACTATGTCAGTAATAGTAAGTGACACTCTGGAATTGCATTGAGGTAACAGCTTGCTAATTAAGCCCTCGCTAACCTCACGTTATCTCACCCTGTCATATCATATTTCTATATGTGTGTGATCAGGGCGAATCCTAGACAATGACTGGACAGTGCATACACAGTTACTGGAGATATGGTCACATGTTGGAACAGGGATTATTTGGAGGTTCCACTCTCCCTGCCTACTATAATTGCATATACACTACCATTCAATAGTTTGGGGTCACTAATGCCCCTTTCAGACCGCACTTTGTAAACGGTATGTTGCCATTTTTTTACCGTTTTAAAACGGTAATCTGTGCGGTCTGAAAGGTGCAGGACC
This sequence comes from Crinia signifera, assembly GCF_055691185.1. Lineage (NCBI taxonomy): Eukaryota > Metazoa > Chordata > Amphibia > Anura > Myobatrachidae > Crinia > Crinia signifera. The sequence goes on along the minus strand of NC_139220.1, from coordinate 3,648,646 downwards.
CCTTAACCGTTTTACAAAAGCCGATTTTGTAAACCGGTTAAAATGGAGGGTCCTACCCGTTTCAGACCCGGTATTTTTGCATCAAAATCGGGTCTGAAACGGTATTTAGGACCCAGCCAATGAGCTGGGTCCTAAATTCAGAGCAGCGAATATTTAATGAGCACTCATTAAATATTCGCAGCACTGGAGCCGATTGCAGGCTGGGTTTGAAAAATGACAAGTAGGGGCTGAATGGGTTTGCTCATTAGAGTCTTCCTTTGAGCTAGTGGAGTATCTGGAGCATCACATTTGTGGGTTTGGATATAGTCTGAAAATGGCCATAAAAAGAGAACTTTCATGAGAAACTCAACAGTCTATTCTTTTTCTTCGAGATGAAGGCGAGACATTGCCAAGAAACTGAACATTTCCTACAACGGTGTGTACTACTCCCTTCAGAGAACAGCACAAACAGGCTTTAACCAGAGTAGAAAGAGTGGAAGGCTCCGTTGCACAACTGAGTAAAACGCCAGTGTCATCGTCTGCAGGGAAGGGGTGACTCCGAGATACTGGCCTTCTAGACAGAGTGGCAAAGAAAAAGCCATATCCGAGACTGGCCAATAAAAGGAAAAGATTAATATGGGCCAAAGAACACAGACATTGGACAGAGAAGATTGGAATAGTGTTATGGACGGACAAATGGAAGTTTGAGGTGTTTGGATCACACAGAAGAACATTTGTGAGACGCAGAACAAGGCCACAGATGCTGGAAGATCCTGACGCCCTCTGTCAGCATGGTGGAGGTAATGTGAGGGTCCAGGGCTGCTTTGGTGCTGGGCAGTGGGAGATTTGTACAAGGTAATAGGGATTTAGCATAAGGAAGGTAATCACTCCATTTTGCAATGCTATACCCTGGGGACAGCGCCTGATTGGAGCCAATTTCCTCCTCCAACAGGACAATGACCCAGTGCACACCTCCAAATGATGCAAGAGCTATTTAGGGAAGAAGCAGGCGGCTGGCATTGTGTCTGTTATGGAGTGACCAGCGCAGTGGTGAATGATCCCCACCGCCTGTTATTACAGCTCATTATAGAAAGCAGATTATCACATTATTGTAAATTGCTCAGAGAGATTCATGTGAGACTTACGGGCAGATTTAACAATGAGGGATATTTTTGTTATCATTATTTCGAAAGATAAATCAAGTTCCAGCCAATGAGCTGGTAACTGTCATGTGTCAAATGTCAGGAGCTGATTGGCTGGACTACTTGTCATTCATACCCAGTGATCAGTGTCAGGAGCTGAATACCGCGGAAGAGAAGCTGCTGTCAGGTAGATGTAACATCCAGGTAATAACAGCACAGATGTGAGACACCATGAAGGCCATCCCCCCTCTCCATGCAGCGTCACCTGTCATATATTACACCTGACATGGAGGAGAAGCTGCTGTCCCCAGGTATACAGCTACAGGAACTGGTATATATACATACAGGTAGATGTACCATACAGGTAATAACGGCACAGATGTGAGACGCCATGAAGGCCATCCCCCCTCTCCATGCAGCGTCACCTGTCATATATTACACCTGACATGGAGGAGAAGCTGCTGTCCCCAGGTATACAGCTACAGGAACTGGTATATATACATACAGGTAGATGTACCATACAGGTAATAACGGCACAGATGTGAGACACCATGAAGGTCATCTCCCCTCTCCATGCAGCGTCACCTCTCATATATTACACCTGACATGGAAGAGAAGCTGCTGTCCCCAGGTATACAGCTACAGGAACTGGTATATATACAGGTAGATGTACCATCCAGGTAATAACGGCACAGATGTGAGACACCATGAAGGCCATCCCCCCTCTCCATGCAGCGTCACCTGTCATATATTACACCTGACATGGAAGAGAAGCTGCTGTCCCCAGGTATACAGCTACAGGAACTGGTATATATACATACAGGTAGATGTACCATACAGGTAATAACGGCACAGATGTGAGACACCATGAAGGCCATCCCCCCTCTCCATGCAGCGTCACCTGTCATATATTACACCTGACATGGAAGAGAAGCTGCTGTCCCCAGGTATACAGCTACAGGAACTGGTATATATACATACAGGTAGATGTACCATACAGGTAATAACGGCACAGATGTGAGACGCCATGAAGGTCATCCCCCCTCTCCATGCAGCGTCACCTGTCATATATTACACCTGACATGGAAGAGAAGCTGCTGTCCCCAGGTATACAGCTACAGGAACTGGTATATATATATACAGGTAGATGTACCATACAGGTAATAACGGCACAGATGTGAGACACCATGAAGGCCATCCCCCCTCTCCATGCAGCGTCACCTGTCATATATTACACCTGACATGGAAGAGAAGCTGCTGTCCCCAGGTATACAGCTACAGGAACTGGTATATATATATACAGGTAGATGTACCATCCAGGTAATAACGGCACAGATGTGAGACACCATGAAGGTCATCCCCCCTCTCCATGCAGCGTCACCTGTCATATATTACACCTGACATGGAAGAGAAGCTGCTGTCCCCAGGTATACAGCTACAGGAACTGGTATATATACAGGTAGATGTAACATCCAGGTAATAACGGCACAGATGTGAGACACCATGAAGGCCATCCCCCCTCTCCATGCAGCGTCACCTGTCATATATTACACCTGACATGGAAGAGAAGCTGCTGTCCCCAGGTATACAGCTACAGGAACTGGTATATATACATACAGGTAGATGTACCATACAGGTAATAACGGCACAGATGTGAGACACCATGAAGGCCATCCCCCCTCTCCATGCAGCGTCACCTGTCATATATTACACCTGACATGGAAGAGAAGCTGCTGTCCCCAGGTATACAGCTACAGGAACTGGTATATATACATACAGGTAGATGTACCATACAGGTAATAACGGCACAGATGTGAGACGCCATGAAGGTCATCCCCCCTCTCCATGCAGCGTCACCTGTCATATATTACACCTGACATGGAAGAGAAGCTGCTGTCCCCAGGTATACAGCTACAGGAACTGGTATATATATATATACAGGTAGATGTACCATACAGGTAATAACGGCACAGATGTGAGACACCATGAAGGCCATCCCCCCTCTCCATGCAGCGTCACCTGTCATATATTACACCTGACATGGAAGAGAAGCTGCTGTCCCCAGGTATACAGCTACAGGAACTGGTATATATATATACAGGTAGATGTACCATCCAGGTAATAACGGCACAGATGTGAGACACCATGAAGGTCATCCCCCCTCTCCATGCAGCGTCACCTGTCATATATTACACCTGACATGGAAGAGAAGCTGCTGTCCCCAGGTATACAGCTACAGGAACTGGTATATATACAGGTAGATGTAACATCCAGGTAATAACGGCACAGATGTGAGACACCATGAAGGCCATCCCCCCTCTCCATGCAGCGTCACCTGTCATATATTACACCTGACATGGAAGAGAAGCTGCTGTCCCCAGGTATACAGCTACAGGAACTGGTATACATACAGGTAGATGTACCATCCAGGTAATAACGGCACAGATGTGAGACGCCATGAAGGTCATCCCCCCTCTCCATGCAGCGTCACCTGTCATATATTACACCTGACATGGAGGAGAAGCTGCTGTCCCCAGGTATACAGCTACAGGAACTGGTATATATACAGGTAGATGTACCATCCAGGTAATAACGGCACAGATGTGAGACACCATGAAGGCCATCCCCCCTCTCCATGCAGCGTCACCTCTCATATATTACACCTGACGTGGAAGAGAAGCTGCTGTCCCCAGGTATACAGCTACAGGAACTGGTATATATACAGGTAGATGTACCATCCAGGTAATAACGGCACAGATGTGAGACGCCATGAAGGTCATCCCCCCTCTCCATGCAGCGTCACCTGTCATATATTACACCTGACATGGAGGAGAAGCTGCTGTCCCCAGGTATACAGCTACAGGAACTGGTATATATACAGGTAGATGTACCATCCAGGTAATAACGGCACAGATGTGAGACACCATGAAGGCCATCCCCCCTCTCCATGCAGCGTCACCTGTCATATATTACACCTGACATGGAAGAGAAGCTGCTGTCCCCAGGTATACAGCTACAGTAACTGGTATATATACAGGTAGATGTACCATACAGGTAATAACGGCACAGATGTGAGACACCATGAAGGTCATCCCCCCTCTCCATGCAGCGTCACCTGTCATATATTATACCTGACATGGAAGAGAAGCTGCTGTCCCCAGGTATACAGCTACAGGAACTGGTATATATACATACAGGTAGATGTACAATACAGGTAATAATGGCACAGATGTGAGACACCATGAAGGCCATCCCCCCTCTCCATGCAGCGTCACCTCTCATATATTACACCTGATGTGGAAGAGAAGCTGCTGTCCCCAGGTATACAGCTACAGGAACTGGTATATATACAGGTAGATGTACCATCCAGGTAATAACTGCACAGATGTGAGACGCCATGAAGGCCATCCCCCCTCTCCATGCAGCGTCACCTGTCATATATTACACCTGACATGGAAGAGAAGCTGCTGTCCCCAGGTATACAGCTACAGGAACTGGTATATATACATCCAGGTAATAACGGCACAGATGTGAGACGCCATGACGGCCATCCCCCCTCTCCATGCAGCGTCACCTGTCATATATTATACCTGACATGGAAGAGAAGCTGCTGTCCCTGTGATATGAAAATTCATTTAGACAACAAAATTACTTCACCCCATTAATGTCAACCCCTGGAAGCCTCAAGTAAATGTCAAGCCAGTTTTAATTGATAATAACGAAAAAGAATCATTCAGCATTCCTTTTATTACGGGAAGGAAGTATTCCAATCACAGCTGATCCCATCGCCTCCGGCACAGCGAGGGGTATTATCTGTCACCTGTATAACATCCTGTGTTCCCAGCAATTGTCATATTACTTTTTGGCGCATCGCTGGCTAACACACAAAAAACGTGGAATCTCTGCAATGGCGCAGTGCGACTTAGACGCAGAGTTTCGATAATCGATCAGCCATAAGAACATCGTCTTTGCTCGTTGTTCCTGGACTTTCTCTGCAGCCAAAAGTAACTTTGGGTGACCACAGCCTCTGCGCTCTGTCTGTACTTAGTGTCAGGGCGTCTGAGTCAGGTGTAATCTCCCAAGTGGTGAGTGTGAAGTACCAGGCACTGAGAGCTTTGTCTCCATGATACTTTGTGTGCGTGTAATTGGCATTATCCTGTCCCTGTGTCTATTACTAATGTATGTGCTAAAATCCCTCCTAGCCATTAGGATGGTGTGAAATAACACTGCCACCTCTCCGTCAGCAGAGGACCAGTCTGAGGACACTGGGAAGAGAGCGGACGTCACACACACAGACCTGTACACAGAGGAAGCAATCAGGCAGCTCAGATCTGGATAAGCTGTGAGAGGCGTCTGTGGTCTCCCTGATATGGGATAAAATGCTGAATACATCACAGGCCCCGCTGTAATCCCAAGCATTGCTCCTGTATGTACCCAGCACGTATTGGTACCACCACACAGCCGCTATTCCAGGTACACTCCTTGTTCATCCAAAATAACAATGTATACTCCTTGTAAGCCCAAATGGAAAGGACCAGTCAGGACATGTTCCTGTAACCATGACTGCCATCAGTGGGGCCGGGGGCCATTGCTGGAGCGCCACAGATGTGCAAGAATGATTCATCATCCATTGTACACCGAAGGCTCTCTGTCTCTCTAGCCAGCCCCTTCTATCTCTCTAGCCAGCTCCCCTTATGTCTCTCCAGCTGGCCTCCCCTTCTGTCTCTCCAGCCCGCCTCCCCTTCTGTCTCTCCAGCCAGCCCCCCTTCTGTCTCTCTAGCCAGCTCCCGTTCTGTCTCTCCAGCCCGCCTCCCCTTCTGTCTCTCTAGCCAGCTCCCCTTATGTCTCTCCAGCCCTCCTCCCCTTCCGTCTCTCCAGCCCGCCTTCCCTTCTGTCTCTCCAGCCCGCCTCCCCTTCTGTCTCTCCAGCCAGCCCCCCTTCTGTCTCCCCAGACAGCCCCCCTTTAATCTCTAGCCAGCTCCCCTTATGTCTCTCCAGAATGCCCCCTTCTGTCTCCCCAGCTAGCCCCCTTTCCTTCTTCCCAGCACCCCTTCTCTGTCTCCCCAGCCAGTTCCCTTTTTGTTTCTCCAGGCAGCCCCCCTTCTTTCTCTCCAGCCAGCCACCCCTTCTGTCTCTCCAGCCAGCCCCACCCCCTTCTGCCTCTCCAACCAGCCTCCCTTCTGTCTCTCCAGCCAGTCCTTCTTTCTGTCTCCCCAGCCAGCCCCCCTTCTGTTTGTCCAGCCAGCCCCTTCTGTTTCTCCAGCCAGCCCCCTTCTGTCTCTCCAGCCAGTCCTCCTTTCTGGCTCCCCAGCCAGCCCCCTTCTGTCTCTCCAGCCAGCATCACCCCCATCTGTCTCTCTAGCCACTCCCTCCTTCGATGTCTCCAACCATCCCACCCTTCTGTCTCTCCAGCCACCCTCTTATGTCTCTTCATCCAGCCCCCCTTTTTGTCTCGCTGACCACCCCCTTCTGTCTCCCTGACCACCCCCCTTCAGTCTCCCTGAACATCCCCCCGTTCTGTCTCTCCAGCCAGCCATCCTTCTGTCTTTTCTACCAGCCCCCCTTCTATCTTTCCAGCCAGCTCCACTTTTCCCCCTCTAGGGCAGGTGCTTTGTTTCTGGAGAATCCATAAGGATGTGACTCTTAGTGGCCTGAGTTCTTCTTTACTGACTGAGAGTCAATTTTCTGACAGTTGTCAACTACACAACTTACCACCCCACCCCCCCAGCCATAAGTCCCCCGCTAGTGCCTACACCTATGGTTCCTACACTTTTTTTAATCACGCCCCCTAGAGCACCGGAATTGTTTTCACAGCACCCCCTAGGCCAAAAGATTGGAGAACATTTTTACATTAAGTAAAATATGTCAGTTATGTGGTGAGGGACAAGATTTATGTTTGTCCACATACAGTCTGTTATGATTGGCAGCCACTGGTTTGCCTCACATTGACCATAAATAATTGTAATTGGTCCTGGACCCTGCATGTACCCTAAGGCACCCCAGGTGCCACGGCGCACAGTTTGGGAACCCACCCTGCTTACTTACGTTCTGGATGCCGGCAGTTGGGATTCCAGTGTCAGGATCCTTGATGTCGTCATTCTGGCGCCGGGCTTCTGGCTCCTAATCGGCATGCCTGTGTCAGTATTTGTCTGCCTGCATTCCTTCTGAGAAACATGATTTAATATATGGATATAATTGAACTGTGGTGATATAAATTATAATTCATTTCCAGATCACTATCATGAACGGGTCTATTATCAGCCTTCGTCATAAGCTAGTGGTGCGGTACTGTAGGGACAATGTCCCCCTCAGCGATTCATCCAGGCCGCTATACACATGCACTATAGGACCTGCAGGGGATTGCCTAAATCACTAACCAATCAGTGGCTGTGCTGAAAGAGGACTGCGGAATCAGCTTTCCAGTGCTGCAATGGGAACAAGGTGCTCTTCCGGATCTGAAGCCCAGGCATATATCCCCAACCCAGTCTGCACATAACTCCCCAGTTACAGCAACCAGCAAGTCAGTCACAGATGGAGGCGCAAGCCGGGTACATAGCCTCACTAGACCCTGCCTCCGTGTAGTGTTAGGGGTGGGCTCAAATGTTGTTATGGGCAGAGCTTAAATTGCAGAGGGTGCGGTATGATGGCCGACGGTCAGTATACCGATAGGGGCGAGCACAGAGAAGCCCCTTGCGGGATCGCTGCGCTTGTCACAGGTTCTATTAGTCCGGAACCCAACTGACAGGGGCTGTCAGGATTCAGATATCTGTATACTGACCTCCAGGATTCCGACCGCCGGGCCTCCATCTGGCACACAATTGCAGACTGTGGCTCAATTAATTGTAAAAATCCTTGATTGTCAGGGATTGGTTCTCGGTACTCAGAAACTCTCCCTGTGTGCACTACTGCAGTTTGGAGGTCTCTTGTAGATAAGGGGTCTCTGTGGTTCGCATATAAAGGGGTCTCTGTACATCATATGGCTGGCATAGCCATACAAATATGCAAAATGCATGTGTTTCTCCAGCCACAGCCCACACAACTGTCTCTCCAGTCCACATGTGTTTGTCTGGCCTCAGCCTACACAACTGTCTCTTCGGCCCCAGCCTACACAAGTGTCAATACAGTCTCTGGGAAACACAAGTTTCTCCCCAGCCCCTGGACCACACAAGTGTCTCTCCACCCCATCCTGCCCCAGCCTACACAAGTGTCTATCCAGCCCCATCCCACTCCAGCCTACAAAAGTGTCTCTCCAGCCCCATCCCGCACCAGCCTACACAAGTGTCTCTCCAGCCCCATCCCACTCCAGCCTACACAAGTGTCTCTCCAGTCCCATCCCGCACCAGCCTATACAAGTATCTCTCTGGTCCCAGCCTACACAAGTATCTCTCCAGCCACAGACCAAGCAACTGTCTTTCCAGATCACACAAGTGTCTCTCCAGCCCCAGTCTACACAAGTGTCTCTCCAGCCCCAGTCTACACAAGTGTCTCTTTGGCCCAGCCTACACAAGTGTCGCCCCAGCCCACACAAGTGTCTCTCCGGCCCCAGCCCAAACAAGTGTCTCTCCAGCCCTAGCCCAAACAAGTGTCTCTCCAGCTCTATCCCTCCCCAGCCTACACAAGTTCTCCAGCCCACACAAGTGTCTCTCCGGGCCCAATCCATCGCAACTGTCTCTCCAGTCCACATGTGTCTGTCTGGCCTCAGCTCAAACAAGTGTCTCTCCGCCCACAGCCCAAGCAACTGTATTTCCAGCCCAAACAAGTGTCTCTACGGCCCCTGCCTCCACAAATGTCTCTCCAGCCCCATCCCACACCAGCCTATACAAATGTCTCTCTGGTCCCAGCCTACACAAGTGTCTCTCCAGCCCATCCCATCCCAGCCTACACAAATGTCTCTCTGGTCCCAGCCTACACAAGTGTCTCTCCAGCCCATCCCAGCCTACACAAGTGTCTCTCCAGCCATAGCCCACACAAGTGTCTCTCTGGCCCCAGCCCAAACAAGTGTCTCTCGAGCCCCATCCCTCCACAGCCCACACAAGTGTCTCTCCGGCCCCAGCCTACACAAGTGTCTCTCTGGCCTCAGCCTACATAAGTGTCTCTCCAGACTCTGGCCCACACAAGTGTCTCTCCAGACCACACAAGTGTCTCTCTAGCCCTAGCAAACACAAGTGTCTCTCCGGCCCCAGCCCAAACAAGTGTCTCTCCAGCCCCATCCCTCCACAGCCTACACAAGTGTCTCTCTGGCCTCAGCCTACATAAGTGTCTCTCCAGACTCTGGCCCACACAAGTGTCTCTCCAGACCACACAAGTGTCTCTCTAGCCCTAGCAAACACAAGTGTCTCTCCGGCCCCAGCCCACACAAATGTCTCTTTGACCCCAGCCCACACAAGTGTCTTTCTGGCCCCAGCCTACACAAGTGTCTATCTGACTCCAGCCCATACAAGTGTCTCTCTGGCCCCAGCCCACACAAGTATCTCTCTGGCCCCAGTCCACAAAAATGTCTCTCTGGCCCCAGCCCACAAAAGTGTCTCTCCGGCCCCAGCCTACACATGTGTCTCTCCAGCCCACACAAGTGTCCCTCCAGCCTTAGCAAACACAAGTGTCTCTCCAGCCCCAGCTCACATAAATGTCTCTCCGACCCCAGCCCACACAAGTGCCTTTCTGCTCCCAGCCAACACAATTGTCTCTCCAGAAAGTGTCTCTCTGGCCCCAGCCCACACAAGTGTCCAGAGCCGGCCCTAGCCTAAATTACGCCCTAGGCAAGATTTTGACTGTTGCCCCCGAGCACTGCCACTAGTTCCGTCTCCCCTTTCCCAGCACCATCAACCCTCATCATAGCAGTCATCATTTTGGTGTCCCTATCCGCAATATTTTAAATAGAACCAGCACATCCATTCGGTGCCTTTTTTGCTGAAAATTCTTCTTATTTGCATTGTTATGACCAGCACACACAAGGAGCTTCTGCTGATTAAAATGATATGCAGCATGACTATATTCTGTGTGCGACTGTGGCTGTACCTGCATACGGAATGCTATGTTACAGTGATTTCCATGAATACACTATTTCATATGCAGATACAGCCTCACTCACACACAGAATATAGGCATGCTGCATATCATTTTAATCAGCAGAAGCTGCTGATGCCCCTAGGCATTTCAAATGCCCTAGGCAATTGCCTAGTTGGCCTATGCCTAAGGCCGGCCCTGCAAGTGTCTCTCCAGCCCCAGCCCAAAGAAGTGTCTCTCCGGCTCCAGCCTAAACAAGTGTCTCTCTGGCCCACACAAGTGTCTCTCCGGCCTCAGCCTACACAAGTGTCTCTCCAGCCTACATAAGTGTCTCTCTTGCCCCAGCCTACACAAGTGTCTTTCCAACCCCATCCCACACAAGTGTCTCTCCATCCCCAGCTCAAACAAGTGTCTCTCCGGCTCCAGCCTACACAACTGTCTTCAGCCCACACAAGTGTCTCTCTGGCCCCAGCCTACACAAGTGTCCCTCCGGCTCCAGCCTAAACAACTGTCTTCAGCCCACACAAGTGTCTCCTTGGCCGCAGCCTACACAAGTGTCCCTCCGGCCCCATCCCAAACAAGTGTCTCTCTGGCTCCATCCCACACAAGTATCCCTCCAGCCCCAGCCTACATAAGTGTCCCTCCAGCCCCAGCCTACACAAGTGTCTCTCTGGCCCCAGCCCACACAAGTGACTCTCCGGCCCCAGCCCAAAGAAGTTTCTCTCCGGCCCTAGCCTACACAAGTGTCTCTCCAGCCCACATAAGTGTCTCTCTGGCCCCAGCCTACACAAGTGTCTTACCAACCCCATCCTACACAAGTGTCTCTCCAGCCCCAGCCCAAACAAGTGTCTCCCCGGCTTCAGCCTACACAACTGTCTTCAGCCCACACAAGTGTCTCTCTGGCCCCAGCCTACACAAGTGTCCCTCCGGCTCCGGCCTAAACAACTGTCTTCAGCCCACACAAGTGTCTCCCTGGCCGCAGCCTACACAAGTGTCCCTCCGGCCCCATCCCAAACAAGTGTCTCTCTGGCTCCATCCCACACAAGTATCCCTCCAGCCCCAGCCTACATAAGTGTCCCTCCAGCCCCAGCCTACACAAGTGTCTCTCTGGCCCCAGCCCACACAAGTGACTCTCCGGCCCCAGCCCAAAGAAGTTTCTCTCTGGCCCTAGCCTACACAAGTGTCTCTCCAGCCCACATAAGTGTCTCTCTGGCCCCAGCCGACACAAGTGTCTTACCAACCCCATCCTACACAAGTGTCTCTCCAGCCCCAGCCCAAACAAGTGTCTCCCCGGCTCCAGCCTACACAACTGTCTTTAGCCCACACAAGTGTTTCTCTGTCCCTAGCCTACACAAGTGTCCCTCCAGCCCCAGCCTACATAAGTGTCCCTCCGGCCCCAGCCTACACAAGTGCCTTTCCAGCCCCATCCCAAACAAGTGTCTCTCTGGCTCCATCCCACACAAGTGTCCCTCCGGCCCCAGCCTACACAAGTGTCTTTCCAGCCCCATCCCAAACAAGTGTCTCTCCAGAACCAGCCCACACAAGTGTCTCTCTGGAAAGACTAAATTAACTTAATATGTATACTTTAGAGCAGAGAAGGGAAAGGGGGGACATGATAGAAACTTTCACATATATCAGGGGCTTTAACAAGGTACAGGTGGGAGACATTCTTCACAGGAAGAGGAGCAGCAAAACACGAGGACATGCACTGACACTAGAGGGAGGAAGATTCAGGGGAAATTTGAGGAAGAATTACTTCACAGAAAGAGTAGTAGATAAGTGGAATAGCCTCCCAACAGAGGTGGTAGACGCAAATACAGTAGTACAATTTAAACATGCTTGGGATAAGCATATTGATATCCTTACAAACAAATAAGGATCAAATATGGTTTGAGGTAACATGTTTAAAAAGGGGGTAGACTAGATGGGCCAAGTGGTTCTTATCTGCCGTCAAATTCTTTGTTTCTCCAACCAAAGCCCACACAAGTGTCTCTCCAGTCCCAGCCTACACAAGTGTCTCTCCAGCCCCCAGCCTACACAAGTGTCTCTCCAGCCCCAGCCTACACAATTGTCTCTCTGTACCCCAGCCTGCACAATTGTCTCTCCGTACCCCAGCCTGCACAAGTGTCTCTCCAGCCCCCAGCCTACACAAGTGTCTCTCCAGCCCCCAGCCAGTACAAGTGTCTCTCCGACCCCCAGGCCATACAAGTGTCTCTCCGACCCCCCGGCCCACACAAGTTTCTCTTCGGCCCCCAGCCTGCACAAGTGTCTCTCCGTACCCCAGCCTGCACAAGTGTCTCTCCGTACCCCAGCCTGCACAAGTGTCTCTCCAGCCCCCAGCCAGTACAAGTGTCTCACTGACCCCAGGCCACACAAGTGTCTCTCCGGCCCACACAAGTTTCTCTCCGGTCCCCGGCCCACACAAACACAATTCTACATATTAATAGCTCCAATTTGTACAGAATTAGTTGTAGGACTCTTCGGACTCTTAGGGGGAAATTTACTAAAGGAAATTTGTAAAAAAAATAGGTGTATTTGTATCCAGAAATACACTAATTTTTGACATTACCTATCCCGAAAATACGGCAATTCATATTCGTATTGATGTGCTTTCAATACGAATACAAATTGCTATATTTTCGGGATAGTAAATGTCAGAAATAAGTGTATTTCCGGATACAAATACACCTATTTTTTTTTACAAATTTCTTTTAGTAAATTTCCCCCATAATATCACTTTATATTTTCCTTGTATCCTGTAGAACTCAGTGATTGCAGAGACGCATACACCTTATTAGAGATTTATTACATTATTTTATAACAAAAGGAACTTGCCGCAATTTGAATTTCTGTTATTTTGCAGTATTTTTTTTTATTACAATTTTCAGTTTTTACAAGACTGTGGAAGTTTTCATGAATCTCCTTAGAAAAGAGTTGGCGTGTTACGGTACACGCCAAGCGAGATGATGTCCAGTGCCGGATAGTCCACACGGAAAGAAGAGAAGGCACTGCAATAATGTACAGGGGTCATATACAAAATTATATCATCATTAAAGGAAAACCATCAGGAATTTCTTACCAAAATATATTGGGGAAATGTACTGATAGGAGTAAGGGCAACCAACCAGATATTATCTATCCTCTAGAAGTTGCCAAATAAATAAGAAGTTGGTTCTGACTGGTTGCCTATAGCAACGTCCCATGTGACCTAGAACTACGGTATTAGTACATTTCACCCATTGTGTGTTGTGTTTATAGTTTCATTTGTACACCAAAAGTCTGTGAAGGGCGGTAAAGATTGAGGCTTTTCTCTGCACTATTACCCCCCCCCCCTCCCCCTTCTTTCCCATGAAGCGATGTAGAGTAATGCTGTGGATCCCGGGGGTCTCACCACGCACCCCGGGGTAGGGAGGAGGAAGGGGGACCCTGCCTGAAATACCCGTCCCGGGGCCCCAGGATTTCTGATGGCAGCCTACTTGTGGGACGGGGATTTTCTGTAACAAGCCAGAAACTTGGAGGTATAAAACTGTTTATATTTAGAAGCACCTAGAACATATTTCGGTAAAAGTTTCGTAATCATTTCTCTTTAATAACAAAATGTAATTCCTAGGTGCGATGATTATTGGCTAATGCCGTAGATAGTCAAAGGACTCCCGCCGTAGAAGACCCACGATATCCCTTTTGCCATAGGTGTAGGAGCCCACGTTTGTGGGGGAGTAAACGGGGCCGTGGTTGTTGTTGGTCCGGACCAGGAAGTCGGCGAGTCGCTGCGTGACGCAGGTGGCGGTGTTGCACTTGCGCTTCTCCACCTGGCTCCTGAGAGAGGGAAAGAACAGAGTATGTGAGAGGTGTAGCGATGTACCTCTGCCATCTGCCACCCACAACGCAGCAATTATACATGATGAGAGAAGATGCGCAGATTGTTGTCCCTGTCAGAGGAGACAAATGACTAATGACAATTTCACTTTCTAATGGTTCCATCTGCGCGGGAGAAGCATTTAGTCTGAGTTATGTGGATAATAGTTGGCAATTGTCAGTAATGTATCAAATAAATAAATAAAATCAGGCAAATGTATGTCTGTAAAAAGATATAAATGATCTAGCAGCACCATGAAGCGTGCGTCAGTGCGCCCTGTGCCAGCCCCGCCTCCTCAGCCTGTGATGTCATGAGGCCCCATCTAGGTTCTTCTCTGGGCAACTCCACCGGAAGCGTCCGTTCGTGGTACTGTCTGCAGGGTGGTTCATAGCGTCCATTCCACCCCCGGTGCCCTGTGTCCTGTGCCAGGCGCTGATTATATGCCTCTAGCTACAGATTTGCTGACCAGTATGGAACCAGTATGAATAGAAATGTATTTGCCCAGGTCACAGATTTGTAAATTAATTAGGCACAAACATATTTTGCTGTTTAATACAACCCAGTGGAATAAGGCCCTCTGTCACTATAAGTCGCAAATTACCAAAAGTTGCTAGTCACCATTTTCTGCAATCTGTGCGGGCGTCATTGTGCGTGCAAGAAATGCGACCACAGTTGAAGGATCGACGGGGGGCTCGACTCTGCATTTGTGGGGTAGGGATGGAGTGTTTGGGGGGGGGGGGGGGGGTTGAGGAAACGTAATACAACCACTATGACCCAAAAGATGGCTGCCCTGCATCGGGCTTCGCAGCTAGGCCACACAGCCAGGGGGCTACATGTAAAATACCAACGCTTGTCTACGTAGTTCATTGTGGGGATGGACACTGTATGTGTCCAGTTGTAATTTTGCGAAAATATGCCAAATTACTACTGAAGCTGAATCAGGCCCTAAAGTCCTGAATCAGACCTGATCGTTGAGCTGCAAGTTTTCGGAGCACAGCCATTAGGTAATGCCACCCGGCACACACGAATTCCTGCCCAGCCGTGCAAATGAGGGGAAAACCAGAATGACTCATCATCAAATGATTTCCCTCTTTCACAGCGCCAAGTAAGTCGGAACTTACTCAGCGCTGCGATGGCCGTGGGGAGAAGGAGGCCGCTACTGACATAATCTGCCGGAGAACGCCAGAACTTACTTAGCGCTGCGATGGCCATGGGGAGAAGGAGGCCGCTACTGACATCATCTGCCGGAGAACGCCAGAACTTACTCAGCGCTGCGATGGCCATGGGGAGAAGGAGGCCGCTACTGACATCATCTGCCGGAGAACGCCAGAACTTACTCAGCGCTGCGATGGCCTTGGGGAGAAGGAGGCCGCTACTGATATCATCTGCCGGAGAACGCCAGAACTTACTCAGCGCTGCGATGGCCTTGGGGAGAAGGAGGCCGCTACTGACATCATCTGCCGGAGAACGCCAGAACTTACTCAGCGCTGCGATGGCCTTGGGGAGAAGGAGGCCGCTACTGACATAATCTGCCGGAGAACGCCAGAACTTACTCAGCGCTGCGATGGCCTTGGGGAGAAGGAGGCCGCTACTGACATAATCTGCCGGAGAACGCCAGAACTTACTCAGCGCTGCGATGGCTGTGGGGAGAAGGAGGCCGCTACTGACATAATCTGCCGGAGAACGCCAGAACTTACTCAGCGCTGCGATGGCCGTGGGGAGAAGGAGGCCGCTACTGACATCATCTGCCGGAGAACGCCAGAACTTACTCAGCGCTGCGATGGCTGTGGGGAGAAGGAGGCCGCTACTGATATCATCTGCCGGAGAACGCCAGAACTTACTCAGCGCTGCGATGGCTGTGGGGAGAAGGAGGCCGCTACTGACATAATCTGCCGGAGAATGCCAGAACTTACTCAGCGCTGCGATGGCTGTGGGGAGAAGGAGGCCGCTACTGACATCATCTGCCGAAGAACACCAGAACTTACTCAGCGCTGCGATGGCCGTGGGAAGAAGGAGGCTGCTACTGACGTCATCTGCCGGAGAACGCCAGAACTTACTCAGCACTGTGATGACCATGGGGAGAAGGAGGGCGCTACTGACATCATCTGCCGGAGAACACCAGAACTTACTCAGCGCTGCGATGGCCGTGGGAAGAAGGAGGCTGCTACTGACATCATCTGCCGGAGAACACCAGAACTTACTCAGCGCTGCGATGGCCGTGGGGAGGAGGCCGCTACTGACATCATATGCCGGAGATCGCCAGAACTTACTCAGCACTGCGATGGCCGTGGGGAGAAGGAGGCCGCTACTGACATCATCTGCCGGAGAACGCCAGAACTTACTCAGTGCTGCGATGGCAATGGGGAGAAGGAGGGCGCTACTGACATCATCTGCCGGAGAACGCCAGAACTTACTCAGCACTGCGATGGCCATGGGGAGAAGGAGGCCGCTACTGACATCATCTGCCGGAGAACGCCAGAACTTACTCAGCACTGCTATGGCCGCGGGGAGAAGGAGGCCGCTACTGACATCATCTGCTAGAGAACGCCAGAACTTACTCAGCACTGCGATGGCCATGGGGAGAAGGAGGCCGCAACTGACGTCATCTGCTAGAGATCGCCAGAACTTACTCAGCACTGCGATGGCCGTGGGGAGAAGGTGGGCGCTACTGACATCATCTGCCGGAGAACGCCAGAACTTACTCAGCGCTGCGATGGCTGTGGGGAGGAGGGCGCTACTGACATCATCTGCCGGAGAACGCCAGAACTTACTCAGCACTGCGATGGCCTTGGGGAGAAGGTGGGCGCTACTGACATCATCTGCCGGAGAACGCCAGAACTTACTCAGCACTGCTATGGCCGCGGGGAGAAGGAGGCCGCTACTGACATCATCTGCTAGAGAACGCCAGAACTTACTCAGCACTGCGATGACCATGGGGAGAAGGAGGCCGCAACTGACGTCATCTGCCAGAGATCGCCAGAACTTACTCAGCACCGCGATGGCCGTGGGGAGAAGGAGGGCGCTACTGACATCATCTGCCGGAGAACGCCAGAACTTACTCAGCGCTGCGATGGCTGTGGGGAGAAGGAGGGCGCTACTGACATTATCTGCCGGAGAACGCCAGAACTTACTCAGCACTGCGATGGCTGTGGGGAGAAGGAGGGCGCTACTGACATCATCTGCCGGAGAACGCCAGAACTTACTCAGCGCTGCGATGGCTGTGGGGAGAAGGAGGGCGCTACTGACATCATCTGCCGGAGAACGCCAGAACTTACTCAGCGCTGCGATGGCCTTGGGGAGAAGGTGGGCGCTACTGACATCATCTGCCGGAGAACACCAGAACTTACTCAGCGCTGCAATGGCCCTTTGTGAGCCACAATGTAGGTAAGTATGCCCCATATCACAACCGTAACCGGGAGAGGGATTTGTAGGATTCTCTCCATGGCGTAGCCACTCACATATGCCATGTCCGCAATAGGTCGGCAAACCCATAAAACAGAAATAATGTGAAACCGATCACGCGTACGGATGGGCGTCTGCTGGAACCTTGGATGGAATGGAACATACAGTACTGTACCTCCCCTATTGTCCTGATAAGCAGCGATACGTGTAACATTCATAAAGAGGCTTAACTTTATCTGTCCTCCACTTCATGGAATGGTGCAATGTTCTGCAGATCTGAGAGGTCAGTAATGTAATAATCTGCAGGATGTATCACTATGTACCTGTCAGGGGGTAGATGGGACAGAGCGATGTTCTGCAGGTCGCTAGAGAGGTCAGTCATGTAATACTCTGCAGGATATATCACTATGTACCTGTCAGGGGGTAGATGGGACAAAGCGATGTTCTGCAGGTCACTAGAGAGGTCAGTAATGTAATAATCTGCAGGATATATCACTACGTACCCGTCAGGGGGTAGATGGGACAAAGCGATGTTCTGCAGGTCACTAGAGAGGTCAGTAATGTAATAATCTGCAGTATATATCACCATGTACCTGTCAGGGGGTGGATGGGACAGAGCGATGTTCTGCAGATCACTAGAGAGGTCAGTAATGTAATAATCTGCAGGATATATCACGTTGTACCTGTCAGGGGGTAGATAGGACAGAGCGATGTTCTGCAGATCACTAGGGAGGTCAGTAATGTAATAATCTGCAGGATATATCACTATGTTCCTGTCAGGGGGTAGATGGGACAGAGCAATGTTCTGCAGATCACTAGAGAGGTCAGTAATGTAATAATCTGCAGGATATATCACGTTGTACCTGTCAGGGGGTAGATAGGACAGAGCGATGTTCTGCAGATCACTAGAGAGGTCAGTAATGTAATAATCTGCAGGATGTATCACGTTGTACCTGTCAGGGGGTAGATGGGACAGAGCGATGTTCTGCAGATCACTAGAGAGGTCAGTAGTGTAATAATCTGCAGGATATATCCCAATGTACCAGTCTGGGGGTAGATGGGACAGAGCGATGTTCTGCAGGTCACTAGTCAGTAATGTAATAATCTGCAGGATATATCACTATGTACCTGTCAGGGGGTAGATGGGACAGAGCGATGTTCTGCAGGTCACTAGAGATGTCAGTAATGTAATAATCTGCAGGATGTATCACAATGTACCTGTCAGGGGGTAGATGGGACAGAGCGATGTTCTGCAGGTCAGTAGAGAGGTCAGTAATGTAATAATCTGCAGGATATATCACTATGTACCTGTCAGGGGGTAGATGGGACAGAGCGATGTTCTGCAGATCACTAGGGAGGTCAGTAATGTAATAATCTGCAGGATATATCACTATGTAGCTGTCAGGGGGTAGATGGTACAGAGCGATGTTCTGCAGGTCACTAGAGAGGTCAGTAATGTAATAATCTGCAGGATATATCACTATGTACCTGTCAGGGGTAGATGGGACAGAGCGATGTTCTGCAGATCACTAGGGAGGTCAGTAATGTAATAATCTGCAGGATATATCACTATGTAGCTGTCAGGGGGTAGATGGTACAGAGCGATGTTCTGCAGGTCACTAGAGAGGTCAGTCATGTAATAATCTGCAGGATATATCACTATGTACCTGTCAGGGGGTAGATGGGACAGAGCGATGTTATGCAGATCACTAGGGAGATCAGTAATGTAATAATCTGAAGGATATATCACTACGTACCTGTCAGGGGGTAGATGGGACAGAGAGATGCTCTGCAGATCACTAGAGAGGTCAGTAATGTAATAATCTGCAGGATATATCACTATGTACCTTTCAGGGGGTAGACGGTGTGAGGAAACCACCCTTAGCTGGGAAGGTGGTTACCCTTGGTGGGATGCAAATCACTCGGGCAGACAAGACTTTATTAAAAATAAGTCTTTATTATGACAGCACAACAGCAAAGATGGTCCCATGGTACAGGATAATTGGTAGCATAGATCCTCCTGCAGCCTCTCACAGTCAGTGCCCTGATATAGCAATCTCAGTATCCTGCAGCCTTACCACTACCGTTAGCTAGACAACCCTGTGTCCTGGTAGGGTTTCCTCTGATGTCTTAGTTACAGGACCCACCAGGATAGAATCTCTCCATAGAGAAACTGTTCTCCTTATATACCTGGCTGGCAGATCCCCCCTGGTGCCACAAAGTCTACTCAGGGGGTAGGCTCAGATATCCCAATGCTGGGTCAGCCAATATAGTGCAGCAGAGGCCCATTGTACATCCCCTGGGGGGGTCTGACCTATTATCTCCCAGGTTACCTAGATACATCTCTTTGTCTGGCAGCTATTTTATCAGTCACTCAGGCATTGTTCTGCTACATTACCAGCAACACCTATCACACCTCCCACAATGGACTAGGGACTGTGATACACATGGTAATTAGCTAGCCCAGCTACCTGGCTCTGCTTTCTGTCCCACACTATGGCAATGACCTGTATCTCTCCAATACTTACAATCCCGCAGTATAGACCTGATAACAGTACATAATAATACACATAACTCACAGGTGCTCTTGTGTATAAACTGGGCCAAGGATTAAAAAGTACATTACACTGTGAGAAACGAGAGGTGAATATGAAGGTTCTCAGTCCAGGTCCATCTCGTTTTGTCACACACCTCCGCCACTTTTTAAACTTGAGCCCAAGTCTTTTCTGCAGACCCTACCGCAGGGTATAGGTTGTCCTCTGTAAGTTGAGCGAACTCCTGCTTGGATGTGCACAGACTCCAGCATTCACATGTGTCCCCATGTTGTGTTCTTGTAGCCGCCAGCACTGACCAGTTCCCCGAACCTCTGCAGGGAGTCTTTGTCTCCTTCTCCAGTAGCTACTCTGAGCCTTACTGTCTGAATGACCTCCCCACTGCCTTTCTATGATTGCCTGGGAACTTGCCTGGCTATGTCTACACCTCCGCCTGTTCCTATCTGTCCTGGGGTTGGTCATTTCCCCAGTCTGCATCTGCTTATGGACAGACTGTCTGCAGGATTCCTGATGTTCACTAACTCCTACAGGGACTACTGACAGCACACAGCCCTCAATATCCTGCTGTTTATGCAGCCTTCCAACCTCCTGCGTCTGCCTGCCACTGATGTAGCCCTGCTGTACCTTATTCTGGCAGTCTGCACAGTTGGCTACGTAGCGGTCTACATCCCTTGCTAATCCTAGCCACATGAAATGCTGCTTGAGCAGAGCTCGTGTTCTCCGTTTTCCCAAATGCTCTGTACCACCGGTGACATGGGCCTGAACTAGGAACCGACTCTGATATTCATGTGGGACTACCAGCCTGCACCTATTATTCAGACTAGACACCGTATACAGTAATCCATCCACCCAAATACATTCCTCTGGCATCCCTGTCTCATATGCCATGTCTGCTATTGCCCGTATTCCTTCTAGTTCTGGATCTAGTAACTGGGCTTCTCTCATTCTAGACTTATCCTCCTCCCCCATTACTAACCCACCTTCAGGATGGTCTTGGCTACTCACCCTCAGAGGTCCGGAGATGGAGAAAATGGGCTGCTGGCGTCTGGTTGTCACTGGTGTGTAGGGGTAGAAATTCTTCTGCTGCCTTGCACTCTCCTTTCCACAAGCCACAAAATGGCCATTGGCACCTGCCACCCTCACCTCTGGTGCATCAGGGTGGTAGTGTTTGTTGTTCTGGGGATTGCTCCTGCCCACAACACCCATGGGTGGTGATTGTTTCAATTGAAATCTCTTCCTGGGACACTCCCGATGGATATGTCCCCAGTGGCCACATCGATGACACTGCTTCCAGACTTGTCCCTGGTGTGATATCTCTGGTCCTCGGTTGCTAGGTCGCATTGGGCCTTCCTTCTGCCCCTTTTCTGACATGTCCTGGGACTGTGGCTTCCACTGGGCCACCCATTCCTGTAGGCCGAGTAAAATCTCAGGCAGCCCTGCTTTTACTGACCCGAGCCCTTTTCTCCAGATCCACTGACCCAGGACTTCCTGCAGCTCTTGGAGAAGCTGACCATAGTCGCAGCTTTTAGTGCGCAATGCTGACTGACCTTTGGTGGGTTTAGTCTGTACAGTAGCTGTGATCTCAGGGAGACTTTCTGGCTGCTCCCGATAAAGTAGTGCCAGCTCTGAGGGTTCCAATCGTGTCTGCTCCTTGGGTAGTGAAGTTGTATAGTAACTCACCCCAGTCTCCTTAGCCGATTCCTTGGCCTTCACGATCCCTGAAGCATAACTCCTGACTTGGGAAAATTCCGCCATTGGGTCTTTTGCTATTTTCATCTAGACTGCCTCATCGAGTAGGGAAAGGACCAGTCTGTGTTGTGCTGTCCCTGCAAGGCTCTTAGACCACAATCGCTTGTGTCCCTCACAGCTTTCCCGGTTCTTGTCAAACCGGACCGAGTGATCCCACTGCTGCCGCCAAATGTGAGGAAACCACCCTTAGCTGGGAAGGTGGTTACCCTTGGTGGGATGCAAATCACTCGGGCAGACAAGACTTTATTAAAAATAAGTCTTTATTATGACAGCACAACAGCAAAGATGGTCCCATGGTACAGGATAATTGGTAGCATAGATCCTCCTGCAGCCTCTCACAGTCAGTGCCCTGATATAGCAATCTCAGTATCCTGCAGCCTTACCACTACCGTTAGCTAGACAACCCTGTGTCCTGGTAGGGTTTCCTCTGATGTCTTAGTTACAGGACCCACCAGGATAGAATATCTCCATAGAGAAACTGTTCTCCTTATATACCTGGCTGGCAGATCCCCCCTGGTGCCACAAAGTCTACTCAGGGGGTAGGCTCAGATATCCCAATGCTGGGTCAGCCAATATAGTGCAGCAGAGGCCCATTGTACATCCCCTGGGGGGGTCTGACCTATTATCTCCCAGGTTACCTAGATACATCTCTTTGTCTGGCAGCTATTTTATCAGTCACTCAGGCATTGTTCTGCTACATTACCAGCAACACCTATCACACCTCCCACAATGGACTAGGGACTGTGATACACATGGTAATTAGCTAGCCCAGCTACCTGGCTCTGCTTTCTGTCCCACACTATGGCAATGACCTGTATCTCTCCAATACTTACAATCCCGCAGTATAGACCTGATAACAGTACATAATAATACACATAACTCACAGGTGCTCTTGTGTATAAACTGGGCCAAGGATTAAAAAGTACATTACACTGTGAGAAACGAGAGGTGAATATGAAGGTTCTCAGTCCAGGTCCATCTCGTTTTGTCACAGACGGGACAGAGAGATGTTCTGCAGGTCAGTAATGTAATAATCTGCAGGATATATCACTATGTACCTATCAGGGGGTAGATGGGACAGAGCGATGTTCTGCAGATCACTAGAGAGGTCAGTAATGTAATAATCTGCAGGATATATCACTATGTACCTGTCAGGGGGTAGATAGAACAGAGCGATGTTCTGCAGATCACTAGGGAGGTCAGTAATGTAATAATCTGCAGGATATATCACTATGTACCTGTCAGGGGGTAGATGGGACAGAGCGATGTTCTGCAGATCACTAGAGAGGTCAGTAATGTAATAATCTGCAGGATATATCATTATGTACCTGTCAGGGGGTAGATGGAACAGAGCGATGTTCTGCAGATCACTAGGGAGGTCAGTAATGTAATAATCTGCAGGATATATCACTATGTACCTGTCAGGGGGTAGATGGGACAGAGCGATGTTCTGCAGATCACTAGAGAGGTCAGTAATGTAATAATCTGCAGGAGATATCACTATGTACCTGTCAGGGGGTAGATGGGACAGATCAATGTTCTGCAGATCACTAGAGAGGTCAGTAATGTAATAATCTGCAGGATATATCACGTTGTACCTGTCAGGGGGTAGATAGGACAGAGCGATGTTCTGCAGATCACTAGAGAGGTCAGTAATGTAATAATCTGCAGGATGTATCACGTTGTACCTGTCAGGGGGTAGATGGCACAGAGCGATGTTCTGCAGATCACTAGAGAGGTCAGTAGTGTAATAATCTGCAGGATATATCCCAATGTACCAGTCTGGGGGTAGATGGGACAGAGCGATGTTCTGCAGGTCACTAGTCAGTAATGTAATAATCTGCAGGATATATCACTATGTACCTGTCAGGGGGTAGATGGGACAGAGCGATGTTCTGCAGGTCACTAGAGAGGTCAGTAATGTAATAATCTGCAGGATGTATCACAATGTACCTGTCAGGGGGTAGATGGGACAGAGCGACGTTCTGCAGGTCAGTAGAGAGGTCAGTAATGTAATAATCTGCAGGATATATCACTATGTACCTGTCAGGGGGTAGATGGGACAGAGCGATGTTCTGCAGATCACTAGGGAGGTCAGTAATGTAATAATCTGCAGGATATATCACTATGTACCTGTGAGGGGGTAGATGGGACAGAGCGATGCTCTGCAGGTCACTAGAGAGGTCAGTAATGTAATACTCTGCAGGATATATCGCTACGTACCTGTCAGGTGGTACATGGGACAGAGCGATGTTCTGCAGGTCACTAGAGAGGTCAGTAATCTAATAATCTGCAGGATGTATCACTATGTACCTGTCAGGGGGTAGATGGGACAGAGCGATGTTCTGCAGGTCACTAGAGAGGTCAGTAATGTAATAATCTGCAGGATATATCACTAGGTACCTGTCAGGGGGTAGATGGGACAGAGCGATGTTCTGCAGGTCACTAGAGAGGTCAATGAGGTAGTAATCTGCAGGATATATCATTATGTACCTGTCAGGGGGTAGATGGGACAGAGCGATGTTCTACAGGTCACTAGAGAGGTCAGTAATGTAATAATCTGCAGGATATATCACTATGTACCTGTTAGGGGGTAGATGGGACAGAGCGATGTTCTGCAGATCACTGGAGAGGTCAGTAATGTAATAATCTGCAGTATATATCACTATGTACCTGTTAGGGGGTAGATGGGACAGAGCGATGTTCTGCAGATCACTAGAGAGGTCAGTAATGTAATAATCTGCAGGATATATCACTATGTACCTGTCAGGGGGTAGATGGGACATAGCGATGTTCTGCAGGTCACTAGGGAGGTCAGTAATCTAATAATCTACAGGATATATCACTATGTACCTGTCATGGAGTAGATGGGACAGAGTGATGTTCTGCAGGTCACTAGGTAGGTCAGTAATGTAATAATCTGCAGGATATATCACCATGTACCTATCAGGGGGTAGATGGGATAGAGTGATGCTCTGCAGGTCACTAGAGAGGTCAGTAATGTAATAATCTGCAGGATATATCACTATGTACCTGTCAGGGGGTAGATGGGACAGAGCGATGTTCTGCAGGTCACTAGAGAGGTCAGTAATGTAATAATCTGCAGGATATATCACTATGTACCTGTCAGGGGGTAGATGGGACAGAGCGATGTTCTACAGGTCACTAGAGAGGTCAGTAATGTAATAATCTGCAGGATATATCACTATGTACCTGTTAGGGGGTAGATGGGACAGAGCGATGTTCTGCAGATCACTGGAGAGGTCAGTAATGTAATAATCTGCAGGATATATCACTATGTACCTGTTAGGGGGTAGATGGGACAGAGCGATGTTCTGCAGATCACTAGAGAGGTCAGTAATGTAATAATCTGCAGGAGATATCACTATGTACCTGTCAGGGGGTAGATGGGACAGAGCGATGTTCTGCAGGTCACTAGGGAGGTCAGTGATGTAATAATCTGCAGGATATATCACTGTGTACCTGTCAGGGGGTAGATGGGACAGAGCAATGCTCTGCAGATCACTAGGGAGGTCAGTAATGTAATAATCTGCAGGATATATCACTATGTACCTGTCAGGGGGTAGATGGGATAGAGTGATGCTCTGCAGGTTACTAGAGAGGTCAGTAATGTAATAATCTGCAGGATATATCACTATGTACCTGTCAGAGCGATGTTCTGCAGGTCACTAGTCAGTAATGTAATAATCTGCAGGAGATTTCACTATGTACCTGTCAGGGGGTAGATGGGACAGAGCGATGTTCTGCAGGTCACTAGAGAGATCAGTAATGTAATAATCTGCAGGGGATATCACTCTGTACCTGTCAGGGTAGATGGGACAGAGCGATGTTCTGCAGGTCACTAGAGAGGTCAGTAATGTAATAATCTGCAGGAGATATCACTATGTACCTGTCAGGGTGTAGATGGGACAGAGCGATGTTCTGCAGATCACTAGAGAGGTCAGTAATGTAATAATCTGCAGGATATATCACTATGTACCTGTCAGGGGGTAGATGGGACAGGGCAATGTTCTGCAGATCACTAGAGAGGTCAGTAATGTAATAATCTGCAGGATATATCATTGTGTACCAGTCAGGTGGAGTATGGGACAGAGTGATGTTCTGCAGATCACTGGAGAGGTCAATAATGTAATAATCTACAGGATATATCACTATGTACCTGTCAGGTGGTGGATGGGACAGAGCGATGTTCTGCAGATCACTAGAGAGGCTAGTAATGTAATACTCTGCAGGATATATCACTATGTACCTGTCAGGGGGTAGATGGGACAGAGCAATGTTCTGCAGGTCACTAGAGAGGTCAGTAATGTAATAATCTGCAGGATATATCACTATGTACCTGTCAGGGGGTGGATGGGACAGAGCGATGTTCTGCAGGTCACTAGAGAGGTCAGTAATGTAATAATCTGCAGGATATATCACTACGTACCTGTCAGGGGGTAGATGGGACAGAGCGATGTTCTGCAGGTCACTAGTCAGTAAAGTAATAATCTGCAGGATATATCACTATGTAACTGTCAGGGGGTAGATGGGACAGAGCGATGTACTGCAGATCACTAGAGAGGTCAGTAATGTAATAATCTGCAGGATATATCACTATGTACCTGTCATGGAGTAGATGGGACAGAGCGATGTTCTGCAGGTCACTAGGGAGGTCAGTAATCTAATAATCTACAGGATATATCACTATGTACCTGTCATGGAGTAGATGGGACAGAGCGATGTTCTGCAGGTCACTAGGTAGGTCAGTAATGTAATAATCTGCAGGATATATCACCATGTACCTATCAGGGGGTAGATGGGATAGAGTGATGCTCTGCAGGTCACTAGAGAGGTCAGTAATGTAATAATCTGCAGGATATATCACCATGTACCTATCAGGGGGTAGATGGGATAGAGTGATGCTCTGCAGGTCACTAGAGAGGTCAGTAATGTAATAATCTGCAGGATATATCACTATGTACCTGTCAGGGGGTAGATGGGACAGAGCAATGTTCTGCAGGTCACTAGTCAGTAATGTAATAATCTGCAGGATATATCACTATGTAACTGTCAGGGGGTAGATGGGACAGAGCGATGTACTGCAGATCACTAGAGAGGTCAGTAATGTAATAATCTGCAGGATATATCACTATGTACCTGTCATGGAGTAGATGGGACAGAGCGATGTTCTGCAGGTCACTAGGGAGGTCAGTAATCTAATAATCTACAGGATATATCACTATGTACCTGTCATGGAGTAGATGGGACAGAGCGATGTTCTGCAGGTCACTAGGTAGGTCAGTAATGTAATAATCTGCAGGATATATCACCATGTACCTATCAGGGGGTAGATGGGATAGAGTGATGCTCTGCATGTCACTAGAGAGGTCAGTAATGTAATAATCTGCAGCATGTATCCCAATGTACCAGTCTGGGGGTAGATGGGACAGAGCGATGTTCTGCAGGTCACTAGTCAGTAATGTAATAATCTGCAGGATATATCACTATGTAACTGTCAGGGGGTAGATGGGACAGAGCGATGTTCTGCAGGTCACTAGAGTGGTCAGTAATGTAATAATCTGCAGGATATATCACTATGTACCTGTCAGGGGGTAGATGGGACAGAGCGATGTTCTGCAGATCACTAGAGGGGCCAGTAATGTAATAATCTAATAATCTGCAGGATATATCACTATGTACCTGTCAGGGTGTAGAAGGGACAGAGCGATGTTCTGCAGGTCACTGGAGAGGTCAGTAATGTAATAATCTGCAGGATATACCACTGTGTACCTGTCAGGGGGTAGATGGGACAGAGCGATGTTTTGCAGGTCACTAGAGAGGTCAGTAATGTAATAATCTGCAGGATGTATCACGTTGTACCTGTCAGGAGTTAGATGGGACAGAGCGATGTTCTGCAGGTCACTAGAGAGGTCAGTAATGTAATAATCTGCAGGATATATCATTATGTACCTGTCAGGGGGTAGATGGGACAGAGCAATGTTCTGCAGGTTACTAGAGAGGTCAGTAATGTAATAATCTGCAGGATATATCACTATGTACCTATTAGGGGTTAGATAGGACTGAGCGATGTTCTGCAGGTCACTAGAGAGGTCAGTAATGTAATAATCTGCAATATATATCACTATGTACCTGTCAGGGGGTAGATGGGACAGAGCGATGTTCTGCAGGTCACTAGAGAGGTCAGTAATGTAATACTCTGCAGGATATATCACTATGTACCTGTCAGGGGGTAGATGGGACAGAGCGATGTTCTGCAGGTCCCTAGGTAGGTCAGTAATGTAATAATCTGCAGGATATATCACTACGTACCCGTCAGGGGGTAAAATGGACAGAGCGATGTTCTGCAGGTCACTAGAGAGGTCAGTAATGTAATAATCTGCAGGATATATCACTATGTACCCGTCAGGGGGTAGATGGGACAGAGCGATGTTCTGCAGATCACTAGGGAGGTCAGTAATGTAATAATCTGCAGGATATATCACTATGTACTTGTCAGGGTGTAGCTGGGACAGAGCGATGTTCTGCAGGTCACTAGAGAGGTCAGTAATGTAATAATCTGCAGGATATATCACTATGTACCTGTCAGGGGGTAGATGGGACAGAGCGATGCTCTGCAGATCACTAGGGAGGTCAGTAATGTAATAATCTGCAGGATATATCACTATGTACCTGTCAGGGGGTAGATGGGACTGAGCGATGTTCTGCAGGTCACTAGAGAGGTCAGTAATGTAATAATCTGCAGGATGTATCACTATGTACCTGTCAGGGGGTAGATGGGACAGAGCGATGTTCTGCAGGTCACTAGAGAGGTCAGTGATGTAATAATCTGCAGGATATATCACTATGTACCCATCAGGGGGTAGATGGGACAGAGCGATGTTCTGCAGATCACTAGAGAGGTCAGTAATGTAATAATCTGCAGGATATATCACTATGTACCTGTCAGGGGGTAGATGGGACAGAGCGATGTTCTGCAGATCACCAGAGAGGTCAGTGATGTAATAATCTGCAGGATATATCACTATGTACCCATCAGGGGGTAGATGGGACAGAGCGATGTTCTGCAGATCACTAGAGAGGTCAGTAATGTAATAATCTGCAGGATATATCACTGTACCTGTCAGGGGGTAGATGGGACAGAGCGATGATCTGCAGATCACTAGGGAGGTCAGTAATGTAATAATCTGCAGGATATATCACTATGTACCTGTCAGGGGGTAGATGGGACAGAGCGATGTTCTGCAGATCACTAGATAGGTCAGTAATGTAATAATCTGCAGGATATATCACTGTACCTGTCAGGGGGTAGATGGGACAGAGCGATGTTCTGCAGATCACTAGGGAGGTCAGTAATGTAATAATCTGCAGGATATATCACTATGTACTTGTCAGGGTGTAGCTGGGACAGAGCGATGTTCTGCAGGTCACTAGAGAGGTCAGTAATGTAATAATCTGCAGGATATATCACTATGTACCTGTCAGAGGGTAGATGGGACAGAGCGATGCTCTGCAGATCACTAGGGAGGTCAGTAATGTAATAATCTGCAGGATATATCACTATGTACCTGTCAGGGGGTAGATGGGACTGAGCGATGTTCTGCAGGTCACTAGAGAGGTCAGTAATGTAATAATCTGCAGGATGTATCACTATGTACCTGTCAGGGGGTAGATGGGACAGAGCGATGTTCTGCAGGTCACTAGAGAGGTCAGTGACGTAATAATCTGCAGGATATATCACTATGTACCTGTCATGGAGTAGATGGGACAGAGCGATGTTCTGCAGGTCACTAGGTAGGTCAGTAATGTAATAATCTGCAGGATATATCACCATGTACCTATCAGGGGGTAGATGGGATAGAGTGATGCTCTGCAGGTCACTAGAGAGGTCAGTAATGTAATAATCTGCAGGATATATCACCATGTACCTATCAGGGGGTAGATGGGATAGAGTGATGCTCTGCAGGTCACTAGAGAGGTCAGTAATGTAATAATCTGCAGGATATATCACTATGTACCTGTCAGGGGGTAGATGGGACAGAGCAATGTTCTGCAGGTCACTAGTCAGTAATGTAATAATCTGCAGGATATATCACTATGTAACTGTCAGGGGGTAGATGGGACAGAGCGATGTACTGCAGATCACTAGAGAGGTCAGTAATGTAATAATCTGCAGGATATATCACTATGTACCTGTCATGGAGTAGATGGGACAGAGCGATGTTCTGCAGGTCACTAGGGAGGTCAGTAATCTAATAATCTACAGGATATATCACTATGTACCTGTCATGGAGTAGATGGGACAGAGCGATGTTCTGCAGGTCACTAGGTAGGTCAGTAATGTAATAATCTGCAGGATATATCACCATGTACCTATCAGGGGGTAGATGGGATAGAGTGATGCTCTGCATGTCACTAGAGAGGTCAGTAATGTAATAATCTGCAGCATGTATCCCAATGTACCAGTCTGGGGGTAGATGGGACAGAGCGATGTTCTGCAGGTCACTAGTCAGTAATGTAATAATCTGCAGGATCTATCACTATGTAACTGTCAGGGGGTAGATGGGACAGAGCGATGTACTGCAGATCACTAGAGGGGCCAGTAATGTAATAATCTAATAATCTGCAGGATATATCACTATGTACCTGTCAGGGTGTAGAAGGGACAGAGCGATGTTCTGCAGGTCACTGGAGAGGTCAGTAATGTAATAATCTGCAGGATATACCACTGTGTACCTGTCAGGGGGTAGATGGGACAGAGCGATGTTTTGCAGGTCACTAGAGAGGTCAGTAATGTAATAATCTGCAGGATGTATCACGTTGTACCTGTCAGGAGTTAGATGGGACAGAGCGATGTTCTGCAGGTCACTAGAGAGGTCAGTAATGTAATAATCTGCAGGATATATCATTATGTACCTGTCAGGGGGTAGATGGGACAGAGCAATGTTCTGCAGGTTACTAGAGAGGTCAGTAATGTAATAATCTGCAGGATATATCACTATGTACCTATTAGGGGTTAGATAGGACTGAGCGATGTTCTGCAGGTCACTAGAGAGGTCAGTAATGTAATAATCTGCAATATATATCACTATGTACCTGTCAGGGGGTAGATGGGACAGAGCGATGTTCTGCAGATCACTAGAGAGGCTAGTAATGTAATACTCTGCAGGATATATCACTATGTACCTGTCAGGGGGTAGATGGGACAGAGCGATGTTCTGCAGGTCCCTAGGTAGGTCAGTAATGTAATAATCTGCAGGATATATCACTACGTACCCGTCAGGGGGTAAAATGGACAGAGCGATGTTCTGCAGGTCACTAGAGAGGTCAGTAATGTAATAATCTGCAGGATATATCACTATGTACCCGTCAGGGGGTAGATGGGACAGAGCGATGTTCTGCAGATCACTAGGGAGGTCAGTAATGTAATAATCTGCAGGATATATCACTATGTACTTGTCAGGGTGTAGCTGGGACAGAGCGATGTTCTGCAGGTCACTAGAGAGGTCAGTAATGTAATAATCTGCAGGATATATCACTATGTACCTGTCATGGAGTAGATGGGACAGAGCGATGTTCTGCAGGTCACTAGGTAGGTCAGTAATGTAATAATCTGCAGGATATATCACCATGTACCTATCAGGGGGTAGATGGGATAGAGTGATGCTCTGCAGGTCACTAGAGAGGTCAGTAATGTAATAATCTGCAGGATATATCACCATGTACCTATCAGGGGGTAGATGGGATAGAGTGATGCTCTGCAGGTCACTAGAGAGGTCAGTAATGTAATAATCTGCAGGATATATCACTATGTACCTGTCAGGGGGTAGATGGGACAGAGCAATGTTCTGCAGGTCACTAGTCAGTAATGTAATAATCTGCAGGATATATCACTATGTAACTGTCAGGGGGTAGATGGGACAGAGCGATGTACTGCAGATCACTAGAGAGGTCAGTAATGTAATAATCTGCAGGATATATCACTATGTACCTGTCATGGAGTAGATGGGACAGAGCGATGTTCTGCAGGTCACTAGGGAGGTCAGTAATCTAATAATCTACAGGATATATCACTATGTACCTGTCATGGAGTAGATGGGACAGAGCGATGTTCTGCAGGTCACTAGGTAGGTCAGTAATGTAATAATCTGCAGGATATATCACCATGTACCTATCAGGGGGTAGATGGGATAGAGTGATGCTCTGCATGTCACTAGAGAGGTCAGTAATGTAATAATCTGCAGCATGTATCCCAATGTACCAGTCTGGGGGTAGATGGGACAGAGCGATGTTCTGCAGGTCACTAGTCAGTAATGTAATAATCTGCAGGATCTATCACTATGTAACTGTCAGGGGGTAGATGGGACAGAGCGATGTACTGCAGATCACTAGAGGGGCCAGTAATGTAATAATCTAATAATCTGCAGGATATATCACTATGTACCTGTCAGGGTGTAGAAGGGACAGAGCGATGTTCTGCAGGTCACTGGAGAGGTCAGTAATGTAATAATCTGCAGGATATACCACTGTGTACCTGTCAGGGGGTAGATGGGACAGAGCGATGTTTTGCAGGTCACTAGAGAGGTCAGTAATGTAATAATCTGCAGGATGTATCACGTTGTACCTGTCAGGAGTTAGATGGGACAGAGCGATGTTCTGCAGGTCACTAGAGAGGTCAGTAATGTAATAATCTGCAGGATATATCATTATGTACCTGTCAGGGGGTAGATGGGACAGAGCAATGTTCTGCAGGTTACTAGAGAGGTCAGTAATGTAATAATCTGCAGGATATATCACTATGTACCTATTAGGGGTTAGATAGGACTGAGCGATGTTCTGCAGGTCACTAGAGAGGTCAGTAATGTAATAATCTGCAATATATATCACTATGTACCTGTCAGGGGGTAGATGGGACAGAGCGATGTTCTGCAGATCACTAGAGAGGCTAGTAATGTAATACTCTGCAGGATATATCACTATGTACCTGTCAGGGGGTAGATGGGACAGAGCGATGTTCTGCAGGTCCCTAGGTAGGTCAGTAATGTAATAATCTGCAGGATATATCACTACGTACCCGTCAGGGGGTAAAATGGACAGAGCGATGTTCTGCAGGTCACTAGAGAGGTCAGTAATGTAATAATCTGCAGGATATATCACTATGTACCCGTCAGGGGGTAGATGGGACAGAGCGATGTTCTGCAGATCACTAGGGAGGTCAGTAATGTAATAATCTGCAGGATATATCACTATGTACTTGTCAGGGTGTAGCTGGGACAGAGCGATGTTCTGCAGGTCACTAGAGAGGTCAGTAATGTAATAATCTGCAGGATATATCACTATGTACCTGTCAGGGGGTAGATGGGACAGAGCGATGCTCTGCAGATCACTAGGGAGGTCAGTAATGTAATAATCTGCAGGATATATCACTATGTACCTGTCAGGGGGTAGATGGGACTGAGCGATGTTCTGCAGGTCACTAGAGAGGTCAGTAATGTAATAATCTGCAGGATGTATCACTATGTACCTGTCAGGGGGTAGATGGGACAGAGCGATGTTCTGCAGGTCACTAGAGAGGTCAGTGATGTAATAATCTGCAGGATATATCACTATGTACCCATCAGGGGGTAGATGGGACAGAGCGATGTTCTGCAGATCACTAGAGAGGTCAGTAATGTAATAATCTGCAGGATATATCACTATGTACCTGTCAGGGGGTAGATGGGACAGAGCGATGTTCTGCAGATCACCAGAGAGGTCAGTGATGTAATAATCTGCAGGATATACAGTATCACTGTACCTGTCAGGGGGTAGATGGGACAGAGCGATGCTCTGCAGATCACTAGGGAGGTCAGTAATGTAATAATCTGCAGGATATATCACTATGTACCTGTCAGGGGGTAGATGGGACAGAGCGATGTTCTGCAGGTCACTAGAGAATAGAGTATACTGCAGTCTCTACAGTTTTATAGCAAGTATATAAGTGTTAGATATGGATGATATGTGATTGATAGATAGACAGAGTATATAGATTATATGGTACTGTTTACCTAGAACGGCGCCCACGATCTATATCGCGGGTATCTTGCCGCAAATCGCAGGCATCGCATGCATCTTATGTGTTTGTAATGTTAAATTCCCTTCCAATCAACCCAATGGACCTGATTTTACATAGGGAACAATGTTAAATAGCCCCCAGACCACAAATTGAATTGAATAACCACCCTGAAGTGTGAAATGCCCCCCCCCTCATTGTTAACGTCACCCCGCAGTCAACATCATCCCGAAGCGTGGCGAGGGGTGGCGGTACGCGTCCTCTGACCTTTTCATACCCCCACTATCCACGTCGGCGTGGAGTTGAGAATAGAAAGTGTGGCGAGCGTAGCCACCGAGCCCGAAGCGTGGCGAGCGTAGCAAGCCCCGCGAGGGGACGCGGATACCTGCGCTCGCCACGCTTCGGGATGATGTTGACCGTGGGGTGACGTGAACAATGGGGGGGGGGGGGGGGGGCATTTCACACTTCAGGGTGGTTATTCTATTCAATTTGTGGTCTGGGGGCTATTTAACATTGTTCCCTATGTAAAATCGCTACAATATACAGTGTATATACAGTATATACTGTATATATATATATATATATTTATATGAGATAGATACAGTATATAGATACAGCGAAGGTACAGGGTATATTCAGTATATATATATATATATATATATATATATATATACTAGAACAGGCAGGTAGGCACACACTCTGGGTATTAAGGGCACGGTGCGGCAGTCCATAAAGAAATGATAAAGATACTCACCCAATCTCCGTTGCAGGAAGACCACGCAAGAAGGGACCAGCACTCGTTTTAGTGAAAAAAAAGTTGTATTGAAGTTACAGTGCAGGCAGCTGTACATGATGTTTGTACGTTAAACATGCCTGCACTGTAACTTCAATACAACTTTTTTTCACTAAAACGAGTGCTGGTCCCTTCTTGCGTGGTCTGCCTGCAACGGAGATTGGGTGAGTGAGTATCTTTATATATATATATATATATATATATATATGAAATAGATACAGTATATAGATACAGCGAAGGTACAGTGTATATATATATATATATATATATATATATATATATATATATATATATATATATATATATATATGAGATATATACAGTATATAGATAAAGCGAAGGTACAGGGTATATACAGTATATATATATATATGAAATAGATACAGTATATAGATACAGCAAAGGTACAATATATATATATATATATATATATATATATATATATGAGATATATACAGTATATAGATAAAGCGAAGGTACAGGGTATATACAGTATATATATATATATATGAAATAGATACAGTATATAGATACAGCAAAGGTACAGTGTATATATATATATATATATATATATATATATATATATATATATATATGAGATATATACAGTATATAGATAAAGCGAAGGTACAGGGTATATACAGTATATATATATATATATATATATGAAATAGATACAGTATATAGATACAGCGAAGGTACAGTGTATATATATATATATATATATATATATATATATATATGAGATATATACAGTATATAGATACAGCGAAGGTACAGGGTATATACAGTATATATATATATATATGTGTGTGTGTGTTTAACATAATATTATGAATAAAGTCTGCAGCTTGTGAGAAAGCTTCTCTGTGTCAGCAGCCGTGTCGGCATACTGTATTAGTACCTCTTTTCCCGTATGGTCCCCGGCAGGGTGAAATCACTGACTGGTGTCAGCAGGATGTGTCGGCTTTGTACAGCGAGCCTCCATCTATTCTGTGAGGTCCCGTTCCAGGCTTCCGGGGGTTTTTGTCTGATTTGGAGAAGAGAAGAGCGATTCAGTCCCAGGATGCAGAGGAGCAGAGACCCCGGACCCCCAGCTACTCACCTGCTGATGGGGGCAGCCTGATGGCAGCTCAGGGTCACTGACAGGACTATGAGGAAGCCGGTCATCTTCAGGTGACACATCTTCTCCATCTAAGGAACAATAGTGGGAATGAATTCCCTGTGGCAGCGGTAACGGGTAACCCTTTGTGTGCCTGTCAGATGGGTGGTCTTCACTCTGTTACAGGACAAAGTCCCCCCAGGACGACATGAATGGAATCAGCAGGAGGTAAGTTACCTGGAGGCTGCAATCACTTATCACAGCTGCGGCTGCCGTTACCGTACATGATGCTGGGGTGCCCCCTGATATATATATCCCCACACCTGTGTGACAGCTGACGTCAGGCTCTCCCAGACAGGGTGACAATAACGTGACGGAGTGCATTACCCAGCAGGGACCCCCACCCACCCCCTGCTCACAGCAACACAACGAGTTACTTACAAGTTCTACATTCTGCTGCTGATATTCTGGTTATCACTCGTTACAAGCTCCAGCCAATCAGCTTCTAATTGATTTTTTTTAAACAAATGACAGGAGCTGATTGGCTTAACAAACTGCTACATACAGGGGAAGAGGGGAGAACACGGTGCTACATACAGGGGAAGAGGGGAGACACTCTGCTACATACAGGGGAAGAGGGGAGAACGCACTGTTACATGCAGGGGAAGAGGGGAGAACGCACTGCTACATGCAGGGGAAGAGGGGAGAACACGGTGCTACATACAGGGGAAGAGGGGAGACACTCTGCTACATACAGGGGAAGAGGGGAGAATGCACTGCTACATACAGGGGAAGAGGGGAGAAGGCACTGCTACATACAGGGGAAGAGGGGAGAACACACTGCTACATACAGGGGAAGAGGGGAGAACACGCTGCTACATACAGGGGAAGAGGGGAGAACACGCTGCTACATACAGGGGAAGAGGGGAGAACACACTGCTACATACAGGGGAAGAGGGGAGAACACGCTGCTACATACAGGGGAAGAGGGGAGAAGGCACTGCTACATACAGGGGAAGAGGGGAGAACACACTGCTACATACAGGGGAAGAGGGGAGAACACTCTGCTACATACAGGGGAAGAGGGGAGAAGGCACTGCTACATACAATGGAAGAGGGGAGAACACGCTGCTACATACAGGGGAAGACAGGGGAGAATGCGCTGCTACATACAGGGGAAGAGGGGAGACACTCTGCTACATACAGGGGAAGAGGGGAGAAGGCACTGCTACATACAGGGGAAGAGGGGAGAACACACTGCTACATACAGGGGAAGAGGGGAGAACACTCTGCTACATACAGGGGAAAAGGGGAGAATGCACTGCTACATGCAGGGGAAGAGGGGAGAATGTGCTGCTACATACAGGGGAAGAGGGGAGAACACACTGCTACATACAGGGGAAGAGGGGAGAACATGCTGCTACATGCAGGGGAAGAGGGGAGAACGCACTGCTACATACAATGGAAGAGGGGAGAATGCACTGCTACATACAGGGGAAGAGGGGAGAATGCACTGCTACATACAATGGAAGAGGGGAGAATGCACTGCTACATACAATGGAAGAGGGGAGAACGCACTGCTACATACAGGGGAAGAGGGGAGAACGCACTGCTACATACAGGGGAAGAGGGGAGAATGCACTGCTACATACAAGGGAAGAGGGGAGAATGCACTGCTGGGGGCACAAGGGCTCAGTGCCCCTGGGCCCCCCTCTAGCTATGGGCCCCCTGTGGTTGGCATGTATTTAAAAACTAAGCTGAAGGTTTTGTGCATGGCAGTGGGGTAGTGCTGCAGCTTCACATATCTACCAATGTGACAATGATTAATGGTGCTGAGCATTTGGAGCCAAGTGTGCAGTGCATTACTGGGAGTTGACTAAGTCCCATGACACCGGAGGGCAGAGGCTGAGACGCAGAGGCTGAGACGCTTGTGCTGAGCTCTGATTGGTGGAGCTCATTACATGCTTCTCAGGCCCATGGATAACAGCAGCAGCAGCCTAGTCATGGGAGGGTTTTTAATCAGAGGCAGCACTGGGACTGTGAGGTCTCCTACAGAGTAAGGTGCAGAGGGACAAACACAGGCTTTTCATGTGGTATGTATGTATGTGTGTGTGTGTGTGTATGTATGTATATATATATATATATATATATATATATATATATATATATATATATATATATCCCCTGAAGTTACCCATTGACCAAGTTTATACTGCCTTTACTCTGTGTTTTGATAGTGTAATATTCCCCCATGCAGTTTGCGGCCAGTAATGACAAGTGCAAGGGGGCCCCCTGTCTAAAGTGCCCCGGGCCCCCCCCCGAAGGCTTAATCTGGCACTGACTGCTACATACAGGGAAGAGGGGAGAACACACTGCTACATACTGAGGAAGAGAGGGGAGACACTCTGCTACATACAGGGGAAGAGGGGAGAACGCACTGCTACATACTGGGGAAGAGTGGAGAACGCACTGCTACATACAGGGGAAGAGGGGAGAATGCGCTGCTACATACAGGGGAAGAGAGGAGAGAACGCACTGCTACACACAGAGGAAGAGATGTGAGATCGCACTGCTACATACAGGGGAAGAGAGGGGAGAACACACTGCTACATACAGGGGAAAACGCGCTGCTACATACAGGGGAAGAGGGGAGAACGCACTGCTATATACAAGGGGAAGAGAGGGGAGAATGCATTGCTACATACAGGGTAATAGAGGGGAGAACACACTGCTACATACAGGGGAAGAGGGGAGAACGCACTGCTACATACAGGGGAAGAGGGGAGAACATGCTGCTATGTACAGGGTAATAGAGGGGAGAACACACTGCTACATACAGGGGAAAAGAGGGGAGAAAACACTGCTACATACAGGGGAAGAGAGGAAAGAATGCTGCTACATACATGGGAAGACAGGGGAGAACATGCTGCTACATACAGGGGAAGAGGGGAGAACCCGCTGCAACATACAGGGGAAGAGAGGAGAGAATGCTGCTAAATACATGGGAAGAGGGGAGAACCCGCTGCAACATACAGGGTAAGAGGGGAGAAAGCTCTGCTACATACAGGGGAAGAGAGGAGAGAACACACTGCAACATACAGGGGAAGAGGGGAGAACCCGCTGCAACATACAGGGGAAGAGGGGAGAAAGCTCTGCTACATACAGGGGAAGAGAGGAGAGAACACACTGCAACATACGGGGAAGAGGGGAGAACATGCTGCTATGTACTGGGGAAGAGTGGGGAGACCACACTGCTACATAAAGGGGAAGAGAGGGGAGAATGCGCTGCTACATATAGGGGAAGAGGGGAGAGAATGCACCGAGGGCAGGGAACACACTGCTACATACAGGGGAATAGAGGGGAGAACTTGCTGCTACATACAGGGGAAGAGGGGAGAACACACTTCTACATACTGGGGAAGAGGGGAGAACACACTGCTACATACAGGGGAATAGAGGGGAGAACTTGCTGCTACATACAGGGGAAGAGGGGAGAACACACTGCTACATACAGGGGAAGAGGGGAGAACACACTGCTACATACAGGAGAAGAGGGGAGAATGCACTACTACATACTGGGGAAGAGGGGAGAATGCACTACTACATACAGGGGAAGAGGGGAGAATGCACTACTACATACAGGGGAAGAGGGGAGAACACAGGGAGAACATGCTGCTACATACAGGGGAAGAGGGGAGAACGCACTGCTACATACAGAGGAAGAGAGGAGAACATGCTGCTACATACAGGGGAAGAGGGGAGAAC
Source organism: Crinia signifera (assembly GCF_055691185.1). Lineage (NCBI taxonomy): Eukaryota > Metazoa > Chordata > Amphibia > Anura > Myobatrachidae > Crinia > Crinia signifera. Next base: position 3,609,230 of record NC_139220.1, on the reverse strand, counting down.
GCACTGCTACATACAGAGGAAGAGAGGAGAACATGCTGCTACATACAGGGGAAGAGGGGAGAACACTCTGCTACATAAAGGTAAAGAGGGGAGAACAGACTGCTACATACATAGGAAGAGAGGGGAGAACGCATTGATACATACAGAGGAAGAGGGGAAAACGCGCTGCTACATACAGGGGAAGAGGGTAGAATGCGCTGCTACATACAGGGGAATCCCCTCACATGACTTCCCCTCATACACCTGGCCATGCCTGCATATTACCTGACACTCCCAGATAACAGCCGCTCCCCATGCAATGATTCCCCAGTGTGTGCGTAGCCCAGGACTTACTCAGCGGCTGTGATAGAATCAGGCTGATCGGGGGCGGGGCTGATGTCACATGACTTCCCCTCACACACCTGGCCACACCTGCGTATTACCTGACACTCCCAGATAACAGCCGCTCCCCATGTAATGATTCCCCAGTGTGTGCAGTGTGTGCGTAGCCCAGGACTTACTCAGCGGCTGTGATAGAATCAGGGTGATCGGGGGCAGAGCTGATGTCACATGACTTCCCCTCACACACCTGGCCACGCCTGTGTATTCCCTGACACTCCCAGATAACAGCCGTTTACCATGTAATGATTCCCCAGTGTGTGCAGTGTGTGCATAGCCCAGGACTTACTCAGCGGCTGTGATAGAATCAGGCTGATCGGGGGTGGAGCTGACATCACATGACTTCCCGTCACACACCTGGCCACGCCTGCGTATTACCTGACACTCCCAGATAACAGCCGCTCACCATGTAATGATTCCCCAGTGTGTGCAGTGTGTGCATAGCCCAGGACTTACTCAGCGGCTGTGATAGAATCAGGCTGATCGGGGGTGGAGCTGACGTCACATGACTTCCCCTCACACACCTGGCCACGCCTGCGTATTCCCTGACACTCCCAGATAACAGCCGCTCACCATGTAATGATTCCCAGTGTGTGCAGTGTGTGTGTAGCCCAGGACTTACTCAGCGGCTGTGATAGAATCAGGCTGATCGGGGGTGGAGCTGACATCACATGACTTCCTCTCATACACCAGGCCACGACTGCATATTCCCTGACACTCCCAAAAAACAGCCGCTCACCATGTAATGATTCCCCAGTGTGTGCAGTGTGTGTGTAGCCCAGGACTTACTCAGCGGCTGTGATAGAATCAGGCTGATCGGGGGTGGAGCTGACATCACATGACTTCCTCTCATACACCAGGCCACGACTGCATATTCCCTGACACTCCCAAAAAACAGCCGCTCACCATGTAATGATTCCCCAGTGTGTGCAGTGTGTGTGTAGCCCAGGACTTACTCAGCGGCTGTGATAGAATCAGGGTGATCGGGGGTGGAGCTGACGTCACATGACTTCCCCTCACACACCTGGCCACGCCTGTGTATTACCTGACACTCCCAGATAACAGCCGCTCACCATGTAATGATTCCCAGTGTGTGCAGTCTGTGCGTAGCCCAGGACTTACTCAGCGGCTGTGATAGAATCAGGCTGATCGGGGGCGGAGCTGACATTACATGACTTCTCCTCACACACCAGGCCACGCCTGCATATTACCAGACACTCCCAGATAACAGCCGCTCCCCATGTAATGATTCCCCAGTGTGTGCGTAGCCCAGGACTTACTTAGCGGCTGTGATAGAATAAGGCTCAACGGGGACGGAGCTGATGTCACATGACTTCCCCTCACACACCTGGCCACGCCTGCATTGTCCCTTAAACTCCCAGATAACAGCCGCTCCCCATGTAATGATTACCCAGTGTGTGCAGTGTGTGCATAGCCCAGGACTTACTCAGCGGCTGTGATAGAATCAGGCTAATTGGGGGTGGAGCTGACATCACATGACTTCCTCTCATACACCTGGCCACGCCTGCATATAACCTGACACTCCCAGATAACAGCCGCTCACCATGTAATGATTCCCCTGTGTGTGCAGTGTGTGCATAGCCCGGGACTTACTCAGCGGCTGTGATAGAATCAGGCTGATCGGGGGCAGAGCTGATGTCACATGATTTCCTCTCACTCACCTGGCCACGCCTGCGTATTACCTGACACTCCCAGATAACAGCCGCTCCCCATGTAATGATTTCCCAGTGTGTGCGTAGCCCAGGACTTACTCAGCAGCTGTGATAGAATCAGGCTGATCGGGGGCGGAGCTGATGTCATATGACTTCCCCTCACACACCTGGCCACGCCTGCATTGTCCCTGACACTCCCAGATAACAGCCGCTCCCCATGTAATGATTCCCCAGTGTGTGCGTAGCCCAGGACTTACTCAGCGGCTGTGATAGAATCAGGCTGATCGGGGACGGAGCTGATGTCACATGACCGCCTCACACACCTGGCCACGCCTGCATTGTCCTTGACACTCCTAGATAACAGCCGCTCACCATGTAATGATTCCCCAGTGTGTGCAGTCTGTGCGTAGCCCAGGACTTACTCAGCGGCTGTGATAGAATCAGGCTGATCGGGGGCGGAGCTGATGTCACATGACTTCCCCTCACACACCTGGCCATGCCTGCATTGTCCCTGACACTCCCAAATAACAGCCACTCCCCATGTAATGATTCCCCAGTGTGTGCGTAGCCCAGGACTTACTCAGCGGCTGTGATAGAATCAGGCTGATCGGGGGCGGAGCTGATGTCACATGACCCCCTCACACACCTGGCCACACCTGCATTGTCCCTGACACTCCTAGATAACAGCCGCTCACCATGTAATGATTCCCAGTGTGTGCAGTCAATGCGTAGCTTAGGACTTACTCAGCGGCTGTGATAGAATCAGACTGATCGGGGGTGGAGCTGACATCACATGACTTCCTCTCATACACCTGGCCACGCCTGCATATTACCTGACACTCCCAGATAACAGCCGCTCACCATGTAATGATTCCCCAGAGTGTGCAGTCTGTGCGTAGCCCAGGACTTACTCAGCGGCTGTGATAGAATCAGGCTGATCGGGGGCGGAGCTGACATCACATGACTTCCTCTCACACACCTGGCCACACCTGCATATTCCCTGACACTCCCAGATAACAGCCGCTCACCATGTAATGATTCCCCAGTGTGTGCGTAGCCCAGGACTTACTCAGCGGCTGTGATAGAATCAGGCTGATCGGGGGCGGAGCTGATGTCACATGACTTCCCCTCACACACCTGGCCATGCCTGCATTGTCACTGACACTCCCAAATAACAGCCGCTCCCCATGTAATGATTCCCCAGTGTGTGCGTAGCCCAGGACTTACTTAGCGGCTGTGATAGAATCAGGCTGATCGGGGGGCGGAGCTGATGTCACATGACCCCCTCACACACCTGGCCACACCTGCATTGTCCCTGACACTCCTAGATAACAGCCGCTCACCATGTAATGATTCCCAGTGTGTGCAGTCTGTGCGTAGCCCAGGACTTACTCAGCGGCTGTGATAGAATCAGGCTGATCGGGGGTGGAGCTGACATCACATGACTTCCTCTCATACACCTGGCCACGCCTGCATATTACCTGACACTCCCAGATAACAGCCGCTCACCATGTAATGATTCCCCAGTGTGTGCAGTGTGTGCGTAGCCCAGGACTTACTCAGCGGCTGTGATAGAATCAGGCTGATCGGGGGCGGAGCTGATGTCACATGACTTCCCCTCACACACCTGGCCACGCCTGCATTGTCCCTGACACTCCCAGATAACAGCCGCTCCCCATGTAATGATTCCCCAGTGTGTGCGTAGCCCAGGACTTACTCAGCGGCTGTGATAGAATCAGGCTGATCGTGGACGGAGCTGATGTCACATGACCCCCTCACACACCTGGCCACGCCTGCATTGTCCCTGACACTCCTAGATAACAGCCGCTCACCATGTAATGATTCCCCAGTGTGTGCAGTCTGTGCGTAGCCCAGGACTTACTCAGCGGCTGTGATAGAATCAGGCTGATCGGGGGCGGAGCTGATGTCACATGACTTCCCCTCACACAACTGGCCACACCTGCGTATTTACCTGACACTCCCAGATCACAGCCGCTCACCATGTAATGATTCCCCAGTGTGTGCAGTGTGTGTGTAGCCCAGGACTTACTCAGCGGCTGTGATAGAATCAGGCTGATCGGGGGTGGAGCTGACGTCACATGACTTCCCCTCATACACCTGGCCACGTCTGCTTATTACCTGACACTCCCAGATCACAGCCGCTCACCATGTAATGATTACCCAGTGTGTGCAGTCTGTGCGTAGCCCAGGACTTACTCAGCGGCTGTGATAGAATCAGGCTGATCGGGGGGCGGAGCTGATGTCACATGACCCCCTCACACACCTGGCCACACCTGCATTGTCCCTGACACTCCTAGATAACAGCCGCTCACCATGTAATGATTCCCAGTGTGTGCAGTCTGTGCGTAGCCCAGGACTTACTCAGCGGCTGTGATAGAATCAGGCTGATCGGGGGTGGAGCTGACATCACATGACTTCCTCTCATACACCTGGCCACGCCTGCATATTACCTGACACTCCCAGATAACAGCCGCTCACCATGTAATGATTCCCCAGTGTGTGCGTAGCCCAGGACTTACTCAGCGGCTGTGATAGAATCAGGCTGATCGGGGGCGGAGCTGATGTCACATGACTTCCCCTCACACACCTGGCCACGCCTGCATTGTCCCTGACACTCCCAGATAACAGCCGCTCCCCATGTAATGATTCCCCAGTGTGTGCGTAGCCCAGGACTTACTCAGCGGCTGTGATAGAATCAGGCTGATCGTGGACGGAGCTGATGTCACATGACCCCCTCACACACCTGGCCACGCCTGCATTGTCCCTGACACTCCTAGATAACAGCCGCTCACCATGTAATGATTCCCCAGTGTGTGCAGTCTGTGCGTAGCCCAGGACTTACTCAGCGGCTGTGATAGAATCAGGCTGATCGGGGGCGGAGCTGATGTCACATGACTTCCCCTCACACAACTGGCCACACCTGCGTATTTACCTGACACTCCCAGATCACAGCCGCTCACCATGTAATGATTCCCCAGTGTGTGCAGTGTGTGTGTAGCCCAGGACTTACTCAGCGGCTGTGATAGAATCAGGCTGATCGGGGGTGGAGCTGACGTCACATGACTTCCTCTCACACACCTGGCCACGTCTGCTTATTACCTGACACTCCCAGATCACAGCCGCTCACCATGTAATGATTACCCAGTGTGTGCAGTCTGTGCGTAGCCCAGGACTTACTCAGCGGCTGTGATAGAATCAGGCTGATCGGGGGCAGAGCTGACATCACATGACTTCCCCTCACACACCTGGCCATGCCTGCATTGTCACTGACACTCCCAAATAACAGCCGCTCCCCATGTAATGATTCCCCAGTGTGTGCGTAGCCCAGGACTTACTTAGCGGCTGTGATAGAATCAGGCTGATCGGGGGGCGGAGCTGATGTCACATGACCCCCTCACACACCTGGCCACACCTGCATTGTCCCTGACACTCCTAGATAACAGCCGCTCACCATGTAATGATTCCCAGTGTGTGCAGTCTGTGCGTAGCCCAGGACTTACTCAGCGGCTGTGATAGAATCAGGCTGATCGGGGGTGGAGCTGACATCACATGACTTCCTCTCATACACCTGGCCACGCCTGCATATTACCTGACACTCCCAGATAACAGCCGCTCACCATGTAATGATTCCCCAGTGTGTGCGTAGCCCAGGACTTACTCAGCGGCTGTGATAGAATCAGGCTGATCGGGGGCGGAGCTGATGTCACATGACTTCCCCTCACACACCTGGCCACGCCTGCATTGTCCCTGACACTCCCAGATAACAGCCGCTCCCCATGTAATGATTCCCCAGTGTGTGCGTAGCCCAGGACTTACTCAGCGGCTGTGATAGAATCAGGCTGATCGGGGACGGAGCTGATGTCACATGACCCCCTCACACACCTGGCCACGCCTGCATTGTCCCTGACACTCCTAGATAACAGCCGCTCACCATGTAATGATTCCCCAGTGTGTGCAGTCTGTGCGTAGCCCAGGACTTACTCAGCGGCTGTGATAGAATCAGGCTGATCGGGGGTGGAGCTGACGTCACATGACTTCCCCTCATACACCTGGCCACGTCTGCGTATTAACTGACACTCCCAGATCACAGCCGCTCACCATGTAATGATTACCCAGTGTGTGCAGTCTGTGCGTAGCCCAGGACTTACTCAGCGGCTGTGATAGAATCAGGCTGATCGGGGGCAGAGCTGACATCACATGACTTCCCCTCACACAACTGGCCACACCTGCGTATTACCTGACACTCCCAGATAACAGCCGCTCACCATGTAATGATTCCCCAGTGTGTGCAGTGTGTGTGTAGCCCAGGACTTACTCAGCGGCTGTGATAGAATCAGGCTGATCGGGGGTGGAGCTGACGTCACATGACTTCCCCTCATACACCTGGCCACGTCTGCGTATTAACTGACACTCCCAGATCACAGCCGCTCACCATGTAATGATTACCCAGTGTGTGCAGTCTGTGCGTAGCCCAGGACTTACTCAGCGGCTGTGATAGAATCAGGCTGATCGGGGGCGGAGCTGACATCACATGACTTCCCCTCACACAATTGGCCACACCTGCGTATTACCTGACACTCCCAGATAACAGCCGCTCACCATGTAATGATTCCCCAGTGTGTGCAGTCTGTGCGTAGCCCAAGACTTACTCAGTGGCTGCGACAGAATTAAGCTGATCGGGGGCGGAGCTGACATCACATGACTTCCCCTCACACACCTGGCCACGCCTGCGTATTCTCTGACACTCCCAGATAGCAGCCGCTCACCATGTAATGATTCCCCAGTGTGTGCAGTCTGTGCGTAGCCCAGGACTTACTCAGCGGCTGTGATAGAATCAGGCTGATCGGGGGCGGAGCTGATGTCACATGACTTCCCCTCATACACCTGGCCACACCTGTGTATTACCTGACACTCCCAGATAACAGCCACTCACCATGGCCCTTATTCTGATTGATGCGGACTTTACCGCGTTCTTACGGATTGCGTCTTTACGGCGTCTGCGCATGCGTGGAGAACGCTACGCGCATGTGCCACGCCTTGACTCGGTACCAGTTCGGACAAAGACCGTCCAAAACTGGTCACCGCTATCAGTCGGGAAATAGGGGCGTATTATGGGCGTCATGCGGAATGACACATGGGCGTAGTTTCAAAGTGGGCAAAACGGGGCGGAAACATGGGCGGACACGGGGGAGTACACTTATGTTGGGGGGCGTACATTCGGAAACCACTCCGAATGCACGCGAGCAAAAAGGGCTGAAATGTGCGGTGTCCACAAGTGTACTATTGCTTTGCGGACACCACTCGTTCATGCGGTAGGCGAACGTACGCCTAATGACTACAACCATTAACACCTGAACCCAATAGAATCTACTCCTTTACTCATTACTCACTAATAGGCCGCTTGTCAGTGCTTTAATTGAAACCATTGCTGCTTCAAGGAAACCTTAGTAATCCCCCACATATGCTGTACTTGTCAGACACTTTAAAACTGCTAACAATGGACATGACTGAATATTAATACTAGCAATACACATGTGTATTCGACATGTACTCATGAAACCACACATTTTGGGTAAAGTAAACACATTTATTTATATTCATGTCACACTCAATGCCAGTGTGATGCAAAGACCATAAAATAATACATACAAACAATAAACAACATGGCAGGAATGCTGCAAAATAATTAAAAATACAAAACATATATAATTGCACACAGATGGACTCCAGCACCTCCTATGTGCCACTGCACATGCAGCCAGTGGGAAATGAGGAGGCTGCTGGCCCTTCTACAGCAGGGCAAGCTGCACCTGACCATTCAACAGCAGGGCACCCTACACCTGGCCCTTCTGCAGCAGGCCAACCTGCAGCTGGCTCATATGCACCATCAGCACAATCATTTGGAACACAACCGGGGACTTCACAAGATAGTACCATGGCCATCACTTCAAGTACAGCTGACAGTAATGGCAGCCAAAAGAGGGCAACAGGGGAACCACTAAGGACATATGAAGCAAGGGCTCATCTGGTTACCCTGAGCACGTGATTGGACACAAGAAGCTGACACACACAGCACAATGGAAGATTTGGGAACACATAACGGCGGAGATTAATGCAGCCACAAGTTCATTTCCGACCACGTTTGGCCTTGGTAGGCTCCTTGGCCTGTGCAGCAGCTCTTCGGGGACGGCCAGATGCTGGGGCAGGTGGAGCAGATGATGTGGAGGGGTTGGCTGGTCTACCCCTCCTGCCAGCAGGGAGTGTTTCCGGTGGTAATGCACCAGAAACGGATGACATTAGGACCCTGTTGCTGGTAATCAGCTCCACCATAAGCTCATTATGGTGGAGGAGGAGATCATTTTGGCGGGTGGCTTGCTCGGCCAGCACCTGAGCACTTGCAGCCATGGCCTGATGTGACTCAGCCATGGCCTGCATGCTCGCAGCCATGGACTGCTGGGTGCTGACCAAGCTCGCCAGGATCTCCTCGGTCCTACGCATCCGTTCTGATGCCAAGTCTCCCTGCTGGTTGATGTCCCCAAGCACCTGGGCCAAGGCGGCCAAATCGGCTTGGCCCGATGCCTGCTGCTGCACAGGCCTACCTCTGGGGCCAGGTGGCACGGACTCCTCCACCTCCTGAGCAGAGTCCTCACCAAGCGGTGGGGTGTCTGTGGGAAAAGATAAACACAATTAGGAGACATTCTACGATAATTACTTGCACAAGTTTATGGCATGACCAATATTTACCTTCCAGAAAAGACGCAAACACTTCAGCTGGGGCCTCGCTATCCATCGTGCTCACCCCCCTGATCTCCTCAACTGAGATACAGCTCTCCGCCATCTCCTCCAGGGGGGTGAGCTCTAGCCCTGATGGCATGGGGCCGGCCCCAGATGTCTGGCTGTGTTCCCACCGCTTGGTCATCTTCCTCTTCAGGGTGCTTTTGAAGTCCTGCCACCTGCAATGTAAGTTGACATATTAATACATGTCACTCCCAATGTTAGCTGTTGCAGCCATTGCTATGTGCTACATCTTACAACATGTGATTAATGTCCCATATATAATATTACATGCAACTATGATATCAACCGTTACAATACACATTCACAATCACCCTACTCTAACTCTCAAGGAAATAACATGGCAATAATGTATGTGTATCGTAACAACCTCATGTGCCATTTGCAAAATGCATATAAGCATCAATTCAATCATTACTTGGCTATTACTGGCCACATGTATGACAAAACAACTTGCCTCTTCTTCACATGGTCCGTCTCACGAACTTGTGGCGCAACTGCATTAATCTCTGCCGTTATCTGTTCCCAAATCTTCCATCGGCGTGTGTGTGTCAGCTTCTCGGATGGACACTCTATCCAATCACGTGCTCGGGGAACCAGGATGGCCAGCTCCTGTGCTTCATATGCCTTGTTTTTTTTTGGTGGTTCGGCTGTTGCACTGGCTCGCCCCTTGCTACGTCCCTGGCCACGCCCCCTGGCACCAGTCGCTGCACTTGAAGTGCTGGCCATGGTACTACCTTGTGAAGTCCCCTGTTGTGTTCCAAACAAATCTGCTGATGGTGCAGATGAGCCAGCTGCAGGTTGGGCTGCTGCAGAAGGGCCAGGTGTTGGTTGCCCTGCTGTAGAATGGTCATGTGCAGCTTGGCCTGCTGTAGAAGGGCCAGCAGCCTCCTCATTACCCACTGCCTGCATGTGCAGTGGCACATAGGTGGTGCTGGAGTCCAGCTGGGCAAAAAGTTGCTGCAGCTCTGGGTCTACCTCTGGTTGGGAGCCAGACATGTTAGCAACAACATTGTCACCCTGTAATACACCTTTATATACTGTTTGTGTATCCTGTTTGGCGGACATCAGCGGCAGCTGCGTTCCGTGCGTGAGCGTACGTCGCTGTTATTTCGCGCCGCATACGGTGGCGGAAATTCCATTGTGGAAAACCTGGCGAAAGTTCTAAATGAAATACTGGTCACCAATGATAACATTGCATAGAATCTTCGGATACACCTGGGACTATTGCACAATACACATGCTATTTGCTAGCATTACATGACATTTGAATCATGACTACTGTCGTATTATGGCGTTTGATTGCAAGCTAAAAGTAGCCCAATCCCTTAGAGAATCCAGGCCACAAGTCAGGCAATACTCATCTCTACTGTTATAGACCACACATGTGAGAGCCCTATAAATAGTGAGTTGCTGGTAGAATCAGTTGTCTCCAGATCACGACTTGTCAGGGTCTAAGGTAAGCTCTTCCATGCTCCTTGTAGATATGATATCCATTCACAATGTAAGTGTATGAAGGTATGCACCATTGCCTCACTGACTACAGATTGTTGGGCCAGCAAAGTGTGTGTATCATTAGTGCAACATGTCACATGTTCACTATTTCACTCACAGGTCTTAAACCTGTGTGGGATCATCTATTGCAGGACAACATGTCCCAGCAATAGATGAAATGTCTCATAGTACATGATGTTGTCAAAAAATGCAGACACCTTTATCTGTGTGTTTTGGACGGTGTGTATTGAGTTCATATTATTGTGTCATCATTATAGAGTCAAATGGATCTGCGGGATTACACGGGGCGGCCATCAATTGTACGTATAGAAGCCTACAAATCAGTTTGTAGTGGGATATGGCCATTATGTGCATAGGTGCATCAGTATTTATGTTCATTTCTTTATAGGTTGCTGAAGCATTGATGCGCTATATGGAGAGGAGGCTAAGGGCACTTGCGGCTCTCCCCACTCGTCGCCCAAGGAGGCCAGGACGTGCTAGAATCTATCGCACACGGGTGACTCTGTTTGCTATGCCCGATGATGAGGTACTTACTAGGTACCGGTTACCCCCAAATGTAATTCTGGATCTGCTCAACTTAATTCAGAGCGATTTGGAACCTCTACACGGGATCACGACAGCAATTCCGCCTCACACACAGCTGCTGGCGGTGTTGCATTTCTGCGCCTCAGGATCGTTCCAACAAGTAGTGGCAGTACTTGCTGGAATATCTCAGCCGGCCTTCTGCCGAATCCTGAGGCGTGTGACGTCGGCCATGTTCAGGCGCAAGGGGCACTTCATGGCCATGACATTTGCCCCCGAGACCCTGCGCAGAAGCCAGCACGCCTTCCAACAAATTGCTGGCTTCCCTAATGTGATAGGGGCTGTGGATGGCACCCATGTACCATTTGTGCCTCCATCTCGAAGTGAGAAGATATATAGGAACCGCAAATTGTTCCACTCACTGAACGTGATGGTGGTATGTGGCCCATCCATGGAAATTCTCGCCTTCAACTCGAAGTTTCCCGGAAGTGCCCATGACTCTCATGTCATCCGACAAACCGGGATATGGCAAAGACTCCAAGAGCTGGAAGGCCGTGATGCGTGGGTTCTGGGTGACTCCGGTTACCCATGTACGCCCTGGCTACTTACGCCGTACAGCTACCCAGCACCGGGCCCACAGGAGGCATTCAATGGGGCGCATGTTGCCACCAGGCAAGTGGTGGAGCGCTCAATTGGCCTTTTAAAAGGTCGATTTAGAGTGCTCCACCGCACTGGTGGTGACTTGCAATATGCGCCTGAAATGGTGTCGAGGATCGTGGGCCTGTGTATATTTCTCCACAACATTGCTGTGCGGCGTGAGATACCCTTTGATGAGTGGGAGGTACCATCTGAGCCGCAAGATCCGCCCATGCGCCCATCCCGCGCCCCTGAATGCCGGAGGGGATACCAGCTGCGGGACTCTGTGGCGCAAAGATACTTCAGGTACATGTTATTGAGTTGACATAACACACCCATTTTAGTCACAATCACCCCTTCAAATAAGTCCAGTGTGTTAGTTGTCAGTGTTACAAAACGAACATTAGCCAGCCTGCCCTCCTAATGGCAAAGAAATAGGAGATATTTAGCATATGTGTTTAGTTTTGGGGGAAGTTCAATATAGGTGCTAATTATTATACCTTGGACAAGGGATCTTATGTGTTTGTTATATCTTCATTATTGTAGTTGATACTATCCCTGATGACTGGTGAGTACATTGATTTATTCTATCATGTGTTGGGGATTATTTCCTGTGTTGATGTATGATTTGTTTGCATATATAGATATATATCTATATATGATGTTGGAATTTATTCACATGTTTCAACATTTCAAGGAGCATGCAGGCAGGCAGGCAGGCAGGCAGGCAGGCAGGCAGGGCTGGTGTATAATGCTGGTTTCAGGATACCTGCAAGTGTGTGTATGTGTCTTTTACACATAAATGTACGCATACACATATATGCATAGAGTAAGTAATGCTAACTACAGCTATGCCTTGCTAAGCTATAGCACGCGTTGCTTGGCGGAGCGCGGCCTTATTGGATTTGCTAAGGGCATACACACTGTGTTTTATATATATCAGATTTGTTCATTGGCATACATCAACACTACGGTTTTGAAGGCATGCGAATTTGTCACCATTTGTGTTGGCGCAGAGACGCTGTTAATGTAAAAATGAACAATAAAGTTATTATCACAAATAACTGTGATCAACCAATGCCACCACCTGATTGGTTGATAGATGCCATTGTCAACATGGCGGAGACACGAAGGGCAGAACCCTTCACACATGAGGAGCTCAGGGTTCTTGTCTCCGTCATGGAGACAAGGCTGGGCCGTGCGGGGCCCTTCATAACAAACCGCCATAAGCGGAGGGCGTACACAGCGGCAGGGCGCCGGATTTACGCCCGCACTCGGGTGCGGAGGTCCCTCGGGCAGCTGGAGAGGCGGTGGTCGGACCTCCGCAGGCGCCAGCCCCAGCTGCTCACACAAATAAGGGGCGAAATTGCTGAATGTGAGTATTTTAGCTATGAAATTTCGCACTTACAACATAGCATATATAAGCAATAAAATGTGTCTCATGATAAGTGGGTGTCCATGGGTTTAAAAGTCCATAGACTCTTATGTGTGCTTCTTCCTGGTTAACATGCAGTCATGTGCCTTTTATATGTCATGCCATAGCATTGAGGATTCTGATGCATACAATGTGCCCAATCTAATATGTGTTACACATTGATAAATGCCTGGGTTGTAATGTGTGAACAAATGACTAACAATCACATAATAATTTAAATGTCACAATTTGGAGTCCATTAACAGTAAGGAGCTACTTTCCTGCATCGTTTGCCATCATTATCACCCTTCCATGTATGTCTTGTTATGGATTAATACATGTGCCCCAATGAGCCGACATTGACCATGATGTTTTTTTCTACCACACAGCACGAGCCCGAGCCCGACAGGCCCGTGAACAGGCGGAGGCAGGCCTGGCCCAGGACGAGGCCCAAGACCCCCAGGAGGAGGTGGCGGCAAGGGTGGAAGAGGAGGAAGTGGAGGAGGAGCAAATGGTGGAGGAGGAGGTGGTGCGTGAGGAGGTGGAGGAGGAGGAGGTGGAAGAGGAGTTTGTGGCGGAGGAGGAGGTGTTGGTGGCGGAGGAGGAGGTGGAGGAGGAGGTGGTGGTGGTGGTGGAGGAGGAGGAGTTGGAGGAGGAGTTGGAGGAGGAGTTTGAGGAGGAGGTGGAGGAGGAGTTTGAGGAGGACGTTGTTCTGGCCGAGGAGCTGGCGGAGGAGGGGGCTGAGGAGGCCACGGTTGCCCCGGACGCATCCAATTCCGAGGGGGAGGAGGCGTGCCAGGCACCCGAGTCACAGCAGATCGGTATGTTGACATAATGCAACATTCATGAAGTAGTTGTACTGGTATTTGTTATGTAGCACTGGTGATTACAAATTTTGGGCCCATACTAATCATATAGACCCCAAAGTGGGTAGCTACAGATACAGGTACGGGTTAGATGGGGTGTCCAAGGCATCCCTTTCATCCAGGACACCTCTCAATTACACTGGTTTGTGGGATGGGTTGGAGGTCCATTTTGACTGCCACATAACCGTTGTAGTTAAACAGGATCCAGGAGTAAAGGGATGAGTGGATCATTTGTGGATTAAAATCACCTGCTGCAAGCGTAGATTATGACCCATCAAATAGTGGCATCGATATTGTTGGTGAATGTTATATATAAACTGTAGGATGTATGCTCGAAATGGAGTATGGGCCGGCCTACCTTGGAATGGCGTCACAAGTTGGCAGTGTCCCCGGAGCCTCCTCTACCTAAACCCCCCCTGTAGTTCTGATTTATTTTTGTCACTCACAGAATTGTAGGTTGGTTTAGACAGAATTATGATTTAGAGGATGTGTATTGTGCATTCCTGACATTTGCATAACTCCCATGCCACCAACCATCACTGAACTTAGACTGAGCAGATTGTGACAAGTTCTTATTGACGTAGGCCATGACCTGCTTGACATTGGTTAGTCATGGGTGGGTTGTGACTGAGAAGAAACAATATGACTGTTATGTCTTCTGCAGAGTTAAGGGTCGAGGGCAAAAAAGACAGTATGTAGTAAATAAGTTTGCATGTATGTATATATGTATGTGTCATATATATTTATCTATGTGTGTCTCTATCTCTCTACATAGATAGATATATATCTCTATATATATATATATACACACATGTCACCTAGCATTTGTGCAATTTATGTCGTAGTATGTGAAATGTATGCATGAATAACATGACTAATTTTTGCCCCTTTGACATGCCCACAGATGACACCACACCGGCAGATGAGGGGGTGCGTGGGGCCCTCCTGCGAGCAGAGCACCATCTCCGGCTCCTTCAAGCCGACTTGCAGGACCTAAAAGACCTGCTCATTTAATGTTTCATTTATTTTTTTTTTCATTATGTTAAATAGATATTTTAATAAATTCTTTATGCAAGTTCACAGTTGTTGGTTTTATTAGCACTTTAAATAGTATATGTGTAGAATGTTTATAATCTTTTACACAGGGTGTAATACAAAGCATTGCACTTCAATTGCTGTAAGGGTTAATGTGTGCTATGCATGTGTTAGGCATGCTTGTAAGGATATATTGGAATCTAATTGATTCCAATTCAAAATAAGCTGTTTTTTATGAGGGTAGGTAATTGAATAAGTGGGTCATGTGATGTATTGCAGAAGATACTTCATAGTGGGTTGTTTGGCGGAAATCCTCCGCTTACGTGCGGTAGCACCGCTTGGCTCCCGTTCGGATGCGGTATTCCCGAGCATACTCTGTAATACTCTGTAATACCGTGCCGAATCGGAGTGTTTCTCCCGCACACGCATGGTTTGTATGTCGTCCGTAAACACGCCCTGTTCTTAAAGAGTGAGTCCGTCCGAATGCGGAGGACACGTGGGCGTTTCTACGGACGATGGCCGCATGCGGAAAAACACCGTGGCGTGCGGACCGCTCCGTAAGAATGCGGGAATTTCCGCACAGATCAGAATAAAGGCCCATGTAATGATTCCCCAGTGTGTGCAGTCTGTGTGTAGCCCAGGTCTTACTCAGCAGCTGCGACAGAATCAAGCTGATCGGGGCGGAGCTGACGTCACATGACTTCCCCTCACACACCTGGCCACACCTGCGTATTACCTGACACTCCCAGATAACAGCCGCTCACCATGTAATGATTCCCCAGTGTGTGCAGTGTGTGTGTAGCCCAGGACTTACTCAGCGGCTGTGATAGAATCAGGCTGATCGGGGGGGAGCTGACATCACATGACTTCCCCTCACACACCTGGCCACGCCTGCGTATTCCCTGACACTCCCAGATAACAGCCGCTCACCATGTAATGATTCCCTAGTGTGTGCAGTGTGTGCGTAGCCTAGGACTCACTTAGCGGCTGTGATAGAATCAGGCTGATCGGAGGAGGAGATGACATCACATGACTTCCCCTCACATATCTGGCCACGCCTGCGTCTTCCCTGACACTCCCAGATAACAGCCGCTCACCATGTAATGATTCCCCAGTGTGCGCAGTGTGTGCGTAGCCCAGGACTTACTCAGCGGCTGTGATAGAATCAGGCTGATCGGGGGCGGAGCTGACATCACATGACTTCCCCTCACACACCTGGCCACACCTGCGTATTCCCTGACACTCCCAGATAACAGCCGCTCACCATGTAATGATTCCCCAGTGTGTGCAGTCTGTGCGTAGCCCAGGACTTACTCAGCGGCTGTGATAGAATCAGGCTGATCGGGGGCGGAGCTGATGTCACATGACTTCCCCTCACACATCTGGCCACGCCTGCGTATTCCCTGACACTCCCAGATAACAGCCCCTCCCCATGTAATGATTTCCCAGTGTGCGCAGTGTGTGCGTAGCCCAGGACTTACTCAGCGGCTGTGATAGAATCAGGCTGATCGGGGGCGGAGCTGACATCACATGACTTCCCCTCACACACCTGGCCACACCTGCGTATTCCCTGACACTCCCAGATAACAGCCGCTCACCATGTAATGATTCCCCAGTGTGTGCAGTCTGTGCGTAGCCCAGGACTTACTCAGCGGCTGTGATAGAATCAGGCTGATCGGGGGCGGAGCTGATGTCACATGACTTCCCCTCATACACCTGGCCACGCCTGCGTATTACCTGACACTCCCTGAATCCGTCCGGTTACCACCTACAAAAGCAGCTTACAATCAATCAACTTGCGAAGACCAGCTTTAAAGTAGCTGGATTTTTCCGCAGGACAGCCTCGCGTATGCGCACTATGAGCTGTACGCAGGCCTATTCTATCAATGATCCCAGACCTGCTCATTGGCAGCCCTCTGTACCCCAATCTGTAAGGGTCTGAGTTACCTGTTTCCATTGTTAGACTTGCAGAAGTTTCCGGGTTCTTTGCTCGGATAGAACATTTGATGACAGCAGAACGTTGCGTGATCTGAGCCTAATGCGTCTCTGACAGATCCACAATCACGGTGACATTTGCAGCATGTCACTGACAGTTCTACACATATTAGAATGAATGTTTTTAGCAACACATTTCTCTGAGAAAACTCAATCTCACCGGCTCCACGTAGGAGGCAGCTGCCATTACACAGAGCGCGGACGCAATGTGCGCATTGCAGGGGATATCGCTCTGTAATGTTTTTAAACCTTTGGATAGAAATAGCAGTAAATTTATCAACACAATGAGACATTTGCAGTGTGTGATGGCAGGACCTCTCAGGAACTGAATCCTGTGCCCAAAAATGGCGTTTCCCGACCACGTCATCCTCGTCGGTGACCGGTAATATTGTCCCCGACTTGTGGATTTCTGTATGAAGACCTATGGGGCGATATTACAGATGACTTGGTCAGGAGAAGCCATTTTTGGGCACACGATGCAGTTCCTGAGAGGTCCTGCCATCAAATTTTAAAAAAGTGCCCCCCCCCCTTACACACCCACAAACACTGGACAGCGGGACAATGACGACAAGTGTTATGGAGCGAGAATCACTTATTTAGCGATTGCCAGGAGAACATCTGATGGTGGTGTTTACAGTACTCACAGTCAGGAATGCAGGTGGTGGCGTTACGCTGTGGGCTTGGCATGGCGTGGGCCCTACAGGTGTAATATATGGTCACATTAACTCTGAGAAGTATAGAGATGTTCCCGGTAATTCTCGATATCCCGTGCATGCCCGGTGGAACCGGCCGAGGGGAGAGACACAGTGCATCCGTTCTAGCGAGGATCCCTGGAGGGGGGAGTTTTCACACCCCCACTCTGGCAGGATGGTAATATATCTGGGTGCTGCTGCTTCGCTTCAGTACAGAGGTAGGTGCCCCTAAAGTACATCATCCCCATAGTAAGATGGACTTACCTAGATATAGCTATATACATATTAGGACCCTTTCCCAAGACCTTACAATCTAAGAAGACATGACTGGAATGTGAGGTGCGTTCTACCCATACAGTGACGGCGGGGTGTAGGGATTGGATGCTACAGTATAGATCCTGTATGTGAAGGGTCTCGCCCTGTCTCAGCTCCCATCGCTCTACCTCAGCGACCGCCCAACATGTTCCGGGATATTTCCCACATTTATACATTTAGCCTAGATACAGTTATTCCCAGCCTTTGTCACTACACAGGACAGTGGGGTGATAGACACCCCCTGGCAGGCGAGGTCCGTATTATGTTCTGTATGAAATCTAATTACAGCCTAGAATTGTCCTGGAGAATTAGTGATAGCGGTCCTGTAAATGTGCGGCGACAGCTGGAACGCTCCTGTTACTCTGGTCGCTTATAAATAGCAGCGGGTGTAACAGGCTGTCTCTGCGCATTTACCAGCCATATATTCTGTAAGACGTAGACATGTTATCTGTACTATGGCGTATTCAGCAGCCGGAACCCCCCTGGTGCTCACAGGCGCAGTACTGTATATAAGACGGTTATATCAGACGTGTCTATCGCACTGATGTGCACAGCTGCAGGGAATGTAGGGAAGCCTCTGTACTATGGCGTATACAGCAGCCGGACCCAACTGGTGCTCAGAGGTGCAGTACTGTATATAAGACGGTTATATCAGACGTGTCTATCGCACTGATGTGCACAGCTGCAGGGAATGTAGGAAAACCTCTGTACTATGTCGTATACAGCAGCCGGACCCCCGGTGCTCAGAGACGCAGTACTGTATATCAGATGGTTATATCGGACATGTCTATCGCCCTGATGCGCACAGCTGCAGTGAATGTAGGGAAACCTCTGTACTATGGCGTACACAGTGGCCGACCCCCCTCCCCCCGGTGCTCAGAGGCGCAGTACTGTATATCAAATGGTTATATCGGACATGTCGATCGCCCTGATGTGCACAGCTGCAGGGAATGTAGGGAAACCTCTGTACTATGGTGTATACAGTGGCCGACCCCCTCCCCCCCCGGTGCTCAGAGGCGCAGTACTGTATATAAGATGGTTATATCGGACATGTCTATTGCCCTGATGTGCACAGCTGCAGGAAATGTAGGGAAACCTCTGTACTATGGCATATACAGTGGCCAGTCCCCTCCCCCCCGGTGCTCAGAGGCGCAGTACTGTATATAAGATGGTTATATCGGACATGTCTATCGCCCTGATGTGCACAGCTGCAGGGAATGTAGGGAAGCCTCTGTACAATGGCGTATACAGTGGTCGGACCCCCGGTGCTCAGAGGCACAATACTGTATATCAGATGGTTATTTTGGACATGTCTATCGCCCTGATGTGCACAGCTGCAGGGAATGTAGGGAAGCCTCTGTACTATAGCGTATACAGCGGCCGGACCCCCCGGTGCTCAGAGGCGCAGTACTGTATATAAGATGGTTATATCGGACATGTCTATCGCCCTGATGTGCACAGCTGCAGGGAATGTAGGGAAACCTCTGTATTATGGCGTATACAGTGGCCAACCCCCCTCCCCACGGTGCTCAGAGGCGCAGTACTGTATATAAGATGGTTATATCGGACATGTCTATCGCCCTGATGTGCACAGCTGCAGGAAATGTAGGGAAACCTCTGTACTATGGTGTATACAGTGGCCAGACCCCCCTCCCCACGGTGCTCAGAGGCGCAGTACTGTATATAAGATGGTTATATCGGACATGTCTATCGCCCTGATGTGCGCAGCTGCAGGAAATGTAGGGAAGCCTCTGTACAATGGCGTATACAGTGGACGACCCCCCTCCCCCCGGTGCTCAGAGGCGCAGTACTGTATAGCAGATGGTTATATCAGATGTGTCTATCGCACTGATGTGCACAGCTGCAGGAAATGTAGGGAAGCCTCTGTACAATGGCGTATACAGTGGCCGGACCCCCCGGTGCTCAGAGGCGCAGTACTGTATATAAGATGGTTATATCGGATATGTCTATCGCCCTGATGTGCACAGCTGCAGGGAATGTAGGGAAGCCTCTGTACAATGGCGTATACAGTGGCCGGACCCCCCGGTGCTCAGAGGCGCAGTACTGTATAGCAGATGGTTATATCGGACGTGTCTATCGCCCTGATGTGCACAGCTGCAGGGAATGTAGGGAAACCTCTGTACTATGGCATATACAGTGGCGACCCCCCTCCCCCCCGGTGCTCAGAGGCACAGTACTGTATATAAAATGGTTATATCGGACATGTCTATCGCCCTGATGTGCACAGCTGCAGGAAATGTAGGGAAGCCTCTGTACTATGGCATATACAGTGGCCGACCCCCCTCCCCCTGGTGCTCAGAGGTGCAGTACTGTATATCGGACGTGTCTATCGCACTGATGTGCATAGCTGCAGGGAATGTAGGGAAGCCTCTGTACTATGGCGTATACAGTGGCCGACCCCCCTCCCCCCGGTGCTGAGAGGCGCAGTACTGTATAGCAGATGGTTATATCGGACGTGTCTATCGCCCTGATGTGCACAGCTGCAGGGAATGTAGGGAAGCCTCTGTACTATGACGTATACAGTGGCCGGACACCCCCTCCCCCCCCCGGTGCTCAGAGACACTGTACTGTATATAAGATGGTTATATCGGACGTGTCTATCGCCCTGATGTGCACAGCTGCAGGGAATGTAGGGAAACCTCTGTACTATGGCATATACAGTGGCCGACCCCCCTCCCCCCGGTGCTCAGAGGCGCAGTACTGTATATCGGACGTGTCTATCGCACTGATGTGCACAGCTGCAGGGAATGTAGGGAAGCCTCTGTACTATGGCGTATACAGTGGCCGACCCCCCTCCCCCCGGTGCTGAGAGGCGCAGTACTGTATATAAGATGGTTATATCGGACGTGTCTATCGCCCTGATGTGCACAGCTGCAGGGAATGTAGGGAAACCTCTGTACTATGGCATATACAGTGGCCAACCCCCCTCCCCCCGGTGCTCAGAGGCACAGTACTGTATATCAGATGGTTATATCGGACATGTCTATCGCCCTGATGTGCACAGCTGCAGGAAATGTAGGGAAGCCTCTGTACAATGGCGTATACAGTGGCCGGACCCCCCGGTACTCAGAGGCGCAGTACTGTATATAAGATGATTATATCGGACGTGTCTATCGCCCTGATGTGCACAGCTGCAGGAAATGTAGGGAAGCCTCTGTACAATGGCATATACAGTGGCCGGACCCCCGGTGCTCAGAGGCGCAGTACTGTATATAAGATGGTTATATCGGACATGTCTATCGCCCTGATGTGCACAGCTGCAGGAAATGTAGGGAAGCCTCTGTACAATGGCATATACAGTGGCCAACCCCCCTCCCCCCGGTGCTCAGAGGCGCAGTACTGTATATCAGATGGTTATATCGGACATGTCTATCGCCCTGATGTGCACAGCTGCAGGGAATGTAGGGAAACCTCTGTACAATGGCATATACAGTGGCCGGACCCCCCGGTGCTCAGAGGCACAGTACTGTATATCAGATGGTTATATCGGACATGTCTATCACCCTGATGTGCACAGCTGCAGGAAATGTAGGGAAACCTCTGTACTATGGCGTATACAGTGGCCGGACCCCCCGGTGCTCAGAGGCACAGTACTGTATATCAGATGGTTATATCGGACGTGTATATTGCCCTGATGTGCACAGCTGCAGGAAATGTAGGGAAGCCTCTGTACAATGGCATATACAGTGGCCAACCCCCCTCCCCCCGGTGCTCAGAGGCGCAGTACTGTATATCAGATGGTTATATCGGACATGTCTATCACCCTGATGTGCACAGCTGCAGGAAATGTAGGGAAACCTCTGTACTATGGCGTATACAGTGGCCGGACCCCCCTGGTGCTCAGAGGCACAGTACTGTATATCAGATGGTTATATCGGACGTGTATATCGCCCTGATGTGCACAGCTGCAGGAAATGTAGGGAAGCCTCTGTACAATGGCATATACAGTGGCCAACCCCCCTCCCCCCGGTGCTCAGAGGCGCAGTACTGTATATCAGATGGTTATATTGGACATGTCTATCGCCCTGATGTGCACAGCTGCAGGAAATGTAGGGAAACCTCTGTACTATGGCGTATACAGTGGCCGGACCCCCCGGTGCTCAGAGGCACAGTACTGTATATCAGATGGTTATATCGGACGTGTATATCGCCCTGATGTGCACAGCTGCAGGAAATGTAGGGAAGCCTCTGTACAATGGCATATACAGTGGCCAACCCCCCTCCCCCCGGTGCTCAGAGGCGCAGTACTGTATATCAGATGGTTATATCGGACATGTCTATCGCCCTGATGTGCACAGCTGCAGGAAATGTAGGGAAACCTCTGTACTATGGCGTATACAGTGGCCGGACCCCCCGGTGCTCAGAGGCACAGTACTGTATATCAGATGGTTATATCGGACGTGTATATCGCCCTGATGTGCACAGCTGCAGGAAATGTAGGGAAGCCTCTGTACAATGGCATATACAGTGGCCAACCCCCCTCCCCCGGTGCTCAGAGGCGCAGTACTGTATATCAGATGGTTATATCGGACATGTCTATCGCCCTTATGTGCACAGCTGCATGGAATGTAGGGAAGCCTCTGTACTATGGCGTATACAGCGGGCGGACCCCCCTGGCGCTCAGAGGTGCAGTACTGTATATCAGATGGTTATATCGGACGTGTCTATCGCCCTGATGTGCACAGCTGCAGGAAATGTAGGGAAGCCTCTGTACAATGGCATATACAGTGGCCGGACCCCCGGTGCTCAGAGGCGCAGTACTGTATATAAGATGGTTATATCGGACATGTCTATCACCCTGATGTGCACAGCTGCAGGAAATGTAGGGAAACCTCTGTACTATGGCGTATACAGTGGCCGGACCCCCCGGTGCTCAGAGGCACAGTACTGTATATCAGATGGTTATATCGGACGTGTATATCGCCCTGATGTGCACAGCTGCAGGAAATGTAGGGAAGCCTCTGTACAATGGCATATACAGTGGCCAACCCCCCTCCCCCCGGTGCTCAGAGGCGCAGTACTGTATATCAGATGGTTATATCGGACATGTCTATCGCCCTGATGTGCACAGCTGCAGGAAATGTAGGGAAACCTCTGTACTATGGCGTATACAGTGGCCGGACCCCCCGGTGCTCAGAGGCACAGTACTGTATATCAGATGGTTATATCGGACGTGTATATCGCCCTGATGTGCACAGCTGCAGGAAATGTAGGGAAGCCTCTGTACAATGGCATATACAGTGGCCAACCCCCCTCCCCCCGGTGCTCAGAGGCGCAGTACTGTATATCAGATGGTTATATCGGACATGTCTATCGCCCTTATGTGCACAGCTGCATGGAATGTAGGGAAGCCTCTGTACTATGGCGTATACAGCGGGCGGACCCCCCTGGCGCTCAGAGGTGCAGTACTGTATATCAGATGGTTATATCGGACGTGTCTATCGCCCTGATGTGCACAGCTGCAGGAAATGTAGGGAAGCCTCTGTACAATGGCATATACAGTGGCCGGACCCCCGGTGCTCAGAGGCGCAGTACTGTATATAAGATGGTTATATCGGACATGTCTATCACCCTGATGTGCACAGCTGCAGGAAATGTAGGGAAACCTCTGTACTATGGCGTATACAGTGGCCGGACCCCCCGGTGCTCAGAGGCACAGTACTGTATATCAGATGGTTATATCGGACGTGTATATCGCCCTGATGTGCACAGCTGCAGGAAATGTAGGGAAGCCTCTGTACAATGGCATATACAGTGGCCAACCCCCCTCCCCCCGGTGCTCAGAGGCGCAGTACTGTATATCAGATGGTTATATCGGACATGTCTATCACCCTGATGTGCACAGCTGCAGGAAATGTAGGGAAACCTCTGTACTATGGCGTATACAGTGGCCGGACCCCCCGGTGCTCAGAGGCACAGTACTGTATATCAGATGGTTATATCGGACGTGTATATCGCCCTGATGTGCACAGCTGCAGGAAATGTAGGGAAGCCTCTGTACAATGGCATATACAGTGGCCAACCCCCCCTCCCCCCGGTGCTCAGAGGCGCAGTACTGTATATCAGATGGTTATATCGGACATGTCTATCGCCCTGATGTGCACAGCTGCAGGAAATGTAGGGAAACCTCTGTACTATGGCGTATACAGTGGCCGGACCCCCCGGTGCTCAGAGGCACAGTACTGTATATCAGATGGTTATATCGGACGTGTATATCGCCCTGATGTGCACAGCTGCAGGGAATGTAGGGAAGCCTCTGTACAGGGCAGTACAAATACATTGCTAATGTAGCAAGAGGCATCTGTAGGAGATTCACCCTCCCGCAGGCATCTGCCACATCCAGCGCTGTGTCTAAGGACACAGATCGCCGTCATCACTATTGTCAGCCGTAGTTTCTTGTGCAAATGAGCATTAGTTGTATTTGCATAAATTACAACTGTCCTGATTTTCATGGGACTGTCCTGATTTTTGGGGGACTGTCCCGTCTGGGGCTGGCAGTGTACTGCAGTGGAGTAGGGGGCAATTGGGGGTCTCTGCTCAGTAATAGACGCTGTACACATGCAATCATTACAGAAAATATTTCAGTGCCCCATGCGATTAGAGGCCCTGGGGCTTACGCTACATCAGTTTCATAGTAGATCCGCAACTGCCGCCACCTCCATAAGGACCCACAATTCCCAGTTTTATATTCCTATTCTGCCCACTTGACTAGGACGAGGGAACTCCCCTGCTCACTCTACACTCTAGTGCATTTACCCCCGAGAGTAACGTAGTGCTAGGGGCAGGTCCTCCCAATAGATTTCTGCATTCTTTCCAGGTGCGGACAGGTTGGTGAAACACGGGCGTGACCTCACAATGGGTGGGTGGTGTGGGGGCGTGATTGCGTCATTGTTGTCCCACCCTCAGCTATTCAATTCCAGATTACCGATATTGTAGAGCAATTGCGGGGCTAGGGTGACACAAACCAGGTAATCAGCCTCTTCGGGCCGTCCAGTATCAAGGACAGCTGAGGGAAGGCCCGGGTGGGGACAGTCAGTCCGGGAGAGTAGCCAAGCATGGGCTTCTATCACATGGATAGAGTAAGATTATGGTACTAGATCTGCATGCTGCAAGTTCTCCCCTCCATGGGGGAAAGTTACTAAGAATGGCCGTAAACAGCCGATCCCAGCACGAACGGGATCGGCCATATACAACCCACAAATACAAGTGGAGAATTCGTGAATTTACAAAGCTGCCGTATTCGCCTCATGTTCTCCTCGTATTCTCCTCCTATTTTCCGATGTCGTAGCCACTCGTAGACGTTGGTATTATTATTATCGGAAGCCATTCCTATTAGCCAAATGCCCGGGACCCGGCCTTATTACAGAGGGGTACAAATGACTGCATTCGTACCCATTCGATCTTAGTACAGTTCCCCCTATGTGTCTGATTTTTGGAAGTAACGAGATTTTTTTATGTTATGTAGTTATCCTATTTCTAGCAAAAATAGATGAAGATTGTAAATATCCGGAAAGGTAAAATGAAATTGTCACAAATTGATTCTTTCCTGAGAATTGTGGATTCCAGAGTCTGACACATCCTATATATAACCATTGTGATCCGCTTACCGTACAATCACCCTGCTAATATAATAACGACATAGGTTTCATTACACGGTATTTGGATAATCACATTTCTGTAATGAAACCTATATCAGTCATCACATTACCAGCAAATCAAATCATGTATAGATCTATATTCCGTGTCGCCAAGGGTCCGATCTAATGCATTATTAATCAGTCATTGAGCCCAGAACAGGAAGCACTAGTGACTGGGAAAGGGCTGCAGGTAGAGGATGGGGCCCTCCTACCAAATGCACATTATTGGCGGTTTCCGATTGGTGCTTTCTTCCGTTAGATCTGTGGTTCCCAAACTTTTTGAGGTCAAGGCACCCTTTGGGTCTCCATGATTTTTTCAAGGCACCTTTAAGTCAAAATAATTACTAAAGTGTCCCTTTTTTAAGTAGTTGGGCCAAAATAATGTGACAAGTACTTTTTTCCTGATCTTAATGCTACTTAAACAACTTGTTTGCAAAAAATGGATGGTTGGGGGGGGGGGGGTAATGCCAAACATCGCCAGCCATGACTTACTGCCATTGTTTTGGGTGGCAGTTGTGCATGTCCTCTATTTAAATTTTGGACTGTGCCGCAGCCACCCTCTGGAGCCACTACTGATGGGGTCTACTAATAAGATATAGAATAGCCATGTTTTGTGGAAAATAGGGCTTTTCTGAGCTTCGGGCAATTCACGGAGCAGGTTCTTGACTTGTGGAATTTAAATCTGTGGTTTCTGCTTGTCCATGGTGTTTAGATTTACCATTGCAGGATGGCAGAATCTGAACATCTGGCAGAAATTGCAAGCAAGCTAAGTGCTTCCCTGCTCTGCACCCAGCCATAGCTCTGCCCCTTACCTCCCTGCAGCATGCCGGGACCTCTGGCGCTGGAGCATGTGCAGAGGCACACGTCGGCTGAATCCAACACCACAGAGGGGGACAGCAGGAGAAGACAGCCCAGCTGGAGCCCGATATACCACATCACATTGCCGCATACCTCCAAACTTTCAGAAAACACGACGGAGGTGCGTGCCCGAAATTTGGGGGCATGGCCTGTAAATCACTTTACGCCTGCGAGGCCACGACCCCATTTTCCCCACTCTGGGGGCATGGCCAGTGCTGTGTGAGCTGCTGGACATGCCCCCAGACCCTCTGTTTGTGGGAATAGAAGGAAAGCAGAAAGAAGGGGCGCTCCATAGTCCATTAAAAGATACATTTAATATACCACATCAAATAAGTAAAATCCAGGTACAACAGGTATTTGCTCATACAAGACATAAAACCCTGTGGGCTGGCTACCACGTGGCGTATTATTGATAGGCAAACAGCTACTCCAGATGTGTAGTCCTTCCATTCAGGAGACCTTGTGTCGCCACAAATTCTGACCCGTGTTACAGAGTTCCGGGAACCAGTAGCAAGATGAACACCGGAGACCAGTGAGACCGCATTAGGCCCTGACGTGGCTTTTGACGCTCTCCATCTGACATGATCTCACTGCATCCAGTTTTTTATTTGGATTTGATGTATTATATAAAATTTATCTTTTAATGCACTCTTTTCCACACATATACAACTTTAAGCACACACTTAATTCAGCAGCAGCACCTGCATAAAAGTTCACTCACTGCATCCACCACACAGTGCAGTGGAGGAGGTGCACTAGCTGCCTCGCGGCTTACCTTGCACTGATTGTGCTGAATCTAAACCAAGCTCAGTCGACAGTGCGGGAGGAGGGGTGCCGGTGATGTTCTCCTCCGGTTTAGGCAGCAGGAAGCTCTCAAGGGCAGAGCACATTGCCAGAGTCTTCTCCCCCACCCTCCTCCTCCTGGCCGGAGGTCGCATAGCTGACAGAGGGTGCCCGCAGCGGTGTTGGGGCCGGGGTGATAAGCAGAGATCTCCCCTGGCAGTTCGGCACCCCCTGCTGCTATCTGACTCCTGACATCCTGCTCGTACTCCCTACCCCCAGGGCTGGCTAACTACGCTCACTGCCCGACCCGCTCGCACCGCAGCAGGTCAGACAATAAACGACCCACCATGCGGCTGCCAGGCACATTTCTTAGGTCCACCTGCCGCGGCACCCCTGTAACAGCGCTGCGGCACCCCAGGGAGCCGCGGCACACAGTTTGGGAACCACTGTACTACACATTGTGATGCGTATTACATATTATACCACACATCGTAATGCCTATTATATATTATACCACACACTGTGATGTCTATTACATATTATACCACACACTGTGATGCCTATTATATATTATACCACACACTGTGATGCCTATTATATATTATACCACACACTGTGATGGTGCTGATATCATTTAATGCCTCACAGACAAAAATGCCCTTTACAAAAGTACAGGTATACCCCAGATTAAGACGTTTAATTACTTATTGCCAGTAATTTCATGGTTAAAGACGCAGCTGCTCCCCGCAGCCTACCCATAACCCCCCCTGCAGCCTGACCCTAACCTTCCCAGCTAGTCCCTTAACAATGCCACAGACTAACCATAACCCACCCACACCGCAGCCTGATCCTAACCCCCTTCTATGTGCCTAACCATCTTACCCCATAGCCCCCCTACCCCCACAGCTATTCCCTAAATCTCCCCAATCTTGCTTAAACCTGGAACCCTTTCCCTGGCCGCATGCTGATGCTGTCTACATTCCTACCATTCGGCATTCAGTGCCGGGATCATAATTTATGTCAGGATTCAGGCACCGATCTCCCGGTGGTAGTTGGGTTGCCGCCATTGGTATACTGAACATCGCTGACCACAACCTCTTGGACACATCCTGATTTCAGCCTGAGCAACTATTGCCGACACTGGAAATCCCAGACTGGTTTCACCGTAGGCAGCTGCCCATCCCATCAGTCACCACCAAGGCCAATGGCTGGTACTATCTCTCTTTACAGTGACATTTGGAAAATTCGCTGCTTAGTTGGTGTCTGCAAATACCTGTCACAGTTTTCTGACCGCCCAGCAGGTCACATGTTCCAGGTCACTAAGCAGCAGCTGCATGGGGAGAGTTCACCGACTGTCACATGTTCCAGAGCACAATGGTGATGCATTGTAAATGGCAGGTAGACGTTTTGCCGAAATGAAGCAACTAATTACAATGCTAAATCTACTATGAAAACCTTTAATTTGTTATACACTGTGCCCTCAGACATTGGTATCATAGAAATGAAAGTCATCCTATTAATATATAGATTGTCATCCATAGCACCAACCCCCTGTCCCCTGATGTCTTTGTGTCCCTCCATCCCCAATGCTCTGCTCTGTCCCTCTGTATCCTCTATTCCTGGCTGAGTCCAGTTTTCCAGGAATGGAATGAAATGTCCCCAAGGTAACAGACGGCGTCCTCTCCCATGAGTAAATATAGTGTCACTGTGGGGTGATTCCTAATGTAACAGGGTGTCTGCGTTCCCCGGTTATATACTATATACAGCATCTTCTCCGGAGCCCATCCCTTGCTCATGACTCAGGATTTTCCACGCGGGATCTGGCGCGTTTCAGGGAGAGCAGGATGAAGATGCAGGGGATGTAGGAGACAAAGCGTAATGTCGACGGGATCCCGATATACAGGTATCTGGAGACACATGGGAGAGATGTATTATATAACGTAGGAGAAGGTGGGATTATTACATGAGATAGAAGAAGGGATCCTGGATATTTGTGAAGGGAAAGTTGCCTGTATGTAGGGCCTATATCATATCATGGGCCGGTACTTCTGTACTTTCACGGCGCCAGCATGGCGCCGCGCGTCAGAGTCCCCTTGCGGGGCTCGCTTCGCTCGCCCACGCTGCGGGCTCGGTGGCTCGCTACGCTCGCCACGCTAATTAAAATCAACTCCATGCCAACATGGATAGTGAAGGTATGAACTATCCATGTTGGCATGGCGTTAACTCCGTTTATTTAACTTAATTAGTGGCGAGCGTAACCCGGAAGTACGCGCGGCGCCATGCTGGCGCCGTGAAAGTAAAGAAGTACCCATGGGCCTTACCACAATAAGGCAACGGCAGAACTATGCACAGATCACGAAGCGGCACATATATCACACCTGGAGCGGCCATATGAAGCCCCCATCTCTCATGAGGCAACATGTACAAAGCCTTAAAAATGATAAAATGGAGAGTGATAAACAACCAACCAATCAGCTCCTACCTGTCATTTTTCAAACCCAGCCTGTGACATGGCAGGTAGGAGCTGATTGGCTGGTGGTTTATCACTCTCCATTTTATCACGTTTCAAGCTTAGTTCATCAGGCCCATGATACTCATAATACTGCCTTATATTAATCAGTAATAAAAGTGACAACTGCGATTCCAGCACCATCTCTGCCTTATCTCAAATGATTCAGTCCAATAAATCTCATTATTCCATGTCTGCAGAGTCTGTGTCCCTGACCCGCAATGTCCGCAGAGTCTGTGTCCCTGACCCGCAATGTCCGCAGAGTCTGTGTCCCTGACCCGCAATGTCCTCAGAGTCTGTGTCCCTGACCCGCAATGTCCGCAGAGTCTGTGTCCCTGACCCGCAATGTCCGCAGAGTCTGTGTCCCTGACCCGCAATGTCCTCAGAGTCTGTGTCCCTGACCCGCAATGTCCACAGCGTCTGTGTCCCTGACCCACAATGTCTGCAGAGTCTGTGTCCCTGACCCGTAATGTCCGCAGAGTCTGTGTCCCTGTCCTGTAGTGTCCGCAGAGTCTGTGTCCCTGACCCGTAATGTCCGCAGCGTCTGTGTCCCTGACCCACAATGTCTGCAGAGCAGGGGCGAATTTAGGGGTCAGGCCGCCCCTAGGCACAACATTTTTGGCTGCCCCCCCCCCCCCCCCCCCCCCCTATTTTAATGTAATCATTATTAAGTAAAAATCCTAACTAGTATTTCACAGATTTTATCAATAATTGTAAAAGTTATATTTTATTTTTCATTAAATGACTCAAAGCACATTATTGCTTTTTTTTGGGGGGGGGGGGGGGGGGGGGGGTGTATATTTATATATTTTTTTTTCACCCACCTTATTATTTTTTTAAGCAGCCTGCACTGCTCTCTGTACGGAGGACCCATAGGGAGGGAGGCCGGCAGTTGGAGGACCTTTATTAGAGGTGTCTCAGTCAGTCTCTCTCACAGTCTCACACTGTGACTGACTGAGCGCAGGGAACTGTGTGCGCCGCTCAGCTCAGCTGCTGGACCCGCCCATTGGATACACAGCAGCCAATAGGCTGCGAGTATAGGGTAGCCAATGGGCACAGGCGGCAGTGAGCCTGAGCCAAATGCCAGACATGCAGGAGGACCATTGGACCCTGCAGATTACCGGTGATGTAATGTGCATGGCAGAGCGGGTGGGCAGCGGTGGGTGACGAGTGGCACTGCCACCGACATATGATAAATCATGGCGGGGGCGGCGCCGCTCGTCACTCGCCACTGCCCACCCACTCTGCCATGCCTCTATTTAACAGAATGTCAGCCTGCCTGCCGCCCTCACGGGCCTAGGCACAAATCCGGCACTGCCGCAGAGTCAGTGTCCCTGACCCGCAAGGTCAGCAGCATCTGTGTCCCTGACCCGCAATGTCCGCAGCATCTGTGTCCCTGACCCATAACGTCCACAGCGTCTGTGTCCCTGACCCGTATTGTCCGCAGCATCTGTGTCCTTGACCCGTAATGTCCGCAGAGTCTGTGTCCCTGACCCGCAATGTCTGCAGAGTCTGTGTCCCTGACCCGTAATGTCTGCAGAGTCCGTTTCCCTGACCCATAATGTCCACAGCGTCTTTGTCCCTGACCCGCAATGTCGGCAGCGTCTGTGTCCCTGACCCGCAATGTCCGCAGCCTCTGTGTCCCTGACCCGCAATGTCCGCAGTGTCTGTGTCCCTGACCCGCAATGTCCTCAGAGTCTGTGTCCCTGTCCTGTAATGTCCGCAGAGTCTGTGTCCCTGACCCGCAATGTCCACAGAGTGTGTGTCCCTGACCCGCAATGTCTGCAGAGTCTGTGTCCCTGTCCTGCAATCAGGGGCGTAACTATAGCACCGCAGCCCCCGCCACCGCGGGGGCGCGCTGTGCATGTGGGGGCGCCGGGGGCTGCGGTGCTATAGTTAAACCCCCCCTCACTCCCCCGCAGACTTACCTATCGCGCTGGTCCCGGCGGCTCCGTTCTTCTGCTGAGGACCACCACAAAATGGCCACTCCCATATAGCACACAGTTCTCTGAAACTGTCTGCTGTATGGGGGCGGCCATTTTCTGGTGGTCCTCATCAGAAGAACGGAGCCGCCGGGACCAGCGCGATAGGTAAGGCTGTGGGGGATTGAGGCGGGGTTTGCATGGGCGGCGGGGCGGCGGGGTGCTCGGCGGGACGGCGGGGTAGGGGTGCTCGGCGGGGCGGCGACGGGGGGGGGGGGGGGGGGGGCGCCCCCCCCTAACGGCGGGGAGCAACCAAAACGTAGCTACGCCACTGCCTGCAATGTCCACAGAGTCTGTGTCCCTGACCCGTAATGTCCGCAGAGTCCGTGTCCCTGACCCGTAATGTCCTCAGAGTCTGTGTCCCTGTCCTGCAATGTCCGCAGAGTCTGTGTCCCTGACCCGCAATGTCCGCAGCGTCAGTGTCCCTGACCCGCAATGTCCGCAGCGTCTGGGTCCCTGACTCGTAATGTCCTCAGAGTCTGTGTCCCTGTCCTGCAATCAGGGGCGTAACTATAGCACCGCAGCCCCCGCCACCGCGGGGGCACGCTGTGCATGTGGGGGCGCCGGGGGCTGCGGTGCTATAGTTAAACCCCCCCTCACTCCCCCGCAGACTTACCTATCGCGCTGGTCCCGGCGGCTCCGTTCTTCTGCTGAGGACCACCACAAAATGGCCACTCCCATATAGCACACAGTTCTCTGAAACTGTCTGCTGTATGGGGGCGGCCATTTTCTGGTGGTCCTCATCAGAAGAACGGAGCCGCCGGGACCAGCGCGATAGGTAAGGCTGTGGGGGATTGAGGCGGGGTTTGCATGGGCGGCGGGGCGGCGGGGTGCTCGGCGGGACGGCGGGGTAGGGGTGCTCGGCGGGGCGGCGACGGGGGGGGGCGCCCCCCCCTAACGGCGGGGAGCAACCAAAACGTAGCTACGCCACTGCCTGCAATGTCCACAGAGTCTGTGTCCCTGACCCGTAATGTCCGCAGAGTCCGTGTCCCTGACCCGTAATGTCCTCAGAGTCTGTGTCCCTGTCCTGCAATGTCCGCAGAGTCTGTGTCCCTGACCCGCAATGTCCGCAGCGTCAGTGTCCCTGACCCGCAATGTCCGCAGAGTCTGTGTCCCTGTCCTGTAATGTCCGCAGAGTCTGTGTCCCTGTCCTGCAATGTCCGCAGAGTCTGTGTCCCTGACCCGTAATGTCCTCAGAGTCTGTGTCCCTGTCCTGCAATGTCCGCAGAGTCTGTGTCCCTGACCCGTAATGTCCGCAGAGTCTGTGTCCCTGACCCGTAATGTCCGCAGCGTCTGTGTCCCTGACCTGTAATGTCCTCAGAGTCTGTGTCCCTGTCCTGCAATGTCCGCAGTGTCTGTGTCCCTGACCCGTAATGTCCTCAGAGTCTGTGTCCCTGTCCTGCAATGTCCGCAGAGTCTGTGTCCCTGACCCGCAATGTCCGCAGAGTCTGTGTCCCTGACCCGTAATGTCCTCAGAGTCTGTGTCCCTGTCCTGCAATGTCCGCAGAGTCTGTGTCCCTGACCCGCAATGTCCGCAGCGTCTGTGTCCCTGACCCGTAATGTCCTCAGAGTCTGTGTCCCTGTCCTGCAATGTCCACAGAGTCTGTGTCCCTGACCCGTAATGTCCTCAGAGTCTGTGTCCCTGTCCTGCAATGTCCACAGAGTCTGTGTCCCTGACCCGCAATGTCCGCAGCGTCTGTGTCCCTGACCCGTAATGTCCGCAGAGTCCGTGTCCCTGACCCGCAATGTCCGCAGCGTCTGTGTCCCTGACCCGTAATGTCCGCAGAGTCCGTGTCCCTGTCCTGTAGTGTCCGCAGCGTCTGTGTCCCTGACCCGTAATGTCCGCAGAGTCCGTGTCCCTGACCCGTAATGTCCTCAGAGTCTGTGTCCCTGTCCTGCAATGTCCGCAGAGTCTGTGTCCCTGACCCGCAATGTCCGCAGCGTCAGTGTCAGTGTCTCTGACCCGTAATGTCCTCAGAGTCTGTGTCCCTGTCCTGCAATGTCCGCAGAGTCTGTGTCCCTGACCTGCAATGTCCGCAGCATCTGTGTCCCTGACCCGTAATGTCCTCAGAGTCTGTGTCCCTGTCCTGCAATGTCCACAGTGTCTGTGTCCCTGACCCGCAATGTCCGCAGCGTCTGTGTCCCTGACCCGTAATGTCCGCAGAGTCTGTGTCCCTGACCCGTAATGTCCTCAGAGTCTGTGTCCCTGACCCACAATGTCTGCAGCGTCTGTGTCCCTGACCCGTAATGTCCGCAGAGTCTGTGTCCCTGTCCTGCAATGTCCACAGTGTCTGTGTCCCTGACCCGCAATGTCCGCAGCGTCTGTGTCCCTGACCCGTAATGTCCTCAGAGTCTGTGTCCCTGTCCTGTAATGTCTGCAGAGTCTGTGTCCCTGTCCTGTAGTGTCCGCAGAGTCTGTGTCCCTGACCCGTAATGTCCGCAGCGTCTGTGTCCCTGGCCCGTAATGTCCTCAGAGTCTGTGTCCCTGTCCTGTAATGTCCGCAGAGTCTGTGTCCCTGTCCTGTAATGTCTGCAGAGTCTGTGTCCCTGACCCGTAATGTCCGCAGAGTCTGTGTCCCTGACCCGTAATGTCCGCAGAGTCTGTGTCCCTGACCCGTAATGTCCGCAGCGTCTGTGTCCCTGACCTGTAATGTCCTCAGAGTCTGTGTCCCTGTCCTGCAATGTCCACAGAGTCTGTGTCCCTGATCCACAATGTCCGCAGCGTCTGTGTCCCTGACCCGTAATGTCCGCAGAGTCTGTGTCCCTGACCCGTAATGTCCTCAGAGTCTGTGTCCCTGTTCTGCAATGTCCACAGAGTCTGTGTCCCTGACCCGCAATGTCCGCAGCGTCTGTGTCCCTAACCCGTAATGTCCGCAGAGTCTGTGTCCCTGACCCGTAATGTCCGCAGAGTCTGTGTCCCTGTCCTGTAATGTGTGCAGAGTCTGTGTCCCTGACCCGTAATGTCCGCAGAGTCTGTGTCTCTGACCTGTAATGTCCGCAGAGTCTGTGTCCCTGACCCGTAATGTCCGCAGAGTCTGTGTCCCTGACCCGTAATGTCCGCAGCGTCTGTGTCCCTGACCCGTAATGTCCGCAGAGTCTGTGTCCCTGACCCGTAATGTCCGCAGCGTCTGTGTCCCTGACCCGTAATGTCCGCAGAGTCTGTGTCCCTGACCCGCAATGTCCGCAGCGTCTGTGTCCCTGACCCGTAATGTCCGCAGAGTCTGTGTCCCTGACCCGTAATGTCCGCAGAGTCTGTGTCCCTGGCGGTCGCTGCTGCAGAGTCCGTGTCCCTGGCGGTCGCTGCTGCAGAGTCTGTGTCCCTGGCGGTCGATGCTGCTGAGTCTGTCCTTATGATGTAGAGAACTTACCTGTAAGCGTCAGAGTCGTACATACGACAAGCCCCTGGGTCTCCGCAGCTCGTAGTCCCCCATTTAATGCAGGTGGTATCGATGGCTGCTCCATAGTAAATGGGGGAAGGGATCCCACCTGCCGGAGAGGACGCAGTAACTAGTAAGTGTATCACACACACAGAATAAGAACTGCCGGGGCCCGCACACGTGTAATGTATAATAACTGCTGGGGCCTGCACACGTGTAATGTAATAATACCTGCTGGGGCCCGCACACATGTGATGTATAATAACTGCCGGGCCCCGCACATGTGTAATGTAATAATACCTGCTGGGGCCCGCACAAGTGTGATGTATAATAACTGCCGGGGCCCGCACACGTGTAATGTAATAATACCTGCTGGGGCCCGCACACGTGTGATGTATAATAACTGCCGGGGCCCGCACATGTGTAATGTAATAATAACTGATCTTCCTCAGTCCCCCTTCTGTCTCTTATCCTCTCCCTGCCCTCCTCCTCTCTCTTGATTTTCCTCCCCTCTTTCCATATCTTTCTCTCCACCTCTTCCTCTAGCATCTCTATCTATCCTTCTTTCTTATTCTGTCTCTTAGAATCTCTCTTCCCTCCTTCTGCTCTTTCACATTCCCTACCCCTCTTCCCCTATTTTTCTGTCCCACTACCTTACATCTTTCTCATTACTGTCCTTTCCCATCTCCCTTCCAGTTATCCCGCTCTATTCTCTCCCGGGTGAGATGTAATAAGAGCCATGTTACAGGCTGTGTTTAAAAAATGAAAGTTAGGGACTAGCTGGGTGGTCATTTATCACTCTCTATTTTATCACTTTTCAAAAAAGCTGGACTCTAGTGAGCGGCACTCTGTACACTTGTATTTACCAGGAATCACTGAGCGTAACTGAAAAGGAGGAGACGGGGACGTTGTCCCCAGGGATTAGGTGCCTGTGTTCGGATGACTGTAGCTGGATGTGGAATGAAGTGCCCTCTTTACTATTACAATGGGACTGGACCCAAACACAGGACATAAGATAGAGCTGTACCCTTACCAAGGGCTCGGGCAGCCAAAAGATGAAGGCCGAGACCAAAAGACTTTTCTTCTGGGGTCATACTCCTAGTAGAGAACACAGACCATCAATAACAGTGTATAAGTAACAGCACCTAAGTCACCTAGTGGCTGTATAACCCAACCCCCCAGAGATAGTGATTGGTGAGGTCAGAGGTCATAGGGTTTATTCGTTAAATAGATACAATGGGGTGGGCAAGGTGCGTCTCCTCAGCTACGGTCCCACCCTGGAAACAAGATGCATTAAGCAGTACCACCCCAATTACTAATATACTGGTGACCAGTTACCCTCTAAGGCAGAGACAATAATTACCCTAACAAAGGGGTAATGCCCAGCTACCCTCAGGGAATATAAGGGCTACCTAAGGCTGCTCCTGCTCCCCACATATGGCGCAAGCTGCCAAACCTATCCAATAGCAGCACTTAAACCCGGGTGCTACATGCCCACAGGCTGAGGTAGCCACCAGTTACTTAATAACAAGTCAGATATCAATAATATACCACCAGTTGCCGTAGCAGTAATCAGGGCTGTCACTAGAAATTGTGGGACCCAGGACTGATTTCTAGTCTGAGCCCCCTTTTTAAAATATATTGCCGGGTTTTATGCCAATCGAGGCTCACAGCCTGGTAGCCAATCAGAGCGGCTTCCGGTACACGAGTTCTGATTGGCTCACCAACAGGTGCCACATTTTAATTGGCCACCAGTGTCAGCGCAGGCAGCTCAGCTGCACATTCACTACCTGGGACCTCATTGCCGTCCACCCCCCCACACACACACACATCAGTCAGTGACAGTGATGTCACAGAGGTTCAGATGCCAGTGGTATAGAAGAACTTCCCAAGGTGCCATTACAGACCTGATAAGCACCATGTATCCTGGCATGGCTCCCATGGAGTAGATGAAACAGCAAACAAGGTTAAGGATCATAAAGTAGAGAAGCATTGTGTTACAGCGCTCCTCCCGCGGACACTGCCCGAGCACCGCCGATGTGTTTGAGGAAAATACACAGCTGCAATTCTGGAAAGTCTGCAAAGAAAGAATATGTAAAATTAACTCTTACAATCTTCTAACAGCGTGGTCTTATCCAGAACAATTATGTTTGCCCAATAGCTGCTAATCCTGGTTTCACAACTCAGGGGCTGATGCTAAGTCCCACACTGTTGGGGCTGCTTTATTTTTAATTATTATCCTTTATTTACATGGCGCCACAAGGGATCCACAGCACATAACTAAGTACATAAGCAAATGAGTAAAACAAGAAAACTTTACAGTAGAAGACAATGCAGGACAAATACATGGCACATGAAGGAGAGGACTCTGCTCGTAAGAGCTTACATTCTAAGCATGCACTGTATGTATTCGCAGGTCAATGCCCACTTACTACCTACTATCAGTAACACGCACCCTGAACAAGGTTCCCTCATGTGTCAAAGCCTCAATATACACATACCTGCAGGCACATAAATATCAGCCTTCCCAGGCTAAGCTCACTTATTCAGTAATATAATAAATCTATGATCTTATTCTGAGAGCATGCGTTTTGCCATGCATATTAGGAATGCTGACATACGTTTCACTACTAGTGGCTTCTCAAGGTCTGACAAAGCCAATAAGAGTGAAACGTACGTCGGCTTTCCTGCATAAGCCTGCCAAAAGTATATAAAAGATCACTGGGGGTTAACTTATGATATGTAAACAATCACTGTAGGCATTTGTACAGTATGTAAATGACAACAGGGTCACTTGTATAGTATTTAAATGACTGATAAGGGT
This sequence comes from Crinia signifera, assembly GCF_055691185.1. Lineage (NCBI taxonomy): Eukaryota > Metazoa > Chordata > Amphibia > Anura > Myobatrachidae > Crinia > Crinia signifera. The sequence continues at coordinate 3,571,382 of NC_139220.1, read as the reverse complement.
TTCCTTATGTTATGTAAATAATATTAACCACTTGCAATTTTACAGGGAGTCCCTCAGCATGCCCATGAGAGTAGACGAAGCTCCTGCATTTGCCCACTTCCTAATGAAGAGGACAGGAAGGGGCGATAATATGGGGTTTTATGGGCCTGTATGGGGGGGGCATGGGACTCAAATTACATAAATCATGTCATTTTTAGCCCTGCTCTCTTAACGGGTGCCGGACGGGGTCCCAACAGTCGGGATCCCAACAGGCATATACCCGACGTTGGGATCCCAACTGTCAAAACACCTACTGCTGGGTTCCTGATGGCCGTCGGCTATTTTCCCTCGTTGGGGTCCACGACCCCCATAGAGGGAAATTAGAATAGGTGGTGTAGTAGGTTAGTGACTTCACCACACCTTGTGCTCAATTGTGCTTACCGTATAATAAAGAAAATAGTGCTCATCAAAACATTGGTGACCCTCCTTGGGTTAAAACTGGTTACCAGGATCTCCCTGGATGATATCCAATTTGGACCTTCTGATGGGTCCCCCAAGAGAGTCCTCAAAATCACTTCAACATTTGTAAAGTGATAATTGACCAAAAGAGGAAGAAACTCCAATTAAAATAAATGAGGAGTTTTTAATAGTGCATAAACATAAAAATAAAATAAAACTTACATAAAACAATAGAAGTGTTTCAAAAGGTGATTGGGTAGAGGGTGTCATGAACCCCGGTTCTCGCACTGCTCGCATGCGCCCCTTACCGGCACGCTGGGGTAGTGTCCTCCGTAGGTCGGCTGCCGGCACAGTCGGCAATCCCTGGCGTGATGTCTTTTGCTTCTAAGTCGCCCCTGCGTCACTGTGAGCTCCAGGTGTATTCCCTGATCAAGCTGCGGGTCACATGATCCAGGTAAGCTCCAACTCACTTCCTGGTCTGTGTGCTGCTGCTGCGGCTAATTCCATCACCTGCGTCTGATTCCCTCATCACCTGGAGGGATAAAAACCCAGCTCACAGTCTCCTCCTTGTCTTGAACAACTCGTCAGTTTACCTGTGAGTTCTCCAGCGTTAAGCTCCTGTCAAGACTCCCCACGTGCTCCAGAGGTCCGGTTTCCTGAGTCCGCTGTCACCTGTGTTACTCTCAGCGTCCTGGTTATTCCACTCCTGCCAGAAGTCTCCACGTGTTTCCATCTGCCGTGTGATCCTGTCTTCTCGTGCAGCCCAGGTTACTCTCTCAGTGTCCGGTTATCCGTGGGTTCCCTACCCGTCTCCCCTCGGCTCTCAGGCCGCTCCAGCGATCCTCAGTGATCTCAAGTACCGGCTCCCTAGCCGCTCCAGCGATCCCCAGTGATCTCAAGTACCGGCTCCCTAGCCGCTCCAGCGATCCCCAGAGACCTCAGGTATCGGCTCCCTAGCCGCCCCAGTGTCACCAAGTGTCTCCAGTATCTCCAGCGTCCCTCTGTGTTACCCCCGTGTCATCCTCGGCTTCCAGGCCGCATCACTCATCTCTCAAGTACCCTCCGTGTTGCTGTATAGCATTCAGTGCCATCGACCACCATCGATGGTTTAAGTACCCCGTTAAAAGACTCTTGTGCCTCAACTCCGCCAAAGCCACAGGGGAACCTGGGCAGAGGGCCGCGACCTGGTCGGCAGTTGCAGCGAAGTCCATATCCCCTTGCGGGGGTCCCTGGTGAATACCACTGTCGGCTTAGACCCCGCGCCTCCGCTTTAGGTTTCAGCCAATCCCCTGTGTCCCCGGCAGTTCATCTCCCTCCTGTCTCCGTGCATGAGCTCCAGCTATCTCAAGCCTCCTCGCTTCCAGTTCCCTGCGCCCTCCACTGGCGCACCCAGGTCAGTGCCGGGAACACAGACAGTCCAGGCCGTGACAGATTGTTCAAGACCGATGGACTCGGCACGCGACCATAGTGTGGGGCCAGCGGCTCTCCAAGATGTCACCTCGCGTATAGAAACGCAGGAAGCGACGCAGCAGCAGGTGATTACATACCTCCAGGATGTGTCCACTCGTCTGGATTCCCTCCAGCAGTCCCTCCGGCCACCTCCGCCACCGGTATCTAATCAGCCTGCCACTCATGCCCCAACGTATATTCCCCGTCTTCAGCTGCCTACCCCTAATAAATATGATGGCAATCCCAAAGGCTGTAGAGGCTTCTTAAACCAATGTGATATCCAATTTGAGCTTCTACCACAGAACTTTCCGACTGCCAGGACCAAGATAGCATATATCGTTTCCCTGCTCACTGGTTCTGCCCTAGATTGGATATCACCCCTCTGGGAAAGATCTGATCCAATTCTCACCGACTATGACAGATTCGTCTCTCTCTTCCGACGGATATTCGATGAGCCAGGAAGGCCTGCATCAGCCTCTACAGAAATTCTCCGCCTCAAACAGGGCTCTCGCTCCATGGGCCAATACGTGGTTCAATTCCAGACGCTTGCCTCCGAGCTCAAATGGAACAATGAGGCGCTAACAGCCGCCTTCTGGTTGGGCGTCTCAGAACGCATCAAAGACGAACTTGCCACCCGAGATCTCCCTGAGCAGCTTGAAGAATTAATTTCCTTGTGTGTCAAAATAGACCTGCGCCTAAGGGAGCGAGGTCTAGAAAAGTTAAAGAAAGTAGTTCCCCGAGTTCCGTCTCCGCCTCAGCACCGTCCTGCGACAACCACTACAGAAGAACCTATGCAAATAGGTAGATCTAGGTTATCCACAGAAGAACGGTCTAGGAGGCAGAAAGAAAAATTATGTATTTACTGTGCCGCCCCCGGTCACTTCATTGGGTCCTGTCCCGAGCGTCCGGGAAACGCCAAGCCCTAACCTGCAGTGGGGGAGTCAGGTTAGGTTGTCTCAGTAAAACTCCTCCCACCACTGACTTGATTCTACCTGTTGCCCTTGTGTCCCCTGTGGGTACCCTGCAGGTCTCAGCCCTGGCAGACTCCGGGGCTGCAGGGAACTTTATCTCAGCCGAGCTGGTAAAGAAGTGTAAAATTCCAATTCTGCCCCTTTCCCAGCCTCACTTCCTAACAGCAGTGGATGGAAGCAGAATCCCCGGAAGCGATATTGTGTATCGGACAGTTCCTGTCTCATTCCATGTAGGTGTACTTCATCAAGAATGTATGGACTTCCTGGTCATTCCTAAATCCTCTTATGACCTTGTGTTAGGGCTACCATGGCTACAACTCCACAACCCCCGTATCGATTGGAGATCTCTCCAAATTGTGGAATGGAGCGAATACTGCCAGAAACATTGCTTGACTGAAGTAACTCCGGTCCGATCTTCCGCAGTCAAAAGCCTTCCGGGTCTTCCCTCAGTGTACCATGCATTCAGTGATGTATTCAGTGAACAAGCCGCTGATGTTCTGCCTCCACACCGCCGGTGGGATTGTCCCATCGATCTCCTCCCTGGGAAGTCCCCTCCTAAGGGGCGTACCTATCCTCTGTCAATCCCTGAGACCAAAGCGATGTCTGAGTATATCCAAGAAAATCTCCAGAAAGGTTTCATCCGACCCTCTACCTCCCCTGCTGGTGCAGGATTCTTTTTCGTGAATAAAAAAGATGGAGGGTTACGCCCATGCATAGACTATAGAGGTCTCAATGAGATAACCATCAAGAACAGTTATCCTCTTCCCTTGATCACTGAGTTATTTGATCGCATCAAAGGTGCGAAAATTTTTACCAAGCTTGACCTCAGAGGGGCGTATAATCTGATCAGAATTCGCCAAGGCGACGAATGGAAGACTGCCTTCAACACTAGAGATGGGCATTACGAGTATCTAGTGATGCCCTTCGGTCTCAGTAATGCACCCACCGTCTTTCAAGAATTCGTCAATGAAATTTTTAGAGATGTTCTATATAAATATCTTGTTGTTTACCTCGACGACATTCTCATTTTTTCTTCAGATCTCCAGTCCCATCGTTCCCAAGTCAAAGAAGTGCTGTCCCGTTTACGTGCCAATAAGTTGTACGGTAAACTCTCCAAGTGCACATTCGAAGTTCCCCAGATATCCTTCCTAGGATATATCGTGTCTGGCTCAGAGTTGCGAATGGATCCCGCAAAACTCGAAGCCATCAACAGTTGGTCCCAACCAACCACTCTCAAAGCAGTCCAGCGTTTTATTGGCTTTGCCAATTACTACAGAAAATTTGTCAAAGGATTCTCCACCCTCATCGCTCCTATCACAGCTCTCACCCAAAAAGGTGCCAATCCAGCTGTCTGGTCCGAAGAAGCCTTGTCTGCATTCCACCTGCTAAAACAAGCCTTCATATCTGCCCCCATTCTCAAGCAGCCAGACACAGACAAACCCTTCCTCTTGGAAGTCGACGCCTCGAATGTGGGTGTTGGTGCTGTGCTCTCTCAAGTTACAGACGATGGCAAACAGCACCCCTGTGGGTTTTTCTCCCGGAAATTCCTCCCTGCCGAGAAAAACTACTCCATTGGCGATCAAGAGTTGTTGGCAATTAAACTTGCACTGGAAGAATGGCGTTATCTGTTAGAAGGGGCCAAGTTTCCCGTGTCCATCTTCACAGATCACAAGAACTTACTGTACGTCCAGACAGCCCAGTGTCTTAATTCCCGCCAAGCTCGTTGGTCCTTATTCTTCTCACGATTCAGTTTTAAAATTTTCTATCGTCCTGGGTCCCAGAATGCAAAAGCTGATGCACTGTCCCGCTCTATGGAAGATGACACAGTGCTACAAGAACAGCGTCCCATCATCAGTCCTACAGCCTTTGCCACCACCCATGTGTCACCCGTGCCACCTCGAGGAAAGATGCTGGTTCTACCAGGGCTCCAGCCCAAAGTCTTATCGTGGGCTCACGCCTCGCCTTTCTCCGGTCACCCAGGCGTTCACAAAACCCTGGAAATTCTTCGCCGGTCATATTGGTGGCCTCACATGAAAAAAGATGTCCAGGATTTCGTGGCCTCATGTCCTACCTGTGCCCAGCATAAAGTCCATCGTCAGTCCCCTGCAGGTTCTCTCCTTCCGTTGCCCACTCCCATGCGCCCCTGGACGCACATTTCCATGGACTTTATTTCTGAACTCCCTAAGTCTCAAGAATGTAATACCATCTGGGTGGTGGTAGACCGGTTCTCCAAAATGGCACATTTCATCCCATTGACTGGCCTGCCCTCTGCTCCCAAGCTCGCCCAGATTTTCATTCAACACATCTTTCGAATTCATGGACTCCCTGCAGACATTGTCTCCGATCGTGGAGTGCAATTCGTAGCCCGCTTCTGGAGAGCTCTCTGTTCTGCCCTGAAGGTAAAATTGAACTTTTCCACAGCGTACCACCCGCAGTCTAACGGGCAAACAGAGAGAGTTAACCAAGATCTGGAAGCATTCCTCCGTCTGTATACCTCCTCGTCACAAGACAACTGGGTCAGTCTACTGCCTTGGGCTGAATTTGCCCACAACTTCAGATACCACTCTGCTACTGGCTACTCTCCTTTCTACGTAGTTTACGGTCAACACCCACGACCACCAACCTTTGAGTCTTTACCAGCCTTGGAAGTGCCTGCCGCATCGTCCACACTCAAACATTTTTCACAAGTCTGGAAAAATGTGCATGTTTCTCTCAAGAAAGCCTCAAAAAGATACAAATTCTTTGCTGACCGTAAAAGAAGAGCAGTTCCTCAGTTAAAACTTGGTGACAAAGTATGGCTCTCCACTCGAAATCTTCGTCTACGAGTCCCGTCCATGAAATTCGCCCCCCGATTCATTGGGCCATTCCCTGTGATCCGAAGGATCAACCCGGTAGCTTACAAGCTGAAGTTACCACCATACCTGAAGATCCCAAATTCCTTCCACATATCCTTATTGCGACCTCTCGTCCTCAACCGGTTCCAAAGTACCACTCCTGAGCTCCCCAGAGTCTATACCCATCGAGGAGTTGAATTCGAGGTCGATAAGGTGGTGGATTCTCGCAAAAGATATGGAAACATCCAATACCTCATCGATTGGAAGGGCTATGGCCCAGAAGAAAGAAGCTGGATCAATGCTGCAGATGTGCATGCTCCCCGTTTGATTGCAGCTTTTCATAAAGACAATCCGAGTAAGCCCAAAGGGTGTTCGGTGCCCACCCTTAAAGGGGGGGGTACTGTCATGAACCCCGGTTCTCGCACTGCTCGCATGCGCCCCTTACCGGCACGCTGGGGTAGTGTCCTCCGTAGGTCGGCTGCCGGCACAGTCGGCAATCCCTGGCGTGATGTCTTTTGCTTCTAAGTCGCCCCTGCGTCACTGTGAGCTCCAGGTGTATTCCCTGATCAAGCTGCGGGTCACATGATCCAGGTAAGCTCCAACTCACTTCCTGGTCTGTGTGCTGCTGCTGCGGCTAATTCCATCACCTGCGTCTGATTCCCTCATCACCTGGAGGGATAAAAACCCAGCTCACAGTCTCCTCCTTGTCTTGAACAACTCGTCAGTTTACCTGTGAGTTCTCCAGCGTTAAGCTCCTGTCAAGACTCCCCACGTGCTCCAGAGGTCCGGTTTCCTGAGTCCGCTGTCACCTGTGTTACTCTCAGCGTCCTGGTTATTCCACTCCTGCCAGAAGTCTCCACGTGTTTCCATCTGCCGTGTGATCCTGTCTTCTCGTGCAGCCCAGGTTACTCTCTCAGTGTCCGGTTATCCGTGGGTTCCCTACCCGTCTCCCCTCGGCTCTCAGGCCGCTCCAGCGATCCTCAGTGATCTCAAGTACCGGCTCCCTAGCCGCTCCAGCGATCCCCAGTGATCTCAAGTACCGGCTCCCTAGCCGCTCCAGCGATCCCCAGAGACCTCAGGTATCGGCTCCCTAGCCGCCCCAGTGTCACCAAGTGTCTCCAGTATCTCCAGCGTCCCTCTGTGTTACCCCCGTGTCATCCTCGGCTTCCAGGCCGCATCACTCATCTCTCAAGTACCCTCCGTGTTGCTGTATAGCATTCAGTGCCATCGACCACCATCGATGGTTTAAGTACCCCGTTAAAAGACTCTTGTGCCTCAACTCCGCCAAAGCCACAGGGGAACCTGGGCAGAGGGCCGCGACCTGGTCGGCAGTTGCAGCGAAGTCCATATCCCCTTGCGGGGGTCCCTGGTGAATACCACTGTCGGCTTAGACCCCGCGCCTCCGCTTTAGGTTTCAGCCAATCCCCTGTGTCCCCGGCAGTTCATCTCCCTCCTGTCTCCGTGCATGAGCTCCAGCTATCTCAAGCCTCCTCGCTTCCAGTTCCCTGCGCCCTCCACTGGCGCACCCAGGTCAGTGCCGGGAACACAGACAGTCCAGGCCGTGACAGAGGGCCTCTATATGTATATATATATATATATATATATATTAAAATATATATATATATATAATACACAATACAAAATTCCCAAATGTGCGCTAGTATTAGAAATACAGGTAGGTCGCTTATAACACTTAGCCTCCTACTAGTGAGGCTACTTCAATCAAACACCACCACAATAGTGTTATCGAGCGCCCTTATTTCTCTATTAGTCTTTCCTTACTTTCAAACATCCATAGACCAGTATTTTCAATTATAAAACATTTATTAAAAAAAAATTCCACTTTATAAAAAACAAATTTATACTGTTGTTCCTTGTCACAGGATTTTCTTACAGAGTGGATGTGAATAAAAAGAGGGCTTTTTTTCACATCCACTCTGTAAGAAAATCCTGTGACAAGGAACAACAGTATAAATTTGTTTTTTATAAAGTGAATTTTTTTTTTTATAAATGTTTTATAATTGAAAATACTGGTCTATGGATGTTTGAAAGTAAGGAAAGACTAATAGCGAAATAAGGGCGCTCGATAACACTATTGTGGTGGTGATATATATATATATATATATATATATATATATATATACAATCCAGCAGACCGGCACCCTCCTTCGCTGGTAATTGCCGCGGTGCTAGGAAACACAATGTAATATAACGAATCCAACAACCTGCACCCACGGACTTGCTTCAGAAAAAACGACTCATACCAAACAGGCTCAAGTAGTCTACTTGAGCCTGTTTGGTATGATTCGTTTTTTCTGAAGCAAGTCCGTGGGTGCAGGTTGTTGGATTCGTTATATATATATATCGCGTCTGTGCGCGGTTTGCCGGTTCAGGCCTCATTCTCATTTTGTACATCCGCATCTCTTATGCGTGTCACTGCCCAGTCTCGCGTTATTTGTGAGGAACTTTTCTGCACTGTGTACGTTCGTACAACTATGCGCGTCACATCTCTGTTGCTACCTCATCTCGCGATGTTTCTGGAGATCTTGCTACCAGCTGAATACTGCGTGTCACAGTATCAGATTTTTTGCGTTCCAAAAAATAGGAAGTCTATTGAACCGGCAAACCGTGCACAGACCAGGACCGGAAGTGAGTAGTATATAAGGCAGCAGTATGGGAGAAGCTGCAGTTACCTCCTGAGGAAGCCGCTGACACGAGAAGGCGGAGAAACGCGTAGAGGGCGACGGGGACAGTTGGTGGCGACTGGATACAAGTTTATGGGAGTACAGCACTCAGATATGACCGCAGTGAACTGCTAAAACAACACGTCGGAGCAACTCTCAAGTATCAAGAGCCGGATCCCCACTTTTTTGAAAGTAAAATCCTCAAGAAAGAGTGAGTTATATTCCACTAACATGTGCACATGAGTGGGGGACAGTTATTCCTAACATCTGGGAAGTTTTTAAAGTGTTACTAACCGGTATATGCTAACATAATGGACTAACAAGATGAACGCAGATTAAACATCTTACTAACAGATCTTAAACAGAGCATTGTTGTGTATGTGTGTGCGTCTTGTTTGTCACAGTGGCCACTTAAATCTAATTGTATGAAATAAATTCTTGATATATTTTATATTTTAATAAATTGTATGATTTTGCAAAGCGCAGCTCCACTGTCTTTTTTCTTTTTGTTACTGGTATTGGGAGAGGTAGAGCACTCCAGCAGTAGGATGCAGCACGTCAGAAGTCTTGGAAGCAGGAGTCATAGCAAGTAATCAGTTGGCAGGAGAGGTGGTGTGCATTACCAGAGCAAAGTGGATGAGTGGAGTGTAAGGGGAGATTAGGTCAGAAATGTAAGTGGGAGAGGAGTGAGTGGGGGCTTTGTAAGCCAATGTGAGAATCTTGAAGTGTATTCTGAAAGGGAAGGGAAGCCAGTGCAGGGCTTGTAAGAGAGAGAAGGTGGGGGTGTTTGGTGAGGAAGATGACCCCAACAGCACCATTGAGGAAAGAGATATTTGTCAGGAAGGCCACATAGGAGATTACAGTAGTCCAGTCTGGAGATGACCAGGGAGAGGATGAAGGTCACCATAGTGGCATTTGTGGCTATCTGGCACACAAGCACAAGCTTGTGGCTGACTGGGCAAGGCAGAAACACCCACTTTGTGCCTTTCATACACAATATTCCCACCTGGTGCATCGTTAGATGAAATGACTGGATGCACCAGCCCTACGATAGCCTGGTTCATAGTTGCGCAGTAAGTGGGTGTAGTGCTTACCACATTGTGCCCGCTTCCGGTAGCAGAGGAACAGCCGGCTAGACAGGCTGAGACATAGGCCACCCCATTATCGCCACACACTGGGTCCCACACATCAGACGGGCATCCACAGTTCACGTTACAGTCAGCAGATAAGTTACTCGCGTAGGAAACTTGCTCAACACTGAAATAAAGCAGACGGAAATGACCACAAGATTAAAGGATTATACCTCAGATTATTTGGTTAAATCTGCTTTTAAACGCAATATTAAATGGCTAGTTGTATGTAGATGATCGCTGGGTATTTCTGTAAAAAAAAATAGACAGGACCTGGGGGTCTCTGAGCAGTATGTAGTTGATCTCAGGGGGTCTCTGTACAGTATGTGTATGTATCATCATTGGGAGTCTCTGTATGTTATGTGGCTCAGTTTATATATTTAAAAAAGGCATGGGGTTTCACATACAATCTGGGTTAATTACATATCAGCACATTAGAATAGTTAGATTACAAAACTATAGATAGTGTTAATCACTCATCTCATAGTAGTGAGTAACAATGTCCCCACCTATTCCTCTATCTATTAGTCCAGGGGTGCTCAAACTATTTTGATCTGGGACCCCGTCAGACAATAACAATTATTACAGGACCCCAGCAAGATACTACTGAATGGCCGCCACCTGTGTGTTCAGTGAAGTGAAGTGACCACTATTGTGACAGGGAGGCAGTGGGTAATGGGGGGGGGTGGAAAAGGGTGAAAGTGGGATGGAAGAGGGAAGCAGCGGGTGTTTACTTAATGAGTTATACCCTGTTCCCCCTCCACAGACACATGATGGTCAGCAACATAGTCATGACCCCATGCTGAGGTGATCGGGAACCACTTTGGGGTCAGGACCCACAGTTTGAGAACCGCTGTATTAGACAGTGTTTTAACTACTGATCACTATACTAAGTATGATTTTTATTGCTTCACAAACTGATGGTACAATTAGTATTTTTGATATTTGCCATGTATAGCATGAAAGCCAACATACGTTTCATTGCTAGAGGCTTCCCAAGGTCTGACAAAGACAATAAAAGTGAAACGTACGTCATCTTTCCTGCTCTGTACGCCAATAATACAGTATATATAGAGAATCACTGGGGGTATACAATATGATTATGGTATGTAAATCATTGCTAGGGTCTCCATACCGTATGTAAATAATCGCTGGTGGTGTTTGTATAGTATGTAAATGATTACAGGATATCTAGTATAATATTTAAATGACTGATGGGGTATGTAAGTAATAATTACCACTTGCAATTTTTCAGGGAGTTCCTTCACTTTGCCGGGAGAGTGGAAAAAGCTCCTGTATTTTGCCCACTTCCTAATGAGGTGGGCAGAATGGGGGCATAATACAGGGAATCACGGGTGTGTATGAGGGGACGGGTCTTAAATTACATAAATCAGCTACTCCATGCCTGGTGCAAGGTCCTACCCTTCATATGAGACTGTCAGGCCGGCAACAGATGCGTTCTTGCACACCATGGCAAAGGCCAGCAGATACAGCAGGTATTCCGTTATTGACGTGAAAAAAGCCAGCATTGCTGCCGTCAGTGTTGTGATCTTGAATTTCTTCATGAAGAAGCCTCCAAGGAAGTATCCAACAGCTATGATTGGAAGACTGTACACCCCTGTGGGGAGAAGATGGCGACACAACATAATTCTTCTATCTGTCTGTAAGCCCTGAGATAATGCTTAGAGCACCCACATTAGCTCCTCCATCACTGGTAAGCAGCGGGGGATGTGGGCATTCATACATAGGGGGAATGTGTGATGAGCTGTCCAACTGGCACTGACAATATACAACGTCTATACAGAATATAAGTACTGACTATACTCAGAAAAGGGTCTCAGTAACTAGCAAACCTACTGATACCGATCTCTCAACATGGCCAATGATCCTTTGGAATATCGTTTCCATTTCTGCTTGCCATGCTTACACCCTCAGTTCTTGTTTCTTCATTCTTATGTTTTCTTTACATTTTACAAATTGTATTTCTCACTCTATAGCTTGGGATGTTTCCTTTCTTTCATTTATTTCCATAGACTTTTAGTAAAATTTGCAATGTAACCATTTCTGAAAACAAATGTAGCGCCTCTCAGCCAGCGCTGGGAATCGCCAGATTCCCAGCACTGGCTCACGCTGGCAGAGAGGTGCTGCATCTGACCGGGACATGCGAGCATCTCACATGCACACGCCTTCCCTTCAGTCGGTGGCGGGGAGCAGAAACCCTGCCCATCTCCGCTTCAAGGAGATGGGCAGGGTTAGTGGCAGCAGATGGCGATAGATGAGAGCTGCTCCATCTCTATATTACAAGAAACATCTATTATAATTTTGTAATATATTAATATTATATTACTGTTCAAATTGCAGCCCAGCTCCTTGTGTCTTGGTGATTCTAATACATTTGTTCAATCTCAGGTCACTTCAGCCTCAACTGGCCTCTAGGGTACTTGGTTCTGTGCAGTACAGAGATTCTCCCACTTGGATAGGCGCTAAATGGATATTCCTGAGCTGCTAACCGCCTATTTCTATAGTTTCTGGCAGTGCACCCTCCCACCCCTAGGTGTCACTGTTGGAATGTGACCAGGTTTGTGGAATATTTCTGGATTTCTGGAGATGGATATTTCTGACCACTCAACTTGTGCGACGTTGTGATATTCTACGTACCTATTAAAAAGATGGCTTCCGATGCTGATATGCCATATTGCTGCTCCAAAAATTTGGGAGTGAATGAGAAGAAACCCACAAATGCACTGAACTGAATGACTGTTACTAGCAAAAACAGCATATAGACCTTATTCTTCAGGAGATTCTTTAGTAGTTTCAGGAATCCTGTAATAAGAAAGCAGACAGAGTTTAGTGTCCACATTGTATTACAGATGAGGGGGTTCACTGATCTTTGGGGTTTGGGTCAAACGGCAAATCAGCCCAGGGGCCAGATTCTCTGAGCTTCAAAAGTGATAAAATGGAGTGATAAACAGCCAGCCAATCAGCTCCTGTCTGTCATGTCACGGACTGTGTTTGAAAAAATGTCAGACAGGCACTGATTGGCTGGCTGTTTATCACTCTCCATTTTATCACTTTTGAAGCTTAGAGAATCTGGCCCCAGGTCATCCCACCAAGTTCTGGTCTTGGATCTAAAAAACAAGAATCTTGTGTAAACACCCAAGAATTGTGTTTTGAGATTCAAGACCAGATAATTATCCCATAGCCCTAATTCAGGCTCAGGAAGGAAAGAGGTGCAGCATGGGTTATGACAGGTGCTACAATGAGCACTCCACACCCCGTCAACCTTTTATAACTATGTAGGTTTATGCTGTGGTTGCTGGATTTTCATACCGGTATGGGGTTTGGTGCCTCACTGTAGCGATGGGGATGTGGTAAGGGATGGGGCCTGGTGTCTCACTGTAGCCATGGGAATGTGGTAAGGGATGGGGCCTGGTGTCTCACTGTAGCCATGGGAATGTGGTAAGGGATGGGGCCTGGTGTCTCACTGTAGCCATGGGAATGTGGTAAGGGATGGGGCCTGGTGTCTCACTGTAGCCATGGGAATGTGGTAAGGGATGGGGCCTGGTGTCTCACTGTAGCCATGGGGATGTGGTAAGGAATGGGGCCTGGTGTCTTACTGTAGCCATGGGAATGTGGTAAGGAATGGGGCCTGGTGTCTCACTGTAGCCATGGGGATGTGGTAAGGGATGGGGCCTGGTGTCTCACTGTAGCCATGGGGATGTGGTAAGGGATGGGGCCTGGTGTCTCACTGTAGCCATGGGGATGTGGTAAGGGATGGGGCCTGGTGTCTCACTGTAGCCATGGGGATGTGGTAAGGGATGGGGCCTGGTGTCTCACTGTAGCCATGGGGATGGGGGCGTTCTCCAGCGGTGAGCAGTGTAGAGGGAATACTTTAATTGTTGCCCCAGCTGCAGTGGAAAATCAGGGCAATGCCGGTGTATTGCCGATATTACCTGTGTAAAGTGGCCCCGTGCCCTGTATCCTGGGTACCCGGAGATGATGGCACAGCTTGCACGTACCTTGCACAGAGAAGTCTGGATTCCCAGCATCCCCCTCTTTGTTATCTCCTGCCTGAGGCCGCAGCATCTCTCTCAGTTCCGGCTGGTCCTCCTGGCCCTCCCTGGGCAGCGTCCTGGGGAGAAAGCAGAAGGGGATGGCGGCCAACAGATTTAGGACCCCACTGGCCAGAAATCCAATCCACCAGGCACCCACCCAGCGCGTGTCTGTCATACTTATAGTAACCTCATCTGCAGAGATAAAGGTAGAGAGTGAGAATAATTATAATGGAGACAAGATCATAGAAACATACATGTATGATGGCTGACCGGACCCCAGAGCTATCTCCGGATGCGCTGCCCTCGCCACACACTTTCCAGTGACCTGGACCTCTCCTCCTCTCTGGTGACCACCTCTCTTCTTCTCTGGTGACCTGCACCCCTCCACACACTGCTTGTGACATGCACCTCTCCTCCTCTCTGGTGACCTGAACCTCTCCTCCTCTCTGGTGACCTGCACCTCTCCTCCTCTCTGGTGATCTGCACCTCTCTTCCTCTCTTGTGACCACCTCTCTGGTGACCTGCACCTCTCCTTCTCCTCTCTGGTGTCCACGTCTCCTCCTCTCTGTGACCTGCACCTCTCCTCTCTGGTGACCTGCACCTCTCCTCCTCCTCTCTGGTGACCACGTCTCCTCCTCTCTGTGACCTGCACCTCTCTTCCTCTCTAGTGACCTTCACCTCTCTTCCTCTCTGGTGACCTGCACCTCTCCTCCTTTCTGGTGACCTGCACCTCTCCTCCTTTCTGGTGACCTGCACCTCTCCTCCTCCTCTCTGGTGTCCACGTCTCCTCCTCTCTGTGACCTGCACCTCTCCTCTCTGGTGACCTGCACCTCTCCTCCTCCTCTCTGGTGACCACGTCTCCTCCTCTCTGTGACCTGCACCTCTCTTCCTCTCTAGTGACCTTCACCTCTCTTCCTCTCTGGTGACCTGCACCTCTCCTCCTCCTCTCTGGTGTCCACGTCTCCTCCTCTCTGTGACCTGCACCTCTCCTCTCTGTGACCTGCACCTCTCCTCCTCCTCTCTGGTGACCACGTCTCCTCCTCTCTGTGACCTGCACCTCTCTTCCTCTCTGGTGACCACGTCTCCCCCTCTCTGTGACCTGCACCTCTCCTCCTCTCTGGTGACCTGCACCTCTCCTCCTTTCTGGTGACCTGCACCTCTCCTCTCTGTGACCTGCACCTCTCCTCCTCCTCTCTGGTGACCACGTCTCCTCCTCTCTGTGACCTGCACCTCCCTTCCTCTCTAGTGACCTTCACCTCTCTTCCTCTCTGGTGACCTGCACCTCTCCTCCTTTCTGGTGACTTGCACCTCTCCTCCTTTCTGGTGACCTGCACCTCTCCCCAATCCCCAATTCAGTTTTAAAATTCCAGCTGGCAACAGACCCGATCCGGGACTCGGTTTTGCTCTGATCCCCAAAGTGAATGAAACTCAATTAGACTTGCAAACCCTAAGTTTGGGTATGTTCGTATTTCAGTAACATGGAACGGTACATGTGTAATGTGGACTACCCTCCATCTCCCATTCTGCTGGTACATCCTATTGCAGCCACATAGGTAACGCCAGTTATTATTACTGCTCCGCTGCCTGACCACACCCTCCCCCAGCCCTTAATGCTTCAAGCGCTGACTAACAACCCATCTGCTCAGTATGGGCCTGATTCCAAGGAGGCTGCTGCAGCCTTTTATTGCAAACACATGAGGGCATCTTCCAGTCACTGCCCAGGAACGCCCATGGCCGCCACCTCAATATCTCCTGCAAGCGACCGTGCATGCAATCAGGGAGACGCACCATGTCGGACTTTTCATGTGTGCCCCCTCCTGATACTTCCCCCACTCCCTGTTCCACCAGTCCCACGTCCACACCACTCGCACCTACTGTCTCACATGCAGGGCCCTCTGCCCTCACTTCCCCTTGTGGCACCATATATATAAAGGATGGTAATAATAATCTCAGGATTGGATGTATGGAGACTTACCCAGATTTACAAAACCGACGTCAACATAAAGCTTTGCGAAGAAGGCGGCCATGAGCGATCCCAGGAGAGGGCCACCCACGGACAGAGTTTGTATAATTCCTGAAGGAGAGAAGAGAAGTAAGACACAAGGTTATATCTCCTGGTACACTGACAGTAGCTGCCTCCTATACAGATTAGGCCACAGAGCTGACACTCGTTATCGCAATGCATTTATATATGGTACGTAAACGTGTCATGAGCCCCATCACATAATGGTAGGTGCACATGGGTGACTTAGCACATGCGCAGGAGGAGGGCCACTGGGTGCCTTGCGGAACTCCTCACTGGATGGACTGGAGCATAGTATCGGCAACTAATATCATCTGAAGATGGCGACAATTACCCCACAACTATCTCTTTTCACAGTTCGCGGAATATAAGGCTGCGCAATGTTTGCAATGTCTTTCCGGTACAAGCGCATTAAGTTTTTATATTTATTAGTTACCAATGTAAAACGGGGAATTTTCCACTTTGGCGAAGTCATCGATGTACGACAGTCCGAGGGGCTCAATAGGGGTCTCTCCCATCCCTTGCAGAATATTCCCAGCGAGGACAAATATCCACATCAAGGACTCGGAGGATCCCGCTGCGCATTCTGTTCAGGGAGAGAGGTGGCTCAGTGGTTATGTGCTAGACACAAAACAAGGAGACTGACTGCACCATCGCTTGAAATGACCACTATGACCAATATCATACTTCTCGCAACCAACTGAGATGAAAAGGAAAATCCGACAATATTGTCTATGGAATTTAGATGCAGATGTGTGTGTAGTCCCATGTGGTAACCCACCCCATCCCCCCCCACCCCCCACCCCCATGCCCTGAGAGAATGACAATCCCAGGGATATCTCCAGGTTACACCGATCCAGCCTCTTTATCTCCAGTGTCCAAAACAGACTGATCATTTATCCGCTGCTGAAGTACTGAGTGCGCAAATCATTCTGTATGCATACACCTCTGAATGAGGCCCAAATCCCAGTCACCATGTATTCACTGATTCCACTTGTCAAAATTCTGCTTGAAAAATGCTATAGTTCCCATAATGACATCACCAGTAGTAGTGTATGGCTGTGTGACCGGTTACTAGTGTACGGCAGTGTGACCGGTTACCAGTGTACGGCTGTGTGACCCGTTACCAGTGTACGGCAGTGTGACCGGTTACTAGTGTACGGCAGTGTGATCGGTTACTAGTGTACGGCTGTGTGACCCGTTACCAGTGTACGGCAGTGTGACCGGTTACTAGTGTACGGCAGTGTGACCGGTTACTAGTGTACGGCAGTGTGACCGGTTACTAGTGTACGGCAGTGTCACCGGTTACTAGTGTACGGCAGTGTCACCGGTTACTAGTGTACGGCAGTGTCACCGGTTACTAGTGTACGGCAGTGTGACCGGTTACTAGTGTACGGCTGTGTGACCGGTTACTAGTGTACGGCAGTGTGACCGGTTACTAGAGTACGGCAGTGTGACCGGTTACTAGTGTACGGCAGTGTGACCGGTTACTAGTGTACGGCAGTGTGACCGGTTACTAGTGTACGGCTGTGTGACCGGTTACTAGTGTACGGCAGTGTGATCGGTTACTAGTGTACGGCAGTTTGATCGGTTACTAGTGTACGGCAGTGTGACCGGTTACTAGTGTACGGCAGTGTGATTGGTTACTAGTGTACGGCTGTGTGACCGGTTACTAGTGTACGGCTATGTGACCGGTTACTAGTGTACGGCATTGTGACCGGTTACTAGAGTACGGCAGTGTGACCGGTTACTAGTGTACGGCAGTGTGACCGGTTACTAGTGTACTGCAGTGTGACCGGTTACTAGTGTACGGCAGTGTGACCGGTTACTAGTGTACGGCAGTGTGACCGGTTACTAGTGTACGGCTGTGTGACCGGTTACTAGTGTACGGCAGTGTGACCGGTTACTAGAGTACGGCAGTGTGACCGGTTACTAGTGTACGGCAGTGTGACCGGTTACTAGTGTACGGCAGTGTGACCGGTTACTAGTGTACGGCTGTGTGACCGGTTACTAGTGTACGGCTGTGTGACCGGTTACTAGTGTACGGCAGTGTGATCGGTTACTAGTGTACGGCTGTGTGACCGGTTACTGGTATACGGCTGTGTGACCGGTTACTAGTGTACGGCAGTGTGACCGGTTACTAGTGTACGGCAGTTTGATCGGTTATTAGTGTACGGCAGTGTGACCGGTTACTAGTGTACGGCAGTGTGATCGGTTACTAGTATACGGCAGTGTGACCGGTTACTAGTGTACAGCTGTGTGACCTGTTACCAGTGTACGGATGTGTGACTAGCGGTATATTCTGCAGAGCATCACGCTGCCCACCAGGGCTGGGGAAGAACAGATACATGGTAAATACAAAAGTATAAAATTCACCTTCTGAGAACTCTGGGTCCCTGGCGTGGCTCTGATCTGCCAAACACAAGTGAGCGTGGGAGGCGTGGGACGTCAGGTTCTGTAATGTGGGCACCATGGCTCTCTCATACTGGTAGCTGTGTAGTAAGGACAATAACATCACGTTTCGGTACAGCAGGAGCGTCCCAATAGGCTTTGCTCAATGGCAATAAGATAACAATCATCTATTACTAAAGGTGCCCATACACGCACCGATTCTGGCGTGCGTTTTGTGCTAAATCGCATCGCATTGCATGCGCTGTGCATGCGATGCGTTCTAAAGAAAGTACAAAATGTATGTGCAGCACATACTTTTTGTACTGTGCGATGAGATGCCGCGGGAGCGCGCATCTCATCGCATAGCATCGCAACGGGAAAATCGGTGCGTGTATGGGCACCTTAACTGATTTGGTCACCTGCAGTATTCAACAGATTGAGCGTTCTTTAGTGTGAATGCTGCGGCTGCTCAATCACATCCCACACCAGGGCCAGCTACTCCAGGTCAACAGCCCATATATGGCCTACTTCCGGAGTGCCTAGTACAGTCCATGCTACCTACTACCGGAGTGCCTAGTATAGGGCATGCTGCCTACTACCGGAGTACCTAGTATAGTGCATGCTACCTACTACCGGAGTGCCTAGTATAGTGCATGCTGCCTACTACCGGAGTGCCGAGTATAGTACATGCTGCCTACTTCCGGAGTGCCTAGTACAGTCCATGCTACCTACTACCGGAGTGCCTAGTATAGGGCATGCTGCCTACTACCGGAGTACCTAGTATAGTGCATGCTACCTACTACCGGAGTGCCTAGTATAGTGCATGCTGCCTACTACCGGAGTGCCTAGTATAGTGCATGCTACCTACTACCGGAGTGCCTAGTACAGGCCATGCTGCCTACTACCGGAGTACCTAGTATAGTGCATGCTGCCTACTACCGGAGTACCTAGTATAGTGCATGCTGCCTACTACCGGAGTGCCTAGTATAGTGCATGCTGCATACTACCGTAGTGCCGAGTATAGTACATGCTGCCTACTACCGGAGTGCCTAGTATAGTGCATGCTGCCTACTACCGGAGTACCTAGTATAGTGCATGCTGCATACTACCGTAGTGCAGAGTATAGTACATGCTGCCTACTACCGGAGTACCTAGTATAGTACATGCTGCCTACTACCATAGTGCCTAGTATAGTGCATGCTACCTACTACCGGAGTGCCTAGTATAGTGCATGCTGCCTACTACCGGAGTACTAGTATAGTGCATGCTGCATACTACCGTAGTGCCGAGTATAGTACATGCTGCCTACTACCGGAGTGCCTAGTAAAGTGCATGCTGCCTACTACCGTAGTGCCGAGTATAGTACATGCTGCCTACTACCGGAGTGCCTAGTATAGTGCATGCTGCCTACTACCAGAGTGCCTAGTATAGGGCATGCTGCCTACTACCATAGTGCCTAGTATAGTGCATGCTGGCTACTACCGGTGTGCCTAGTATAGTGCATGCTGCCTACTACCGGATTGCCTAGTATAGTGCATGCTGCCTACTACCGGAGTACCTAGTATAGTGCATGCTGCCTACTACCGGAGTGCCTAGAATAGTGCATGCTGCCTACTACCGGAGTGCCTAGTATAGTGCATGTTGCCTACTACCGTAGTGCCGAGTATAGTACATGCTGCCTAGTACCGGAGTGCCTAGTATAGTGCATGCTGCCTACTACCGGAGTGCCTAGTATAGTGCATGCTGCCTACTACCGAAGTGCCTAGTATAGTGCATGCTGCCTACTACCATATTGCCTAGTATAGTGCATGCTGCCTACTACCAGAGTACCTAGTATAGTGCATGCTGCCTACTACCAGAGTGCCTAGTATAGTGCATGCTGCCTACTACCGGAGTGCCTAGTATAGTGCATGCTGCCTTCTACCGGAGTGCCTAGTATAGTGCATGTTGCCTACTACCGTAAAGCCTAGTATAGTGCATGCTGCCTACTACCGGAGTGCCTAGTATAGTGCATGCTGCCTACTACCGGAGTGCCTAGTATAGTGCATGCTGCCTACTACCGGAGTGCCCAGTATAGTGCATGCTGCCTTCTACCGGAGTGCCGAGTATAGTACATGCTGCCTACTACCGTAAAGCCTAGTATAGTGCATGCTGCCTACTACCGGAGTGCCTAGTATAGTGCATGCTGCCTACTACCGGAGTGCCTAGTATAGTGCATGCTGCCTACTACCGGAGTGCCTAGTATAGTGCATGCTGCCAACTACCGGAGTGCCTAGTATAGTGCCTAGTATAGTGCATGCTGCCTACTACCGGTGTGCCTAGTATAGTGCATGCTGCCTACTACCGGAGTGCCTAGTATAGTGCTTAGTATAGTGCATGCTTCCTACTACCGGTGTGCCTAGTATAGTGCATGCTGCCTACTACCGGAGTGCCAAGTATAGTGCATACTGCCTACTACCGGAGTGCCTAGTATAGTGCCTAGTATAGTGCATGCTGCCTACTACCGGTGTGCCTAGTATAGTGCATGCTGCCTACTACCGGAGTGCCTAGCATAGGGCATGCTGCCTACTACCGGAGTGCCTAGTATAGTGTCTAGTATAGTGCATGCTGCCTACTACCGGAGTACCTAGTATAGTGCATGCTGCCTACTACCGGAGTACCTAGTATAGTGCATGCTACCTACTACCAGAGTGCCTAGTATAGTGCATGCTGCCTACTACCGGAGTGCCTAGTATAGTGCATGCTGCCTACTACCAGAGTGCCAAGTATAGTACATGCTGCCTACTACCGTAAAGCCTAGTATAGTGCATGCTGCCTACTACCGGAGTGCCTAGTATAGTGCATGCTGCCTACTACCGGAGTGCCTAGTATAGTGCATGCTGCCTACTACCGGAGTGCCTAGTATAGTGCATGCTGCCTACTACCGGAGTGCCTAGTATAGTGCCTAGTATAGTGCATGCTGCCTACTACCGGTGTGCCTAGTATAGTGCATGCTGCCTACTACCGGAGTGCCTAGTATAGTGCTTAGTATAGTGCACGCTTCCTACTACCGGTGTGCCTAGTATAGTGCATGCTGCCTACTACCGGAGTGCCAAGTATAGTGCATGCTGCCTACTACCGGAGTGCCTAGTATAGGGCATGCTGCCTACTACCGGAGTGCCTAGTATAGTGTCTAGTATAGTGCATGCTGCCTACTACCGGAGTACCTAGTATAGTGCATGCTGCCTACTACCGGAGTACCTAGTATAGTGCATGCTACCTACTACCAGAGTGCCTAGTATAGTGCATGCTGCCTACTACCGGAGTGCCTAGTATAGTGCATGCTGCCTACTACCAGAGTGCCTAGTATAGTGCATGCTGCCTACTACCGGAGTGCCTAGTATAGTACATGCTGCCTACTACCTGAGTGCCTAGTATAGATCATGCTGCCTACTACCGGAGTGCCTAGTATAGTGCATGCTGCCTACTACCGGAGTACCTAGTATAGTGCATGCTGCCTACTACCGGAGTGCCTAGTATAGTGCATGCTGCCTACTACCGGAATGCCTAGTATAGTGCATGCTGCCTACTACCGGAGTACCTAGTATAGTGCATGCTGCCTACTACCGGAGTACCTAGTATAGTGCATGCTGCCTACTACCGGAGTGCCTAGTATAGTGCATGCTGCCTACTACCGGAGTGCCTAGTATAGTGCATGCTGCCTACTACCGGAGTGCCTAGTATAGGGCATGCTGCCTACCACCAAAGTGCCTAATATAGTACATACTGCCTACTACCTGATTGCCTAGTATAGTGCATGCTGCCCACTATCGGAGTGCCTAGTACAGTGCATGCTGCCTACTGCCGGAGTGCCTAGTATAGTGCATGCTGCCTACTGCCGGAGTGCCTAGTATAGTGCATGCTGCCTACTACCGGAGTGCCTCGTATAGTGCATGCTGCCTACTACCGGAGTGCCTAGTACAGTGCATGCTGCCTACTACCGGAGTGCCTAGTATAGTGCATGCTGCCTACTACCGGAGTGCCTAGTATAGTGCATGCTGCCTACTACCGGAGTGCCTAGTATAGTGCATGCTGCCTACTACCGGAGTGCCTAGTATAGTGCATGCTGCCTACTACCATAGTGCCTAGTAGTGCATGCTGCCTACTACCGGTGTGCCTAGTATAGTGCATGCCGCCTACTACCGGAGTGCCTAGTATAGTGCATGCTGCCTACTACCGGAGTGCCTAGTATAGTGCATGCTGCCTACTACCGGAGTGCCTAGTATAGTGCATGCTGCCTACTGCTGGAGTGCCTAGTATAGTGCATGCTGACTACTGCCGGAGTGCCTAGTATAGTGCATGCTGCCTACTACCATGGTGCCTAGTATAGTGCATGCTGCCTACTGCCGGAGTGCCTAGTATAGTGCATGCTGCCTACTACCATGGTGCCTAGTATAGTGCATGCCGCCTACTACCGGAGTGCCTAGTATAGTGCATGCTGCCTACTACCGGAGTGCCTAGTATAGTGCATGCTGCCTACTACCGGAGTGCCTAGTATAGTGCATGCTGCCTACTGCTGGAGTGCCTAGTATAGTGCATGCTGCCTACTACCGGAATGCCTAGTATAGTGCATGCTGCCTACTACCGGAGTGCCTAGTATAGTGCATGCACCTACTACCGGAGTGCCTAGTATAGTGCATGCTGCCTACTACCGGAGTGCCTAGTACAGGGCATGCTGCCTACTACCGGAGTGCCTAGTATAGTGCATGCTGCCTACTACCGGAATGCCTAGTATAGTGCATGCTGCCTACTACCGGAGTGCCTAGTATAGTGCATGCTGCCTACTACCGGAGTGCCTAGTATAGTGCATGCTGCCTACTACCGGAGTGCCTAGTATAGTGCATGCTGCCTACTACCGGAGTGCCTAGTATAGTGCATGCTGCCTACTGCCGGAGTGCCTAGTATAGTGCATGCTGCCTACTACCATGGTGCCTAGTATAGTGCATGCTGCCTACTGCCGGAGTGCCTAGTATAGTGCATGCTGCCTACTACCGGAGTGCCTAGTATAGTGCATGCTGCCTACTACCGGAGTGCCTAGTATAGTGCATGCTGCCTACTACCATGGTGCCTAGTATAGTGCATGCCGCCTACTACCGGAGTGCCTAGTATAGTGCATGCTGCCTACTACCGGAGTGCCTAGTATAGAGCATGCTGCCTACTACCGGAGTGCCTAGTATAGTGCATGCTGCCTACTACCGGAGTGCCTAGTATAGTGCATGCTGCCTACTACCATGGTGCCTAGTATAGTGCATGCTGCCTACTGCCGGAGTGCCTAGTATAGTGCATGCTGCCTACTACCATGGTGCCTAGTATAGTGCATGCCGCCTACTACCGGAGTGCCTAGTATAGTGCATGCTGCCTACTACCGGAGTGCCTAGTATAGTGCATGCTGCCTACTACCGGAGTGCCTAGTATAGTGCATGCTGCCTACTGCCGGAGTGCCTAGTATAGTGCATGCTGCCTACTACCGGAATGCCTAGTATAGTGCATGCTGCCTACTACCGGAGTGCCTAGTATAGTGCATGCTGCCTACTACCGGAGTGCCTAGTATAGTGCATGCTGCCTACTACCGGAGTGCCTAGTACAGGGCATGCTGCCTACTACCGGAGTGCCTAGTATAGTGCATGCTGCCTACTACCGAAATGCCTAGTATAGTGCATGCTGCCTACTACCGGAGTGCCTAGTATAGTGCATGCTGCCTACTACCGGAGTGCCTAGTATAGTGCATGCTGCCTACTACCGGAGTGCCTAGTATAGTGCATGCTGCCTACTACCGGAGTGCCTAGTATAGTGCATGCTGCCTACTGCCGGAGTGCCTAGTATAGTGCATGCTGCCTACTACCATGGTGCCTAGTATAGTGCATGCTGCCTACTGCCGGAGTGCCTAGTATAGTGCATGCTGCCTACTACCGGAGTGCCTAGTATAGTGCATGCTGCCTACTACCAGAGTGCCTAGTATAGTGCATGCTGCCTACTACCATGGTGCCTAGTATAGTGCATGCCGCCTACTACCGGAGTGCCTAGTATAGTGCATGCTGCCTACTACCGGAGTGCCTAGTATAGTGCATGCTGCCTACTACCGGAGTGCCTAGTATAGTGCATGCTGCCTACTACCGGAGTGCCTAGTATAGTGCATGCTGCCTACTTCCGGAGTGCCTAGTATAGTGCATGCTGCCTACTACCGGAGTGCCTAGTATAGTGCATGCTGCCTACTACCGGAGTGCCTACTACCATAGTGCATTGTATGTATTTCTGCATCTAATTTTAAGGCAATAGCTGTTTTTTTGTGATGTAAATGAGAATCCTGGATTTCTGTATTATCTGCTCAGTGAATAATGAATATGGAATTATCTTACCGCTTCATGATGAAATGAGGTAACGCTGTTATGCAGCTTCCCAGGAACATCATCAGACACCCGATACTTATCATTCGGGGACGATGTAGCTTTGCCCCAAAGTAGCTGACAATGGTGATCACCAATATGTTTCCTATAACACAGGAAGGAAGAGAATATACTGAGCGATCCGTAATGTAACCAGCGAGGGTTCACTGTGTGATTGTCTCATTCCCTACATATTACTAAAGCCAATCTCTGCGCATCCCATCCTGTACAGTATACTGTATAACCACTGCCTGCGGAAACAGCAGGTTATGTATCTGCAACCCTTGTAGCAGATTACAGATCATCGGCATGAACCCTGGGCCGGTGTAAGGTTTCTCAGCACCCTAGGCAACATTTCAATCCACTGACCCCCCCCCAAAAAAAAAAAAAAACACTGCCACCAATACCCACTTTCCAGCCCCTGAAAGTGTGGAGGTGACATCTTAGACATTCCTCGTTCGCCTCCTGAATCAAGTACAACAAAGCCATCTTCATCATAGACATGTATACTTTTGTGATAGGCAGACTCTGTGACGCCCCCCCCCCCCAGATCCCGGCATCCTAGGCAGCTGCCTAATGGTAAAGCCGGCCCTGTATGAACCACAGCCTCCAGGTCCTGCACTGATATGAAAACATTCACATTGGTTCATGACTGGTGTGCATAGGTGGTCCAGGGGCGGAGTTTAGGTGGGTAGGGGGAGTGGTTTTTGCCTCTGTAGGCATTTGATAGCATGGTGAGCTGTGCCCAAAAATGTAAAGTTACTACGGCCAGATTGGTTTCCCATCACGTCCTGTAAGGGGTATGAGATGGGTACTTCAGGGGCCCCCTCTCTGACCCAGGGCCCAAGTACTGTTATAATTTGGCGTTCCCTGGCCACATACTGCTGTAATTAGTAATAATGCCAGTATACAGTACATTACCAATATCGAAGCTGCTGTCAATCACCCCAACAAGCGAGGAGGGAATGTTGAACCTTCTTTCGATCTGAGTGATCATACTCCGAGAGTAGATGAGGGCCAGGGCTTTGGTGATGTAGGCGAAGGACAAGGAGAAGAGGAAAATCTGGAATTACAAGGAAAGTTCTATGTATTCGCCAGTAAATGACACACGTCCTGCAGTGTAGCCACCCTCATCCATCCTCCCTATGGCACATACTGTAGATCGATACACTAGGGTGAACATTTGTGTACAGTATATTTCCTGCGGGGTCAAATGTGCTTTTATTTTTTCCTGTGGTGAACAATGTGGTTTTATTTGATTTTTTTTTTCTACAGGGACAAATGTGGTTTTATTTTGTGTTTCTTTTGTGCACAGTGTGTTACTGTGTTGGATAATATGTTTTATTATTTCTGTGGGGAAATGTATTTTTTTTTTTCCCCTGTGGCAAAAAGTAATTCAATTTTTTTCATGTTGGTGCACTTATCGTAATTAACAAAAACAAGTAGATCTGCCAAGGTGTTATAGAGTATATAGTACTAGTGCTGTCATATAATCTCCAGTCATCGGTAGCGATAACACACCCTGTACAGTGCTTTCTTCTCACCCTCCGCTACACTTCACACAAGGACTTTAATCAGATCTCGTTCCCATTGTCTCATTCAGATCTCTGTGAGATCTTCTAGCTCACTGTGCGCCTGATTGCTGTCATCCCCCAATATGTGCCCCAGGGCTAGAGTGCGGGGTTTCATTAGGGGTCAGTTGGTGTAAAGTGCTTTAAGTAGAGGGGTTCTGGGGTAATTAATGGGTCATTCAAACATGTCCGATGGCGAAAATAGATTCATGCAGCGGTAAACCAGGGGCAATTAAGGGCATTCAGGTAGAATTCTGGATAAACAGGGGTATTTGGGGACATATTAGGGCAAATTTGAGAGAATACAGATGGGATTCAGATGGGCCCTAATGTGGGGTCATATAGAATTCACACTGGGTAAATTCTGTAGCACCCAGGAGGCTGGTGGTGGTCAGTTCGCCTGTTGCTGCTCGGTGATATAATCTGGCATCTGGATCTGAGGTTATAAGTCTCACCAGCACTATGAGGAGTATATAGTGTGGCACATTAGGGTTTCTGTGGGGGTATCCCAGCTCCGTACCTTGAGTTTGGACACACGGCATCGCTTCTGTGCCAGGTCTTTCGGTTGTGTCATCATTATCTTCGAGATTTATTCTCCCTTCTGTAAAACACAAGGACAGAGCGGATCAATAGCAACGTAATACAATATAGAGACGGGATGCAGTCAAAATCCCGACAGGGTCAAAATCCCGACAGGGTCAAAATCCTGAATGGGGCATAATACCGACAAGGACAAAATCCCGACAAGGACAAAATCCCGACAGGGTCAAAATCCCGAATGGGTCATAATACCGACAAGGACAAAATCCCGACCTTTAAAAACACCAACAAGGAAAATATCCCGACATTTAAAATCCCGACAAGGTCAAAATACCGACATATAGAATGTACAGGTGAAACAGTCCACATGACTTTCCGTCGATGGTTTTTTCACTGTTTTTTGACCCAACATGTGCCGACAGACGGTATTTAATGCCCTACCATCCACTAGGGCGTGGCGGGAGAATAAAATAGTGTGCCGAGCGCAGTGAGGCACCGTGCCGGAAGAGGGGCTGCGGTTCACTTCCAACTGTGTCTATGTCGACTGTGTCGACATTCGGGTAAAAAAACTGTGAAAAAACCCATGTCGACATCACGACCTGTCGACGGAAATTCATGTTGACTGTTTCACCTGTACATTCTATATGTTGGTATTTTGACCTTGTCGGGATTTTAAATGTCTGATTTTGTCCTTGTCGGTGTTATGACCCTGTCGGGATTTCATACCGAATCCTATAGAGACTGAGGGGTACATTTACTAAAGTGTGAGTTTGTATAAGTGAGCGCCGTTGCTCATAGCAACCATTCAGATGGTAGCTATAGTTCTCTAGAAGGTTCTAGAGCGATAATACGTGGAATCTGATTGGTTGCTATGGGCAACATCTCTCACCTACAAAAATCAAACTGTAGTAAACTTAGCCCCTAAGACCGTGATTGCTCTGCGTGGGCGGGATCTTCTGCCCATTGTGGTCCATCATTTGTCCAATCACCACCAGTCAGTGCCAGTATTATACAAAGGGTGTTGGCCAAACGTCCGGATCTTATAGACTGGGGCCCTGCTGCCTCCATGCCAGTGTACAAGGGAACTGTGGGCCTAATTCATGGGGTGGGTATCAAAGGGTCGACAGGGTCTAGGCGGTCAGTCTCTAGGTTGACACCAAATGTTTGACAAGGTTGACATTTCACCTTTCTGGTGTCAATGCTGACATATTACTTTTTACTTTTGTTGACCCAGTCAACCTTTTGTCGAACATATGGTGTCGACCTAGACAATGGCTGACCCGATGGTAATCCCTATATACTCCTCTCAGGCTAAAGCCTAAAACCTGAGATTTTTGTACGTGAATGTGCATCGACCTGGGTCTTGCTAAAGTCTGAAAGGATCTACCCAGGTTGAGATTCCCGGGTCTAGCAGGGTTATTTGCCAGATTCACCACCTGGTTAGACGGCCCAGCTTAGATCCGAAAGGTCTTGATGACCCAGATCACGTCTAAGTGTAATTGTTTGGCCAGGGACTGTAGCGCTTGGAGATGAGATCCCGAGTGTGAAGGGTGATGGCCCTGGAATAACCCAGTCACCACCCTTGTATGAAAGGGGTAGTCCCGGCTTCAGCGCGTGATCTGTGTCCTGGGTGTGAGCCTGGTTGACGCCAGATAATTATGTTTAACAGAGTGAGCAGCTAATTATCACAAGTTCAGAACCAAACAAGGCTCTGAACTCATCTCAGATTATCAGACTGACTCTGGATTAAACGCTCTATAAATATCGGACTGCTTAAAATAAACAATATTTCCTATTAGTTGCTGCATCTATGTTTCCCAAAGTCATATTCTTCCCTTCATATAATGTTGTTCTGGGAATGTGTCTGTCCGCTACATGTCCATATACTGATACTATGAGCACTAACCTACTCTCCAGGGATGACCGGGAGACTCCCAGACTTCAGGTGCCCCTCTCGGACTCTGCAAAGATCCTTCCCAATGCTGCCACCAGGAGGCTTAAGATCACAATAGCATGACCCCTGAGCCCATGTTCTGTGTAATATGTGGCTCTTCTATGGTTAAGGTGGCGCAGGTCACCCTGAAGAGGATGGTAGATGACAGTAAAGCAAGTAAACAAATTAACCCCTTTCTGTACCTATCTTAAACTGGGTACACGCTGGAACGGCTGCCTTAAGCTGGGTACACACTGGAGCGGCCGCCTTAAGTTGGGTACACACTGGAGCGGCCGCCTTAAACTGGGGACACACTGGATCGGCCGCCTTAAGCTGGGTACACACTGGAGCGGCCGCCTTAAGCTGGGGACACACTGGAGCAGCCGCCTTAAGCTGGGGACACACTGGATCGGCCGCCTTAAGCTGGGTACACACTGGAGCCTCCGCCTTAAGCTGGGTACACACTGGAGCCTCCGCCTTAAGCTGGGTACACACTGGAGCCTCCGCCTTAAGCTGGGCACACACTGGAGCTGGTGCCAATCGTTCTGACTTTACTTATGATTTCCCTTGAGCTCAGAACCAGTCACATTGAGCATATACACACTGCAATCTTCCTAAAAACCAAACAATATTTGACATCGTATAGACGCGAGCGATATATTGTTGCTCCTGTAGACACTAGAACAACCTTCATTCATCTCTGTTCTAGAGAGTAGCACTAAGGTGATGATAAACTGCTCCGACATCTTGTTTCCTGCACACACTGCGCGATAGGAACCAAACTGCTAGCGATGGCGCAAGGTTTGATGTACAGAACCTCATGTCATTGCATGTGACCGCAGGAGCGTACACACTGATATAAGTGATATGCCGGTCCGATGGATCTGCCAACCTTATCGCTCAGTGTACCCAGAGCTAATAACACATTGTATACTCTCCTGCTGCCCTCTAGGGGGCGCATCACTGATTACACCTCACCACAGTCACTGCTTCTTAGAATCCTTTATAGGTGAGCACTTGATACTTCAGCCTCATTGTAACTGGGGTGATACTGAAAGTACGTCACCCCAGTTAATACCCCAACTTCCTAACAAATTCTTCACCCCCCAATCAGATGCAGGAGGGGGGACGGGTGGTGGCAGGTGTTACAATAAATAATACAAAAGCGTCTTTTTAAAAAAAAATTAAAAACAATGTGTTAAAATCTGCTACTTACATCTGGAGCGTCCGCAGTCCTGGGTGACAGGTGACAGTGTGCACCCCGAGCGGCTGGAGTTTGACCTGGCTTTTGATAATTAACTTGAAATGAAAGAAATCATGGACTTTATCTTTATTGCAGCTGCCAAGCAGCTGATGCTGTAGAAAGGTTATTGTCTTATATAACAGGGGAACACGTGCAGTGTGGGGAGATGGTTATCTAATGCATGGAACCTGCTTGTCTGTCAACTGGTATCGGGGTATCGCTACACCAGCCTCTCTAGTGGCCTGGGCTTATCAATTAGGGCCCAGCCAAGGTCACCGGTCACAATCCCCAATGCATTATTAAAATACATCGCACAATTTACAAAATAATTCCCTGAAAGTGCACATGTCCCGCCGCTGATCTTACACTTACTCCACTTACTCATTGCTTCTTAGCTGACAGCACCAGGCCAGATGACCAGGTACAAGAGGCGCGCACCAGATCACCATTTCTTGGATGGAGTAAGTTTTTTTATTTTTTAACTTATGTTTGCACTATTTTTTTGACACTGTGATCTACCAGACTGGCTCATCACATAATGGGGCTCCATGCTCTGCTCTGGCAGTCAGCGGAGCAGGAGTAGAGGAAACAGGGGGAGCCTACATAATGCCAAGTGAAGATGATGTTGTTATATCAAGCCCCCCCCCCCTAGTTTTTCAGTTTTAGGTAATCTGAAATAGATTGTATTACTAAGCAATCTTCTTACTAAAAGAAGATTAAGCGACGGCTGCATGAGTGCATTTAAGAGCCTGTGAGGGGGCGGTAGTTTTGTCAGGGGAGTCATATGATGCTACTTCCTCTTTGAGTCCTGGAATCCCCCCCCCCCCCCCCCTTCCCTTGCTCTCTCAATTGCTACCTGGCCTTCACCTAATTGGCTTTTTCGAAATTTTTAATTAAAATTGGGTGCTAAAAGGTGCTCTCGACAAGCGACCATGTGGGGGTACAGGTGGTCACTGTGGGGTATTGTCCCCCCTTTTCCAGGACAGCTAGTGAGTCCTTCCTCCGCTGGGGGACATTGGGCACTTCATGCCATAGAAGGGGTGGTGTGATCGTCACAGCGCGGTCTATATCTTTAGACAGATGGGGTGTTCATTGCCCATGTTATACAGATGGAGCACCTCGCGTTCAGCGCCGGGGCTCGCCAGAATGATTGCGCTCCATCTGACTGGAACGCGCGTCCCACACGCACACACATCTCCGTGTCAGGAAGACGTGTAGAGTTAGGGGGATCTGGGAGGTGGGGGATGGCATTGGGAACCGGAGACGAGGCGGCGGTAACCCGGGGGGAGCTACGGTTGAAGGGGATGTGCGTGCGTCTAATTCACGCACATCCAGTGGCGGATTCAGGGGGGGGGGCACCCAGGCACGTGCCCCCCATGTCATTTCATTTTGTAGCTGAGGACCAGGGCTTTCCAACGTGCCCAGCCCCGTGTCTCTAGCCCCCCCCCCCGGAAACCGGAGATATCACCTGGCAAACCTGTAACGTTTTTTCCCCATAGGATAATATGGGACCCGTCAATTACGACCCCCACCCAGTTCCGACGGCTGCCAGTTCCCGCCCTGGCATCACTAGGCCTTCAATATGATACCAGGCTGATCCATATCGGTCAATCTTTTCCAGAGATATTCCATGTAAACCGATTTTTTTATTTTTGAAATGTAATTTCATGGCTGTTCATGTTCTTTCAGGGCAGATTACTCTGGAACCAAACGTTCCAGTTTCACTGGACCAAAATCATTCTAAGCCCGATCAAAAGTTCTTCAATATGATATTTGTCTCATGTAAATGGGTCAGTTGCTTCCGAAGATATAGCCGGTTAAATGAGATAACTGGTTAAAGGGCCCCCCCCCCCTTTAACCAGTTTCTCTCCCCCTCACACCAGAAAATGCAAGGACTAGGCTGGTGTAAAAGGGGCCAACCTGGGAATGCATTTTCTGGTGTGAAAGGGGTATTATTTCAAATAGCCGGTACCTGCAGTGCTCTGAATACAGCCAGGCTCTGCCACTGTCAGTGGCTATCACTTCTGCCTGGCGGCGGCTGTCCCCCATTTACCGCGAGCATGTATTTCCCCTTGGCAATGAACATGTAATCCCACATGGCAATGAGCATGGAACCTCTTGCAATGAGCATGGAACCCTTGGCAATGAGCATGTAGAGAAGCAGCACTTATGTAGCATAATTTTTAATAGGCATTATGGTGTTTGGCATAATACATAATGGACATAATGGCGTGTAACTTAACGTGTAATGGACATTATGGTGTAAATGTTTAATGCGTGCCTTCGGTGGACAATGTCCCTGTTTATGAAGCGTATTGTGAATTTTGGCTTAATCTGTGTGGCATTATGTGAATTCTGGCTCAATCCGTGTAGCATTATGTGAATTTTGGCTCAATCCGTGTGGCATTATGTGAATTCTGGCTCAATCCGTGTGGCATTACAGTATGTGAATTTTGGCTAAATGTATGTGGCATTATGTGAATTTTGTCTCAATCCATTTGGCATTATGTGAATTTTGTCTCAATCCATGTGGCATTATGTGAATTTTGGCTCAATCCATGTGGCATTATGTGAATTTTGGCTCAATCCATGTGGCATTATGTGAATTTTGGCTCAATTCGTGTGGCATTATGTGAATTTTGGCTCAATCCATTTGGCATTATGTGAATTTTGGCTCAATCCATGTGGCATTATGTGAATTTTGTCTCAATCCATGTGGCATTATGTGAATTTTGTCTCAATCCATGTGGCATTAGGTGAATTTTGGCTCAATCCATGTGGCATTATGTGAATTTTGGCTCAATTCGTGTGGCATTATGTGAATTTTGGCTCAATCCATGTGGCATTATGTGAATTTTGGCTCAATCCATGTGGCATTATGTGAATTTTGGCTCAATTCGTGTGGCATTATGTGAATTTTGGCTCAATCCGTGTGGCATTATGTGAATTTTGACACAATCCGTGTGGCATTATGTGAATTTTGGCTAAATCCGTGTGATATTATGTAAATTTTGGCTCAATCAGTGTGATATTATGTAAATTTTGGCTCAATCCGTGTGGCATTATGTGAATTTTGGCTCAATCCGTGTGGCATTATGTGAATTTTGACACAATCCGTGTGGCATTATGTGAATTTTGGCTAAATCCGTGTGATATTATGTCAATTTTGGCTCAATCAGTGTGATATTATGTAAATTTTGGCTCAATTCGTGTGGCATTATGTGAATTTTGGCTCAATCCGTGTGGCATTATGTGAATTTTGACACAATCCGTGTGGCATTATGTGAATTTTGGCTAAATCCGTGTGATATTATGTAAATTTTGGCTCAATCAGTGTGATATTATGTAAATTTTGGCTCAATCCGTGTGGCATTATGTGAATTTTGACACAATCCATGTGGCATTATTTGAATTTTGGCTCAATCCATGTGGAAATATGTGAATTTAGTTTCATTCCATTTGGCATCATGTGTAAGGGGGAAGTATAAAGGGGTCTAGTATTTTGTTGTGTAGAAGTTGTATATGGTGTTGTAGACTACACTCAAGGACACACCTCTGTTGAGTGACCACACCCCTTTTCCGGAGCGCGCCTTCGGCGCGCGTACAACTACATCCTTCTCTTTTGTTGCCATGGTGGGCCTGCGTACTTTAAATGCCAGCGCCTATTTTTAGTCCCATTGCCTCCCTCTCTCTGCCGCTCTCTTAGCATGTACACTGGCACCACTAACACCGCCCCTCCCCCACCTATACCCTCTTTTATCATGGTGACCCCCCTGTCATTTTATTCTGGATCCGCCCCTGCGCTCATCCCCTTCCGGGGGCTGGCGGCTGGCGTTCTGACCGCCAGCCCCTGCAAAGATCTGTAGGGTCTCCCCCGGGTTTGCTGGGTTCCTATCACACAATAGGTAAATTTGCTGCTTACAAAACAAATAACATTGATCCCTAAAGATTATATTTTTGAAAGATAAGCGAGCATTTAAATTGTCAGCTCTGGACCGAGCCGGTAAATGTTCTGCTCTGTGTAATGTGGGGAAACTATATAAGTAACGGATACGACAGAATATTCTTACATTAATATAAGAATACCATTTATTTCATTTCACACAATATAAAAAGTAATCAGAGAATTATAAAGTAATATATATGTATGTATACAGGGCAGCTCTGTACATAGCTGGTGTGACGCGATCTGACGGGATAAATGCTGGCGTTACAATATAGCAATGTCACCATTAGGAGAACCGGCCCAGTGAGCTCCCACTCTGCTGACAGACGGACTGGCACTGGGTGCAGCCACCAGACTAGTGTCACCGTAGGCAGCTGTCCATCACCACCCGGCCAGTGGCTGGTACTGTGTTTAATTATCAGTACCCCCATGTCCCCCAATGTCTTTGTGTCCCTCCTCCTCCATTCCCTAAAGCTCTGCTCTGTCCCCGCTGTCACCTCTATCCCCGGCTGAGTTCAGTTTTCCAGGAATTGAAGCAAATGTCTCCCAACAAGTCTTCGATAAAACAAGGCGTCCTCTTCCATAAATACAGCATCATTGTGGGGCGATTCCTAATGTAACAGGGTGTCTGCGTTCCCCGGTTATATACTATATACAGCATCTTCCCCGGATCTCGTCTCTTGCTCATGACTCAGGATTTTCCACGCGGGAGCTGGCGCGTTTCAGGGAGAGCAGGATGAAGATGCAGGGGATGTAGGAGACAAAGCGTAATACCGACGGGATCCCGATATACAGGTATCTGGAGACACATGGGAGAGATGTATTATATAACGTACAGGATATACTGTATAACATGGTATCAGGATATTGGTGTTTGTGATGCCAGAAGACGGTCAGTGGCATCCCTAATAAGCCCCCTCCTCTATGGTTGTGTAATAGACCCTGGCATTACCCCTGCTCAGGTCTCCAGGAACATGGGGGCAGATGTATTAAGCTTGGTGAAGAGATAAACTGGAGATAAATTGGAAGGAGATAACGCACCAGCCAATCAGCTGTGTTTGAAATATGACAGTTGGGAGTTGATTGGCTGGTGCGTTATCTCCTACACTTTATCTCCAGTTTATCTCTTCACCAGGCTTAATACATCTGCCCCATGGTGTCCGCGCCACGTTCCTGGGGACACCTCTATTGTGCATCCGTAAATCATCAGATAATTTCTGCGGTAGCCATTTTACCAGTCATTTCTGCAAATGCGCAGCCTGCGCCGGCCAGCGGTGAGCTGAGAATAATTAAGGGCTCAGGTTGTGCGGTATGTGGGACCCCCTGTACAGGGGCCCATATGCTCTGCAGGCCTCGTATCCCGTATAGATACGCTAGGATCCCTCTAGGTACATATGTTTATACAGCGATACCCCCCCTTTATCTGCATCCGCTCTGCCCCTTGCCACCATTCAGACCAGATAATGGAATCTCGGCGCAGTGTTACCCTGACCTGTAATGTCCGCAGAGTCTGTGTCCCTGTCCTGTAGTGTCCGCAGAGTCTGTGTCCCTGACCTGTAATGTCCGCAGAGTCTGTGTCCCTGACCTGTAATGTCCGCAGAGTCTGTGTCCCTGACCTGTAATGTCCGCAGAGTCTGTGTCCCTGTCCTGTAGTGTCCGCAGAGTCTGTGTCCCTGACCTGTAATGTCCGCAGAGTCTGTGTCCCTGACCTGTAATGTCCGCAGAGTCTGTGTCCCTGACCTGTAATGTCCGCAGAGTCTGTGTCCCTGTCCTGTAATGTCCGCAGAGTCTGTGTCCCTGTCCTGTAATGTCCGCAGAGTCTGTGTCCCTGTCCTGTAGTGTCCGCAGAGTCTGTGTCCCTGACCTGTAATGTCCGCAGAGTCTGTGTCCCTGTCCTGTAGTGTCCGCAGAGTCTGTGTCCCTGACCTGTAATGTCCGCAGAGTCTGTGTCCCTGACCTGTAATGTCCGCAGAGTCTGTGTCCCTGACCTGTAATGTCCGCAGAGTCTGTGTCCCTGTCCTGTAGTGTCCGCAGAGTCTGTGTCCCTGTCCTGTAGTGTCCGCAGAGTCTGTGTCCCTGTCCTGTAATGTCCGCAGAGTCTGTGTCCCTGTCCTGTAGTGTCCGCAGAGTCTGTGTCCCTGACCTGTAATGTCCGCAGAGTCTGTGTCCCTGACCTGTAATGTCCGCAGAGTCTGTGTCCCTGACCTGTAATGTCCGCAGAGTCTGTGTCCCTGTCCTGTAGTGTCCGCAGAGTCTGTGTCCCTGACCTGTAATGTCCGCAGAGTCTGTGTCCCTGACCTGTAATGTCCGCAGAGTCTGTGTCCCTGACCTGTAATGTCCACAGAGTCTGTGTCCCTGTCCTGTAGTGTCCGCAGAGTCTGTGTCCCTGACCTGTAATGTCCGCAGAGTCTGTGTCCCTGTCCTGTAATGTCCGCAGAGTCTGTGTCCCTGTCCTGTAGTGTCCGCAGAGTCAGTGTCCCTGTCCTGTAGTGTCCGCAGAGTCTGTGTCCCTGACCTGTAATGTCCGCAGAGTCTGTGTCCCTGACCTGTAATGTCCGCAGAGTCTGTGTCCCTGACCTGTAATGTCCACAGAGTCTGTGTCCCTGTCCTGTAGTGTCCGCAGAGTCTGTGTCCCTGACCTGTAATGTCCGCAGAGTCTGTGTCCCTGACCTGTAATGTCCACAGAGTCTGTGTCCCTGTCCTGTAAAGTCCACAGTCAGTGTCCCTGTCCTGTAGTGTCCGCAGAGTCTGTGTCCCTGACCTGTAATGTCCGCAGAGTCTGTGTCCCTGTCCTGTAGTGTCCGCAGAGTCTGTGTCCCTGTCCTGTAATGTCCGCAGAGTCTGTGTCCCTGTCCTGTAGTGTCCGCAGAGTCTGTGTCCCTGACCTGTAATGTCCGCAGAGTCTGTGTCCCTGTCCTGTAGTGTCCGCAGAGTCTGTGTCCCTGACCTGTAATGTCCGCAGAGTCTGTGTCCCTGACCTGTAATGTCCGCAGAGTCTGTGTCCCTGACCTGTAATGTCCGCAGAGTCTGTGTCCCTGACCTGTAATGTCCGCAGAGTCTGTGTCCCTGACCTGTAATGTCCACAGAGTCTGTGTCCCTGTCCTGTAGTGTCCGCAGAGTCTGTGTCCCTGACCTGTAATGTCCGCAGAGTCTGTGTCCCTGTCCTGTAGTGTCCGCAGAGTCTGTGTCCCTGACCTGTAATGTCCGCAGAGTCTGTGTCCCTGACCTGTAATGTCCGCAGAGTCTGTGTCCCTGACCTGTAATGTCCGCAGAGTCTGTGTCCCTGACCTGTAATGTCCGCAGAGTCTGTGTCCCTGACCTGTAATGTCCACAGAGTCTGTGTCCCTGTCCTGTAGTGTCCGCAGAGTCTGTGTCCCTGACCTGTAATGTCCGCAGAGTCTGTGTCCCTGACCTGTAATGTCCACAGAGTCTGTGTCCCTGTCCTGTAAAGTCCACAGTCAGTGTCCCTGTCCTGTAGTGTCCGCAGAGTCTGTGTCCCTGACCTGTAATGTCCGCAGAGTCTGTGTCCCTGTCCTGTAGTGTCCGCAGAGTCTGTGTCCCTGTCCTGTAATGTCCGCAGAGTCTGTGTCCCTGTCCTGTAGTGTCCGCAGAGTCTGTGTCCCTGACCTGTAATGTCCGCAGAGTCTGTGTCCCTGTCCTGTAGTGTCCGCAGAGTCTGTGTCCCTGACCTGTAATGTCCGCAGAGTCTGTGTCCCTGACCTGTAATGTCCGCAGAGTCTGTGTCCCTGACCTGTAATGTCCGCAGAGTCTGTGTCCCTGTCCTGTAGTGTCCGCAGAGTCTGTGTCCCTGACCTGTAATGTCCGCAGAGTCTGTGTCCCTGACCTGTAATGTCCGCAGAGTCTGTGTCCCTGACCTGTAATGTCCACAGAGTCTGTGTCCCTGTCCTGTAGTGTCCGCAGAGTCTGTGTCCCTGACCTGTAATGTCCGCAGAGTCTGTGTCCCTGTCCTGTAATGTCCGCAGAGTCTGTGTCCCTGTCCTGTAGTGTCCGCAGAGTCAGTGTCCCTGTCCTGTAGTGTCCGCAGAGTCTGTGTCCCTGACCTGTAATGTCCGCAGAGTCTGTGTCCCTGACCTGTAATGTCCGCAGAGTCTGTGTCCCTGACCTGTAATGTCCACAGAGTCTGTGTCCCTGTCCTGTAGTGTCCGCAGAGTCTGTGTCCCTGACCTGTAATGTCCGCAGAGTCTGTGTCCCTGACCTGTAATGTCCACAAAGTCTGTGTCCCTGTCCTGTAAAGTCCACAGTCAGTGTCCCTGTCCTGTAGTGTCCGCAGAGTCTGTGTCCCTGACCTGTAATGTCCGCAGAGTCTGTGTCCCTGTCCTGTAGTGTCCGCAGAGTCTGTGTCCCTGACCTGTAATGTCCGCAGAGTCTGTGTCCCTTTCCTGTAGTGTCCGCAGTCAGTGTCCCTGACCCGTAATGTCTGCAGAGTCTGTGTCCCTGACCCGTAATGTCCGCAGAGTCTGTGTCCCTGACCCGTAATGTAAAGTTACCTGTAAGCGTCAGAGTCGTACATACGACAAGCTCCCGGGTCTCCACAGCTCGTAGTCCCCCATTTAATGCAGGTGGTATCGATGGCTGCTCCATAGTAAATGGGGGAAGGGATCCCACCTGCCGGAGAGGACGCAGTAACTAGTAAGTGTATCACACACACAGAATAAGAACTGGTGGGGCCCCCACACGTGTGATGTAATAATAACTGCCGGGGCCCGCACACGTGTGATGTAAATAACTGCTGGGGCCCGCACATGTGTAATGTAATAATAACTGCCGGGGCCTGCACACGTGTGATGTATTAATAACTGCCGGGGCCCGCACACGTGTGATGTAAATAACTGCTGGGGCCCGCACATGTGTAATGTAATAATAACTGCCGGGGCCTGCACACGTGTGATGTATTAATAACTGCTGGGGCCCGCACACGTGTAATGTAATGATACCTGCCGGGGCCCGCTCACGTGTAATGTAATAATAACTGCTGGGGCCTGGGCCCGCACATGTGTAATGTAATAATAACTGCTGTGGCCCACACACGTGTGATGTAATAATAACTGCCGGGGCCCGCACACGTGTGATGTAATAATAACTGCCGGGGCCTGCACATGTGTAATGTAATAATAACTGCTGGGGCCCGCACACGTGTAATGTATAATAACTGCCGGGGCCCGCACACGTGTAATGTATAATAACTGCCAGGGCCCGCACACGTGTGATGTAATAATAACTGCCGGGGCCCGCACACGTGTGATGTAATAATAACTGCCGGGGCCTGCACATGTGTAATGTAATAATAACTGCTGGGGCCCGCACACGTGTAATGTATAATAACTGCCGGGGCCCGCACACGTGTAATGTATAATAACTGCTGGGGCCCGCACACGTGTGATGTAATAATAACTGCCGGGGCTCGCACACGTGTAATGTAATAATAAATGCTGGGGCCTGGGCCCGCACATGTGTAATGTAATAATACCTGCCGGGGCCCGCACATGTGTAATGTAATAATAACTGCTGGGCCCGCACACGTGTGATGTAATAATAACTGACGGGGCCCGCACACGTGTGATGTAATAATAACTGGCGGGGCCCGCACATGGGGTATTATTTCAAATAGCCGGTACCTGCAGTGCTCTGAATACAGCCAGGCTCTGCCACTGTCAGTGGCTATCACTTCTGCCTGGCGGCGGCTGTCCCCCATTTACCGCGAGCATGTATTTCCCCTTGGCAATGAACATGTAATCCCACATGGCAATGAGCATGGAACCTCTTGCAATGAGCATGGAACCCTTGGCACTGAGCATGTAGAGAAGCAGCACTTATGTAGCATAATTTTTAATAGGCATTATGGTGTTTGGCATAATACATAATGGACATAATGGCGTGTAACTTAACGTGTAATGGACATTATAATGTAAATGTTTAATGCGTGCCTTCGGTGGACAATGTCCCTGTTTATGAAGCGTATTGTGAATTTTGGCTTAATCTGTGTGGCATTATGTGAATTCTGGCTCAATCCGTGTAGCATTATGTGAATTTTGGCTCAATCCGTGTGGCATTATGTGAATTCTGGCTCAATCCGTGTGGCATTACAGTATGTGAATTTTGGCTAAATGTATGTGGCATTATGTGAATTTTGTCTCAATCCATTTGGCATTATGTGAATTTTGTCTCAATCCATGTGGCATTATGTGAATTTTGGCTCAATCCATGTGGCATTATGTGAATTTTGGCTCAATCCATGTGGCATTATGTGAATTTTGGCTCAATTCGTGTGGCATTATGTGAATTTTGGCTCAATCCATTTGGCATTATGTGAATTTTGGCTCAATCCATGTGGCATTATGTGAATTTTGTCTCAATCCGTGTGGCATTATGTGAATTTTGGCTCAATCCATGTGGCATTAGGTGAATTTTGGCTCAATCCATGTGGCATTATGTGAATTTTGGCTCAATTCGTGTGGCATTATGTGAATTTTGGCTCAATCCATGTGGCATTATGTGAATTTTGGCTCAATCCATGTGGCATTATGTGAATTTTGGCTCAATTCGTGTGGCATTATGTGAATTTTGGCTCAATCCGTGTGGCATTATGTGAATTTTGACACAATCCGTGTGGCATTATGTGAATTTTGGCTAAATCCGTGTGATATTATGTAAATTTTGGCTCAATCAGTGTGATATTATGTAAATTTTGGCTCAATCCGTGTGGCATTATGTGAATTTTGACACAATCCATGTGGCATTATTTGAATTTTGGCTCAATCCATGTGGAAATATGTGAATTTAGTTTCATTCCATTTGGCATCATGTGTAAGGGGGAAGTATAAAGGGGTCTAGTATTTTGTTGTGTAGAAGTTGTATATGGTGTTGTAGACTACACTCAAGGACACACCTCTGTTGAGTGACCACACCCCTTTTCCGGAGCGCGCCTTCGGCGCGCGTACAACTACATCCTTCTCTTTTGTTGCCATGGTGGGCCTGCGTACTTTAAATGCCAGCGCCTATTTTTAGTCCCATTGCCTCCCTCTCTCTGCCGCTCTCTTAGCATGTACACTGGCACCACTAACACCGCCCCTCCCCCACCTATACCCTCTTTTATCATGGTGACCCCCCTGTCATTTTATCCTGGATCCGCCCCTGCGCTCATCCCCTTCCGGGGGCTGGCGGCTGGCGTTCTGACCGCCAGCCCCTGCAAAGATCTGTAGGGTCTCCCCCGGGTTTGCTGGGTTCCTATCACACAATAGGTAAATTTGCTGCTTACAAAACAAATAACATTGATCCCTAAAGATTATATTTTTGAAAGATAAGCGAGCATTTAAATTGTCAGCTCTGGACCGAGCCGGTAAATGTTCTGCTCTGTGTAATGTGGGGAAACTATATAAGTAACGGATACGACAGAATATTCTTACATTAATATAAGAATACCATTTATTTCATTTCACACAATATAAAAAGTAATCAGAGAATTATAAAGTAATATATATGTATGTATACAGGGCAGCTCTGTACATAGCTGGTGTGACGCGATCTGACGGGATAAATGCTGGCGTTACAATATAGCAATGTCACCATTAGGAGAACCGGCCCAGTGAGCTCCCACTCTGCTGACAGACGGACTGGCACTGGGTGCAGCCACCAGACTAGTGTCACCGTAGGCAGCTGTCCATCACCACCCGGCCAGTGGCTGGTACTGTGTTTAATTATCAGTACCCCCATGTCCCCCAATGTCTTTGTGTCCCTCCTCCTCCATTCCCTAAAGCTCTGCTCTGTCCCCGCTGTCACCTCTATCCCCGGCTGAGTTCAGTTTTCCAGGAATTGAAGCAAATGTCTCCCAACAAGTCTTCGATAAAACAAGGCGTCCTCTTCCATAAATACAGCATCATTGTGGGGCGATTCCTAATGTAACAGGGTGTCTGCGTTCCCCGGTTATATACTATATACAGCATCTTCCCCGGATCTCGTCTCTTGCTCATGACTCAG
The DNA here is from genome assembly GCF_055691185.1 of Crinia signifera. Taxonomy (NCBI): domain Eukaryota; kingdom Metazoa; phylum Chordata; class Amphibia; order Anura; family Myobatrachidae; genus Crinia; species Crinia signifera. The sequence continues at coordinate 3,529,757 of NC_139220.1, read as the reverse complement.
GATTTTCCACGCGGGAGCTGGCGCGTTTCAGGGAGAGCAGGATGAAGATGCAGGGGATGTAGGAGACAAAGCGTAATACCGACGGGATCCCGATATACAGGTATCTGGAGACACATGGGAGAGATGTATTATATAACGTACAGGATATACTGTATAACATGGTATCAGGATATTGGTGTTTGTGATGCCAGAAGACGGTCAGTGGCATCCCTAATAAGCCCCCTCCTCTATGGTTGTGTAATAGACCCTGGCATTACCCCTGCTCAGGTCTCCAGGAACATGGGGGCAGATGTATTAAGCTTGGTGAAGAGATAAACTGGAGATAAATTGGAAGGAGATAACGCACCAGCCAATCAGCTGTGTTTGAAATATGACAGTTGGGAGTTGATTGGCTGGTGCGTTATCTCCTACACTTTATCTCCAGTTTATTTCTTCACCAGGCTTAATACATCTGCCCCATGGTGTCCGCGCCACGTTCCTGGGGACACCTCTATTGTGCATCCGTAAATCATCAGATAATTTCTGCGGTAGCCATTTTACCAGTGATTTCTGCAAATGCTCAGCCTGCGCCGGCCAGCGGTGAGCTGAGAATAATTAAGGGCTCAGGTTGTGCGGTATGTGGGACCCCCTGTACAGGGGCCCATATGCTCTGCAGGCCTCGTATCCCGTATAGATACGCTAGGATCCCTCTAGGTACATATGTTTATACAGCGATACCCCCCCTTTATCTGCATCCGCTCTGCCCCTTGCCACCATTCAGACCAGATAATGGAATCTCGGCGCAGTGTTACCCTGACCTGTAATGTCCGCAGAGTCTGTGTCCCTGTCCTGTAGTGTCCGCAGAGTCTGTGTCCCTGACCTGTAATGTCCGCAGAGTCTGTGTCCCTGACCTGTAATGTCCGCAGAGTCTGTGTCCCTGACCTGTAATGTCCGCAGAGTCTGTGTCCCTGTCCTGTAGTGTCCGCAGAGTCTGTGTCCCTGTCCTGTAGTGTCCGCAGAGTCTGTGTCCCTGTCCTGTAGTGTCCGCAGAGTCTGTGTCCCTGACCTGTAATGTCCGCAGAGTCTGTGTCCCTGTCCTGTAGTGTCCGCAGAGTCTGTGTCCCTGACCTGTAATGTCCGCAGAGTCTGTGTCCCTGACCTGTAATGTCCGCAGAGTCTGTGTCCCTGTCCTGTAGTGTCTGCAGAGTCTGTGTCCCTGGCGGTCGCTGCTGCTGAGTCTGTGTCCCTGGCGGCCGCTGCTGCTGAGTCTGTGTCCCTGGCGGCCGCTGCTGCTGAGTCTGTGTCCCTGGCGGTCGCTGCTGCTGAGTCTGTGTCCCTGGCGGCCGCTGCTGCTGAGTCTGTGTCCCTGGCGGCCGCTGCTGCTGAGTCTGTGTCCCTGGCGGTCGCTGCTGCTGAGTCTGTGTCCCTGGCGGTCGCTGCTGCTGAGTCCGTGTCCCTGGCGGTCACTGCTGCTGAGTCCGTGTCCCTGGCGGTCGCTGCTGCTGAGTCTGTGTCCCTTTCAGTCGCTGCTGCTGAGTCTGTGTCCCTGGCAGTCGCTGCTGCAGAGTCTGTGTCCCTGGCGGTCGCTGCTGCTGAGTCCGTGTCCCTGGCGGTCGCTGCTGCTGAGTCAGTGTCCCTGGTGGTCGCTGCTGCTGAGTCTGTGTCCCTGGCGGTCGCTGCTGCTGAGTCCGTGTCCCTGGCGGTCGCTGCTGCTGAGTCCGTGTCCCTGGTGGTCGCTGCTGCAGAGTCTGTGGTGCTGGCGGTCGCTGCTGCTGAGTCTGTGTCCCTGGCGGTCGCTGCTGCTGTGTCTGTCCTTATAACGTAGAGAAGTTACCTGTAAGCGTCAGAGTCGTACATACGACAAGCCCCCGGGTCTCCGCAGCTCGTAGTCCCCCATTTAATGCAGGTGGTATCGATGGCTGCTCCATAGTAAATGGGGGAAGGGATCCCACCTGCCGGAGAGGACGCAGTAACTAGTAAGTGTATCACACACACAGAATAATAACTGGTGGGGCCCTACATGTGTGATGTAATAATAACTGCCGGGGCCCGCACATGTGTAATGTAATAATAACTGCTGGGGCCCGCACACGTGTAATGTAATAATAACTGCCGGGGCCTGCACACGTGTGATGTAAATAACTGCTGGGGCCCGCACACGTGTAATGTATAATAACTGCCGGGGCCCGCACACGTGTAATGTATAATAACTGCCGGGGCCCGCACACGTGTAATGTAATAATAACTGCCGGGGCCCGCACACGTGTAATGTAATAACAACTGCTGGGGCCCGCACACGTGTAATGTATAATAACTGCCGGGGCCCGCACACGTGTAATGTATAATAACTGCCGGGGCCCGCACACGTGTAATGTAATAACAACTGCTGGGGCCCGCACACGTGTAATGTATAATAACCGCCGGGGCCCGCACACGTGTAATGTATAATAACTGCCAGGGCCCGCACACGTGTAATGTATAATAACTGCCGGGGCCCGCACACGTGTAATGTAATAACAACTGCTGGGGCCCGCACACGTGTAATGTATAATAACTGCCGGGGCCCGCACACGTGTAATGTAATAACAACTGCTGGGGCCCGCACACGTGTAATGTATAATAACTGCCGGGGCCCGCACACGTGTAATGTATAATAACTGCCGGGGCCCGCACACGTGTAATGTAATAACAACTGCTGGGGCCCGCACACGTGTAATGTATAATAACCGCCGGGGCCCGCACACGTGTAATGTATAATAACTGCCAGGGCCCGCACACGTGTAATGTATAATAACTGCCGGGGCCCGCACACGTGTAATGTAATAACAACTGCTGGGGCCCTCACACGTGTAATGTATAATAACTGCCGGGGCCCACACACGTGTAATGTATACTAACTGCCGGGGCCCGCACACGTGTAATGTAATAATAACTGCCGGGGCCCGCACATGTGTAATGTAATAATAACTGCTGGGGCCCGCACACGTGTAATGTAATAATAACTGCCGGGGCCCGCACACGTGTGATGTAAATAACTGCTGGGGCCCGCACACGTGTAATGTATAATAACTGCTGGGGCCCGCACACGTGTAATGTATAATAACTGCCGGGGCCCGCACACGTGTAATGTATAATAACTGCCGGGGCCCGCACACGTGTAATGTAATAACAACTGCTGGGGCCCGCATACGTGTAATGTATAATAACTGCTGGGGCCCGCACACGTGTAATGTATAATAACTGCTGGGGCCCGCACACGTGTAATGTATAATAACTGCCGGGGCCCGCACATGTGTAAGGTAATAACAACTGCCGGGTCCTGCACACATGTAATGTAATAATAACTGCCGGGGCCCGCACACGTGTAATGTATAATAATAACTGCTGGGGCCTGCACACGTGTAATGTATAATAACTGCCGGGGCCCGCACACGTGTAATGTATAATAAATGCCGGGGCCCGCACACGTGTAAGGTAATAACAACTGCCGGGTCCTGCACACGTGTAATGTAATAATAACTGCTGGGGCCCGCACACGTGCAATGTAATAACAACTGCTGGGGCCCGCACACGTGTAATGTATAATAACTGCCGGGGCCCGCACACGTGTAATGTATAATAACTGCCGGGGCCCGCACACGTGTAATGTATAACAACTGCCGGGCCCGCACACGTGTAATGTATAAAAACTTCCGGGGCCCGCACATGTGTAATGTATAATAACTGCCGGGGCCCGCACACGTGTAAGGTAATAACAACTGCCGGGTCCTGCACACGTGTAATGTAATAATAACTGCTGGGGCCCGCACACGTTAATGTATAATAACTGCCTGGGCCCGCACACGTGTAATGTATAATAACTGCCGGGGCCCGCACACGTGTAAGGTAATAACAACTGCCGGGTCCTGCACACATGTAATGTAATAATAACTGCTGGGGCCCGCACACGTGTAATGTAATAACAACTGCTGGGGCCCGCACACGTGTAATGTATAATAACTGCTGGGGCCCGCACACGTGTAATGTATAATAACTGCTGGGGCCCGCACACGTGTAATGTATAATAACTGCCGGGGCCCGCACACGTGTAATGTATAATAACTGCCGGGGCCCGCACACGTGTAATGTATAACAACTGCCGGGGCCCGCACACGTGTAATGTATAATAACTGCCGGGGCCCGCACACGTGTAATGTATAATAACTGCCGGGGCCCGCACACGTGTAATGTAATAACAACTGCCGGGGCCCGCACACGTGTAATGTAATAACAACTGCCGGGGCCCGCACACGTGTAATGTATAATAACTGTCGGGGCCCGCTCCCGTGTAATGTATAATAACTGCCGGGGCCCGCACACGTGTAATGTAATAATAACTGCCGGGGCCCGGACACGTGTAATGTATAATAACTGCCGGGGCCCTGCACACGTGTAATGTAATAACAACTGCCGGGTCCTGCACACATGTAATGTAATAATAACTGCTGGGGCCCGCACAAGTGTAATGTAATAATAACTGTCGGGTCCTGCACACGTGTAATGTAATAATAACTGCCGGGGCCCGCACACGTGTGATGTAATAATAACTGCCGGGGCCCGCTCACGTGTAATGTAATAATAACTGCCGGGGCCCGCTCACGTGTAATGTAATAATAACTGCCGGGGCCCGCTCACGTGTAATGTAATAATAACTGCCGGGGCCCGCACACGTGTGATGTGATAATAAATGCCGGGGCCCGCTCACGTGTAATGTATAATAACTGCCGGGGCCCGCTCACGTGTAATGTATAATAACTGCCGGGGCCCGCACACGTGTAATGTAATAATAACTGCCGGGGCCCGCACACGTGTAATGTAATAATAACTGCCGGGGCCCGCACACGTGTAATGTATAATAACTGCCGAGGCCCACACACGTGTAATGTAATAACAACTGCCGGGTCCTGCACACATGTAATGTAATAATAACTGCTGGGGCCCGCACAAGTGTAATGTAATAATAACTGTCGGGTCCTGCACACGTGTAATGTAATAATAACTGCCGGGGCCCGCACACGTGTAATGTAATAATAACTGCCGGGGCCCGCACACGTGTGATGTAATAATAATTGCCGGGGCCCGCACACGTGTAATGTAATAATAACTGCCGGGGCCCGCACACGTGTAATGTATAATAACTGCTGGGGCCCGCACACGTGTAATGTATAATAACTGCTGGGGCCCGCACACGTGTAATGTATAATAACTGCCGGGGCCCGCACACGTGTAATGTATAATAACTGCCGGGGCCCGCACACGTGTAATGTATAACAACTGCCGGGGCCCGCACACGTGTAATGTATAATAACTGCCGGGGCCCGCACACGTGTAATGTATAATAACTGCCGGGGCCCGCACACGTGTAATGTAATAACAACTGCCGGGGCCCGCACACGTGTAATGTAATAACAACTGCCGGGGCCCGCACACGTGTAATGTATAATAACTGTCGGGGCCCGCTCCCGTGTAATGTATAATAACTGCCGGGGCCCGCACACGTGTAATGTAATAATAACTGCCGGGGCCCGCACACGTGTAATGTATAATAACTGCCGTGGCCCACACAGGTGTAATGTAATAACAACTGCCGGGTCCTGCACACATGTAATGTAATAATAACTGCTGGGGCCCGCACAAGTGTAATGTAATAATAACTGTCGGGTCCTGCACACGTGTAATGTAATAATAACTGCCGGGGCCCGCACACGTGTGATGTAATAATAACTGCCGGGGCCCGCTCACGTGTAATGTAATAATAACTGCCGGGGCCCGCTCACGTGTAATGTAATAATAACTGCCGGGGCCCGCACACGTGTGATGTGATAATAACTGCCGGGGCCCGCTCACGTGTAATGTATAATAACTGCCGGGGCCCGCTCACGTGTAATGTATAATAACTGCCGGGGCCCGCACAAGTGTAATGTAATAATAACTGCCGGGGCCCGCACACGTGTAATGTAATAATAACTGCCGGGGCCCGCACACGTGTAATGTATAATAACTGCCGAGGCCCACACACGTGTAATGTAATAACAACTGCCGGGTCCTGCACACATGTAATGTAATAATAACTGCTGGGGCCCGCACAAGTGTAATGTAATAATAACTGTCGGGTCCTGCACACGTGTAATGTAATAATAACTGCCGGGGCCCGCACACGTGTAATGTAATAATAACTGCCGGGGCCCGCACACGTGTGATGTAATAATAATTGCCGGGGCCCGCACACGTGTAATGTAATAATAACTGCCGGGGCCCGCACACGTGTAATGTAATAATAACTGCCGGGGCCCGCACACGTGTAATGTAATAATAACTGCCGGGGCCCGCACACGTGTAATGTAATAATAACTGCCGGGGCCCGCACACGTGTGATGTAATAATAACTGCCGGGGCCCGCTCACGTGTAATGTAATAATAACTGCCGGGGCCTGCACACGTGTTATGTGATTATAACTAGGGGGGAGATTCTCTAAACTAAAAAATGCGATAAAAACCCTGTTATCGGAGGTTTTACCGCATTTTGGGATGCTTTAAGCATCCCCCGCTGGGTTATCACGATGGGGGGCATCGCCAGAAAAAACTGTTGATGCCCCTTAGAAGCCTATGGGCTTCTACCGCAACCCACTGCCGCCCCCGCACCGACCCCCGCCACCCCACACCGACCCACTGCTGCCCCGCACCGACCCACTGCCGCACCAACCCACCGCTGCCCCGCACCGACCCACCGCCGCCCCGCACCGACCCACCGCCGCCCCTGCACCGACCCACCGCCGCCCCGCACCGACCCACCGCCGCCCCTGCACCGACCCCCGCCGCCCCACACCGACCCCCCCTAGGTCAATTGACTCCCAACAAAAATTAACCCTATAATGTCTGTGTGTGCGTGTACATGTGGTAGGGATTAGATTGTAAGCTCCACTGGGGCAGGGACTGATGTGACTGTTCAACTATTCTCTGTACAGCGCTGTGGACTATGTGTGCGCTATATAAGAAACTGGTAATAAATAAAAAATATGGTGCCAGTGTTGGGCTGACCAGGAATCACTAAGAGGCCCATTTATCATCATCGCATTCACAATGCGATCTGGGCGGAATATTACGGGGCGGGAATGTATCATTTTTAAGGGCGCAGGGACAGGGCTCCTATAGAAGCCCGTCCCTGCGAAGCCCTGACCCGGAAGCCGGGGGGTCAGCGCATGCGCGGTTATGCGCTGCCCCCCGCCGACCTGTCTGACCGCTCGGGCAGTGCGATGTGTAGCCATAGGCTACAATGGGCTATCGCCATCCCAGAATGGCGATAGCCCAGGGATGCAATGCCGGGCTGCGGCCGGCGGTGCTGCAGGGAGGATTGCAGCAGGGATCGGTCCCCCTTTAATACATTTGGGGGATACTAAATATTTGCGGTGAAGGGATTTAACCGCAAATATTGCTTGATAAATGCGGCCCTAAGGCTGAGATGTTATCCCAGGGATATAATGCCAGTGTTGGCAGATGCGCACGCAGCGGAGGGGGGGTCCCGAGTACCTAGAAACCCCCTTGGGCACCGATGTATTGATAATGCCAGTTCCGATGTTTCCCCGGGCACCGGCGAGTCAGATGCTGCCTGAGAGCTCTGTGCTCTGTCTCTCTCCTCCCTGCTGCTGCGGCTGCTGTGAGCTGTAGATGCAGCCGCTGGCAGGCAGGGGGAGCAGCTCTCAGGTACAGCCTGAGAGGGGAGAGCGACCGAGGAGAGACAGCAGCGCAGTGGCCGGGCTTTCTGTAGGGAGTGGGGGGTGAGCGTTGACCAGCGCTGGTCTGTCACTGTATTCCTGGGCATGATAATTGATCAGGGGGGTGACTCTGACCCCCCTCCAGCTCAGCACCCCCACCCCCTACACTCCCATAGGCAGACCTGTCACACATTCAGAGATCCCCTTCACCACAACCTGGGCAGACATATAAGGGAAATGTATTTCACTTTCCCCACACACAGTTGTCTGTGGCTGTGCTGGAGGGGGTAGGGGGGGGGGGGGGTGAATATGACATGTCTGACTATGGGGGGTGGGGGTGGGTGGAGTGGAGGCTGTGCTGTAATGCACAATTTGGTGCACGGTGTAATGGCCACTATGGTGTGCAGCATCATGTGTAAGGGGCATTACGGTGTGTGGCATGATGTGTAATGGCCACTATGGTGTGCAGCATCATGTGTAAGGGGCATTACGGTGTGTGGCATGATGTGTAATGGGCACTATGGTGTGCAGCATCATGTGTAAGGGGCATTATGATGTGTGGCATGATGTGTAATGAGCACTATGGTGTGCAGCATCATGTGTAAGGGGCATTACGGTGTGTGGCATGATGTGTAATGAGCACTATGGTGTGCAACATGTGTAAGGGGCATTACGGTGTGTGGCATGATGTGTAATGAGCACTATGGTGTGCAACATGTGTAAGGGGCATTACGGTGTGTGGCATGATGTGTAATGAGCACTATGGTGTGCAACATGTGTAAGGGGCATTACGGTGTGTGGCATGATGTGTAATGAGCACTATGGTGTGCAACATGTGTAAGGGGCATTACGGTGTGTGGCATGATGTGTAATGAGCACTATGGTGTGCAGCATGTGTAAGGGGCATTACGGTGTGTGGCATGATGTGTAATGAGCACTATGGTGTGCAGCATGTGTAAGGGGCATTACGGTGTGTGGCATGATGTGTAATGGGCACTATGGTGTGTGGCATCATGTGTAAGGGGCATTCAGTGGTGTAACTATAGACTCGCAGCCCCAGCTGTGTCGGGGAGGCGCTGAGGGACTGTGGGTGCGGGTCTAGGGGCTATGGATACTAGTTAGTATGCATCTGTGTGGCCGGGACATATCGGCAGCGCCCCCCTCTCCCTAGCCAAACCACCCTCCCAAGTAAAGTTAAACACCCCCCTTACCCCTCCGCATGCAGCCGCCGCATTCAGGCTCCCGCAGCGCAGATCTTCTCCTGGCTCCGTCTCCTCTTGCAGTTCTAATGAAAAATGACCATCACAAAATGGCTTTCCCCATGCAGCAGACAGTTTTATTGAGATGCTAATGGAGGGGGCGGCCTCCTCTCGCATCCTTAAAAACTGTGTGCTATTAGGGGGCAGCCATTTTGTGGTGATCATTTTTCATTAGAACAGCAGGTGGAGACGGAGCCAGGAGAAGATCTGCGCTGTGGGACCCTGAATGCGGTGGTGGCATGCGGAGGGACCCTCGCTGCTTGTGCACCCTTTTCCTAGCACAATAGGACTGGTCCCAAACACACAACATGAGATGCGCCATTACCAAGGGCTCGTGCAAGTAACAGATGGAGGCCGAGACCAAAAGACTTTTCCTCTGGGGTCAAACTCCTAGGAGAGAATAGAAGCAGACCATCAGTGACAGCGCCTGAGGCTAATGTATAGGGTCTAGTCAGTATACTAAGACGTGGAGAGAGATAAAGTACCAGCCAGCCAGTGACAGCACCTAAGGCTAATGTATAGGGTCTAGTCAGTATACTAAGATGACGGAGAGAGATAAAGTACCAGCCAGTGTGTAACAGCACCTAAGGCAAATGTATAGGGTCTAGTCAGTATACTAAGACGACGGAGAGAGATAAAGTACCAGCCAGTGTGTAACAGCACCTGAGGCTAATGTATAGGGTCTACGGACTAAGTCGCGGAGAGAGATAAAGTACCAGCCAGCCAGTAACAGCACTTGAGGCTAATGTATAGGGTCTAGTCAGTATCATAAGACGTGGAGAGAGATAAAGTACCATCCAGCCAGTAACAGCAACTAAGGCTAATGTATAGGGTCTAGTCAGTATACCAAGAAGACAGAGCGATAAAGTAACAGCCAGTGTGTAACAGCACCTGAGGCTAATGTATAGGGTCTACGGACTAAGTCGCGGAGAGAGATAAAGTACCATCCAGCCAGTAACAGCACCTAAGGCTAATGTATAGGGTCTGTGTACTAAGTCGTGGAGAGAGATAAAGTACCAGGCAGTAACTGCACCTAAGGCTAATGTATAGGGTCTGTGTACTAAGATGTGGAGAGAGATAAAGTACCAGCCAGTTAGTAACTGCACCTAAGGCTAATGTATAGGATCTGTGTACTAAGATGTGGAGAGAGATAAAGTAACAGGCAGTCAGTAACTGCACCTAAGGCTATTGTATAGGGTCTATGTACTAATATGTGGAGAGAGATAAAGTACCAGGCAGTAACTGCACCTAAGGCTAATGTATAGGGTCTGTGTACTGGGTCTATGTACTAAGTCATGGAGAGAGATAAAGTACCAGACAGACAGTAACTGCTATGTTAGAGGTTGTGTTTGAAAAATAACAGTTAGGAGCTAGCGGGCTGGCACTTTACCTCTCTCCACTTTATGGGGTAAATTTACTAAGATAGGAGTTCTGTTGAAGATGGGATGTTGTCCATAGCAACCAATCACATTCTATCTAAAATCTTCTAAGTAAATAAGAAGTAGAATTTGATTGGTTGCCCGTAGCAACATCCCATATTTATTAGCACTTAGTAGATTTACCCCTATCTCTCTCTAATGCCTGGTACATAGGCACCAAGGGTGACAGCGAGACTCTATAATACAGACGAAATGGGGACATCATAGGTTTAGTAATTGCATATAACTAATGGGGTGACCAAGGTGCGTCCCCCCAGCCGCAACCCCACCCCGGACACAAGCTGGACTGAACAGAACTGACGGCATAGCGCTAGTACCGCTGTATACTGGTGACAAGTTACCTACTCACCCTCGCGGAATGGTGGAGCCCAGCCACTCTGACTGCCCGCTCTGAGGTTACTGACCGTGAGGCCCAGATGCCAGGGGTACAGGAGAACTTCCCCAGGTGCCCTGACGGAGGCTCAGATGCCAGGGGTACAGGAGAATTCCCCAGGTGCCCTGACAGAGGCCCAGATGCCAGGGGTACAGGAGAACTTCCCCAGGTGCCCTGACGGAGGCTCAGATGCCAGAGGTACAGGAGAACTTCCCCAGGTGCCCTGACGGAGGCTCAGATGCCAGGGGTACAGGAGAACTTCCCCAGGTGCCCTGACGGAGGCTCAGATGCCAGGGGTACAGGAGAACTTCCCCATGTGCCCTGACGGAGGCTCAGATGCCAGGGGTACAGGAGAACTTCCTCAGGTGCCCTGACTGCCCCGCTCTGAGGTTACTGACCGTGAGGCCCAGATGCCAGGGGTACAGGAGAATTCCCCATGTGCCCTGACGGAGGCCCAGATGCCAGGGGTACAGGAGAACTTCCCCAGGTGCCCTGACGGAGACCCAGATGCCAGGGGTACAGGAGAATTCCCCAGGTGCCCTGACGTAGACCCAGATGCCAGGGGTACAGGAGAACTTCCTCAGGTGCCCTGACTGCCTCGCTCTGAGGTTACTGACCGTGAGGCCCAGATGCCAGGGGTACAGGAGAATTCCCCATGTGCCCTGATGGAGGCCCAGATGCCAGGGGTACAGCATAATTCCCCATGTGCCCTGACGGAGGCCCAGATGCCAGGGGTACAGGAGAACTTCACCATGTGCCCTGACGGAGGCCCAGATGCCAGGGGTACAGGATAATTCCCCATGTGCCCTGACAGAGGCCCAGATGCCAGGGGTACAGGAGAACTTCCCCAGGTGCCCTGACGGACACCCAGATGCCAGGGGTACAGGAGAACTTCCCCAGGTGCCCTGACGGAGGCCCAGATGCCTGGGGTACAGGAGAACTTCCCCAGGTGCCCTGACGGAGGCCCAGATGCCAGGGGTACAGGAGAATTCCCCAGGTGCCCTGACTGCCCGCTCTGAGGTTACTGACCGTGAGGCCCAGATGCCAGGGGTACAGGATAATTCCCCAGGTGCCCTGACGGACGCCATATTACCTGATTAGCACCATGTATCCTGGCAGCGCACCCATGGAGAAGATGAAGCAGCAGAGAATGTTGAGAACCATAAAGTAGATGAGCATGGTGTCACATCGCCCCTCACGTGGGCACTGCCCGGGCACCGCCGACGTATTCGTGGAAAATACACAGCTGCAATTCTGGAAAACCTGCAGAGAAATGTGTCTGAGAAGTAACTGCGTCCGCACATCGGGACTATCATATAATCTGCGCAATAGCGGCTGATCCTGGGTCCATAACCTAGCGGCAGATTCTGAGTCCCATGGCGTCCAAACGACTGGTATGAGCCCTTCCCCCGGGGCACATGTCTGGTAGCTGCGGATTCCCCATAAGTGTGCAGCTTCTAGTGTGGGCTACGAAGGGTCTAAGAGCCTGATTCATGTTTGTATGTAAAGCAAAAACAAATGTGAAAAATCATGCTGCACTGCGGGGGCAGATGCAACAGGTGCAGAGAGATCAGATTTGAGTGGGTTACATTATTTCTGTTGAGGAAACAAATACTGGCTGCTTTTACATGTTGCCCACAAACGTTAGACAGCTTCCTTTGTACACTACTATTTAGATTTTAGTTTGGACCACCCCCCCCCCACCCATAGGTGCCACTGTTTGCTGCGGAAAGATATGAAGTTATCATCCATTCCCATATAGAGTAACTCAGGTGGAATGAAGCTCGTCGTCCTGTAATTCGGGCACAGATTGCCCCATAAATGCACATTATTAGTTATGTGTCCCCGTATTGGATCTCCTATCATGTTAGATTCTATAAAGACCTCTCTGAGATATTTGGGGCATTTGTCAGCCCTTTATCCAGATGTTGTATCATTCCCACAGACACACCGGACTGAAGCCAGATCTTACCACATTGTGCCCGCTTCCGGTAGCAGATGAGCAGCCGGCTAGACAGGCTGAGACATAGGCCACCCCGTTATCGCCACACACTGGGTCCCACACATCAGACGGGCATCCACAGTTCACGTTACAGTCAGCAGATAAGTTACTCGCGTAGGAAACTTGCTCAACGCTGAAATAAAACAGATCTGTTGTTACTATAATGTGAGACAGAAATGACAAATTCCTCAGATGATCAAAGTCTGTTTCCCCACCCAATATTAAACACAGAAATTTGCTTTGTATATGGATGATCACTGGGGGTCTCCGTATGATATGAAGATGATCACTGGGGGTCTCTGTATGGTATGTAAATGATGTCAGATATATTGCCCATTTTGTGTATGTCTATGTGTGATTTGATAAGCGTGATATACTGTATAGTAGTTAGTAGGTGTGTGTTACACATACTATAATGGGTGTAACCCGTCATATGAGAGCGTCAGGCCGGCTACAGCCCGTATACAGACCCCCTGACCTGGGAATGTAGTGACACCAGTATATCATATACCGGTCTTATGTATAACTCCCAGCGATTCCCACACATCACTGCTATAGGCTGTACGTTACCCTGGCAGCTCCTACCTGTCATATGAGAGCGTCAGGCCGGCTACAGCCCGTATACAGACCCCCTGACCTGGGAATGCAGTGACACCAGTATATCATATACCGGTCTTATGTATAACTCCCAGCGATTCCCACACATTACTGCTATAGGCTGTACGTTACCCTGGCAGCTCCTACCTGTCATATGAGAGCGTCAGGCCGGCTACAGCCCGTATACAGACCCCCTGACCTGGGAATGCAGTGACACCAGTATATCATATACCGGTCTTATGTATAACTCCCAGCGATTCCCACACATTACTGCTATAGGCTGTACGTTACCCTGGCAGCTCCTACCCGTCATATGAGAGCGTCAGGCCGGCTACAGCCCGTATACAGACCCCCTGACCTGGGAATGTAGTGACCCCAGTATATCATATACCGGTCTTATGTATAACTCCCAGCGATTCCCACACATTACTGCTATAGGCTGTACGTTACCCTGGCAGCTCCTACCCGTCATATGAGAGCGTCAGGCCGGCTACAGCCCGTATACAGACCCCCTGACCTGGGAATACAGTGACACCAGTATATCATATACCGGTCTTATGTATAACTCCCAGCGATTCCCACACATTACTGCTATAGGCTGTACGTTACCCTGGCAGCTCCTACCTGTCATATGAGAGCGTCAGGCCGGCTACAGCCCGTATACAGACCCCCTGACCTGGGAATGTAGTGACCCCAGTATATCATATACCGGTCTTATGTATAACTCCCAGCGATTCCCACACATTACTGCTATAGGCTGTACGTTACCCTGGCAGCTCCTACCCGTCATATGAGAGCGTCAGGCCGGCTACAGCCCGTATACAGACCCCCCCTGACCTGGGAATGTAGTGACACCAGTATATCATATACCGGTCTTATGTATAACTCCCAGCGATTCCCACACATCACTGCTATAGGCTGTACGTTACCCTGGCAGCTCCTACCCGTCATATGAGAGCGTCAGGCCGGCTACAGCCGCGTTCTTGCACACCATGGTGATGGCCAGGAGATACAGCAGGTATTCCGTTATCGAGGTGCAGAATCCAAACCTTGCTGCCATCAGTGTTGTGATCTTGAATCTCTTCATGAAGAAGCCTCCAAGGAAGTATCCAACACCAATGACTGGCAGAGTGGTCACCGCTGTGGGGAGAAGATGGCAGCACATCGTTATTCTGCTCATGGTCTCACAGGAATGCAAATGTCTGACAACTGGAAAAGATTTCAGCGATGGTTTATTCTGCAGTACTGTAAGTGGTGCAGATGAGGAAGATAGAAGTAAGGCGTCAGTTCGCCTCCATGTTGTAGGGGAGGATGTGCTGCACATTTACCACAGCTCTCAGATTGCTGGTGGCAGAATAGGGTCGTATTCTCTATAACGCAACAGTTGCACCAAGATAGAATGTGACAAATGAAATATGTTCTTCACTCGTGATCAGGAGACAGGTTGGATCCATATCTGCTTACTCTTCCTATATTTGGGTAATTCCCACAACCATGGAAGAGTGATCAGATACCCCTCATGCCATGAATTCACATCATTTAGCACTGCCCATGAACCCACCAATAATGGTGTCTTGATGTGACCCTATGATGTAACATTTCCTGCAGAGTCTCCTCACCAGGCTTCTTCCATATACTACACCTTAATAATGTGATACACCATAACAGTTACTCAGGGATTGAAGGGGTTGACATGCACATCAGGGGTTAACTCCCTGGCAGCCCCTTACATGCGAACAGCACAAGACTGCATTGTGCTATGTTGGAGGGCTTTAGGACCCAGCATTGCCTGCAGTGGAAAGAGAGTGCTGAGACAGGAAGTCTGTGTGAGAGAGGACCATGCGGCTGCTGCTGGTGGGAGGATCTGGGAGGAGAGAGTCCCAGGCAGTGCTGAGAGCTGTATTTGGAGCAAGTCTTAGATCCTGAGCTGTGGAAAGTTACAACAGAGGATGTAAGAGGTGTGAGTCAAGTCCCAGAGACTGAAGTCCAGCATCAGGTACAGACACTGGGAGCAGCAGAAGGCTTGTGTGGGCACCAAAGGGGAGCTGTGAGACCTCTGTTATATCTTTAGCCCTGTATAAGACAGTCTATAGCTTCAGCAGATAGAGAGCCCCTATCTAGGCAAGCACATACCCATCTTTACCTACAGCAGCTGCATACAGAGCCCCAGCAGTGAAAGCTCACCCTGCTACTACAGTTATACCCATTTTTGCCTCTTGGACTGGGTCAGCGTCGTTGTAAAAGGGGTAGCTGAATTAAAAACCGTGGGTCCATTTCCCCGTGAATCCTACCCTGGTTCTGACCAGAGTGGAATGCGGGGTCATCCAACCCGACTCCAGTTTATAGCAATGGGGGAGCCCAACCTCCTGACAACAGCATCCTGTGGTCCGTATGGAGGTACAGGGGGGGTGCACACAGCATCCTCTGCTGTACTGTGGAGATAGCAGCGGAGGCAGGAAGGAGATGAATTGATGCCTGTGTGTGTCATCCAATCACCTCACGGTTGGGAGCATGGAGGCTGGGGCAGCCCAGCAACTTACCTTGGTGATGGGCTTGCCCCCTGTACGGCTATCGGCGGTCCTGGTGGGGTGATCAGCAGTCCCAGCGCTTGGAGATTATGTAATCTCCAAGCCCGAATTGGAATGGTGTTCCAAATACTGGGTCGAATCTGGGATTTTGGTGTTAAAGGGTATTATTTGCAGACACCATTCTGCCAAACAGAAGCCAGCAGGCCTCAGAGAGTCTTGGACTGTATGATGTTGTGCTATACTTGCATCACCCATAGACACTTGATTTCCACATGACTTTGGCTTCATCTATTTTCTAGAAACCATGACTGTCCTGTATAGTTTATTAGCACCTGAAACTAACTATAATACTGTCACTGTTACAACTCTTTGGTTGGATCCAGTATTGCAGGAGCCATTTATTTGTTATATGCAGCAGTTCTCCAAGCCGTTTGCAAAGGATATTTTATGTTTAAAGTTACGCCATGGCCAATCAAGGTGATAGGCACTGTCACGTTACCAATTGGGCCCCAAGTGATCGTTCGATGAAGACTTAGTGACACTGTTCCTGGATGCAGGAATACGGGGGTTATTGCCAATTTCATATTATGCACAGTTGAACGTTAATTTATATTTGGTCATATATTGTAATATTCACAGTATTAGCAAATAAGTGAATTGGCTCCTGATGTGAATTGCTGAGCAATTTAATTAAGTATTTTAGTGAACAGCTTGCGTGTAGTATATTCTAATCAGTATTCACCAAATTGCAATTGTCTATAATAAATCTGTTCTCTGCAGAGGAAACTGTTTAACAGGTCCCTTGTTTCAACTGATCTTCCTTACCTCTCTGAAGAGTGGAGAGACCAGGCCCAGAAACCCAGGTTACCATGTAAAGCCATACAGTCACCATTTAATGCCACTTGAGGGTGTCACATTTGGCGTCACAAACAGGATTCAGAGTCCAAAGTAAGGACATATCGATGGATCAACCCGCACCAGTTGGGCCATCTGGCAGCACAGCAGGACCGGCAAGCCCAGAGATTTCACTACCTTACTACTTTGGGGCACCATGGCACCCAACTTACAGCAGAGAGGTTCATTGCACCAAAGGGACCACTTTTTCTGAATTCAAAACAAAGATGAACATAATGTTCCATCTGTATCAATTGAGTGACCAACAGCAAGTTGAGCTAATAATAGGACAATCAGAAGGATTGCAATACAGGCCATGGATGCAGAAGTCAGAAATATGGATGAAGTGTTAGTAACCTAGGTCATTGAAGGGGCTAATGGAAAAGAGACCCGAACCCTATTGCAAATGCTGAGGATGCAACTCTCAAACCACACCTTTCTTGACTTCAAAGAAGCAGCAATCAAGGTGATAGGCACTGTCACAGACTGGGACATGGGCTTTCTGGACATGCCAGGATTTCCTGAACATTCACATCCACCTGGAGCTATCACTCAAACCCTGACCAATCACTAAAAGGGTTGGTCACCGTATTGCATGAGATTTGTAACAATGCTTCAGTGTTCCTATGAACAGTCAAACAAAATGCAAAACAGTGATGAGAGGCTGGACCTCTACAGTGTGCAGTACAGAGATTCTTCCATTAGGATGGGGAGCAGATTAGAAATAACTGAGATACTATCCACCCAACTATTCCTATAGGTTCTGGCAGTGCACCCTCCCACCCATAGGTGTCACTCTATTAATGTGACCAGATATGTGGAATATTTCTGGAGCTGGATATATTGCGGCTCATTTTGCGAGATGTAATATTCTACGTACCTATCAAAAATATGGCTTCCGATGCTGATATGCCGTATTGCTGCTCCAAAAATTTGGGAGTAAATGAATAGAAACCCACAAACGCACTGAACTGAAGGAACGTTACCAGCAGAAACAGCATGTAGACCTTATTCTTCAGGAGATTCTTCAGGAGTTTCAGGAATTCTTCAACATGAAAGGAGACAGGGATTAGCGTCCATATAGTATTCCTGTACGTACACACATCGCGGATGGTCACAGGGGAAATTTACTAGGATGGGAGTTTTAATTCTCTTGGCATGTTATGGGCAACCAATCAGAACTCCCGTCTTAGTCAATTTTCCCTTAGAGTTAAAGCCAATAGACAATACTTAGAACCATCAATAGACATCTCTCCAGCAACAATGTATAATATAAGTCTCTGTTCAGACTGAGCACCCAGTACAGGACGGCAGTATTACATTGTCCAGTACCTACCTCTGGCAATTATATGCTGAGTATTATATTCCACCCCTTACCTTTACAGCAGCGCTACACTGTCATCTTTATTATTCCTTCCCTATTATACCCACATCACTGGGACAACATTATATTGCATGCCGATAAGTCTGAGAAAGAACCAGGACAATCTTTGCATTTATAAACTACAACTCCTCAGTTTCTATCATTGTCTTTGTGCTGTGTAGCAATAGGATCAGTGTGCTGCAGAGGAACCTGCGTGTTTAGCTAGTAAGCCCAGGGAAGTCATGCATTATTAGGATAAAAATACAATTGAGTCTTACCTGCTTGTTGGATTCAAAGTATTTCTCCGCTGCTGCCTGGCAAAGCTTAAGGCATGTGACTTATCAAAACAGAGCAGCTGTGAGGCATAGGTTATGAATGCAGGGTGGGTGTGTCACTTGCATGTCGGAGGGGGAGGAGGAGGCTAAGGTATCTGGGCCATCACTTGTACCCCACTTAGTAACTAGGACATTGCCCCTACAATGTGGTACTAGGCCCTGGGTGCCCGGTGATCACGGCACAGCTTGCACGCACCTTGCACGGAGAAGTCTGGATTCCCAGAATCTTCCTCTCTGTTTTCTCCAGTCTGCAGCTGCAGCATCTCTCTCAGTTCTGGCTGTTCCTCCTGGCCCTCCCTGGGCAGCGTCCTGGGGACAAACCAGAAAGGGATGGCAACCAGCAGATTCAGGAGACCAGTGGCCAGATATCCAATCCACCAGGCACCCACCCAGCGCGTGTCATTGATACTTAATGTAATCTCATCTGTAGAGATAAAGGAATGGAGTGAGAATAATTATATCGGAAGTAGGTCCGAGGAAACATACGTTAATGATGACTGACCAGGTCCTGGAGTGATACCTGGGTCATACTAATTACTGTAAGGATCATAGTAACCAAGTTCTGCCCTCCCCGTCCCTCTCCTCCTCTCTGGAGGGGTGCCGGATGTGGTCCCGACAGTCAGGATCCCGACAGTAATTTACCTGACGTCAGGATCCCGACTGTCAAAACGTAGACAGACAGGTGCCCGATGGCCACCCGTTATTTTCCCTTGTGGGGGCTCACGACCCCCCATAGAGGGAAAATAGAATAGGTGGCGAGTGTAGCGAGCCACTGTGCCCGCAAGGGGCTTTTTCAGCAGTCCCAGCGCTTGGAGATTATGTAATCTCCAAGCCCGAATTGGAATGGTGTTCCAAATACTGGGTCGAATCTGGGATTTTGGTGTTAAAGGTTATCATTTGCAGACACCATTCTGCCAAATAGAAGCCAGCAGGCCTCAGAGAGTCTTGGACTGTATGATGTTGTGCTATACTTGCATCACCCATAGACACTTGATTTCCACATGACTTTGGCTTCATCTATTTTCTATTTATAGTCCAGTCCAGTGATAATGCTGAATATAGACCAGTCCTGTGATAGCGATGTATAGTCCAATCCAGTGATACTGCTGTATATAGTCCAGTCCAGTGATAATGCTGTATATTGTCCAGTCCAGTGATAGTGCAGTATAGACCACTCCAGTGATAATGCTGAATATAGACCAGTCCTGTGATAGCGATGTATAGTCCAATCCAGTGATACTGCTGTATATAGTCCAGTCCAGTGATAGTGCTGTATAGACCACTCCAGTGATAATGCTGTATATAGACCAGTCCTGTGATAGCGATGTATATAGCCCAGTTCAGTGATAGTGCTGTATAGTCCAGTCCAGTGATAGTGCTGTATAGTCCAGTCCAGTGAAAGTGATGTACTGTATAGTCCAGTCCAGTGATTGTGATGTATAGTCCAGTCCAGTGATAGTGCTGTATAGGCCAGTCTAGTGATAGTGCTGTATAGTCCAGTCCAGTGAAAGTGATGTATAGCCCAGTCTAGTGATAATGCTGTATAGCCAAGTCCAGTGAAAGTGATGTATAGTCCAGTCCAGTGATAGTGCTGTATAGGCCAGTCTAGTGATAGTGGCGTGCTGTATAGTCCAGTCCAGTGAAAGTGATGTATAGTCCAGTCCAGGGGCGTAGCTTGTGTAAGGCAGCCCCCGCCACTGCTTGGAGGAGCGGGGGCTGCGTGGGCGCCGGAAGCCTCTCACTAAATAGTCAGACGCTTGATGTCCTAGCAGCGGCCGGGGCTGATAGAGCAAAAGCTCTATCATACGTCACAGCCTCCTGCTGCTGCTGCCGCCCGGCCAGTGTATGACAGGGCAGAGTGACAGCTGCCCCTGGACCAATCTGCTTTCTGCCTAGCAAGCAGGGAATGGTGGGGGCTGAGCGTCCTCCTCTTCCCTGTGCAGCCACGGACTCACGGAGCTGCCTGGTGTGCGTGCCTGTATACTGCAGACTCAGCGGTTCCCCAGCTCCTTGTGAAGGGAAAGCAGCATGATGCGGAGGAGGACGCTCAGCCCCCACCATCCCCTGCTTGTTGTCTGCCTGGCCAGCAGCTTCACTTCACTCCCTGCCCTCACGGCAGCCCAGCCTCAGGCAGCAAAACAATGTAGGTAACTAACAAGCATAAGAGGTGCGTGTGTGTGTGTGGGAGGTGACTAGTGTACAAAGGGTGTTTTTACAGTGGGATAGGTAGGTACACACATATATGACTATCACCCCCATCGATTTATATATATATATATATATATATATATATATATATAAATAGGATGAGGGTGATAGTCATATATGTGTGTGTGTATAATGGATGATGTAGGGGGAGATAGGCATATACGTATAATGAATGTGGGTGTGTGTGGGGGGTTGCTACACATATATGTATATATAGAAGGGGTGATTTGCATACAATATATTCTGGGGTCAGGATGCCAACACTGGGTTACTGACAGCCAATTGGTGACAGTGGCATAGCTATATATGTGGCAGACCCTGCGGTGGCTTGGGTGAACGGTGCCAGCAGGGTCTGTGGTGGGCGCCTGGGCTGAACTGACAGACCCAGGCAGCAGTGAGTGCTGAGCTGGTCCCGCTCTGTGCATATTTAATGAGCGGTGACCCAGCACAGTGTATATTTAATGAGTGTGTCCCCGCCCCATGCATATGCTCAGCGCTCACTGCAGCCTGGGTCGCCTGTTAACTCAGCCAGCAGTGCCCATAGTGAATTGCCTCGCCCCTTCTTGGGGGGCGCCAGAATTTTTTTGGCAGGGGGGAGAAAAATTTCTAGCTACGCCACTGGTCCAGTCCAGTGATTGTGATGTATAGTCCAGTCCAGTGATAATGCTGTATATAGGCCAGTCCTGTGATAGCGATGTATAGTCCAGTTATAGTGATGTATAGTCCAGTCCAGTGATAATGCTGTATATAGTCCAGTCCAGTCATACTGCTGTATATACCCCAGTCCAGTGATAGTGCTGTATAGTCCAGTCCAGTGATATTGCTGCATAAGTCCAGTCCAGTGATAGTGCTGTATAGTCCAGTCCAGTGATAATGCTGTATAGTCCAGTCCAGTTATAGTGATGTATAGTCCAGTCCAGTGATAATGCTGTATAGTCCAGTCCAGTGATATTGCTGTATAATCCACTCCAGTGATTGTGCTGTATAGTCCAGTCCATTTATAATGCTGTATAGTCCAGTCCAGTGATAGTGCTGCATAGTCCAGCCCAGTGATAGTGATGTACAGGCCAGTCCAGTGATTGTGCTGTATATTCCAGTCCAGTGAAAGTGATGTATAGTCCAGTCCAGTGATAATGCTGTATAGTCCAGTCCAGTGATAATGCTGTATAGTCCAGTCCAGTGATAATGCTGTATAGTCCAGTCCAGTGAAAGTGATGTATAGTCCAGTCCAGTGATAATGCTGTATAGTCCAGTCCAGTGATAATGCTGTATAGTCCAGTCCAGTGATAATGCTGTATATAGACCAGTCCTGTGATAGTGATGTATAGTCTAGTCCAGTGATAATGCTGTATAGGCCAGTCCAGTGATTGTGCTGTATATAGTCCATTCCAGTGATTGTGCTGTATATATTCCAGTCCAGTGATAGTGCTGTATAGTACAGTCCAGTGATAATGCTGTATAGGCCAGTCCAGTGATTGTGCTGTATATAGTCCAGTCCAGTGATTGTGCTGTATATAGTCCAGTCCAGTGATAATGCTGTATAGTCCAGTCCAGTGATAATGCTGTATATAGTCCAGTCCAGTGATAATGCTGTATATAGTCCAGTCCAGTGATTGTGCTGTATATAGTCCAGTCCAGTGATTGTGCTGTATATAGTCCAGTCCAGTGATTGTGCTGTATATAGTACAGTCCAGTGATTGTGCTGTATATAGTCCAGTCCAGTGATAGTGCTGTATATAGTCCAGTCCAGTGATAGTGCTGTATATAGTCCAGTCCAGTGATAGTGCTGTATATAGTCCAGTCCAGTGATTGTGCTGTATATAGTCCAGTCCAGTGATTGTGCTGTATATAGTCAAGTCCAGTGATTGTGCTGTATATAGTCCAGTCCAGTCAGTGGCGTAACTAGAAATTTTGCTCCCCCCTGCCAAAAACATTCTGGCGCCCCCCCCCCATTTTTTAATAAAACAAGCAGGATCAGCTCCCAGTGCGGACAGTAAATATATCCCCCTCTTTACTTGAAAAAAAAAAAGCAAGCAAAGAAAAAAAAATAGGAAATAATACCAGAAATGCAAACAATGATCTATATAATATACACACATAATTTATGACAGGCTGAATAGCAGAACATGGAGAGTGGTGGGCACTGAGATGATAAGTTTCAGGTAGGAGGCATGAGAGGAGCGTGGGACACAGAAGGGAGGAGGATAAGAGAATGAAGAGGAGGGATATTGTACTTGGGTCACGGGCAGCTGGGTGTGGGTATTCTACAGCACATTGCCGTCGGAGGGGGTGCAGATGCTTGTGGGAGTGCGGCACAATTTGGTTTCACCCCACTGAAGGGTGACACCTGGCTGCAGGTCGCACCCCCCTAGTGCCGCTGCTGGCTGGGTCTGACCGCAGCAGCCACCGTTACCCGCAGCAAAAAGTTAGTCACCTCACCTGACTTCATGAGGACCGAAGGAATACGCAGCACGATTGCTCATTTCCTCTGTTCCTCTCCCCACGTGGACTGCTCCCGTCGGTAGTGGCCGCAGCTTCCAAGTGACACCACTGAATCCCAGCAACTCCGGTCTCCTCGTGTCAGCCACACAGCTTTGCCTGCAGCACAGGCAGGCAGCCGGCTTGTGAGCTGACATCCGGTGGCTATGAAACAGCGGGGCAAGCCGTGCAGCGCTCAGTGCACTGGTCCCTCACACAGACAGGCAGAGGCTGAGAAGGCTGCTGCAGCTCTCAGGAATCTTGCCTCCAGCGCCGTTAGAACGCTGTGACCTTGCGCCCCAGTGGCACCTGCTCCCCCCCCGCCATCGCTGGGGCTGCGGAGCGATAGTTACGCCAGTGAGTCCAGTGATTGTGCTGTATATAGTCCAGTCCAGTGATTGTGCTGTATAGTCAAGTCCAGTGATTGTGCTGTATATAGTCCAGTCCAGTGATTGTGCTGTATAGTCAAGTCCAGTGATTGTGCTGTATATAGTCCAGTCCAGTGATTGTGCTGTATAGTCCAGTCCAGTGATAGTGCTGTATATAGTCCAGTCCAGTGATTGTGCTGTATAGTCCAGTCCAGTGATAGTGCTGTATATAGTCCAGTCCAGTGATAGTGCTATATAGTCCAGTCCAGTGATAGAGCTGCATAAGTCCAGTAATACTGCCGTTAAAGTCCACCTTGCACTTCTTTTTTGGCATCTTGTGCTCTTTGGTGCCCAGTTCCAGAGAAATGAGAAGCAGATGAGCAGTATATAGGTATCTGTGTATATACTGGCAGAACAGCCCATTTACTAAAGCATGGGATCTGTAGTTGGGATCTGACTGCTTTCACCAACACTATGGACTTGGGCAGCGATATACACATTACAGAAGAGCAGACTGCCCCCCGCCTAGGATTACTTATATGCTGCTCTGGCAGTTTCTGTAGAGGGGATGTTTGATGTCAGACACAGGCTGCGGACATTGAACCCACCGAAAATGCAGAACAATGGAAGTTTGTGTATTACCCAGATTTACGGAGCCGACGTCAACATACATCTTAGCGAAGTAGGCGGCCATGAGCGATCCCAGGAAAGGGCCCCCAACGGACATCGTTTGTACTATTCCTAAAGGAAAGAAGAGATGTAACGTCATCTGAAGAAGGCATTAATTGTCACAAACTCCTAAATCTTCCAGTTATCAGAGATTGCTGAATGGGCCTGCAGCTTAGAACTGATGTAAAGGGAGCGCGGTACTGTGCAAACTGCAGTATTCCTGTTCTATGCCCTATACCAAAGATGGCCGCTGAGATCACTACTGAGCATGTGCAGGGGACATCTTGCTCTGGGTGTCGGACGCGGTCCCGACAGAACGCCGACAGACGGGTTCCCGATGGCCACCCGCTATTTTCCCTCATGGGGGTCCACGACTCCCATAGAGGGAGAATAGAATAGGTGAAGAGCGTAGCGAGCCACTGTGCCCGCTAGGGGCTTTGTTGCGCTCACCATACTGTCTGAGTCCGGGCAGTCGGGATCCCGACGTCGTGCTAATGACTGTCGGTATCCCGACTGTCGGAACCCTATACCAGACCCCTTGCTCTATAGTGAATACAGCGGCAGAAGTCAGACGTCCATACAGACCTGTAATCCACAAAGCTGTTCCAGCCTCCCATATCTGTTTGCAGCATACACCACCCCATCACCAGTGTGCATGTAACAGTGAGTACGGCTTGACTTGCTATCTAGCAATAAACCAACACTAGTTACAGTAACTGGGATACTCATTGTGTGAGTCACCTGCTGGTGTGTCCTCTACAACGGTGCAATGTCAGCACCTGCACACACATCATTCCCAACAAAATAATAATTATAATAATAATAAGGCAATTGCTTCAGCAGACGCTCGTTAAGTCCTAATATTTATTAGTTACCAATGTAAAATGGAGAATTTTCCTCTTTGGCGAAGTCATCAATGTACGACAGTCCTAGCGGCTCCATTGTCACCTCCCCACATCCTTGCAGAATATTCCCAGCGAGGACAAATATCCACATGAAGGACTCTGAGGATCCCGCTGCGCACTCTGTTCAGGGAGAGAGGTGGCTCAGTGGTTACGTGCTAGACACAAAGCAAGAAGTCTGAGGGGAGTGCAAGTACTGTGGGAAAAATAACTTCCAGTATATTACCATTCGCACCCTGTATATTACCACTGGCACCCAGTATATTACCACTAGCACCCAGTATATTACCACTAGCACCCAGTATATTACCACTGGCACCCAGTATATTACCACTAGCACCCTGTATATTACCACTAGCACCCAGTATATTACCATTCGCACCCAGTATATTACCACTGGCACCCAGTATATTACCACTAGCACCCAGTATATTACCACTAGCACCCAGTATATTACCATTCGCACCCTGTATATTACCACTAGCACCCAGTATATTACCACTAGCACCCAGTATATTACCATTCGCACCCTGTATATTACCACTAGCACCCAGTATATTACCACTAGCACCCAGTATATTACCACTGGCACCCAGTATATTACCACTAGCACCCTGTATATTACCATTCGCACCCAGTATATTACCACTGGCACCCAGTATATTACCACTCGCACCCAGTATATTACCACTAGCACCCAGTATATTACCACTAGCACTCAGTATATTACCATTCGCACCCAGTATATTACCACTGGCACCCAGTATATTACCACTAGCACCCAGTATATTACCACTAGCACTCAGTATATTACCATTCGCACCCAGTATATTACCACTGGCACCCAGTATATTACCACTAGCACCCAGTATATTACCATTCGCACCCTGTATATTACCATTCGCACCCTGTATATTACCACTAGCACTCAGTATATTACCATTCGCACCCAGTATATTACCACTGGCACCCAGTATATTACCACTAGCACCCAGTATATTACCACTAGCACCCAGTATATTACCACTAGCACTCAGTATATTACCATTCGCACCCTGTATATTACCACTAGCACTCAGTATATTACCATTCGCACCCAGTATATTACCACTGGCACCCAGTATATTACCACTAGCACCCAGTATATTACCACTAGCACCCAGTATATTACCACTAGCACTCAGTATATTACCATTCGCACCCAGTATATTACCACTGGCACCCAGTATATTACCACTAGCACCCAGTATATTACCACTAGCACTCAGTATATTACCATTCGCACCCAGTATATTACCACTGGCACCCAGTATATTACCACTAGCACCCAGTATATTACCACTAGCACCCAGCATATTACCACTGGCACCCAGTATATTACCACTAGCACCCAGTATATTACCACTAGCACCCAGTATATTACCACTAGCACCCAGTATATTACCACTAGCACCCAGTATATTACCACTAGCACTCAGTATATTACCATTCGCACCCAGTATATTACCACTGGCACCCAGTATATTACCACTGGCACCCAGTATATTACCACTAGCACCCAGTATATTACCACTAGCACCCAGTATATTACCACTAGCACCCAGTATATTACCACTGGCACCCAGTATATTACCACTAGCACCCAGTATATTACCACTGGCACCCAGTATATTACCACTGGCACCCAGTATATTACCACTAGCACCCTGTATATTACCATTCGCACCCAGTATATTACCACTGGCACCCAGTATATTACCACTAGCACCCAGTATATTACCACTAGCACCCAGTATATTACCACTAGCACTCAGTATATTACCATTCGCACCCAGTATATTACCACTGGCACCCAGTATATTACCACTAGCACCCAGTATATTACCACTAGCACTCAGTATATTACCATTCGCACCCAGTATATTACCACTGGCACCCAGTATATTACCACTAGCACCCAGTATATTACCATTCGCACCCTGTATATTACCATTCGCACCCTGTATATTACCACTAGCACTCAGTATATTACCATTCGCACCCAGTATATTACCACTGGCACCCAGTATATTACCACTAGCACCCAGTATATTACCACTGGCACCCAGTATATTACCACTAGCACCCAGTATATTACCACTGGCACCCAGTATATTACCACTAGCACCCAGTATATTACCACTGGCACCCAGTATATTACCACTAGCACCCAGTATATTACCACTAGCACTCAGTATATTACCATTCGCACCCAGTATATTACCACTAGCACCCAGTATATTACCATTCGCACCCTGTATATTACCATTCGCACCCTGTATATTACCACTAGCACCCAGTATATTACCACTAGCACCCAGTATATTACCACTAGCACCCAGTATATTACCACTAGCACCCAGTATATTACCATTCGCACCCTGTATATTACCACTAGCACTCAGTATATTACCACTGGCACCCAGTATATTACCACTGGCACCCAGTATATTACCACTAGCACCCAGTATATTACCATTCGCACCCTGTATATTACCACTAGCACCCAGTATATTACCATTCGCACCCTGTATATTACCACTAGCACTCAGTATATTACCACTGGCACCCAGTATATTACCACTAGCACCCAGTATATTACCACTAGCACCCAGTATATTACCACTGGCACCCAGTATATTACCACTGGCACCCAGTATATTACCATTCGCACCCTGTATATTACCACTAGCACCCAGTATATTACCACTGGCACCCAGTATATTACCACTGGCACCCAGTATATTACCACTAGCACCCAGTATATTACCACTAGCACCCAGTATATTACCACTGGCACCCAGTATATTACCACTGGCACCCTGTATATTACCACTAGCACCCAGTATATTACCACTAGCACTCAGTATATTACCACTGGCACCCTGTATATTACCACTAGCACCCAGTATATTACCACTAGCACTCAGTATATTACCACACTGCCTGCCGGGCTGGGGAAGAACACAGACATGGAGAATACAAATATAAACTACACCTTCAGAGAACTCGGGGTCCCTGGCGTGGCTCTGATCTGCCAAACACAAGTGAGCGTGGGAGGCGTGAGACGTCAGGTTCTGTAACGTGGGCACCGTGGCTCTCTCATACTGGTAGCTGTGTAGGAAGGACAATGACATCTTGATACGGTGCACCGGGAGCGTCCCAATAGGCTTTGCTCATGGCAATAAGATAACAATCATCTATTACTAAGTGGTGTGGTCACCTGCAATATTCAACAGGAACAGATTGAGCGTACTTTAGTTCCTGGGAAATATGTGATAGAGGTGGAAGTACATGGGTGGTTGCTGTGTTCTGGTATAGGGCATGCTGCCTAGTATAGTGCATGCTGCCGTAGCGCCTAATATAGTGCATGATGCCTACTACCGATACGCCTAGTACAGAGCATACTGCCTACTATACCGGAGTACATAGTATAGGGCATGCTGCCTACTACCGGAGTTCCTAGTATAGTGCATGCTGCCTACTACCGTAGTGCCTAGTATAGTGCATGCTGCCTACTACCGGAGTGCCTAGTATAGTGCATGCTGCCTACTACCGTAGTGCCTAGTATAGTGCATGCTGCCTACTACTGGTATGTCTAGTATAGGGCATACTGCCTACTACCGGAGTACATAGTATAGAGCATGCTGCCTACTACCGGTACGCCTAGTATAGGGCATACTGCCTACTACCGGAGTGCCTAATATAGTGCATGTTGCCTACTACCGGCACGCCTAGTATAGGGCATACTGCCTACTACCGGAGTACATAGTATAGAGCATGCTG
Organism: Crinia signifera; assembly: GCF_055691185.1. Taxonomy (NCBI): domain Eukaryota; kingdom Metazoa; phylum Chordata; class Amphibia; order Anura; family Myobatrachidae; genus Crinia; species Crinia signifera. The sequence goes on along the minus strand of NC_139220.1, from coordinate 3,500,787 downwards.
CCTACTACCGGTACGCCTAGTATAGGGCATACTGCCTACTACCGGAGTACATAGTATAGAGCATGCTGCCTACTACCGGTACGCCTAGTATAGGGCATACTGCCTACTACCGGAGTGCCTAATATAGTGCATGCTGCCTACTACCGGCACGCCTAGTATAGGGCATACTGCCTACTACCGGAGTACACAGTATAGAGCATGCTGCCTACTACCGGAGTGCCTGGTATAGGGCATACTGCCTACTACCGGAGTTCCTAGTATAGTGCATGCTGCCTACTACCGGAGTACATAGTATAGTGCATGCTGCCTACTACCGGAGTGCCTAGTATAGTACATGCTGCCTACTTCCGGAGTGCCTAGTATAGTGCATGCTGCCTACTACCGGAGTGCCTAGTATAGTGCATGCTGCCTACTACCGGAGTGCCTAGTATAGTGCATGCTGCCTACTACCGGAGTACATAGTATAGGGCATGCTGCCTACTACCGGAGTGCCTAGTATAGTACATGCTGCCTACTACCGGAGTGCCTAGTATAGTGCATGCTGCCTACTACAGGAGTGCCTAGTATAGTGCATGCTGCCTACTACCGTAGTGCCTAGTATAGTGCATGCTGCCTACTGCCGGAGTACATAGTATAGGGCATGCTGCCTACTACCGGAGTACATAGTATAGGGCATGCTGCCTACTACCGTAGTGCCTAGTATAGTGCATGCTGCCTACTACCGTAGTGCCTAGTATAGTGCATGCTGCCTACTACTGGTAAGCCTAGTATAGGGCATACTGCCTACAGCCGGAGTACATAGTATAGAGCATGCTGCCTACTACCGGTATGCCTAGTATAGGGCATACTGCCTACTACCGGAGTGCCTAATATAGTGCATGCTGCCTACTACCGGCACGCCTAGTATAGGGCATACTGCCTACTACCGTAGTGCCTAGTATAGTGCATGCTGCCTACTACCGTAGTGCCTAGTATAGTGCATGCTGCCTACTACTGGTAAGCCTAGTATAGGGCATACTGCCTACTACCGGAGTACATAGTATAGAGCATGCTGCCTACTACCGGTATGCCTAGTATAGGGCATACTGCCTACTACCGGAGTGCCTAATATAGTGCATGCTGCCTACTACCGGCACGCCTAGTATAGGGCATACTGCCTACTACCGGAGTACACAGTATAGAGCATGCTGCCTACTACCGGAGTGCCTGGTATAGGGCATACTGCCTACTACCGGAGTTCCTAGTATAGTGCATGCTGCCTACTACCGGAGTACATAGTATAGTGCATGCTGCCTACTACCGGAGTGCCTAGTATAGTACATGCTGCCTACTTCCGGAGTGTCTAGTATAGTGCATGCTGCCTACTACCGGAGTGCCTAGTATAGTGCATGCTGCCTACTACCAGAGTGCCTAGTATAGTGCATGCTGCCTACTACCGGAGTACATAGTATAGGGCATGCTGCCTACTACCGGAGTGCCTAGTATAGTACATGCTGCCTACTACCGGAGTGCCTAGTATAGTGCATGCTGCCTACTACCGGAGTGTCTAGTATAGTGCATGCTGCCTACTACCGTAGTGCCTAGTATAGTGCATGCTGCCTAGTGCCGGAGTACATAGTATAGGGCATGCTGCCTACTACCGGAGTACATAGTATAGGGCATGCTGCCTACTACCGGAGTGCCTAGTATAGTGCATGCTGCCTACTACCGTAGTGCCTAGTATAGTGCATGCTGCCTACTACTGGTACGCCTAGTATAGGGCATACTGCCTACTACCGGAGTACATAGTATAGAGCATGCTGCCTACTACCGGTACGCCTAGTATAGGGCATACTGGCTATTACCGGAGTGCCTAATATAGTGCATGCTGCCTACTACCGGAAAGCCTAGTATAGGGCATATTGCCTACTACCGGAGTACACAGTATAGAGCATGCTGCCTACTACCGGAGTGCCTGGTATAGGGCATACTGCCTACTACCGGAGTTCCTAGTATAGTGCATGCTGCCTACTACCGGAGTACATAGTATAGTGCATGCTGCCTACTAACAGAGTGCCTAGTATAGTGCATGCTGCCTACTACCGGAGTGCCTAGTAAAGTGCATGCTGCCTACTACCGGAGTGCCTAGTATAGTGCATGCTGCCTACTACCGGAGTGCCTAGTATAGTGCATGCTGCCTACTGCCGGAGTGCCTAGTATAGTGCATGCTGCCTACAACCGGAATGCCTAGTATAGTACATACTGCCTACTACTGGAATGTCTAGTATAGTGCATGCCGCCTACTACCGGAGTGCCTAGTATAGTGCATGCTGCCTACTACTAGAGTGCCTAGTATAGTGCATGCTGCCTACTACTGGAGTGCCTAGTATAGTGCATGCTGCCTACTACCGAAATGCCTAGTATAGTGCATACTGCCTACTACCGGAATGTCTAGTATAGTGCATGCTGCCTACTACCGGAGTGCCTAGTATAGTGCATGCTGCCTACTACCAGAGTGCCTAGTACAGTGCATGCTGCCTACTACCGGAATGCCTAGTATAGTACATGCTGCCTACTACCGGAGTGTCTAGTATAGTGCATGCTGCCTCCTACCGGAGTGCCTAGTAAAGTGCATGCTGCCTACTACTGGAGTGCCTATTATAGTACATGCTGCCTACTGCCGGAGTGCCTAGTATAGTGCATTCTGCCTACTGTCGTAGTGCCTAGTATAGTGCATGCTGCCTACTACTGGAGTGCCTAGTATAGTGCATGCTGCCTACTACCGGAGTGCCTAGTACAGTGCATGCTGCCTACTACCGGAGTGCCTAGTACAGTGCATGCTGCCTACTGCCGGAGTGCCTAGTATAGTGCATGCTGCCTACTACCGGAGTGCCTAGTACAGTGCATGCTGCCTACTGCCGGAGTGCCTAGTATAGTGCATGCTGCCTACTACCGGAGTGCCTAGTATAGGCCATGAGGCCTACTACCGGAATGCCTTGTACAGTGCATGCTGCCTACTGCCGGAGTGCCAAGTACAGTGCATGCTGCCTACTGCCGGAGTGCCTAGTATAGTGCATGCTGCCTACTGCCGGAGTGCCTAGTACAGTGCATGCTGCCTACTGCCGGAGTGCCTAGTACAGTGCATGCTGCCTACTGCCGGAGTGCCTAGTATAGGGCATGCTGCCTACTACCGGAGTGCCTAGTATAGTGCATGCTGCCTACTACCGGAGTGCCTAGTATAGGCCATGCTGCCTACTACCATAGTGCCTAGTATAGTGCATGCTGCCTACTACTGGAGTGCCTAGTATAGTGCATGCTGCCTACTACTGGAGTGCCTAGTATAGTGCATGCTGCCTACTACCGTAGTGCCTAGTATAGTGCATTCTGCCTACTGCCGGAGTGCCTAGTATAGTGCATGCTGCCTACTACCGGAGTGCCTAGTATAGTGCATGCTGGCTACTACCGGAGTGCCTAGTATAGTGCCTAGTATAGGGCATGCTGGCTACTACCGGAGTGCCTAGTATAGTGCATGCTGCCTACTGCCGGAGTGCCTAGTATAGTGCATGCTGCCTACTACCGGAGTACCTAGTATAGGGCATGCTGCCTACTGCCGGAGTGCCTAGTATAGTGCATGCTGCCTACTACCATAGTGCCTAGTATAGTGCATGCTGCCTACTACTGGAGTGCCTAGTATAGTGCATGCTGCCTACTACCGGAGTGCCTAGTATAGTGCCTAGTATAGGGCATGCTGGCTACTACCGGAGTGCCTAGTATAGTGCATGCTGCCTACTGCCGGAGTGCCTAGTATAGTACATGCTGCCTACTACCGGAGTGTCTAGTATAGTGCATGCTGCCTCCTACCGGAGTGCCTAGTAAAGTGCATGCTGCCTACTACCGGAGTGCCTATTATAGTACATGCTGCCTACTGCCGGAGTGCCTAGTATAGTGCATTCTGCCTACTGTCGTAGTGCCTAGTATAGTGCATGCTGCCTACTACTGGAGTGCCTAGTATAGTGCATGCTGCCTACTACCGGAGTGCCTAGTACAGTGCATGCTGCCTACTACCGGAGTGCCTAGTACAGTGCATGCTGCCTACTGCCGGAGTGCCTAGTATAGTGCATGCTGCCTACTACCGGAGTGCCTAGTACAGTGCATGCTGCCTACTGCCGGAGTGCCTAGTATAGTGCATGCTGCCTACTACAGGAGTGCCTAGTATAGGCCATGATGCCTACTACCGGAATGCCTTGTACAGTGCATGCTGCCTACTGCCGGAGTGCCAAGTACAGTGCATGCTGCCTACTGCCGGAGTGCCTAGTATAGTGCATGCTGTCTACTGCCGGAGTGCCTAGTACAGTGCATGCTGCCTACTGCCGGAGTGCCTAGTACAGTGCATGCTGCCTACTGCCGGAGTGCCTAGTATAGTGCATGCTGCCTACTACCATAGTGCCTAGTATAGTGCATGCTGCTTACTACCATAGTGCCTAGTATAGTGCATGCTGCCTACTACCGTAGTGCCCAATGGCATTGTCTGACTGCATCAGGCCCTGTATGTGTTTCCTTTACCCCATACGTGTATATTGTACATGTTCAGTAACAGCGAGTGTAACATGCATGTCCGCCAGTAACATCGCTCTCTCTCTCATTAATATGGAGTTATCTTACCGCTTCATGATGAAATGAGGTAACGCTGTTATGCAGGCCCCCAGGAACATGACCAGACACCCGATACTTATCATGCGGGGACGATGTAGCTTTGCCCCAAAGTAGCTGACAATGGTGATCACCAATATGTTTCCTATAACACAGGAAGGAAGAGAATATACTGAGTGATCCGTAATGTAACCAGCGAGGGTTCACTGTGTGATTGTCTCATTCCCTACATATTACATAGAGGACTGTTTGGGAACATTGATCCCACTTCGGTAACACCTGCTGCTTAGTACTGGACACTGGAACCCATGGCGTTAGTTATAACAGTCACTGATTCAGGAGTCGCAGTCACTGATTCGGGAGTCGCAGTCACTGATTCGGGAGTCGCAGTCACTGATTCGGGAGTCGCAGTCACTGATTCGGGAGTCGCAGTCACGGATTCGGGAGTCGCAATCGCGGATTCGGGAGTCGCAGTCGCGGATTCGGGAGTCGCAGTCGCTGATTCGGGAGTCGCAGTCGCTGATTCGGGAGTCGCAGTCGCTGATTCGGGAGTCGCAGTCGCTGATTCGGGAGTCGCAGTCGCTGATTCGGGAGTCGCAGGCGCTGATTCGGGAGTCGCAGGCGCTGATTCGGGAGTCGCAGGCGCTGATTCGGGAGTCGCAGCCGCTGATTCGTGAGTCGCAGCCGCTGATTCGTGAGTCGCAGTCGCTGATTCGGGAGTCGCAGTCGCTGATTCGGGAGTCGCAGTCGCTGATTCGGGAGCCGGTTAGGGAATTACTGTCGGTTGGTTGTGATTAATTGGATCTATTTACTTTATCTGAGTAATTAATAAATGTGTGTTTGTCACTTTTCCCTCTACAAACAGCGTTCTCATTTACTGATTATGTATTAATTAAGCACTGATCGCCCTGATTATTATAGTCTATTGATAGTTTGGGGGCTGATAATTCTTAACCAGCCGCCATCGTTGGGGTGCTGGGAGCATTTTCTCCTCTTGGTCACCCCACCCAGTGGAACATTCAATAAGAGGTTGGCTAGAAAGTCTATCTGGGGTGCCCCAAGTACTGTTATTATCCGGGGGTCCCTCGGTCACACACTGCAGTAACCCCAATATGTATACATTACCAATATCAAAGCTGCTGTCAATCACCCCAACAAGCGAGGAGGGAATGTTGAACCTTCTCTCGATCTGAGTGATCATACTCCGAGCGTAGGCGAAGGCCACGTTCTTGCTGATATAAGATAAGGACAAGGCGAAGAAGAAAACCTGGAATTACAAGAAAAGTTCTATGTATCCGCCAGTAAAGGAAATACGTCCTACAGGCGATGGCGGATCGACCACCATCTCTGTCGGGATATCCCAGCTCCTTACTTTGAGTTTGGACACGCGGCGTCGCTTCTGTGCCGGGTCTGGCGGTTCAGTCATCATTATATCTTACTATGACTAATACAGATTTATTCCCCGTTCTGCAAAACAAAAGGACAGAGTGGGTCAATAGCAACATATCACAATGACGGGGTACGATGGTTCTGTGTGTGCGGCATCTGTCACTCCGCTCATCACGGTCCATGAGATGGCCAATCACCACCAAGTCATGTGTTTCCTGTATATTGTGCAGAGGATCCAAGACGTGTACAAGGGAAGTGAGGCTGGAGGGACAGAGCAATACTGTACCGGCTAGCACAGGGCGATTTCCCCTAGAAGACATGCTGAGTGATGCAGGCTAGGGAACTTGCACTTGTGCTGCCCGGTGACTGGATCGCCCATACACACGTGTATACATATACATACATGTGTGCAGAGCCGGCCCTAGCAAATTTGTTGGTGCCCCCAAGCAAATAATTCCACCACTGAGTGCACTGCTACTATACTGCCATCTGCTGTGGGCCCCTTCAGTGCAGCGGGCAAAGTGCAATGCACCAGCTGCACCGCCCCTTGTTCCACCTCCCAGCAACACATATCACAGCAGCAGCCAGCAATACCCATCAGCCCACACCCAGCCAGCACCAGCAACCATCACAGCAGTGCAATTAGCACCCCTTGGTGTGGAAGGTGTGTGGGGGGGGGGGGGGTAGAGGACATATGCACTAAGCAGACTTCTAAGCAGTCCAGGACACTTTATTCCAATCTTCTCTGTCCAATGTCTGTGTTCATTTGCCCATGTTAATCTTTACCTTTTATTGGTCAGTCTCAGATATGTCTGTTTCTCTGCCAGCATCCCGATAACTACTCCAGTAGTAGGCAGCATGCACTATACTAGGCACTATGGTAGTAGGCAGCATGTACTATACTAGGCACTCCGGTAGTAGGCAGCATGCACTATACTAGGCACTCCGGTAGTAGGCAGCATGCCCTATACTAGGCACTCCGGTAGTAGGCAGCATGCACTATACTAGGCACTCCGGTAGTAGGCAGCATGCACTATACTAGGCACTATGGTAGTAGGCAGCATGCACTATACTAGGCACTCCGGTAGTAGGCAGCATGCACTATACTAGGCACTCCGGCAGTAGGCAGCATGCACTATACTAGGCACTCCGGTAGTAGGCAGCATGCACTATACTAGGCACTCCGGTAGTAGGCAGCATGCCCTATACTAGGCACTCCGGTAGTAGGCAGCATGCACTATACTAGGCACTCCGGTAGTAGGCAGCATGTACTATACTAGGCACTCCGGTAGTAGGCAGCATGTACTATACTAGGCACTCCGGTAGTAGGCAGCATGTACTATACTAGGCACTCCGGTAGTAGGCAGCATGTACTATACTAGGCACTATGGTAGTAGGCAGCATGGCCTATACTAGGCACTATGGTAGTAGGCAGCATGCACTATACTAGGCACTCCGGTAGTAGGCAGCATGCACTATACTAAGCACTATGGTAGTAGGCAGCATGGCCTATACTAGGCACTATGGTAGTAGGCAGCATGCACTATACTAGGCACTCTGGTAGTAGGCAGCATGCACTATACTAAGCACTCCGGTAGTAGGCAGCATGCCCTATACTAGGCACTCCGGTAGTAGGCAGCATGTACTATACTAGGCACTCCGGTAGTAGGCAGCATGTACTATACTAGGCACTATGGTAGTAGGCAGCATGCACTATACTAGGCACTCCGGTAGTAGGCAGCATGTACTATACTAGGCACTCCGGTAGTAGGCAGCATGCACTATACTAGGCACTATACTAGGCACTCCTGTAGTAGGCAGCATGCACTAGACTAGGCACTCCGGTAGTAGGCAGCATGCACTATACTAGGCACTCCGGTAGTAGGCAGCATGCACTATACTAGGCACTATGGTAGTAGGCAGCATGTACTATACTAGGCACTCCGGTAGTAGGCAGCATGCACTATACTAGGCACTATGGTAGTAGGCAGCATGCACTATACTAGGCACTCCGGTAGTAGGCAGCATATACTATACTAGGCACTATGGTAGTAGGCAGCATGCACTATACTAGGCACTCCGGTAGAAGGCAGTATGCACTATACTAGGCACTACGGTAGTAGGCAGCATGTACTATACTAGGCACTCCGGTAGTAGGCAGCATGCACTATACTAAGCACTCCGGCAGTAGGCAGCATGCACTATACTAGGCACTATGGTAGTAGGCAACATTTACTATAAAATATTATATTCCCTATAAAAAGTGACATTACCGGTCATTATGGTGCATACAGATTATATTCCCTATATAAAGTGACATTACCGGTCATTATGGTGGATACAGATTATATTCCCTATATAAAGTGACATTACCGGTCATTATGGTGAATACAGATTATATTCCCTATATAAAGTGACATTACCGGTCATTATGGTGGATACAGATTATATTCCCTATATAAAGTGACATTACCGGTCATTATGGTGGATACAGATTATATTCCCTATATAAAGTGACATTACCGGTCATTATGATGGATACTGATTATATTCCCTATATAAAGTGACATTACCGGTCATTATGGTGGATACAGATTATATTCCCTATATAAAGTGACATTATCGGTCATTATGATGGATACAGATTATATTCCCTATATAAAGTGACATTACCGGTCATTATGGTGAATACAGATTATATTCCCTATATAAAGTGACATTACCGGTCATTATGGTGAATACAGATTATATTCCCTATATAAAGTGACATTACCGGTCATTATGGTGGATACAGATTATATTCCCTATATAAGGTGACATTACCGGTCATTATGGTGGATACAGATTATATTCCCTATATAAAGTGACATTACCGGTCATTATGATGGATACAGATTATATTCCCTATATAAAGTGACATTACCGGTCATTATGGTGGATACAGATTATATTCCCTATATAAAGTGACATTACCGGTCATTATGGTGAATACAGATTATATTCCCTATATAAAGTGACATTACCGGTCATTATGATGGATACAGATTATATTCCCTATATAAAGTGACATTACCGGTCATTATAGTGGATACAGATTATATTCCCTATATAAAGTGACATTACCGGTCATTATGATGTATACAGATTATATTCATATTCCCTATATAAAGTGACATTACCGGTCATTACGATGGTTACAGATTATATTCCCTATATAAGGTGACATTACCGGTCATTATGATGGATACACATTATATTCCCTATATAAGGTGACATTACCGGTCATTATGATGGATACAGATTATATTCCCTATATAAGGTGACATTATCAGTCATTATGATGGATACAGATTATATTCCCTATATAAAGTGACATTACCTGTCATTATGATGGATACAGATTATATTCCCTATATAAAGTGACATTACCGGTCATTATGGTGGATACAGATTATATTCCCTATATAAAGTGAAATTACCGGTCATTATGATGGATACTGATTATATTCCCTATATAAAGTGACATTACCGGTCATTATGGTGGATACAGATTATATTCCCTATATAAAGTGACATTACCGGTCATTATGATGGATACAGATTATATTCCCTATATAAAGTGACATCACCGGTCATTATGGTGGATACAGATTATATTTCCTATATAAAGTGACATTACCGGCCATTATGGTGGATACAGATTATATTCCCTATATAAAGTGACATTATCGGTCATTATGATGGATACAGATTATATTCCCTATATAAAGTGACATTACCGGTCATTATGGTGAATACAGATTATATTCCCTATATAAAGTGACATTACCGGTCATTATGGTGAATACAGATTATATTCCCTATATAAAGTGACATTACCGGTCATTATGGTGGATACAGATTATATTCCCTATATAAGGTGACATTACCGGTCATTATGGTGGATACAGATTATATTCCCTATATAAAGTGACATTACCGGTCATTATGATGGATACTGATTATATTCCCTATATAAAGTGACATTACAGGTCATTATGGTGGATACAGATTATATTCCCTATATAAGGTGACATTACCGGTCATTATGGTGGATACAGATTATATTCCCTATATAAAGTGACATTACCGGTCATTATGGTGAATACAGATTATATTCCCTATATAAAGTGACATTACCGGTCATTATGATGGATACAGATTATATTCCCTATATAAAGTGACGTTACCGGTCATTATGGTGGATACAGATTATATTCCCTATATAAGGCGACGTTACCGGTCATTATGGTGGATACAGATTATATTCCCTATATAAGGCGACATTACCGGTCATTATGATGGATACACATTATATTCCCTATATAAGGTGACATTACCGGTCATTATGATGGATACAGATTATATTCCCTATATAAGGTGACATTATCAGTCATTATGATGGATACAGATTATATTCCCTATATAAAGTGACATTACCTGTCATTATGATGGATACAGATTATATTCCCTATATAAAGTGACATTACCGGTCATTATGATGCATACAGATTATATTCCCTATATAAAGTGACATTACCGGTCATTATGATGCATACAGATTATATTCCCTATATAAAGTGACATTACCGGTCATTATGGTGGATACAGATTATATTCCCTATATAAAGTGACATTACCGGTCATTATGGTGGATACAGATTATATTCCCTATATAAAGTGACATTACCGGTCATTATGGTGGATACAGATTATATTCCCTATATAAAGTGACATTACCGGTCATTATGGTGGATACAGATTATATACCCTTTATAAGGTGACATTACCGGTCATTATGGTGGATACAGATCATATTCCCTATATAAAGTGACATTACCGGTCATTATGGTGGATACAGATTATATTCCCTATATAAAGTGACATTACCGGTCATTATGATGGATACAGATTATATTCCCTATATAAAGTGACATTACCAGTCATTATGATGGATACAGATTATATTCCCTATATAAAGTGACATCACCGGTTATTATGGTGGATACAGATTATATTTCCTATATAAAGTGACATTACCGGCCATTATGGTGGATACAGATTATATTCCCTATATAAAGTGACATTATCGGTCATTATGATGGATACAGATTATATTCACTATATAAAGTGACATTACCGGTCATTATGGTGAATACAGATTATATTCCCTATATAAAGTGACATTACCGGTCATTATGGTGAATACAGATTATATTCCCTATATAAAGTGACATTACCGGTCATTATGGTGGATACAGATTATATTCCCTATATAAGGTGACATTACCGGTCATTATGGTGGATACAGATTATATTCCCTATATAAAGTGACATTACCGGTCATTATGATGGATACAGATTATATTCCCTATATAAAGTGACATTACAGGTCATTATGGTGGATACAGATTATATTCCCTATATAAAGTGACATTACCGGTCATTATGGTGGATACAGATTATATTCCCTATATAGAGTGACATTACCGGTCATTATGGTGGATACAGATTATATTCCCTATATAAAGTGACATTACCGGTCATTATGGTGAATACAGATTATATTCCCTATATAAAGTGACATTACCGGTCATTATGATGGATACAGATTATATTCCCTATATAAAGTGACGTTACCGGTCATTATGGTGGATACAGATTATATTCCCTATATAAGGCGACGTTACCGGTCATTATGGTGGATACAGATTATATTCCCTATATAAGGCGACATTACCGGTCATTATGATGGATACACATTATATTCCCTATATAAAGTGACATTACCGGTCATTATGATGGATACAGATTATATTCCCTATATAAGGTGACATTATCAGTCATTATGATGGATACAGATTATATTCCCTATATAAAGTGACATTACCTGTCATTATGATGGATACAGATTATATTCCCTATATAAAGTGACATTACCGGTCATTATGATGCATACAGATTATATTCCCTATATAAAGTGACATTACCGGTCATTATGGTGGATACAGATTATATTCCCTATATAAGGTGACATTACCGGTCATTATGATGGATACAGATTATATTCCCTATATAAAGTGACATTACCGGTCATTATGGTGGATACAGATTATATTCCCTATATAAAGTGACATTACCGGTCATTATGGTGGATATAAAGGTTTTCCTGGCAATATTCACCCGTATTTTGATAAATTCACTTGGCACTCAAAGTGTTAATTAAGAGTTATTAATATCGTTTATTACAGGTGGCCTACAAGTCCCAGTATGCCTGCCAAAGCATGATGGCACTTGTAGAACCAGAAGTGCCAGCATGCCCGGACATTAACTGCCTGTAATAAAACAATTACAAAAAAGACACATCACAGACACACGGAATGTTGTAATCGTTTATTTCTCCCCCTCCCTCATTAACCAATGTAATACTCACAGACTCCTCGGACGGGATCCTCTCCCTTCCTAGTGGGCATCCGGGGTTCTTACCTGGACAACAAACCGAGCTGACCCCAAAGTACGGTCCCTGGACGCTGTGTAAAGAACCGCAACAAAATAACAGGTCACTCGAGGACACTGTAACAGAAGTGAATGGGGCTTCACTGATTGGCTGAGAGCGGACACTGCACTGACAACTGTTCCCACTCACAGAGCAGAGGATCCCGTCCAAGGATCTGGCAGCAATAACTGGGGAACACCGGGTGTGTCAGGGGGAGAGCTGTAATAACTGGGGAACACAGGGGGTGACGGGGGAGAGCTGTAATAACTGGGGAACACAGGGGGTGTCAGGGAGAGAGCTGTAATAACTGGGGAACACAGGGTGTGTCAGGGGGGGAGCTGTAATAACTGGGGAACACAGGGTGTGTCGGGGGAGAGCTGTAATAACTGGGGAACACAGGGTGTGTCGGGGGAGAGCTGTAATAACTGGGGAACACAGGGGGTGTTGGGGGAGAGCTATAATAACTGGGGAACACAGGGGGTGACGGGGGAGAGCTGTAATAACTGGGGAACACAGGGTGTGTCAGGGAGAGAGCTGTAATAACTGGGGGACACAGGGGGTGTCAGGGAGAGAGCTGTGATAACTGGGGAACACAGGGTGTGTCAGGGGGGGAGCTGTAATAACTGGGGAACACAGGGTGTGTCAGGGGGAGAGCTGTAATAACTGGGGAACACAGGGTGTGTCGGGGGAGAGCTGTAATAACTGGGGAACACAGGGTGTGTCAGGGGGAGAGCTGTAATAACTGGGGAACACAGGGGGTGTCAGGGAGAGAGCTGTAATAACTGGTGAACACAGGGTGTGTCAGGGGGAGAGCTGTAATAACTGGGGAACACAGGGTGTGTCGGGGGAGAGCTGTAATAACTGGGGAACACAGGGTGTGTCAGGGGGAGAGCTGTAATAACTGGGGAACACAGGGGGTGTCAGGGAGAGAGCTGTAATAACTGGTGAACCCAGGGTGTGTCAGGGGGAGAGCTGTAATAACTGGGGAACACAGGGTGTGTCAGGGGGAGAGCTGTAATAGCCGGGGAACACAGGGGGTGTTGGGGGAGAGCTGTAATAACTGGGGAACACAGGGGTTGGTGGGGAGAGAGCTGTAATAACTGGGGAACACAGGGTGTGTTGGGGGAGAGCTATAATAACTGGGGAACACAGGGGGTGACAGGGGAGAGCTGTAATAACTGGGGAACACAGGGTGTGTCGGGGGAGAGCTGTAATAACTGGGGAACACGGGGTGGTGGGGGAGAGCTGTAATAACTGGGGAACACAGGGTGGTGGGGGAGAGCTGTAATAACTGGGGAACACAGGGGGTGACGGGGGCGAGCTGTCATAATTGGGGAACACAGGGTGTGTCAGGGGGAGAGCTGTAATACTGGGGAACACAGGGTGTGTCGGGGGAGAGCTGTAATAACTGGGGAACACAGGGTGTGTCGGGGGAGAGGTGTAATAACTGGGGAACACAGGGTATGACAGGGGGGAGAGCTGTAATAACTGGGGAACACAGGGGGTGTCGGGAAAGAGCTGTAATAACTGGGGAACACGGTGTGTTGGGGGAGAGCTGTAATAACTGGGGAACACAGGGGGTGATAGGGGAGAGCTGTAATAACTGGGAAACACGGGGTGGCGGGGGAGAGCTGTAATAACTGGGGAACACGGGGTGGCGGGGGAGAGAGCTGTAATAACTGGGGAACACGGGGTGGTGGGGGAGAGCAGTAATAACTGGGGAACACGGGGTGGCGGGGGAGAGCTGTAATAACTGAGGAACACAGGGGGTGGCGGGGAGAGAGCTGTAATAACTGGGGAACACGGGGTGGCGGGGGAGAGCTGTAATAACTGGGGAACACAGGTTTTGGGGGAGAGCTGTAATAACTTGTGAACACAGGGTGTGTCGGGGGAGAGCTGTAATAACTGGGGAACACAGGGGGTGACGGGGGAGAGCTGTAATAACTGGGGAACACAGAGTGTGTTGGGGGAGAGCTGTAATAACTGGGGAACACAGGGTGTGTCGGGGGAGAGCTGTAGTAACTGGGGAACACATGGTGTGTCGGGGGAGAGCTGTAATAAATGGGGAACACGGGGTGGCGGGGAGAGCTGTAATAACTGGGGAACACAGGGGGTGGCGGGTGAGAGCTGTAATAACTGGGGAACACAGGGGGTGATGGGGGAGAGCTGTAATAACTGGGGAACACGGTGTGTCGGGGGAGAGCTGTAATAACTGTGGAACACAGGGTGTGTCGGGGGAGAGCTGTAATAACTGGGGAACACAGAGGGTGTTGGGGGAGAGCTGTAATAACTGGGGAACACATGGGGTGACGGGGGAGAGCTGTAATAACTGGGGAACACAGGGTGTGTCGGGGGAGAGCTGTAATAACTGGGGAACACAGAGGGTGACGGGAGAGAGCTGTAATAACTGGTGAACACAGGGTGTGACGGGGGAGAGCTGTAATAACTGGGGAACACAGGGTGTGTTGGGGGAGAGCTGTAATAACTGGGGAACACGGAGTGTCGGGGGAGAGCTGTAATAACTGGGGAACACAGAGGGTGACGGGGGAGAGCTGTAATAACTGGGGAACACAGAGGGTGACGGGGGAGAGCTGTAATAACTGGGGAACACAGGCGGTGACGGGGAGAGAACTGTAATAACTGGGGAACACAGAGGGTGACGGGGAGAGCTGTAATAACTGGGGAACACAGGGTGTGTCGGGGGAGAGCTGTAATAACTGGGGAACACAGAGGGTGTTGGGGGAGAGCTGTAATAACTGGGGAACACAGGGGGTGACGGGGGAGAGCTGTAATAACTGGGGAACACAGGGTGTGTCGGGGGAGAGCTGTAATAACTGGGGAACACAGAGGGTGACGGGGGAGAGCTGTAATAACTGGGGAACACAGGGTGTGACGGGGGAGAGCTGTAATAACTGGGGAACACAGGGTGTGTTGGGGGAGAGCTGTAATAACTGGGGAACACGGTGTGTCGGGGGAGAGCTGTAATAACTGGGGAACACAGAGGGTGACGGGGGAGAGCTGTAATAACTGGGGAACACAGAGGGTGACGGGGGAGAGCTGTAATAACTGGGGAACACAGGCGGTGACGGGGAGAGAACTGTAATAACTGGGGAACACAGAGGGTGACGGGGAGAGAGCTGTAATAACTGGGGAACACAGGGGTTGGCGGGGGAGAGCCATAATAACTGGGGAAAACAGGGTGACGGGGGAGAGCTGTAATAACTGGGGAACACAGGGTGTGTCGGGGGAGAGCTGTAATAACTGGAGAACACAGGGTGTGTCGGGGGAGAGCTGTAATAACTGGAGAACACAGGGTGTGTCGGGGGACAGCTGTAATAACTGGGGAACACAGGGTGGCGGGGGAGAGCTGTAATAACTGGGGAACACAGGGGGTGACAGGGGAGAGCTGTAATAACTGGGGAACACAGGGGTTGGCGGGGGAGAGCTGTAATAACTGGGGAACACAGGGTGTGTCGGGGGAGAGCTGTAATAACTGGGGAACACAGGGTGTGTCGGGGGAGAGCTGTAATAACTGGGGAACACAGGGTGTGTCGGGGGAGAGCTGTAATAACTGGGGAACACAGGGGGTGGCGGGGGAGAGCTGTAATAACTGGGGAACACAGGGTGTGTCGGGGGAGAGCTGTAATAACTGGGGAACACAGGGGGTGGCGGGGGAGAGCTGTAATAACTGGGGAACACAGGGGGTGGCGGGGGAGAGCTGTAATAACTGGGGAAAACAGGGTGTGTCGGGGGAGAGCTGTAATAACTGGGGAACACTGGGGGGCGGGGGAGAGCTGTAATAACTGGGGAACACAGGGTGTGTTGGGGGAGAGCTGTAATAACTGGGGAACACAGGCGGTGACGGGGAGAGAGCTGTAGTAACTGGGGAACATAGGGTGTGTTTGGGGAAAGCTGTAATAACTGGGGAACACAGGGTGTGTTGGGGGAGAGCTGTAATAACTGGGGAACACAGGCGGTGACGGGGAGAGAGCTGTAATAACTGGGGAACACAGGGTGTGTTGGGGGAGAGCTGTAATAACTGGGGAACACAGGGTGTGTCAGGGAGAGAGCTGTAATAACTGGGGAACACAGGGTGTGACGGGGGAGAGCTGTAATAACTGGGGAACACAGGTGGTGGCTGGGGGGTCACGCGCACCGGGCGCTGGAGGGGGGGGGGGGCGCTGTCAGGTCCGGGGACAGCCAGCGGAGGTCCGGTGACAGGCAACGGGGTTCCGTTTAGCTGCTGTAGCGCAGCTTGACTCCGTCCGTCAAGCCAATTCAGCCAATCAGCGTCCGGCAAGTCTTTTCAAAGTCATCAGCGCTTCCCGCCGCCGCGATAGTAGGAGAGACGGACGGAGTCAAGCTGCTGCTACAGCGGCTACACCAGTCCCCGGAACCCCGCTGGCTGCACACAGGAGGTATGCATGTTGTCAGCGGGGAGGGGGGGGGTGTCTCCGGCGATGTTCTCAGCGGGGAGGAGGGGTCTCCGGCGATGTTGTCAGCGGGGAGGGGGGGGGGGGGGTGGGCACCAAATGACTGCCTTGCCCCGGGTGCCCGAAACCCTAGTTTCGGCCCTGTCATGGGTTCTATCCCCACCATGTGTTATAAATACAGGGCGGTACGGACGGTGTAATGGTTAGCATTACTGCCTCACAGCACCGAGGTCATGGGTTCTATCCCCACCATGTGTTATATATACGGGGCAGTACGGATGGTGTAATGGTTACATTACTGCCTCACAGCACTGAGGTCATGGGTTCTATCCCCACCATGTGTTATATATACGGGGCAGTACGGACGGTGTAATGGTTAGCATTACTGCCTCACAGCGCTGAGGT
Source organism: Crinia signifera (assembly GCF_055691185.1). NCBI lineage: Eukaryota > Metazoa > Chordata > Amphibia > Anura > Myobatrachidae > Crinia > Crinia signifera. The sequence goes on along the minus strand of NC_139220.1, from coordinate 3,483,396 downwards.
CCTGGGTTCTATCCCCACCATGTATTATATATACATGGCAGTATGGATGGTGTAATGGTTAGCATTACTGCCTCACAGCACTGAGGTGATCTGCAAGGAGGGTGTGTGTTGCAGGTGCTCCAGAGAAGGTAGAGACTCTGAATTTTGCAGTAGCTCCTCCTCTGGGAATCCCCAAGCCAGGGGACCCTGCTGTACCTTTCTATGGTACGTGGAGGAGGCCGTGCAGTTGAGAGCCGGTCCAAGAGGAAGAACATCCCTGCTGTTGCAACACCTGCAGCAGGAGCCTCAGACAAAGATACAGTGAGTACAATAGAAAATGTACCCCCAGATGAATCTGGAGGTACCCCTGTGGCAAGCCAGCCACGGGGGGAAATGATGGAAGAACCCGGCGGGGATGCAAACGCCGGTGGTGACATAGCAGTCGCTGCGGGGGGACCTGGTGAAATGGTGTCAGAAGAGTCTGAGGAAGAAATGCAGTCTAAGGATGAAGACTTAAGTGCAGAAGAAGATAATGCTTTTGAGAAAATGGGTCTGGAGGAATTAAATAAAGAAGCGAAAAAAGTTTACCAAAGAGTCTATAAAGCAAAGAAAAAGATAAATTCTTGCCTTTCATGGGAGCGCCATGTATGGAGAGATAAGATTGTTACAAATTCAAAAATCTTGTAAAAATTAAAGACTCATATTGCAAAAAAAATGAAAGGTGAAAGAAAAAGCAAAGATTTACCTCAGGCGGAGAAAGGGTTAATTGCAAGCCAGGAGCTTCAGGATTCCCTTGATCCAGCTGATGCAGATGAGTTAATGGAGAGCAGCTGCAAAGGAGGCGGCCTATTCCCTGCAAGTCCAGATCAGCTGATGGAAAAAACCAGCAGCATGGAGATGCAGCTGCAGATTGAGAAGCCCATGCAAATGGACTCAGAGGAAAAGAGAGTGCAGCTAACAGCTGAGGTGGAAGGCACTGAAAAGATGAAGCAGGTCCCCCCCGGGACACAGTAAGTATGACAGTTGCAAATGTTGTGTCCCGGGGAGACTCTGGTACAAAGTCTGAAACCAATGAAAAACCTGTATGATACGGGACAGTGCTCTAACTCCGGCTGTGGGTGCAGGTAAAGGGGAAAGTTTTGTCTACATTGCAGACAGTACTCCCAGCCTTGCAGGGACAGCTGGGGGAAATATGGACAGTGAAAAAATGGATACAAATTGTGCGATGAAGGATGATGGGCAGATGCCCGGACCAAGCAATGTCACTGCTAATGCCCAAAAATGTTTTAAAGGTGTTAAAGAAACGGCTGAGAGTAATAATAATGTTTCTACCAGAAATGTAAAATTGTGTGAAGCTGAAAAGTTGGCACAGGGCCAAAAATGTTTAAATAAGGCAAATTTAAAGGCTGATGAGGCACAAATAATGCAAACTGTATATGGGGATGTACTAGTACCTGAAAGAGCTGGGGCTGCTTTCAAGTTGATTGCAGAAAACATCCGTACAAAGAAAGTGCAGGTAAAAGCCGGTGATGGTACTGGAGTTTCTGAGCTTGGAACTCCAGACCCAATTCAAATGCCAGCACCTATATCTTATGCCAATATGATAAAACAAACAAATAAAAGAAATGAAGACAGACAAAGTCAGGTCATGAGCCAGAGTGTAATTCAGAGAAGGAGAAATGTGATACAGTTTAAGTGGGTTAAGTTAGATCCGGTCCCCACAAAAGAAAAATTTCTTAATTTAATCTTTACTCTGGATTGCAGTGCTCATGACCTAACGGCATGTATCCATCCAGAAAGGTCTCAAATTTTTTATCTCAGTTTTGTTTTTATGAGGAAAATGAATGAGGTTGTAGACCAATGGCAAGTAAGAAAATTTGAACAAGCTTATAAGGGCTATGAAATTTTATCAGTGTCAAAACCAGAGAATGTCAGAGCAAGGATATTGGTGAGGGATGAAACTATCCCAGCTGACGACATAAAGTACTGGTTGAGTAGACAATGCATCTGGATAGGGGACATGGTTAAGGTTGGACACACCTTAGGAGTCTGGGGAGGTGCATGGTCTGTGCAGATAAGACTACACCAAGTTGAAGGAAGGACAAAACATCTCCCTTCGGCTGCTTATATCGGGAGAGACCGTAATCAGGTGTTCTATCCAGGCCAGCCAAGGACCTGCTTTTGTTGTGGCGAAGAGGGGCATATGAGCAGTGAATGTGGAAACGTAAAATGCTCCCTCTGCAACGAGGCAGGTCACCCCTCGAGGTCGTGTAACATAGTAAAATGTAACTTGTGCGGCCTTGAGGGGCATCCCTACAGTAGATGCCCAGAATCTATGCGCCATATGGATAGAACACCTGGAGCGGGAACAAAGGGGAAATTCAAAAAGGCTACAGTAGAAGAGGAGACTCTGGTAGTTTGGGAAAGGGACAAAGAATCAGAAAGGGAGGAACAGTTTCAGGAAGTGAGGAAGAGGAAAAGTGCCACAAAAAGGAAAGGGGATGAAGAGATAGTGAGCATATCCAACAGGTTTCTAGTTTTTTCTGAAGAAGATGAGGATAGTGAGGAGGAGGAGGAAGTCTATAAGGAAGGGGAGACTTTAGCTCTTAGGAAAGTTGAGAAAGAAGTAGGGAAGAGAAAGAAGAAAAAAGCAAATAAGAAAGGGAAAACGCAAGGGAAGAAAAGTAAGAAGGAGGAAGGAAAGGGGGAGAAAATAGAAAAAGTAGCCTTGGAGGGGAAAGTGGTAAAATTAATTAGTTCAAAAGAGAAAAAGGGAGAAGGGGAGCATGAAACAATACACAGAGAGGTGGTGACAAGGGATGAAGGAGAGCAAGGTGACCCGGAAAGAAACAGAGTAAACTTGCTAAATGTCTCAGACAGGCCTCCTGATCCTGTAAAAAGGAATGATGGTTTGTCTGAGGGTATGGCTGAGGATATGGATGTGTTGGGTGGTGGTGAATGTAAGGATGGTGGTGGGTCTGGTGTAAATAAGTAAAGTTTTTGGTATTGCCCTACATTATGGTTTTTTGCATGGATCCTCACCCCATAAGATGTGCCACAATTAATGTGGCTTCTATACATTCTGAGCGAGCTCGGTTCATGGCTTTTGATTTTTTTAGAACAGCAGAGGTAGACATCTTTTTCCTCCAGGAGACCAGACTGAGGACCCTAGAAGCCTTGCATAAGGCTAAAAGGGAATGGAGTAGGGGGCCCTCATTCTGGTCTCTTGCGGCCGAGCCGTATACTGGGGTGGCGGTACTTTTTTCCGGCATGGTAACCATGCACAGAATCATAGAAATTGAAGTAGGAAGATGTATGGTTTTGGATGTCACCTTTAGAGGACATGACCTAAGGCTGATCAATATCTATGGTCCCCAAAAAGCTTGGGATAGGAAATGTCTTTTTGAGGTGATAAAACCATTCTTATTCGCAGCCCAACAGGTCGTTTTTGGTGGTGATTATAACACTGTTGTAAGAACCAAAGACAGAGGAGGTACCAGAAGCAGTAGGACCTTGGCTATGATGCAAATTATTTAGTTAGAATGGTTAGAGAGGCTGGTCTGGTGGATGTCCATATTAGGCATACTCCAGACCTCACTGGGTACACTTTTTATAGCGGTCAGAATAAAAGTAGAATAGATAGATTTTTTGTCAAAACAAATTCGAAAACTCTGCCTTCCAAGGTGGAGCCAGTAGAATTTTCAGATCACTGCTTTCTTAGTTTTTCATTGAATGCTTCACAGTCCATCCAGAAAGGGAGGGGTCTGTGGAGGCTGAACTCAGAGCTCCTAAAGGAAGAGAGTGTGAAGCAGTCTCTCAGAGGTCTCTTTGAGGATCATGAATCACTGTTGGAGGCAGGATGGAGTAAATCAGAGTGGTTGGAGGAAATGAAAAAGAAGGTCCAAGGTTTTTTTCAAAAGACTAATTAAAAACAGAGGATTGAAAAAAAAGAGGGCCTACTATGTTCTTAAAAGGACATTGGATTTCTTGATCTCTGAGGGTGGAGATGGTGGGGAAATCTCCCAGGTGAAGGCTCAGATGAAGGAATTTCAGTATAACCGATTGGCATCTTTGATTCTGGAGAGGGATTATGGTACATACCACTTACCGGATCCCTACCAGAATTGTAGAAAAGCCGTCGAGGCAAGAGAAGTCAGTGGCCTATATGATGGAAGGGGTGTGCTTCAGGAGAGGAGGGAAGGCATCCTGGAAGTCATTAGAGCCTATTATTCTGATCTTTTGTATGAGCAAGCACCTATCAGAGAGAGGATGGAGACTTTTCTGAGGGAGACACCAGGTCTGATGGAGCCAGATGGCTCTCTTGAGTGTTTGGACAATACGATTGGATTAGAGGAAGTTAGGGAAGCAATTGATGGTTTGACATGAAAAAAGTCACCTGGACCAGATGGTCTAACATCGGAGTTCTATAAGGAATTCTCTGATGTATTAGCTCCCCATCTCACGGATGTGTTCAATGCAAGTTTGGAGGAAGGAAATCTGCCTCCTTCCATGAGACGGTCGGCTCTAATCTTATTGTACAAAGGAAAAGACCCCGCCCGTATTGAGAATTGGCGCCCCATCGCTCTTCTTAATACGGACCGGAAGATTTTGGCAAAAGTTTTCTTTAACAGAATAATGGAGTTTTCTGAGAGGCTTCTCTCCCCCTCCCAGCACTGTACAGTGAAGGGGCGTAGCACTTTTAGTGCGGTCCTTGGTGTCCGGGAAGCCGTGGAGCGGTGCAGGGCTGGGGGGGAAGGAAAATTCCTGCTGGCCTTGGATCAATCTAAAGCTTTTGACCGTGTCAATCATGAGTATCTTTGGAAATTACTTGAAAGGTATGGCTTTCCGTCAAAAATGGTCATTTGGTTAAAGGTTCTTTATATAGAGGCCGAGAGCTTCCCGCTTGTGAATGGTTGGGTAGGGCCCAAATTTGGGGTAAGCTCGGGTGTGCGTCAGGGTTGCCCCCTGAGCCCTCTTTTATACGTGTTTGCAATTGATCCTTTCGTGAGGAGGATTGAGAGCAGCAGGTTGGAAGGGGTGCAGCTGTCACCGGAGTGTACTCTAAAGGTGGTAGCCTATGCAGATGATGTTACGGTGGTCTTGTCAGCGGAGGAGGAGGCAAGTGACATCAACCAACTAGTGACGGATTTTTCTGAGGCGTCTGGTTCAAAGATAAATCAGGACAAGTGTGAAGTTTTCTGGATGGGGGAGGGAGGGAAAGAATTTTCTCTCCCGGACACCCTCCCCAGGCCTAAAGATAGTATCAAAATATTAGGCATCCAATTTGATCACGGAGATTATTCCTTGCTAAATTGGGGAAGAAAGCTAGATGATGTCACCAAGAAGGTCAATTTCTGGAAAGGGTGCAAGTTCTCCCTGAGAGAAAGGGTTGACATTTGCAAAACTTATTTGATACCAATGTTCCTTTACATCAGCTATGTCTGTTTTTTGCCTCAGTCTTTGTGGTCTAGATTATGTTCCGTGTTTTTTCAGATGTTCTGGGGAAACAAGATGAACATAGTCAAGAGAGGAATCACGTACAGATCGAGGGCAGAAGGGGGCCAGGAAATGGTCAATCCTGTAGTCCTTTTTGTAACAACTTTTTTGAAATTGAATGTGGGAGGTCTATTTTTAGACAACCCCCCTCGATGGGTACATGGTTTCATGGAATGGATGTCTCCTTATTCTAGAACATGGATAGATGGTGGTCGGATGGGAAGACCTTGGACCAGGCGAGGTTACCTTCCGATTTACGTGATTCAATCCATAAAGATGATTACCAAGTGGAGTTTGAAGGTGGGTGATGTGAGAGATCTCTCGAGAAAGGAGATGGGGAAGAGGATCTTGCAGACCTACTTTTATGCTCCACTGGCTTTGAGAGATTGCTCAGGGGATGTCTGTTCAGCTGGGTTGAAACTGCTTAATGAGCAGAGGATCCCACTGAAGTTTAGAGACATTGCCTGGCTTTCTTTCCAAGGGAGACTTTACGTTAAAGGGAATATTAAGTTTAGAGGTGCCAATACCCGTGATTGTCCACGTGAGGAATGTCCTGGGGAGGAGGAGACAATGGACCATTTCTTTCTTAAATGTCCCTTCAATGTAAAAATGTATCAAGATGTCTCAGTTGCTCTAGGGATCCCTTGTCTTTCGGGGCTAAGTTACCCGGAGTGGGTCTATGGGGCATTCAAAGGTTATGGGCATTTTGATTTATGCACAATTTATATGATTAGTTTAGCAGTCAGGTATCACACGTGGAATGCACGGTGTCATGTTATATTGAGACAAAAGATCCTCCCTGTTAGGACGGTGGTGGGTCTTATTCTACATGAGGTGAAGGTTATTATGGAAATGGAAAAGGAGAAGCTGGATGCCATCAGCTGGTCTCGCTTGTGGGGCCGGTTGAAACCTCCTTAGTAGGTGGCAAATAGTAGAACCTGGAACATACTGGGACTCTGTTCTTTTTATTTTCACACAAAATAGGGGGAATATGGAATATGAAATAAAAGAATGTTTTACATACATGTTTTGCTAGTACCAGATCCTTCACTTAAAAAATAAATGTAGGTGGAGAAAATGGTTGGGGGGAGTAAATGAAGAGATGAAAGGCGTCTTGTGGGTAAGGGTAATGAATGTGTTCTGTATTAAAGGTGATTGGTATAGTGGTGAAGGTGGAGGAGAGGTATGATAGGAATGAATGTAGTGAGAATGAATGAAGATGGAAGGACGGGAGGATAAGGTAAAAATGATGGTAAGTTTAAAAGTGGAGTGGAAGGAGAGATGTATGGGGAGGTATGAGTATGAGAGGGTATGAGTCAGGGTGGATGTTTTGGAAAAAGAGAAATGGTGGAGCTCAGGATCAGGAGAAAGTACAGAATAGGAAAGTTTATTTTGTATAAGATTGTTAGGAGGTGGAGGTGAAGGTGGGGAAAAAAAAAAGGGTGGGGGGATGGTGGGAAGGTATGGGGATATGGATCAAATTGATGTTTGTAAATTTATGTGAAATTATATTTTATACTGTATATGAAATGGTATATATTTTTGTACAAAAGGTTGCAATCTTCAATAAAGAAGCATTGTCATGGGTTCTATCCCCACCATGTGATATATGTACGGGGCAGTACGGATGGTGTAATGGTTATATTACTGCCTCACAGTACTGAGGTCATGGGTTCTATCCCCACAATGTGTTATATATATGGGGCAGTACGGATGGTGTAATGGTTATAGCATTACTGCCTCACAGCACTGAGGTCATGGGTTCTATTCCCACCATGTGTTATATATACGGGGCAGTACGGACGGTGTAATGGTTACATTACTGCCTCACAGTACTGAGGTCATGGGTTTTATCCCCACCATGCGATATATATACGGGGCAGTACGGATGGTGTAATGGTTAGCATTACTGCCTCACAGCGCTGAGGTGATGGGTTCTATCCCCACCATGTGTTATATATATGGGGCAGTACGGATGGTTTAATGGTTACATTACTGCCTCACAGCGCTGAGGTCATGGGTTCTATCCCCACCATGTGTTATATATACGGGGCAGTATGGATGGTGGAATGGTTAGCATTACTGCCTCACAGCACTGAGGTCATGGGTTCTATCCCCACCATGTGTTATATATATACGGGGCAGTACGGACGGTGTAATGGTTACATTACTGCCTCACAGCGCTGAGGTCATGGGTTCTATTCCCACCATGTGTTATATATACAGGGCAGTGTAATGGTTAGCATTACTGCATCACAGTGCTGAGGTCATGGGTTCTATTCCCACCATGTGTTATATAGATACAGGGCAGCACGGATGGTGTAATGGTTACATTACTGCCTCACAGCGCTGAGGTCATGGGTTTTATCCCCACCATGCGATATATATACGGGGCAGTACGGATGGTGTAATGGTTACATTACCGCCTCACAGCACTGAGGTCATGGGTTCTATCCCCACCATGTGTTATATATACGGGGCAGTACGGATGGTGTAATGGTTACATTACTGCTTCACAGCGCTGACGTCATGGGTTCTATCCCCACCATGTGTTATATATACGGGGCAGTACGGATGGTGTAATGGTTACATTACTGCCTCGCAGCGCTGACGTCATGGGTTCTTTCCCCACCATGTGTTATATATACAAGCAGCACTGACGGTGTAATGGTTACATTACTGCCTCACAGCGCTGAGGTGATGGGTTCTATCCCCACCATGTGTTATATATACGGGGCAGTACGGATAGTTTAATGGTTACATTACTGCCTCTCAGCGCTGAGGTCATGGGTTCTATCCCCACCATGTGTTATATATACGGGGCAGTATGGATGGTGTAATGGTTAGCATTACTGCCTCACAGCACTGAGGTCATGGGTTCTATCCCCACCATGTGTTATATATACAGGGCAGTTTAATGGTTAGCATTACTGCATCACAGTGCTGAGGTCATGGGTTCTATTCCCACCATGTGTTATATATTCGGGGCAGTACGGACGGTGTAATGGTTACATTACTGCCTCACAGCACTGAGGCATGGGTTCTATCCCCACCATGTGTTATATTCAAAAATCTTGTCAAAATTAAAGACTCATATTGCAAAAAAAATGAAAGGTGAAAGAAAAAGCAAAGATTTACCTCAGGCGGAGAAAGGGTTAATTTCAAGCCATCAGCTTCAGGATTCCCTTTCTCCAGCTTATGCAGATGAGTTAATGGAGAGCAGCTGCAAAGGAGGCGGCCTATTCCCTGCAAGTCCAGATCAACTGATGGAAAAAACCAGCAGCATGGAAATGCAGCTGCAGAATGAGAAGCCCATGCAAATGAACTCAGAGGAAAAGAGAGTGCAGCTAACAGCTGAGGTGGAAGGCACTGAAAAGATGAAGCAGGTCCCCCGGGACACAGTAAGTATGAAAGTTGCAAATGTTGTGTCCCGGGGAGACTCTGGTGCAAAGTCTGAAACCAATGAAAAAAACTGTATGATACTGGACAGTGCTCTAACTCCGGCTGTGGGTGCAGGTAAAGGGGAAAGTTTTGTCTACATTGCAGACAGTACTCCCAGCCTTGCAGGGACAGCTGGGGGAGGGGGAAATATGGACAGTGAAAAAATGGATACAAATTGTGCGATGAAGGATGATGGGCAGATGCCCGGACCGAGCAATGTCACTGCTAATGGCCAAAAATGTTTTAAAGGTGTTAAAGAAACGGCTGAGAGTAATAATAATGTTTCTACCAGAAATGTAAAATTGTATGAAGCTGAAAAGTTGGCACAGGGCCAAAAATGTTTAAATAAGGCAAATTTAAAGGCTGATGAGGCACAAATAATGCAAACTGTATATGGGGATGTACTAGTACCTGAAAGAGCTGGGGCTGCTTTCAAGTTGATTGCAGAAAACATCCGTACAAAGAAAGTGCAGGTAAAAGCCGGTGATGGTACTGGAGTTTCTGAGCTTGGAACTCCAGACCCAATTCAAATGCCAGCACCTATATCTTATGCCAATATGATAAAACAAACAAATAAAAGAAATGAAGACAGACAAAGTCAGGTCATGAGCCAGAGTGTAATTCAGAGAAGGAGAAATGTGATACAGTTTAAGTGGGTTAAGTTAGATCCGGTCCCCACAAAAGAAAAATTTCTTAATTTAATCTTTACTCTGGATTGCAGTGCTCATGACCTAACGGCATGTATCCATCCAGAAAGGTCTCAAATTTTTTATCTCAGTTTTGTTTTTATGAGGAAAATGAATGAGGTTGTAGACCAATGGCAAGTAAGAAAATTTGAACAAGCTTATAAGGGCTATGAAATTTTATCAGTGTCAAAACCAGAGAATGTCAGAGCAAGGATATTGGTGAGGGATGAAACTATCCCAGCTGACGACATAAAGTACTGGTTGAGTAGACAATGCATCTGGATAGGGGACATGGTTAAGGTTGGACACACCTTAGGAGTCTGGGGAGGTGCATGGTCTGTGCAGATAAGACTACACCAAGTTGAAGGAAGGACAAAACATCTCCCTTCGGCTGCTTATATCGGGAGAGACCGTATACAGGTGTTCTATCCAGGCCAGCCAAGGACCTGCTTTCGTTGTGGCGAAGAGGGGCATATGAGCAGTGAATGTGGAAACGTAAAATGCTCCCTCTGCAACGAGGCAGGTCACCCCTCGAGGTCGTGTAACATAGTAAAATGTAACTTGTGCGGCCTTGAGGGGCATCCCTACAGTAGATGCCCAGAATCTATGCGCCATATGGATAGAACACCTGGAGCGGGAACAAAGGGGAAATTCAAAAAGGCTACAGTAGAAGAGGAGACTCTGGTAGTTTGGGAAAGGGACAAAGAATCAGAAAGGGAGGAACAGTTTCAGGAAGTGAGGAAGAGGAAAAGTGCCACAAAAAGGAAAGGGGATGAAGAGATAGTGAGCATATCCAACAGGTTTCTAGTTTTTTCTGAAGAAGATGAGGATAGTGAGGAGGAAGTCTATAAGGAAGGGGAGACTTTAGCTCTTAGGAAAGTTGAGAAAGAAGTAGGGAAGAGAAAGAAGAAAAAAGCAAATAAGAAAGGGAAAACGCAAGGGAAGAAAAGTAAGAAGGAGGAAGGAAAGGGGGAGAAAATAGAAAAAGTAGCCTTGGAGGGGAAAGTGGTAAAATTAATTAGTTCAAAAGAGAAAAAGGGAGAAGGGGAGCATGAAACAATACACAGAGAGGTGGTGACAAGGGATGAAGGAGAGCAAGGTGACCCGGAAAGAAACAGAGTAAACTTGCTAAATGTCTCAGACAGGCCTCCTGATCCTGTAAAAAGGAATGATGGTTTGTCTGAGGGTATGGCTGAGGATATGGATGTGTTGGGTGGTGGTGAATGTAAGGATGGTGGTGGGTCTGGTGTAAATAAGTAAAGTTTTTGGTATTGCCCTACATTATGGTTTTTTGCATGGATCCTCACCCCATAAGATGTGCCACAATTAATGTGGCTTCTATACATTCTGAGCGAGCTCGGTTCATGGCTTTTGATTTTTTTAGAACAGCAGAGGTAGACATCTTTTTCCTTCAGGAGACCAGACTGAGGACCCTAGAAGCCTTGCATAAGGCTAAAAGGGAATGGAGTAGGGGGCCCTCATTCTGGTCTCTTGCGGCCGAGCCGTATACTGGGGTGGCGGTACTTTTTTCCGGCATGGTAACCGTGCACAGAATCATAGAAATTGAAGTAGGAAGATGTATGGTTTTGGATGTCACCTTTAGAGGACATGACCTAAGGCTGATCAATATCCATGGTCCACAAAAAGCTTGGGATAGGAAATGTCTTTTTGAGGTGATAAAACCATTCTTATTCGCAGCCCAACAGGTCGTTTTTGGTGGTGATTATAACACTGTTGTAAGAACCAAAGACAGAGGAGGTACCAGAAGCAGTAGGACCTTGGGCTATGATGCAAATTATTTAGTTAGAATGGTTAGAGAGGCTGGTCTGGTGGATGTCCATATTAGGCATACTCCGGACCTCACTGGGTACACTTTTTATAGCGGTCAGAATAAAAGTAGAATAGATAGATTTTTTGTCAAAACAAATTCGAAAACTCTGCCTTCCAAGGTGGAGCCAGTAAAATTTTCAGATCACTGTTTTCTTAATTTTTCATTGAATGCTTCACAGTCCATCCAGAAAGGGAGGGGTCTGTGGAGGCTGAACTCAGAGCTCCTAAAGGAAGAGAGTGTGAAGCAGTCTCTCAGAGGTCTCTTTGAGGATCATGAATCACTGTTGGAGGCAGGATGGAGTAAATCAGAGTGGTGGGAGGAAATGAAAAAGAAGGTCCAAGGTTTTTCAAAAGACTAATTAAAAACAGAGGATTGAAAAAAAAGAGTGCCTACTATGTTCTTAAAAGGAAATTGGATTTCTTGATCTCTGAGGGTGGAGATGGTGGGGAAATCTCCCAGGTGAAGGCTCAGATGAAGGAATTTCAGTATAACCGATTGGCATCTTTGATTCTGGAGAGGGATTATGGTACATACCACTCACCGGATCCCTACCAGAATTGTAGAAAAGCCGTCGAGGCATGAGAAGTCAGTGGCCTATATGATGGAAGGGGTGTGCTTCAGGAGAGGAGGGAAGGCATCCTGGAAGTCATTAGAGCCTATTATTCTGATCTTTTGTATGAGCAAGCACCTATCAGAGAGAGGATGGAGACTTTTCTGAGGGAGACACCAGGTCTGATGGAGCCAGATGGCTCTCTCGAGTGTTTGGACAATACGATTGGAGTAGAGGAAGTTAGGGAAGCAATTGATGGTTTGACATGAAAAAAGTCACCTGGACCAGATGGTCTAACATCGGAGTTCTATAAGGAATTCTCTGATGTATTAGCTCCCCGTCTCACGGATGTGTTCAATGCAAGTTTGGAGGAAGGAAATCTGCCTCCTTCCATGAGACGGTCGGCTCTAATCTTATTGTCCAAAGGAAAAGACCCAGCCCGTATTGAGAATTGGCGCCCCATCGCTCTTCTTAATACGTACAGGAAGATTTTGGCAAAAGTTTTCTTTAACAGAATAATGGAGTTTTCTGAGAGGCTTCTCTCCCCCTCCCAGCACTGTACAGTGAAGGGGCGTAGCACTTTTAGTGCGGTCCTTGGTGTCCGGGAAGCCGTGGAGCGGTGCAGGGCTGGGGGGAAGGAAAATTCCTGCTGGCCTTGGATCAATCTAAAGCTTTTGACCGTGTCAATCATGAGTATCTTTGGAAATTACTTGAAAGGTATGGCTTTCCGTCAAAAATGGTCATTTGGTTAAAGGTTCTTTATAAAGAGGCCGAGAGCTTCCCGCTTGTGAATGGTTGGGTAGGGCCCAAATTTGGGGTAAGCTCGGGTGTGCGTCAGGGTTGCCCCCTGAGCCCTCTTTTATACGTGTTTGCAATTGATCCTTTCGTGAGGAGGATTGAGAGCAGCAGGTTGGAAGGGGTGCAGCTGTCACTGGAGTGTACTCTAAAGGTGGTAGCCTATGCAGATGATGTTACGGTGGTCTTGTCAGCGGAGGAGGAGGCAAGTGACATCAACCAACTAGTGACGGATTTTTCTGAGGCGTCTGGTTCGAAGATAAATCAGGACAAGTGTGAAGTTTTCTGGATGGGGGAGGGAGGGAAAGAATTTTCTCTCCCGGACACCCTCCCCAGGCCTAAAGATAGTATCAAAATATTAGGCATCCAATTTGATCACGGAGATTATTCCTTGCTAAATTGGGGAAGAAAGCTAGATGATGTCACCAAGAAGGTCAATTTCTGGAAAGGGTGCAAGTTCTCCCTGAGAGAAAGGGTTGACATTTGCAAAACTTATTTGATACCAATGTTCCTTTACATCAGCTATGTCTGTTTTTTGCCTCAGTCTTTGTGGTCTAGATTATGTTCCGTGTTTTTTCAGATGTTCTGGGGAAACAAGATGAACATAGTCAAGAGAGGAATCACGTACAGATCGAGGGCAGAAGGGGGCCAGGAAATGGTCAATCCTGTAGTCCTTTTTGTAACAACTTTTTTTAAATTGAATGTGGGAGGTCTATTTTTAGACAACCCCCCTCGATGGGTACATGGTTTCATAGAATGGATGTCTCCTTATTCTAGAACATGGATAGATGGTGGTCGGATGGGAAGACCTTGGACCAGGCGAGGTTACCTTCCGATTTACATGATTCAATCCATAAAGATGATTACCAAGTGGAGTTTGAAGGTGGGTGATGTGAGAGATCTCTCGAGAAAGGAGATGGGGAAGAGGATCTTGCAGACCTACTTTTATGCTCCACTGGCTTTGAGAGATTGCTCAGGGGATGTCTGTTCAGCTGGGTTGAAACTGCTTAATGAGCAGAGGATCCCACTGAAGTTTAGAGACATTGCCTGGCTTTCTTTCCAAGGGAGACTTTACGTTAAAGGGAATATTAAGTTTAGAGGTGCCAATACCCGTGATTGTCCACGTGAGGAATGTCCTGGGGAGGAGGAGACAATGGACCATTTCTTTCTTAAATGTCCCTTCAATGTAAAAATGTATCAAGATGTCTCAGTTGCTCTAGGGATCCCTTGTCTTTCGGGGCTAAGTTACCCGGAGTGGGTCTATGGGGCATTCAAAGGTTATGGGCATTTTGATTTATGCACAATTTATATGATTAGTTTAGCAGTCAGGTATCACACGTGGAATGCACAGTGTCATGTTATATTGAGACAAAAGATCCTCCCTGTTAGGACGGTGGTGGGTCTTATTCTACATGAGGTGAAGGTAATTATGGAAATGGAAAAGGAGAAGCTGGATGCCATCAGCTGGTCTCGCTTGTGGGGCCGGTTGAAACCTCCTTAGTAGGTGGCAAATAGTAGAACCTGGAACATACTGGGACTCTGTTCTTTTTATTTTCACACAAAATAGGGGGAATATGGAATATGAAATAAAAGAATGTTTTACATACATGTTTTGCTAGTACCAGATCCTTCACTTAAAAAATAAATGTAGGTGGAGAAAATGGTTGGGGGGAGTAAATGAAGAGATGAAAGGCGTCTTGTGGGTAAGGGTAATGAATGTGTTCTGTATTAAAGGTGATTGGTATAGTGGTGAAGGTGGAGGAGAGGTATGATAGGAATGAATGTAGTGAGAATGAATGAAGATGGAAGGACGGGAGGATAAGGTAAAAATTATGGTAAGTTTAAAAGTGGAGTGGAAGGAGAGATGTATGGGGAGGTATGAGTATGAGAGGGTATGAGTCAGGGTGGATGTTTTGGAAAAAGAGAAATGGTGGAGCTCAGGATCAGGAGAAAGTACAGAATAGGAAAGTTTATTTTGTATAAGATTGTTAGGAGGTGGAGGTGAAGGTGGGGAAAAAAAAAAAAAGGGGTGGGGGGATGGTGGGAAGGTATGGGGATATGGATCAAATTGATGTTTGTAAATTTATGTGAAATTATATTTTATACTGTATATGAAATGGTATATATTTTTGTACAAAAGGTTGCAATCTTCAATAAAGAAGCATTGTCATGGGTTCTATCCCCACCATGTGTTATATATACGGGGCAGTACGGATGGTGTAATGGTTATATTACTGCCTCACAGTACTGAGGTCATGGGTTCTATCCCCACCATGTGTTATATATATGGGGCAGTACGGATGGTGTAATGGTTATAGCATTACTGCCTCACAGCACTGAGGTCATGGGTTCTATTCCCACCATGTGTTATATATACGGGGCAGTACGGACGGTGTAATGGTTACATTACTGCCTCACAGCGCTGAGGTCATGGGTTCTATTCCCACCATGTGTTATATATACGGGGCAGTACGGACGGTGTAATGGTTACATTACTGCCTCACAGCGCTGAGGTCATGGGTTCTATCCCCACCATGTGTTATATATATGGGGTAGTACGGATGGTTTAATGGTTACATTACTGCCTCACAGCACTGAGGTCATGGGTTCTATCCCCACCATGTGTTATATATACGGGGCAGTACGGATGGTGTAATGGTTAGCATTACTGCCTCACAGCGCTGAGGTGATGGGTTCTATCCCCACCATGTGTTATATATATGGGGCAGTACGGATGGTTTAATGGTTACATTACTGCCTCACAGCGCTGAGGTCATGGGTTCTATCCCCACCATGTGTTATATATACGGGGCAGTATGGATGGTGTAATGGTTAGCATTACTGCCTCACAGCACTGAGGTCATGGGTTCTATCCCCACCATGTGTTATATATACAGGGCAGTTCGGATGGTGTAATGGTTAGCATTACTGCCTCACAGCACTGAGGTCATGGGTTTTATCCCCACCACGTGTTATATATACAGGGCAGTACGGATGGTGTAATGGTTACATTACTGCCTCACAGCGCTGAGGTCATGGGTTCTATCCCCGCCATGTGTTATATATACGGGGCAGTACGGACGGTGTAATGGTTACATTACTGCCTCACAGCTCTGAGGTGATCTGCAAGGAGGGTGTGTGTTGCAGGTGCTCCAGAGAAGGTAGAGACTCAGACTTTTGCAGTAGCTCCTCCTCTGGGAATCCCCAAGCCAGGGGACCCTGGTGGGGGAAGCTTGCAGGCAAGGGCCTGCTGTACCTTTCTATGGTACGTGGAGGAGGCCGTGCAGTTGAGAGCCGGTCCAAGAGGAAGAACATCCCTGCTGTTGCAACACCTGCAGCAGGAGCCTCAGACAAAGATACAGTGAGTACAATGGAAAATGTCCCCCCGGATGAATCCGGAGGTACCCCTGTGGCAAGCCAGCCACGGGGGGAAATGATGGAAGAACCCGGCGGGGATGCAAACGCCGGTGGTGACATAGCAGTCGCTGCGGGGGGACCTGGTGAAATGGTGTCAGAAGAGTCTGAGGAAGAAATGCAGTCTGAGGATGAAGACTTAAGTGCAGAAGAAGATAATGCTTTTGAGAAAATGGGTCTGGAGGAATTAAATAAAGAGGCGAAAAAAGTTTACCAAAGAGTCTATAAAGCAAAGAAAAAGAGAAATTCTTGCCTTTCATGGGAGCGCCATGTATGGAGAGATAAGATTGTTACAAATTCAAAAATATTGTCAAAATTAAAGACTCATATTGCAAAAAAATTGAAAGGTGAAAGAAAAAGCAAAGATTTACCTCAGGCGGAGAAAGGGTTAATTGCAAGCCAGGAGCTTCAGGATTCCCTTGCTCCAGCTGATGCAGATGAGTTAATGGAGAGCAGCTGCAAAGGAGGCGGCCTATTCCCTGCAAGTCCAGATCAGCTGATGGAAAAAACCAGCAGCATGGAGATGCAGCTGCAGATTGAGAAGCCCATGCAAATGAACTCAGAGGAAAAGAGAGTGCAGCTAACAGCTGAGGTGGAAGGCACTGAAAAGATGAAGCAGGTCCCCCGGGACACAGTAAGTATGAAAGTTGCAAATGTTGTGTCCCGGGGAGACTCTGGTGCAAAGTCTGAAACCAATGAAAAAAACTGTATGATACGGGACAGTGCTCTAACTCCGGCTGTGGGTGCAGGTAAAGGGGAAAGTTTTGTCTACATTGCAGACAGTACTCCCAACCTTGCAGGGACAGCTGGGGGAGGGGGAAATATGGACAGTGAAAAAATGGATACAAATTGTGCGATGAAGGATGATGGGCAGATGCCCGGACCGAGCAATGTCACTGCTAATGCCCAAAAATGTTTTAAAGGTGTTAAAGAAACGGCTGAGAGTAATAATAATGTTTCTACCAGAAATGTAAAATTGTGTGAAGCTGAAAAGTTGGCACAGGGCCAAAAATGTTTAAATAAGGCAAATTTAAAGGCTGATGAGGCACAAATAATGCAAACTGTATATGGGGATGTACTAGTACCTGAAAGAGCTGGGGCTGCTTTCAAGTTGATTGCAGAAAACATCCGTACAAAGAAAGTGCAGGTAAAAGCCGGTGATGGTACTGGAGTTTCTGAGCTTGGAACTCCAGACCCAATTCAAATGCCAGCACCTATATCTTATGCCAATATGATAAAACAAACAAATAAAAGAAATGAAGACAGACAAAGTCAGGTCATGAGCCAGAGTGTCATTCAGAGAAGGAGAAATGTGATACAGTTTAAGTGGGTTCAGTCAGATCCGGTCCCCACAAAAGAAAAATTTCTTAATTTAATCTTTACTCTGGATTGCAGTGCTCATGACCTAACGGCATGTATTCATCCAGAAAGGTCTCAAATTTTTGATCTCAGTTTTGTTTTTATGAGGAAAATGAATGAGGTTGTAGACCAATGGCAAGTAAGAAAATTTGAAGAAGCTTATAAGGGCTATGAAATTGTATCAGTGTCAAAACCAGAGAATGTCAGAGCAAGGATATTGGTGAGGGATGAAACTATCCCAGCTGACGACATAAAGTACTGGTTGAGTAGACAATGCATCTGGATAGGGGACATGGTTAAGGTTGGACACACCTTAGGAGTCTGGGGAGGTGCATGGTCTGTGCAGATAAGATTACACCAAGTTGAAGGAAGGACAAAACATCTCCCTTCGGCTGCTTATATCGGGAGAGACCGTATACAGGTGTTCTATCCAGGCCAGCCAAGGACCTGCTTTCGTTGTGGCGAAGAGGGGCATATGAGCAGTGAATGTGGAAACGTAAAATGCTCCCTCTGCAACGAGGCAGGTCACCCCTCGAGGTCGTGTAACATAGTAAAATGTAACTTGTGCGGCCTTGAGGGGCATCCCTACAGTAGATGCCCAGAATCTATGCGCCATATGGATAGAACACCTGGAGCGGGAACAAAGGGGAAATTCAAAAAGGCTACAGTAGAAGAGGAGACTCTGGTAGTTTGGGAAAGAGACAAAGATTCAGAAAGGGAGGAACAGTTTCAGGAAGTGAGGAAGAGGAAAAGTGCCACAAAAAGGAAAGGGGATGAAGAGATAGTGAGCATATCCAACAGGTTTCTAGTTTTTTCCGAAGAAGATGAGGATAGTGAGGAGGAGGAGGAGGAGGAGGAAGTCTATAAGGAAGGGGAGACTTTAGCTCTTAGGAAAGTTGAGAAAGAAGTAGGGAAGAGAAAGAAGAAAAAAGCAAATAAGAAAGGGAAAACGCAAGGGAAGAAAAGTAAGAAGGAGGAAGGAAAGGGGGAGAAAATAGAAAAAGTAGCCTTGGAGACAGGGAAAGTGGTAAAATTAATTAGTTCAAAAGAGAAAAAGGGAGAAGGGGAGCATGAAACAATACACAGAGAGGTGGTGACAAGGGATGAAGGAGAGCAAGGTGACCCGGAAAGAAACAGAGTCAACTTGCTAAATGTCTCAGACAGGCCTCCTGATCCTGTAAAAAGGAATGATGGTTTGTCTGAGGGTATGGCTGAGGATATGGATGTGTTGGGTGGTGGTGAATGTAAGGATGGTGGTGGGTCTGGTGTAAATAAGTAAAGGATTTGGTATTGCCCTACACTATGTTTTTTTGCATGGATCCTCACCCCATAAGATGTGCCACAATTAATGTGGCTTCTATACATTCTGAGCGAGCTCGGTTCATGGCTTTTGATTTTTTTAGAACAGCAGAGGTAGACATCTTTTTCCTCCAGGAGACCAGACTGAGGACCCTAGAAGCCTTGCATAAGGCTAAAAGGGAATGGAGTAGGGGGCCCTCATTCTGGTCTCTTGCGGCCGAGCCGTATACTGGGGTGGCGGTACTTTTTTCCGACATGGTAACCGTGCACAGAATCATAGAAATTGAAGTAGGAAGATGTATGGTTTTGGATGTCACCTTTAGAGGACATGACCTAAGGCTGATCAATATCTATGGTCCCCAAAAAGCTTGGGATAGGAAATGTCTTTTTGAGGTGATAAAACCATTCTTATTCACAGCCCAACAGGTCGTTTTTGGTGGTGATTATAACACTGTTGTAAGAACCAAAGACAGAGGAGGTACCAGAAGCAGTAGGACCTTGGGCTATGATGCAAATTATTTAGTTAGAATGGTTAGAGAGGCTGGTCTGGTGGATGTCCATATTAGGCATACTCCGGACCTCACTGGGTACACTTTTTATAGCGGTCAGAATAAAAGTAGAATAGATAGATTTTTTGTCAAAACAAATTCGAAAACTCTGCCTTCCAAGGTGGAGCCAGTAGAATTTTCAGATCACTGCTTTCTTAGTTTTTCATTGAATGCTTCACAGTCCATCCAGAAAGGGAGGGGTCTGTGGAGGCTGAACTCAGAGCTCCTAAAGGAAGAGAGTGTGAAGCAGTCTCTCAGAGGTCTCTTTGAGGATCATGAATCACTGTTGGAGGCAGGATGGAGTAAATCAGAGTGGTGGGAGGAAATGAAAAAGAAGGTCCAAGGTTTTTTCAAAAGACTGATTAAAAACAGAGGATTGAAAAAAAAGAGTGCCTACTATGTTCTTAAAAGGAAATTGGATTTCTTGATCTCTGAGGGTGGAGATGGTGGGGAAATCTCCCAGGTGAAGGCTCAGATGAAGGAATTTCAGTATAACCGATTGGCATCTTTGATTCTGGAGAGGGATTATGGTACATACCACTCACCGGATCCCTACCAGAATTGTAGAAAAGCCGTCGAGGCAAGAGAAGTCAGTGGCCTATATGATGGAAGGGGTGTGCTTCAGGAGAGGAGGGAAGGCATCCTGGAAGTCATTAGAGCCTATTATTCTGATCTCTTGTCTGAGCAAGCACCTATCAGAGAGAAGATGGAGACTTTTCTGAGGGAGACACCAGGTCTGATGGAGCCAGATGGCTCTCTTGAGTGTTTGGACAATAAGATTGGAGTAGAGGAAGTTAGGGAAGCAATTGATGGTTTGACATCAAAAAAGTCACCTGGACCGGATGGTCTAACATCGGAGTTCTATAAGGAATTCTCTGATGTATTAGCTCCCCGTCTCACGGATGTGTTCAATGCAAGTTTGGAGGAAGGAAATCTGCCTCCTTCCATGAGACGGTCGGCTCTAATCTTATTGTCCAAAGGAAAAGACCCAGCCCGTATTGAGAATTGGCGCCCCATCGCTCTTCTTAATACGGACAGGAAGATTTTGGCAAAAGTTTTCTTTAACAGAATAATGGAGTTTTCTGAGAGGCTTCTCTCCCCCTCCCAGCACTGTACAGTGAAGGGGCGTAGCACTTTTAGTGCGGTCCTTGGTGTCCGGGAAGCCGTGGAGCGGTGCAGGGCTGGGGGGGAAGGAAAATTCCTGCTGGCCTTGGATCAATCTAAAGCTTTTGACCGTGTCAATCATGAGTATCTTTGGAAATTACTTGAAAGGTATGGCTTTCCGTCAAAAATGGTCAATTGGTTAAAGGTTCTTTATAAAGAGGCCGAGAGCTTCCCGCTTGTGAATGGTTGGGTAGGGCCCAAATTTGGGGTAAGCTCGGGTGTGCGTCAGGGTTGCCCCCTGAGCCCTCTTTTATACGTGTTTGCAATTGATCCTTTCGTGAGGAGGATTGAGAGCAGCAGGTTGGAAGGGGTGCAGCTGTCACCGGAGTGTACTCTAAAGGTGGTAGCCTATGCAGATGATGTTACGGTGGTCTTGTCAGCGGAGGAGGAGGCAAGTGACATCAACCAACTAGTGACTGATTTTTCTAAGGCGTCTGGTTCGAAGATAAATCAGGACAAGTGTGAAGTTTTCTGGATGGGGGAGGGAGGGAAAGAATTTTCTCTCCCGGACACCCTCCCCAGGCCTAAAGATAGTATCAAAATATTAGGCATCCAATTTGATCACGGAGATTATTCCTTGCTAAATTGGGGAAGAAAGCTAGATGATGTCACCAAGAAGGTCAATTTCTGGAAAGGGTGCAAGTTCTCCCTGAGAGAAAGGGTTGACATTTGCAAAACTTATTTGATACCAATGTTCCTTTACATCAGCTATGTCTGTTTTTTGCCTCAGTCTTTGTGGTCTAGATTATGTTCCGTGTTTTTTCAGATGTTCTGGGGAAACAAGATGAACATAGTCAAGAGAGGAATCACGTACAGATCGAGGGCAGAAGGGGGCCAGGAAATGGTCAATCCTGTAGTCCTTTTTGTAACAACTTTTTTGAAATTGAATGTGGGAGGTCTATTTTTAGACAACCCCCCTCGATGGGTACATGGTTTCATGGAATGGATGTCTCCTTATTCTAGAACATGGATAGATGGTGGTCGGATGGGAAGACCTTGGACCAGGCGAGGTTACCTTCCGATTTACGTGATTCAATCCATAAAGATGATTACCAAGTGGAGTTTGAAGGTGGGTGATGTGAGAGATCTCTCGAGAAAGGAGATGGGGAAGAGGATCTTGCAGACCTACTTTTATGCTCCACTGGCTTTGAGAGATTGCCCAGGGGATGTCTGTTCAGCTGGGTTGAAACTGCTTAATGAGCAGAGGATCCCACTGAAGTTTAGAGACATTGCCTGGCTTTCTTTCCAAGGGAGACTTTACGTTAAAGGGAATATTAAGTTTAGAGGTGCCAATACCCGTGATTGTCCACGTGAGGAATGTCCTGGGGAGGAGGAGACAATGGACCATTTCTTTCTTAAATGTCCCTTCAATGTAAACATTTATCAAGATGTCTCAGTTGCTCTAGGGATCCCTTGTCTTTCGGGGCTAAGTTACCCGGAGTGGGTCTATGGGGCATTCAAAGGTTATGGGAATTTTGATTTATGCACAATTTATATGATTAGTTTAGCAGTCAGGTATCACACGTGGAATGCACGGTGTCATGTTATATTGAGACAAAAGATCCTCCCTGTTAGGACGGTGGTGGGTCTTATTCTACATGAGGTGAAGGTAATGATGGAAATGGAAAAGGAGAAGCTGGATGCCATCAGCTGGTCTCGCTTGTGGGGCCGGTTGAAACCTCCTTAGTAGGTGGCAAATAGTAGAACCTGGAACATACTGGGACTCTGTTCTTTTTATTTTCACACAAAATAGGGGGAATATGGAATATGAAATAAAAGAATGTTTTACATACATGTTTTGCTAGTACCAGATCCTTCACTTAAAAAATAAATGTAGGTGGAGAAAATGGTTGGGGGGAGTAAATGAAGAGATGAAAGGCGTCTTGTGGGTAAGGGTAATGAATGTGTTCTGTATTAAAGGTGATGGGTATAGTGGTGAAGGTGGAGGAGAGGTATGATAGGAATGAATGTAGTGAGAATGAATGAAGATGGAAGGACGGGAGGATAAGGTAAAAATGATGGTAAGTTTAAAAGTGGAGTGGAAGGAGAGATGTATGGGGAGGTATGAGTATGAGAGGGTATAAGTCAGGGTGGATGTTTTGGAGAAGGAGAAATGGTGGAGCTCAGGATCAGGAGAAAGTACAGAATAGGAAAGTTTATTTTGTATAAGATTGTTAGGTGGTGAAGGTGGGAAAAAAAAAAAAAAAAAAAAAAAAAAAGGGGTGGGGGGATGGTGGGAAGGTATGGGGATATGGATCAAATTGATGTTTGTAAATTTATGTGAAATTATATTTTATACTGTATATGAAATGGTATATATTTTTGTACAAAAGGTTGCAATCTTCAATAAAGAAGCATTGTCATGGGTTCTATCCCCACCATGTGTTATATACGGGGCAGTACGGATGGTGTAATGGTTAGCCTTACTGCCTCACAGCACTGAGGTTATGGGTTCTATCCCCACCATGTGTTATATATACGGGGCAGTACGGATGGTGTAATGGTTAGCATTACTGCCTCACAGCACTGAGGTTATGGGTTCTATCCCCACCATGTGTTATATATACGGGGCAGTTCGGACGGTGTATTGGTTACATTACTGCCTCACAGTGCTGTGGTCATGGGTTCTATTCCCCTCAGTGTTATATATACAGGGCAGTACGGATGGTGTAATGGTTAGCATTACTGCCTCACAGCACTGAGGTCATGGGTTCTATCCCCACCATGTGTTATATATACGGGGCAGTACGGATGGTGTAATGGTTACATTACTGCTTCACAGCGCTGAGGTCATGGGTTCTATCCCCACCATGTGTTATATATATAGGGCAGTACGGACGGTGTAATGGTTATAGCATTACTTCCTCACAGTGCTGAGGTCATGGGTTCTATCCCCACCATGTGTTATATATACGGGGCAGTACGGATGGTGTAATGGTTATAGCATTACTTCCTCACAGTGCTAAGGTCATGGGTTCTATCCCCACCATGTGTTATATATACGGGGCAGCACGGATGGTGTAATGGTTAGCATTACTGCCTCACAGTGCTGAGGTCATGGGTTCAATCCCTACCATGGCTCTAACTGTGTGGAGTTTGTATATTCTCACCGTGCTTGCGTGGGTTTCCTCCGGGTGTTCCGGTTTCCTCCCACAATCCGAAAATATACTGGTAAGTTATTTGACTTCCAATAAAAAAATAAACATAAATTAACCCTAGAATGTCTGTGTGTGCGTGAACATGTGGTAGGGAATATAGATTGTAAGCTCCACTGGGGCAGGGACTGATGGGAATGTTAAATTATTCTCTGTAAAGCGCTGCGGAATATGTGTGCGCTATATAAGAAACTGTTAATAAATAAATAACAACTACCCTTTGTATCCTCTCCTGCTGCCCTCTTGTGGCAGCCTCAATAATTACACCTCATCACAATCACTGCTCCTTAGGACAGTGGTTCCCATACTTTTTTAAACCACAGCACCCGGAAGCACCCCAAAAATGTGGAAAAAATTAAATAAAATTGCGTAGATGTCATCCTGAGGGTCAGTTATGTGGCGAGGGACAGGATTTGCTGTTTTTCCTCAGATTTTAGTCTATTACACTGACCATATATCATTTTAATTGGTCCTGGACCACCAACCAGAGGCACCCCTGCAAGTTTCCTGAGCAGACTTGCCTACCCTCCTGGATAGGCCGGGAGGCTCCCGAAAATTGGATCCACCGTCCGGCCCCCCGGGAAGGTAGGCAAGTCTCCCACTTGCTTACTAGAACCCCTGCACCCCACCAACTTTTTTTTGAAGGGGGAGGGGGGGGGCAGTTGGGAGTCCCCCCAATCTGACAGAATAGAAACAAGCTCACGCAGTGGCCGAAAACGTGGTACTACCTAATTTGCATAAGTGAGCATCCTCATTTGCATACACCACGCCCCCTTTTCTGGCTTCGCTGCACGAGTGTCCCTATTCTTCAACTGAAAAAGTTGGGAGGTATGCCTTCACTGGCGACTAAAATCCCAAAATTCACGGGTCCACAAGAGGGGCGTGGCTAATATGCCGCAATTAGCGTAAATTTGCGTCATTTATGTCTCGCCCGTATCCACGTTCCCACGAATCACGGCATTTGTAGGACATGAGGGCGGAGCTTAATGACATTACCCTCATCCCCGACCCCTCAACATGTTGCCTTTCTGGGCTTCTCACGGAGAGACAAAAGTAGGCAAGTATGGTCCTGAGGCCCCTGCAAGTGGGTTACTGTTACTTGTTGTAATATCGGTAAATAATTGCTGATTTATTTAAAAAAATAAATCTCATAACATTATAGATATCTTTCTGTGATGATAAGCGCCAGAAATATAGATACTTGTAATACCGTGTACTGTTATTAGTGAAACCATGTACTGCTACTAGTGACATTATGTACCGTTACTAGTGATACCATGTACCGTTACTAGTGATACCAAAGTACCGATACTAGAGATACTGTGTACTGTTATTAGTGATACTGTGTACTGTTATTAATGTCACTGTGTACCGTTACTAGTGATACCATGTCCGTTACGGGATGCAGTTAAGATCCCGGCGGTCGGGATCCCGGCGTTCAGAATCCCGACGCCGGAATCCCGGCCGCCGAAATGCCGACACTTTCTCCCTCCTGGGGTGTCCACGACACCCCTGGAGGGAGAATAAAATAGCGTGCCGAGCGTAGCACCCCCTTGTCGGCATTTCGGCTGTCGGGATTCCGGCGTCGGGATTCTGAACGCCGGGATCCCGACCACCGGGATTCAATACTGAATCCGTCCGTTACTAGTGATACCATGTACTGTTATTAATGACACATTGTATTGTTACTAGTGATACCATGTACCTACTAGTGATACCATGTCCGTTACTAGTGATACCATGTACTGTTATTAATGGCACAGTGTATCGTTACTAGTGATACCATGTACCTACTAGTGATACCATGTCCGTTACTAGTGATACCATGTACTATTATTAAGGACACAGTGTATCGTTACTAGTGATACCATGTACCGTTACTAGTGATACCATGTACCGTTACTAGTGATACTGTGTACCGTTACTAGAGATACTGTGTACTGTTATTAGTGATACTGTGTACTGTTATTAATGTCACTGTGTACCGTTACTAGTGATACCATGTACCGTTACTAGTGATACCATGTACTGTTACTAGTGATACCATGTACCGTTACTAGTGATACCAAGTACCCTTACTAGAGAAACTGTGTACTGTTATTAGTGATACTGTGTACTGTTATTAGTGATACTGTGTACTGTTATTAATGTCACTGTGTACCGTTACTAGTGATACCGTGTACTGTTACTAGTGATACCATGTACTGCTACTAGTGACATTATGTACCGTTACTAGTGATACCATGTACCCTTACTAGAGAAACTGTGTACTGTTATTAGTGATACTGTGTACTGTTATTAGTGATACTGTGTACTGTTATTAGTGATACTGTGTACTGTTATTAGTGATACTGTGTACTGTTATTAGTGATACTGTGTACTGTTATTAATGTCACTGTGTACCGTTACTAGTGATACCAAGTACCCTTACTAGAGAAACTGTGTACTGTTATTAGTGATACTGTGTACTGTTATTAATGATACTGTGTACTGTTATTAGTGATACTGTGTACTGTTATTAGTGATACTGTGTACTGTTATTAATGTCACTGTGTACCGTTACTAGTGATACCAAGTACCCTTACTAGAGAAACTGTGTACTGTTATTAGTGATACTGTGTACTGTTATTAGTGATACTGTGTACTGTTATTAGTGATACTGTGTACTGTTATTAGTGATACTGTGTACTGTTATTAATGTCACTGTGTACCGTTACTAGTGATACCGTGTACTGTTACTAGTGATACCATGTACTGCTACTAGTGACATTATGTACCGTTACTAGTGATACCATGTACCCTTACTAGAGAAACTGTGTACTGTTATTAGTGATACTGTGTACTGTTATTAGTGATACTGTGTACTGTTATTAGTGATACTGTGTGCTGTTATTAGTGATACTGTGTACTGTTACTAGTGATACCATGTACTGTTATTAATGACACATTGTATCGTTACTAATGATACCTTGTACTGTTATTAATGACACATAGGGTGACATTCTATGCGTTGAGATAAATGCGCATGTTTTTTTAGCGCACCACATCGCCGCAAATCGCACTTTTTCAAATCGCACTTTTCTGTCAAAATTCGCATATTTAATGTGATGCGTTTTGGAGGCTGAAAAGTGGGAAGTGGTGAGATTTGCGGCGAATTGGTGCGCTGTCTTTAGTCCTGAAAATGTGAGATTTTCATGTCTGAAAATCGCACGTTTGCAGGAAAGCGCAAAGTTTAAAAAAAAAAAACGAGCGCGGGGTCCCCCGCCAGAGCATAACCAGCCCCGGGCTCATTGAGCCGGTGCTGGTGACATAAAATCAGGGTCCCCGACAAATCGGGGTCCCCTTGATTTCATGAAACCAGCACCAGGCTCAAGGTCCGGCGCTGGTTCCCAAAATACGGGGGACAAAATGACTAGGGGTCCCCCGTATTTTAAGAACCAGCACCGGACCCAACCAGACAGCAGGGTAATGTAGGAGCCGGATTGGAGGCAAAGCCTGGGGGTAGGCTCCCCTGACAGGGTTTGTAGGGAGCTGACTAGCTGGACAGTCATAGAAGGGGTGTCTAAGGAGAGGGTCATAGGGAGAGGGGCTTAACGGGGTGTAGTAAGGGTATATAAGCAGAGTGCAGGCAGGAAATAGGGGTCACTGGGAGATTTTTCTGAACAGCTAAGCAGCACTGCATCTCCCATGGCTTCCCCAAACGCTGATGCTGAGGTATCTGAAGCGCTGGCTGCCCTCAGGGAGGCAGCAGGCACCAGAGGGACAGAGTGGCTGCAGCAGCAGATGTCAGGTCTGCTGGGGGGACTGGGAGCAGCAACGCAGGAGGCTGCTCCAGCGGGCGCACGGCCTCGGAGGTCCAGGCCTCCGGAGCGCTTCAGCCCATCCGTGTCCCCCAGGGTTCAGCGCCGTTCTAGGAGCCCCGTCAGGGACCCTCCAGGCCAGGCTGCGGGCCGGGCACCTTCCGCCCGCAGGACCAGGTCTGGGAGGAATCCAACATGCAGGCGGAACCCTCCGCGCGGAGGGAACCCCCCCCACGTGCAAGAAGATCCGGCGTCACGTGGGTCTGGACCTGGAGCGGCGGGGCATGCGGGGCATGCTGCTGCCCAGCGCGGGGTGAGTCGTGCCAGGGGGGCAGAAGTACAGGCTGCGGACCGCAGGCCTGGTACACGGAGCGAGAGACGCACAGCTGGCTCCGCCTCCAATGCGGTCACGCCGGCTGGTGCTATACCTGAAGGTCGGGAGGACAGGAGAAGAGAGATGGCAGCGTCAGCAGACGATGGAGAGATACCTGGTCCTTCTTCATCTGGGACCCGTCAGGACACTGGACCTGCGGCTGCTGGGTTCACAGCCCCCAGGCAGCCTGGTGAGTCTGTCTCTATGTCTATTAATGCTTTAGCACAAAGTCAGGGGGGGGGGAGGGTTAGCCCCCCAGGGGGAAATGAGTAGGGGCTTTACCGAATTATTGAGTGGTTTTGCAGATTGGCTGGTGGGTTTGCGGCAGGGGGCGGGGCCGGCCCCGGCGGCAGCATGGGCACCGCAGAATTCGGGCACACCAGCTAGCATTAGTGTGCCGGTCAGTAATAGTGTGCCTGTTAGCAGTGGGGTGACGGTTAGCAGTGGGGTGCCGGTTAGCAGTGGGGTGCCGGGGAGCAGCGTGGTGCTGGTATCCGGCGGGGAGCAAAGCAGCAGCAGGGCAGGGGCTGAAGGGGGCAGTGTGGTGACGCAGGATGAGAGTGGGAGGCTTAGTGACACTGCGAAAGGGGAGGTGTATGTATGTTTTGAGGGGCCATTGGGGGCCCACCTGAAGCAGGAGGTGAGGGAGAAGATTTGGAAAGGGGAATATGTGGATATATTTTCATTACTACCCTTAGAGCGTTTTAACCTGGATAGGCCCCGCAAGGAGGAGAAAAAGGAGGAGGAGGAACGGCGGCGGTATCGGCTGATACCGCGGTCATTCACAAATTGGTTACAGGCATTTGCTATTTTAGCTAGTGTGATTGGGGAGAAGGCACCTGACAATTGTTCAGGCTTATTCTGTTACATGGATGCGATAGGAGAGGCATACCGTGTGTACGGGGGCATGGCCTGGCTCAGGTATGATGAGCAGTTTAGGCAGAGGAAGGCGGTTCGCCCCAACATTCGTTGGGATCATAAGGATATTGCTTTATGGTTAAAGGTAACGGCCCCCATAAAAAGTGGGCAGCCCTTTCGTGGGGATGGGGGGGGGGCGAGAGAGGCCACAAGCGGGACGGCCATGCAGAAGGGACTCTGCTTTGCCTTCAACGACGGGTCATGCCGGTTTGGAGCAAAATGCAAATTCAAGCATGAATGTTGATCATGTGGAGGGAACCATGGGGCAAATAAATGCTTCAGAGGGAAGTCCCGAGACAGTAGTTCAAAAGGGGGCGACACCAGTTCGGCTGGAAAGGATGCTGGGTTATCTGCGTAGGTATCCTGACCAGCGGACAGCCGCCTTGTTGGAGGAGGGGTTTAGGGAAGGTTTTAAGATACCTTCTGACGTGCAGGTGTCAGGAAGTTTTAGGAGGAATTTGAAGTCTGCTAGGGAGCATCCTGAAGTGGTGCAGGAAAAACTGTTTAAGGAGGTGCAGCTGGGTCGTATGGCTGGACCGTTTAGGGCGGCACCGTGGCCAGATTTGATAGTCTCTCCGTTGGGGGTGGTGCCAAAAAAGGAGGCGAACAAGTTTCGTCTGATACACCATTTATCCTTCCCAAAAAGGGGGGCGGTCAATGATGGCATTGACCCCGACATCTGCTCGGTGGTTTATACATCCTTTGATGCGGCCGTTAAGTGGGTGAAGCGGTTTGGGAAAGGGGCCATGTTGGCAAAGACTGATATTGAATCGGCATTCCGGTTGCTGCCTGTTCATCCAACCAGTTTGCGCTTGTTGGGATGTTGTTGGGATGGGGAGTTTTTTGTTGATCGTTGTTTACCGATGGGGTGCTCCTTGTCGTGTGCTTATTTTGAGGCCTTTAGTTCCTTTTTGGAGTGGGTGGTTAAGGATGTCTCTGGGTGCAGTTCAGTTATTCATTACCTAGATGATTTTTTATGTATTGGTCCCGGGGGGACCGGTGTATGTGATTTATTGTTGAGGACTGTTGAAAGGGTGTCGGCAGACTTTGGGGTCCCGATTGCTCCGGGAAAGACGGAGGGCCCTGCGACTGTGATCAGTTTTTTGGGTATTGTCATTGATACTGTGAATATGGAGTGTCGCTTGCCTGAAGAAAAGTTACTGGGTTTGAAGGCCGAGGTAGGGAGGGCGTTGCTGTTGAAGAAAATCAGATTGAGGGAATTACAGTCCTTGCTGGGTAAGTTGAATTTTGCGTGTCGCATTATGCCGATGGGCCGCATTTTCAGCAGGAGGCTGGCAGCAGCGACAGCAGGGGTGGTTCTTCCTCATCATTTTGTCAGATTAGGT
The DNA here is from genome assembly GCF_055691185.1 of Crinia signifera. Taxonomy (NCBI): domain Eukaryota; kingdom Metazoa; phylum Chordata; class Amphibia; order Anura; family Myobatrachidae; genus Crinia; species Crinia signifera. The sequence goes on along the minus strand of NC_139220.1, from coordinate 3,453,242 downwards.
AGAGAGTTGAAAGGGGACTTGTGGGTGTGGGCATCTTTTCTGGAAACCTTTAATGGCAGGGCGTTGTGGATGTCAGACACGTGCGTGGCTACAGAGCTAGACCTTTTCACAGACGCCGCTGGGAGTGGCGGTTTTGGGGCTTATTGCCAGGGACATTGGTGTGTGGGCCGGTGGCCGGAGTCTTGGGTGCAGAGAGGCTTGGTTAAAAATTTAGCATTGTTGGAATTGTTTCCTATTTTGGTTGCAGTTGTTGTTTGGGGTGAGCTGTTCCGCGATAGGAAGATTTGTTTTTACTGCGATAATTTGGGGGTGGTCATGGCTATTAATCAATTGTCGGCATCTTCACCTCCGGTGGTTACTATTTTGCAGCAGTTGGTATTGGAATGTCTGGCTTTGAATTTGTGGGTTGTGGCTAGGCACGTTCCCGGTGTCTCTAACGGCATTGCGGATTCTTTATCTCGTTCACAGTGGGAACGATTCCGGGAGTTGGCGCCAGAGGCGGACAGGGAGGGGACCGGGTTCCCGAGTCGGCTCTGGGCTCTGCTGGACGGGTAGTCGATCAGCTCATCAGGGAATCCTTGGCCCCAAATACATGGTCGGCATACAACCAGGAATGGCGGAGCTGGTTAGAATGGCGTGAGGTAGTAGGTTTGAAAGAGGATGATGACGAGTTGGCTGTCTTGCTATACATAGGCCATTGTAAGGAGATTGGTTGGTCAGTGGCTAAGATCACGCGCTGTATGGCGGGCTTAGCTTTTGGGTTTCGTGCAGGTGGGAGGCCTGATGTCACAAAGAATTTCCTGATTGCGCAGGCTTTAAAAGGCTGGGGAAAAGGACATGTAGTACAGGATCAGAGAAGGCCGGTGTCCTTCCAGTTGTTGCAGAATATGGGCAGGAAGTTGGGTGAGGTCTGTAGTTCCAATTTCGAGGAAAGGTTGTTCGGGGTAGCCTTTTCGCTTGCCTTCTTCGGGGCACTGCGGATTGGTGAACTCGTGAGTCCAAGCGTCTCCAGGCCGGGAGGTTTGTTAGGGGAGGATGTGGATTTATACTCGGATAGGGTGGAGTTAGTGGTGAGGAGGTCTAAGACGGATCAATTAGAGAGGGGGAAGAAGGTAGTTCTCTTCTCTGTACCGGGCTCAGATATGTGCCCGGTAGCACGGCTGAGGATATTTAAGGAAGTCAGAGTGGGCAGAGAAAGGGATCCTTTGCTGATGCATGCGAATGGGTCCTTTTTATCACGGTTCCAGTTCACAAGCGTGTTTAGAGCAGTCCTGCGGACGTTGGGCTTCAAGGGGGAGGAATACGCGGGTCACTCTTTCCGCATCGGGGCCGCAACTGAGGCTGCTAGGATGGGTTTGGGAGATGAGCTGATTAAGCGCATTGGGCGATGGGAATCGTCTCGTTTTCGTTCATATGTTCGTTTAGGGGATTGTTGAGGCTGATTGTGTTCTTTCTAATTTTAGGGCATCCCCCGTGCCTGATTTGGATTTTAGGACATTCATATGTCTCTTGGGGAGCTTTGCGGGCTGATGTCAGACCGAACGGCCACCAGCTAGGTTTGGATAGAGAGGAGGCAGTGGTTCGATGGCTGGGGAAGCGCGGTATGGTATGGAGTGGAATGTTACAGGAATTTCACCGTTTTGTTCGGCTCGATAGGGCTCCCGACATATTAGTGTTGCACGTGGGAGGGAATGACCTTGGGAGCAGACCATTTAGGGAGTTGATACGGGATATCAAGTTTGATCTCCTACGTTTATGGGCAATGTTTCCAGAGGTGATCACAGTTTGGTCGGATATTGTGCCGCGCCGTTATTGGAGGGATGCAAGGTCGGCTGACAAGATCAATAAGGCACGGATAAAAGTCAACAGGGCAATTGGGCGTTTTATGGCTAGAAACGGCGCGGTGGTGGTGAGGCACAGGGAACTTGAGTCTGGTGCCGGTGCTTTCTGGAGAGGAGACGGGGTGCATTTGAACGCTGTAGGGATCGATGTTTGGTCCTTGGGACTACAGGAAGGGATAGAAACAGCGTTCCGGATGTGGGGGGGTCGCCCGGGGTCAAGGGCTTAACCCCGTGCTTGGTGGCGGAGGGGGGTCCTCGAGGTTGGTGGCATTGAGGCTTAATTATGCGGCGGGGAGGGCCCCATGAGGGGGCTGGACTCCCCTGGGTGAGGCTAATTAATGAGCACTGGGTGTTGACAATTGGTGCCCTCGAGCCAATCGCTATCGGCTGGGGGTAACAACTCCTGGAAGTGCTTAGAGGTGTGGATTGATTTATTGAGGGCCTCGGGGACCACCTTCCGTGGGGAATGTTTTTGATTATTGTTAATTTTGTATTGTTTCAATAAAGATGGCTGCTGTGGCCAATTTTATCCAACAAGAGAGTTATGTCATTTGTGGGGGGATAATTGGGCACAGCGATTAGACAATACCCTGTCATGTAGGAGCCGGACTGGAGGCAAAGCCTGGGGGTAGGCTCCCCTGACAGGGTTTGTAGGGAGCTGACTAGCTGGACAGTCATAGAAGGGGTGTCTAAGGAGAGGGTCATAGGGGGAGGGGCTTAACGGGGTGTAGTAAGGGTATATAAGCAGAGTGCAGGCAGGAAATAGGGGTCACTGGGAGATTTTTCTGAACAGCTCCCACCCACCCTCCCTAATTTTATAATTTTTAGGAAGAATTATTGATAGGTTGTCTTTTGTCACAGTGGCCTGTGCGGAGGGGGGTCCTCGAGGTTGGTGGCATTGAGGCTTAATTATGCGGCGGGGAGGGCCCCATGAGGGGGCTGGACTCCCCTGGGTGAGGCTAATTAATGAGCACTGGGTGTTGACAATTGGTGCCCTCGAGCCAATCGCTATCGGCTGGGGGTAACAACTCCTGGAAGTGCTTAGAGGTGTGGATTGATTTATTGAGGGCCTCGGGGACCACCTTCCGTGGGGAATGTTTTTGATTATTGTTAATTTTGTATTGTTTCAATAAAGATGGCTGCTGTGGCCAATTTTATCCAACAAGAGAGTTATGTCATTTGTGGGGGGATAATTGGGCACAGCGATTAGACAATACCCTGTCATGCCACAGCCGGGGGACACTTATTATATAAGGTCCCGCGGCCAAAGCATTAACCCCCTGGCTGGTCAGCATGGGCAGGGGTCCTGGGGAAGTGGGGACCCCCCCAATGAAGGGGTCCCCCCCTCCAGGACTTACCAGCCCATGCTGATAGTCCGGGGCTGTCCCCGATGCCCCTGGGCGGTGGGCATCGGGCTGATGAATTGTGTAAAAAAAAAAGAAGTAAAACTATTGTTTTCTACTGGCAAACTATGAGTCCCAGCAAGCCTACCCCGCATGCTGGGACTTGGAGAACCACAAGTCCCAGCATGCGGGGCATTAAAGGGCCCGCTGGCACTTGTAGTTCTACAGTACAAAAAATAGTTAAAGAAAACACACTGACACCCTGAAAAATAAAAGTTTAATACACACAGAACACACACACTGATACTTAACTACCTTGAACCCGTAGGTCGGTCCCTGGATCCTGGGTCCAGGCTCCGGGGCTCAAGGGCAGAAGAGTCCGGTTCCGGGGCCTTGTTCCTGGTTCCGGGGCTGGTCCGGGGTTCCGGGGCTCCTGGCCTGAAGAATCCGGGGTCCGGGATCCGAGGTAGTCCCCAGGGGTACCTAAGGAAGGAAATCCTACTCACCTGGTCCCCGGCGACGACCTCGGCATCCTCTCCGGCTGAAGCGCTGCTCCCATCTGGTACCCGGCTTACAGGACTTCACCGGCGCAGAGATGTTTCTTCCTCGACGTCTCTGGACAGAATGATTTCTGGCCAATCAGGAGCCGAGAAAGTCGGCTCCTGATTGGCCAGAAATCATTCTGAATACAGACGCCGAGGAAGAAACATCTCTGCGCATCTAGAGCAGAGATGTTTCTTCCTCAGCGTCTGTATTCAGAATGATTTCTGGCCAATCAGGAGCCGACTTTCTCGGCTCCTGATTGGCCAGAAATCATTCTGTCCAGAGACGCAGAGGAAGAAACATCTCTGTGCCGGTGAAGTCCTGTAAGCCGGGTACCAGATGGGAGCAGCGCTTCAGCCGGAGAGGATGCCGAGGTCGTCGCCGAGGACCAGGTGAGTAGGATTTCCTTCCTTAGGTACCCCTGGGGACTACCTCGGATCCCGGATTCTTCAGGCCAGGAGCCCCGGAAACCCGGACCAGCCCCGGAACCAGGAACAAGGCCCCGGAACCGGACTCTTCTGCCCTGGAGCCCCGGAGCCCGGACCCAGGATCCAGGGAACGACCTACGGGCTCAAGGTAGGTAAGTATCAGTGTGTGTGTGTGTGTGTGTGTGTTCTGTGTGTATTAAACTTTTATTTTTCAGGGTGTCAGTGTGTTTTCTTTAACTATTTTTTGTACTGTAGAACTACAAGTGCCAGCGGGCCCTTTAATACCCCGCATGCTGGGACTTGTGGTTCTCCAAGTCCCAGCATGCGGGGTAGGCTTGCTGGGACTCATAGTTTGCCAGTAGAAAACAATAGTTTTACTTCTTTTTTTTTTACACAATTCATCAGCCCGATGCCCACCGCCCAGGGGCATCGGGGACAGCCCCGGACTATCAGCATGGGCTGGTAAGTCCTGGAGGGGGGGACCCCTTCATTGGGGGGGTCCCCACTTCCCCAGGACCCCTGCCCATGCTGACCAGCCAGGGGGTTAATGCTTTGGCCGCGGGACCTTATATAATAAGTGTCCCCCGGCTGTGGCATTACCCTGCTGGCTGGTTGGGTCCGGTGCTGGTTCTTAAAATACGGGGGACCCCTAGTCATTTTGTCCCCCGTATTTTGGGAACCAGCGCCGGACATTGAGCCTGGTGCTGGTTTCATGAAATCAAGGGGACCCCGATTTGTCGGGGACCCTGATTTTATGTCACCAGCACCGGCTCAATGAGTCCGGGGCTGGTTATGCTCTGGCGGGGGACCCCGCGCTCGTTTTTTTTTTATTTTAACCGTTTTTTTTTTGTTTTTAACACCAGAACCCTGCACAGAACATTGCGATCTGTGCAGGGTTCTGGCTAATTCGCCAAACAGACCCTGGTCTGAAATAAGTGCGATAATTAGACAACTAAAAATTGCGATTTGCAAATGCGCATAGCATTAAATAAGCGAGTTGTATACTGTTCTGTACGAAAACATCTGGATGCGATAAAAATGCGAATTAATCTCGCACTTTTGGTCAGCATTCTTTAACGCACATAATATGCGATTTCAGTCCCTTAGCGCATCCCATTAAATTGGCGATTTGAAGGAAAAATGCGATATCGCCATTTTGTGGTCTAATTAACGCCAAAAAAAACAAATCGCATCCCATAGAATGTCACCCATTGTACTGTTATTAGTGATACTGTGTACTGTTATTAGTGATACTGTGTACTGTTATTAGTGATACTGTGTACTGTTATTAGTGATACTGTGTACTGTTATTAGTGATACTGTGTACTGTTATTAATGTCACTGTCAGGGCCGGTGCTAGGGTGTCCGGCGCCCTCCTGCAAACCATAAATTTTGCGCCCTTTCACATTGCCATTGCAACAAGCTGCAGCCCGTTTGTGGAGCGTATGCACTGTCCACCATCCCCGCTGCCTATAGCCTGTTGCGGGGGCATCACTTCAGCATTTCATGCAAGCCTCCGTCAACACCCACCCTCCCTGCAGTCAATGGCCTGTTGTGGGGGCATTGCTTCAGCATTTCATGCGAGTGGTTGAGACAATGCAGGCATGTCAGGTGGAGGGCTTTCGACAGCTGGGTGACATCGCACACAACCCAAAACATGGCAGGCCTGCATCTGGCTTCACAGCTACTGTAGGCTGCACAGCTAGGGTGCAGCCCATACTGCGCAAATGTTTCACTGTGTAGCAAACCACTCGCATCTCAGTGCTGTGTCCGTAATATGTAGGTATTATTTTAAAAGTGTCTAAATTAATATAAAAAAAATATACAATTATTAAATGTTATAAACATGTATAATAAAAGACTCACTGTTCTTTGCTGTCTTAGCGTGCAGGAGGCAGTGACAGTGAGGGCTGAGGCAGCTTTAGCAGAGCAGGGAGGGAGACAGCGCCTTTTCAGCATGGCGCCTCCCTGCTTTGCAGGAGCTGCTGAGTGGGTAGCGCCGGCCCTGGTCACTGTGTACCGTTACTAGTGATACCGTGTACTGTTACTAGTGATACCATGTACTGTTATTAATGACACATTGTATCGTTACTAGTGATACCATGTACCTACTAGTGATACCGTGTACCGTTACTAGTGATACCGTGTACCGTTACTAGTGATACCTTGTACCGTTACTAGTGATACCATGTCCGTTACTAGTGATACCATGTACGGTTATTAATGACACAGTGTATCGTTACTAGAGATACCTTGTACTGTTATTAATGACACAGTGTATCGTTACTAGAGATACCTTGTACTGTTATTAATGACACATTGTATCGTTACTAGTGATACCATGTCCGTTACTAGTGATACCATGTACTGTTATTAATGACACATTGTATCGTTACTAGTGATACCATGTACCTACTAGTGATACCATGTCCGTTACTAGTGATACCATGTACCTACTAGTGATACCATGTCCGTTACTAGTGATACCATGTACTGTTATTAATGACACATTGTATCGTTACTAGTGATACCACGTACCGTTACTAGTGATACTGTGTACTGTTATTAATGTCACAGTGTACCGTTACTGGTGACACCGTGTACTGTTATTAGTGACACCGTGTACTGTTACTAGTGACATCACGTACTGTTATTAGTGATACCGTGTACTGTTACTAGTGACACCATGTACTGTTACTAGTGACACCATGTACTGTTATTAGTGATACTATGTACCGTTACTAGTGACACCATGTACTGTTATTAGTGATACTGTGTACTGTTACTTGTGACACCGTGTACTGTTATTAGTGACACCGTGTACTGTTACTAGTGACATCACGTACTGTTATTAGTGATACCGTGTACTGTTACTAGTGACACCATGTACTGTTACTAGTGACACCATGTACTGTTATTAGTGATACTATGTACCGTTACTAGTGACACCATGTACTGTTATTAGTGACACCGTGTACTGTTACTAGTGACATCACGTACTGTTATTAGTGATACCGTGTACTGTTACTAGTGACACCATGTACTGTTACTAGTGACACCATGTACTGTTATTAGTGATACTATGTACCGTTACTAGTGACACCATGTACTGTTATTAGTGATACTGTGTACTGTTACTTGTGACACCGTGTACTGTTATTAGTGATACCGTGTACTGTTACTAGTGACACCATGTACTGTTAATAGTGACACCCTGTACTGTTACTATTGACACCGTGTACTGTTACTATTGACACCGTGTACTGTTACTAGTGACACCATGTACTGTTAATAGTGACACCCTGTACTGTTATTAGTGATACTATGTACTGTTACTATTGACACCGTGTACTGTTACTAGTGACACCATGTACTGTTACTAGTGACATCACGTACTGTTACTACTGACACTGTGTACTGTTACTAGTCAGGGCTGGCGCCACCACTAGGCAGTGTTAGGCATTTGCCTAGGGCGTTGGCCACTGGGGGGCGGTAGTTGGGAGCAGGGCAGGAGGGAGACCTGGAGGTCTGGCTTAGCGGGCAGGAGGGAGGGCTCGCTGCGCTGTAGTTCAGTCCCGGTGCATGTTAATTGACATCTTCCTCCACCCGCACCGCGTACAGCCGCTCAGCCGGGCAGCGTCTGAGGGTGAGCCAAGTGCTCAGCGCTGCCCGGCTGAGCGGCTGTACACGGTGCGGGTGGAGGAAGATGTCAGTCACACTGCGCCGGGACTGAACTGCGAGGCCTCCCTCCTGCCCGCTAAGCCAGACCTCCAGCTCTCCCTCCCTCCTGCCCACCCGATGAGCTAGACCCGGGTGAGTAATTATATATGCACTAGAGCAGCGGTGGCCAACCCGCGGCTCGCCGCGCTGTAAATTGCGGCTCCAGCCTCCCATCCCGTCTGCAAAGCGGGGTTTTGAATTTGGCGCCAATTCAGCTGCCAAATTCAAAACGCCGCATCGGCGGCCAATAGGAAACATCAGACGCCAGCGGGAGGGCGAAAAGTCTTCTCCACGCCGGCGGAGCGCAGGAGCGCTCCTGAAGACGCGAGAAGCCGCCGGAGGATGGCGCAGAAGACGGCGGCAGGGAGAAGAGTTCCGGCGCCGCTGAAGAGGCCAGAAAACGCCGGGATCAAGACAGAAGATCTCCGGCGCCTTCTGCAAGAAAAAAAAAGATGGCTCCCGGAGAGGCCAGCGGGGGTGGGAAGCAAAAGAGCTGACGAAGCTCCCCCCAGCGGCCTCTCCCAACACCAGGTAGGGGCCTTTGGCCTCCTACCCTCCATCCACCCTAGACCACCGGGTGTCGGGCACTAGGCCCGTGGGCAAATTCAGGCCCTTCTGGCCTGTGTGCGCATTAGTCGGGCCCTCTTGGCCCGTGGCTCATTTGTTTGTTGGGCCCTCCTGGCCCTCTAGGTGGGCCCTTTAGTTAGGAAGCTGGGCCCTCCAGCATAGGTGTTGCACTGTGGGCAACATCGTGTACTGTTATTAGTGACACAGTGTACTGTTACTAGTGACACCGTGTACTGTTATTAGTGACACCGTGTACTGTTATTAGTGACACCGAGTACTGTTACTAGTGACACCATGTACTGTTATTAGTGACACTATGTACTGTTAATAGTGACACCGAGTACTGTTATTAGTGACACTATGTACTGTTAATAGTGACACCGAGTACTGTTATTAGTGACACCGAGTACTGTTACTAGTGAAATCACGTACTGTTATTAGTGACACAGAGTACTGTTACTAGTGACACCACGTATTGTTACTAGTGACACCATGTACTGTTAATAGTGACACCATGTACTGTTACTAGTGACATCACGTACTGTTATTAGTGACACAGAGTACTGTTACTATTGACACCATGTACTGTTACTAGTGACACCGTGTACTGTTACTAGTGACATCACGTACTGTTATTAGTGACACCGAGTACTGTTACTAGTGACATCACGTACTGTTATTAGTGACACAGAGTACTGTTACTATTGACACCATGTACTGTTACTTACTGTGTACTGGTACTGGTGACATCACGTACTGTTAATAGTGACACCATGTACTGTTTCTAGTGAGACCATGTACTGTTGTTAGTGACACCGTGTACTGTTACTACTGACACCACGTACTGTTACTGGTGACACAGTGTACTGTTACTAGTGACATCACGTACTGTTATTAGTGACACTGTGTACTGTTACTACTGACACTGTGTACTGTTATTAGTGACACCGTGTACTGTTACTGGTGACACAGTGTACTGTTACTAGTGACATCACGTACTGTTATTAGTGACACTGTGTACTGTTGTTAGTGACACCGTGTACTGTTACTACTGACACCACGTACTGTTACTGGTGACATAGTGTACTGTTACTAGTGACACCATGTACTGTTATTAGTGACACCATGTACTGTTGTTAGTGACACCGAGTACTGTTACTACTGACACCACGTACTGTTACTGGTGACATAGTGTACTGTTACTAGTGACACCATGTACTGTTACTAGTGACACCATGTACTGTTACTAGTGACACCATGTACTGTTATTAGTGATACTATGTACCGTTACTAGTGACACCATGTACTGTTATTAGTGATACTGTGTACTGTTACTTGTGACACCGTGTACTGTTATTAGTGACACCGTGTACTGTTACTAGTGACATCACGTACTGTTATTAGTGATACCGTGTACTGTTACTAGTGACACCATGTACTGTTACTAGTGACACCATGTACTGTTATTAGTGATACTATGTACCGTTACTAGTGACACCATGTACTGTTATTAGTGACACCGTGTACTGTTACTAGTGACATCACGTACTGTTATTAGTGATACCGTGTACTGTTACTAGTGACACCATGTACTGTTACTAGTGACACCATGTACTGTTATTAGTGATACTATGTACCGTTACTAGTGACACCATGTACTGTTATTAGTGATACTGTGTACTGTTACTTGTGACACCGTGTACTGTTATTAGTGATACCGTGTACTGTTACTAGTGACACCATGTACTGTTAATAGTGACACCCTGTACTGTTACTATTGACACCGTGTACTGTTACTATTGACACCGTGTACTGTTACTAGTGACACCATGTACTGTTAATAGTGACACCCTGTACTGTTATTAGTGATACTATGTACTGTTACTATTGACACCGTGTACTGTTACTAGTGACACCATGTACTGTTACTAGTGACATCACGTACTGTTACTACTGACACTGTGTACTGTTACTAGTCAGGGCTGGCGCCACCACTAGGCAGTGTTAGGCATTTGCCTAGGGCGTTGGCCACTGGGGGGCGGTAGTTGGGAGCAGGGCAGGAGGGAGACCTGGAGGTCTGGCTTAGCGGGCAGGAGGGAGGGCTCGCTGCGCTGTAGTTCAGTCCCGGTGCATGTTAATTGACATCTTCCTCCACCCGCACCGCGTACAGCCGCTCAGCCGGGCAGCGTCTGAGGGTGAGCCAAGTGCTCAGCGCTGCCCGGCTGAGCGGCTGTACACGGTGCGGGTGGAGGAAGATGTCAGTCACACTGCGCCGGGACTGAACTGCGAGGCCTCCCTCCTGCCCGCTAAGCCAGACCTCCAGCTCTCCCTCCCTCCTGCCCACCCGATGAGCTAGACCCGGGTGAGTAATTATATATGCACTAGAGCAGCGGTGGCCAACCCGCGGCTCGCCGCGCTGTAAATTGCGGCTCCAGCCTCCCATCCCGTCTGCAAAGCGGGGTTTTGAATTTGGCGCCAATTCAGCTGCCAAATTCAAAACGCCGCATCGGCGGCCAATAGGAAACATCAGACGCCAGCGGGAGGGCGAAAAGTCTTCTCCACGCCGGCGGAGCGCAGGAGCGCTCCTGAAGACGCGAGAAGCCGCCGGAGGATGGCGCAGAAGACGGCGGCAGGGAGAAGAGTTCCGGCGCCGCTGAAGAGGCCAGAAAACGCCGGGATCAAGACAGAAGATCTCCGGCGCCTTCTGCAAGAAAAAAAAAGATGGCTCCCGGAGAGGCCAGCGGGGGTGGGAAGCAAAAGAGCTGACGAAGCTCCCCCCAGCGGCCTCTCCCAACACCAGGTAGGGGCCTTTGGCCTCCTACCCTCCATCCACCCTAGACCACCGGGTGTCGGGCACTAGGCCCGTGGGCAAATTCAGGCCCTTCTGGCCTGTGTGCGCATTAGTCGGGCCCTCTTGGCCCGTGGCTCATTTGTTTGTTGGGCCCTCCTGGCCCTCTAGGTGGGCCCTTTAGTTAGGAAGCTGGGCCCTCCAGCATAGGTGTTGCACTGTGGGCAACATCGTGTACTGTTATTAGTGACACAGTGTACTGTTACTAGTGACACCGTGTACTGTTACTAGTGACACCGTGTACTGTTATTAGTGACACCGAGTACTGTTATTAGTGACACCGAGTACTGTTACTAGTGACACCATGTACTGTTATTAGTGACACTATGTACTGTTAATAGTGACACCGAGTACTGTTATTAGTGACACTATGTACTGTTAATAGTGACACCGAGTACTGTTATTAGTGACACCGAGTACTGTTACTAGTGAAATCACGTACTGTTATTAGTGACACAGAGTACTGTTACTAGTGACACCACGTATTGTTACTAGTGACACCATGTACTGTTACTAGTGACATCACGTACTGTTATTAGTGACACCGAGTACTGTTACTAGTGACATCACGTACTGTTATTAGTGACACAGAGTACTGTTACTATTGACACCATGTACTGTTACTAGTGACACCGTGTACTGTTACTAGTGACATCACGTACTGTTATTAGTGGTACCGAGTACTGTTACTAGTGACATCACGTACTGTTATTAGTGACACAGAGTACTGTTACTATTGACACCATGTACTGTTACTTACTGTGTACTGGTACTGGTGACATCACGTACTGTTAATAGTGACACCATGTACTGTTTCTAGTGAGACCATGTACTGTTGTTAGTGACACCGTGTACTGTTACTACTGACACCACGTACTGTTACTGGTGACACAGTGTACTGTTACTAGTGACATCACGTACTGTTATTAGTGACACTGTGTACTGTTACTACTGACACTGTGTACTGTTATTAGTGACACCGTGTACTGTTACTGGTGACACAGTGTACTGTTACTAGTGACATCACGTACTGTTATTAGTGACACTGTGTACTGTTGTTAGTGACACCGTGTACTGTTACTACTGACACCACGTACTGTTACTGGTGACATAGTGTACTGTTACTAGTGACACCATGTACTGTTATTAGTGACACCATGTACTGTTGTTAGTGACACCGAGTACTGTTACTACTGACACCACGTACTGTTACTGGTGACACAGTGTACTGTTACTAGTGACATCACGTACTGTTATTAGTGACACTGTGTACTTGTTACTACTGACACCACGCACTGTTACTACTGACACTGTCTACTGTTATTAGTGACACCGTGTACCGCTGTAAATTGCGGCTCCAGCCTCCCATCCCGTCTGCAAAGCGGGGTTTTGAATTTGGCGCCAATTCGGCTGCCAAATTCAAAACGCCGCATCGGCGGCCAATAGGAAACATCAGACGCCAGCGGGAGGGCGAAAAGTCTTCTCCACGCCGGCGGAGCGCAGGAGCGCTCCTGAAGACGCGAGAAGCCGCCGGAGGATGGCGCAGAAGACGGCGGCGGGGAGAAGAGTTCCGGCGCCGCTGAAGAGGCCAGAAAACGCCGGGATCAAGACAGAAGATCTCCGGCGCCTTCTGCAAGAAAAAAAAAGATGGCTCCCGGAGAGGCCAGCGGGGGTGGGAAGCAAAAGAGCTGACGAAGCTCCCCCCAGCGGCCTCTCCCAACACCAGGTAGGGGCCTTTGGCCTCCTACCCTCCATCCACCCTAGACCACCGGGTGTCGGGCACTAGGCCCGTGGGCAAATTCAGGCCCTTCTGGCCTGTGTGCGCATTAGTCGGGCCCTCTTGGCCCGTGGCTCATTTGTTTGTTGGGCCCTCCTGGCCCTCTAGGTGGGCCCTTTAGTTAGGAAGCTGGGCCCTCCAGCATAGGTGTTGCACTGTGGGCAACATCGTGTACTGTTATTAGTGACACAGTGTACTGTTACTAGTGACACCGTGTACTGTTATTAGTGACACCGTGTACTGTTATTAGTGACACCGAGTACTGTTACTAGTGACACCATGTACTGTTATTAGTGACACTATGTACTGTTAATAGTGACACCGAGTACTGTTATTAGTGACACTATGTACTGTTAATAGTGACACCGAGTACTGTTACTGGTGACACAGTGTACTGTTACTAGTGACATCACGTACTGTTATTAGTGACACTGTGTACTGATACTACTGACACTGTGTACTGTTATTAGTGACACCGTGTACTGTTACTACTGACACCACGTACTGTTATTAGTGACACCGTGTACTGTTACTACTGACACCACGTACTGTTACTGGTGACACGGTGTACTGTTACTAGTGACATCACGTACTGTTATTAGTGACACTGTGTACTGTTACTACTGACACTGTGTACTGTTATTAGTGACACCGTGTACTGTTACTGGTGACACAGTGTACTGTTACTAGTGACATCACGTACTGTTATTAGTGACACTGTGTACTGTTGTTAGTGACACCGTGTACTGTTACTACTGACACCACGTACTGTTACTGGTGACATAGTGTACTGTTACCAGTGACACCATGTACTGTTATTAGTGACACCATGTACTGTTGTTAGTGACACCGAGTACTGTTACTACTGACACCACGTACTGTTACTGGTGACACAGTGTACTGTTACTAGTGACATCACGTACTGTTATTAGTGACACTGTGTACTGTTACTACTGACACCACGTACTGTTACTACTGACACTGTGTACTGTTATTAGTGACACCGTGTACTGTTACTACTGACACCACGTACTGTTACTACTGACACTGTGTACTGTTATTAGTGACACCGTGTACTGTTACTACTGACACCACGTACTGTTACTACTGACACTGTGTACTGTTATTAGTGACACTGTGTACTGTTACTACTGACACCACGTACTGTTACTACTGACACTGTGTACTGTTATTAGTGACATTGTGTACTGTTACTACTGACACCACGTACTGTTACTACTGACACTGTGTACTGTTACTAGTGACATCACGTACTGTTATTAGTGACACTGTGTACTGTTACTACTGACACCACGTACTGTTATTAGTGACACTGTGTACTGTTATTAGTGACACTGTGTACTGTTACAACTGACACCACGTACTGTTACTAGTGACATCACGTACTGTTACTAGTGACATCACGTACTGTTATTAGTGACACAGTGTACTGTTACTAGTGACATCACGTACTGTTATTAGTGACACAGTGTACTGTTACTAGTGACATCACGTACTGTTACTACTGACACTGTGTACTGTTATTAGTGACACCGTGTACTGTTACTACTGACACCACGTACTGTTATTAGTGACACCGTGTACTGTTATTAGTGACACCGTGTACTGTTACTAGTGACATCACGTACTGTTATTAGTGACACTGTGTACTTTTATTAGTGACACCGTGTACTGTTACTACTGACACCACGTACTGTTACTGGTGACACTGTGTACTGTTACTACTGACACTGTGTACTGTTATTAGTGACACTGTGTACTGTTACTACTGACACCACGTACTGTTATTAGTGACACCGTGTACTGTTACTACTGACACCACATACTGTTACTACTGACACTGTGTACTGTTACTAGTGAGACCGTGGCCAGCGCAGCCCAGCCAGCCATTGTTAGGTACTGAAAATAGTTAAGCAGTGTATATGTAGAAGTACTCTAGCATTCTAGGGTCCCCCATGCCCACTTTTTTAATAGACCCCGCCCTTTTAATGAGGCCACTCCCACTTTCCCGAGAGCGTAGTATGAGGGGGGATCGCCAGGAAACGATGATGAATGAGGTGGCAACCCTACGTGTACTGTTGCTGGTGACACCGTGTACTGTTATTGGAGCCTGATTCATGCTGCACTGCAGGTGGGGCAGATGTAACATGTGCAGAGAGAGTTCAACATTTTCATGTCAACCTTTTGTTTGTGTATATGATGACCTTGTGCATAAGGACAATTTACTAGTGAACAGTAAGTGTCATCCATCACACGGCCGCACGGTCTTCCATTCTGTGGGAGGTCCCAGAATATTTTACTTTTTATTCATATTTCCAAAACTTTTTTTTTTTAGTTGTTGCAAAATGACAGAAAATATGTGTCTATCGCTTATGACCTCATAGAAATAGAGACGGACCTGGGGTGGGGCATATAGTAAGGCTATTTCGCACTGTGCATCTCTTGCACTCACCGTGCCCGCGCCTGTCCGGAGGTGAATATGGCGGCAGATAAGTTCTGATGCTGACAGTTATCCGCATGGACCGCGCTGTGCCATAAGCCAAATATGAGGTGTGTCGCGGACATTTAATAGTCAGTGTGAAAGGGATTTTGGGATGCAGTTGGCAGCTACGTACAAAGCGTAACAAAACCGTGGTGAATGCTGAGCTGCAGATACCGGGACATGGATGCCCAGGACAGACGCCATAACTCAGAGCTATGAGCCGTGTTCGCTAACACTGCGCGGAATCCCTCTGTGGCTGCTCTTTGTTCTATGATATCCCTGGATGTATAAGGGAATGGCATACTGTCCAATCAATAGGCCGGAGGTTGCTACCTCGGGCCTCATTGAGGTCGAGGTTAATTCCCCTCTGGGAGAGCAGCCCTGTGCACAGAATGCCTGATGACAACTGTCCCTATAACCTGTGCTGTGCCTCCCCAATGATGTGCGCTACCCCCCATTGCAGACCCACTGCGCAGTGTTGCGCTATTTGATGAGCCAGAAGGACGCACTGTGTCAGTGACCTTTAAGACCGAGCACAGATTCATCCACCATCTTTTGACTAGGGATGGCCATCGACCATCAATGATTCCAAATCATCGATGGTTCATGGCCGATGTCGAATACTTTTGCCATCAATAGGGGAGTACCAGATGGTTTCCCCCCATCAATGGAACAGCAAAACGATGTTTTGCGTTTTTTTTCTTCCAAAGTGCCGGGACACTGAGCATAGCTCCGCCCCCCCGACACCTGCAAAGTCCCGCCCCACAGGCCAATAAATCAAACACAATGGATGACCATCGATACATAAAAATATCGATGGTCAGCCATTGCATAGTTTAGCACTATCGATGGCCAGTTGCAGAATTGCCATCGATGGCAACCGCAACAATGGCTATCCCTACATGTGACTCACTGTTATACATATATACATTATTATGGTACAGGAATATACAGGCGCCCAGGCGAGATGTCATACGATGATGACATCACACACACACATTCAGTATAATCGGAGCACAGTGTAACGACGACACGCTGCGTCCTGGGGTTCACGCACTAAATGAACGTTTCTTTCTCTATCTCTATAGCGGCGGTGTCCTTGTCCTCTTTGGTGGCATCATCTGGGGGCGCGTCTTTCTTCGTGGTGCCCGATTGCGGTGCCCCATTTTCTGGTGACTTCACAGAAAGCTGCTTCTTTACCATAAATATAAACCAGATAAAGAGAATAAATGAGGGGGCCTGGATCCCCACCATCAGGCCCAGGAAGGTGTTTCTGGGGAGAGAGAGGCATTGTCACAGATGAGTCTTAGTACATCACACTTGCTAATTGCGGCAAGCGAGGGTTTATAGCGCGCTGCACACAGATGCGGATACGTTGTGGTATATCGTACTCGCTAATTGCGGCAAGCGAGGGTTTATAGCGCGCTGCACACAGATGCGGATACATTGTGGTACATCGTACTCGCTAATTGCGGCAAGCGAGGGTTTATAGCGCGCTGCACACAGATGCGGATACATTGTGGTACATCGTACTCGCTAATTGCGGCAAGCGAGGGTTTATAGCGCGCTGCACACAGATGCGGATACATTGTGGTACATCGTACTCGCTAATTGCGGCAAGCGAGGGTTTATAGCGCGCTGCACACAGATGCGGATACATTGTGGTACATCGTACTCGCTAATTGCGGCAAGCGAGGGTTTATAGCGCGCTGCACACAGATGCGGATACATTGTGGTACATCGTACTCGCTAATTGCGGCAAGCGAGGGTTTATAGCGCGCTGCACACAGATGCGGATACATTGTGGTACATCGTACTCGCTAATTGCGGCAAGCGAGGGTTTATAGCGCGCTGCACACAGATGCGGATACATTGTGGTACATCGTACTCGCTAATTGCGGCAAGCGAGGGTTTATAGCGCGCTGCACACAGATGCGGATACGATGCGCAATATATGTAGTTCTCATTGGGCCCTGCGCTGGCGATTCCTCGCAGCTCTGTCACTGATAATGGTCGCTGATGTGCCAGCATTTGCAACCACGTCTGAATCAGACCCTTTGTGGGTAAAGTTAATGAGAATTCCGCATCTCCCCTAAAATGTGGTGTGACCCTGCAGCTGGACCACCTCGTGACCCCTAAAACGTGGCGTGACCCTGCAGCTGGACCACCTCGTGACCCCTAAAATGTGGCGTGACCCTGCAGCTGGACCACCTCGTGACCCCTAAAACGTGGCGTGACCCTGCAGCTGGACCACCTCGTGACCCCTAAAATGTGGCTTGACCCTGCAGCTGTATCACCTTGTGACCCCTAAAATGTGGCGTGACCCTGCAGCTAGGCCACCTCGTGACTCCTAAAATGTGGCGTGACCCTGCAGCTGGACCACCTTGTGACCCCTAAAATGTGGCGTGACCCTTGCGCTGGTACCATTGCCTGAGTCTCGGTCTCCGCTTCTGATTTTTAGTACATTTTGGTAATAATTATTATCTTATTGGCACCATATTTGGCGATGAGAAATATTGATTGTTAGGACCCAGCCCAGATCATTGGTAAATAAGCCCCTAAATCATCTTTGGGTCCAGCCCAGCGTTTTGGGACCATGTTCACGAGCCATCCCGTAGTCTGATACACCAGCACCACAGCGCCAGGTATCACCGTGGTTATCACTACCAGGGCCTCATTTACCTAAAGGAGATGGCGTCATACATCCGGCAGGCCCCTCTTCCGCCACATAGTTTGGTCCCCCATTTCAGGCATGTTCTGTCTATGAGAGCCCCAAAGTAGATGGGGGCCGGAATCCCAGCTGCAAAATAAACACAGAAGCATTTACAATGAGTATACAGGTTATTGAGGTCTCTATAATACCCAGTTACCCCCTATAGAGGTGCCCAGCGCCCCCCACTCACCGAGCATTCTCAGCAGTAACATATAGACGCCCACAGCCAGGGCCTTCAGTTCTGGGGTGACGCACCTACAGCACAGAGAAGAACAGGTCTGTATACAGTGTGTGTGTACATATGCAGAGTATATATACATTGTGTTCTGTATTCCACAACAAACTTGGGCAAAAGGTTTTCTGGGTGGAACACATTTTACCCCTTTCCACCCCATAGTATCCTTGCTTTATGGGTGGCTGCAAATAACTGTCGCAGTTTCCAGACCGCCCAGCAGGTCATGTGGTCCAGGTCAGAGTTCACCACCTGTCACAATAGTGCTGCCTTATGATTGGCTGGTGGAGGTTTGGCCACATAAACAGTTACACCAGCAAATCATTTGGTTTGTGATGTTCCCATCTCAGACAGCGCCATCATAGACCTATGTCGCAGAAGTCACCCTGATAGTAATATATAGATATGGGGTGAGATGGAAGGGTATACAGTATGTACTATTTACAGTCATGCATGAGGTTCGGAGTTTGAGTCCCATGTGCACAATTACTGATTTTAAGTAAAGTGAAATATAACTGAAAGATAAAGTACATATAAATGACACTACTACAGAGATGTACTAATACTAAGCATTGGAGGAAGATAAAGTACCAGCCAATCAGCTCCTAGCTGTAACATGACAGCCAGGAGCTGATTGGCTGCTGCTTTATCTCTCTCTAAAGCTTAGTATTAATGATAGCTACATGTATGAATAAGTATCTATCTGGGAGGAATTCTATAACGTAGCATCAGGGATCACAGATGGGACGCCAGACGCGGAGAAGCAGGACACTCACCAGAGGACCAGGACGTACGCTGCGGAGCCACCAAACGCGTACACCAGCGTGGAGATGGCTTGTGCTATTATATAATACAGGAACATTGTGTTACAGGTGTCATCTCTGGGGCACACGCCCAGCCTGGCCGAGGAATTCCTGGACGCCGTCCCTAAAAGTCCTACGCAGGAACAGTCCTGATACACCTGCCAAGCATGAAGCATGAATATATAAAGCATGAATATATAACGCATATACAGTATATATATATATATATATATATATATATATGTAGAAAGTGGTGCGACTTCTGCGCCTTCAGTGTTTAAAGCAGTTTACATGATGACAATCCTTCTTCATTTCTTATATACGCACTAGGTGATTAAGGCGCCCCCTTAATTTGTTAACGTTTGTATTGTGAGAAATATGGTTAGAATTGTATGAAAGATGGCCTGTATTGTAACTTGAGTTATAGGTGAAATGTGTTAAATAGAGAGCATATGATGTGGAAGGGGGTGTGTGTTGTTTTGTTTAATAAAAAAGCGGTTACAGAGTAAGATGTACATTGATAGTGTGGATGGTACAGTGACATTTGTGGGTGTGTGGGGGGGGGGGTGCTGTGTGTGCATGTTGTTGAGGTGTGTGCAATGGCGGATTCAGGGGGGGGGGCACCTGTCATTTATTTTGTAGCTGAGGACCAGGGCTTTCCAACGAGCCCAGCCCCGTGTCTCTAGCCCCCCGGGAACCGGAGATATCGACTGGCAAACCTGTAACGTTTTTTCCCAATAGGATAATATGGGACCCGTCAATTCCGACCCCCACCCGGTTCCGACGGCTGCCAGTTCCCGCCCTGGCATCACAGAAGCTTGTTGATTTCATTCAATTCCAAATCGCTGGGCCTTCAATATGATACCAGGATGGTCCATATCGGTCAATCGGTTCCAGAGATATTGTGTGTAAACCGATTTTTTTATTTTTGAAATGTAATTTCATGGCTGTTCATGTTCTTTGAGGGCAGATTACTCTGGAACCAAACGTTCCAGTTTCACTGGACCAAAATCATTCAAAGCCCACTCAAAAGTTCTTCAATATGATACTTGTCTCATGTAAATGGGTCTGTTGGTTCCGAAGATATAGCCGGTTAAATGATATAACTGGTTAAAGGGGGGGGGGGGGGTTTACTCTCCCCCTCACACCAGAAAATGCAGGGACTAGGCTGGTGTAAAAGGGGCAGGGCCGTCTTTTCGTATGGGCTTAATGGGCACTTGCCCAGGGGCCCCAAGTGTATAAGGGCCCTATTCTGATAGCTGAGGATCCCCTTTTTCCAGGGATACCAGGATTTTGAAAATCGGCCCTGCGGAACTGGAGATATCCAACTTCGAAGCAGCAGTCCGCATCTAACCTGTGAATTGCAATTCACAGTCATATTTCTCAGGTTCTCTCTGACTAGGGCCCCCATTTACCATTGATTGCATTTACAATGCGATCTGGGTGGAATATTACCACCCAATGCAATCATTTCGCCCCAATGTATTACCTGCTAGGCGCAGGGACAGAGCTCCAAAAAGAGCCCGTCCCTGCGATGCCTGGAGCCGGAAGCCGGGGGGTCTGCGCATGCGCGGTTACGCGCTGACACCCCCCCCCCCCGCGACCCTGCTGACCGGATGTGTAGCCATAGGCTACAATGGGCTATCACCATATCAGAATGGCGATAGCCCAGGGGTGCGAAGCCGGGCTGCCCGATGTTGATACATCAAGCAGCTTCGCATCCCCCATAGGTTTCTATGGGGGATGCAAAGCTGCTCGATGTATCAACATCGGGCAGCGCGGCCGGCGGCGCTGCAGGGGGGGATCGCAGCAGGGATCGGAGATTTCTGCCATGGTCCCCTGTGATACATTAGGGGGATATTTAATATTTGCGGTTAACCCCCGATAACGGGTGTTTTCGGAAATTTAGCAGCAAATATTGGTTGATAAATGTGACCCTTAGAGTTTTTCAGAGAGTATATTCCAAAAGCTGGGACTCTCCCCTTTCTGTCGACACTAGCGGCTTGTCTGTATCATGCCCAGAACCAGAGATATCAGCCTTCCAGCAGCCGGTCCCTGCTCCAGCTCCAAACGTCTGGTGTACAGTTTTATATTTTTGTCAATGGATTGCTCTGGCTCCTGATCTCTGATCCCCAAGTCCCCAGCACCTCCTGAAAGTTGGGACTCTAGGTTTTTATACTATTGAAGGCTAAGAAATCTATTTCCAGATAATGACTATATCTGCAGTCAAACATGCTGCCCATCCACCGGAAAATGACGAATATTAAGCCCACAACCCTCCCCTGCGTATAAAACACCCCCTACCTCCCTGGAAGTCATTTACAAGGGACCCTTCATTCAGCTCAGTGCCCCCTTCCACATGTTAAGGTGAGTACACATGGGTGCAATTTCATGTAAAATCGCTGGGAATATGGTCGCTGAGCGACCATATTGCCAGTGATTTGGAGCGCAGCTGGTGATAAATCGCCAGCTGCGCACTTCCGTGTGCACTGCCTAATGGTCACTGGTCGCAGGATCATGCTCCTGCGACCAGCGGCTTTCCCCGGTGATCGCTGTGCAGGGAGGTCAGCGCCGGGGAGATCAGCATTGATCTCCCCAGCCCCGTGCGGCTGCTCCCTCCCTCCTCCCATCAAAGTGACAGCAGCAGCGTCTGCTGCTGCTGCGCTCCCCCTCCGCCCCGTAGCAGTGTCTCCTTTTCATCGCTGATGAAAAGGAGACACTGAGCAATATGATTGCTGGGGATATTTTGCTAGCAATATATCCCCAGCAATCATATTACCCCGTGTGTACACAGCATTAGTGTTCACCCTCCCACCTCCTGTGCAGTAAAGTAGTAATTAGCAGAAGTTACTGCTCCAGGTCCTACATGTTGAGTGGAAGATAGAGCACCCCCTGCCACCCGTGGGACATCAAAGCTGCTGCTGATAGCACCCCCACCCCTAGGAGGGGAGAATGGGTAAGGGCCCCAGTGCATTGCTTTGCCCAGGGGCCCACACTGCTGTTAAGATGGCCCTGAAAAGGGGCCAACCTGGAAATGCATTTTCTGGTGTGAAAGGGGTATTATTTCAAATAGCTGGGACCTGCAGTGCTCTGAATACAGCCTAGCTCTGCCACTGTCAGTGGCTATCACTTCTGCCTGGCGGCGGCTGTCCCCCATTTACCACGAGCATGTATTCCCCCTTGGCAATGACCATGTAATCCCACATGGCAACGAGCATGGAACCTCTGGCAATGAGCATGTAGAAGCAGCACTTATGTAGCATAATTTTTAATAGGTGTGGCAGGCGCCCCTGGGAGCGACTAGGTGCAGCGTACCTGGGTCAGTTGACAGCTGCGCCTTGGAGTCTTCACGGCCCTTTACTCGCCGGAAACGCACCTGTGGCAGGGGATGGAACACCCCAAGCGAGGACCCACAAAGGAGCAAAACAACAATGACTGGCAGCAACAGATATTTATTAAGGAGAGAAAAAAACGATTTGGCTGCGCTTTTACTCAATTAAATAGATAAGCATACCATCACATTCACAGAAATAACTGAACATATAAACTCTCCTAAGTGGGGGCTGGCAACCAATGGCCAAGCCAGTCTGCTCTCAAAGGTCAGACGGCGCTGGTCATTAACCGCCCTACCTACGGTACCGTAGCAATAAGTAATCTCACATATAATAATAGCAAAACAGTGACAGACACGGCAATAAAAGACAAGTACAATGAGAAGTGTCTGAAAGACTGATATCACAAAAAAAATAACTACACTGCGTTAATGAATAACATCCACAAGATGGCACCCTACACCTTTTGTGAGGCAATTACCTTACACTTTCTGATGCCAGTCACTGTCCCTGAATTTACTAAAGGTCCCGCGACGGTGAATCCTCAAAAAGAAGGGAAGGCCTACTTTAGTGTGCACACTACTAAGGGGCTTGGGACACAACAACAATCCCTAAAAAGGGTACAGGCGAATTCCCGTTTTTTTGGGTAACTCCCTGCTGAGCAAGTGACCAACGGCTGCCAAGGGTGGTCCTGTGGTGCAGCCAGACCCTGAGGTTGAGGTCCGTGGCCCTGAAAGGGCTAACAGGGGCGATGGGGACAATAAGGTTGAGTATCCCCTGTACCTTCAATTATGGTGGGAGTATCAATCTCCCAGGGGGTAGGCGAGTACCAGTTGTCTGGGGTCCAGGGTTTAGAATGGCCGCTGTATGTTAGGCTGGGCGACGGTGGATAGGAGTGGCAGGGACCCTGGGTGGCCGGGGTAGAGAGAGCACAGTACCTGTGGGGCTGCTGCCGCTGCCGGCTCCTGCCGGTCACGATCAGGATGCACGCTGGCTGGACTCTTCCTCTTGGGCTGCTGCTGTCGCTGTCCCCTTCAGTACAAGGTGGCCTGGGTCTTGCTGGATCCTGCAGTCACTCTCCGTCTCCGGGCTGCACCGCGTCTTCTCCCGCTCCTGACTGGGGCTTCTCCTGTCAGTCACCGCTGCGTCTAGACGAGCCGCCGAGGTCCCGCGTCACACAGCTTCGCCGGGTCTTCTCTCAGCTAGTCTTCGGCCGCACGCTGCTGGACGCCCGCTGTCACTCCGGCTCCCGGTCTGCTGAACGCTGCCTCTGCACGCCGGCTCCCGCTGCGCGCTGCTCTGCTGGACAGGTCAGCCCTTCTCTCTTCCACGCTTCTTTTTTCCTGTTCTTCTGGCTTAACCCCTCAGGGCAGCCACACTCCTCCTCCTCTCCTTGGCGCGCTTCCAGCTGGCCAATCCCTGTGAGACCAGACTCCCTTCACGTGAAAGGGAGCTGGACACTCACGGGGACATGGATTAACCCCTTTCAGTGCCGGGGGTAGCTTAAAGGGCAGGCCACTGCAGTGGGCTGTCACACATCCCCCTGCTGGAACAATGCGTGTCCGCACGCAATAGAACGGGGACCGTGAGTCCAGAATAAAGTCTTTTCAAGGTTCCTTGTAAACAAGTAACAGTATACAAAAACAAATATACACATTCCATGAACAGGAGTAAAGTTATTCTCGGTAGCGCGAGGGCAGAACGCCCCTGGTGCGGCGCTCTGACCTCCTGACACCGATTACATCAGGTGCAATTTCAGCGTGAACAACCATTTCAGCATTTGGCACAGGATTTGGTTCTGCAACAATAGGTTCATCTACTGACAACTCTGGAGCGACGCTCCTGACCCTGAGATTGGGAACAGCATTTCCCAAGAACATTAGCAGATTGAACGGGTCATCACGTGGTATACCACCCCAGGGATCCCACTCCCCCGCCACAGGGCTCTCCATCTCCTGCCGGTCGGAGTCTTCTTCTGGGCTGGTGCACAGTTTCAGCTGGTCACGGGGTACAGTGGTGATTCGACCGTCTTTAGCCTGGACTTGGTAGGTGTATGACTCGCCTGATGGGACTGTCACGAGGGTGTATGGCGTATCTTCCCACCTTGCATCCAGCTTGCTGATCCGACGATTTTTCTTCTTCCACACCTTGTCGCCGACTTGTAGTGGTACGGGTCGAGCATCTGCATTGTAATTCCGTTCTTGACGGGCATGAACCACTTCCAGGTGTTTTGCAACAACCTGCCGGGCTGTCTCGATGCGGTGCCGGTGTTCTTGCACCCATTCGATGGATGGGAGACTGGGCTCGTCCAGTTCAGGGGCCAGTTCCATATCTTGAGGCAGCTTGCCCTGCCGCCCGAACATCAGAAAGAAGGGCGTGAACCCAGTTGAACAGTGCTCGGTGTTGTTGTATAAGTAGGCCAAGCCTGGAAGAAGGCGGGGCCACTGGGCCCGGTTCTCGGCAGAGAGGCTTCGCAGCATTCCAATCACGGTCTGATTGGCCCTCTCGCAGAGGCCGTTCCCCTGGGGATGATAGGCCGTGGTCCTCAGCTTCCGACATCCGTACAGGTGACACAATTCGTGGAAGAGCTGGGACTCGAACGCTGGGCCCTGGTCTGTCAAGATTCGGTCGGGGTATCCGTACTGGAGGACGAAATGTTTCATAAACAGCTCAGCTGTGATCCTAGCAGTCAGGTCACGAGCTGGGACCACTACCAGGAAATGGCTGTAATGGTCCACAATTGTGAGGGCGTACTGGAAACCGCTGGGGGTGGGTTCCAACTTGACGTGATCTAGTACTACAAGTTCACAGGGTCGGCTGCTTGGAATCGGGTGCAATGGATCCCTCTGGGACAATTCGACTGGGCGCTTCAAATTGCAGTTCACACAGTCCCGACACCACCTCTCAATGTCAGCACGCATCCCGACCCAGAAGTATCGCTTCCGCAAGGTGGCCTCTGTCTTCTGGGTGCCAAAGTGGCCAGACTGTCACATAGGCATTATGGTGTTTGGCATAACACATAATGGACATAATGGCGTGTAACTTATGAAGTGTATTGTGAAGTGTATTGTGAATTTTGGCTCAATCCGTGTGGTATTATGTAAATTTTGGCTCAATCCATGTGGCATTATGTGAATTTTGACACAATCCATGTGGCATTATTTGAATTTTTGCTCAATCCATGTGGCATTATGTCAATTTTGGCTCATTCCATTTGGCATCATGTGTAAGGGGCAAGTATAATGGGGTCTAGTGTTTTGTTGCATAATGTGTAGAAGTTGTATATGGTGTTGACACGCCCCCTGTTGAGTGGCCACACACCCTTTTCCGGAGCGCGCCTTTGGCGCGCACACAACTACATCCTTCACTTTTGTCGCCATGGTGGGCCTGCATACTTTATATGCCAGGGCCTATTTTTAATTCCATTCCCACCCTCTCCTGCTACTCTCTTAGCATGTACACTGGCACCACTAACACTGCCCCTCCCCCACCTAAACCCTCTTTTATCATGGTGCCCCCCCTGTCATTTTATCCTGGATCCGCCCCTGGGTGTATGTGTGTGTGTGCAATAGTATAGTAGGGTGTTTTTGAGTCAGCGGCTCCCCACTGGCGGAGGTCACGACACAGGAAAACAGGAGGCTGGGTAGTGATAGGGGTGTGTGGGCATAAGGGGGACTAAACAGGAGGGTGGAGGACACTGTGCAGCTTCTGCCAGTGGGTGAGGGTCCAGCGTGGCAGAACAGGAGTACAGGGTGGTGCCCCTGAGTCAGTGTCTCCTCCTACTGGGTGGTAGTTAGGGTGCATGAGAGCAGGAGGCTGGGCTATGAGGCATGATAGGGGCATGTGGGCAACACAGCGTCAGCGACTCCCCAGTGGTGGAAGTTACGGTTCAGGAGAGCAGGAAGTTGGGTAGTGATAGGGGTGTGTGGGCTTACGGGGGACTAAAGAGGAGGGTGGGGGACACTGTGCAGCTTCTGCCAGTGGGTGAGGGTCCAGCGTGGCAGCACAGGAGTACAGGACGGTGCCCCTGAGTCAGTGTCTCCTCCTACTGGGTGGGAGTTAGGGTGCATGAGAGCAGGAGGCTGGGTGGTAAAGCATGATCTAGGAGTGAAAAGGATCTAGGAGTCCAAATAGACAGAAAACTAGGATGTAGTGCCCATTGTAATGTAGCTACAAAAAAGGCCAACAAAATTCTGGCATGTATTAAGAGGGGAATGGAAACTAGGGACTCAAGGGTAATTATGCCACTATATAAAGCATTGGTGAGACCTCACCTAGAGTACGGAGTACAGTTCTGGGCCCCACACTATAAAAAGGACATCATAGAATTAGAAAAAGTCCAAGGGCGAGCAACAAAGCTTTATGCAGAAACAGGGATTATCTGCAGCGCTGGGTTAATGTGCAATTCTTTATATGGGGTTCGCAGGTTTTCAAAATTAACAGATTATTCCAGAAGTTTTTTCTTCTTTTACCCAAAAAACTTTTATTTATGAAGCCAATATATATGCAAAAAAACTTTTGCCAAAGATATAAGTAAAAAACTTTTCCCAATGATATGAATAAAAAATTGCAAAAAATACAAAATATAAAACACAGTATACAGTCTCGTTCCTTGCAGAAAAAAAGTTTTAAAATAGGCTCACCGGACCTCTCGGGGGCAGAATCTCCTACCACTTAGATGTTTCTCAGTGGGATTTCTTTAGCAGGATGAAATGCTGCTCCTTCACTGGTACTCTTCCCTTCAGGCTCCACACTGCCACTGTGGTGACCCTTCGGGTTTTCCCTGTGTTTGGATAAAGTATTCCCTCGTGTGTAGGAGATAGGGACAGGTAATCCTTAGAGCAAAAAGAACACACAGCCTGCGTTCCTCTCACCAGCCAGCACCTGCCTGCGCTCGCAGTCTGGCAGGGTCACCGGGATGCTGATCTTTAAATGTATGCTGTGGGGCTCCGATGTTATCTGGATATGTGGCACCCCAGCAGGGACTATGCGTGCTGGGTTGCTAGGCAACCGCAGCCCCGTGAAAACCCCGCGTCCAGGACCTAAGGGGTTACTCCTGGAGGCAGCGGAGGGCGCGAAACAGAACCCCCGGGTGACGGACAGAGCGGGGGAACCAGTAAAAAGGAGGGAGGCGGAGCTACAAGAGAGGTGCCGCCGGAGAGGAGGCTGGAAGGAGGACGGGGACCGAGAGACGTCGCAGCAGCAGCAGGGAAGAGCGTGTGAGACTGCGGGAGCTGAAGAAGTGTGTGTGCCGGAGGAGGGGAGAAGACCAGCGGCATGTACAGGGCAGAGCCTGAATGCCGGCCAAGGACCCGCTGACGCCGCAGCAGTAGAAGAAGAAGCCGTCGGGGAGAAGAAGCAGCCGACGGGGAGAGACCTCAATGCGGAGCAGGAGCAGCGCGGCGGAGTGAGGCAACGCTGCAGTAGCAGCGCCCTCACTAGCACGCTCTCCTGAAGAAGAGTGACCAGCAGCAGCCGTTCCAGGTGCCCAGAGACCCTATCGTGACGGGCAGGAGCCTGCGACTTGTTCCCGATGCCAGGTATCCTCTGCACCCCAGACCTGCCTCCCTTCCACTCCCTGCCGCCGACGCAGTATACCCTAGCGGGCACCCTCCTTTTTACCCTGCCCGGGTGCATCTGTTCTACCGAACTGACCATTTGACTGCCTCATCCCATGCCACCCCCAGCACCCCACTAGAAGGTACCAGTGGGTATGGAGCTTCCATCACAGCAAAGCCCTGGAGTACTGGGCACCAAGTGGGCATATAAAACAGAGTGAGGTTAGCCCTCTGGCCACCTATAATACTGAGGGGATCCGCACCAGTCCCGGTTAAACAGTGTGTTTACCCTCCACTTAAAAGGGGCCTCAGTAGAAAAGTTACTGCAAGTTGTAAAGACACTGCTGTCCCTGCTGTTACCCTGGCCTAATCCAAGGGAACCCGGTCATCTTGTGGCCAAAGTTCAGACTGCAAGGGGTTATTGCCTGATTTAATTAAAGTGTCCAGCATTCGCCTTTCAGCCCAGGACAGCATTCCGGTCCGCATCCCTAAGCGGGATTTCCCCAGGATGGTATTGATAAGATATATTTGACTGTCAAATTGTATGTTCCTCATCGCCCCGTTTTGTATGTATCAGATCCGTGTTGGGTTGTTAGCAAATGTGAATAGGTGGCTAGGCCCACACAGTTGCCAATATTGCCAAGTGGGGACATTATTCTCCCGTACCTAGTTGATGGTTTGCGGGAGGTGTGTTCCCACTCGCCAGTGACGCGGAGGAACCGCGGCGTATTTTAAAGGTAAATTGTTGATGTTCATGGACCTAGGACCCTGCTAGGCGGGTGTACGGTCAGTATTGTAGTGCTAGGCTGATTAGGCTGGTTACAGCCTTGAAATACTATGACAATGGTTTGTTTATTTCTTTACACTAAATAAAACACAAGCGGTTGTACCTGCTGAACGCCTTGCTTGAGTTCCTGGGGTGGTGTGTTCTCTACAGCCGACACGGCGAAGAACCGGTGTGGAACCAGGAGTATCCAGCGACTCAAGGTATTTATCTACCCCCACCCGCGGCGTATCACAATTGGCGTCAAACCGAACAGGATACGAGTCGGCTGAGAGGACAACCAAGCAGGGAAGATGGAGCAACAAGCTGCACAACCGGCGGTACAAGCACCGGCGCAACCAGCTGCGCCAGTGCAAGGCAGAGAGATACCAGCACCCGGGGATGAACAACAAGGACAAGCCGCCGCTGCACCAACCACCCAAATCACGCTCCCTTACTACTTCGGGGCATCATGGTTGCCCAGCTACAGCGGAGACAAAAAGAAGGCACCGGGAACCACATTTGCGGAGTTCAAGAGGGGAATGGAGTCAACATGCCTACTGTATACCCTGCAGGAACAACAGAAGATTCAGATCCTAATAGGACAACTGACCGGATCTGCCCTCCGTGAAGTGAGGTCATGGGCACCCGAACACAAGACGACGGTAGCACAGATACTAAAGAAGCTATCCGCCACCTTCGAGACGCGAAGCCTCCCAGAACTAAAATTGAAGTTTTACGGAAGAAAACAACGAGCGGGCGAGACGTTGAGGGACTATGCTCTCAGCCTACTAGAAATGAGTAAGGCAATACAAGCCCTCGACCCAGAAGAAATAAGGAATGTGGACGAGACACTAATAGTTCAGCTGATCGAAGGAGCCGGGCGAGAGAGCATACGGGCACCACTGAGACTGTTGCGAAGGCAGATGTCGGGTGCGACCTTCGCCGACTTCAAAGACGCCGCCATTGGGGTGGTCGGGACACAGGATGAAGCAGGAGAGGAGTACCCTGAATTACTAGGGTTTCACGAACAGCCGTACTCACGGAGAGCCTTCCCTACCAGCCCAGATGGGGCAAAGAAGAACAGAGACACAGCCATACGGGCCGCACAGAACGTACCGGACGACCAGTTCAAGGTTCTACAAAAGCAGATTGAGAACCTCACCGTCAGCATGGCAGATATGCAGGGGGAAATACGCCAGCGACCAGGAACACCGGGAGTAGACCCAGACACGGAGGAATGGTTGGCCCAGTACGTAGGACAATGCCCGAGGATCAAAGTGCTGATCAATGGGATAGAGACAGTGGCCATGATAGACACCGGGTCGCAAGTATCCATGATACAACTACCCACCCTCCAAAAATACTGGGGAAAAGAAGTACCATTTAGACCGCCCCCCACGCAAGTGAAAGTGGTCGCTGCCAACGGCCGAGAGGTCACCTGCAACGGGTACTGGGAGGCCGACCTGAAGATCGGACGAGCGCACTTACCCAAACAGGGGTATTTGGTGATCACCTGTGGAGAAGGAAAGGTTTCCCCCATCATCCTGGGTATGAACATCCTAAGAAATTGCCCTGAAGAGCTGATTTCGGCCCTAAAGCAGGAACTGGTTGACCAAGATCAGGCTGAGGAGGTAACCCTGCAGCACATCATCTGCGTCCAGAGGAGTCAGGTGGTGAAGAGAGCACTGGCCACACGGGTACGAGGAACTGTCAAGTGGTTTAACGGCCGAAGGGGATTTGGCTTCATTAACCGAAATGACACAAAAGATGATGTTTTTGTCCACCGGACGGCCATAAAGGGAAACCACCCGCAGAAGTTTCTACACGGTGTCGAAGATGGCGAGACGGTGGAATTCGATGTTGTAGAAGGAGAAAAGGGTGCTCAAGCGATAGACGTGACGGGCCCAGGTGGGGTACCAGTAAGAGGAAGCCGGTTTGATTCAGACAGGCGTCGTGCCCGCAGGCGCTTCCACCGGTGCCGAAGTGGGCGCTGCCACAGTAACGCCGATGCCCCCTCCCGCTTGCCTCTACACCCAGAGGGAGAGGTGGAGGATAACAGAGAGCAGATAGAGGCACCCGCTTTCACCAATCCAGTACCGTCCCGCTGGGAACCATGTGCACCCTGGGTGCAAGAACATCAGCCCAGGTTGACTAACACAAGAGCCTTGGGCGACCAAAAGTTGGCGCGAAGTAGAGACCGCCAGAAGATTCATCCTGACCAGAATGCCCACGCTGACCGCATACCTGTTGGTACCCCGGTGTTCAAAAGAAACAATCGTCGCAAGCGTAAGCTCGATGCGAAGTGGGAAGCGGACCCCTACGTGGTAGCAGAAAAACCACGGGATACAGCAGCAGCCTACGGCATCACCCAGCGCGTTGGCACCCACTCCCAGCGGATCAATCAGAGCAAGCCGTATCTGAGCCAAACTCCAGTAGATTCCAGACCGAATAGTGAAGAGAACCCCGAAAAGGAAGATCCCGTCACAAGGTGGCCCCAGGACCCGTGGGAACTGAGGCCGAATGTCGGTTGGTCCGTGCCACTCCTTCCGAAAATACCGCCGCAGACCGGTCCGAGGATCACTGAACCTGCTCCTGCGGCCGTTGGGATCGCGCCCCCTGGGACTGGAGCGAGGCGTTCAGTTAGGAGCACGCAAGGCGTGCTACCCCTGCGGTACAGGGAATAGGCATGCTGTACATAATGTCTGGCGTAATGATGTGCACTGTATATATTGTGTTAAGAACTGTAAATGATGACTTAGGTAGGTGGACCTCCTCTCCGAGGACAGTACACATTCGGGCCCAAATTCAAACCCAGAAGACTTTCTTCAGGAACATTTCTGTTACCTAGTTCGATGCCCGAGGACGAGCATCCTTAAAGTGGGTGGATATGTGGCACCCCAGCAGGGACTATGCGTGCTGGGTTGCTAGGCAACCGCAGCCCCGTGAAAACCCCGCGTCCAGGACCTAAGGGGTTACTCCTGGAGGCAGCGGAGGGCGCGAAACAGAACCCTCGGGTGACGGACAGAGCGGGGGAACCAGTAAAAAGGAGGGAGGCAGAGCTACAAGAGAGGTGCCGCCGGAGAGGAGGCTGGAAGGAGGACGGGGACCGAGAGACGTCGCAGCAGCAGCAGGGAAGCGCGGCGTGTGAGACTGCGGGAGCTGAAGAAGTGTGTGTGCCGGAGGAGGGGAGAAGACCAGCGGCATGTACAGGGCAGAGCCTGAATGCCGGCCAAGGACCCGCTGACGCCGCAGCAGTAGAAGAAGAAGCCGTCGGGGAGAAGAAGCAGCCGACGGGGAGAGACCTCAATGCGGAGCAGGAGCAGCGCGGCGGAGTGAGGCAACGCTGCAGTAGCAGCGCCCTCACTAGCACGCTCTCCTGAAGAAGAGTGACCAGCAGCAGCCGTTCCAGGTGCCCAGAGACCCTATCGTGACGGGCAGGAGCCTGCGACTTGTTCCCGATGCCAGGTATCCTCTGCACCCCAGACCTGCCTCCCTTCCACTCCCTGCCGCCGACGCAGTATACCCTAGCGGGCACCCTCCTTTTTACCCTGCCCGGGTGCATCTGTTCTACCGAACTGACCATTTGACTGCCTCATCCCATGCCACCCCCAGCACCCCACTAGAAGGTACCAGTGGGTATGGAGCTTCCATCACAGCAAAGCCCTGGAGTACTGGGCACCAAGTGGGCATATAAAACAGAGTGAGGTTAGCCCTCTGGCCACCTATAATACTGAGGGGATCCGCACCAGTCCCGGTTAAACAGTGTGTTTACCCTCCACTTAAAAGGGGCCTCAGTAGAAAAGTTACTGCAAGTTGTAAAGACACTGCTGTCCCTGCTGTTACCCTGGCCTAATCCAAGGGAACCCGGCCATCTTGTGGCCAAAGTTCAGACTGCAAGGGGTTATTGCCTGATTTAATTAAAGTGTCCAGCATTCGCCTTTTAGCCCAGGACAGCATTCCGGTCCGCATCCCTAAGCGGGATTTCCCCAGGATGGTATTGATAAGATATATTTGACTGTCAAATTGTATGTTCCTCATCGCCCCGTTTTGTATGCATCAGATCCGTGTTGGGTTGTTAGCAAATGTGAATAGGTGGCTAGGCCCACACAGTTGCCAATATTGCCAAGTGGGGACATTATTCTCCCGTACCTAGTTGATGGTTTGCGGGAGGTGTGTTCCCACTCGCCAGTGACGCGGAGGAACCGCGGCGTATTTTAAAGGTAAATTGTTGATGTTCATGGACCTAGGACCCTGCTAGGCGGGTGTACGGTCAGTATTGTAGTGCTAGGCTGATTAGGCTGGTTACAGCCTTGAAATACCATGACAATGGTTTGTTTATTTCTTTACACTAAATAAAACACAAGCGGTTGTACCTGCTGAACGCCTTGCTTGAGTTCCTGGGGTGGTGTGTTCTCTACAGCCGACACGGCGAAGAACCGGTGTGGAACCAGGAGTATCCAGCGACTCAAGGTATTTATCTACCCCCACCCGCGGCGTATCACAGATACCTCTCCCAGGCTTCACTTGAATGTATGTGAGCCTCTCGTGGTGCGATTGTATATACCCCGGTACTGCTCCCTTGTGTCTGGCGGCTTTTTACTTTTCTGTGAGCTCCAATCTCCAGCTGCTCATCTACTAGTTTCAACCTCTTGGGTCTTTCTCAAGATGCAGCATACATTTAGATTAAGCAAGGGCTGCCTAAGCCAGAGCGTACTTAAGAGGCTTACATTTTTTGGGTTGGCAGGAAAGGGTTAAAGACTGCTAGTGTGTTTAAAGTTTCAGTTTTGTTTAATTAGCCTTTGGGTGAACTGGAGGGGGGGGGGCGTGAGCTTAGGGAGAGGGGTATATATAGGCAGGTCCTTACAGGGGTACTTCCTCTTGCAGAATTTCTTCAGCAGCTTGCAGTCGTGCAGTCACAGCCCAGCAGCGTTTACACAGCTAAGTGCCTGTCTGTATAACTTTTGGATTTATTCCCGTGTGCTTTAACAGCATGTCCCGTCCCCGCCGCTCAGCTCCCCCTCCCCGGCGCTTCCTGGATGACTACCTGCCCATCCAGGCTTCCAACATGCCTACCCCCCTGGCTCCCACCTCAGGGGGTGCCCCGGCCTTGATGCCAATTCCCCCGCCCGCCCCTGGGGCTCTCAGCCAGCTCCCCCCCCCCCACCGGAGAGTTTACTCACGACCTCGTGTTTCCGGGGCCTGATCCGGACTCATCCGGATCTGGCCCGGCCGCGGCTGGCTGTGCGGTGGCCCCGGCTCCCCCTCCCTCCCCCTTGGTCACCGCAGCGGGCGCTCTCCTAGCGCCCGCTGCCTCACCGTACGATCCCCCGCCGGCTAGGCCGGAGCCTGAGGCGGATGACGCCACAGCGCGCAGGGGGGTGCAGGCCTATGACGCGGCGGATGGCACTTCCGTCCGCGCGTCTTTACACGATCCCAGGTTCTCCGGGGCGGGCGCCCAGTCAATGCTCGCGCAGGGAGCGCATCTCCCGGGCGCCCCGTCCACCACACCATCAATCATAAATGTTTGCGGAGGTGCCAGCGCCACAATTCAGGATGGCGGCACCCGGCTCCCGGGTGCATGGTCACCCGGGGGCGCCTCCGCCAGTCAGGCCCCGCCCCCACCTCTGTCCCCGGCATACCAGATAAGGGGCCTCATTCAGCTCCCAGCCGGGGCCGGCCCCAACATCCCAGGAACTGCCACACGGCTGCCGGTCCCACCCACCTATGAAAGCCCGGTGTTACAGGCCCCTCCAGGGCCTGGGGACGGGTACCCCTTCCCGTCCACCCCACTAAGGGGGCTGCGGGCACCATCAGCGCCCGTCCCTGCCCCGGGGGGAATACAGTCACTGGTGACCCCCACCATTGCTGCCCAGGGAGTGCCGAACATTCCTGCCCCCCCCCCCCCCTGGCTCCCTCGTCCCCAGCCGGGGAGCCGGGGGTCCGCCACCCGCACCACAACGTGCCCCAACGGGCACGGTGTGGAATGCCGCGGCCCCCGCTGCGCCAGCCTCTGGCGTGGTCCAACTGGTGTCGGCCCAGTCCTCAGTGTCTGCCACTTTCGCGATCCCCCTCCGTCCTTCACCTGCGCAGGGATACGGGCAGGGGGAGTGGTTCCAACCCAGCATGGCTGCCTGGCAGACCTACTCCTCCCAGCAGCAGTCTCTCCCGGTGTCAATGACACCATCTTTTGCTCCGTCCCATTACCCGCGTTTCCCCCCCCATTACGGTCCCCAGCCCACGTGGTCCTTCAACTCCCAGCTGGGGTCCGCGCATTCGCAGGCAACCCCGGGTTACCCCTGTTACGGCCCCCCTGGTTCCTGGCAACAGCAGAACTTTTGGCAGCAGGCCCACCCCTTTGGGCCCCCTCCTGCCTCTTCATACCCCCCTTGGGCCCCGCCGTTCAATGCGCATGTGGGAAGCGGATCCGCATCAGCTTCCACCCCCCCCATACCCCCCCATGCTGCAGTCCATGGCAGGGCCGCCGCTGCGGCCCCTCGATAGCGTGGCTAATTCATCGGTTAACTTTTCATCTTTTGTTTCCTCAGAAGTTTCTTCCAGGTGGCCGGCTCCAGCCACCACTACCTCTTTACCATCCAACATGGATCCGAGCGGGAATGTTGCTCCACCTATACCCGCGATCCTTCCCGGGGCCCAGCCGGCCCTCTTGCCTTCGCCTCCCGTGATCCCGGAAGCGGCTGTCGAGGGCGTCGGGTCAGCACGTCCGTCTGCCGAAGTCCAGACATCCGGTACATCCACCGTCCTTCCTTCCCCTGTGAGGTCGAGAACCGCCGATGTGGTTGAGGCCGGGACTTCCGCTTTGCCAGCGGCAGAAGTGCTCCCGTCAGGATCAGGTGAGATTACTGCTGCACGCACATCCACATCTGGGTCATCGGGTACTGACAGCTCAGCCAGCAGCGACGAGTCAGGCCTAGAGGGGCGCCCGCATAAAATTAGAAAGTTGATCGCGCGGGCGGTGGCAAAGAAATTAGGGAAGGCCAGCGCGCCTAAGAAGGCAGCGGTTCCGAAGGAACCGCCCTTGCACGCGGAGATGGTTCATTGCTCCAACACTGCGGTTACCAGGGGCCTGCGCAAAAGGGTATGCGATAAGATCAAGGAGGGTAAATTTGTACAAGTACAAGGGGTATGCCTGGAGGGATTACGACAACAAGTTCCGTCGCAACCAAGAGGGTAACACCACCTTACCCCTCGGTTTCAAGGACGTGGAGATCTGGCTGGAAGTCACCGGCCAGATCACCACGTCCGAATCATCGGTCAAGAAGCCCTTTCCAGGGAAGAAGGGGGCAACGCCCCCTTCCAACAAGGGAAAGTGCTTCGCGTTCAATGATTCCAAATGCACACGCGGCGCCAGTTGCCGTTTTAGACACGCCTGCCGAGTGTGTGATGGAGGCCACCCCTCTAAGGATTGTAAGTCCGCCGATGCTGCAGCGTCCCGCAGTGAGCCCGCTGCAGTCGCTAAGTAAGGCCCAATCACCTGTTCGGGTGCCCGCGTTGGCTCTTTGGCTGGCACGGTACCCCAACAGGCCGAACGCGGAATTCCTCCTAGAGGATTTCACTTCGGGTTTTCGTTTGCCCATAGGGGAGGGAGTGACGGTTATCTCACACAGGAATTTGCGTTCGGCTACGGAGTTGCCCCATGTGGTGAGACAGAAGGTGGACGCGGAAATTGCATTGGGTCGCATGTGCGGCCCATTTGTCTCTCAGCCTTTAACCGACTTGTGCATCTCCCCAGTAGGGGTGGTGCCCAAGAGGGTGCCCGGTAAGTACCGGTTAATCCAGCACCTGTCTTACCCACACGGGCGGTCCGTTAATGACGCCATTCCTGCCGAGCTTTGCCGGGTTCGTTACCAGCTTTTCGATGAGGCCCTGGACGTAATCCGGGGTTTCGGCCCAGAAGCCCTTTTGGCCAAACTTGATGTGGAATCCGCTTTCCGCCTCTTGCCCCTCCATCCCACGTCATTTCGATTCATGGGTTTCCGGTTGGAGGGTCGTTTCTATATTGACCGTTGCCTGCCCATGGGTTGTTCCATCTCGTGTGCCTACTTCGAGAAATGTAGTACTTTTCTCCACTGGTGTATTCAGGAGGGAACCGGCCATAGGGGCATCGCCCATTACTTGGACGACTTTCTTTTTGTGGGCACACGAGATGGTTCGGCTTGCCAGGAGTTGCTCGCCTTCGCGGGGTCGCTATTTCAAGACCTGGGAGTGCCCGTGGCGGACGACAAGACGGAGGGCCCCTCCACTTGTCTGTCCTACCTGGGGATTGAGGTTGATACGGCTGCTGGTTGTTGCCGCCTCCCGGCTGACAAGGTCTCTCGTCTTCAGGGGCAGTTGAACGAATGTCTTCGGTCAGTTAGAATTAGACTACGCCAAGCGCAGTCCCTGCTTGGGTCCCTGAACTTTGCTTGCCGGGTTATCCCTATGGGGTGGGTTTTTTGTAGGAAGCTTGAGAGGGCCACGGCGGGGATTTCCAACCCTCACCACACCATTCGCTTGTCTGGCGAGATTAAGGGCGACCTCCGAGTGTGGTCCTCCTTTTTGGAGGATTTCAATCGAGAGTTGTTGTGGCCATCACGGCCGGTGTCCAGCTTACGGTTGCAGCTGCACACGGACGCAGCCGGTTCAGCCGGCTTTGGCGCATACTTCCAAGGCGAATGGTGCGTTGGGTCTTGGCCCCCTTCGTGGGTCTCCCGGGGCTTTACCAGGAATCTGCTTCTTCTTGAGCTGTTTCCCATTATTGTTGCAGTAGAATTGTGGGCAACGCAATTGTCCGGCAGGACGATTGTTTTTTGGTGCGACAACATGGGGGTAGTTCAGGCAATTAATAATCAGCGGGCGTCCTCGCCGCAGGCTTTGCGGCTGCTGCGTTATCTAGTGCTTACATGCTTGCGTGCCCAGATTGATTTTTCTGCATCCCACGTGCCAGGCGTGGATAATTGTATTGCCGATGCCCTTTCCCGTTTTGACTTCCCACGCTTTCGGGAGCTAGCGCCAGCAGCGTCTTCGGTAGGTCTTACATGCCCGCATTCTGTCTGGCAGATTATAGAACAGGGATGACGGACTTAGCCCGGCAATCCTTGGCACCTTCTACCCGTCGGGCCTACTTTGCTGCCTGGCAAGACTGGGAAGCACACCGCCTTAGGTTTACGTTTCAGGGTAAGTCTGAGGAGGACTGCTTGCTGGCGTTTGTTTGGGATCATTTCTGCCGGGGTAGGTCCAGGGCAGCCATGGGTGCCGCTTTGGCGGGAATTGCGTTTCATGCACGTTTGCGGGGAATGCAAGATCCTACTAGATCCTTCGTGCTTAGTAAGGCCTTGCGAGGTTGGGCTAAAGAGCGCCCCCCCAAGGCTGATACGCGCAGGCCCATAGATTTACACCTATTGGGTAGCTTGATGGGGGCATTGTCAGAAATCGCTGACTCCCCATTTGAGTCTAGTCTATTTGGGTTAGCCTTCTCCGTGGCCTTCTTTGGCGCTTTCAGGATCAGCGAGCTGGTTGCAGCCAGTAGGGCTTCTGCGAACACAGGAATACTGTTCACGGATGTAGTATTGTCGGAGAGTGCTCTTAAGTGCAAAATTCCTCGGTCTAAGACCGATCAGCTAGGCCGAGGGAAGTGGATAACCATGCAGGGTCATCCGGAGCCAAGGTTGTGCCCCGTGGCTTTGGCCACCATTTACGCAGCTGCTAGACCTCAGGGCGGGCCCCAATGGCTGTTGCATAGTGACGGGACTCCGCTTTCCAAGTTTCAGTTTGGAGCGGTATTTAAGCGTTGCTTGCACCATCTAGGTTTGAGGGAGGGCGAATATGGTACGCACTCCTTCCGCATTGGGGCAGCCACATGCGCAGCGGCCAGCGGGCTTCCTGACTCTTCCATTCAAGCAATGGGTCGATGGAAATCCGCTGCATTTAAGACTTACATAAGGTTAGATAAGATTTAGTTGTATTGCGCCTTATGCGCTGACCCAAAAACGTTGTTTACTCGCTGGTTTTGGAACAGCTAGTGTTCCGGAATCAGGGGTGTGAAGGGCTTTCTTGCTTTTTTTTACCTCCGTGGGTCCTCAGTAATTTCAATTCGGCCCACCTCCCCCTTCCGGGACACACGAGAGGTTTTTATCAAGTTTTCGACTTCACTTGGGTCCACTGTTACTAACTTACCTGCTGTACTAACCTTTGGAATGTATAATTTCTGATGCTAGGACCTTTTTCTTTCAGCTTCCCCTTCAATACCCCCAGGACAGATGTGGGTAGTGGGACATTCTTTTGTATTTTGGGCCGAACGGCACCCTTTAGCTAGGAGAGCTTCTGAATTGTCCGGTGGACGGCTAGTGAGATGGTTTGGGGTCAGGGGTCTTAAGTGGTCCGGTCTATTGCCCTTATTGCTGAGTGAGGAGAGGGCTTGGGGTCGCCCCGCCATAATAGCTATTCACCTGGGTGGGAACGATTTGTGCCAGACGAAGGGCATGGCCGTCATATTAGCAATCAAGGCGGACCTCCTAGAGGTGATGCGCCTTTGGCCTTTGGTCCACATAGTCTGGTCGGATATTGTCCCCCGCACAGTTTGGCGTGGTTCCATTAATGTCTCCGCGGTTGACAAAGCTAGGAAGAAGGTGAACTTTGCGGTGTCGAAATTTGTTTTAAGTAAGGGGGGATCAGCAGTTCGCCACCCCTTGCTAGTGAGATCTAGTACCTAGTACTTTGCCAACGATGGGGTCC
The DNA here is from genome assembly GCF_055691185.1 of Crinia signifera. Taxonomy (NCBI): domain Eukaryota; kingdom Metazoa; phylum Chordata; class Amphibia; order Anura; family Myobatrachidae; genus Crinia; species Crinia signifera. The sequence continues at coordinate 3,413,537 of NC_139220.1, read as the reverse complement.
ACCTATCTAATTTGGGGTTAGGGGTATTGTTGGGGGATATTTTTTCCTGTTTAAATTAAGTTAACGGACACCTAGGTCAGTTTTCGTTCGGGTGGCATGCGGCGGCTCTTCGAGCCTATTTTTAGTTTGTCTCTTAGAGCCTGGCGGTGGCGGTAGGGCGTCACGGTCCAGCGGTCACTTGTGGCATGAGAGGGCGCTGGGAGGCACTGCCCCCTGGAAAGACGGCAGGGTGTCCTGCCTTTGCGGGGGGGCGCGGTGGGCACTCCGTCAGCGGAGTGTCCACACCGGCCAGAGCGGGGGTGGTGAGACTTCCCAGCGTTAGGTTGTGCATTAGACAGATGGGCCGTCTCAGTCGTCCCATATTTAATATCAATCAGTTGGGGCGTTTAAGTCGCCGCCATTTTGAAATGTGACTAGAGCTGGGCATTCCGTGGCGCCTTATTGCCAGCCCTTTACGAGAGGGTCATACCACATTAATAAATATACTTATGGCCTTTAAATCTAATTGTTACGGTGTCCGTGTCTTTATTGTCTCAGCGTGAGTTATTTTTAGTTAAGCTAGCTTAAAGAGTGTGTTAGAGTTTCAAGCCAAATAAATGTATAGACGCCTTAGATTAAGCAAGGGCTGCCTAAGCCAGAGCGTACTTAAGAGGCTTACATTTTTTGGGTTGGCAGGAAAGGGTTAATGACTGCTAGTGTGTTTAAAGTTGGTTTCAGTTTTGTTTAATTAGCCTTTGGGTGAACTGGAGGGGGGGGCATGAGCTTAGGGAGAGGGGTATATATAGGCAGGTCCTTACAGGGGTACTTCCTCTTGCAGAATTTCTTCAGCCCCACCCACCCTCCCTTGCCTTTGGCATTTCAATTTATAGTCAAATCATTGGTACATTTACCATTATCTCAGCTAAGGCGGTAGGGCGTCACGGTCCAGCGGTCACTTGTGGCATGAGAGGGCGCTGGGAGGCACTGCCCCCTGGAAAAACGGCAGGGTGTCCTGCCTTTGCGGGGGGGGGGGGGGCGCGGTGGGCACTCCGTCAGCGGAGTGTCCACACTGGCCAGAGCGGGGGTGGTGAGACTTCCCAGCGTTAGGTTGTGCCTTAGACAGATGGGCCGTATCAGTCGTCCCATATTTAATATCAATCAGTTGGGGCGTTTAAGTCGCCGCCATTTTGAAATGTGACTAGAGCTGGGCATTCCGTGGCGCCTTATTGCCAGCCCTTTACGAGAGGGTCATACTACATTAATAAATATACTTATGGCCTTTAAATCTAATTGTTACGGTGTCCGTGTCTTTATTGTCTCAGCGTGAGTTATTTTTAGTTAAGCTAGCTTAAAGAGTGTGTTAGAGTTTCAAGCCAAATAAATGTATAGACGCCTTAAAGATCAGCGTCCCGGTGACCCTGCCAGACTGCGAGCGCAGGCAGGTGCTGGCTGGTGAGAGGAACGCAGGCTGTGTGTTCTTTTTGCTCTAAGGATTACCTGTCCCTATCTCCTACACACGAGGGAATACTTTATCCAAACACAGGGAAAACCCGAAGGGTCACCACAGTGGCAGTGTGGAGCCTGAAGGGAAGAGTACCAGTGAAGGAGCAGCATTTCATCCTGCTAAAGAAATCCCACTGAGAAACATCTAAGTGGTAGGAGATTCTGCCCCCGAGAGGTCCGGTGAGCCTATTTTAAAACTTTTTTTCTGCAAGGAACGAGACTGTATACTGTGTTTTATATTTTGTATTTTTTGCAATTTTTTATTCATATCTTTGGGAAAAGTTTTTTACTTATATCTTTGGCAAAAGTTTTTTTGCATATATATTGGCTTCATAAATAAAAGTTTTTTGGGTAAAAGAAGAAAAAACTTCTGGAATAATCTGTTAATTTTGAAAACCTGCGAACCCCATATAAAGAATTGCACATTAACCCAGCGCTGCAGATAATCCCTGTTTTTGCATAGAGATTGTCCATTGAAATAATCATTGATTGAATATTTTCACCTGGGATTCAGCAGCTGCAGGGGGAGAGCGCTTGAGACTGTGTGGACTGACTTTTTTAAAGAGCAACAAAGCTTATTAGGGGAATGGAGAATTTAAGCTACGGGGAGAGATTAAGCAATTTGGGACTATTTACATAAGAAAAGAGACGTTTAAGGGGGGACATGCTCAACATGTACAAGTATATCAAGGGCCAATATAAGGAACTGTCACACACCCTCTTTTCTACTAGAAAGGAATCTAGGACACGAGGGCATGAGTATAGATTAGAAGAAAAAAGATTTCATTCAGCAAGTAGAAAGAATTTCTTTACGGTCAGAACAGTCAAACTCTGGAACTCTCTTCCCAGAGAGGAGGTAACGGCTGGCTCATTAAATGCGTTCAAGGCAAAGTTGGACAAACATTTACTGGAGAAAAACATCCATGGGTACAAATAAGAAATATAATTTGTCTGTAAATTACCAGAACCTACCAAATCAGCAATGGATATCTATACCAGGTTGAACAAGATGGACGCAAGTCTTTTTTCAGCCTTACCTACTATGTAACTATGTATGATAGGGGAATGTGGGCAACACAGGGTGAGCGGGTCCCCACTGGCGGAAGTTACGGGGCAGGAGAACAGGAGGCAGGGCAGTGATAGAGGTGTGTGGGCATGAGGGGTAGTAAAGGTTTTTGGCTGTTGCAGAGTAGGGATGGCCATTGGTGCAGACGCCACCGATGGTTGGCATTGATGGCGATTTTGCACCATGCCATCGATAGTAGTAACATATTACTTGTATAACCATCGATTGTTGTAGCTATCGATGGTCATCCAATATATCTGACTGAATAGGGAGTGAGCGTGCATGAGAGCAGGAGGCTGTATAATAGTGGTATGTGGGCAAGACATTGATAAAAGTTGTGGTGCTGCTACTGCTGCTGCTGCAGAGGACCGTGGGATCACTTCTGGCAGTGGGGGAACCTGCAGCGCGGCAGCTAGGGCCGGATTTCCCACCTAGGGGCGGTACTTGCTTGTGGCGGTACAGGATCCCCCATTCTCACGGGGGTATGTGAAATGCAGGAGCGGGGGTCTGCTGGGAAGGAATTGCCGGAAAGGGGTCAGGGGGGTCTGCAAATTGCGGGAGGGGGGTTGTGGGGGTCAGTGAATTGCGGGAAGGGGGGTTGTGGGGGTCCGTCAATCACGGGAGGGGCGCGCGGGGTGCCGTGAATAAAGGGAGGGGGCGCGCGGGGGTCCGCGAATCGCTGGAGGGGGGCATGGGGGGTCATGAATCGCGGGAGGGGGGGTCGTGGGGGGCCGCGAATCGCGGGAGGGCGGGTGCGGGGGTGCCGTGAATCGTTGGAGGGGTGTGTGAATCGCGCGGGGGGTGTCTCGGGGGTTTGCAAATAGCGGGAGGGGGGTGCAGAAAATTACGAGAGGGGGCGTGGTGGTGCCGTGAGTCGCAGGGGTGCCACGAATTGCGGGAGGTTGCGTTGTGTGGGGCCACGAATCGCAGGAGGGGGCGTCGCGTGGGGCCGCAAATCGCGGGAGGGGGTCCGCGGGTGGTGCCGTGAATAGCGGGAGGGGGGGTCCGCGAATCGTGGGAGGGGGGTCGTGGGTGTCCGGGGGGGTGTTTGCTGGCAGATGGGGGGGGGGGGTGCGGGAGTAATGGTGGATGGTGGCTTTGAAGTAATGGTGGATGGTGATGTCAAGGGGGTGCATAAAAGGGGCGGGGCGTATGCAAATGAGGGCGCGACTTATGCTAATTAGCCGCGGGAGGGGGCGTCGCGTGGGGCCGCAAATCGCGGGATGGGGTCCGCGGGTGGTGCCGTGAATAGCGGGAGGGGGGGTCCGCGAATCGTGGGAGGGGGGTCGTGGGTGTCCGGGGGGGTGTTTGCTGGCAGATGGGGGGGGGGGGTGCGGGAGTAATGGTGGATGGTGGCTGTGAAGTAATGGTGGATGATGATGTCAAGGGGGTGCATTAAAGGGGCGGGGCGTATGCAAATGAGGGCGCGACTTATGCTAATTAGCCGCGACCTCATTTTCATACGAGAATAGACGGGGGTGGCAGTTGGGGGTCTCCCAACTGCCACCCCCCGCAGCGGGACAATGCCTGCCGCGGGTGGGACAGTGGGACAGGACCCGAAAATCGGGACTGTCCCGCTGCAATCGTGACAGTTGGGAGGTATGGGGGTGGGGTGTGTAGAACGTTATACACATAGCACACTTTTCCCTGGGGAGGGGGGGGGGGTGGATTTGTGTATCCTGCGGGGCGGGAACGTTATATACACAGGGGATGAGTGACAGATCTGGCTAAATATATAAGAGATACCAGCAGGAAGTGAGAATTCTCGTGTAGCGATATCTGTCACTGGAACGATCTCCTTCCGTCACTTTCTCTCCTCTCAGCCGTCTCATTGGAGCATTTCAGACATGAGGGAAGTGTCAGAAGGAGGTTGTTATATATCCAGAGTGATCATTATGTGACGCAGTGAAAAAACACTTTATACTGTAGGTACTTGTGCTTACAAGATAAATTGGTGAACGCCGCCACCTTGTGGTTATACTGATTTAAATGCACATAGCGATCGCCTTGTGAAAAACAAGTTTTAAAATGTCATTTATTTTAAGAACTCACAATTGGATTGTAAGTATCCAGGTGGTGTTTCCAGCAGGTGTCACCCAAGACCCTTAAAACCAAAAAAGTCTCCCAGCACGGGAAAAACTCATAGCGTGATATTGTTTTTGTAAAAAATTTAACATTTAGGTACTTGTGAGTTATCTGGGCGCCCGATTTCTAAATCGGGTCGGATCGGGCACATCGCATCGCATCGCATGCGACCATCGGATGCGATGCGATGCGATGCGATGACCCGATTTTTCCATAGGAATCAATGTTAAAATGGACTGAGTCCATTTTAACATGGAATTCAATGGGAAAAAGGGGTCCTTTTTATACCCCTACTATCCAAGTGGGCATGGAGTTGGATATAAACCTGTGGCGAGCGTAGCGAGCCACCGACCCCGAAGCGTGGCGAGCGTAGCGAGCCCCGCGAGGGGACACAGAATACCGTCCCCTCGCGGGACTCGCTTCGCTCGCCACGCTTCGGGCTCGGGGGCTCGCTACGCTCGCCACAGGTTTATATCCAACTCCATGCCCACTTGGATAGTAGGGGTATGAAAAGGACCCCTTTTTCCCATTGAATTCCATGTTAAAATGGACTCAGTCCATTTTAACATTGATTCCTATGGAAAAATCGGGTCATCGCATCCGATGGTCGCATGCGATGCGATGCGATATCGCATCGCATCGCATCTGATTGTATGCCTTAACTTAAGGCATACAATCAAAAAATCGGGCGCCCAGATAACTCATAAGTACCAACATTTATTTAAAACAATACAAATCAACTAAAAAGGTATAAATATATAGAAACTGTGGGTGGACCTGTACATTAGCAAAAGTAGAGGTATTATCCCAATCCCACTCTGGATATATAACAACCTCCTCCTGACACTTCCCTCATGTCTGAAATGCTCCAATGAGACGGCTGAGAGGAGAGAAAGTGACGGTAGGAGATCGTTCCAGTGACAGATATCGCTACATGAGAATTCTCACTTACAGAACTCGCTGTGTATATAGGAAATGAAGAAGGATTGTCACCATGTAAACTGCTTTAAACACTGAAGGCGCAGAAGTCACCTCTCTACATGTACTTTATGGTCCTACGGAAATGAGGCCAATTCGATGACTTCTGACGACACAGCACAGATTCTGGAGTGTTTTAGAATAGATCTTTACTAAACACTATTATCACTTGTATAACCATTGTCACACTTTGTACTATTTATTATTGAAATACTGGGAAACACTAAGTGAGTGAAAGCGCTATTTGTGCACCATATATCACACACACACACACACACACACACACACACACATATATATATATATATATATATATATATATAATTGAAGCAGATAATCAGTGGCACTCTGAGACTTCAATACTTGAAAAAAACTTTTATCCCAATTACATTGTGCAAAAAAGAACCGATATTTCGGGGGTACGTAACTCCCGTTTTCAAGGTGCAGAACTAGTGCACGTTAATAATGCACACCCCACCGGCCACCAATGTTGGTCTATGCCCCCTCCACACTGACCACCAATGTATAGCCTAGATGTACGGCAGCAGCGTGTGATACACTGCGTACATATATATATACATGGCCTGATTACACCCTGCAGTACTCTGCACACCAGCCCTTTATTTACATGCGCAGTCATTATAGCCAATATCTTATGTCTCTCAGTGTGGATGCAGAATATCTTTCATGATCAGCTCAAGGGGAATTGTTCCCCAGCGTCATATCTTCTAGTGTGTATGGGCCCAGTCTGGGATACAGAAGTCGCACAATGCGTACAGCGTCTGTTCAGCATTGCAGACGGGCGGAAAACGAGGGCATGGCCTGAGGACGCATCATCCCACGGGACCACGCCCAGTGTTATAGGCCACACCCCTTTTCTATTACTTGTCCTTTTTTCAGCTTTGGAGAAGTTGGGAGGTATGCGGTTGTGGCATTCCCACTAAGCCATGACTGCGTTACTACAGGCCATTTCTGCGCACAGGCGTTATATGAGACACACCCCTACGGTTCTCACTATTCTTTCCTGGATTAGTGGTAAGTGCCCGCCGGACTCACCGTGTTTTTTCCACCTCCAATGGACGACTTACACCCGGCCAGGCATGCGGACATATAGGTGACGTTGTTTTCCCCGCACACCGGGTCCCAGCGGCTGGTCACACATCTGCAGTCTGAGTTACAGGAGGCGGATAAGAAGTTGTCCTGGAAAGTGTTCAGTTTGCTCCTGAAATAGAGGAGGGGAGACTCCTGATGACATCACCTGATAATAACCTACATACTGCAAGGTACACACAGCTCAGCGCCAGCCTATGCACCCGCTATACGCCGGATGCACCTCACACTAAATCCAATTTTAAGCATTTGCGCTGCTTAAAAGTATCCACCTTCCCTATTATGCATCAATAAAACTGCGACGCCTCCTGGTACAGCAGATATACCGTAGCAAGCCACACAGAGAGCACCTATCCGTGTCAATCAGCCAATCAGCAGTGGTCTCTTATCTGCCATCGCCTCTCACATATAATACAGGGTTTCCGCCACAGTCGCCATCTGTCCTACACTACAGCGCCTCCCCTGCAGTGGTAACAGGGAAGCTGTGCTGTGCAGACCATTCTCCCCATTGCTAGAGGACAGAAGAGCTGATTGGCAGCCCCCCACTATACTTCTGCAAAGACCCCTACAGGCTGCTGCAATGGTAAATACAGAGAAGTAGCCCCCCCCCCCCCCCCACACACACTTTATCTCTCTCACTTTCCCATCATCCTGCTGGGTGACTGGATCATACAGCCACCAGAGAGGCCTCTACAATCTCATGGACATTATGAAACATATATATATATATAGCGCACCTGTCTGTGTGTATCACATGCCTATCTCAGTGTAAGCGTGCGAGCAGGGCCCTCCTACCTCCATGACTGTCTGTCTTATATAGTACAGTATTTTCTGCACTGTATACAAAACTGCTAGTAACAATAATAAGAGATCTGGCAATGGTTTCCTGCCTCTCTTTTCCTTATGGACTGGAAGCAATACATACACAATGGTATATTAAACGCATACTTAGGAAATAAAAATCATGACTTGCCCGTTGTATGTGACCGTTATCCCAGCGACATCATTATTCTTGCAGCCAATCATAAAGAGAAACATAGAGAGGATGAAGGCAGTAAATGATGTCACAAAGACCATCTTACAAGCTGAAAGCAGGCCAAACTTGTACTTCTTCATGATCAGCCCACCGAGCAGCATCCCCAGAGCAGCGGCGGGCAGGGTGGTAACTCCTGAAGGGGAAAGTATGGATTATTGCAGCTAACGGCCATTGTTCTAGTTATCTTGGGACCAGTAAATACCGGCAGCAGCCTCTTGCTAAGTGACTTATTAGTACAGATGAGCATGTCTGGTTCTCAGAAAATCAAACCCACGTGATGGTGATCCGAGTTCAGGCTCTGATCATCCCGGCTGACTCTGATTCCAAAATAAGGCAAAATGTCTTATATCTTGCATTTTTTTAAACGTGTGTGTGTTCAGTGCCAGACAGTGGCATTGTTTTACAGTAACAGTGGGTGCTGCGCCACCTCATTAATAATATAAGCAATGCGAGTTAACATGGATTGTGATCAGTCGACAGACGAGCAGGAGCAGAAAACAAATACTAGCGCTGTTGCTGCCGCCAGCAGAAAACTATCCATTCCCAGAGACCCACTACTGTTGAGGATGTAGCGCACCAGAGTGACACAACATTATGACATCTGGTCAGGTCTAAACAATTGCCCAACATTATTGACACCTCTAAAGTGACTCAGCGCATAATGTACTAAGCCTTTCCAGTACATCACACCACTTATTGCAATCATACTAATCCCATATTTACTAGTTTGTTGTCAGTATTGCAAAGGACAGCTCTGTCGGAAAAAGCTGCCTTTTGTGATGCCGTCTCTTCTGGGTTTCAGGCCAGGGAGTCCTCCTGCTGGCGTTACTCTCTGCACTGAAGCCCAGCATTGCCAAGCTTAGTACATATAGCAAAAGCCACCAAAGCCCCCCCAAAAATAGTCATATCAGACAGTCCCTTTGACTACTGGGAGGGGGGAAAGGGCATTTTGGAGGCCCTTGTACAAACTGGCTTTGTATTACTTAGGCTCCCACCTTGAAGTGCATTCTCGAAAAGAGTTTTCAATGCAATCGGGAACCTTGTGAGTGATAGGTGAAGGAGTCTACTTTCTTAAAATGTGGAAAAGTTGATGTTCATCCAAATAGCCTACAAATTTCATGAGGAACTCCTTTAACAGCAATTACATCAAAGCACGTAAACTTCTATAATGGTGGATTCCAGGGGGGTGAATTCATATTGTGTGATGATGAAGTTAAGATGGATGAGGTTGAGGATGAGGATAATATTGATGGCTACATCATTCACAGTAGAGATCATTCACAGCACTATTAGTTTAGCTGCCATAAGCCCATTGGTAACTTGTTTTGTGAGGGACAAAACAAACCAATCACTTCAGCCACAAATGTGGTAGTCCCTGTCGCTGAATTGCTTGGTTTGTAAAACTGCATGACCTTTTAAATATATAACATACTTGTGACAGAATGGACTGTCCCAAGTCCATTTCGACAATGTTGTAGCACAGAATTGAACAGATGACTAATGTTCTTAAAGAGGGCCAGGTGTTAGGTTTAATTCCTAGCCAGTCACTTCCTATAAAGACACTAAGGACAGGAAGCTGGAGCCCCTCTGAGGTCACAAATGACTATTATGGGATAAATGTCCAAGTGACCGGCTATCATCCCCCTTCACCAAGGGATTAATTATAGCAAGAACCCATTGTTCTACCCTAGGACTGGGGCATAAAACAGCATGGGGGGAGACATCATGACTCATCTTCTATTCATCCCCCTTTATGATGGTTATAATAAAGTGCCCACTTACCGGTTAAGAAGTTGGACTTGGAGATGGACTGGCCGTACTGCTGCTCCATGTACTTGGGTTTGTACGTTATATATCCTAAGAAACTGTTCAATTGCAGCATATTCAGACACATTAGCGTCACGTATAGACGGTTACTGCCCAGCTTCTTCAGAGCGAGGAGAAACCCTGAGTGAAGACCATCAATGAGTTCCTGCTCTGGTTCCGCTACATCTCTTATATCAGATATATAGGCTGTATACACTTTATATACAAACTATGACGCATTATTAATTTATTATACTGTAGCAGTTAATGGATATTTAATCTTTGCATTATAATGACCCTTTAAACATTTGGGATCCCCCCACACAAACACAGACACACTAACAACTCACCTTTCATTGTTGAACTTTTAGGACTTTCCGACTCTGATTTTTCGTTCTTTTTGAACTTCAGTAAGTTGAGGTCATGTTTGGTCCCTTCCTTAGTCATAGTCTTGGGGAGGAAGCAGAAAGGGATCCCTGAAATTAACGTAACTGTTCCAGCCACCAGGAATCCGATCCACCAGGCACCGACCCAACGCGTGTCCTGCGGTGTAATGGTTATACTCTCTAGAAGAGAAATTATATCCTGCAATGTCTTGTACATATCCGAGCTCTGGAGCAAACGTAGGGGATTATCCCGAAAAGTGTATTATTTGCAATAGTGAGACATGGAGACAGAAGTACCTTAAATAAAATAAAATCTGACACGTGATCTGAGAGGTCGTCTTATTAATCCTGAGGGAACTTTAACAGAACTTTGAACTTGATTATCAATTATCCAAATGACCCCAAACTTCAAAGTGGATGACTCTGATCCCAGCAATGACAATCCTAAAGGTTCCCATATGTGACTGAATACAGAGGCCGCCTTTCTGTATATTCTCCATCTGTGCTGTCTTTTTAGGAAGATGCAGTAAGACGATCACATACCTGTATATTAGAACCCTTTTCTGATACACTGATATTTACAACTCTGGCTAGGTGTGTTCATGTTTCCTAAATATACATATGGAGACTTACCCGTGTCCACAAAGCCAATGTCCACGTAGAGTTTAGCGCAGAAAGATCCCATCATGAAGCCCATCATTGGGCCAATTAGCGCCACGGTGTGGAGACATGCTGCCGGACGGAAGAGCCGATTATTCAATGATCCCCGCAGAACATTAATTCGCAATATCTCTATACACACAGGGAATGTGCTGTCAGGTGCCCCGGGGGTATGTGCTGTAGTATGGTTATCTGCCCCGGGGGTATGTGCTGTCAGGTGCCCCGGGGTATGTGCTGTAGTATGGTTAGCTGCCCCGGGGTATGTGCTGTCAGGTGCCCCGGTGAATGTGCTGTAGTGGTTATCTGCCCCGGGGGTATGTGCTGTCAGGTGCCCCGGGGAATGTGCTGTCAGGTGCTCCAGGGAATGTGCTGTAGTGGTTATCTGCCCCGGGGGTATGTGCTGTCAGGTGCCCCGGGGAATGTGCTGTCAGGTGCTCCAGGGAATGTGCTGTAGTGGTTAGCTGCCCCGGGGGGTATGTGCTGTCAGGTGCCCCGGGGAATGTGCTGTAGTATGGTTAGCTGCCCCGGGGTATGTGCTGTCAGGTGCCCCAGTGAATGTGCTGTAGTGGTTAGCTGCCCCGGGGGTATGTGCTGTCAGGTGCCCCGGGGAATGTGCTGTAGTATGGTTAGCTGCCCCGGGGGTATGTGCTGTCAGGTGCCCCGGGGAATGTGCTGTAGTATGGTTAGCTGCCCCTGGGGAATGTGCTGTCAGGTGCCCCGGGGAATGTGCTGTAGTGGTTAGCTGCCCCGGGGGGTATGTGCTGTCAGGTGCCCCGGGGAATGTGCTGTCAGGTGCTCCAGGGAATGTGCTGTAGTGGTTAGCTGCCCCGGGGGGTATGTGCTGTCAGGTGCCCCGGGGAATGTGCTGTAGTATGGTTAGCTGCCCCGGGGTATGTGCTGTCAGGTGCCCCGGTGAATGTGCTGTAGGGGTTATCTGCCCCGGGGGTATGTGCTGTCAGGTGCCCCGGGGAATGTGCTGTAGTATGGTTAGCTGCCCCGGGGGAATGTGCTGTCAGGTGCCCCGGGGAATGTGCTGTAGTATGGTTAGCTGCCCCTGGGGAATGTGCTGTCAGGTGCCCCGGGGAATGTGCTGTAGTATGGTTAGCTGCCCCGGGGGTATGTGCTGTCAGGTGCCCCGGGGAATGTGCTGTAGTATGGTTATCTGCCCCGGGGTATGTGCTGTCAGGTGCCCCGGGGAATGTGCTGTAGTGGTTAGCTGCTCCGGGGGTATGTGCTGTCAGGTGCCCCGGGGAATGTGCTGTAGTGGTTAGCTGCCCCGGGGGTATGTGCTGTCAGGTGCCCCGGGGAATGTGCTGTAGTATGGTTAGCTGCCCCGGGGGTATGTGCTGTCAGGTGCCCCGGGAATGTGCTGTAGTGGTTAGCTGCCCCGGGGTATGTGCTGTCAGGTGCCCCGGGGAATGTGCTGTAGTATTGTTAGCTGCCCCGGGGGTATGTGCTGTCAGGTGCCCCGGGGAATGTGCTGTAGTATGGTTAGCTGCCCCGGGGGTATGTGCTGTCAGGTGCCCCGGGGAATGTGCTGTAGTGGTTAGCTGCCCCGGGGGTATGTGCTGTCAGGTGCCCCGGGGAATGTGCTGTAGTATGGTTAGCTGCCCCGGGGGTATGTGCTTTCAGGAGCCCCGGGGAATGTGCTGTAGTATGGTTAGCTGCCCCGGGGTATGTGCTGTCAGGTGCCCCGGGGAATGTGCTGTAGTATGGTTATCTGCCCCGTGGGTATGTGCTGTCAGGTGCCCCGGGGAATGTGCTGTAGTGGTTAGCTGCCCCGGGGGATATGTGCTGTCAGGTGCCCCGGGGAATGTGCTGTAGTATGGTTAGCTGCCCCGGGGGTATGTGCTGTCAGGTGCCCCGGGGTATGTGCTGTAGTGGCTAGCTGCCCCTGGGTATGTGCTGTCAGGTGCCCCGGGGAATGTGCTGTAGTATGGTTAGCTGCCCCGGGGTATGTGCTGTCAGGTGCCCCGGGGAATGTGCTGTAGTATGGTTAGCTGCCCCGGGGTATGTGCTGTCAGGTGCCCCCGGGAATGTACTGTAGTGGTTAGCTGCCCCGGGGTATGTGCTGTCAGGTGCCCCGGTGAATGTGCTGTAGTGGTTAGCTGCCCCGAGGTATGTGCTGTCAGGTGCCTTGGGGAATGTGCTGTAGTGGTTAGCTGCCCCGGGGGTATATGCTGTCAGGTGCCCCGGGGAATGTGCTGTAGTGGTTAGCTGCCCCGGGGTATGTGCTGTCAGGTGCCTCGGGGGTATGTGCTGTCAGGTGCCCCGGGGAATGTGCTGTAGTATGGTTAGCTGCCCCGGGGGTATGTGCTGTCAGGTGCCCCGGGGAATGAGCTGTAGTATGGTTATCTGCCCCGGGGTATGTGCTGTCAGGTGCCCCGGGGAATGTGCTGTAGTGGTTAGCTGCCCCAGAGTATGTGCTGTCAGGTGCCCCGGGGAATGTGCTGTAGTTTGGTTAGCTGCCCCGGGGGTATGTGCTGTCAGGTGCCCCGGGGAATGTGCTGTAGTATGGTTAGCTGCCCCGGGGTATGTGCTGTCAGGTGCCCCGGGGAATGTGCTGTAGTGGTTAGCTGCCCCGGGGTATGTGCTGTCAGGTGCCCCGGGGAATGTGCTGTAGTGGTTAGCTGCCCCGGGGTATGTGCTGTCAGGTGCCCCGGGGAATGTGCTGTAGTGGTTAGCTGCCCCGGGGTATGTGCTGTCAGGTGCCCCGGGGAATGTGCTGTAGTATGGTTAGCTGCCCCGGGGTATGTGCTGTCAGGTGCCCCGGGGAATGTGCTGTAGTGGTTAGCTGCCCCGGGGTATGTGCTGTCAGGTGACCCGGGGAATGTGCTGTAGTATGGTTAGCTGCCCCGGGGTATGTGCTGTCAGGTGCCCCGGGGAATGTGCTGTAGTGGTTAGCTGCCCCGGGGGTATGTGCTGTCAGGTGCCCCGGGGAATGTGCTGTAGTATGGTTAGCTGCCCCGGGGTATGTTCTGTCAGGTGCCCAAGGGAATGTGCTGTAGTGGTTAGCTGCCCCGGGTTATGTGCTGTCAGGTGCCCCGGGGAATGTGCTGTAGTGTGGTTAGCTGCCCCGGGGTATGTGCTGTCAGGTGCCCCGGGGAATGTGCTGTAGTATGGTTAGCTGCCCTGGGTATGTGCTGTCAGGTGCCCCGGGGTATGTGCTGTCAGGTGCCCCGGGGAATGTGCTGTAGTGGTTAGCTGCCCCGGGGGTATGTGCTGTCAGGTGCCCCGGGGAATGTGCTGTAGTGTGGTTAGCTGCCCCGGGGTATGTGCTGTCAGGTGCCCCGGGGAATGTGCTGTAGTGTGGTTAGCTGCCCCGGGGTATGTGCTGTCAGGTGCCCCGGGGAATGTGCTGTAGTATGGTTATCTGCCCCGGGGGTATGTGCTGTCAGGTGCCCCGGGAAATGTGCTGTAGTGGTTAGCTGCCACGGGGTATGTGCTGTCAGGTGCCCCGGGGAATGTGCTGTAGTGGTTAGCTACCCTGGGGTATGTGCTGTCAGGTGCCCCGGGGAATGTGCTTTAGTATGGTTAGCTGCCCCGGGGGTATGTGCTGTCAGGTGCCCCGGGGAATGTGCTGTAGTATGGTTAGCTGCCCCGGGGGTATGTGCTGTCAGGTGCCCCGGGGAATGTGCTGTAGTGGTTAGCTGCCCCGGGGGTATGTGCTGTCAGGTGCCCCGGGGAATGTTCTGTAGTATGGTTAGCTGCCCCGGGGTATGTGCTGTCAGATGCTGTAGTGGTTAGCTGCCCCGGGGGTATGTGCTGTCAGGTGCCCCGGGGAATGTGCTGTAGTGGTTAGCTGCCCCGGGGTATGTGCTGTCAGGTGCCCCGGGGAATGTGCTGTAGTATGGTTAGCTGCCCCGGGGTATGTGCTGTCAGGTGCCCCGGGGAATGTGCTGTAGTATGGTTAGCTGCCCCGGGGTATGTGCTGTCAGGTGCCCCGGGGAATGTGCTGTAGTATGGTTAGCTGCCCCAGAGTATGTGCTGTCAGGTGCCCCGGGGAATGTGCTGTAGTGGTTAGCTGCCCCGGGGTATGTGCTGTCAGGTGCCCCGGGGAATGTGCTGTAGTGGTTAGCTGCCCTGGGGTATGTGCTGTCAGGTGCCCCGGGGTATGTGCTGTAGTATGGTTAGCTGCCCCGGGGGTATGTGCTGTCAGGTGCCCCGGGGAATGTGCTGTAGTGGTTAGCTGCCCCGGGGTATGTGCTGTCAGGTGCCCCGGGGAATGAGCTGTAGTGGTTAGCTGCCCCGGGGTATGTGCTGTCAGGTGCCCCGGGGAATGAGCTGTAGTGGTTAGCTGCCCCGGGGGTATGTGCTGTCAGGTGCCCCGGGGAATGTGCTGTAGTATGGTTAGCTGCCCTGGGGGTATGTGCTGTCAGGTGCCCCGGGGAATGTGCTGTAGTGTGGTTAGCTGCCCCGGGGGTATGTGCTGTCAGGTGCCCCGGGGAATGTGCTGTAGTGGTTAGCTGCCCCGGGGTATGTGCTGTCAGGTGCCCCTGGGAATGTGCTGTAGTGGTTAGCTGCCCCGGGGTATGTGCTGTCAGGTGCCCCTCGGAATGTGCTGTAGTATGGTTAGCTGCCCCGGGGTATGTGCTGTCAGGTGCCCCGGGGAATGTGCTGTAGTGGTTAGCTGCCCCGGGGTATGTGCTGTCAGGTGCCCCTGGGAATGTGCTGTAGTGGTTAGCTGCCCCGGGGTATGTGCTGTCAGTTGCCCCGGGGAATGTGCTGTAGTGGTTAGCTGCCCCGGGGTATGTGCTGTCAGGTGCCCCGGGGAATGTGCTGTAGTGGTTAGCTGCCCCGGGGTATGTGCTGTCAGGTGCCCCGGGGAATGTGCTGTAGTATGGTTAGCTGCCCCGGGGGTATGTGCCGTCAGGTGCCCCGGGGAATGTGCTTTAGTGGTTAGCTGCCCCGGGGTATGTGCTGTCAGGTGCCCCGGGGAATGTGCTGTAGTATGGTTAGCTGCCCCGGGGTATGTGCTGTCAGGTGCCCCGGGGAATGTGCTGTAGTATGGTTAGCTGCCCCGGGGTATGTGCTGTCAGATGCCCCGGGGAATGTGCTGTAGTGTGGTTAGCTGCCCCGGGGAATGTGCTGTCAGGTGCCCCAGGGAATGTGCTGTAGTGGTTAGCTGCCCCGGGGTATGTGCTGTCAGGTGCCCCGGGGTATGTGCTGTAGTGGTTAGCTGCCCCGGGGTATGTGCTGTCAGGTGCCCCGGGGAATGTGCTGTACTGTGGTTAGCTGCCCCGGGGTATGTGCTGTCAGGTGCCCCGGGGAATGTGCTGTAGTATGGTTAGCTGCCCCGGGGGTATGTGCTGTCAGATGCCCCGGGGTATGTGCTGTAGTGGTTAGCTGCCCCGGGGTATGTGCTGTCAGATGCTGTAGTGGTTAGCTGCCCCGGGGTATGTGCTGTCAGGTGCCCCGGGGAATGTGCTGTAGTATGGTTAGCTGCCCCGGGGTATGTGCTGTCAGGTGCCCCGGGGAATGTGCTGTAGTGGTTAGCTGCCCCGGGGGTATGTGCTGTCAGGTGCCCCTCGGAATGTGCTGTAGTATGGTTAGCTGCCCTGGGGGTATGTGCTGTCAGGTGTCCCGGGGAATGTGCTGTAGTATGGTTAGCTGCCCCGGGGTATGTGCTGTCAGGTGCCCCGGGGTATGTGCTGTAGTGGTTAGCTGCCCCGGGGTATGTGCTGTCAGGTGCCCCGGGGAATGTGCTGTAGTGGTTAGCTGCCCCGGGGTATGTGCTGTCAGGTGCCCCGGGGAATGCGCTGTAGTGGTTAGCTGCCCCGGGGTATGTGCTGTCAGGTGCCCCGGGGAATGTGCTGTAGTGGTTAGCTGCCCCGGGGTATGTGCTGTCAGGTGCCCCGGGGAATGTGCTGTAGTATGGTTAGCTGCCCTGGGGTATGTGCTGTCAGATGCCCCGGGGAATGTGCTGTAGTGTGGTTAGCTGCCCCGGGGTATGTGCTGTCAGGTGCCCCAGGGAATGTGCTGTAGTGGTTAGCTGCCCCGGGGTATGTGCTGTCAGGTGCCCCGGGGTATGTGCTGTAGTGGTTAGCTGCCCCGGGGTATGTGCTGTCAGGTGCCCCGGGGAATGTGCTGTAGTATGGTTAGCTGCCCTGGGGTATGTGCTGTCAGATGCCGTGGGGTATGTGCTGTCAGGTGCCCCGGGGAATGAGCTGTAGTAGGGTTAGCTGCCCCGGAGTATGTGCTGTCAGGTGCCCCAGGGAATGTGCTGTAGTGGTTAGCTGCCCCGGGGTATGTGCTGTCAGGTGCCCCGGGGTATGTGCTGTAGTGGTTAGCTGCCCCGGGGTATGTGCTGTCAGGTGCCCCGGGGAATGTGCTGTAGTATGGTTAGCTGCCCCGGGGTATGTGCTGTCAGGTGCCGTGGGGTATGTGCTGTCAGGTGCCCCGGGGAATGAGCTGTAGTAGGGTTAGCTGCCCCGGAGTATGTGCTGTCAGGTGCCCCGGGGAATGTGCTGTAGTAGGGTTAGCTGCCCCGTGGTATGTGCTGTCAGGTGCCCCGGGGATATGTGCTGTCAGGTGCCCTGGGGAATGTGCTGTAGTATGGTTAGCTGCCCCGGGGTATGTGCTGTCAGGTGCCCCGGGGAATGTGCTGTAGTGGTTAGCTGCCCCGGGGGTATATGCTGTCAGGTGCCCCGGGGAATGTGCTGTAGTAGGGTTAGCTGCCCCGTGGTATGTGCTGTCAGGTGCCCCGGGGAATGTGCTGTAGTGGTTAGCTGCCCCGGGGGTATGTGCTGTCAGGTGCCCTGGGGGTATGTGCTGTCAGGTGTCCCGGGGAATGTGCTGTAGTATGGTTAGCTGCCCCGGGGTATGTGCTGTCAGGTGCCCCGGGGTATGTGCTGTAGTGGTTAGCTGCCCCGGGGTATGTGCTGTCAGGTGCCCCGGGGAATGTGCTGTAGTGGTTAGCTGCCCCGGGGTATGTGCTGTCAGGTGCCCCGGGGAATGTGCTGTAGTGGTTAGCTGCCCCGGGGTATGTGCTGTCAGGTGCCCCGGGGAATGTGCTGTAGTGGTTAGCTGCCCCGGGGTATGTGCTGTCAGGTGCCCCGGGGAATGTGCTGTAGTATGGTTAGCTGCCCTGGGGTATGTGCTGTCAGATGCCCCGGGGAATGTGCTGTAGTGTGGTTAGTTGCCCCGGGGTATGTGCTGTCAGGTGCCCCAGGGAATGTGCTGTAGTGGTTAGCTGCCCCGGGGTATGTGCTGTCAGGTGCCCCGGGGTATGTGCTGTAGTGGTTAGCTGCCCCGGGGTATGTGCTGTCAGGTGCCCCAGGGAATGTGCTGTAGTATGGTTAGCTGCCCCGGGGTATGTGCTGTCAGGTGCCGTGGGGTATGTGCTGTCAGGTGCCCCGGGGAATGAGCTGTAGTAGGGTTAGCTGCCCCGGAGTATGTGCTGTCAGGTGCCCCGGGGAATGTGCTGTAGTAGGGTTAGCTGCCCCGTGGTATGTGCTGTCAGGTGCCCCGGGGAATGTGCTGTAGTGGTTAGCTGCCCCGGGGGTATGTGCTGTCAGGTGCCCCGGGGGTATGTGCTGTCAGGTGCCCCGGGGAATGTGCTGTAGTAAGGTTAGCTGCCCCGGGGTATGTGCTGTCAGGTGCCCCGGGGAATGTGCTGTAGTATGGTTAGCTGCCCCGGGGGGTATGTGCTGTCAGGTGCCCCGGGGAATGTGCTGTAGTGGTTAGCTGCCCCGGGGTATGTGCTGTAGTGGTTAGCTGCCCCGGGGGAATGTGCTGTCAGGTGCCCCGGGGAATGTGCTGTAGTATGGTTAGCTGCCCTGGGGTATGTGATGTCAGGTGCCCCGGGGTATGTGCTGTCAGGTGCCCCGGGGAATGTGCTGTAGTATGGTTAGCTGCCCCGGGGGTATGTGCTGTCAGGTGCCCCGGGGAATGTGCTGTAGTATGGTTAGCTGCCCCGAGGTATGTGCTGTCAGGTGCCCCGGGGAATGTGCTGTAGTGGTTAGCTGCCCCGGGGGTATGTGCTGTCAGGTGCCGCGGGGAATGTGCTGTAGTGGTTAGCTGCCCCGGGGGTATGTGCTGTCAGGTGCCGCGGGGAATGTGCTGTAGCGGTTAGCTGCCCCGGGGTATGTGCTGTCAGGTGCCCCGGGGGTATGTGCTGTCAGGTGCCCCGGGGTATGTGCTGTCAGGTGCCCCGGGGAATGTGCTGTAGTATGGTTAGCTGCCCCGGGGGTATGTACTGTCAGGTGCCCCGGGGAATGTGCTGTAGTATGGTTAGCTGCCCCGGGGGTATGTGCTGTCAGGTGCCCCGGGGAATGTGCTGTAGTGGTTAGCTGCCCCGGGGTATGTGCTGTCAGGTGCCCCGGGGAATGTGCTGTAGTGGTTAGCTGCCCCGGGGTATGTGCTGTCAGGTTCCCCGGGGAATGTGCTGTAGTGGTTAGCTGCCCCGGGGTATGTGCTGTCAGGTGCCCCGGGGAATGTGCTGTAGTATGGTTAGCTGCCCCGGGGTATGTGCTGTCAGGTGCCCCTCGGAATGTGCTGTAGTGGTTAGCTGCCCCGGGGTATGTGCTGTCAGGTGCCCCGGGGAATGTGCTGTAGTAGGGTTAGCTGCCCCGGGGGTATGTGCTGTCAGGTGCCCCGGGGAATGTGCTGTAGTATGTTAGCTGCCCCGGGGTATGTGCTGTCAGGTGCCCCGGGGAATGTGCTGTAGTATGTTAGCTGCCCCGGGGTATGTGCTGTCAGGTGCCCCGGGGAATGTGCTGTAGTGTGGTTAGCTGCCCCGGGGTATGTGCTGTCAGGTGCCCCGGGGAATGTGCTGTAGTATGGTTAGCTGCCCCGGGGGTATGTGCTGTCAGGTGCCCCGGGGTATGTGCTGTAGTGGTTAGCTGCCCCGGGGTATGTGCTGTCAGATGCTGTAGTGGTTAGCTGCCCCGGGGGTATGTGCTGTCAGGTGCCCCGGGGAATGTGCTGTAGTGGTTAGCTGCCCCGGGGTATGTGCTGTCAGGTGCCCCGGGGAATGTGCTGTAGTATGGTTAGCTGCCCCGGGGGTATGTGCTGTCAGGTGCCCCGGGGAATGTGCTGTAGTATGGTTAGCTGCCCCGGGGTATGTGCTGTCAGGTGCCGTGGGGTATGTGCTGTCAGGTGCCCCGGGGAATGAGCTGTAGTAGGGTTAGCTGCCCCGGGGTATGTGCTGTCAGGTGCCCCGGGGAATGTGCTGTAGTAGGGTTAGCTGCCCCGGGGTATGTGCTGTCAGGTGCCCCGGGGAATGTGCTGTAGTATGGTTAGCTGCCCCGGGGTATGTGATGTCAGGTGACCCGGGGAATGTGCTGTAGTATGGTTAGCTGCCCCGGGGGTATGTGCTGTCAGGTGCCCCGGGGAATGTGCTGTAGTATGGTTAGCTGCCCCTGGGGAATGTGCTGTCAGGTGCCCCAGGGAATGTGCTGTAGTATGGTTAGCTGCCCCTGGGGTATGTGCTGTCAGGTGCCCCGGGGAATGTGCTGTAGTGGTTAGCTGCCCCGGGGTATGTGCTGTCAGGTGCCCCGGGGAATGTGCTGTAGTATGGTTAGCTGCCCCGGGGGTATGTGCTGTCAGGTGCCCCGGGGAATGTGCTGTAGTGGTTAGCTGCACCAGGGTTTGTGCTGTCAGGTGCCCCGAGGAATGTGCTGTAGTGGTTAGCTGCCCCGGGGGTATGTGCTGTCAGGTGCCCCGGGGAATGTGCTGTAGTGGTTAGCTGCCCTGGGGTTTGTGCTGTCAGGTGCCCCAGGGAATGTGCTGTAGTGGTTAGCTGCACCAGGGTATGTGCTGTCAGGTGCCCCGGGGAATGTGCTGTAGTATGGTTAGCTGCCCCGGGGGTATGTGCTGTCAGGTGCCCCGGGGTATGTGCTGTAGTGGTTAGCTGCCCCGGGGTATGTGCTTTCAGGTGCCCCGGGGAATGTGCTGTAGTGGTTATCTGCACCAGGGAATGTGCTGTCAGGTGCCCCGGGGAATGTGCTGTAGTATGGTTAGCTGCCCCGGGGGTATGTGCTGTCAGATGCCCCGGGGAATGTGCTGTAGTATGGTTAGCTGCCCCGGGGGTATGTGCTGTCAGATGCCCCGGGGAATGTGCTGTAGTGGTTAGCTGCCCCGGGGGTATGTGCTGTCAGGTGCCCCAGGGAATGTGCTGTAGTGGTTAGCTGCCCCGGGGAATGAGCTATCAGATGCCCCAGGGAATGTGCTGTAGTGGTTAGCTGCACCAGGGTATGTGCTGTCAGGTGCCCCGGGGAATGTGCTGTAGTATGGTTAGCTGCCCCGGGGGTATGTGCTGTCAGGTGCCCCGGGGAATGTGCTGTAGTGGTTAGCTGCACCAGGGTTTGTGCTGTCAGGTGCCCCGGGGAATGTGCTGTAGTGGTTAGCTGCCCCGGGGGTATGTGCTGTCAGGTGCCCCGGGGAATGTGCTGTAGTGGTTAGCTGCACCAGGGTATGTGCTGTCAGGTGCCCCGGGGAATGTGCTGAAGTATGGTTAGCTGCCCCGGGGGTATGTGCTGTCAGATGCCCCGGGGAATGTGCTGTAGTGGTTAGCTGCCCCGGGGGTATGTGCTGTCAGGTGCCCCGGGGAATGTGCTGTAGTGGTTAGCTGCCCTGGGGTATGTGCTGTCAGGTGCCCCAGGGAATGTGCTGTAGTGGTTAGCTGCACCAGGGTATGTGCTGTCAGGTGCCCCGGGGAATGTGCTGTAGTATGGTTAGCTGCCCCGGGGTATGTGCTGTCAGGTGCCCCGGGGTATGTGCTGTAGTGGTTAGCTGCCCCGAGGTATGTGCTGTCAGGTGCCCCGGGGAATGTGCTGTAGTGGTTAGCTGCACCAGGGTATGTGCTGTCAGGTGCCCCGGGGAATGTGCTGTAGTATGGTTAGCTGCCCCGGGGGTATGTGCTGTCAGATGCCCCGGGGAATGAGCTGTAGTATGGTTAGCTGCCCCGGGGGTATGTGCTGTCAGATGCCCCGGGGAATGTGCTGTAGTGGTTAGCTGCCCCGGGGAATGAGCTGTCAGATGCCCTGGGGTATGTGCTGTCAGATGCCCCAGGCTATGCGCTGTCAGATGCCCCGGGGTCAGAAGGTCAGATGATGTCATGCTGTGGTGGGTCTTTGGAACCACCGGTATTACCTATATACAGAGGAGTGCTGTCAGATACCCCCGGGGCAAGATAAGGTCATGGGGTGATTGGTCTTTGGAACTGCCGGTATTACCTATATACAGAGGAGTGCTGTCAGATACCCCCGGGGTCAGAAGGTCAGATAAGGTCATGGGGTGATGGGTCTTTGGATCCGCCGGTATTACCTATACAGAGGAGTGCTGTCAGATACCCCCGGGGTCAGAAGGTCAGATAAGGTCATGGGGTGATTGGTCTTTGGAACCGCCGGTATTACCTATACAGAGGAGTGCTGTCAGATACCCCCGGGGTAAGATAAGGTCATGGGGTGATGGGTCTTTGGAACCGCCAGTATTACCTATATACAGAGGAGTGCTGTCAGATACCCCCGGGGTCAGAAGGTCAGATAAGGTCATGGGGTGATTGGTCTTTGGAACCGCCGGTATTACCTATATACAGAGGAGTGCTGTCAGATACCCCCGGAGTCAGACGGTCAGATAAGGTCATGGGGTGATTGGTCTTTGGAACCGCCGGTATTACCTATACAGAGGAGTGCTGTCAGATACCCCCGGGGTAAGATAAGGTCATGGGGTGATGGGTCTTTGGAACCGCCAGTATTACCTATATACAGAGGAGTGCTGTCAGATACCCCCGGGGTCAGAAGGTCAGATAAGGTCATGGGGTGATTGGTCTTTGGAACCGCCGGTATTACCTATATACAGAGGAGTGCTGTCAGATACCCCCGGAGTCAGACGGTCAGATAAGGTCATGGGGTGATTGGTCTTTGGAACCGCCAGTATTACCTATATACAGAGGAGTGCTGTCAGATACCCCCGGGGTCAGATAAGGTCATGGGGTGATGGGTCTTTGGAACCGCCAGTATTACCTATGTACAGAGGAGTGCTGTCAGATACCCCCGGGGTCAGAAGGTCAGATAAGGTCATGGGGTGATGGGTCTTTGGAACCGCCAGTATTACCTATATACAGAGGAGTGCTGTCAGATACCCCCGGGGTCAGAAGGTCAGATAAGGTCATGGGGTGATGGATCTTTGGAACCGCCAGTATTACCTATGTAAAGAGGAGTGTTTTCAGGTCCAGAGAAGTCATCAATGTACGAAATTCCAAGGGGGGTAATGGGACTTTCTCCAATTCCTCGCAGCATATTTCCAATTAAGACATAAACCCACATGTAGGAGCCGCCTTCCTTCACACACTCTGTAAATACATAGAGGTACTATAAATGTGTCCTCATACATGTAGCTGCGATACGTCATGCAGTGCGAGATGGCTGGCGTCAGTGAGCCGGCAGGTCACGTGCAACTCAGCTAACGTCAACGTTTGTATGCAGATATAGCTGCAGTCACACACATCATATAGGTATGCCACATAACATTTTAGTCAGCAGAGTCTGCTTGTGTGTCTGAATGATACAATTCCTTGTTTTTTTTAGACTGTCTATGACCACCACTAAATATTTATTTTCTTAGGATTACAGGGGCCAACATTTTGTGGGAGTACAGGGGGCATCTTTCCCTAGGAGATCAGGGGGCATATTTCCCTAGGAGATCACAGGTCACCATTCCTTAGGAGATCACGGGTCACCTTTCCTTAGGACATCTTGGGGCATATTTCCCTAGGAGATCAGGAGGCATCTTTCCCTAGGAGATCAGGGGGCACATTTCCCTAGGAGATCAGGGGGTACATTTCCCTAGGAGATCAGGGGGCATATTTCCCTATGAGATCTTGGGGCATATTTCCCTAGGAGATCAGGGGGCATATTTCCCTAGGAGATCACGGGACACCTTTCCTTAGGAGATCAGGGGGCACCTTTCCCTAGGAGATCAGGGGGCACATTTCCCTAGGAGATCACGGGTCACCATTCCTTAGGAGATCACGGGTCACCTTTCCTTAGGAGATCACGGGTCACCATTCCTTAGGAGATCACGGGTCACCTTTCCTTAGGACATCTTGGGGCATCTTTCCCTAGGAGATTAGGGGGCCCCTTTCTCTACGAGATCAGGGGGCACCTTTCCCTAGGAGATCAGGGAGCACCTTTCCCTGGGAGATCAGGGGGCACATTTCCCTATGAGATCTTGGGGCATATTTCCCTAGGAGATCAGGGGGCACCTTTCCTTAGGAGATCAGGGGGCACCTTTTCCTAGGAGATCAGGGGGCACATTTTCCTAGGAGATCAGGGGGCACATTTCCCTAGGAGATCAGGGGGCACATTTCCCTAGGAGATCAGGGGACACATTTCCCTAGAAGATCAGGGGGCACAATTACCTAGGAGATCAGGGGGCACATTTCCCTAGGAGATCAGGGGACACCTTTCCCTAGGAGATCAGGGGACACATTTCCCTAGAAGATCAGGGGGCACAATTACCTAGGAGATCAGGGGGCATCTTTCCCTAGGAGATCAGGGGGCACATTTCCCTAGGAGATCAGGGGGCATATTTCCCTAGGAGATCAGGGGGCACATTTCCCTAGGAGATCAGGGGGCACATTTCCCTAGGAGATCAGGGGGCATCTTTCCCTAGGAGATCAGGGGGTATATTTCCCTAGGAGATCAGGGGGCATATTTCCCTAGGACATCTTGGGGCATATTTCCCTAGGAGATTAGGGGGCACATTTCCCTAGGAGATCAGGGGGCATATTTCCATAATAGTACAGGAGACACCTTTGCCTATGAGATCAGGGTGCAGATTAGAATTCCTAACCTGGGGTATAGGAAATAAATAATAGAACTAGATCGTTGAAAAAAATCTGTAATATATTGAATTGTCTACAACCATCTGACCAGCAACCTGTCTGACAACTCCCTGCTTGCTACTCTCCAATCTGGATTCCCCCTGTACACCACTGAAACTACCCTGACCAAAGTCACCAATGATCTTCACTTGGCCAAATCCCAGAGTCACATTTCCCTGATTTATCTCCCTCATGTGGTGTGTGTATATGTATATATATATATATATATATATATATATATATATATATATATATATTTATACTCCCCCCCCCTCCCATGTCATATTTCCCTATTCTTACTGACCACCTCTAGTTGTAGACCACATATATTATGGGTTCAAAGCGCTGATAATCCAGATGCCCTGACTAGCACGGTTACCCATGGGGTTTACATGTACTCTCTTAGTGCAATGTTACTACCTTTGCTATATAACCTGTCCTTTCATATGAACTAGTCAGTGACATTATACATGTGTATGACCTACATGCCAGGCTTTGCTGCTAACATTGCCAGCATTGGGCCCCGACTCCTAATGGCGGCCTCAGTCAGGGATGGTTACAGGGGAAGGGGCAGCGCGGGGTCCGGGGGCTGTGGCTGCGGCGGTGAAGCAGGCAGTCCGCATTGTCTGGTAAGTGCTGAGTGTGCGGACACTGGGGACAGTGCGTCAGAATTTGATAATTCAGAAGATATGCTGGCTGCTGATTGACTCAGAGTGCTCACTCTACCAGCCAATCAGAGCCCATTTCCATTTTCAATTCCAACTGCTGCCGCACCCATAGCTCCCAGGCGCTTCACGCTGCCTACACTCCGGACCAAACGCTGCCCGGGTACCTGTATTCGCCCCGGACTGCCCGCTGCACCCACAACCGCAGAAGGGGGCGCACTTTGAACTTTTGCTTGGGCGCCAGTAGGCCTGGAATAAATACTCCCATAATCCCACAGTCCACTCTGGCCAGCTGATGACTATCACCTTTCCTCCCCTCTGGTATCCGCACTTCACTCCGGAATCCGAGACTTCTCCCTCATTCTATCAGACTACCTCCCCATCCTGTACATCAACCTGTCATCGAAAACCCACCTGTCCACATAACCATATGACCATGTACAGAAGTCTGCCCCACCCTCTTTCACCCTCCATCTCCTATAGCTCGTGCCCACCAGCTATAACTGGACCCCATCCTTGGTTCTCTGCCCTGTGACTCCACAACTTCATTGTATTTGCACCTCTGACAGTGGCTCTATGCCTGCACCAATGAGTGTACATTAATGTTGATGATGATGACAGTCTGCTGAAGGGGGTATGAGAACATATTGAGCAATCCATTGGTCATCTGCAATTGGAACAAGGTTAGCCATCCGACACTGAACGTATAATAATGGCGTCTCAGCCACAGTCCCGCCCGCTGTGTTCTACATAGATCATGTTATGTGGCCAGGTCACCAAGGTCGTGTCATGGCGGGGACAGAAAAACTAAAGAAATAAAAAGGTGATTGCTCCTTGTGATATTTTAGACCTGGGGTAGCCAACTACAGTCCTCGAGAGCTACCAACAGTGCATGTTTTCCAGATCTCCTCATAGAAGTGAAGTATTTAGCTGCACCTGTGGATCTTTTGGAATGTGTCAGTCAGTAATGAGTGCACCTGTGCAGCAGCTAGGATGTCTGGAAAATGTGACCTGTTGGTAGCTCCCGAGGACCGTAGTTGGCCACCACTGTTTTAGTCCATAGAGAAATGTAGTTGGGTGTGGATTCAGTGTGTACCTGGATTAATGGCCTCAGTAACCGTCCCATTGGCCAAGCAGGGGGAAACACTGAAAGTGGAATTATTCTGTGAGCTCCGGTGTGTCCTCAGCGATTCATATCGATATCTGTGGAGAAATCACACATTGAGATCATCACAGAAGAGGAGAATCCATGAATTATATAATACGGAAATGAGGCAATGGCGTCACGTACGGTCCCATGAAGAAGTGCGGCGTAGCGGTGAGAAAACTTCCCAACGCCATCACGATGCAACCGGCTGCAATAATCCGCGGCCTGTGGAGTCTCGCCCCAAAATAGCTAACGATGGCGATCATCAGTAAGTTACCTGCACGGTAAAGTGAGAGAGCAATGACAGACTGCGCTGGTCAGAGGCACGTGGTCATATGTAACAGAGACACGTGGTCATATGTGTCTGTCATGTGGTCATATGTAACAGAGACACGTGGTCATATGTGTCCGTCATGTGGTCATATGTAACAGAGACACGTGTTCATATGTGTCCGTCATGTGGTCATATGTAACAGAGACACGTGGTCATATGTGTCCGTCATGTGGTCATATGTAACAGAGACACGTGGTCATATGTCGCAGTCATGTGGTCATATGTAACAGAGACACGTGGTCATATGTGTCCGTCATGTGGTCATATGTAACAGAGACACGTGTTCATATGTCAGTCATGTGGTCATATGTAACAGAGACACATGGTCATATGTCAGTCATGTGGTCATATGTAACATAGACATGTGGTCATATGTGGCAGTCATGTGG
Source organism: Crinia signifera (assembly GCF_055691185.1). Classification (NCBI taxonomy): domain Eukaryota; kingdom Metazoa; phylum Chordata; class Amphibia; order Anura; family Myobatrachidae; genus Crinia; species Crinia signifera. The sequence goes on along the minus strand of NC_139220.1, from coordinate 3,386,565 downwards.
TCATATGTAACAGAGACACGTGGTCAAATGTGTCCATCATGTGGTCATATGTAACAGAGACACGTGTTCATATGTCAGTCATGTGGTCATATGTAACAGAGACACATGGTCATATGTCAGTCATGTGGTCATATGTAACATAGACATGTGGTCATATGTGGCAGTCATGTGGTCATATGTAACAGAGACACGTGGTCATATGTGTCCATCATGTGGTCATATGTAACAGAGACACGTGGTCATATGTGTCCGTCATGTGGTCATATGTAACAGAGACACGTGTTCATATGTCAGTCATGTGGTCATATGTAACATAGACATGTGGTCATATGTGGCAGTCATGTGGTCATATGTAACAGAGACACGTGGTCATATGTGTCCGTCATGTGGTCATATGTAACAGAGACACGTGGTCATATGTGGCAGTCATGTGGTCATATGTAACAGAGACTCGTGGTCATATGTGGCAGTCATGTGGTCATATGTAACAGAGACACGTGTTCATATGTCAGTCATGTGGTCATATGTAACAGAGACACATGGTCATATGTGGCAGTCATGTGGTCATATGTAACATAGACATGTGGTCATATGTGGCAGTCATGTGGTCATATGTAACAGAGACACGTGGTCATATGTGTCCATCATGTGGTCATATGTAACAGAGACACGTGTTCATATGTCAGTCATGTGGTCATATGTAACATAGACACATGGTCATATGTGGCAGTCATGTGGTCATATGTAACAGAGACACGTTGTCATATGTGTCCGTCATGTGGTCATATGTAACAGAGACACATGGTCATATGTGGCAGTCATGTGGTCATATGTAACAGAGACATGTGGTCATATGTGTCCGTCATGTGGTCATATGTAACAGAGACACGTGTTCATATGTCAGTCATGTGGTCATATGTAACAGAGACACATGGTCATATGTGGCAGTCATGTGGTCATATGTAACATAGACATGTGGTCATATGTGGCAGTCATGTGGTCATATGTAACATAGACATGTGGTCATATGTGGCAGTCATGTGGTCATATGTAACAGAGACATGTGGTCATATGTGGCAGTCATGTGGTCATATGTAACAGAGACACGTGGTCATATTTGTCCGTCATGTGGTCATATGTCACAGAGACATGTGGTCATATGTGGCAGTCATGTGGTCATATGTAACAGAGACACGTGGTCATATGTGGCAGTCATGTGGTCATATGTAACATAGACACGTGGTCATATGTGGCAGTCATGTGGTCATATGTAACATAGACATGTGGTCATATGTGGCAGTCATGTGGTCATATGTAACAGAGACACGTGGTCATATGTGTCCATCATGTGGTCATATGTAACAGAGACACGTGTTAATATGTCAGTCATGTGGTCATATGTAACAGAGACACATGGTCATATGTGGCAGTCATGTGGTCATATGTAACAGAGACACGTGGTCATATGTGTCCGTCATGTGGTCATATGTAACAGAGACACATGGTCATATGTGGCAGTCATGTGGTCATATGTAACAGAGACATGTGGTCATATGTGTCCGTCATGTGGTCATATGTAACAGAGACACGTGTTCATATGTCAGTCATGTGGTCATATGTAACAGAGACACATGGTCATATGTGGCAGTCATGTGGTCATATGTAACATAGACATGTGGTCATATGTGGCAGTCATGTGGTCATATGTAACATAGACATGTGGTCATATGTGGCAGTCATGTGGTCATATGTAACAGAGACATGTGGTCATATGTGGCAGTCATGTGGTCATATGTAACAGAGACACGTGGTCATATGTGTCCGTCATGTGGTCATATGTCACAGAGACATGTGGTCATATGTGGCAGTCATGTGGTCATATGTAACAGAGACACGTGGTCATATGTGGCAGTCATGTGGTCATATGTAACAGACACGTGGTCATATGTCAGTCATGTGGTCATATGTAACAGAGACACGTGGTCATTTGTCAGTCATGTGGTCATATGTAACAGAGACACGTGGTCATTTGTCAGTCATGTGGTCATATGTGTAAGTCATGTGGTCATATGTAACATAGACAAGTGGTCATATGTGTCAGTCATGTGGTCATATTTAACAGAGACACGTGGTCATATGTGGCAGTCAAGTGGTCATATGTAACAGAGACACGTGGTCATATGTGTCCGTCATGTGGTCATATGTAACAGAGACACATGGTCATATGTCAGTCATGTGGTCATATGTAACAGAGACACGTGGTCATAAGTGGCAGTCATGTGGTTATATGTAACAGTGACACGTGGTCATATGCGGCAGTCATGTGGTCATATGTAACAGTGACACGTGGTCATATGTGTCAGTCATGTGGTCATATGTAACAAAGACACGTGGTCATATGTAACAGAGACACGTGGTCATATGTGTCAGTCATGTGGTCATATGTAACAGAGACAAGTCAGTCATGTGGTCATATGTAACAGACACTTGGTCATATGTGTCAGTTATGTGGTCATATCTAACAGAGACACGTGGTCATATGTGTCAGTCATTTGGTCATATGTAACCGAGACACGTGGTCATATGTGGCAGTCATGTAGTCATATGTACCAGAGACACGTGATAATATGTGACAGTCATGTGGTCATATGTAACACACAGAGACACGTGGTTATTTGTGATGGTCATAGACATGTGGTTAGATGTGACGGTCAGAGACAAGTGGTTACATGTGACGGTCAGAGACACGTGGTTACATGTGACGGTCAGAGACACGTGGTTACATGTGATGTTAGAGAAATGTGGTTATATGTGACAGTCAGAGACACGTGGTTACATGTGACAGTCAGAGACACGTGGTTACATGTGACAGTCAGAGACACGTGGTTATATGTGATGGCAGAGACACGTGGTTATATGTGATGGTCAGAGACACGTGGTTACATGTGACGGTCAGAGACACGTGGTTACATGTGATGGTCAGAGACACGTGGTTATATGTGACGGTCAGAGACACGTGGTTACATGTGACGGTCAGAGACGCGTGTTTACATGTGACGGTCAGAGACACGTGGTTAGATGTGACGTCATAGACACGTGTTTACATGTGACGGTCAGAGACACGTGGTTACATGTGACGGTCAGAGACACGTGGTTACATGTGACGGTCAGAGACACGTGGTTACATGTGACGTTAGAGAAAATTATATGTGACAGTCAGATACACGTGGTTAGATGTGACGTCAGACACACGTGGTTAGATGTGACGTCAGAGACACGTGGTTACATGTGACGTCAGAGACACGTGGTTACATGTGACGGTCAGAGACACGTGGTCATATGTGACAGTCATGTGGCATATGTAACAGAGACACGTGGTCATATGTGGCAGTAATGTGGTCACATGTAACATAGACACGTGGTCATATGACAGTCATGTGGTCATATGTAACAGAGACACGTGGTCATATGTGGCAGTAATGTGGTCACATGTAACATAGACACGTGGTCATATGACAGTCATGTGGTCATATGTAACAGAGACACGTGGTCATATGTAACAGAGACACGTGGTCATATGTGTCAGTCATGTGGTCATATGTAACAGAGACACGTGGTCATATGTGGCAGTCATGTAGTCATATGTAACAGAGACACGTGATAATATGTGACAGTCATGTGGTCATATGTAACACACAGAGACACGTGGTTATTTGTGATGGTCATAGACATGTGGTTAGATGTGACGGTCAGAGACACGTGGTTACATGTGACGGTCAGAGACACGTGGTTACATGTGACGGTCAGAGACACGTGGTTACATGTGATGTTAGAGAAATGTGGTTATATGTGACAGTCAGAGACACGTGGTTACATGTGACAGTCAGAGACACGTGGTTATATGTGACGGCAGAGACACGTGGTTATATGTGACGGTCAGAGACACATGGTTACATGTGACGGTCAGAGACACGTGGTTACATGTGATGGTCAGAGACACGTGGTTATATGTGACGGTCAGAGACACGTGGTTACATGTGACGGTCAGAGACACGTGTTTACATGTGACGGTCAGAGACACATGGTTAGATGTGACGTCAGAGACACGTGTTTACATGTGACGGTCAGAGACACATGGTTACATGTGACGGTCAGAGAAACGTGGTTATATGTGACGGTCAGAGATATGTGGTTACATGTGCCGGTCAGAGACATGTGGTTACATGTGACGGTCAGAGACACGTGGTTACATGTGACGGTCAGAGACACGTGGTTACATGTGACGGTCAGAGACACGTGGTTACATGTGATGTCAGAGACACGTGGTTACATGTGACGGTCAGAGACACGTGGTTACATGTGACATCAGAGACACATGGTTAGATGTGACGGTCAGAGACACGTGGTTAGATGTGACGTCAGAGACACATGGTTACATGTGATGGTCAGAGACACGTGGTTATATGTGACGGTCAGAGACACGTGGTAAGATGTGATGGTCAGAGATACGTGGTTACACGTGACGGTCAGAGACACGTGGTATTATGTGCCGGTCAGAGACACAAGGTTACATGTGACGTCAGAGACACGTGGTTACATGTGACGGTCAGAGACATGTGGTTACATGTGACGGTCAGAGACACGTTGTTATAAGTGACATCAGAGACACGTGGCAATGTACGACAGTCAGAGACACAACGTAACATGTGACGGTCAGAGACACGTGGTTACATGTGACGGTCAGAGACACGTGGTTATAAGTGACGGTCAGAGACACGTCGTTATAAGTGACATCAGAGACACATGGCAATGTATGACAGTCAGAGACACAAGGTTACATGTGACGGTCAGAGACACGTGGTTATATGTGACGGTCAGAGACACGTGGTTATATGTGACGGTCAGAAACACGTGGTTACATGTGACGGTCAGAGACATGTGGTTACATGTGACGGTCAGAGACACGTGGTTACATGTAATGTCAGAGACACGTGGTTACATGTGATGTCAGAGACACGTGGTTACATGTGATGTCAGAGACACAAGGTTACATGTGACGGTCAGAGACACGTGGTTATATGTGACGGTCAGAGGCATGTGGTTATATGTGACGGTCAGAGACACGTGGTTACATGTGACGGTCAGAGACACGTGGTTACATGTGATGTCAGAGACACGTGGTTACATGTGACGGTCAGAGACACGTGGTTACATGTGATGTCAGAGACACATGGTTACATGTGACGGTCAGAGACACGTGGCTACATGTGACGGTCAGATACACGTGGTTACATGTGAAGGTCAGAAACACGTGGTTACATGTAACGGTCAGAGACACGTGGTTACATGTGACGGTCAGAGACACGTGGTTATATGTGACGGTCAGAGACACGTGGTTACATGTGACGGTCAGAGACACAGGGTTAGATGTGACGGTCAGAGACACGTGGTAAGATGTGATGGTCAGAGACACGTGGTAAGATGTGATGGTCAGAGATACGTGGTTACACGTGACGGTCAGAGACACGTGGTATTATGTGCCGGTCAGAGACACGTGGTTACATGTGATGTCAGAGACACGTGGTTACATGTGACAGTCAGAGACATGTGGTTAGATGTGACGGTCAGAGACACGTGGTTAGATGTGACGGTCAGAGACACGTGGTTAGATGTGATGGTCAGAGATACGTGGTTACATGTGATGGTCAGAGACACGTGGTTACATGTGCCGGTCAGAGACACGTGGCTACATGTGATGGTCAGAGACACGTGGTTACATGTGATGGTCAGAGACATGTGGTTACATGTGACGGTCAGAGACACGTGGTTAGATGTGACGTCAGAGACACATGGTTAGATGTGACGGTCAGAGACACGTGGTAAGATGTGATGGTCAGAGATACGTGGTTACACGTGACGGTCAGAGATACGTGGTTACACGTGACGGTCAGAGACACGTGGTATTATGTGCCGGTCAGAGACACAAGGTTACATGTGACGTCAGAGACACGTGGTTACATGTGACGGTCAGAGACATGTGGTTACATGTGACGGTCAGAGACACGTTGTTATAAGTTACATCAGAGACACGTGGCAATGTACGACAGTCAGAGACACAACATAACATGTGACGGTCAGAGACACGTGGTTACATGTGACGGTCAGAGACACGTGGTTATAAGTGACGGTCAGAGACACGTCGTTATAAGTGACATCAGAGACACATGGCAATGTATGACAGTCAGAGACACAAGGTTACATGTGACGGTCAGAGACACCTGGTTATATGTGACGGTCAGAGACACGTGGTTATATGTGACGGTCAGAGACACGTGGTTACATGTGACGGTCAGAGACACGTGGTTACATGTGACGGTCAGAGACACGTGGTTACATGTGATGTCAGAGACACGTGGTTACATGTGATGTCAGAGACACGTGTTTACATATGATGTCAGAGACACAAGGTTACATGTGACGGTCAGAGACACGTGGTTATATGTGACGGTCAGAGGCATGTGGTTATATGTGACGGTCAGAGACACGTGGTTACATGTGACGGTCAGTGACACGTGGTTATGATGTGACGGTCAGAGACACGTGGTTACATGTGATGGTCAGAGACACGTGGTTACATGTGACGGTCAGAGACACGTGGTTACATGTGACAGTCAGAGACACGTGGTTACATGTGATGGTCAGAGACACGTGGTTACATGTGACGGTCAGAGACACGTGGTTATATGTGACGGTCAGAGACACGTGGTTACATGTGACGGTCAGAGACACGTGGTTACATGTGACGGTCAGAGACACGTGGTGACATGTGACGGTCAGAGACACGTGGTTACATGTGATGTCAGAGACACGTGGTTACATGTGACGGTCAGAGACACGTGGTTAGATGTGACATCAGAGACACATGGTTAGATGTGACGGTCAGAGACACGTGGTAAGATGTGACGGTCAGAGACACGTGGTAAGATGTGATGGTCAGAGATACGTGGTTACACGTGACGGTCAGAGACACGTGGTATTATGTGCCGGTCAGAGACACGTGGTTACATGTGATGTCAGAGACACGTGGTTACATGTGACAGTCAGAGACATGTGGTTAGATGTGACGGTCAGAGACACGTGGTTAGATGTGACGGTCAGAGACACGTGGTTAGATGTGATGGTCAGAGATACGTGGTTACATGTGATGGTCAGAGACACGTGGTTACATGTGCTGGTCAGAGACACGTGGCTACATGTGATGGTCAGAGACACGTGGTTACATGTGATGGTCAGAGACACGTGGTTACATGTGACGGTCAGAGACACGTGGTTAGATGTGACGTCAGAGACACATGGTTAGATGTGACGGTCAGAGACACGTGGTTACATGTGACGGTCAGAGACACGTGGTTAGATGTGACATCAGAGACACATGGTTAGATGTGACGGTCAGAGACACGTGGTAAGATTTGACGGTCAGAGACACGTGGTAAGATGTGATGGTCAGAGATACGTGGTTACACGTGACGGTCAGAGACACGTGGTATTATGTGCCGGTCAGAGACACGTGGTTACATGTGATGTCAGAGACACGTGGTTACATGTGACAGTCAGAGACATGTGGTTAGATGTGACGGTCAGAGACACGTGGTTAGATGTGACGGTCAGAGACACGTGGTTAGATGTGATGGTCAGAGATACGTGGTTACATGTGATGGTCAGAGACACGTGGTTACATGTGCTGGTCAGAGACACGTGGCTACATGTGATGGTCAGAGACACGTGGTTACATGTGATGGTCAGAGACACGTGGTTACATGTGACGGTCAGAGACACGTGGTTAGATGTGACGTCAGAGACACATGGTTAGATGTGACGGTCAGAGACACGTGGTAAGATGTGACGGTCAGAGACACGTGGTAAGATGTGATGGTCAGAGATACGTGGTTACACGTGACGGTCAGAGACACGTGGTATTATGTGCCGGTCATAGACACGTGGTTACATGTGATGTCAGAGACACATGGTTACATGTGACAGTCAGAGACATGTGGTTAGAAGTGACAGTCAGAGACACGTGGTTAGATGTGACGGTCAGAAACACGTAGTTAGATGTGATGGTCAGAGATACGTGGTTACATGTGATGGTCAGAGACACGTGGTTACATGTGCCGGTCAGAGACACGTGGCTACATGTGATGGTCAGAGACACGTGGTTACATGTGATGGTCAGAGACACGTGGTTACATGTGACGGTCAGAGACATGTGGTTATAAGTGACATCAGAGACACATGGTTACATGTGACGGTCAGAGACACGTGGTTACATGTGACGGTCAGAGATACGGGGTTACATGTGCTGGTCAGAGACACGTGGTTACATGTGACGGTCAGAGACACGTGGTTACATGAGATGGTCAAAAAAATGTGGTTATAAGTGACATCAGAGACACGTGGCAATGTATGACAGTCAGACACAAGGTTACATGTGACGTCAGAGACACGTGGTTACATGTGACGGTCAGAGACACGTAGTTACATGTGACGGTCAGAGACACGTGGTTATAAGTGACATCAGAGACACGGGGCAATGTACGACAGTCAGAGACACAACGTAACATGTGACGGTCAGAGACACGTGGTTACATGTGACGGTCAGAGACACGTGGTTATAAGTGACTGTCAGAGACACGTCGTTATAAGTGACATCAGAGACACATGGCAATGTATGACAGTCAGAGACACAAGGTTACATGTGACGGTCAGAGACACGTGGTTATATGTGACGGTCAGAGACACGTGGTTATATGTGACGGTCAGAGACACGTGGTTAAATGTGACGGTCAGAGACACGTGGTTACATGTGACGGTCAGAGACACGTGGTTACATGTGATGTCAGAGACACGTGGTTACATGTGATGTCAGAGACACGTGGGTACATGTGATGTCAGAGACACAAGGTTACATGTGACGGTCAGAGACACGTGGTTATATGTGACGGTCAGAGACACGTGGTTACATGTGACGGTCAGAGACACGTGGTTACATGTGACGGTCAGAGACACGTGGTTACATGTGACGGTCAGAGACACGTGGTTACATGTGATGTCAGAGACACGTGGTTACATGTGATGTCAGAGACACGTGGTTACATGTGACGGTCAGAGACACGTGGTCACATGTGACGGTCAGAGACATGTGGTTATAAGTGACATCAGAGACACATGGTTACATGTGACGGTCAGAGACACGTGGTTACATGTGACGGTCAGAGATACGGGGTTACATGTGCCGGTCAGAGACACGTGGTTACATGTGACGGTCAGAGACACGTGGTTACATGAGATGGTCAAAAAAATGTGGTTATAAGTTACATCAGAGACACGTGGCAATGTATGACAGTCAGACACAAGGTTACATGTGACGTCAGAGACACGTGGTTACATGTAACGGTCAGAGACATGTAGTTACATGTGACGGTCAGAGACACGTGGTTATAAGTGACATCAGAGACACGGGGCAATGTACGACAGTCAGAGACACAACGTTACATGTGACGGTCAGAGACACGTGGTTACATGTGACGGTCAGAGACACGTGGTTATAAGTGACTGTCAGAGACACGTCGTTATAAGTGACATCAGAGACACATGTGTTATGATATCCGGGAGTCCTCGCCAACCCTAACTCCGTTGTCATCGAATGGGATTGATGGCTGCGTGCTAGTGCTAGGCTTCGTCTATAATAGCCGCGTTCGACAGAGCCCGTTAGTCAGGCTCCGCCCCCGATGCCACCAGGTCTTGAGAGTTGACAACGCTGCCACCAATGTCAAGGATGAACAAGGGGATGACTAACTACCCCAAGAAGGCGAGGTCACCCTTGCTCTGTAGCAAACAGGGTAGACGTAACAATACGTAAAGATGTAACACAAACCTATACCAAACAGGTGTAACAATACACAGAGGTGTTTCATCAGAATAAAGATACGAGTAAGGGCAGTCTGGGGATAGACCCCACTTATCTGTGCTCCGAGGAGACAACGGCAGCGGGAACCAGGGTACGGACAGCTGGACAACGCACGGACACCAGGAGGACAAGAGACAGAACGGAGGACACGGCTGGGAATCTAACGACAGGACACAGGACGACTGGGCACAGGAACCAGGAGCAGTGGATAGGTGGGAACCAGGAACACTTGAGACCCTGAGGTGCAAAAGCTATAACCGGCGCCTGTCCTGGGCAGACGCCGGCTCTTTATTCAAAATCCCCGCTGACGCTGACATGCGCCGCACTGCCGGGCGCATGACCTCAGCGCGCCGGCACGCCGACGGAGACGCTCGGGGTCGTTGCCCGGCAACGCCCCGATGCCTGCTGACGATGCCGTGGGGACGGAAGCCAGGGGCGTTGCTGCGCGACGCCGCTAACGTCTCCCCCGGCACTCGTCTACACTGTCTGTCCCGGCGGGTCCGGGACAGAAGTGTAACAGTACCCCCCCCTTGAGGAGGGGTCACCGAACCCTTAGAATCCGGTTTCCAGGGAAATTTTCTAAAAAACTCCGCTCTTAGCCTGGGCGCATGCAAAAACTTTTCTGGGACCCAAGATCTTTCCTCATCTCCAAACCCCTTCCAGTGGACAAGAAACTTGAGCTGACCCCTGACTACCTTGGAATCCAAGATATGTTCCACCACATACTCCTTATGCCCTCGAACCAAGACAGGTCTTTGAGTACGTGTAGAGCTGGATGGAAGGGTTCCGATGACAGGTTTGAGCAGGGAACAATGAAAGACATTATTGATGCGCAGAGACCTGGGAAGCTGAAGTCTGAATGCCACAGGGTTGATTTGTCCGATAATCGGAAATGGACCGATAAACCTGGGACCCAACTTGGGACATTGCTGTCGAAGTCTAATATGGCGTGTGGATAACCATACTCTCTGACCCACTTTAAAGAGACACGGTCTTCTGTGCCTATCAAAGAAAATCTTAGACCGGGCTGAGGATTGTCTAAGGGCTATGTGTACATTCTTCCAGGCTTTCCTAAAAAACGAGACAGTGGACGAGGATCTTGACGGATCAACCGGGGGCATGAATGAACTACATTTGGGGTGCAAACCTGAGTTGCAGAAAAAAGGAGAGCTCTTGATAGCTGAATGATAAGAGTTATTGTATGCGAACTCTGCTAATGGAATAAGCTCAGCCCAATTGTCCTGGCACTTTGAAACGAAACAGCGGAGGTATTGTTCCAAAGCCTGGTTGACCCTCTCGGTCTGTCCATTCGACTGCGGGTGGTAGCCAGAGGAGAGACTGACCTGAATCCCTAAGGCTGCACAAAACTGTCTCCAAAACCTGGCCACGAACTGGGAACCTCTATCCGAGACAATATCGACCGGGAGTCCGTGAAGCCTAAAGATGTTGGTGATGAATAAATTTGCTAGAATTTTAGCAGTAGGAAGCCCATGTAATGGAGTAAAGTGAGCCATTTTGGAAAATCTATCCACAGTAACCCAGATGGTGGTGAACTTGCTAGTCGGAGGCAGGTCAACTATAAAGTCCATAGAAATATGGGACCATGGTCTTTTTGGAATGGACAAGGGAAACAGCGGCCCAATAGGAGACTGTCGAGACGATTTGTGTCGCGCACAGACCAGACATGAGGCCACAAATCTGTCGACATCTTGCCTCATAGAGGGCCACCAAACAGTCCTGGCTAACTGTTCAAAAGTTTTGGCAATACCTGGATGCCCGGAGCTTTTTGCCGAGTGAAAGTCCATGAGAACCGCCTCCCGTAATTTCTGGGGAATAAATAAACGGTCCTGTGGGGTCTGTTGAGGAGCCGACGCTTGGGCAGCAATAACTAAGGTGGCTAAATCTTGGGTCAGGCCCGCCATGATTACTGAGCAAGGGACGATGGGAGATGCTTTCACCTCAGACCCCTGGAAAGTCTGAAAACTGCGGGAGAGGGCATCCGCCTTCACGTTCTTAGATCCCGGCCTAAAGGTGATGATAAACCGGAATCTGGTGAAGAATAGTGCCCACCGAGCCTGTCGTGGGTTGAGGCGTTTGGCGGACTCAATATAAGAGAGATTCTTGTGATCGGTGATCACGGTGATGGTATGCTGAGCTCCCTCAAGCCAGTGACGCCACTCCTCAAACACCCATTTGATGGCCAATAACTCACGATTGCCTACATCATAATTTCTCTCGGCTGAAGAGAATTTGCGGGAGAAGTAAGCACAGGGATGAATCTTTAGATCCAGTGGCCCCTTCTGAGACAGGACTGCTCCAGCACCCACATCAGAGGCGTCGACTTCGATTAAAAAGGGTAGCCTGGGATCTGGGTGGTGCAGAATTGGGGCTGAGCAAAACGCTTTCTTTAATTTTTTGAAAGAATCCATCGCCCGTTGAGACCATTGTCCTGGGTCAGCCCCTTTCCGAGTCAAGTCCACTATGGGTGCCACGATGTCCGAAAAGGAGCGGATAAATTTGCGATAGTAGTTAGAAAAACCAAGAAATTGCTGAATGGCCTTGAGCGTGGTTGGGAGAGCCCAGGATTGAATGGCCTGAACCTTAGATGGATCCATGGAGAAACCTTGAGGGGAAATAATATACCCTAAAAAAGTCACTTGTGACACTTCGAATTCACATTTTTCCAACTTGGCATATAGATGATTCTCCTGTAGCTTCTGCAGCACCAGGCGGACGTGCTGCCGATGTTCAGGAAGAGATTTGGAAAAAATGAGAATGTCGTCCAAGTAAACTACGGCAAAACCCCCTAAAAACGGTCGAAGGACTTCATTGATAAAGTCTTGGAAGACTGCCGGGGCATTAGCTAGACCAAAAGGCATCACAAGATACTCAAAATGCCCCGAGTGGGTATTAAACGCGGTCTTCCATTCATCACCACTTTTAATTCTGATTAAGTTGTAGGCCCCCCTGAGGTCTATTTTGGAAAAAATCACTGCCTCCCGAATCTGGTCAAATAATACGGAGATGAGGGGTAATGGGTAGGATTTTTTTTTACCGTAATTTTGTTAAGGGCTCTGTAATCAATACAGGGCCGTAAAGACCCATCTTTCTTCTCAACAAAGAAAAACCCCGCCCCCACCGGTGATTTTGAGGGCCGAATGAACCCCTTTTCAAGGCTTTCTTTAATGTAGAGGTCCACGGCTTGGGACTCAGGTGCGGATAACGCATATAAACGACCCTTAGGAAGTCTGGCATTAGACACTAAATCAATGGCACAATCAAAGGGGCGATGAGGAGGCAAGGTGTTGGCTTCCTTTTTAGAAAAAACATCTGAAAAATCACGGTACTGAGGAGGGAGAGCTTGAAAATCAGGGTGCATCACACGGAGAGGGAGAGTGAGACAAACATCCGAACAGGACCCTCCCCACCGAGTGATCTCACCAGTTTCCCAATTAAATTCAGGGTTGTGTTTTTTCAACCAGGGCAGCCCCAGGACTATAGGAGTGAGAGGACAGTGAAAAATAAGAAAGGTGATATCTTCGGAGTGAAGAGCCCCCACCGACAGACGAAGGGAGGGAGTCCTAAAAGATATACCGCCTTTAGACAGTGGACGGCCATCCAACCCACAAAAAGAAACGGGATTTTCCAAGGGTATGGGCATAAGGCCCAATTGTTGCACCAGGCCTTCATCTATAAAGTTACCGGCCGCCCCACAATCCACAAAGGCAGATCCGTTCCAAGAACGGTCGGTAACAGAGACTGATACCTGAATTAATACAGAATCTGAGGGAGAAAAGCTCGACAGGCCCAAGTGAACCCCCCAAGTATCACTTAGGCCCTGTCTTTTCCCGCCTTCAGCGGACAAGCAACAGCGAGATGACCGGGACCCCCACAATACAAACAGAGGCCCTTGAGACGTCGGCGTTTTTTTTCGGAGGAAGATAGTCGAGTGGCCCCCAACTGCATAGGCTCGTCTCCGGGTACCTCGGTAGACTCGTCTACAGATGAGGAAGGCAACACTCCAGACCGTCTCTCTCTCTGCCGCTCCCGAAATCTCCTATCCACCTTAATGGCTAACTGCATGATCCCATCAATGTCTTTGGGAGTGGGGTACTGTACTAATGCATCCTTAAGGGATTCGGATAAACCAATCCGAAACTGACTACGAAGCGCTGGGTCGTTCCAGCCAGAATCAATAGCCCAACGTCTGAACTTAGTACAGTATGCCTCAGCTGTGTCCTGCCCTTGACGCAGGGCTCTAAGATTTGACTCGGCCGAGGCCGCCCGGTCCGGGTCATCATATAATAACCCCATTGCTGAGAAGAATGCATCCACTGAAGAGAGAGCCTCAGCACCATCTGAAAGGCCGAAGGCCCAAGACTGAGGATCTCCCTGCAGGAGTGATATAACCATTCCAACCCGTTGAGCCTCAGAACCAGAAGATCCTGGGAGCAATTTGAAATAAAGCCTGCATGACTGTTTAAAATTAAAAAACAAAGACCGGTCACCTGAAAAACGGTCAGGGAGATTTAACCTGGGCTCCAGACTCCCACCGGAGGAGGAGCTAGACTGAGACCGTTGCTCGTGTGAGTTTACCCGTAGGGTGAGCTCTTGCAATTTCTGCGTCAGCGTGTGCATCTGTCCTGCAAGAGAGTGGGCAGCAGCCTGCTGTGACGGATCCATGATTGGGTTTCCCCACGACTACCGAACCTCTGAGCTGTAGGGGCAACAACAGTCTCAGAGTATGGTCTGGCCGGTTATAATGTTACTAGGTGATTCATTGCGCCCTACGGGCGCTCTTCACACCGGCGTAAGGGGCTACGCCCCTTAATTTGTGAACATTTGTATTGTGAGAAATATGGTTAGAATTGTATGAAAGATGCCCTGTATTGCAGCTTCTGGCAGTGGGTGAGGGTCCAGCGTGGCAGCACTGGAGTACCGGACGGTGGCCCTGAGTCAGTGTCTCCTCCTACTGGGTGGATGTTAGGGTGCATGAGAGCAGGAGGCTGGGATATGAGGCATGATAGGGGTATGTGGGCAACACAGCGTCAGCGATTACCCAGTGGTGGAAGTTACGGTTCAGGAGAGCAGGAAGCTGGGTAGTGATAGGGGTGTGTGGGCATACGGGGGACTAAAGAGGGTGGTGGACACTGTGCAGCTTCTGCCACTGGGTGAGGGTCCAGCGTGGCAGCACAGAAATACAGGAGTCAATGTCTCCTCCGACTGGGTGGGAGTTAGGGTGCATGAGAGCAGGAGGCTGGGCGGTAAAGCATGATAGGGGAATGTGGGCAACACAGGGTGAGCGGGTCTCCACTGGCGGAAGTTACGGGGCAGGAGAACAGGAGGCAGGGCAGTGTCCTCCCACATTGATGGCAAAAGTATTTAACATCGGCCATAAACCATCGATTATTTGAAAATCATTGATGGTCGATGGGCATCCCTAGAACTGGAGGAGGGTGGGGGACAGTATGCAGCTCCCGGCAGTGGGTGAGCGTCTCCTCCCACTGGGAGGGAGTGAGCGTGCATGAGAGCAGGAGGCTGTATAATAGTGGTATGTGGGCAAGACATTGATAAAAGTTGTGGCGCTGGTGCAGAGGGCAGTGGGGAAACCTGCAGTGCGGCAGCCAGGGCCGGATTTCCCACCTAGGGGCGGTACCTGCTTGTGGTGGTACAGGATCCCCCATTGTCACGGGGTTACGTGAAATGCGGGAGCGGGGGCCGCGGTGGTCCGCTGGGGGGTGGAATTGCCGGAAGGGGGTCTGCAAATTGCGGGAGGGGGGGTGGTGTGTGGGGATCCGCGGTTAGCGGGAGGGGGTCCGCAAATCGTGGGCGGGGGCGCGGGGGGGCTTGAATCGTGGGAAGGGGGGTCCGCAAATTGCGGGAGGGGGGTTGTCGGGGTTAGTGAATTGCGGGAGGGGGGGTTGCGGAGGTCCGTGAATTGCGGGAGGGGCGCGTGGGGTGCCGTGAGTCAAGGGGGGGGGTGCGGGGGTCCGTGAATCACGGGAGGGGTCATGAATCGCAGGAGGGGGGGGTCGTGGGGGGGCTGCGAATCGCAGGAGGGGGGGTGTGGGGGGTTGCCGTGAATTGCATGAGGGGGGCGTGAATCAAGGGAGGGTGGGCGCAGGGGGGTGGTGCGGGGGTCCGTGAATCGCGGGAGGGGGCATGAATCGCGGGAGGGGGGGTCGTGGGGGGTTCCGAATCGCAGAAAGGGGGGTATGGGGGGTGCCGTGAATTGCATGAGGGGGGCATGGGCCCTTTTAATGCCGGGAGGGGGGGTCGCAGGGGTCCCGCGAATCGCGGGAGGGGAGGATGCAGGGGTCCTGCGAATCGCGGGAGGGGTCGCTGGGGTCCCGCGATATGCGGGAGGGTCGCGGGGGTCCCGCGTTTCGCGGAAGGGGGTGGTCGCGGAGGTCCAGCGAATCGCGGGAGGGGGTGGTCGGGTCTAGGACGGATATTAGACAGCACTTACATCGACAGCCATTACATCGACACCATTAGTTCGACAGCTCAATAGGTCGACATGGTTTTAGGTCGACATACCATTAGGTCGACATGTCATTATGTCGACAGCTCATTAGGTCGACAGCTCATTAGGTCGACAGCTCATTAGGTTGACATGTTTTTAGGTCGACACTGTCATTAGGTCGACAGAGTCTATGTCGACAGTCAAAAGGTCGACATGGGTTTTTTCACTGTTTTTTTGGCCGAAATGTCGACACAGTCGACATGGACACAGTTTGAAGTGTACCGCAGCCGCTCGCTATGCTTCGGGCACGGTGCCTCGCTGCGCTCGGCACACTATTTTATTCTCCCACCACGCCCTAGTGGATAGTAGGGCATGAAATACCGCCTGTCGGCACATGTCGGCTCAATAAACAGTGAAAAAACCCATGTCGACCTTTTGACTGTCGACATAGACACTGTTGACCTAATGGCAGTGTCGACCTAAAAACATGTCGACCTAATGAGCTGTCGACCTAATGAGCTGTCGACCTAATGAGCTGTCGACATAATGACATGTCGACCTAAAACCATGTCGACCTATTGAGCTGTTGAACTAATGGTGTCGATGTAATGGCTGTCGATGTAACAATAACAATAGTCCGGATACCGGGGTGATCGCGGGGGTCCCGCGAATCGCGGGAGGGGGGTCGCGGGGGTCCAGCGAATCGCGGGAGGGGGGGTTCGCGGGGGTCCCGCGGGGTTCCCGCGGGTCCCGCGGGGTTCCCGCGTCTCGCAGGAGGGTGGAAAGCGAGGGTCCCGCGAATCGCGGGAGGAGGGGTGCGGGGTCCCGCGAATGGCGGGAGGGGGGGTCACGGGGGTTCAGCAAATCGCGGGAGGAGATGTCGCGGGGGTCCCGCGAATCGCGGGAGGGGGGGTCGCGGGGGTCCCGCGAATCGCGGGAGGGGGGTCGCGGGGGTCCCACGATTCGCGGGAGGGGGGGGGCGGGGGTCCCGCGATTCGCGGGAGGGGGGGTCGCGGGGGGTCCCGCGAATCGCGGGAGGGGGGGTCTCGGGGGGGTCGCGGGGGGGCCCGCAAATCGCGGGAGGGGGGGGTCGCGGGGGTCCTGGCAGAGGGTAGGGATGTGCAGGAGTAATGGTGGATGGTGGGTGTGGAGTAATGGTGGATGGTGGGCGTGTACTGTAGCCCTGGCTGGGCGGGGGGAGGTGATGTCAAGGAGGTGGAACGTCAGACACATGAAAGTGAAACTGTTTTACACAGGAACGTTCTCCACAGGGATTGAGTGACAGATCTGGCTAAATATATAAGAGATGATATCCGGGAGTCCTCGCCAACCCTAACTCCGTTGTCATCGAATGGGATTGATGGCTGCGTGCTAGTGCTAGGCTTCGCCTATAATAGCCGCGTTCGACAGAGCCCGTTAGTCAGGCTCCGCCCCCGATGCCACCAGGTCTTGAGAGTTGACAACGCTGCCACCAATGTCAAGGATGAACAAGGGGATGACTAACTACCCCAAGAAGGCGAGGTCACCCTTGCTCTGTAGCAAACAGGGTAGACGTAACAATACGTAAAGATGTAACACAAACCTATACCAAACAGGTGTAACAATACACAGAGGTGTTTCATCAGAATAAAGATACGAGTAAGGGCAGTCTGGGGATAGACCCCACTTATCTGTGCTCCGAGGAGACAACGGCAGCGGGAACCAGGGTACGGACAGCTGGACAACGCACGGACACCAGGAGGACAAGAGACAGAACGGAGGACACGGCTGGGAATCTAACGACAGGACACAGGACGACTGGGCACAGGAACCAGGAGCAGTGGATAGGTGGGAACCAGGAACACTTGAGACCCTGAGGTGCAAAAGCTATAACCAGCGCCTGTCCTGGGCAGACGCCGGCTCTTTATTCAAAATCCCCGCTGACGCTGACGTGCGCCGCACTGCCGGGCGCATGACCTCAGCGCGCCGGCACGCCGACGGAGACGCTCGGGGTCGTTGCCCGGCAACACCCCGATGCCTGCTGACGATGCCGTGGGGACGGAAGCCAGGGGCGTTGCTGCGCGACGCCGCTAACGTCTCCCCCGGCACTCGTCTACACTGTCTGTCCCGGCGGGTCCGGGACAGAAGTGTAACAACATGGCAATGTATGACAGTCAGAGACACAAGGTTACATGTGACGGTCAGAGACACGTGGTTATATGTGACGGTCAGAGACACGTGGTTATATGTGACGGTCAGAGACACGTGGTTAAATGTGACGGTCAGAGACACGTGGTTACATGTGACGGTCAGAGACACGTGGTTACATGTGATGTCAGAGACACGTGGTTACATGTGATGTCAGAGACACGTGGTTACATGTGATGTCAGAGACACAAGGTTACATGTGACGGTCAGAGACACGTGGTTATATGTGACTGTCAGAGACACGTGGTTATATGTGACGGTCAGAGACACGTGGTTACATGTGACGGTCAGAGACACGTGGTTACATGTGACGGTCAGAGACACGTGGTTACATGTGACGGTCAGAGACACGTGGTTACATGTGATGTCAGAGACACGTGGTTACATGTGATGTCAGAGACACGTGGTTACATGTGACGGTCAGAGACACGTGGTTACATGTGACGGTCAGAGACACGTGGTTACATGTGACGGTCAGAGACACGTGGTCATATGTTACGGTCAGAGACACGTGCTTACATGTGACGGTCAGAGACACGTGGTTATGATGTGACGGTCAGAGACACGTGGTTACATGTGATGGTCAGAGACACGTGGTTACATGTGACGGTCAGAGACACGTGGTTACATGTGACGGTCAGAGACACGTGGTTATATGTGACGGTCAGAGACACGTGGTTACATGTGATGGTCAGAGACACGTGGTTACATGTGACGGTCAGAGACACGGGGTTACATGTGCCGGTCAGAGACACGTGGTTATATGTTACGGTCAGAGACACGTGCTTACATGAGACGGTCAGAGACACGTGGTTACATGTGACGGTCAGAGACACGTGGTTATATGTGATGGTCAGAGACACGTGGTTATATGTGATTGTCAGAGACACGTGGTTATATGTGATTGTCAGAGACACGTGGTTATATGTGACGGTCAGAGACACGTGGTTATAAGTGACATCAGAGACACGTGGCAATGTATGACAGTCAGAGACACAAAGTTACATGTGACGTCAGAGACACGTGGTTACATGTGACGATCAGAGACACGTGGTTACATGTGAAGGTCAGAGACACGTGGTTATGTGGTACCCCAGAACCAGGGGTATCCCCCTTTTTGCCCTTTTCCTTGCCCATCGTCAATATGGTGGGTTCATGTGCACTCGGGGGGTTGCTAGGCAACCGCCCCGCAGCTGGATCGCTGGCTGAAATCCCAGGGACCCTTTTCCATTGGTGGCTCAAGGGGGCGCCAAGGCTGTGGGACGTCCCAGCCTGTTGCTGGGGAGAAAGATATGTTGCCAGCGCAGGACGTGAGGAAGAGAGTGGAAGGGCGCGAAAAGTGAGGGGAGGAGGGAGGTGAGCGGGCGGTGCCGGAGGCTGAACAGCGGAAGGAGAGAGGAGTGCGGGAAGCGCGGGTCCGGAGCTGACAGGCGAAGGGGAAGCCAGAACGGAGCAGCGTGACGCCCAAGTCCAGCGCGAGAAGCGAGCTGCAGAGGTACCCCGTCAGACAGTGCCGCCGACAAGCGCCCGGCTAGTGTGGAGGAAGGGGAGATCGCGGTCCGACGCCTGGCGGTGAGTGACAGCTGAGCCGCCGGGGAGACTCCAAGAGACCGAGACGCACACTACGCAGAGCGGGACCCCCTCCACAGCAGCCAAGTGCCCAGCAGAGGACTCCAGTGCCCAGCAGAGAAGCCAAGTGCCCAGCAGAGGACTCCAGTGCCCAGCAGAGAAACCAAGTGCCCAGCAGAGGTCCCAAGTGCACCGCAGTGAGCTCCCTGTTCCAGTAGTGACCGGCAGGAGCTGGCAACGGCACCGGAGACACAGGTACCCTGTCACAGCCCCGCTCACCCATGCTACAGGCTTATTGACACCCCGCACCCAGACGCCGTCCTAGGCCTTTGTACTAGCCGTTTACACCGGGCTGCTTCTGTTTTCCCCACATTGAGAGTGCCTCACTAGTGGCAACAGCCCAAGGGACGGGACTTTTCCATCAATACACCAGCGACAACTGCCCTGTTGGCCCCAGTGACCTGGTGCGGAGAACACTGCACCCCTACTTATTGTGTTGGGCCACAGTTCCACCAGCATTGCCATAAAGGAGCTTTCCCCTTTCTCTGTTATTTGCTTCAAGTGCCCATATTGTGCCGGAGCACTGGACACAAGTACCCTGGATTACCAATCTAGCTTTAGGTTTATTTCCAATACGGTGCACCTAGGCCACATGGTACCTAGGATTGATCATTGAACTGCAGTTCAGGGACTTATTCTGTCGTGTATGGACACGTTTGGTTATGTATGCAAGTATCAAGTGCTGCATCTTACTGTTAATTGTTGGGAAACCTACTACATGTTCTTTTTTATGGTTTGCATTGTTTACACTAAAGTCATATTGCCTGGTGATCTCAGTAACGCAGCATACCGTGTGAGCTGCGGCCTACAAGTGTCACCGGTGGCCCCAGTGCACACGGTATCCTCTTTGGGGAATATTCGCATTCTTTTGCCATTCATTGAAATTGTTGTGTGAGTCAGGTCATTCCTTGGTGGCAGTATATTGTGTGAGGTGCGGCCTATGGTGCCACAGTGGCCCTATTGCGCACAATATCAGGCAGACGGAGTATTCTTTAAATCTTTCTTCATAGTCTACCCATTGTCTTTGTTTCTCTTGAATAGTACTGCATTGTATTATTGCATTGTTTAATCATATTTTCCATAACGGTGATCTACGGTCCTCCTTGCTGCGAAATAAACTATTTGATCACCGTCCCAACGTGTAGTGACCACTCTGTGGGGTGTTCTTGGGGGTATTGTCTCCTTGGGGTGCCTTTGTCCCTCCGCCCTCCGAATTGCAGGCGAGTGAAACAGGCAGGTCGCAGACGAGCAGTGCCGGAAAGAAGACCCGGAACTTCAGGTACCGTAACCATAGTCTGACAGCATCACATTTGGCGTCCGCGAACAGGATTCAGCGATGTCAGACTCGGACCAAGCACAGGCCCCTACGTCAACCAGGAGGAGACGACTCCCTGCATCACCCGGAGAAAGAGATTCGGTGGAAATGACGGCGGCACCCATCACCATGCCATACTACTTTGGAGCACCCTGGGTACCGACTTACTCGGGAAACAACACCCCGGGGACACACACACTGAAGGAATTTAAAAACAGGATACTCTCCATGACACAGTTATACAAGCTCGGCAACAAACAAGCAGTAGAAATACTGGTGGGGCAACTGAGAGGCCCAGCACTACGCGAAGTGAGAACATGGGAAACCGATGAAAAGAAAACGGTAGAACAGATCTTTGAAAAACTGCGGGAGATCTTCGAATCGAAGACGATAGCAGATTTAAAGAGCCGCCTGTATTCACGAAAGCAGCGACCGAACGAGCCTCTGCGGGAATACGCGCTAAGCTTGCAGGAAGCCATGAAGGCCATACAACTGAGGGAAAAGACACCGAAAGAACTAGTAGATGAAACGTTGACCAACCTTTTCATCGAAGGAGCGAGAGAGGAGGCAGTCAAGTCACAGTTACGTATGTGGAGGCGGCAACAACCTGACAGCTCCTTCGCCAAATTTAAAGAGACCACCCTGCAGATCCTGGGCATGAACCAGAGTGGCCGGGATGAAGAAGAGGAGTCGGCAGAAGGAGAGGTCTACCAACAGGCCCCAAAAGGGCAAACCACGGACACCCTATACCCAAGTAGGCCCGTTACACAACAGGCACAAGCCCCCACAGAACCAAGCCCGCTCGACGTGCTGACTCGCCAGATGTCCGAGCTAACTAATAATATGACGCGCATGTCACAGAAATTAGAAGACTTAGACAGAAACCAAGGCAGAAGTCGACAAGGGGAATGGCGACAAGACCGTGGCCCAAGGAACCGCCCAAGATGGGAAGTCACACGCGAGTCTGGCCGAAGACCATCCGATCAATTCGACCAGCAAGGGCGACCGATCTGCCGGAGGTGCCGGCTGAGCGGGCACGTCGAGAGAAATTGCCCAGAAACGGCTTTAAACGAGGGGACCCCGAGGCAAGGGACCGACCCTCGGGAGGAGATGCACTAACTGGTCCGACACCACCAGCAGAATGGTGGCCCCGATACGTCGGGGAATGCCCCCACCTGAGCATCAGAGTGAACGGGGTACAGATGACAGCCCTGTTGGATACAGGGTCACAGGTGTCCACCATCAGGATCACCGACTTCCTACAACACTGGGCACAAGAAGACATCGTGTCTCCCCCCGCAACCTGGTTACACCTACTAGCCAGTAACGGCCAGCCTATCACCTTCCAAGGATATTGGGAAACTGACGTCCAAGTGGGAAAAGCCACCCTGGGCCAACAGGGGTTCTTGGTCACCACCAACTCTAACGAATACTTGCCGCCGATAATACTGGGCATGAATGTGCTAAGGAACTGCCCGGGCGAAGTAGTGGAAGCACTACAGTGGGAAATGAGAACAGCCCCCCCCCAAGAGAAGAAGGCTTTGCAGCAAACAGTGCGACTGATCGCGGGTCAGCAGAGGTTCGTCAACGAGCAAGGAGAAGTGGGGAAGGCCCGAATCGCAGACCGCCGCCCGATCCTCCTGCGCCCAAACTCGGAGCAAGTCGTCTGGTGCAAGGCCAGAACAGGACCAGGAGGCAGAGACTACGAAGCCCTGATAGAACCCTGCGATACTGACGATCGACAGCCCTTCGCAGTTGCCAGGACCCTGGCGAAGGTGGTCCAAGGGAGAGTACCAGTGAGGCTGCTGAATCCACACCCATACGCAGTCAGACTATATAAGTATTGTCAAGTGGCCAGGATCAGCTGGGTGGACTTCCAAGACATCTTGGGGCAAGGCGCCGTGGCGGCTCAGCAAGGGGTGATGGAGGAAGAGAGAGACGACAGCGAACCCCCTTGGCACGCAGCCATACAGATCGGAGATGGGGACACTCCGGCTGAGAAGCGAGAGGGGGTCCTCCGCGTTGTGGAACGGAATGCTGCCGCGTTCAGTCAACACCCGAGCGACTTCGGTAAGGCAGAAAAGGTATACCACCACATCCCTACAGGATCGGCTCCCCCGGTCAAGGAAAGGCACCGACCCCTCCCACCAGCCATGTACCAGCCCGTCCGGAACATGATCACCGAAATGAAAGAGGCGGGTGTCATCAAAGAAAGCCATAGCCCCTGGGCGGCCCCCCTGGTGATCGTCAAAAAGAAGGACGGTAGTCTGCGCTTCTGCGTGGACTACCGCAAACTGAATGCCGTAACCCATAAGGACGCCTATCCGCTCCCTAGGATCGAGGAGTCGCTCACGGCCTTGAAAACGGCGGAATACTTCTCGACCCTTGACCTGACCAGCGGGTACTGGCAGGTCCAGATGGCCCCAGAAGATAGAGAAAAGACGGCCTTCACGACGCCAATGGGCCTGTTCGAGTTCGACAGAATGCCCTTCGGACTCTGTAACGCCCCCGCCACATTCCAGCGTGTGATGGAGCACTGCCTTGGGCAGCACAACTTCGAAATGGTGCTCCTCTATCTGGACGACGTGATCATTTTCTCAAGGAGCTATGACGACCATCTGCGGCACCTGGACGAGGTCTTCAAACGACTGATACAGAGCGGTTTGAAGCTGAAGCCCAGCAAATGTCACCTGCTGAAGCCTAGAGTACAGTACCTCGGGCATGTCGTTAGCGCGGAAGGCGTGATGCCCGACCCAGAGAAGATCACTGTCGTCAGAGACTGGCCAGCGCCCAAGACCGTCAGAGAGGTCCGCAGTTATCTGGGGTTCGTGGGCTACTACCGAAGATTCATCGAGAACTTTGCGAAGGTGGCATCCCCCCTGCATGAGCTACTGAGGGGCCAGTCGGGCCAGGAGCGAAGGGGATCGGCCCTAATCGCTTGGGGAGAAGAGCAACAGCAGGCCTTTAACCAATTGAAGAGATCTTTAATCGACGCTCCCTTGCTGGCTTACCCCGATTATGACAAACCATTCCAACTCTACACGGACGCCAGCAACCGCGGGCTCGGTGCTGTGCTCTCCCAGACTCAAGAGGGGCGCGAGCGAGTAATAGCGTATGCCAGCAGAGGCCTCCGTAAGACCGAGAGGAATTGCGAAAATTATAGTGCCTTCAAGCTGGAGATGCTCGCCCTGGTATGGGCAGTTACCGAGAAGTTTAAGCACTACCTAGCCGCCACCCCATTTGTAGTCATGACCGACAACAACCCCTTAGTGCACCTACAGAATGCCAAATTGGGAGCTCTAGAACAGCGGTGGATGTCGCGCCTCGCCAGCTACCGGTTCACCACTAACTACCGTAGTGGCAAGGCCAACGCCAATGCAGACGCCCTCTCCAGACTGCCTGTGACCGATGCCCCCGAAGAGGTAGGGGACCCGAATGAGGATGTAGAAATGCCCATATTCAAGGCGTATAGAGCAAGGAACCTGGCAACCTCGGATCCCCTGTCCGTCACAGACTCCCGCCTGCAGAAGGCCGACCTACTCGACACCCCTACAGTCGACTGGAGGAAAATTCAGCGTCAAGACCCGGTGCTGAAGGAATTCCTGGTTCTGCTCAATCAACGCCGCCACTTGGATCGAGACCAACGCAGAGAAGCTGACCCCGAACTGGTAAAGCTGCTGCGGCATCGCGACCGAGTTCGCCAGGAAGAAGGCATCCTGGTCCGTGACAGTGTGGACCCCGGCACACACCACCCCGTGGTTCAGGTGGTTGTTCCAAGAAAACAGGCTCCACTACTTCTGGCCGCCTACCACGACAAATCCGGCCATTTTGGCGTGCAGAAGACGGAAGCCATCCTGCGTACCCGGTACTTCTGGGT
Source organism: Crinia signifera (assembly GCF_055691185.1). Lineage (NCBI taxonomy): Eukaryota > Metazoa > Chordata > Amphibia > Anura > Myobatrachidae > Crinia > Crinia signifera. Next base: position 3,361,124 of record NC_139220.1, on the reverse strand, counting down.
GGGTATGCGAGAAGACGTTGACAACTGGTGCCGTGCCTGCATTCCCTGCAGTCTAAAGAGAGCTCCTGACGCGTCCCAGCGAGATTCATTACACTCCATCAAGACCCAACGCCCGTTGCAGATCGTGGCTCTTGACCACGTCAAACTCGAACCTAGCTCCAGTGGGCATCAATATGCCTTGACCATCACCGACCACTACAGCAAATTCCTTGTGGTCACCCCGGTTCGAGACCTCACCGCCAAGACTACAGCAGAGCAGTTTCTTAAGCACTTCGCGAGACCCTACGGCTATCCTGACTGCATCCTCACGGACCAAGGGCCCGCCTTTGAGTCCCAGCTTTTTCACGAGTTATGCTCCTACTATGGATGTCGGAAAATCAGGACCACGGCCTATCACCCCCAGGGAAACGGGCTCTGCGAACGGTCTAACCAGACCATCATCGGCATGCTCCGCAGTCTGTCGGCAGGAGACCGAAACAAGTGGCCGACCCTACTCCCCGAATTGGCGTACCTCTACAATAATGCCGAACATTGCTCCACCGGCTTCACCCCGTATTACCTAATGTTTGGCCGCAAGGGCAAGTTACCGCAAGACTTGGAACTGTCTCCGATGGAAGGCCCATCAACCCAACCCCAGACCGACTGGGTCCGTGAGCACCAGCAGAGGATTGACGCTGCTAGGGAAGTCGTTACTCAACGGATGGAGGGCGCTCAGCGTCGACAAGGAAAGGATTATAACTCTCACAATAAGCCCGAGACCCTGAAAGTGGGAGATCCTGTATGGAAGAAACGGAACCACCGCTCAAGTAAGCTCGACGCCATGTGGGAAAGTGAACCATACACAGTCGTCAGGACACCCGCGGGTGACCGGTACACCTACGAAATCCAAAGGACCCCTGGAGGACCAATCAACGTGGTGTCCAGAGATCAACTCAAGCTCTGCACTGCTGAAGTCCCAGTGGAATCGAGAGTCTCGCCTGAGGTGGAGGGGCAGGGAACCTGGGGGGGCATGCCTTGGGACAACCCCACTGACATGTTAGTCTTCATGAGTGCCCCAGTACCCTTCCTTCCATGTGTATCCCCCACTCCTGTGGTAGAGGAACCCCTACCAGTGGTCGGCCATGGTTCCCCTGAGGTCCATTCTCCGGTGGTTCAGACACGTAGGTCGGAACGCACAACCAAGGGTGTCCCACCCTTGAGGTATAGAATGTAAAGTGTTTTTCCTTAATGCTATTGTACGATTGTAAATTGTTCCTTAAACCGTTCTTACCTGAATGTACAGTTATTATTTATGCAGAAATGCCCAGGCCTCATATGTTTGTTCTTCACCAAGAGACTGTAACCGGACTACCGTCGCTTCTGCCATAATGCCCGCGGACTGGCATTCTTACAGCGTGGGAGCGTGTGGTACCCCAGAACCAGGGGTATCCCCCTTTTTGCCCTTTTCCTTGCCCATCGTCAATATGGTGGGTTCATGTGCACTCGGGGGGTTGCTAGGCAACCGCCCCGCAGCTGGATCGCTGGCTGAAATCCCAGGGACCCTTTTCCATTGGTGGCTCAAGGGGGCGCCAAGGCTGTGGGACGTCCCAGCCTGTTGCTGGGGAGAAAGATATGTTGCCAGCGCAGGACGTGAGGAAGAGAGTGGAAGGGCGCGAAAAGTGAGGGGAGGAGGGAGGTGAGCGGGCGGTGCCGGAGGCTGAACAGCGGAAGGAGAGAGGAGTGCGGGAAGCGCGGGTCCGGAGCTGACAGGCGAAGGGGAAGCCAGAACGGAGCAGCGTGACGCCCAAGTCCAGCGCGAGAAGCGAGCTGCAGAGGTACCCCGTCAGACAGTGCCGCCGACAAGCGCCCGGCTAGTGTGGAGGAAGGGGAGATCGCGGTCCGACGCCTGGCGGTGAGTGACAGCTGAGCCGCCGGGGAGACTCCAAGAGACCGAGACGCACACTACGCAGAGCGGGACCCCCTCCACAGCAGCCAAGTGCCCAGCAGAGGACTCCAGTGCCCAGCAGAGAAGCCAAGTGCCCAGCAGAGGACTCCAGTGCCCAGCAGAGAAACCAAGTGCCCAGCAGAGGTCCCAAGTGCACCGCAGTGAGCTCCCTGTTCCAGTAGTGACCGGCAGGAGCTGGCAACGGCACCGGAGACACAGGTACCCTGTCACAGCCCCGCTCACCCATGCTACAGGCTTATTGACACCCCGCACCCAGACGCCGTCCTAGGCCTTTGTACTAGCCGTTTACACCGGGCTGCTTCTGTTTTCCCCACATTGAGAGTGCCTCACTAGTGGCAACAGCCCAAGGGACGGGACTTTTCCATCAATACACCAGCGACAACTGCCCTGTTGGCCCCAGTGACCTGGTGCGGAGAACACTGCACCCCTACTTATTGTGTTGGGCCACAGTTCCACCAGCATTGCCATAAAGGAGCTTTCCCCTTTCTCTGTTATTTGCTTCAAGTGCCCATATTGTGCCGGAGCACTGGACACAAGTACCCTGGATTACCAATCTAGCTTTAGGTTTATTTCCAATACGGTGCACCTAGGCCACATGGTACCTAGGATTGATCATTGAACTGCAGTTCAGGGACTTATTCTGTCGTGTATGGACACGTTTGGTTATGTATGCAAGTATCAAGTGCTGCATCTTACTGTTAATTGTTGGGAAACCTACTACATGTTCTTTTTTATGGTTTGCATTGTTTACACTAAAGTCATATTGCCTGGTGATCTCAGTAACGCAGCATACCGTGTGAGCTGCGGCCTACAAGTGTCACCGGTGGCCCCAGTGCACACGGTATCCTCTTTGGGGAATATTCGCATTCTTTTGCCATTCATTGAAATTGTTGTGTGAGTCAGGTCATTCCTTGGTGGCAGTATATTGTGTGAGGTGCGGCCTATGGTGCCACAGTGGCCCTATTGCGCACAATATCAGGCAGACGGAGTATTCTTTAAATCTTTCTTCATAGTCTACCCATTGTCTTTGTTTCTCTTGAATAGTACTGCATTGTATTATTGCATTGTTTAATCATATTTTCCATAACGGTGATCTACGGTCCTCCTTGCTGCGAAATAAACTATTTGATCACCGTCCCAACGTGTAGTGACCACTCTGTGGGGTGTTCTTGGGGGTATTGTCTCCTTGGGGTGCCTTTGTCCCTCCGCCCTCCGAATTGCAGGCGAGTGAAACAGGCAGGTCGCAGACGAGCAGTGCCGGAAAGAAGACCCGGAACTTCAGGTACCGTAACCATAGTCTGACAGCATCACAGTTACATGTGACGGTCATAGACACGTGGTTACATGTGACATCAGAGACACGTGGCAATGTATGACAGTCAGAGACACAAGGTTATATGTGACGGTCAGAGACACGTGGTATTAGGAGAGGGGAAAGATATTCACCAATCTCAAAGCCCCCATCCACCATTCCCACCGTGGAGGAGGAAATGTCGAATCGTCTCTCGATCTGCGTTATGGAACTTTTCATGTAACTTCCGGAAAAAGCTTTTGCAAAGTAAGCGAAACATAGCGACACCAGGAACAGCTGCAGGGTAGAGACGTTACACTGTTATTACACCAATATGTCTGTCACAGGCGGATCCTAGAGACACAACGTTGTGCCAGTACACACATGTGATGCCAGCTGCCCACCCTGTGCAGGCTTCCACCCACCTGCGTTCACATGGGTATGCCCAGGAAACACTGTCTGCCACAAAGGCGTTCGTACATGTGTATGCGCAGACCCAAAACATTGGTTGACGCACTTAATTTGCGTCTTAATAATCAATCCTGAATCACCCCCAATGTGAGCACTCGATAACGATATTACTGTATTACTATACGAATAGAAGCTTCTACAGCCCCACCTTGTGGCCAAACACAGCATCACTGGAACAGTCCCCAAGTTATACAATGAGGTGTGTCCCAGCCGTTTCTACAGCCCCACCTTGTGGCCAAACACAGCATCACTGGAACAGTCCCCAAGTTATACAATGAGGTGTGTCCCAGCCGCTTCTACAGCCCCACCCTGTGGCCAAACACAGCATCACTGGAACAGTCCCCAAGTTATACAATGAGGTGTGTCCCAGCCGCTTCTACAGCCCCACCTTGTGGCCAAACACAGCATTACTGGAACAGTCCCCAAGTTATACAATGAGGTGTGTCCCAGCCGTTTCTACAGCCCCACCTTGTGGCCAAACAGAGCATCACTGGAACAGTCCCCAAGTTATACAATGAGGTGTGTCCCAGCCGCTTCTACAGCCCCAACTTGTGGCCAAACACAGCATCACTGTAACAGTCCCCAAGTTATACAATGAGTGTGTCCCAGCCGCTTCTACAGCCCCACCTTGTGGCCAAACACAGCATCACTGTAACAGTCCCCAAGTTATACAATGAGTGTGTCCCAGCCAGTTTACTCCCTAGTTTACATGAATTCCCTGAGTCTCCATCATCCCTGTGCAGGGCACCGGCTGTACCACACAGAATAGAGACGTTCCGCAATCACTCACTAACAGGGACGTTGTGCTTCTTGCTTCCTATTTCGGAAAAGTGTTAATTTTGCGCATTTGTTGATAATTCTTTAAAGATTACAATGTGCGGAACGCATCGTTTGCGCAATTGTTATTGACCATCAGACATAAAGTGGCTATTGTCTGTTTACACTGTCTGCTGGGAAGCGAGTCGCTAAGCTTACATAGGCCTCGGTATTTGTATTTGGTATTGCGTTATGTACTAACCTTTACCCTACGCAGTGCCTTTACCCTACGCAGTGCTATTGGGAGGGACAAATACAAACCTTCATGCCATATGCAAAGCGTGCCGCAGTAGGAGGAGCCTAGAGGAACGATCCACTCGCTGATGTCACACCAAACTGGGGGTGTCACAGGGGTCTGACCATAATGGGGATTGCGCTGTGGGTGCCAATTAGCCCTCTAAAGGAGCTCCCTGTGAAATGTGCAGCGTTTGGCTATTAGTACATAGAAGATAATTGGGAACCTGCAGTTTGCACATCATGTCATGGATAAGAAACAGGCCGGCTAGGGGCATATTGCATTAAACGTGACGGATCCCACCACTGGGAGACTCCAGCAGGTAGCGGCATCGGGCAACGTAGAGAGGGCAGATAACGGGGTAATCCAACACTAGCTTCTACGTTTTATAATGGTTTAAACATTATCCAGATATTTCACCATCCCCGGTGGGATCTGATAACTAAACCAAACAGCCTCGTTCTCCTGGGTCCACTCTGCAGCCAAAGTGCCTGTATTCCAGTACTGAGCACACACCAGGGGTCATGGTATATAGGTGGCAGCTGAGCTTATAAATGGCAGTAAGTCAATAACATACCTCCCAACTGTCACGATTTTAGAGGGACAGTCCCGATTTTCGGGTCCTGTCCCGCTGTCCCACCCGCGGCAGGCATTGTCCCGCTGTGGGGGGGGGTGACAATTGGGAGACCCCCAATCTAGTAGAATAGACGCTGTGCGCATGCGCACAGCGTCTATTCTCGTATGAAAATTAGGTCGCGGCTAATTAGCATAAGCCGCGCCCTCATTTGCATATGCCACGCCCCGTTTCGGACGCGCAAGTGTCCCTATTTCATGCGGACAGAAGTTGGGAGGTATGCAATAACAGAGACATGATGTAATAGGTCACATAAATACACAAGACAGAGGCGATGTTATGTTACCCCATCCCAAATCCTCAGCCACATCCTCAGTCATCCTGTTCTGGAAGGTTGTCTTAACAGCATTATGGGCCCCCGGGCAAAGCAGGGAAGTGGGGCCCCTACCTACACAACATCAGGCATGATGATGTCACACCCAACATTCAGTGTGACCACTGGAGGAGGAGGGATGCCGGCCAATGCTGGCCAGCCGTAGGCTGCTCTGGGGCCCCTATGCTTGTGGGGCCCCTGGGTAGTAGCCCAACCAGCCCAGTGGAAAAGAGGGGCCAGGCAGAGAGGTTCTCCTACTATGGGGAAAACAGGGTCAATGAAGGAGAGGACAAGGCTCACTGTGTGAATACCAGCACTGTGCTGATGACACTCCTGGGCTGTGCGGACCAGGGTGCCGGATGGCTCCCCAACAGTCGGGATTCCGACAGTCAATACTCCGACGTCGGAATCCCGACTGCTCCCTCGTGGGGGTCCACGACCCCATAGAGGGAGAATAAAATAGGTGGCGAGCTCAGCTCGCCACCGTGCCCGCAGCGTGGCGAGCGCAGCGAGCCCGCAAGGGGCTTCATTGCGCTCCCCACGCTGTGCAGTCGGGATTCCGACGTCTGACTAATGACTGTCGGAATCCCGACTGTCGGGCTACTATACCACACCCGCGGACCACTAGACTGTGTGGACCCCTTTGCTGTGAGATCTTCCAGGCTGTGGGGTCTCCTGGGCTGTGGGGTCTCCAGAGCTGTGTGTACCATTAGGTGGTGAGGACACCTGGGCTGTGGGGTCTCCTAAGCTGTGTGGACCACAAGGCTGTGAGGACCCCTGGGCTGTGGGGTCTTCTGGGCTGTGTGGTCTCCTTGGCTGTGTTATCTACTGGGCTGTGAGTACCCCTGGGCTGTGGGATCTTCTGGGCTGTGGGGTCTCCTGGGCTGTGGGGTCTCCTTGGCTGTATGGACCACTAGGCTGTGAGGACCCCTGGGCTGTGCGATCTACTGGGTTGTGAGGACCCCTGGGCTGTGGGGTCTCCAAGGCTGTGGGGTCTCCTGAGCTATGTGGACCACTAGGCTGTGAGGACCACTGGGCTGTGAGGGCTCCTGGACTGTGGGATCTCTTGGGCTGTCTTGCCCTCTGAACAGCCAGGCCCCATGTAATTAATTATGACATAGGTGTACAGCATCAGAAAACACTGCGGCCATATGAGCCCTGGTTGCCTAGCAACCTTTGCTACAATCGGCCACTGCAGTGTTCTTTGGTAATGTCCGGGACATGTTGCGGCTTCTCGAAACCCTATGCAAATGCTGCTGCAAAGTCCTCCCCTGGGTCACATGATCCGTGGAAGGACTGAGACGCCCACAGTCAGGGACTGGACACTCGCAAATACTGATTAGTGCCTCTGTAGGCTCCACAATTGGTCGGTGCAGTTTCTCTGCCCGAGTGCGGCCTCTTGTCTGTACACAACCACTTTCACCGACACACCCTGACATGCCCATAACATGCCCAGAAGGCAGCCCACCTCTGTACAGTACATGTGTTAAGGCACTGCCCAGTAACCGCCCACCTCTGTACAGTACATGTGCTAAGACACTGCCCAGTAACCGCCCATCTCTGTACAGTACATGTGCTAAGACTCCGCCCAGTAACCGCCCACCTCTGTACAGTACATGTGCTAAGACACTGCCCAGTAACCGCCCACCTCTGTACAGTACATGTGCTAAGACTCCGCCCAGTAACCCGCCATCACTGTACAGTACATGTGCTAAGACACCGCCCAGTAACCGCCCACCTCTGTACAGTACATGTGCTAAGACACTGCCCAGTAACCGCCCACCTCTGTACAGTACATGTGCTAAGACACTGCCCAGTAACTGCCCACCTCTGTACAGTACATGTGCTAAGACACTGCCCAGTAACCGCCCACTTCTGTACAGTACATGTGCTAAGACACTGCCCAGTAACCGCCCATCTCTGTACAGTACATGTGCTAAGACTCCGCCCAGTAACCGCCCACCTCTGTACAGTACATGTGCTAAGACTCCGCCCAGTAACCCGCCATCACTGTACAGTACATGTGCTAAGACACCGCCCAGTAACGGTCCATCTCTGTACAGTACATGTGCTAAGACTCCGCCCAGTAACCCGCCATCACTGTACAGTACATGTGCTAAGACACCGCCCAGTAACCACCCATCTCTGTACAGTACATGTGCTAAACCTCCGCCCAGTAACCCGCCATCACTGTACAGTACATGTGCTAAGACACCGCCCAGTAACCCGCCATCACTGTACCGTACATGTGCTAAGACACTGCCCAGTAACCACCCATCTCTGTACAATACATGTGCTAAGGCACCACCCAGTAACCACCCATCTCTGTACAGTACATGTGCTAAGACACCGCCCAGTAACCACCCATCTCTGTACAGTACATGTGCTAAGACACCGCCCAGTAACCGCCCATCTCTGTACAGTACATGTGCTAAGACACTGCCCAGTAACCGCCCACCTCTGTACAGTACATGTGCTAAGACACTGCCCAGTAACCGCCCACCTCTGTACAGTACATGTGCTAAGACACTGCCCAGTAACCGCCCACCTCTGTACAGTACATGTGCTAAGACACTGCCCAGTAACCGCCCATCTCTGTACAGTACATGTGCTAAGACTCCGCCCAGTAACCGCCCACCTCTGTACAGTACATGTGCTAAGACTCCGCCCAGTAACCCGCCATCACTGTACAGTACATGTGCTAAGACACCGCCCAGTAACCGTCCATCTCTGTACAGTACATGTGCTAAGACACCGCCCAGTAACCCGCCATCACTGTACCGTACATGTGCTAAGACACTGCCCAGTAACCACCCATCTCTGTACAATACATGTGCTAAGGCACCACCCAGTAACCACCCATCTCTGTACAGTACATGTGCTAAGACACCGCCCAGTAACCACCCATCTCTGTACAGTACATGTGCTAAGACACCGCCCAGTAACCGCCCATCTCTGTACAGTACATGTGCTAAGACACCGCCCAGTAACCGCCCACCTCTGTACAGTACATGTGCTAAGACACCGCCCATCTCTGTACAGTACATGTGGTAAGACACTGCCCAGTAACCGCCCATCTCTGTACAGTACATGTGGTAAGACACTGCCCAGTAACCACCCACCTCTGTACAGTACATGTGCTAAGACACCGCCCATCTCTGTACAGTACATGTGGTAAGACACTGCCCAGTAACCGCCCATCTCTGTACAGTACATGTGGTAAGGCACTGCCCAGTAACCACCCACCTCTGTACAGTACATGTGCTAAGACACCGCCCATCTCTGTACAGTACATGTGGTAAGACACTGCCCAGTAACTGCCCATCTCTGTACAGTACATGTGCTAAGACACCGCCCAGTAACCGCCCATCTCTGTACAGTACATGTGCTAAGACACCGCCCAGTAACCGTCCATCTCTGTACAGTACATGTGGTAAGGCACCGCCCAGTAACCCGCCATCACTGTACCGTACATGTGCTAAGGCACCGCCCAGTAACCACCCATCTCTGTACAGTACATGTGCTAAGACTCCGCCCAGTAAAAGCCATCTCTGTACAGTACATGTGCTAAGGCACCGCCCAGTAACCACCCATCTCTGTACAGTACATGTGCTAAGGCACCGCCCAGTAACCACCCATCTTTGTACAGTACATGTGCTAAGACTCCACCCATTAACCGCCCAGGAACGCCAATCGAGACACCTCTGATACTGTGTGTCCTGGTCCAGCGGCCGTGCAGTATTCCGGCCCAACTTGGAGGTTTTGTTAACGGGGCAATCACTTACAAGGCAAAACCATACCGTGTAAAAAACTATTGCCCCGTTAGAATAAACTTCGGCCAGCATCCAGCACAGCACCAGGACTGGCACAGCGTTACATCCAGCCCCATATATTAGTGTCATCGTTCATCTACGGCATCTATGGCAAAGCTGCCGTTGTATCTCCGGGTTACACCGAACAGTGTATTTTACCTCCAGGATGTAAAGGAACTATACAGGTTAGATATGGCATTTAGAGATCCTATTAGTGTAATAGTGTCCTGATTGGACATCAACCATTGGAGAGAAATAAAGTACCAGCCAATAAGTACCTAACTGCCATTCTACGGGTCGTGTTTGAAATATGACAGGAGATGATTGGCTGGTACTATCTCTCTCCAAGCCTAGATCTATCACCCCCCGTATACAATGTAGCCCTCCTGCGGGGGACATGACATTACCTTCAGAGGGGCGCAGCACCGGGACTTCTTGGCGGGAGCAGATATGGTTCCGTCTGGCGGGGATAAGCTGCACTTTGCGTTCTCAAGCTCGTTGCAGACTTTCTCCGCAGTCATGTTGCAGATTAGTCTGAAAGATAACGTTACATGTCCCCAGGGGCGTATTACACACTCACACAATCTGCTGAATACTGGGAGAAAATATACATTGGGGGAAATGTAATAGGATGAGAGATTGGGTGAGAAATCTCCAGTTATTTAAAAGCGGCAATCACTTACACTGCACAACCAGTTTGATATTGCAGTGTAAATGTCACAATGAGTAACTTTATCATTGGGAATATAACCGGCATATTTTATCCTTCTAATGATGATCATTCCCCTTCTTTAAGGAGTGCGCTACTGTGCAGAGTGCAGTCTTCCTTTTGTCTGGGGTGGCTTCATGCCCTATCCCAAGATGGCAGCTGAAATCACTACTGAGTATGTGCAGAGTGCAGTCTTCCCTTTGTCTGGGGTGGCTTCATGCCCTATCCCAAGATGGCAGCTGAAATCACTACTGAGTATGTGCAGAGTGCAGTCTTCCCATGCTTCGTGGCTGTGGGTTGCCCATATCCCATATTAGTGAATGGGTCCACATACTGTATACAGTGCATCGTTCTCACACGGTATCTGTTGTTGGGGACTCACCATGAGAATGCCCAACATTTTCTTTGGACAGCCCATGAAACACTGGTCATTCCCATTGGCGAATCCCCTGGCCCGCCGCCCCATGCCCCCCTCCCACGCCTGTACTTCACGCTCGCACACAGCAGCTGCCCATCCGCATAAATAACTACTATGCGCAGTCGCCAAAAATCAGCCCCCCATGCGAACGCTACCGATTCAATCCGCATCACCCCCATAGTACAATACCAGTGAGCGGATTTCTCTCTGCCTGGATCTGATGCTGACTGGGATCTTTCTACTGAAAATTCTACTGTCAAAACTGATCGGGAAAAACTGGAGTTTGGTTCAGTTCAGGTGCAGAACATTCGGATTTCAGGAGAACTGAACCTTCCGTCTCCTGCTCAAACACCTCAAGACATGTCCCAAAAAGTTTTTTCAAAGTACTGATAAAAGGAGTAGAGGAGGGTTCTCACTAAACATATCAGCTGGGGACACAATCATAGTGGACGATATACACAGAAATATCATTAACATCGTTAGTGTACGTATCATTTGTACATATCGCCCAACATGTCTCCAGCTTCCCTGCTTCTTCCTAAAACCAGTGCACACGAGGGAAGGTTTTCATCAATGCGCCATTTACCACAGACAGGCAGCGTAGAACGCGTACACGCCCCAGAGAGGAGGCAGAACACCCTATATAAATGGGGTAACACATAAGGTAACATAGAGGGATTACCTGTCCAGCTGTGACCGTCCCGTCCACTGGCTGCACACAGGATGAGACTCTTATTTGTAGGAATGACATGTCAGCAATCATTAACTTCTCCAGAACAAACAGCTGCCCTGATTGTCCCCTTCCCAGACCTGTTACCTGCTGTGCCAGGTGACCCCACACAGGCTGCAGCCGGCTGTCCGGAATCAGAGATTTGGGGCTGGATTTGTGTATTTGTGTCTTTCCTAAACCTGGACACAGAATTTATCCAACCAGCCATTGTTAGAGAGCAGCGGGGGGTGGGGAGCCATCCATTGTAATGCCGAGGGTGGTTTGCAAAAGAAGTAGCAAGTATTGTGAAAGCAAAAAAGTTGGCCTTTAAGAAATTTAAGCAGACGCAGAAGAATGAGGACAAAGAGGTGTTAGATCTTGTTAGACAGAAGGAGGCTAAGAAGGTAATCAGATGTGCAAAAGCACAGGCTGAAGAGAAAATGGCCCAGTCAGTGGGTAAAGGGGGGAAAACTTTTTTTAGGTATATAAGTGAAAGGAGAAAAACAAAAAGTGGAATAATTAGACTGAAGACAGAGAGTGGAAGTTTTCTTGAGGGGGACAATGTAATAGCAGGTAATATTAATAATTATTTCTGCTCAGTATTCACTGCTGAAAGAGAGGGGAAGGGGCCACAGTTAAGTTGCAAGTATAGTCAGAAAACTGAGGGAGAGACAAGTACATTTACAGAGGAGAAAGTCCTCACAGAACTCTCAAAACTGAAAGTGGATAAATCAATGGGGCCAGATGGGATACATCCAAGGATACTAAAAGAGCTTAAAGGGGAGTTGGTAAAACCAATAACAGAATTATTCAACCAGTCACTAGCTACTGGAGTAATCCCAGAGGACTGGAAAACAGCGAATGTAGTCCCACTGCACAAAAGTGGAAGCAAGGAAGAGGTAAGCAACTATCGACCAGTGAGCCTTACATCAGTAGTAGGGAAATTGATGGAAACACTCTTAAAACAAAGAGTTGTAGAATACCTCAAAACCAGCAATTTACAGGATCCAAAACAGCATGGGTTTACTGGGGTAAGATCATGTCAAACAAATCTTATTGACTTTTTTGACTGGGTGACTAAAGTAATAGATCAAGGTGGGGCTGTAGATGTAGCTTATCTAGACTTTAGTAAAGCTTTTGACACTGTCCCACATCGCAGACTGTTAAATAAACTTGAAAGCTTGGGATTGGATTCTAAAATAGTTGAATGGATAAGAGCGTGGTTGCAGGACAGAAAACAGAGAGTTGTAGTAAACGGAGTACAGTCAAAGGAGGGAAAGGTTACAAGTGGAGTATCCCAGGGATCTGTACTTGGACCGGTGCTTTTTAATATCTTTATTGGTGATATTGCAAATGGAATTGAGGGTAAAATGTGCCTTTTTGCAGATGACACAAAGGTATGCAACAGGGTAGACACACCAGGAGGGGTAAAACAAATGATTGAGGATCTAGGCAGATTAGAGAAATGGTCAAGAGAATGGCAACTACAGTTTAATGCCAAAACATGCAAAATCATGCACTTGGGTCTCTGAAATCCAAAGACTCAATATAGTATAAATGGCACTATAATGGAAACTACTGAGGAAGAGAGGGATCTAGGTGTCACTATTTCAGGGGACTTAAAAGCAGGTAGGCAATGTAACAAAGCAATGAAGAAGGCAAGTCAGATGCTTGGTTGCATAGGGAGAGGTATCAGCAGTAGAAAGAAAGAAGTAATAATGCCACTGTATAGGTCATTGGTACGACCTCACCTAGAGTATTGTGTTCAGTTCTGGAGGCCATATCTCCAGAAGGATATAAATACATTAGAGACTGTACAAAGAAGAGCAACTAAAATGGTGCATGGCCTACATCACAAAACGTACCAGGAAAGACTAAAAGATCTTAATATGTATACTTTAGAGCAGAGAAGGGAAAGGGGGGACATGATAGAAACTTTCAAATATATCAAGGGCTTTAACAAGGTACAGGTGGGAGACATTAGTCACAGGAAGAGGAGCAGCAGAACACGAGGACATACACTGACACTAGGGGGAGGAAGGTACAGGTGGGAGACATTAGTCACAGGTAGAGGAACAACAGAACACGAGGACATGCACTGACAATAGAGGGAGGAAGGTACAGGTGGGAGACATTAGTCACAGGAAGAGGAGCAGCAGAACACGAGGACATGCACTGACACTAGGGGGAGGAAGGTACAGGGGGGAGACATTCTTCACAGGAAGAGGAGCAACAGAACACGAGGACATGCACTGACACTAGAGGGAGGAAGGTACAGGGGAAATGTGAGGAAGAATTTTTTCACAGAAAGAGTAGTAGATAAGTGGAATAGCCTCCCAACAGAGGTGGTAGACGCAAATACAGTAGTACAATTTAAACATGCTTGGGATAAGCATATTGATATCCTTACAAAAAAATAAGGATCAAATATGGTTTGAGGTAACATGTTTAAAAAAAGGGGCAGACTAGATGGGCCAAGTGGTTCTTATCTGCCGTCAAATTCTATGTTTCTATGTTTCTATGAGGGTGGGGGACGGTCACACTACAGGGAACCCATCCATTGTAATGCCGAGGGTGGGGGACGGTCACACTACAGGGAACCCATCCATTGTAATGCCGAGGGTGGGGGACGGTCACACTACAGGGAACCCATCCATTGTAATGCTGAGGGTGGGGGACGGTCACATTACAGGGAGCCCATCCATTGCAATGCCGAGGGTGGGGGACGGTCACACTACAGGGAACACATCCATTGTAATCCCGAGGGTGGGGGACGGTCACACTACAGGGAACCCATCCATTGTAATCCCGAGGGTGGGGGACGGTCACAGTACAGGGAACCCATCCATTCTAATGCCGAGGGTGGGGGACGGTCACACTACAGGGAACCCATCCATTGTAATGCCGAGGGTGGGGGACGGTCACACTACAGGGAACCCATCCATTGTAATGCTGAGGGTGGGGGACGGTCACATTACAGGGAACCCATCCATTGTAATGCCGAGGGTGGGGGACGGTCACACTACAGGGAACCCATCCATTGTAATGCCGAGGGTGGGGGACGGTCACACTACAGGGAACCTATCCATTGTAATCCCGAGGGTGGGGGACGGTCACACTACAGGGAACCCATCCATTGTAATGCCGAGGGTGGGGGACGGTCACACTACAGGGAACCCATCCATTGTAATGCCGAGGGTGGGGGACGGTCACACTACAGGGAACCCATCCATTGTAATCCCGAGGTGGGGGACGGTCACATTACAGGGAACCCATCCATTGTAATCCCGAGGGTGGGGGGCGGTCACACTACAGGGAACCCATCCATTGTAATCCCGAGGGTGGGGGGCGGTCACATTACAGGGAACCCATCCATTGTAATCCCGAGGTGGGGGGGCGGTCACACTACAGGGAACCCATCCATTGTAATGCCGAGGGTGGGGGACGGTCACATTACAGGGAGCCCATCCATTGTAATCCCGAGGTGGGGGACGGTCACATTACAGGGAACCCATCCATTGTAATCCCGAGGGTGGGGGGCGGTCACACTACAGGGAACCCATCCATTGTAATCCCGAGGGTGGGGGGCGGTCACACTACAGGGAGCCCATCCATTGTAATGCCGAGGGTGGGGGGCGGTCACACTACAGGGAACACATCCATTGTAATGCCGAGGGTGGGGGCGGTCACACTACAGGGATCCCATCCATTGTAATCCCGAGGTGGGGGGGCGGTCACATTACAGGGAACCCATCCATTGTAATGCCGAGGGTGGGGGGCGGTCACACTACAGGGAACACATCCATTGTAATCCCGAGGGTGGGGGACGGTCACACTACAGGGAACCCATCCATTGTAATGCCGAGGGTGGGGGACGGTCACACTACAGGGAACCCATCCATTGTAATGCCGAGGGTGGGGGACGGTCACATTACAGGGAACCCATCCATTGTAATCCCGAGGTGGGGGGGGGCGGTCACATTACAGGGAACCCATCCATTGTAATGCCGAGGGTGGGGGGCGGTCACACTACAGGGAACACATCCATTGTAATCCCGAGGGTGGGGGCGGTCACACTACAGGGAACCCATCCATTGTAATGCCGAGGGTGGGTAACGGTCACATTACAGGGAACCCATCCATTGTAATGCCGAGGGTGGGGGACGGTCACAGTACAGGGAACCCATCCATTGTAATCCCGAGGTGGGGGGGCGGTCACACTACAGGGATCCCATCCATTGTAATCCCGAGGTGGGGGGGCGGTCACATTACAGGGAACCCATCCATTGTAATCCCGAGGGTGGGGGCGGTCACACTACAGGGAACCCATCCATTGTAATGCCGAGGGTGGGGGACGGTCACATTACAGGGAACCCATCCATTGTAATCCCGAGGTGGGGGGGCGGTCACATTACAGGGAACCCATCCATTGTAATGCCGAGGGTGGGGGGCGGTCACACTACAGGGAACACATCCATTGTAATCCCGAGGGTGGGGGCGGTCACACTACAGGGAACCCATCCATTGTAATGCCGAGGGTGGGGGAAGGTCACATTACAGGGAACCCATCCATTGTAATGCCGAGGGTGGGGGACGGTCACAGTACAGGGAACCCATCCATTGTAATCCCGAGGTGGGGGGGCGGTCACATTACAGGGAACCCATCCATTGTAATGCCGAGGGTGGGGGGCGGTCACACTACAGGGAACACATCCATTGTAATCCCGAGGTGGGGGGGCGGTCACATTACAGGGAACCCATCCATTGTAATGCCGAGGGTGGGGGACGGTCACACTACAGGGAACCCATCCATTGTAATCCCGAGGTGGGGGGGCGGTCACATTACAGGGAACCCATCCATTGTAATGCCGAGGGTGGGGGGCGGTCACACTACAGGGAACACATCCATTGTAATCCCGAGGGTGGGGGCGGTCACACTACAGGGAACCCATCCATTGTAATGCCGAGGGTGGGGGACGGTCACATTACAGGGAACCCATCCATTGTAATGACGAGGGTGGGGGACGGTCACAGTACAGGGAACCCATCCATTGTAATCCCGAGGGTGGGGGACGGTCACACTACAGGGAACCCATCCATTGTAATGCCGAGGGTGGGGGGCGGTCACACTACAGGGAACCCATCCATTGTAATCCCGAGGGTGGGGGACGGTCACACTACAGGGAACCCATCCATTGTAATGCCGAGGGTGGGGGGCGGTCACACTACAGGGAGCCCATCCATTGTAATCCCGAGGGTGGGGGGCGGTCACACTACAGGGAACCCATCCATTGTAATCCCGAGGGTGGGGGACAGTCACACTACAGGGAACCCATCCATTGTAATGCCGAGGGTGGGGGGCGGTCACACTACAGGGAACCCATCCATTGTAATCCCGAGGTGGGGGGGCGGTCACATTACAGGGAACCCATCCATTGTAATGCCGAGGGTGGGGGACGGTCACATTACAGGGAACCCATCCATTGTAATCCCGAGGGTGGGGGACGGTCACACTACAGGGAACCCATCCATTGTAATGCCGAGGGTGGGGGGCGGTCACACTACAGGGAGCCCATCCATTGTAATCCCGAGGGTGGGGGGACTATCACATTACAGGGAACCCATCCATTGTAATGCCGAGGGTGGGGGACGGTCACATTACAGGGGAGCCATCCATTGTAATGCCGAGGGTGGGGGACGATCACTGTACAGGGAACCCATCCATTGTAATCCCGAGGGTGGGGGACGGTCACACTACAGGGAGCCCATCCATTGTAATGCCGAGGGTGGGGGACGGTCACACTACAGGGAACCCATCCATTGTAATGCCGAGGGTGGGGGACGGTCACAGTACAGGGAACCCATCCATTGTAATCCCGAGGGTGGGGGAAGGTCACAGTACAGGGAACCCATCCATTGTAATGCCAAGGGTGGGGGACGGTCACACTACAGGGAACACATCCATTGTAATGCCAAGGGTGGGGGACGGTCACACTACAGGGAACCCATCCATTGTAATGCCGAGGGTGGGGGACGGTCACAGTACAGGGAACCCATCCATTGTAATCCCGAGGGTGGGGGAAGGTCACAGTACAGGGAACCCATCCATTGTAATCCCGAGGGTGGGGGAAGGTCACAGTACAGGGAACCCATCCATTGTAATGCCAAGGGTGGGGGACGGTCACACTACAGGGAACCCATCCATTGTAATGCCGAGGGTGGGGGACGGTCACATTACAGGGAACCCATCCATTGTAATCCCGAGGGTGGGGGACGGTCACACTACAGGGAGCCCATCCATTGTAATGCCGAGGGTGGGGGACGGTCACACTACAGGGAACCCATCCATTGTAATGCCGAGGGTGGGGGACGGTCACAGTACAGGGAACCCATCCATTGTAATACTGAGGGTGGGGGACGGTCACACTACAGGGAACCCATCCATTGTAATGCCGAGGGTGGGGGACGGTCACACTACAGGGAACCCATCCATTGTAATGCAGAGGGTGGGGGACGGTCACACTACAGGGAACCCATCCATTGTAATGCTGAGGGTGGGGGAAGGTCACAGTACAGGGAACCCATCCATTGTAATCCCGAGGTGGGGGGGGCGGTCACACTACAGGGAACCCATCCATTGTAATGCCGAGGGTGGGGGACGGTCACATTACAGGGAACCCATCCATTGTAATCCCGAGGGTGGGGGACGGTCACACTACAGGGAACCCATCCATTGTAATGCCGAGGGTGGGGGGCGGTCACACTACAGGGAGCCCATCCATTGTAATCCCGAGGGTGGGGGGACTATCACATTACAGGGAACCCATCCATTGTAATGCCGAGGGTGGGGGGCGGTCACACTACAGGGAGCCCATCCATTGGAATCCCGAGGGTGGGGGGACTATCACATTACAGGGAACCCATCCATTGTAATGCCGAGGGTGGGGGACGGTCACATTACAGGGGAGCCATCCATTTTAATGCCGAGGGTGGGGGACGATCACTGTACAGGGAACCCATCCATTGTAATCCCGATGTGGGGGACGGTCACAGTACAGGGAACCCATCCATTGTAATGCCGAGGGTGGGGGACGGTCACACTACAGGGAACCCATCCATTGTAATGCCGAGGGTGGGGGACGGTCACACTACAGGGAACCCATCCATTGTAATCCCGATGTGGGGGGGCGGTCACACTACAGGGAACACATCCATTGTAATCCCGAGGGTGGGGGACGGTCACACTACAGGGAACACATCCATTGTAATCCCGATGTGGGGGGGCGGTCACATTACAGGGAACCCATCCATTGTAATCCCGATGTGGGGGGGCGGTCACACTACAGGGAAACCATCCATTGTAATGCCGAGGGTGGGGGACGGTCACACTACAGGGAACCCATCCATTGTAATCCCGATGTGGGGGGGCGGTCACACTACAGGGAAACCATCCATTGTAATGCCGAGGGTGGGGGACGGTCACACTACAGGGAACCCATCCTTTGTAATGCCGAGGGTGGGGGAAGGTCACACTACAGGGAACCCATCCATTGTAATCCCGAGGGTGGGGGACGGACACAGTACAGGGAACCCATCCATTGTAATCCCGAGGGTGGGGAATGGTCACATTACAGGGAACACATCCATTGTAATCCCGAGGGTGGGGGACGGTCACACTACAAGGAACCCATCCATTGTAATCCCGAGGGTGGGGGACGGTCACATTACAGGGAACCCATCCATTGTAATCCCGAGGGTGGGGGAAGGTCACAGTACAGGGCACCCATCCATTGTAATCCCGAGGTTGGGGAATGGTCACATTACAGGGAACCCATCCATTGTAATCCCGAGGGTGGGGGACGGTCACACTACAAGGAACCCATCCATTGTAATCCCGAGGGTGGGGGACGGTCACACTACAGGGAACCCATCCATTGTAATGCCGAGGGTGGGGGACGGTCACAGTACAGGGAACCCATCCATTGTAATCCCGAGGGTGGGGGACGGTCACAGTACAGGGAACCCATCCATTGTAATCCCGAGGGTGGGGGACGGTCACATTACAGGGAACCCATCCATTGTAATGCAGAGGGTGGGGGAAGGTCACACTACAGGGAGCCCATCCATTGTAATGCCGAGGGTGGGGGACGGTCACAGTACAGGGAACCCATCCATTGTAATGCCGAGGGTGGGGGACGGTCACAGTACAGGGAACCCATCCATTGTAATGCTGAGGTGGGGGGGACGGTCACACTACAGGGAACCCATCCATTGTAATCCCGAGGGTGGGGGACGGTCACATTACAGGGAACCCATCCATTGTAATCCCGAGGTGGGGGGACAGTCACACTACAGGGAAACCATCCATTGTAATGCCGAGGGTGGGGGACGGTCACATTACAGGGAACCCATCCATTGTAATCCCGAGGGTGGGGGGCGGTCACACTACAGGGAACCCATCCATTGTAATCCCGAGGGTGGGGACGGTCACACTACAGGGAACACATCCATTGTAATCCTGAGGGTGGGGGCGGTCACACTACAGGGAACCCATCCATTGTAATCCCGAGGTGGGGGGACAGTCACACTACAGGGAAACCATCCATTGTAATCCCGAGGGTGGGGGCGGTCACACTACAGGGAACCCATCCATTGTAATCCCGAGGTGGGGGGACAGTCACACTACAGGGAAACCATCCATTGTAATGCCGAGGGTGGGGTGCGGTCACACTACAGGGAACCCATCCATTGTAATCCCGAGGGTGGGGGACGGTCACACTACAGGGAACCCATCCATTGTAATCCCGAGGGTGGGGGACGGTCACATTACAGGGAACCCATCCATTGTAATCCCGAGGTGGGGGGGCGGTCACACTACAGGGAACCCATCCATTGTAATCCCGAGGGTGGGGGACGGTCACACTACAGGGAGCCCATCCATTGTAATGCCGAGGGTGGGGGACGGTCACATTACAGGGATCCCATCCATTGTAATCCCGAGGGTGGGGACGGTCACACTACAGGGAACCCATCCATTGTAATCCCGAGGGTGGGGGGCGGTCACACTACAGGGAACCCATCCATTGTAATGCCGAGGGTGGGGGACAGTCACACTACAGGGAACACATCCATTGTAATGCCGAGGGTGGGGGATGGTCACATTACAGGGAACCCATCCATTGTAATCCCGAGGGTGGGGGACGGTCACAGTACAGGGAACCCATCCATTGTAATGCCGAGGGTGGGGGGCGGTCACACTACAGGGAACCCATCCATTGTAATCCCGAGGGTGGGGGACGGTCACACTACAGGGAACCCATCCATTGTAATGCTGAGGGTGGGGGAAGGTCACAGTACAGGGAACCCATCCATTGTAATCCCGAGGTGGGGGGGGCGGTCACATTACAGGGAGCCCATCCATTGCAATGCCGAGGGTGGGGGACGGTCACACTACAGGGAACACATCCATTGTAATCCCGAGGGTGAGGGACGGTCACACTACAGGGAACCCATCCATTGTAATCCCGAGGGTGGGGGACGGTCACAGTACAGGGAACCCATCCATTCTAATGCCGAGGGTGGGGGACGGTCACACTACAGGGAACCCATCCATTGTAATGCCGAGGGTGGGGGACGGTCACACTACAGGGAACCCATCCATTGTAATGCTGAGGGTGGGGGACGGTCACATTACAGGGAACCCATCCATTGTAATGCCGAGGGTGGGGGACGGTCACACTACAGGGAACCCATCCATTGTAATGCCGAGGGTGGGGGACGGTCACACTACAGGGAACCTATCCATTGTAATCCCGAGGGTGGGGGACGGTCACACTACAGGGAACCCATCCATTGTAATGCCGAGGGTGGGGGACGGTCACACTACAGGGAACCCATCCATTGTAATGCCGAGGGTGGGGGACGGTCACACTACAGGGAACCCATCCATTGTAATCCCGAGGTGGGGGACGGTCACATTACAGGGAACCCATCCATTGTAATCCCGAGGGTGGGGGGCGGTCACACTACAGGGAACCCATCCATTGTAATCCCGAGGGTGGGGGGCGGTCACATTACAGGGAACCCATCCATTGTAATCCCGAGGTGGGGGGGCGGTCACACTACAGGGAACCCATCCATTGTAATGCCGAGGGTGGGGGACGGTCACATTACAGGGAGCCCATCCATTGTAATCCCGAGGTGGGGGACGGTCACATTACAGGGAACCCATCCATTGTAATCCCGAGGGTGGGGGGCGGTCACACTACAGGGAACCCATCCATTGTAATCCCGAGGGTGGGGGGCGGTCACACTACAGGGAGCCCATCCATTGTAATGCCGAGGGTGGGGGGCGGTCACACTACAGGGAACACATCCATTGTAATGCCGAGGGTGGGGGCGGTCACACTACAGGGATCCCATCCATTGTAATCCCGAGGTGGGGGGGCGGTCACATTACAGGGAACCCATCCATTGTAATGCCGAGGGTGGGGGGCGGTCACACTACAGGGAACACATCCATTGTAATCCCGAGGGTGGGGGACGGTCACACTACAGGGAACCCATCCATTGTAATGCCGAGGGTGGGGGACGGTCACACTACAGGGAACCCATCCATTGTAATGCCGAGGGTGGGGGACGGTCACATTACAGGGAACCCATCCATTGTAATCCCGAGGTGGGGGGGGCGGTCACATTACAGGGAACCCATCCATTGTAATGCCGAGGGTGGGGGGCGGTCACACTACAGGGAACACATCCATTGTAATCCCGAGGGTGGGGGCGGTCACACTACAGGGAACCCATCCATTGTAATGCCGAGGGTGGGTAACGGTCACATTACAGGGAACCCATCCATTGTAATGCCGAGGGTGGGGGACGGTCACAGTACAGGGAACCCATCCATTGTAATCCCGAGGTGGGGGGGCGGTCACACTACAGGGATCCCATCCATTGTAATCCCGAGGTGGGGGGGCGGTCACATTACAGGGAACCCATCCATTGTAATCCCGAGGGTGGGGGCGGTCACACTACAGGGAACCCATCCATTGTAATGCCGAGGGTGGGGGACGGTCACATTACAGGGAACCCATCCATTGTAATCCCGAGGTGGGGGGGCGGTCACATTACAGGGAACCCATCCATTGTAATGCCGAGGGTGGGGGGCGGTCACACTACAGGGAACACATCCATTGTAATCCCGAGGGTGGGGGCGGTCACACTACAGGGAACCCATCCATTGTAATGCCGAGGGTGGGGGACGGTCACATTACAGGGAACCCATCCATTGTAATGCCGAGGGTGGGGGACGGTCACAGTACAGGGAACCCATCCATTGTAATCCCGAGGTGGGGGGGCGGTCACATTACAGGGAACCCATCCATTGTAATGCCGAGGGTGGGGGGCGGTCACACTACAGGGAACACATCCATTGTAATCCCGAGGTGGGGGGGCGGTCACATTACAGGGAACCCATCCATTGTAATGCCGAGGGTGGGGGACGGTCACACTACAGGGAACCCATCCATTGTAATCCCGAGGTGGGGGGACGGTCACATTACAGGGAACCCATCCATTGTAATGCCGAGGGTGGGGGGCGGTCACACTACAGGGAACACATCCATTGTAATCCCGAGGGTGGGGGCGGTCACACTACAGGGAACCCATCCATTGTAATGCCGAGGGTGGGGGACGGTCACATTACAGGGAACCCATCCATTGTAATGACGAGGGTGGGGGACGGTCACAGTACAGGGAACCCATCCATTGTAATCCCGAGGGTGGGGGACGGTCACACTACAGGGAACCCATCCATTGTAATGCCGAGGGTGGGGGGCGGTCACACTACAGGGAACCCATCCATTGTAATCCCGAGGGTGGGGGACGGTCACACTACAGGGAACCCATCCATTGTAATGCCGAGGGTGGGGGGCGGTCACACTACAGGGAGCCCATCCATTGTAATCCCGAGGGTGGGGGGCGGTCACACTACAGGGAACCCATCCATTGTAATCCCGAGGGTGGGGGACGGTCACACTACAGGGAACCCATCCATTGTAATGCCGAGGGTGGGGGGCGGTCACACTACAGGGAACCCATCCATTGTAATCCCGAGGTGGGGGGGCGGTCACATTACAGGGAACCCATCCATTGTAATGCCGAGGGTGGGGGACGGTCACATTACAGGGAACCCATCCATTGTAATCCCGAGGGTGGGGGACGGTCACACTACAGGGAACCCATCCATTGTAATGCCGAGGGTGGGGGGCGGTCACACTACAGGGAGCCCATCCATTGTAATCCCGAGGGTGGGGGGACTATCACATTACAGGGAACCCATCCATTGTAATGCCGAGGGTGGGGGACGGTCACATTACAGGGGAGCCATCCATTGTAATGCCGAGGGTGGGGGACGATCACTGTACAGGGAACCCATCCATTGTAATCCCGAGGGTGGGGGACGGTCACACTACAGGGAGCCCATCCATTGTAATGCCGAGGGTGGGGGACGGTCACACTACAGGGAACCCATCCATTGTAATGCCGAGGGTGGGGGACGGTCACAGTACAGGGAACCCATCCATTGTAATCCCGAGGGTGGGGGAAGGTCACAGTACAGGGAACCCATCCATTGTAATGCCAAGGGTGGGGGACGGTCACACTACAGGGAACACATCCATTGTAATGCCAAGGGTGGGGGACGGTCACACTACAGGGAACCCATCCATTGTAATGCCGAGGGTGGGGGACGGTCACAGTACAGGGAACCCATCCATTGTAATCCCGAGGGTGGGGGAAGGTCACAGTACAGGGAACCCATCCATTGTAATCCCGAGGGTGGGGGAAGGTCACAGTACAGGGAACCCATCCATTGTAATGCCAAGGGTGGGGGACGGTCACACTACAGGGAACCCATCCATTGTAATGCCGAGGGTGGGGGACGGTCACATTACAGGGAACCCATCCATTGTAATCCCGAGGGTGGGGGACGGTCACACTACAGGGAGCCCATCCATTGTAATGCCGAGGGTGGGGGACGGTCACACTACAGGGAACCCATCCATTGTAATGCCGAGGGTGGGGGACGGTCACAGTACAGGGAACCCATCCATTGTAATACTGAGGGTGGGGGACGGTCACACTACAGGGAACCCATCCATTGTAATGCCGAGGGTGGGGGACGGTCACACTACAGGGAACCCATCCATTGTAATGCAGAGGGTGGGGGACGGTCACACTACAGGGAACCCATCCATTGTAATGCTGAGGGTGGGGGAAGGTCACAGTACAGGGAACCCATCCATTGTAATCCCGAGGTGGGGGGGGCGGTCACACTACAGGGAACCCATCCATTGTAATGCCGAGGGTGGGGGACGGTCACATTACAGGGAACCCATCCATTGTAATCCCGAGGGTGGGGGACGGTCACACTACAGGGAACCCATCCATTGTAATGCCGAGGGTGGGGGGCGGTCACACTACAGGGAGCCCATCCATTGTAATCCCGAGGGTGGGGGGACTATCACATTACAGGGAACCCATCCATTGTAATGCCGAGGGTGGGGGGCGGTCACACTACAGGGAGCCCATCCATTGGAATCCCGAGGGTGGGGGGACTATCACATTACAGGGAACCCATCCATTGTAATGCCGAGGGTGGGGGACGGTCACATTACAGGGGAGCCATCCATTTTAATGCCGAGGGTGGGGGACGATCACTGTACAGGGAACCCATCCATTGTAATCCCGATGTGGGGGACGGTCACAGTACAGGGAACCCATCCATTGTAATGCCGAGGGTGGGGGACGGTCACACTACAGGGAACCCATCCATTGTAATGCCGAGGGTGGGGGACGGTCACACTACAGGGAACCCATCCATTGTAATCCCGATGTGGGGGGGCGGTCACACTACAGGGAACACATCCATTGTAATCCCGAGGGTGGGGGACGGTCACACTACAGGGAACACATCCATTGTAATCCCGATGTGGGGGGGCGGTCACATTACAGGGAACCCATCCATTGTAATCCCGATGTGGGGGGGCGGTCACACTACAGGGAAACCATCCATTGTAATGCCGAGGGTGGGGGACGGTCACACTACAGGGAACCCATCCATTGTAATCCCGATGTGGGGGGGCGGTCACACTACAGGGAAACCATCCATTGTAATGCCGAGGGTGGGGGACGGTCACACTACAGGGAACCCATCCATTGTAATGCCGAGGGTGGGGGAAGGTCACACTACAGGGAACCCATCCATTGTAATCCCGAGGGTGGGGGACGGACACAGTACAGGGAACCCATCCATTGTAATCCCGAGGGTGGGGAATGGTCACATTACAGGGAACACATCCATTGTAATCCCGAGGGTGGGGGACGGTCACACTACAAGGAACCCATCCATTGTAATCCCGAGGGTGGGGGACGGTCACATTACAGGGAACCCATCCATTGTAATCCCGAGGGTGGGGGAAGGTCACAGTACAGGGCACCCATCCATTGTAATCCCGAGGGTGGGGAATGGTCACATTACAGGGAACACATCCATTGTAATCCCGAGGGTGGGGGACGGTCACACTACAAGGAACCCATCCATTGTAATCCCGAGGGTGGGGGACGGTCACACTACAGGGAACCCATCCATTGTAATGCAGAGGGTGGGGGACGGTCACACTACAGGGAACCCATCCATTGTAATGCCGAGGGTGGGGGACGGTCACAGTACAGGGAACCCATCCATTGTAATCCCGAGGGTGGGGGACGGTCACAGTACAGGGAACCCATCCATTGTAATCCCGAGGGTGGGGGACGGTCACATTACAGGGAACCCATCCATTGTAATGCAGAGGGTGGGGGAAGGTCACACTACAGGGAGCCCATCCATTGTAATGCCGAGGGTGGGGGACGGTCACAGTACAGGGAACCCATCCATTGTAATGCCGAGGGTGGGGGACGGTCACAGTACAGGGAACCCATCCATTGTAATGCTGAGGTGGGGGGGACGGTCACACTACAGGGAACCCATCCATTGTAATCCCGAGGGTGGGGGACGGTCACATTACAGGGAACCCATCCATTGTAATCCCGAGGTGGGGGGACAGTCACACTACAGGGAAACCATCCATTGTAATGCCGAGGGTGGGGGACGGTCACATTACAGGGAACCCATCCATTGTAATCCCGAGGGTGGGGGGCGGTCACACTACAGGGAACCCATCCATTGTAATCCCGAGGGTGGGGACGGTCACACTACAGGGAACACATCCATTGTAATCCTGAGGGTGGGGGCGGTCACACTACAGGGAACCCATCCATTGTAATCCCGAGGTGGGGGGACAGTCACACTACAGGGAAACCATCCATTGTAATCCCGAGGGTGGGGGCGGTCACACTACAGGGAACCCATCCATTGTAATCCCGAGGTGGGGGGACAGTCACACTACAGGGAAACCATCCATTGTAATGCCGAGGGTGGGGGGCGGTCACACTACAGGGAACCCATCCATTGTAATCCCGAGGGTGGGGGACGGTCACACTACAGGGAACCCATCCATTGTAATCCCGAGGGTGGGGGACGGTCACATTACAGGGAACCCATCCATTGTAATCCCGAGGTGGGGGGGCGGTCACACTACAGGGAACCCATCCATTGTAATCCCGAGGGTGGGGGACGGTCACACTACAGGGAGCCCATCCATTGTAATGCCGAGGGTGGGGGACGGTCACATTACAGGGAACCCATCCATTGTAATCCCGAGGGTGGGGACGGTCACACTACAGGGAACCCATCCATTGTAATCCCGAGGGTGGGGGGCGGTCACACTACAGGGAACACATCCATTGTAATGCCGAGGGTGGGGGATGGTCACATTACAGGGAACCCATCCATTGTAATCCCGAGGGTGGGGGACGGTCACAGTACAGGGAACCCATCCATTGTAATGCCGAGGGTGGGGGGCGGTCACACTACAGGGAACCCATCCATTGTAATCCCGAGGGTGGGGGACGGTCACACTACAGGGAACCCATCCATTGTAATCCCGAGGGTGGGGGGCGGTCACACTACAGGGAACACATCCATTGTAATGCCGAGGGTGGGGGACGGTCACATTACAGGGAACCCATCCATTGTAATCCCGAGGGTGGGGGACGGTCACACTACAGGGAACCCATCCATTGTAATCCCGAGGGTGGGGGGCGGTCACACTACAGGGAACACATCCATTGTAATGCCGAGGGTGGGGGACGGTCACACTACAGGGAACCCATCCATTGTAATGCCGAGGGTGGGGGACGGTCACATTACAGGGAACCCATCCATTGTAATCCCGAGGGTGGGGACGGTCACACTACAGGGAACCCATCCATTGTAATGCCGAGGGTGGGGGGCGGTCACACTACAGGGAACCCATCCATTGTAATCCCGAGGGTGGGGACGGTCACACTACAGGGAACACATCCATTGTAATGCCGAGGGTGGGGGGGCAGTCACACTACAGGGAACCCATCCATTGTAATGCCGAGGGTGGGGGACGGTCACATTACAGGGAACCCATCCATTGTAATGCCGAGGGTGGGGGACGGTCACACTACAGGGAGCCCATCCATTGTAATGCCGAGGGTGGGGGACGGTCACATTACAGGGAACCCATCCATTGTAATCCCGAGGGTGGGGACGGTCACACTACAGGGAACCCATCCATTGTAATCCAGAGGGTGGGGACAGTCACACTACAGGGAACCCATCCATTGTAATGCCGAGGGTGGGGGACGGTCACACTACAGGGAACACATCCATTGTAATGCCGAGGGTGGGGGGCGGTCACACTACAGGGAACCCATCCATTGTAATCCCGAGGGTGGGGGACGGTCACACTACAGGGAACCCATCCATTGTAATCCCGAGGGTGGGGGGCGGTCACACTACAGGGAACACATCCATTGTAATGCCGAGGGTGGGGGACGGTCACATTACAGGGAGCCCATCCATTGTAATGCCGAGGGTGGGGGACGGTCACATTACAGGGAACCCATCCATTGTAATCCCGAGGGTGGGGACGGTCACACTACAGGGAACCCATCCATTGTAATGCCGAGGGTGGGGGGCGGTCACACTACAGGGAACCCATCCATTGTATTCCCGAGGGTGGGGGACGGTCACAGTACAGGGAACACATCCATTGTAATGCCGAGGGTGGGGGGCGGTCACACTACAGGGAACCCATCCATTGTAATGCCGAGGGTGGGGGACGGTCACACTACAGGGAACACATCCATTGTAATGCCGAGGGTGGGGGGCGGTCACACTACAGGGAACCCATCCATTGTAATCCCGAGGGTGGGGGACGGTCACACTACAGGGAACCCATCCATTGTAATGCCAAGGGTGGGGGACGGTCACAGTACAGGGAACCCATCCATTGTAATGCCGAGGGTGGGGGACGGTCACACTACAGGGAACCCATCCATTGTAATCCCGAGGGTGGGGGGCGGTCACATTACAGGGAACCCATCCATTGTAATCCCGAGGGTGGGGGGCGGTCA
This sequence comes from Crinia signifera, assembly GCF_055691185.1. NCBI lineage: Eukaryota > Metazoa > Chordata > Amphibia > Anura > Myobatrachidae > Crinia > Crinia signifera. The sequence continues at coordinate 3,332,221 of NC_139220.1, read as the reverse complement.
CACTACAGGGAACCCATCCATTGTAATGCCGAGGGTGGGGGGCGGTCACACTACAGGGAACCCATCCATTGTAATGCCGAGGGTGGGGGGCGGTCACACTACAGGGAGCCCATCCATTGTAATCCCGAGGGTGGGGGGACTATCACATTACAGGGAACCCATCCATTGTAATGCCGAGGGTGGGGGACGGTCACATTACAGGGAACCCATCCATTGTAATGCCGAGGGTGGGGGACGGTCACATTACAGGGGAGCCATCCATTGTAATGCCGAGGGTGGGGGATGGTCACAGTACAGGGAACCCATCCATTGTAATCCCGAGGGTGGGGGGGCGGTCACACTACAGGGAACCCATCCATTGTAATGCCGAGGGTGGGGGACGGTCACACTACAGGGAGCCCATCCATTGTAATCCCGAGGGTGGGGGACGGTCACACTACAGGGAACCCATCCATTGTAATGCCGAGGGTGGGGGACGGTCACACTACAGGGAACCCATCCATTGTAATGCCGAGGGTGGGGGACGGTCACACTACAGGGAACCCATCCATTGTAATCCCGATGTGGGGGGGCGGTCACACTACAGGGAACCCATCCATTGTAATCCCGAGGGTGGGGGACGGTCACATTACAGGGAACCCATCCATTGTAATCCCGAGGGTGAGGGGACGGTCACATTACAGGGAACCCATCCATTGTAATCCCGAGGGTGGGGGACGGTCACATTACAGGGAACCCATCCATTGTAATGCCAAGGGTGGGGGACGGTCACAGTACAGGGAAACCATCCATTGTAATGCAGAGGGTGGGGGACGGTCACACTACAGGGAACACATCCATTGTAATCCCGAGGGTGGGGGGCGGTCACATTACAGGGAACCCATCCATTGTAATGCCGAGGGTGGGGGACGGTCACACTACAGGGAACCCATCCATTGTAATGCTGAGGGTGGGGGACGGTCACACTACAGGGAACCCATCCATTGTAATGCCGAGGGTGGGGGACGGTCACATTACAGGGAACCCATCCATTGTAATGCCGAGGGTGGGGGACGGTCACACTACAGGGAACCCATCCATTGTAATCCCGAGGGTGGGGGGACGGTCACACTACAGGGAACCCATCCATTGTAATCCCGAGGGTGGGGGACGGTCACATTACAGGGAACATATCCATTGTAATGCCGAGGGTGGGGGACGGTCACAGTACAGGGAACCCATCCATTGTAATGCCGAGGGTGGGGGGACAGTCACACTACAGGGAACCCATCCATTGTAATGCAGAGGGTGGGGGACGGTCACACTACAGGGAACCCATCCATTGTAATGCCGAGGGTGGGGGACGGTCACACTACAGGGAACCCATCCATTGTAATGCCGAGGGTGGGGGACGGTCACACTACAGGGAACCCATCCATTGTAATGCCGAGGGTGGGGGACGGTCACACTACAGGGAACACATCCATTGTAATGCCGAGGGTGGGGGACGGTCACACTACAGGGAACCCATCCATTGTAATGCTGAGGGTGGGGGGCGGTCACAGTACAGGGAACCCATCCATTGTAATCCCGAGGGTGGGGGACGGTCACACTACAGGGAACCCATCCATTGTAATGCCGAGGGTGGGGGACGGTCACACTACAGGGAACCCATCCATTGTAATCCCGAGGGTGGGGGACGGTCACATTACAGGGAACCCATCCATTGTAATCCCGAGGGTGGGGGGACGGTCACACTACAGGGAACCCATCCATTGTAATCCCGAGGGTGGAGGACGGTCACATTACAGGGAACCCATCCATTGTAATGCCGAGGGTGGGGGACGGTCACAGTACAGGGAACCCATCCATTGTAATGCCGAGGGTGGGGGGACAGTCACACTACAGGGAACCCATCCATTGTAATGCAGAGGTTGGGGGATGGTCACACTACAGGGAACCCATCCATTGTAATGCCGAGGGTGGGGGACGGTCACACTACAGGGAACCCATCCATTGTAATGCCGAGGGTGGGGGACGGTCACACTACAGGGAACCCATCCATTGTAATGCCGAGGGTGGGGGACGGTCACACTACAGGGAACCCATCCATTGTAATCCCGAGGGTGGGGACGGTCACACTACAGGGAACCCATCCATTGTAATGCCGAGGGTGGGGGACGGTCACATTACAGGGAACCCATCCATTGTAATCCCGAGGGTGGGGACGGTCACACTACAGGGAACCCATCCATTGTAATCCCGAGGTGGGGGGGCGGTCACACTACAGGGAACCCATCCATTGTAATCCCGAGGTGGGGGGGCAGTCACACTACAGGGAACCCATCCATTGTAATGCCGAGGGTGGGGGACGGTCACACTACAGGGAACCCATCCATTGTAATGCCGAGGGTGGGGGGCGGTCACACTACAGGGAACCCATCCATTGTAATGCCGAGGGTGGGGGACGGTCACACTACAGGGAACCCATCCATTGTAATGCCGAGGGTGGGGGACGGTCACACTACAGGGAACCCATCCATTGTTACAATGAAAAATTGCATCGCATCGCATGCCTTAAGTAGTGGCATGCAATCAGTGGCGGATTCAGGGGGGGGGGCACCCGGGCACGTGCCCCCCCTCTCATTTCATTTTGTAGCTGAGGACCAGGGCTTTCCAACGAGCCCAGCCCCGTGTTTCTAGCCCCCCGGGAACCAGAGATATCGCCTGGCACAGCTGTAACGTTTTTTCTCCATAGGATAATATGGGACCCGTCAATTCTGACCCCCACCCGGTTCCGACGGCTGCCAGTTTCCCCTGGCATCACAGAAGCTTGGTTGATCTCATTAAATTCCAAATCGCTGGGCCTTCAATATGATACCAGGCTGGTGCATATCGGTCAATCGGTTCCAGAGATATTGGGGCAGATGTATTAAGCCTGGCGAAGAGATAAACTTGAGATAAAGTGGAGATAAATTGGAAGGAGATAACGCACCAGCCAATCAGCTGTGTTTGAAATATGACAGTTGGAAGTTGATTGGCTGGTGCGTTATCTCTTTCCAATTTATCTCCAGTTTATCTCAAGTTTATCTCTTCGCAAAGCTTAATACATCTGCCCCATTGTGTGTAAACAGATTTTTTTTTATTTTTTTTATGTAATTTCATGGCTGTTCATTGTTTGAGGGCAGATTACTCTGGAACCAAACGTTCCAGTTTCACTGGAACAAAACCATTCAAAGCCCACTTTTGCATAATACATAATGGACATAATGGCATGTAACCTAATGTGTAATGGACATTATGGTGTAAATGTGTAATGCGCGCCTTTGGTGGACAATATCCCTGTTTATGAAGCTTATTGTGAATTTTGGCTCAATTCATGTGGCATTATGTGAATTTTGGCTCCATCCATGTGGCATTATGTGAATTTTGACACAATCCATGTGGCATTATGTGAATTTTGGCTCATTCCATTTGGTATTATGTGTAAGAGGCAAGTATAATGGGGTCTAGTATTTTGTTTCATAATGTGTAGAAGTTGTATATGGTGTTGTACACCCCATTTGAGTGACCACACCGCCTTTTCCGGAGCACGCCTTTGGCGCGCGCACAACTACATCCTTCACTTTTGTCGCCATGGTGGGCCTGCGTACTTTAAATGCCAGGGCCTATTTTTAATCCCATTCCCACCCTCTCTCTGCCGTTCTCTTAGCATGTACACTGGCACCACTACCACCGCCCCTCCCCCCACCTAAACCATCTTTTATCATGGTGCCCCCCCTGTTATTTTATTCTGGATCCGCCCCTGCATGCAATGAAAAAATTGGGCGCCCAGATAATACATAAGTACCGTTTATTGTTATATACACTGTATACTCTGTATTGTTATATATACTGTATTGTTATATACACTGTATTGTTATATACACTGTATACGCTGTATTGTTATATATACTGTATACTCTGTATTGTTATATATACTGTATACTCTGTATTGTTATATATACTGTATACTCTGTATTGTTATATATACTGTATACTCTGTATTGTTATATATACTGTATTGTTATATACACTGTATTGTTATATACACTGTATACGCTGTATTGTTATATATACTGTATACTCTGTATTGTTATATATACTGTATACTCTGTATTGTTATATATACTGTATACTCTGTATTGTTATATATACTATATTGTTATACACTGTATACGCTGTATTGTTATATATACTGTATTGTTATACACTGTATACGCTGTATTGTTATACACTGTATACTCTGTATTGTTATATCCTGTATATGTTGTATTGTTATATATACTGTATTGTTATATACTATATACTCTGTATTGTTATATATACTGTATACTCTGTATTGTTATATATACTGTATTGTTATATACACTGTATTGTTATATACTGTATACTCTGTATTGTTATATATACTGTATACTCTGTATTGTTATATATACTGTATTGTTATATACACTGTATTGTTATATACTGTATACTCTGTATTGTTATACCCTGTATACGTTGTATTGTTATATATACTGTATTGTTATATACACTGTGTATGCTGTATTGTTATATATACTGTATATACTATATTGTTATACACTGTATACGCTGTATTGTTATATATACTGTATACGCTGTATTGTTATATATACTGTATACTCTGTATTGTTATATATACTGTATACTCTGTATTGTTATATATACTGTATATGCTGTATTGTTATATACACTGTAATGTTATATACTGTATACTCTGTATTGTTATACCCTGTATACGTTGTATTGTTATATATACTGTATTGTTATACACTGTGTATGCTGTATTGTTATACACTGTATACGCTGTATTGTTATATATACTGTATATACTATATTGTTATACACTGTATACGCTGTATTGTTATATACACTGTATTGTTATATACTATATACGCTGTATTGTTATATATACTGTATACTCTGTATTGTTATATACACTGTATTGTTATATACTGTATACTCTGTATTGTTATACCCTGTATACTCTGTATTGTTATATATACTGTATACTCTGTATTGTTTTATATACTGTATTGTTATACACTGTATACTCTGTATTGTTATATATACTGTATTGTTATACACTGTATACGCTGTATTGTTATATATACTGTATTGTTATATACACTGTATTGTTATATACTATATACTCTGTATTGTTATATATACTGTATACTCTGTATTGTTATATACACTGTATTGTTATATACTGTATACTCTGTATTGTTATACCCTGTATACTCTGTATTGTTATATATACTGTATACTCTGTATTGTTTTATATACTGTATTGTTATACACTGTATACTCTGTATTGTTATATATACTGTATTGTTATACACTGTATACGCTGTATTGTTATATATACTGTATTGTTATACACTGTATACGCTGTATTGTTATATACACTGTATTGTTATATACTGTATACTCTGTATTGTTATATATACTGTATACTCTGTATTGTTATATATACTGTATTGTTATATACACTGTATTGTTATATCCTGTATACGTTGGATTGTTATATATACTGTATTGTTATACACTGTATACGCTGTATTGTTATATACACTGTATTGTTATATACTGTATACTCTGTATTGTTATATATACTGTATACTCTGTATTGTTATATATACTGTATTGTTATATACACTGTATTGTTATATCCTGTATACGCTGTATTGTTATATATACTGTATTGTTATACACTGTGTATGCTGTATTGCTATATATACTGTATATACTATATTGTTATACACTGTATACGCTGTATTGTTATATATACTGTATATGCTGTATTGTTATATACACTGTATTGTTATATACTGTATACTCTGTATTGTTATATCCTGTATACGTTGGATTGTTATATATACTGTATTGTTATACACTGTGTATGCTGTATTGCTATATATACTGTATATACTATATTGTTATACACTGTATACGCTGTATTGTTATATATACTGTATATGCTGTATTGTTATACACTGTGTATGCTGTATTGTTATATATACTGTATACACTATATTGTTATACACTGTATACGCTGTATTGTTATACATACTGTATATACTGTATTGTTATATATACTGTATACGAGTCATTGTGATAATGCAGCACATTTACCTTCAGGTATTTTGTGTCACCAGCGATGTCACATCACAGCAGTGTCTCTGTACAGCTGAGAACAACACCGGTCACCCCCAAATCTTGCATATCTACAATGGGGGAGCCCCCTCAGCGTGTCCCAGCTATTGAGTACCAGCAGAAAGTTACTAATCCTGAAACAAAAGGGGGTCAGTCCGAGGCGCCTGCTCCCCAGGCTTTATTCTGGCATTCCTCCTCCTCATCAGTGTACCCAGCTGGGGGGGGGGGGGGGGGGGGGGGGGGTGTGTCTGTAATCCGTCTATAATTACCAGCACAAGCTGCAGCAAATATCAAGCATTATGTAGAAAATCTTAACAATAGGAATGATGTGCAATCGATTTATTACCGTATACCGTATACAGATGGAGCCCCTCTCGTTCAATGCCAGCGCTCGCCAGAATGTCCCCGCTGGAGAGCGCTGGCTGTGAGGGATTCCATTAGACTGGGACGCGCGAGCATCTCACACGCACGCCAGTCCCAGCCACTCAGCGGCTGGGCGGCGGAACCCTGCATGTCTCTACTTCAGGGAGGTGGGCAGGGTGGGGGGGCGGTGACCGATGGGGAGCTCCGTCTGAACGGGGCGCGCATGGCGTCTTGTGTGCATGTGCCCTGTTCCGACAGATGTATATATATTTGTATATATTCACATCTAATGTCAGCATAGAGGGAATAGAGTTTGAAGAGTTTTAAAAAGAGAAAATGGGACGGTGGTCAACTCAAAATGAATTTCATCAAAAAAAGTTCACACCAACAGATATCTCCGCCACAAGAGTAACCATTCGGAAAAGTGGAAGAACAACGTCCCATATTCCCAATTTCATAGGATCAAAAGAAACTGCAGCTTATCAGAAGATGCGACAAGCAACTCGCACTTTATAAAAACCGGTTACCCACCGAAAATCCTACAGGAAGCACTGATCAAAATCAGAAACAATATAAAACGGGAGAAGAAAGGAAAGAAGAAGTAGTATTCATCACTGCGTATAATTGTCATGAGGAGGCCGTTAGAAAGTCACTCAGGGACCACCGGGGAAAACTAATAAAGGATCCATTATACAGGACATTTTACCTCCCAAACCAGGGCCCTTATTCTGGTTGGTGCGGTCAGAGCCGCACACGGGGCTCCGACCGCACAAACCAAGGGCCGCCCACCGGACGGATCGCCACGGCCGTCCATACACGGACGGCTGGCGATCCGCACAAAAATGGTGGAGGCTACGCCTCCACCATGGTGGGAGCTGCCCCCTGCCTTCGATGGTCGACGACCATCGAAGGCAGGCCCGCACGCCGCGGCAGCTCCCGCAAGCTCAGACCACACGGACAATCGTCCGTGTGGGAGCTTGTAAGGGGGCTGAAAGCTGACATCCGGCGACGTCAGCTTTCCGCCCCCATGTCATGGTAATGAGGGCGTCATGCCCTCATTACCATGCATACGCCCCGCGTTTGCATGGGAACGCCCATGAAACGCGGGGCGTACACATAGGGAAATGAGGGGCTGAAGCCCCTCACGCCCCTATACGCCCCCTTTGCGGCGGACGAAATCCGTCTGCGGCGAAGGGGGCTGCACATGCGCAGAATGACCTCTGCGCATGTGCAGACAAAAAACATCGGCGGTACGGCCGCACGCGGGCCGTACCGTGCCGATCAAAATAAGGGCCCAGATATCATCTTCAGGAAATCCCAAAACTTCAAGGACATTCTGGCACCCAGTATGCTCAGAGAAAATATTGGTGAAACACACCAATGCCTAAAATCATACAAATGATCAATTTGTACAAACTTTGTACAAATGCAGAAATGGTTAATTTTCACACAGGTGTCCTCAATTTTACTCATAAACTCCCCTACATATACCCCAATATTATTAAGGACACCTGTGAGGGTTTGAGAGATGGAGATTTTGCAGAGTATTTTGGAGTTGGCTCTATGTGATGTGGCCCATTTGGAGGAGCTGCGCAGGAGGGAGGAAGCTGCGCGCCAGATCCAGGTGCCAGATCCAGGAACTCCGACCACTTTGTGCTTCTCGTAGGTATCGTGCTAGGCTGTACCTGGACTCCCTATCGGATCAACAGGTTGTGGGGATGTTTTGGCTGAACCGCAATAACCTGTTGGACTTGTATGAGCAGGTGAGAGATGATTTGGAGCCTTACGGGGGGGGGGGGGGGGGGCAACTATGCAGTGTCTGGGATCTAGAAATTAATGTGTGCCCTCTATTGCGTGGCCACAGGCTCCACTCAGGCTGTGACCTCATGGTTGTTGGGGGTCTCACAAGCCACTTTCTCTAAACATTTCACTCAAGTGTTACTTGCTTTCAAAAAGTTGTGGCGGACATATATCAGATTCCCACGTTCTGAGTCCGAGTGGCAGAACCTTAAGGTGGCTGGGAGTCATAGATTGCAGCCACATTGGGCTTCAGGCACCGCACGTGAGGGGACACGTCTACGTCAATCGGCGTGGGTGTCACTATCTGAACGTGCAGGTGGTATGTGATGACAACCTCAAAATACTCAGTGTGGTTGCAGGCTACCCAGGGAACTGCCATGATGCCTATATTCTGCGTCACTCAGCCCTCTGGGACCGATTCCAGGAGCACCAAATGCCAGGGGACTGGCTATTTGGTAAGTATATTTTAATATATAGAAATGTCTGGCCATTATGTATAGTGCTACAATGTGTTATTTTACATACTAAACATTTATTACATTCCTGTGTAGTGTCCCAATAGTGTGTTAACTGTACCCACAACTCTATTAAATCTTCATTACCTTTCAAAGGTCAAAATGGCGCCTGTGCCCCTTTATATAGGGGATGTGATGCATATTGCAGGGGACTTAGGTGGGCCAATAGGCTAGGGGGTTATTTGGCATGCGGAGGCAGTGTTGTAATTCGCATTCCGGTTGGCCCTAAACTCGCACATGACCGGCGGGGAAAATCGCACATTTATGTGTCATAAATTCGCACCACATCACATCTCTTCGCACTTTATCGCACTTTTTGGGCGCATTTTCGCATCCCATTAAATAATCGGTAAAAATGCGATTTTAAAAAGTGTGATGTGGTGTGTTAAGGTGAGATTTCAAAATGTTACTAAAAATCGCATTCCATTAAATGTCACCCTTAATATCTCCACATTTCTTCATCCTCAAAGCAAAACATTCAAAAACACATCAACAAGGAATACAAAATAAAAGACTTCATGAACCAGGAAGTACCAGGAAGGGCGACCACCTGAGAAGAGTGCGTCATTTTAGTCCCGCCCCCTCCCCCGGACCCGCGATTTACGGCACTTCTTTCCCCAGCTTCGGGGGGGAGCAGGGACTCTGGGGGGAATGCGGGAGACTTGCCCACCTTCCCGGGGGGCCGGGAGGGGGACCCGATTTTCTGGAGACTCCCGGCCATTCCGGGAGGGTAGGCAAGTATGATCTTCTCCAGGCATGTCCAAAGTCCGGCCCGGGGGCCAATTGCGGCCTGTGCCATAATTTCAAGTGGACCGCAGCCTCCAGCCAGAAGCGTGCAGAGCATCAGATGCAGGATGAACAGCACAGAACACTAAAGGTGGGGTCCCAGCGAGCGTGCCTTTACCTTGCTGTCTGCAGCAGTGAGGAGGTGTTGGCCGCCACAGTGAGATGTGTTTGTCGGCTTTCGGGAGAGTGAGTGTCACAATCCTGCCAGAACTCAGTGTGTTTGTCCTGTCTTACCTGCCTGTCAGTCTTGTTTCTCAGCCTGCTGCAGCAAGATCTGAGTATTTGCTTGTAATGAGCACCTGGGTGATTCTGATTCAGCCATTAACTCTGTGGTTACCACTTAAAAGATACAAGTTCCCTGTTGGCCTCATCCAGAGACTGTTCCAGGTGTGGCCATTCCCAATCACCCGGATGGCCAATCAGTGCTGCTCTGAGGGGTTATCCTCCCAGCCCTGCATAGACACTTTGCTTTTGCATTGTTGTCAATAACTTGGAAGGAAGCTTCAGCTTGTGTTCCTGCTTAAGCTCTGTGGTATTCCAGTTACCCAGCATTTGTATCCTGCTTCCAAGCATTCCTACACCTGTGAGCTTCCAAGACCCCGCACCAGCATTCCTACACCTGTGTGCTTCCAAGACCCTGCACCAGCGTTCCTACACCTGTGTGCCTCCAACACCCTGCACCAGCGTTCCTACACCTGTGTGCCTCCAAAACCCTGCACCAGTGTTCACCTGTTCCTGCATTACAAGTACCTGCACCAGTGTTACCCTGTACCCGTATCCAGTACCTGCTTCCTGTCCCAGCACCTGTGTTCCCGAGTCGCCTGCACCTGTGCTTCCAGTTACCTGCACCTGTGCTTCCAAGTTATCTGCACCTGTGTTCATCTGTGCCAGTGTTCATCTGTTCCTGCATTTCGAGTTACCTGCACCTGTGCTTCCGAGTTACCTGCACCTGTGCTTCCGAGTTACCTGCACCTGTGCTTCCGAGTTTCCTGCACCTGTGCTTCCGAGTTACCTGCACCTGTGACCACTTGCACCCGCACGCTCCAGCATCTGCACCTGTGTCCACCTGCCTCTGCGTGCCTCAGTACCTGCACCCACAACCACCTTCACCACTGCCTACCGTGCTTCCGGCACCTGCTCTCCAGTGGTCCAACTCCGTGCTTCCGGCACCTGCACTCCAGTGGACCTACTCTGTGCGTTCCAGCTCCTGTGCTCCCGTGCCTCTACTACGTGCCTCCAAGTAACTTATCAGTTCCCAGCTTTCCAAAGACTTTTACAGACTTTCAAATGTCCCCTGTACCAGTTCATTCAATGCAATAAACTTTACTCATTTGTATCCACTTGCCTCCGTCCTGTTTCCATTGGGTTGTCAGCTAGCCACCAAGGTCACTCCCGGGTCCCAAATCCCCAGTCGTGACAGTGAGCGTCCAACCCCTGGACATTCACAGAAGAGGGGGCAAGCTACGGGACAGTGTTAATGAGTGCAGAGTGGGGAACATACAGTGAATGGGGGGCATACAGTGAAGGAGGGGCAGGCTGGGGGACATACAGAGAAGGATGGTCAGGCAGGGGAATATAAAGTGAAGGGTGTAGAGTGGAGGAGATACAGTGAATGGGGGCAGGCTGGAGGAAATACAGAGGAGGGGGGCAGGAAGGGGAATATACAGTGAAGGGGCAGGCTGGGGGACATACAGTGAATGGGGGCACACTGGGGGACATACAGTGAATGGGGGCAGAGTGGGGGACCATTCTGATGTTATTAATGATTCAAAAAATGTCAGGCTGAATGGTCGACCCCCACACATTTTCACCTCACCAAATCTGGCCCTCGTCGCAAAAAGTTTGGATACCCCTGATCTACTCTATTTATCACCCCAAATTCCAGCATGTATAACATTTCCCGTTACACAAGTATTTCCCAGCAAATACTGTGAGGCCTATTCACCAAGGTGACGCGTTACATAACAGAAGATATTGCTGTTGCCGACGTGGCTCCCCAACCGTATATTCTAGTATGTGGCCCTAAAGCTGTACGGGCGTGATTGTGGGAACTGATACCATCCTCAGATGGCGTCACCCGGCTGAGCCCTCCTCCTTATGGGAAGCAAATGACACACACATGCCACACCCGGCACTGGGGCAATACGGACTGGCGCCCGCCAATCGGGATCTGCTGTGATGAATCCTGGCGAGGTGGATGCATAATAGTCAGGGGGCCAGTGGGAGTATTAGAGAATAGGCCCCTGCACGGTCATTTCCTGCAGGAAACATTGTGACACAGTAATCAGAAAGCAAACAGAGCACTAAGGGTGAAGTACAGAGAACACAAACACAACGTCCTGATGACTGTGCAATGTTACAGGGTAACCCATATATATTTCCCCCGCAATACCTTTCTGCGATCTCACAATGGTGATAGATTACATTTATAAAGAGAGCCCGGGATTGGTATGTAATCCCGGTGGTCGGAATCCCGGTTGTCGGAATCCCGGTGGTAAAAATCCCGACGCCGGAATCCTGACAAGGGGGGGAGGGAATTTCCCCCATTGCAGGCTCGCTGCGCTCGCCACACTATTTTATTCTCCCTCTATGGGTGTTGTGGACATCCACAGAGGGACAAAGTGCCGGGATTTCGGCGGTCGGGATTGTGACTGCATCCCGAGAGCCCAACTCTGCATCGGTGACTGACAGACACAAAATTCAGCACCTCCTTCCTCTCACAGGCAGGGCTGATGAAATAGGCAGGGCCCCCCTCCCCCTTGTCGAACTCCCGGCACACCTAACGAGACAAAATCATCAATGGTTTATGGCCGATGTATAATGGTGTTGCCATAGATGGGGGAGAAGGACACGGTATCCCACCATCGATGTCAAGCTGAAGTGAATAGTTTAATTTATTTTTTCACCAAGGGGCATGGAGCATAGCTCCGCCCTGACACCTGTGAAGCCCGCCCCTGTGTTTTGATAGGCCAATCAGTATAAGAAAATGGATGACCATAGATATGTAAAAACTTTGATGGTCATCCATCTATCGATGACCAGTTGCGTTTTGTCCTGTCAGACTATGAGGTCGGTGCACTGAGCCCACTGCATCCTGTCAGACCATGAGGCGGGTACACTGAGCCCACTACGTCCAGTCAGACTATGAGGTCGGTGCACTGAGCCCACTGCGTCCTGTCAGACTATGAGGCGGGTACACTGAGCCCACTGCGTCCTGTCAGACTATGAGGCGGGTACACTGAGCCCACTGCGTCCTGTCAGACTATGAGGAGGGTACACTGAGCCAACTACGTCCAGTCAGACTATGAGGCGGGTACACTGAGCCCACTGCGTCCTGTCAGACTATGAGGCGGGTACACTGAGCGCACTGCGTCCTGTCAGACTATGAGGCGGGTACACTGAGCCCACTGCGTCCTGTCAGACCATGAGGCGGGTACACTGAGCCCACTACGTCCAGTCAGACTATGAGGTCGGTGCACTGAGCCCACTACGTCCAGTCAGACTATGAGACGGGTACACTGAGCCAACTACGTCCAGTCAGACTATGAGGCGGGTACACTGAGCCCACTGTGTTCTGTCAGACTATGAGGCGGGTACACTGAGCCCACTGCGTCCTGTCAGACTATGAGGCGGGTACACTGAGCGCACTGCGTCCTGTCAGACTATGAGGCGGGTACACTGAGCGCACTGCGTCCTGTCAGACTATGAGGCGGGTACACTGAGCGCACTGCGTCCTGTCAGACTATGAGGCGGGTACACTGAGCCCACTGCGTCCTGTCAGACTATGAGGCGGGTACACTGAGTGCACTGTGTCCTGTCAGACTATGAGGAGGGTACACTGAGCCAACTACGTCCAGTCAGACTATGAGGCGGGTACACTGAGCCCACTGTGTCCTGTCAGACTATGAGGCGGGTACACTGAGCCCACTGCGTCCTGTCAGACTATGAGGCGGGTACACTGAGCCCACTGCATCCTGTCAGACTATGAGGCGGGTACACTGAGCCCACTGCATCCTGTCAGACTATGAGGCGGGTACACTGAGCTCACTGTGTCCTGTCAGACTATGAGGCGGGTACACTGAGCCCACTGCATCCTGTCAGACTATGAGGCGGGTACACTGAGCCCACTGCGTCCTGTCAGACTATGAGGTCGGCGCACTGAGCCCACTGTGTCCTGTCAGACTATGAGGCGGGTACACTGAGCCCACTGCGTCCTGTCAGACTATGAGGAGGGTACACTGAGCCCACTGCGTCCTGTCAGACTATGAGGCGGGTACACTGAGCCCACTGCGTCCTGTCAGACTATGAGGCTGGCACACTGAGCCCACTGCTTCCTGTCAGACTATGAGGCGGGTACACTGAGCCCACTGCGTCCTGTCAGACTATGAGGCGGGTACACTGAGCGCACTGTGTCCTGTCAGACTATGAGGCGGGTACACTGAGCGCACTACGTCCAGTCAGACTATGAGGTCGGTGCACTGAGCCCACTGCGTCCTGTCAGACTATGAGGCGGGTACACTGAGCCAACTACGTCCAGTCAGACTATGAGGCGGGTACACTGAGCCCACTGCGTCCTGTCAGACTATGAGGCGGGTACACTGAGCGCACTGCGTCCTGTCAGACTATGAGGCGGGTACACTGAGCGCACTGCGTCCTGTCAGACTATGAGGCGGGTACACTGAGCGCACTGCGTCCTGTCAGACTATAAGGCGGGCACACTGAGCCCACTGCGTCCTGTCAGACTATGAGGCGGGTACACTGAGCCCACTGTGTTCTGTCAGACTATGAGGCGGGTACACTGAGCCCACTGTGTCCTGTCAGACTATGAGGCGGGTACACTGAGCCCACTGTGTCCTGTCAGACTATGAGGCGGGTACACTGAGCCCACTGCATCCTGTCAGACTATGAGGCGGGTACACTGAGCTCACTGTGTCCTGTCAGACTATGATGCGGGTACACTGAGCCCACTGCATCCTGTCAGACTATGAGGCGGGTACACTGAGCTCACTGTGTCCTGTCAGACTATGAGGTCGGCGCACTGAGCCCACTGTGTCCTGTCAGACTATGAGGTCGGCGCACTGAGCCCACTGCGTCCTGTCAGACTATGAGGCGGGTACACTGAGCCCACTGCATCCTGTCAGACTATGAGGCGGGTACACTGAGCCCACTGTCCTGTCAGACTATGAGGCGGGTACACTGAGCTCACTGTGTCCTGTCAGACTATGAGGCGGGTACACTGAGCCCACTGTGTCCTGTCAGACTATGAGGCGGGTACACTGAGCCCACTGTCCTGTCAGACTATGAGGCGGGTACACTGAGCTCACTGTGTCCTGTCAGACTATGAGGCGGGTACACTGAGCCCACTGTGTCCTGTCAGACTATGAGGTCGGTGCACTGAGCCCACTGCGTCCTGTCAGACTATGAGGCGGGTACACTGAGCCCACTGTGTCCTGTCAGACTATGAGGTGGGCACACTGAGCCCACTGTGTCCTGTCAGACTATGAGGCCGGTGCACTGAGCTCACTGTGTTCTGTCAGACTATGAGGCGGGTACACTGAGCCCACTGTGTCCTGTCAGACTATGAGGTGGGCACACTGAGCCCACTGTGTCCTGTCAGACTATGAGGCGGGTACACTGAGCCCACTGTGTCCTGTCAGACTATGAGGTCGGTGCACTGAGCCCACTGCGTCCTGTCAGACTATGAGGCGGGTACACTGAGCCCACTGCGTCCTGTCAGACTATGAGGCGGGTACACTGAGCTCACTGTGTTCTGTCAGACTATGAGGCGGGTACACTGAGCCCACTGTGTCCTGTCAGACTATGAGGCGGGTACACTGAGCCCACTGTCCTGTCAGACTATGAGGCGGGTACACTGAGCCCACTGTGTCCTGTCAGACTATGAGGCGGGTACACTGAGCTCACTGTCCTGTCAGACTATGAGGCGGGTACACTGAGCCCACTGTGTCCTGTCAGACTATGAGGCGGGTACACTGAGCGCACTGTCCTGTCAGACTATGAGGCGGGTACACTGAGCCCACTGCGTCCTGTCAGACTATGAGGCGGGTACACTGAGCCCACTGCGTCCTGTCAGACTATGAGGCGGGTACACTGAGCCCACTGTGTCCTGTCAGACTATGAGGCGGGTACACTGAGCTCACTGTCCTGTCAGACTATGAGGCGGGTACACTGAGCGCACTCTGTCCTGTCAGACTATGAGGCGGGTACACTGAGCCCACTGTGTCCTGTCAGACTATGAGGCGGGTACACTGAGCCCACTGTGTCCTGTCAGACTATGAGGCGGGTACACTGAGCTCACTGTCCTGTCAGACTATGAGGCGGGTACACTGAGCCCACTGTGTCCTGTCAGACTATGAGGAGGGTACACTGAGCTCACTGTCCTGTCAGACTATGAGGCGGGTACACTGAGCTCACTGTGTCCTGTCAGACTATGAGGCTGGAGCACTGAGCCCACTGTGTTCTGTCAGACTATGAGGCGGGTACACTGAGCCCACTGCGTCCTGTCAGACTATGAGACGGGTACACTGAGCCCACTGTGTCCTGTCAGACTATGAGGAGGGTACACTGAGCTCACTGTGTCCTGTCAGACTATGAGGCGGGTACACTGAGCTCACTGTCCTGTCAGACTATGAGGCGGGTACACTGAGCCCACTGCGTCCTGTCAGACTATGAGGAGGGTACACTGAGCTCACTGTGTCCTGTCAGACTATGAGGCGGGTACACTGAGCTCACTGTCCTGTCAGACTATGAGGCGGGTACACTGAGCCCACTGTGTCCTGTCAGACTATGAGGCGGGTACACTGAGCTCACTGTGTCCTGTCAGACTATGAGGCGGGCACTGAGCCCACTGCATCCTGTCAGACTATGAGACGGGTACACTGAGCTCACTGCGTCCTGTCAGACTATGAGGCGGGTACACTGAGCCCACTGCGTCCTGTCAGACTATGAGGTCAGTGCACTGAGCCCACTGTGTTCTGTCAGACTATGAGGCGGGTACACTGAGCTCACTGTCCTGTCAGACTATGAGGCGGGTACACTGAGCTCACTGTGTCCTGTCAGACTATGAGGTCAGTGCACTGAGCCCACTGTGTCCTGTCAGACTATGAGGCGGGTACACTGAGCCCACTGTCCTGTCAGACTATGAGGCGGGTACACTGAGCCCACTGCGTCCTGTCAGACTATGAGGCGGGTACACTGAGCTCACTGTCCTGTCAGACTATGAGGTCAGTGCACTGAGCCCACTGTGTTCTGTCAGACTATGAGGCGGGTACACTGAGCTCACTGTCCTGTCAGACTATGAGGCGGGTACACTGAGCGCACTCTGTTGATAGAGTCTATCTTACTCAACATTATATTACTTATACTATAGCATAATTCTTGTCAGTACAGAGTATTATAAAGACCCATATGTACTAGCATTATAATTATCTTGTGTACAGGAAGCTGAATGGGTTAAAATATATTCCTTCTGAGTTTCAGGTTCTGTAAATAAGTCAAAGTTACTAATGATACCCATATGGGGAAATACACTCTTCCATGTCATCGGAGATGGCATAGTAAAGTTACGTCAAACCAGTTATAGACTTTGTAACACCACACTAGGGGCGGGATGTTGTAACATCCGCGGCCCCCTTCGCCGGCTACCGCATTATTAATAACGGCATATGCTATAACATATGCCGTTATTCATGCAAGGGACAGCTCTTGCGGTAAGAGCTGTCCCTTGCGATGCGGTGCCGGCACTGGACTTCCGGGTCTGTGACCCGGGAGTCCATCTGCGCATGCGCAGACCCCGGCGCCGGCCGCAGGGCACGCTGGGAGGGATCCGTGACGGATCCCTCAAACAGCGCTGCGGTAAGAAGCCCATAGGCTTCTGCAGGGATTCGCCAGCTTTAGCTGGCGATTCCCTCCGCAGCGCTGACACTGCGGAGGGGGCATATAGCATATAGAAATGCGGTAGAAACCCCGAAAACGGGGTTTTTACCGCATTTCTGCTATATAGCATCCCGCCCTAGGGGAGTGTAGCATGTGAACATGTATGTATTTGGTAATATCCCCTCCCATAAGGGGGAGGAATTATTTGTGTTACATGGTATAAGTATGTGACCAACGAGCTATGGAAGGTACGGTACGGTGAATAAACCTGTTTGAAAGAGACTGTCTGCAGTCATTTCTAAGGTTCTGAGATATCTGCGTGCTCTGAAAGGAAGGACGCATTCCTAAAGCTTTCAGTGGTGGCTCGTCCTCGAATGACAGAAGCAAGAAAGAATGCGTACATTTGTGTCTGCTATTTACAGAGGGATCTGAGGTGAGTGGAATCTCATTTAAAAAATATATATATATAAATATATGTATATATTTTACTCTCTCAGAATCCCTGTTTTAAAAGGCAGAGCATAAATATACACTTGCATTTTTCTTGCAAACCTCATATAAAAAAAAAACCATATATAGAGCATTTGGATATCGCACAGCTTTGGATATGACTGCATAAGTTGTGTTTGTTTGTTTTTTAATTTATTTATTAATTTTTTTATTTTTATTTTTTTATTTTTTTTTTTTGGAGTTTTTGTTTGTTTTGTCAGAATTTTGTATGCACATGTTTCATGTTGTATGAATTGGCCATCTTAACGAGGCTTGTAAGTGGAGTGATCTGAGTCCGGTATTACTTCTGGTTAACGCCGGACAAAGTGCTCTAAAAGCGTTTTTGTTGTTTGTCTTGTAAACACAAATAAGTTATAAGGTGTGAATAAAGTTCAAAAAGCTTCTAAGACTTTCATTGGAATATGCTGTGATAGGCTGGACCTGCCTTATGACAAAGATTTGACCCTGGAAGCCATTTTGAACTAATTAGGATACAGCCCTTATAAAACTAAAAGTGTTTACGTATATGTTGGGGTGTGAGTGGCGGATTGTCTGTCTAATTGTCATTTAAACAGCAACAAGCGTAAGGTGCATAAAACAGAATTGCTTGCAGTAATACATTTTTTAAAAGTGCACAGAACAGGGTGCCTGCCTAGGTTATAAAAGTGGTATCATATTATTGTCCTGATAGGTGGTTATGATATTTTGACTTAGATTGAAAACAGGGAACTGAAAGCCGCATCTATATTAAACTTCAGCCAATAGAAGCACAGTTGTTTTACCTTTCTGCACAACGTTACACACTGCTTTACGCACGTGGATAAAGGCCACACCCACAGGAAGTAATTAATCCAATGGGAGTGAACAGTGGAAGGTTAATGGAGCGCTCCCCCCTAGAGGTTGTGGCAGAAGGTAAGAAATCGATCAAATCGATCGTTTCGATTTTAAGAAGGGCTAATTTTCATAAGGATAGAATTTTAGATCCTGTCGCATGGAAGCAATTCCAAGTGACGAACGCACATTGGCTACAGGAAAAAAGGTTATATAGATACAGTTAATATATGGCTTACAGTTTCACAAGAATTACAAGATAAAAAAATACGGGAAAAAGAGGTAGTCATTTAAAAGTCCACACAAAGAGGGGTTATCTGAGGCTAGGACACGCAAGCAATTAAGAATAAAAATAAGTATCTTAAACAAAGACAGACAGTATAAAAATCCAGATAAAAATAATGGCATCCAAAGTAACTATAAAAAGAAATTAAAGTTTTGTTTTTATTTAAAAATCATAGGAATAAATAAAAATGTGCCCAGATCAAACAACTGATCTGAGAAAATAAAAAGCTTTATGTTTGAAAAGTCTGCAAGTTGGTGATTTTGGAAAATGTATCCTGGCCAGGAAAATACTGTAAATTAATATCTTAATTTTCCCTATATTACCAATGAGCAGAATCAAATGTACAGTTTTGTGTTCAAAGTAATGCACTAAAATCATCAAATTTGTGTCATTACATGTGTGTAATCATTTGAAATGTTTAATGTGCATGTCTAATCCATATGTATGCAATTATGATCTTTGCATTTGGTGAATTTTAATACTAAAGTGTATTTAAATATTCAGTATTTAACATTTGAGCATGTTAAGGATTTTAACTGACTGCATGACAGCTAAAGGTCACGAAAGATCACGTAGCTGCTCTATGCTTAACACAGTGTGTGTAACAGTGAATGTTTTTTTTATGTTCAATGCATGTGACGTCACAACAGCTGCTATTGCAGTAAGCTAGCTACAAGAATCATTTTTTTTTAGGATTGAAGCGCTGATTTTAAAATTGTCTTTTTCTTTTTTCTTTTAGAAATCTGATCAGTATTTAAAATTGTATGTTTCATTTGTTTTTTTTTTTTAAAACAATTATGTGACAGTAACATTTGTTTTTTTGTCTCCTTAGTAGAAAGTTAAAGATACGAGCTGACTGCTATTTTCTGTTCTCTTTTTATAGAATCATAGCAAACTTTTCAGTACAATTAAGTGTATTTTTTTGCATATCAGATATTTCTTAATTTTCATTGGGTATTACTGCTTGAATTTTTCCTTAAAGTAAGAAAATATGTGGATATATACACACACATACTCAAACACATATGTGTGCATTTAATAAGAACTGAGTATTTGAAGGGAACGTTATACTTCTTTACTATGAAATTATTTGGAAATTTAGTTTTACGTTAAAAATGCAGTGCTAAAATAAACACAGTTCCTATTGTTGTTCATATGTGACTATGTTATCTTTCATAGCCTAATATGAACAATGATACTTTACTGAATCATTGTTACAAGCCACAGAGTGGCTCATTCCTGTTTTAGGTATTTCTTCAGAAATGTTCTGTTTTGTGTTTAGTTTGTATGGTCTCTCTGGATTAGTTTTCCAGGTTTTGCATTAGCTTTTGGGGTTTTGCCTTATTCACTTGTTCTTGTATTTGTGGGCACAGCTACTCCTGTGGATCTATAGCTTGAGTGTTCTGTTAGGCTGCACAGGTGTAGCTTGTGTGCTCATTAGTGGACTTTATAGTCTGTTTTGTGTCATTTGTGGGTATAGGCAGTTTCTCTCCCCGTCATCTATTACAGATTTTGCTGAAGTTATCCTCCCAGATTGGATCACATCCCAAGTACCAGACAAGCTGTGGTCTAAGGGGAAGATGGACACTGGCAAACTGAACGTACAACCTGTCCAACTGCAACCAAAGCCAGGAGCAGTGCCAGTATCCGTAAAGCAATATCCACTGAATCCTGATCAAAGAGTCACCATCACCAAGCAACTACAAGCTTATCTACAGTCCGGCATCCTTGTTCAAAGTAGATCTCCATGGTCGACGTCTTTGTTTCATGAATGATTCATGACCTTAGAGAGGTCAACCAGAGACTGTTAATTAATTGTCCCATTGTGCCTGATCCACACACCTTGCTGAATCAGATCCCACCATCAGGGGCCTGGTTTACGGTGAACAATCTGGCAAATGCTGTGCCCATCACTAAAGACTCTCAAGAACTGTTAGCTTTTACACATGATGGCAAACAATACTGCTGGACACAATTACCCCAGGGGGCTGCTAATAGTCCCAGTGACTACTCTGAAGCCATGTCACTGGTTCTCCAGGCTTGGAGACCCTTTTTCTCAGAAGAAACTCAGCTTATCCAGTATGTCGATGACCTCTTCTTAACTACTACAACTCAAGACAAATGCCAACAAGAAACAGTTTCCCTGCTCAAGTTCCTGGAAGAACAAGACTGCAGAGCTTCAAAAGAAAAACTACAGCTCTGTAAGCAAAAAGTACCGGTCATTATGATGGATACAGATTATATTCCCTATATAAAGTGACATTACCGGTCATTATGATGGATACAGATTATATTCCCTATATAAAGTGACATTACCGGTCATTATGGTGGATACAGATTATATTCCCTATATAAGGTGACATTACCGGTCATTATGATGGATACAGATTATATTCCCTATATTAAGTGACATTACCGGTCATTATCATGGATACAGATTATATTCCCTATATTAAGTGACATTACCGGTCATTATGATAGATACAGATTATATTCCATATATAAAGTGACATTACCGCTCATTATGATGGATACATATTATATTCTCTATATAAAGTGACATTACCTCTCATTATGGTGGATACAGATTATGTTCCCTATATAAGGTGACATTACCGGTCATTATGGTGGATACAGATTATATTCCCTATATAAAGTGACCTTACCGGTCATTATGATGGATACAGATTATATTCCCTATATAAAGTGACATTACCGGTCTTTATGGTGAATACAGATTATATTCCCTATATAAAGTGACATTACCGGTCATTATGATGGATACAGATTATATTCCCTATATAAAGTGACATTACCGGTCATTATGGTGGATACAGATTATATTCCCTTTATAACGTGACATTACCGGTCATTATGGTGGATACAGATTATATTCCCTATATAAAGTGACATTACCGGTCATTATGATGGATACAGATTATATTCCCTATATAAAGTGACATTACCGGTCATTATGGTGGATACAGATTATATTCCCTATATAAGGTGACATTACCGGTCATTATGATGGATACAGATTATATTCCCTATATAAAGTGACATTACCGGTCATTATGGTGGATACAGATTATATTCCCTATATAAGGTGACATTACCGGTCATTATGATGGATACAGATTATATTCCATATATTAAGTGACATTACCGGTCATTATCATGGATACAGATTATATTCCCTATATAAAGTGACATTACCGGTCATTATGGTGGATACAGATTATATTCCCTATATAAAGTGACATTACCGGTCATTATCATGGATACAGATTATATTCTCTATATAACGTGACATTACCGGTCATTATGGTGGATACAGATTATATTCCCTATATAAGGTGACATTACCGTCCATTATGGTGGATACAGATTATATTCCCTATATAAAGTGACATTACCGGTCATTATGATGGATACAGATTATATTCCCTATATAAAGTGACATTACCGGTCATTATGATGGATACAGATTATATTCACTATATAAAGTGACATTACCGATCATTATGGTGGATACAGATTATATTCCCTATATAAAGTGACATTACCGGTCATTATGATGGATACAGATTATATTCCCTATATTAAGTGACATTACCGGTCATTATCATGGATACAGATTATATTCCCTATATAAAGTGACATTACCGGTCATTATGGTGGATACAGATTATATTCCCTATATAAAGTGACATTACCGGTCATTATGATGGATACAGATTACAGTATATTCCCTATATAAAGTGACATTACCGGTCATTATGATGGATACAGATTACAGTATATTCCCTATATAAAGTGACATTACCGGTCATTATGATGGATACAGATTATATTCCCTATATAAAGTGACATTACCGGTCATTATGATGGATACAGATTATATTCCCTATATAAAGTGACATTACTGGTCATTATGGTGGATACAGATTATATTCCCTTTATAACGTGACATTACCGGTCATTATGGTGGATACAGATTATATTCCCTATATAAAGTGACATTACCGGTCATTATGATGGATACAGATTATATTCCCTATATAAAGTGACATTACCGGTCATTATGGTGGATACAGATTATATTCCCTATATAAGGTGACATTACCGGTCATTATGATGTATACAGATTATATTCCCTATATAAAGTGACATTACCGGTCATTATGATGGATACAGATTATATTCCCTATATAAGGTGACATTACCGGTCATTATGGTGGATACAGATTATATTCCCTATATAAGGTGACATTACCGGTCATTATGATGGATACAGATTATATTCCCTATATAAAGTGACATTACCGGTCATTATGGTGGATACAGATTATATTCCCTATATAAGGTGACATTACCGGTCATTATGATGGATACAGATTATATTCCCTATATTAAGTGACATTACCGGTCATTATCATGGATACAGATTATATTCCCTATATAAAGTGACATTACCGGTCATTATGGTGGATACAGATTATATTCCCTATATAAAGTGACATTACCGGTCATTATGATGGATACAGATTACAGTATATTCCCTATATAAAGTGACATTACCGGTCATTATGATGGATACAGATTATATTCCCTATATAAAGTGACATTACCAGTCATTATGATGGATACAGATTATATTAACTATATAAAGTGACATTACCGGTCATTATGGTGGATACAGATTATATTCCCTATATAAGGTGACATTACCGGTCATTATGATGGATACAGATTATATTCCCTATATTAAGTGACATTACCGGTCATTATTATGGATACTGATTATATTCCCTATATAAAGTGACATTACCGCTCATTATGATGGATACAGATTATATTCTCTATATAAAGTGACATTACCGCTCATTATGATGGATACAGATTATATTCTCTATATAAAGTGACATTACCTCTCATTATGGTGGATACAGATTATGTTCCCTATATAAGGTGACATTACCGGTCATTATGGTGGATACAGATTATATTCCCTATATAAAGTGACTTTACCGGTCATTATGTTGGATACAGATTATATTCCCTATATAAAGTGACATTACCGGTCATTATGGTGAATACAGATTATATTCCCTATATAAAGTGACATTACCGGTCATTATGATGGATACAGATTATATTCCCTATATAAAGTGACATTACCGGTCATTATGATGGATACAGATTATATTCTCTATATAAAGTGACATTACCGCTCATTATGATGGATACAGATTATATTCTCTATATAAAGTGACATTACCTCTCATTATGGTGGATACAGATTATGTTCCCTATATAAGGTGACATTACCGGTCATTATGGTGGATACAGATTATATTCCCTATATAAAGTGACTTTACCGGTCATTATGATGGATACAGATTATATTCCCTATATAAGGTGACATTACCGGTCATTATGATGGATACAGATTATATTCCCTATATAAAGTGACATTACCGGTCATTATGGTGAATACAGATTATATTCCCTATATAAGGTGACATTACCGGTCATTATGATGGATACAGATTATATTCCCTATATAAGGTGACATTACCGGTCATTATGGTGGATACAGATTATATTCCCTATATAAAGTGACATTACCGGTCATTATGATGGATACAGATTATATTCCCTATATAAAGTGACATTACCGGTCATTATGATGGATACAGATTATATTCCCTATATAAAGTGACATTACCGGTCATTATGATGGATACAGATTATATTCCCTATATAAAGTGACGTTACCGGCCATTGTGATGGATACAGATTATATTACCTATATAAAGTGACATTACCGGTCATTATGGTGGATACAGATTTCATTCCCTATATAAAGTGACATTACCGGTCATTATGGTGGATACAGATTATATTCCCTTTATAAAGTGACATTACCGGTCATTATGATGGATACAGATTATATTCCCTATATAAAGTGACATTACCGGTCATTATGATGGATACAGATTATATTCCCTATATAAAGTGATATTACCGGTCATTATGATGGATACAGATTATATTCCCTATATAAAGTGACATTACCGGTCATTATGATGGATACAGATTATATTCCCTATATAAAGTGACATTACCGGTCATTATCATGGATACAGATTATATTCCCGATATAAAGTGACATTACCGGTCATTATGGTGGATACAGATTATATTCCCTATATAAAGTGACATTACCGGTCATTATGATGGATACAGATTATATTCCCTATATAAAGTGACATTACCGGTCATTATGGTGAATACAGATTATATTCCCTATATAAAGTGACATTACCGGTCATTATGATGGATACATATTATATTCCCTATATAAAGTGACATTACCGGTCATTATGGTGGATACAGATTATATTCCCTATATAAAGTGACATTACCGGTCACTATGGTGGATACAGATTATATTCCCTATATAAGGTGACATTACCGGGCATTATGGTGGATACAGATTATATTCCCTATATAAGGTGACATTACCGGTCATTATGGTGGATATAAAGGTTTTTATGGCAATATTCACACGTATTTTGATAAATTCACTTGGCACTCAAAGTGTTAATTAAGAATTATTAATATTGTTTATTACAGGTGGCCTACAAGTCCCAGCACGCCTGCCAAAGCATGATGGCACTTGTAGAACCAGAAGTGCCAGCATGCCCGGACATTAACTGCCTGTAATAAAACAATTACAAAAAAGACACATCACAGACACACGGAATGTTGTAATCGTTTATTTCTCCCCCTCCCTCATTAACCAATGTAATACTCACAGACTCCTCGGACGGGATCCTCTCCCTTCCTAGTGGGCATCCGGGGTTCTTACCTGGACAACAAACCGAGCTGACCCCAAAGTACGGTCACTGGAAGCTGTGTACAGAACCGCAACAAAACAACAGGTCACTCGAGGACACTGTAACAGAAGTGAATGGGGCTTCACTGATTGGCTGAGAGCGGACACTGCACTGACAACTGTTCCCACTCACAGAGCAGAGGATCCCGTCCAAGGATCTGGCAGCAATAATTGGGGAACACAGGGTGTGTCAGGGGGAGAGCTGTAATAACTGGGGAACACAGGGGGTGACGGGGGAGAGCTGTAATAACTGGGGAACACAGGGTGTGTCAGGGGGAGAGCTGTAATAACTGGGTAACACGGGGTGTGTCAGGGGGAGAGCTGTAATAACTGGGGAACACAGGGGGTGTCAGGGAGAGAGCTGTAATAACTGGGGAACACAGGGGGTGTCAGGGAGAGAGCTGTAATAACTGGGGAACACAGGGTGTGTCAGGGGGAGAGCTGTAATAACTGGGGAACACAGGGGGTGTCAGGGAGAGAGCTGTAATAACTGGGGAACACAGGGGGTGTCAGGGAGAGAGCTGTAATAACTGGGGAACACAGGGGGTGTCAGGGAGAGAGCTGTAATAACTGGGGAACACAGGGGGTGTCAGGGAGAGAGCTGTAATAACTGGGGAACACAGGGTGTGTCGGGGGGGAGCTGTAATAACTGGGAAACACGGGGTGACGGGGAAAGCTGTAATAACCGGGGAACACGGGGTGACGGGGGAGAGCTGTAATAACTGGGAAACACAGGGGGTGACCGGGAAGAGCTGTAATAACTGGGGAACACAGGGTGTGTCAGGGGGAGAGCTGTAATAACTGGGGAATACAGGCTGTGTCGGAGGGAGAGCTGTAATAACTAGGGAACACAGGGTGTGTCGGGGGAGAGCTGTAATAACTGGGGAATACAGGCTGTGTCGGGGGAGAGCTGTAATAACTGGGGAACACAGGGTGTATCGGGGGAGAGCTGTAATAACTGGGGAACACAGGTTGTCGGAGGGAGAGCTGTAATAACTGGGGAACACAGAATGTGTCGAGGGAGAGGTGTAATAACTGGGGAACACAGGGTGTGACAGGGGGGAGAGCTGTAATAACTGGGGAACACAGGGGGTGGCGGAGGAGAGAGCTGTAATAACTGGGGAACACAGGGGGTGAAGGGGGAGAGCTGTAATAACTGGGGAACACATGGGGTGGCGGGGGAGAGAGCTGTAATAACTGGGGAACACAGGGGGTGGCGGGGGAGAGCTTTAATAACTGGGGAACATGGGGTGGCGGGGGAGAGCTGTAATAACTGGGGAACACGTGGTGGCAGGGGAGAGCTGTAATAACTGGGGAACACAGGGGGTGGCGGGGAGAGAGCTGTAATAACTGGGGAACACAGGGGGTGGCGGGGGAGAGCTTTAATAACTGGGTAACATGGGGTGGCGGGGGAGAGCTGTAATAACTGGGGAACACGGGGTGGCAGGGGAGAGCTGTAATAACTGGGGAACACAGGGGGTGGCGGGGAGAGAGCTGTAATAACTGGGGAACACAGGGTGTGTCGGGGGAGAGCTGTAATAACTGGGGAACACAGGGGGTGACGGGGGAGAGCTTTAATAACTAGGGAAAACGGGTGGCGGGGGAGAGCTGTAATGACTGGGGAACACGGGTTTTGGGGGAGAGCTGTAATAACTGTGGAACACAGGGGGTGACGAGGGAAAGCTGTAATAACTGGGGAATACAGGCTGTGTCGGGGGAGAGCTGTAATAACTGGGGAACACAGGGTGTATCGGGGGAGAGCTGTAATAACTGGGGAACACAGGTTGTCGGAGGGAGAGCTGTAATAACTGGGGAACACAGAATGTGTCGAGGGAGAGGTGTAATAACTGGGGAACACAGGGTGTGACAGGGGGGAGAGCTGTAATAACTGGGGAACACAGGGGGTGGCGGAGGAGAGAGCTGTAATAACTGGGGAACACAGGGGGTGAAGGGGGAGAGCTGTAATAACTGGGGAACACATGGGGTGGCGGGGGAGAGAGCTGTAATAACTGGGGAACACAGGGGGTGGCGGGGGAGAGCTTTAATAACTGGGGAACATGGGGTGGCGGGGGAGAGCTGTAATAACTGGGGAACACGTGGTGGCAGGGGAGAGCTGTAATAACTGGGGAACACAGGGGGTGGCGGGGAGAGAGCTGTAATAACTGGGGAACACAGGGGGTGGCGGGGGAGAGCTTTAATAACTGGGTAACATGGGGTGGCGGGGGAGAGCTGTAATAACTGGGGAACACGGGGTGGCAGGGGAGAGCTGTAATAACTGGGGAACACAGGGGGTGGCGGGGAGAGAGCTGTAATAACTGGGGAACACAGGGTGTGTCGGGGGAGAGCTGTAATAACTGGGGAACACAGGGGGTGACGGGGGAGAGCTTTAATAACTAGGGAAAACGGGTGGCGGGGGAGAGCTGTAATGACTGGGGAACACGGGTTTTGGGGGAGAGCTGTAATAACTGTGGAACACAGGGGGTGACGAGGGAAAGCTGTAATAACTGGGGAACACGGGGTGGCGGGGGAGAGCTGTAATAACTGGGGAACACAGGGTGTGTCGGGGGAGAGCTGTAATAACTGGGGAACACATGGTGTGTCGGGGAGAGCTGTAATAACTGGGGAACACAGGGTGTGTCGGGGGAGAGCTGTAATAACTGGGAAACACTGGGGGTGGGGGAGAGCTGTAATAACTGGGGAACACAGGGTGTGTCGGGGGAGAGCTGTAATAACTGGGGCACACGGGGTGACGGGGGAGAGCTGTAATAACTGGGGAACACAGGGGGTGGTTGGGGGAGAGCTGTAATAACTGGGGAACACGGTGTGTGTCGGGGGAGAGTTGTAATAACTGGGGAACACAGGGGTTGGCGGAGAAGTGCTGTAATAACTGGGTAACACAGGGAGTGGTGGGGGGAGAGCTGTAATAACTGGGGAACACAGGGTGTGTCGGGGGAGAGCTGTAATAACTGGGGAACACAGGGGGTGACGGGGGAGAGCTTTAATAACTAGGGAAAACGGGTGGCGGGGGAGAGCTGTAATGACTGGGGAACACGGGTTTTGGGGGAGAGCTGTAATAACTGTGGAACACAGGGGGTGACGAGGGAAAGCTGTAATAACTGGGGAACACGGGGTGGCGGGGGAGAGCTGTAATAACTGGGGAACACAGGGTGTGTCGGGGGAGAGCTGTAATAACTGGGGAACACATGGTGTGTCGGGGAGAGCTGTAATAACTGGGGAACACAGGGTGTGTCGGGGGAGAGCTGTAATAACTGGGAAACACTGGTGGTGGGGGAGAGCTGTAATAACTGGGGAACACAGGGTGTGTCGGGGGAGAGCTGTAATAACTGGGGCACACGGGGTGACGGGGGAGAGCTGTAATAACTGGGGAACACAGGGGGTGGTTGGGGGAGAGCTGTAATAACTGGGGAACACGGTGTGTGTCGGGGGAGAGTTGTAATAACTGGGGAACACAGGGGTTGGCGGAGAAGTGCTGTAATAACTGGGTAACACAGGGAGTGGTGGGGGGAGAGCTGTAATAACTGGGGAACGCAGGGTGTGTTGGGGGAGAGCTGTAATAACTGGGGAACACGGGGTGGTGGGGAGAGAGCTGTAATAACTGGGGAACACAGGGTGGTGGGGGAGAGCTGTAATAACTGGGGAACACAGGGTGTGTCGGGGGAGAGCTGTAATAACTGCGGAACACAGGGGGTGTCGAGGGAGAGCTGTAATAACTGGGGAACACAGGGTGTGTCGGGGGAGAGCTGTAATAACTGGGGAACACAGGGGGTGATGGGGAGAGCTTTTATAACTGGGGAACACAGGGGGTGGTGGGGAGAGAGCGGTAATAACTGGGGAAAACAGGGTGTGTTGGGGGAGAGCTGTAATAACTGAGGAACACATGGGGTGATGGGGGAGAGCTGTAATAACTGGGGAAAACAGGGTGTGTTGGGGGAGAGCTGTAATAACTGGGGAACACAGGGGGTGTCAGGGAGAGAGCTGTAATAGCTGGGGAACATAGGGTGTGTCAGTGGAGAGCTGTAATAACTGGGGAACACAGGGTGCGTCAGGGGAGAGCTGTAATAACTGGGGAACACAGGGTGCGTCAAGGGAGAGCTGTAATAACTGCGGAACACAGTGTGTTGGGGGAGAGCTGTAATAACTGGGGAACACAGGCGTTGGCGGAGGAGAGCTGTAATAACTGGGGAACACAGGGGGTGACGGGGGAGAGCTGTAATAACTGGGGAACACAGGGTGTGTCGGGGGAGAGCTGTAATAACTGGGGAACACTGGGGGGCGGGGGAGAGCTGTAATAACTGGGGAACACTGGGGGGCAGGGGAGAGCTGTAATAACTGGGGAACACAGGGTGTGTCGGGGGAGAGCTGTAATAACTGGGGAACACGGGGTGGCGGGGGAGAGCTGTAATAACTGGGGAACACAGGGGGTGTCGGGGGAGAGCTGTAATAACTGGGGAACACAGGGGGTGTCAGGGGGAGAGCTGTAATCCTGGGGAACACAGGGTGTGTCGGGGGAGAGCTGTAATAACTGGGGAATACAGGGTGTATCGGGGGAGAGCTGTAATAACTGAGGAACACAGGGGTTGGCGGGGGAGAGCTGTAATAACTGGGGAACACAGGGTGTGATGGGGGAGAGCTGTAATAACTGTGGAACACAGGGTGTGACGGGGAGAGCTGTAAGAACTGTCGAACACAGGGTGTGACGGGGGAGAGCTGTAATAACTGGGGAACACGGGGTGGCGGGGGAGAGCTGTAATAACTGGGGAACCAGGGGGTGACGGGGAGAGCTGTAATAACTGGGGAACTCGGGGTGACGGGGGAGAGCTGTAATAACTGGGGAACACAGGGGGTGGCGGGGGAGAGCTGTAATAACTGGGGAACACAGGGGGTGGCAGGGAGAGAGCTGTAATAACTGGGGAACACGGGATGGCGGGGGAGAGCTGTAATAACTGGGGAACACAGGTTTTGGGGGAGAGCTGTAATTACTGGGGAACACAGGGTGTGTCGGGGGAGAGCTGTAATAACTGGGGAACACGGGGTGATGGGGGAGAGCTGTAATAACTGGGGGAAACAGGGGGGTGGGGGAGAGCTGTAATTACTGGGGAACACAGGGTGTGTTGGGGGAGAGCTGTAATAACTGGGGAACACAGGGGTTGGTGGGGGAAAGCTGTAATAACTGGGGAACACAGGGGGTGACGGGGGAGAGCTGTGATAACTGGGGAACACGGGGTGGTGGGGGAGAGCTGTAATAACTGGGGAACACAGGGGGTGGCGGGGGAGAGAGCTGTAATAACTGGGGAACACGGGGTGGCGGGGGAGAGCTGTAATAACTGGGGAACACGGGGTGGCGGGGGAGAGCTGTAATAACTGGGGAACACAGGGGGTGGCGGGGAGAGAGCTGTAATAACTGGGGAACACGGGGTGGCGGAGGAGAGCTGTAATAACTGGGGAACACAGGTTTTGGTGGAGAGCTGTAATAACTTGTGAACACAGGGTGTGTCGGGGGAGAGATGTAATAACTGGGGAACACAGGGGGTGACGGGGGAGAGCTGTAATAACTGGGGAACACAGGGTGTGTCGGGGGAGAGCTGTAATAACTGGGGAACACAGGGTGTGTCGGGGGAGAGCTGTAATAACTGGAAAACACAGGGGGTGAAGGGGGAGAGCTGTAATAACTGGGGAACACAGGGGGTGGCGGGGGAGAGAGCTGTAATAACTGGGGAACACAGGGGGTGACGGGGAGAGCTGTAATAACTGTGGAACACAGGGTTTGTCGGGGGAGAGCTGTAATAACTGGGGTACACAGGGTGTGTCGGGGGATAGCTGTAATAACTGGGGAACACAGGGGGTGACGGGGGAGAGCTGTAATAACTGGGGAACACAGGTGTTGGGGGAGAGCTGTAATAACTGGGGGACACGGTGTGACTGGGGAGAGAGCTGTAATAACTGGGGAACACAGGGGGTGACGGGGGAGAGCTGTAATAACTGGGGAACACAGGTGTTGGGGGAGAGCTGTAATAACTGGGGAACACAGGGTGTGTCGGAGGAGAGCTGTAATAACTGGGGAATACAGGGTGTATCGGGGGAGAGCTGTAATAACTGGGGAACACAGGGGTTGGCGGGGGAGAGCTGTAATAACTGGGGAACATAGGGTGTGTCAGGGGGAGAGCTGTACACAGGGGGTGGCTGGGGATCACGCGCACCGGGCGCTGGAGGGGGGGCACTGTCAGGTTCGGGGACAGCCAGCGGAGGTCCGGTGACAGGCAGCGGGGTTCCGTTTAGCTGCTGTAGCACAGCTTGACTCCATCCGTCTCTCCTACTAGAGTGGCGGCGGGAAGCGCTCATGACTTTGAAAAGACTTGCCGGACGCTGATTGGCTGAATTCAGCCAGTCAGCGTCCGGCAAGTCTTTTCAAAGTCATCAGTGTGTTATATATTTGGGGCAGATATACGGATGGTGTAATGGTTATAGCATTACTGCCTCACAGCGCTGAGGTCATGGGTTCTATCCCCACCATGTGTTATATATACGGGGCAGTACGGACGGTGTAATGGTTACATTACTGCCTCACAGCACTGAGGTCATGGGTTCTATCCCCACCATGTGTTATATATACGGGGCAGTACGGATGGTGTAATGGTTACATTACTGCCTCACAGCGCTGAGGTCATGGGTTCTATCCCCACCATGTGTTATATATACGGGGCAGTACGGACGGTGTAATGGTTACATTACTGCCTCACAGCGATGAGGTCATGGGTTCTATTCCCACCATGTGTTATATATACAGGGCAGTACGGACGGTGTAATGGTTATATTACTGCCTCACAGCACTGAGGTCATGGGTTCTATTCCCACCATGTGTTATATATACGGGGCAGCACGGACAGTGTAATGGTTACATTACTGCCTCACAGCACTGAGGTCATGGGTTCTATCCCCACCATCTGTTATATATACAGGGCAGTACAGATGGTGTAATGGTTAGCATTACTGCCTCACAGCACTGAGGTCATGGGTTCTATTCCCACCATGTGTTATATATACGGGGCAGTACGGACGGTGTAATGGTTACATTACTGCCTCACTGCGCTGAGGTCATGGGTTCTATCCCCACCATGTGTTATATATACGGGGCAGTACGGATGGTGTAATGGTTACATTACTGCCTCACAGCGCTGAGGTCATGGGTTCTATCCCCACCATGTGTTATATATACGGGGCAGTACGGACGGTGTAATGGTTACATTACTGCCTCACAGCGCTGAGGTCATGGGTTCTATTCCCACCATGTGTTATATATTCGGGGCAGTACGGACGGTGTAATGGTTACATTACTGCCTCACTGCGCTGAGGTCATGGGTTCTATCCCCACCATGTGTTATATATACGAGGCAGTACGGATGGTGTAAGGGTTACATTACTGCCTCACAGCGCTGAGGTCATGGGTTCTATCCCCACCATGTGTTATATATACGGGGCAGTACGGACGGTGTAATGGTTACATTACTGCCTCACAGCACTGAGGATATGGGTTCTATCCCCACCATGTGTTATATATACGGGGCAGTACGGATGGTGTAATGGTTAGCATTACTGCCTCACAGCGCTGAGGTCATGGGTTCTATTCCCACCATGTGTTATATATACGGGGCAGTGCGGACGGTGTAATGGTTACATTACTGCCTCACAGCGCTGAGGTCATGGGTTCTATTCCCACCATGTGTTATATATTCGGGGCAGTACGGATGGTGTAATGGTTACATTACTGCCTCACAGTGCTGAGGTCATGGGTTCTATCCCCACCATGTGTTATATATACAGGGCAGTACGGACGGTGTAATGGTTAGCATTACTGCCTCACAGCTCTGAGGTGATCTGCAAGGAGGGTGTGTGTTGCAGGTGCTCCAGAGAAGGTAGAGACTCAGACTTTTGCAGTAGCTCCTCCTCTGGGAATCCCCAAGCCAGGGGACCCTGGTGGGGGAAGCTTGCAGGCAAGGGCCTGCTGTACCTTTCTATGGTACGTGGAGGAGGCCGTGCAGTTGAGAGCCGGTCCAAGAGGAAGAACATCCCTGCTGTTGCAACACCTGCAGCAGGAGCCTCAGACAAAGATACAGTGAGTACAATGGAAAATGTCCCCCCGGATGAATCCGGAGGTACCCCTGTGGCAAGCCAGCCACGGGGGGAAATGATGGAAGAACCCGGCGGGGATGCAAACGCCGGTGGTGACATAGCAGTCGCTGCGGGGGGACCTGGTGAAATGGTGTCAGAAGAGTCTGAGGAAGAAATGCAGTCTGAGGATGAAGACTTAAGTGCAGAAGAAGATAATGCTTTTGAGAAAATGGGTCTGGAGGAATTAAATAAAGAGGCGAAAAAAGTTTACCAAAGAGTCTATAAAGCAAAGAAAAAGAGAAATTCTTGCCTTTCATGGGAGCGCCATGTATGGAGAGATAAGATTGTTACAAATTCAAAAATCTTGTCAAAATTAAAGACTCATATTGCAAAAAAAATGAAAGGCGAAAGAAAAAGCAAAGATTTACCTCAGGCGGAGAAAGGGTTAATTGCAAGCCAGGAGCTTCAGGATTCCCTTGCTCCAGCTGATGCAGATGAGTTAATGGAGAGCAGCTGCAAAGGAGGCGGCCTATTCCCTGCAAGTCCAGATCAGCTGATGGAAAAAACCAGCAGCATGGAGATGCAGCTGCAGATTGAGAAGCCCATGCAAATGAACTCAGAGGAAAAGAGAGTGCAGCTAACAGCTGAGGTGGAAGGCACTGAAAAGATGAAGCAGGTCCCCCGGGACACAGTAAGTATGAAAGTTGCAAATGTTGTGTCCCGGGGAGACTCTGGTGCAAAGTCTGAAACCAATGAAAAAAACTGTATGATACGGGACAGTGCTCTAACTCCGGCTGTGGGTGCAGGTAAAGGGGAAAGTTTTGTCTACATTGCAGACAGTACTCCCAACCTTGCAGGGACAGCTGGGGGAGGGGGAAATATGGACAGTGAAAAAATGGATACAAATTGTGCGATGAAGGATGATGGGCAGATGCCCGGACCGAGCAATGTCACTGCTAATGCCCAAAAATGTTTTAAAGGTGTTAAAGAAACGGCTGAGAGTAATGATAATGTTTCTAACAGAAATGTAAAATTGTGTGAAGCTGAAAAGTTGGCACAGGGCCAAAAATGTTTAAATAAGGCAAATTTAAAGGCTGATGAGGCACAAATAATGCAAACTGTATATGGGGATGTACTAGTACCTGAAAGAGCTGGGGCTGCTTTCAAGTTGATTGCAGAAAACATCCGTACAAAGAAAGTGCAGGTAAAAGCCGGTGATGGTACTGGAGTTTCTGAGCTTGGAACTCCAGACCCAATTCAAATGCCAGCACCTATATCGTATGCCAATATGATAAAACAAACAAATAAAAGAAATGAAGACAGACAAAGTCAGGTCATGAGCCAGAGTGTCATTCAGAGAAGGAGAAATGTGATACAGTTTAAGTGGGTTCAGTCAGATCCGGTCCCCACAAAAGAAAAATTTCTTAATTTAATCTTTACTCTGGATTGCAGTGCTCATGACCTAACGGCATGTATTCATCCAGAAAGGTCTCAAATTTTTGATCTCAGTTTTGTTTTTATGAGGAAAATGAATGAGGTTGTAGACCAATGGCAAGTAAGAAAATTTGAAGAAGCTTATAAGGGCTATGAAATTGTATCAGTGTCAAAACCAGAGAATGTCAGAGCAAGGATATTGGTGAGGGATGAAACTATCCCAGCTGACGACATAAAGTACTGGTTGAGTAGACAATGCATCTGGATAGGGGACATGGTTAAGGTTGGACACACCTTAGGAGTCTGGGGAGGTGCATGGTCTGTGCAGATAAGATTACACCAAGTTGAAGGAAGGACAAAACATCTCCCTTCGGCTGCTTATATCGGGAGAGACCGTATACAGGTGTTCTATCCAGGCCAGCCAAGGACCTGCTTTCGTTGTGGCGAAGAGGGGCATATGAGCAGTGAATGTGGAAACGTAAAATGCTCCCTCTGCAACGAGGCAGGTCACCCCTCGAGGTCGTGTAACATAGTAAAATGTAACTTGTGCGGCCTTGAGGGGCATCCCTACAGTAGATGCCCAGAATCTATGCGTCATATGGATAGAACACCTGGAGCGGGAACAAAGGGGAAATTCAAAAAGGCTACAGTAGAAGAGGAGACTCTGGTAGTTTGGGAAAGAGACAAAGAATCAGAAAGGGAGGAACAGTTTCAGGAAGTGAGGAAGAGGAAAAGTGCCACAAAAAGGAAAGGGGATGAAGAGATAGTGAGCATATCCAACAGGTTTCTATTTTTTTCCGAAGAAGATGAGGATAGTGAGGAGGAGGAGGAGGAGGAAGTCTATAAGGAAGGGGAGACTTTAGCTCTTAGGAAAGTTGAGAAAGAAGTAGGGAAGAGAAAGAAGAAAAAAGCAAATAAGAAAGGGAAAACGCAAGGGAAGAAAAGTAAGAAGGAGGAAGGAAAGGGGGAGAAAATAGAAAAAGTAGCCTTGGAGACAGGGAAAGTGGTAAAATTAATTAGTTCAAAAGAGAAAAAGGGAGAAGGGGAGCATGAAACAATACACAGAGAGGTGGTGACAAGGGATGAAGGAGAGCAAGGTGACCCGGAAAGAAACAGAGTCAACTTGCTAAATGTCTCAGACAGGCCTCCTGATCCTGTAAAAAGGAATGATGGTTTGTCTGAGGGTATGGCTGAGGATATGGATGTGTTGGGTGGTGGTGAATGTAAGGATGGTGGTGGGTCTGGTGTAAATAAGTAAAGGATTTGGTATTGCCCTACACTATGGTTTTTTGCATGGATCCTCACCCCATAAGATGTGCCACAATTAATGTGGCTTCTATACATTCTGAGCGAGCTCGGTTCATGGCTTTTGATTTTTTTAGAACAGCAGAGGTAGACATCTTTTTCCTCCAGGAGACCAGACTGAGGACCCTAGAAGCCTTGCATAAGGCTAAAAGGGAATGGAGTAGGGGGCCCTCATTCTGGTCTCTTGCGGCCGAGCCGTATACTGGGGTGGCGGTACTTTTTTCCGACATGGTAACCGTGCACAGAATCATAGAAATTGAAGTAGGAAGATGTATGGTTTTGGATGTCACCTTTAGAGGACATGACCTAAGGCTGATCAATATCTATGGTCCCCAAAAAGCTTGGGATAGGAAATGTCTTTTTGAGGTGATAAAACCATTCTTATTCACAGCCCAACAGGTCGTTTTTGGTGGTGATTATAACACTGTTGTAAGAACCAAAGACAGAGGAGGTACCAGAAGCAGTAGGACCTTGGGCTATGATGCAAATTATTTAGTTAGAATGGTTAGAGAGGCTGGTCTGGTGGATGTCCATATTAGGCATACTCCGGACCTCACTGGGTACACTTTTTATAGCGGTCAGAATAAAAGTAGAATAGATAGATTTTTTGTCAAAACAAATTCGAAAACTCTGCCTTCCAAGGTGGAGCCAGTAGAATTTTCAGATCACTGCTTTCTTAGTTTTTCATTGAATGCTTCACAGTCCATCCAGAAAGGGAGGGGTCTGTGGAGGCTGAACTCAGAGCTCCTAAAGGAAGAGAGTGTGAAGCAGTCTCTCAGAGGTCTCTTTGAGGATCATGAATCACTGTTGGAGGCAGGATGGAGTAAATCAGAGTGGTGGGAGGAAATGAAAAAGAAGGTCCAAGGTTTTTTCAAAAGACTGATTAAAAACAGAGGATTGAAAAAAAAGAGTGCCTACTATGTTCTTAAAAGGAAATTGGATTTCTTGATCTCTGAGGGTGGAGATGGTGGGGAAATCTCCCAGGTGAAGGCTCAGATGAAGGAATTTCAGTATAACCGATTGGCATCTTTGATTCTGGAGAGGGATTATGGTACATACCACTCACCGGATCCCTACCAGAATTGTAGAAAAGCCGTCGAGGCAAGAGAAGTCAGTGGCCTATATGATGGAAGGGGTGTGCTTCAGGAGAGGAGGGAAGGCATCCTGGAAGTCATTAGAGCCTATTATTCTGATCTCTTGTCTGAGCAAGCACCTATCAGAGAGAAGATGGAGACTTTTCTGAGGGAGACACCAGGTCTGATGGAGCCAGATGGCTCTCTTGAGTGTTTGGACAATAAGATTGGAGTAGAGGAAGTTAGGGAAGCAATTGATGGTTTGACATCAAAAAAGTCACCTGGACCGGATGGTCTAACATCGGAGTTCTATAAGGAATTCTCTGATGTATTAGCTCCCCGTCTCACGGATGTGTTCAATGCAAGTTTGGAGGAAGGAAATCTGCCTCCTTCCATGAGACGGTCGGCTCTAATCTTATTGTCCAAAGGAAAAGACCCAGCCCGTATTGAGAATTGGCGCCCCATCGCTCTTCTTAATACGGACAGGAAGATTTTGGCAAAAGTTTTCTTTAACAGAATAATGGAGTTTTCTGAGAGGCTTCTCTCCCCCTCCCAGCACTGTACAGTGAAGGGGCTTAGCACTTTTAGTGCGGTCCTTGGTGTCCGGGAAGCCGTGGAGCGGTGCAGGGCTGGGGGGGAAGGAAAATTCCTGCTGGCCTTGGATCAATCTAAAGCTTTTGACCGTGTCAATCATGAGTATCTTTGGAAATTACTTGAAAGGTATGGTTTTCCGTCAAAAATGGTCAATTGGTTAAAGGTTCTTTATAAAGAGGCCGAGAGCTTCCCGCTTGTGAATGGTTGGGTAGGGCCCAAATTTGGGGTAAGCTCGGGTGTGCGTCAGGGTTGCCCCCTGAGCCCTCTTTTATACGTGTTTGCAATTGATCCTTTCGTGAGGAGGATTGAGAGCAGCAGGTTGGAAGGGGTGCAGCTGTCACCGGAGTGTACTCTAAAGGTGGTAGCCTATGCAGATGATGTTACGGTGGTCTTGTCAGCGGAGGAGGAGGCAAGTGACATCAACCAACTAGTGACTGATTTTTCTGAGGCGTCTGGTTCGAAGATAAATCAGGACAAGTGTGAAGTTTTCTGGATGGGGGAGGGAGGGAAAGAATTTTCTCTCCCGGACACCCTCCCCAGGCCTAAAGATAGTATCAAAATATTAGGCATCCAATTTGATCACGGAGATTATTCCTTGCTAAATTGGGGAAGAAAGCTAGATGATGTCACCAAGAAGGTCAATTTCTGGAAAGGGTGCAAGTTCTCCCTGAGAGAAAGGGTTGACATTTGCAAAACGTATTTGATACCAATGTTCCTTTACATCAGCTATGTCTGTTTTTTGCCTCAGTCTTTGTGGTCTAGATTATGTTCCGTGTTTTTTCAGATGTTCTGGGGAAACAAGATGAACATAGTCAAGAGAGGAATCACGTACAGATCGAGGGCAGAAGGGGGCCAGGAAATGGTCAATCCTGTAGTCCTTTTTGTAACAACTTTTTTGAAATTGAATGTGGGAGGTCTATTTTTAGACAACCCCCCTCGATGGGTACATGGTTTCATGGAATGGATGTCTCCTTATTCTAGAACATGGATAGATGGTGGTCGGATGGGAAGACCTTGGACCAGGCGAGGTTACCTTCCGATTTACGTGATTCAATCCATAAAGATGATTACCAAGTGGAGTTTGAAGGTGGGTGATGTGAGAGATCTCTCGAGAAAGGAGATGGGGAAGAGGATCTTGCAGACCTACTTTTATGCTCCACTGGCTTTGAGAGATTGCCCAGGGGATGTCTGTTCAGCTGGGTTGAAACTGCTTAATGAGCAGAGGATCCCACTGAAGTTTAGAGACATTGCCTGGCTTTCTTTCCAAGGGAGACTTTACGTTAAAGGGAATATTAAGTTTAGAGGTGCCAATACCCGTGATTGTCCACGTGAGGAATGTCCTGGGGAGGAGGAGACAATGGACCATTTCTTTCTTAAATGTCCCTTCAATGTAAACATTTATCAAGATGTCTCAGTTGCTCTAGGGATCCCTTGTCTTTCGGGGCTAAGTTACCCGGAGTGGGTCTATGGGGCATTCAAAGGTTATGGGAATTTTGATTTATGCACAATTTATATGATTAGTTTAGCAGTCAGGTATCACACGTGGAATGCACGGTGTCATGTTATATTGAGACAAAAGATCCTCCCTGTTAGGACGGTGGTGGGTCTTATTCTACATGAGGTGAAGGTAATGATGGAAATGGAAAAGGAGAAGCTGGATGCCATCAGCTGGTCTCGCTTGTGGGGCCGGTTGAAACCTCCTTAGTAGGTGGCAAATAGTAGAACCTGGAACATACTGGGACTCTGTTCTTTTTATTTTCACACAAAATAGGGGGGATATGGAATATGAAATAAAAGAATGTTTTACATACATGTTTTGCTAGTACCAGATCCTTCACTTAAAAAATAAATGTAGGTGGAGAAAATGGTTGGGGGGAGTAAATGAAGAGATGAAAGGCGTCTTGTGGGTAAGGGTAATGAATGTGTTCTGTATTAAAGGTGATGGGTATAGTGGTGAAGGTGGAGGAGAGGTATGATAGGAATGAATGTAGTGAGAATGAATGAAGATGGAAGGACGGGAGGATAAGGTAAAAATGATGGTAAGTTTAAAAGTGGAGTGGAAGGAGAGATGTATGGGAAGGTATGAGTATGAGAGGGTATGGGTCAGGGTGGATGTTTTGGAGAAGGAGAAATGGTGGAGCTCAGGATCAGGAGAAAGTACAGAATAGGAAAGTTTATTTTGTATAAGATTGTTAGGTGGTGAAGGTGGGAAATTAAAAAAAAAAAAAAAAAAGGGGTGGGGGGATGGTGGGAAGGTATGGGGATATGGATCAAATTGATGTTTGTAAATTTATGTGAAATTATATTTTATACTGTATATGAAATGGTATATATTTTTGTACAAAAGGTTGCAATCTTCAATAAAGAAGCATTGTCATGGGTTCTATTCCCACCATGTGTTATATATTCGGGGCAGTACGGACGGTGTAATGGTTATATTACTGCCTCACAGCACTGAGGTCATGGGTTCTATCCCCACAATGTGTTATATATACGGGTGAGGTTACATTACTGCCTCACAGCGCTGAGGTCATGGGTTCTATCCCCACCATGTGTTATATATACAGGGCAGTACGGACGGTGTAATGGTTATATTACTGCCTCACAGCGCTGAGGTCATGGGTTCTATCCCCACCATGTGTTATATATATGGGGCAGTACGGACGGTGTAATGGTTATAGCATTACTGCCTCACAGCGCTGAGGTCATGGGTTCTATCCCCACCGTGTGTTATATATATACGGGGCAGTACGGATGGTGTAATGGTTACATTATTGCCTCACAGCGCTGAGGTCATGGGTTCTATCCCCACCATGTGTTATATATACGGGGCAGTACGGATGGTGTCATGGTTACATTACTACCTCACAGCGCTGAGGTCATGGGTTTTATCCCCACCATGTGTTATATATACAGGGCAGTACGGATGGTGTAATGGTTAGCATTACTGCCTCACAGCACTGAGGTCATGGGTTCTATCCCCACCATGTGTTATATATACGGGGCAGTACAGATGGTGTAATGGTTACATTACTGCCTCACAGCGCTGAGGTCATGGGTTCTATTCCCACCATGTGTTATATATACGGGGCAGTACAGACGGTGTAATGGTTACATTACTGCCTCACAGCACTAAGGTCATGGGTTCAATCCCCACCATGGCTCTAACTGTGTGGAGTTTGTATATTCTCACTGTGCTTGCGGGGGTTTACTCCGGTTA
The DNA here is from genome assembly GCF_055691185.1 of Crinia signifera. Classification (NCBI taxonomy): domain Eukaryota; kingdom Metazoa; phylum Chordata; class Amphibia; order Anura; family Myobatrachidae; genus Crinia; species Crinia signifera. Next base: position 3,290,400 of record NC_139220.1, on the reverse strand, counting down.
TTCCGGTTTCCTCCCACAATCCAAAAATATACTGGTAGGTTAATTGACTTCCAATAAAAAAATAAACATAAACTAACCCTAGAATGTCTGTGTGTGCGTGTACATGTGGTAGGGAATATAGATTGTAAGCTCCACTGGGGCAAGGACTGATGTGAATGTTAAATTATTCTCTGTACAGTGCTGCGGAATTTGTGTGCGCCGCTATATAAGAAACTGTTAATAAATAAATAACAAATACCCTTTGTATCCTCTCCTGCTGCCCTCTTGTGGCAGCCTCAATAATTACACCTCATCACAATCACTGCTCCTTAGGACAGTGGTTCCCATACTTTTTTAAACCACAGCACCCGGAAGCACCCCAAAAATGTGGAAAAAAATTAATAAAATTGCGTAGATGTCATCCTGAGGGTCAGTTATGTGGCGAGGGACAGGATTTGCTGTTTTTCCTCAGATTTTAGTCTATTACACTGACCATATATCATTTTAATTGGTCCTGGACCACCAACCAGAGGCACCCCTGCAAGTGTCCTGAGCAGACTTGCCTACCCTCCTGGATAGGCCGGGAGGCTACCAAAAATTGGATCCACCGCCCGGCCCCCCGGGAAGGTAGGCAAGTCTCCCACTTGCTTACTAGAACCCCTGCACCCCACCAACTTTTTTTTTGAAGGGGGGGGGGGCAGTTGGGAGTCCCCCCAATCTGACAGAATAGACACGTGCGCACGCAGTGGCCGAAAACGTGGCACGACCTAATTTGCATAAGTGAGCACCCTCATTTGCATACACCACACCCCCTTTTCAGGCTTCACCGCACGAGTGTCCCTATTCTTCAACTGAAAAAGTTGGGAGGTATGCCTTCACTGGCGACTAAAATCCCAAAATTCACGGGTCCACAAGAGGGGCAGGGCTAATATGCAGCAATTAGCGTAAATTTGCATCATTTATGTCTCGCCCGTATCCACGTTCCCACGAATCACGGCATTTGTAGTACATGAGGGCGGAGCTTAATGACATTACCCTCATCCCCGACCCCTCAACATGTTGCCTTTCTGGGCTTCTCACGGAGAGACAAAATTAAAAGTAGGCAAGTATGGTCCTGAGGCCCCTGCAAGTGGGTTACTGGTACTTGTTGTAATATCGGTAAATAATTGCTGATTTATTTCAAAAAATAAATCTCTTAACATTATAGATATCTTTCTGTGATGATAAGCGCCAGAAATATAGATACTTGTAATACCGTGTACTGTTATTAGTGATACCATGTACTGCTACTAGTGACATTATGTACCGTTACTAGTGATACCATGTACCGTTACTAGTGATACCATGTACCGTTACTAGTGATACCATGTACCGTTACTAGTGATACCAAGTACCCTTACTAGAGAAACCGTGTACTGTTATTAGTGATACCATGTACTGCTACTAGTGACATTATGTACCGTTACTAGTGATACCATGTACCGTTACTAGTGATATCGTGTACCGTTACTAGAGATACTGTGTACTGTTATTAGTGATACCATGTACTGCTACTAGTGACATTATGTACCGTTACTAGTGATACCATGTACCGTTACTAGTGATATCGTGTACCGTTACTAGTGATACCGTGTACCGTTACTAGTGATACCATGTACCGTTACTAGTGATACCATGTACCGTTACTAGAGATACTGTGTAGTGTTATTAGTGATACTGTGTACTGTTATTAATGTCACTGTGTACCGTTACTAGTGATACCATGTACTGCTACTAGTGACATTATGTACCGTTACTAGTGATACCATGTACCGTTACTAGAGATACTGTGTAGTGTTATTAGTGATACTGTGTACTGTTATTAATGTCACTGTGTACCGTTACTAGTGATACCATGTACCGTTACTAGAGATACTGTGTACTGTTATTAGTGAGACTGTGTACTGTTATTAATGTCACTGTGTACCGTTACTAGTGATACCATGTCCGTTACGGGATGCAGTTAAGATCCCGGCGGTCGGGATCCCGGCGTTCAGAATCCCGACGCCGGAATCCCGGCCGCCGAAATGCCGACACTTTCTCCCTCCTGGGGTGTCCACGACACCCCTGGAGGGAGAATAAAATAGCGTGCCGAGCGTAGCACCCCCTTGTCGGCATTTCGGCTGTCGGGATTCCGGCGTCGGGATTCTGAACGCCGGGATCCCGACCACCGGGATTCAATACTGAATCCGTCCGTTACTAGTGATACCATGTACTGTTATTAATGACACATTGTATTGTTACTAGTGATACCATGTACCTACTAGTGATACCATGTCCGTTACTAGTGATACCATGTACTGTTATTAATGGCACAGTGTATCGTTACTAGTGATACCATGTACCTACTAGTGATACCATGTCCGTTACTAGTGATACCATGTACTATTATTAAGGACACAGTGTATCGTTACTAGTGATACCATGTACTGTTACTAGAGATACCTTGTACTGTTATTAATGACCCAGTGTATCGTTACTAGAGAAACCATGTACTGTTACTAATGACACCGTGTACTGTTAATAGTGATACTACTATGTACTGTTACTAGTGATACCATACCTCCCAACTTGTGTCCGGATGAAATAGGGACACTCGCGCGGCGAAGCCGCGTGAGCGCCCGAAAAGGGGGCTGGGCGTATGCAAATGAGGGCACGGCTTATGCTAATTAGCCGTGACCTCATTTTCATACGAGAATAGACGCTGTGCGCATGCGCACAGCGTCTATTCTACTAGATTGGGGGGTCTCCCAACTGCCACCCCCGCAGCGGGACAATGCCTGCCGCGGTTGGGACGTCGGGACAGGACCCGAAAATCGGGACTGTCCCGACGGAATCGTGACAGTTGGGAGGTATGGTGATACCGTGTACTGTTATTAATGTCACAGTGTATTGTTACTAGTGATAGCGTGTACTGTTACTAGTGATACCATGTACCGTTACTAGTGATACCGTGTACTGTTATTAATGACACACTGTAACGTTACTAGTGATACCGTGTACTTTTATAAATGACACAGTGTACTGTTACTAGTGATACTGTGTACTGTTACTAGTGATACCATGTACTTTTACTAGTGATACCGTGTACCGTTACTAGTGATACCGTGTACTGTTACTAGTGATACCTTGTACTGTTACTAGTGATACTAGGTACCATTACTAGTGATACCAGGTACTGTTATTAATGACATACTGTAACGTTACTAGTGATACAGTGTCCTTTTATAAATGACACAGTGTACTGTTACTAGTGATACCATGTACTGTTACTAGTGATACCATGTACTTTTACTAGTGATACCGTGTACCGTTACTAGTGATACCTTGTACTGTTACTAGTGATACCGTGTACCATTACTAGTGATACCATGTACTGTTACTAGTGGTACCGTGTACTGTTACTAGTGATACCATGTACTGTTATTAATGACACAGTGTATCGTTACTAGTGATACCGTGTACTGTTATTAATGTCACAGTGTACCGTTACTAGAGATACCATATACTGTTACTAGTGATACCATGTACTGTTACTAGTGATACCGTGTACCGTTACTAGTGATACCATGTACTGTTACTAGTGACACCGTGTACTGTTAATAGTGACACTGTGTATTATTAATAGTGACACCGTGTACTGTTACTAGTGACACCATGTACTGTTACTAGTGACACCATGTACTGTTACTAGTGACACCATGTACTGTTACTAGTGACATCACGTACTGTTACTAGTGACATCATGTACTGTTATTAGTGACACTGTGTACAGTTATTAGTGACACTGTGTACTGTTATTAGAGCCTTATTCATGCTGCATTGCTGGTGGGGCAGATGTAACATGTGCAGAGAGAGTTCAACATTTTAATGTAAACCTTTTGCTTGTGGATATTACAACAATTTACTAGTGAACGTTAAGGGTTATCCATCACACGGCTGCACGGTTTCCCATTCTGTGGGAGGTCCCAGAATATATTCATTTTTATTTATATTTCCAAAACCTTTTTTTTTTTCACTTGATTTTTTTTTTTAGTTGTTGCAAAATGACAGAAAATTTGTGTCTATCGCTTATGACCTCATAGAAATAGAGACAGACTTGGGGTGGGAAGGGGCACATAGTAAGGCTATTTCGCACTGTGCATCTCTTGCACTCACCGTGCCCGCGCCTGTCCGGAGGTGAATATGGCGGCAGATAAGTTCTGATGCTGACAGTTATCCACATGGACCGCGCTGTGCCATAAGCCAAATATGAGGTGTGTTGCGGACATTTAATAGTCAGTGTGATAGGGATTTTGGGATGCAGTTGGCAGCTATGTACAAAGCTCTTTGTTCTATGATATCCCTGGATGTATAAGGGAATGGCATACCGTCCAATCAATAGGCCGGAGGTTGCTACCTCATGCCTCATTGAGGACGAGGTTAATTCCCCTCTGGGAGAGCAGCCCTGTGCACAGAATGCCTGATGACAACTATCCCTATAACCGGTGCTGTGCCTCCCCAATGATGTGCAGTAGAAAATAAGGGGTTGGGTCAGTCGCACAAGATAACAATTTGAAATATAGGACCCCTCAAATGTTCAATCTTAAGCATAGATGAAAGACAGGGGTGTGCTACCTAGGGACAAAAACATTTGGACAGGTATATGGAGAGGAAAGATATGTCCTTGGTTAGGTGCACCTCAGAAAATAAGTTTAAAAATTAACCTTTATTAAGTCTTTATTAAAAGGCTGCGAAAATAATACTAAAATGACATACAACATACATGGATGGGGTTCACACAATTTAAAAACTGTGGTGGCAGGCAGAAAAAGCTGTTGTAATAAAGAATGTATTCAATGTGTGTCCGTGATTTAACCATGTGTAGGCTACCTGGATCTGTACAATAATCGCAGGTCTGAGTACTCTGCGATGAATGCTATCAGATCGCACAGTGAGGTGCCATACTGGAGTGGTATCGCTCCCTATTGAAAACTCCTTCTCTGGTTGTATGGTGTGGAGGCTGCCTTAGAACTGTGCAATTAGCACAGGTCCACTGGACTTCTGCGGTATTGTCAAAGGTTCTTTATTTTAGGTGCCGCTTCAGGAGTGGGTCAATGAACCTCTTATAACTCCTTTGACTTGTTATTATAATGTCCTGCCGTCTGCTATGACACCGGTGCAGGTGACCAAACAGTGTTAAGACCATGCATATAATCTGGGCTCTCCTATGATGGATTACGCCCAGGATAGAGTAATGGGGTCTCTGCAGGTCCTCACGTATGAACCTGGGTGTCCCTCTGTATCAAATGTACTTGGGGATTTCACTCCAGGACGGACATGCATGCACTCAGAGATATGTAGTTGGAATGACACTCTCTGGGTGCACTAGCACACAGTGGCACACGGGTAAGGGCCTCGGTATGGACTATAGGAACGTAGCACCAAACGGACACACAATCAATCAAAAATACATTGTAAGAAAAATAACAAACAGCTGTCTGCCTGCGCACCGCTAGCCGGCACATGCTTCGCAGTTCAGCTTCCTCAGGGCCCTGAGGAAGCTGAACTGCGAAGCGCATGCCGGCTAGCGGTACCCGTGTGCCACTGTGTGCTAGTGCACCCAGAGAGTTTCATTCCAACTACATATCTCTGAGTGCATGCATGTCCGTCCTGGAGTGTAATCCCCAAGTACATTTGATACAGAGGGACACCCAGGTTCATACGTGAGGACCTGCAGAGACCCCATTACTCTATCCTGGGCGTAATCCATCATAGGAGAGCCCAGATTATATGCATGGTCTTAACACTGTTTGGTCACCTGCACCGGTGTCATAGCAGACGGCAGGACATTATAATAACAAGTCAAAGGAGTTATAAGAGGTTCATTGACCCACTCCTGATGCGGCACCTAAAATAAAGAACCTGTGACAATACCGCAGAAGTCCAGTGGACCTGCGCTAATTGCACAGTTCTAAGGCAGCCTCCACACCATACAACCAGAGAAGGAGTTTTCAATAGGGAGCGATCCCACTCCAGTATGGCACCTCACTGTGCGATCTGATAGCATTCATCGCAGAGTACTCAGACCTGCGATTATTGTACAGATCCAGGTAGCCTACACATGGTTAAATCACGGACACACATTGAATACATTCTTTATTACAACAGCTTTTTCTGCCTGCCACCATAGTTTTTAAATTGTGTGAACCCCATCCATGTATGTTGTATGTCGTTTTAGTATTATTTTCGCAGCCTTTTAATAAAGACTTAATAAAGGTTAATTTTTAAACTTATTTTCTGAGGTGCACCTAACCAAGGACATATCTTTCCTCTCCATATACCTCCCCAATGATGTGCGCTACCCGCCATTACAGACGCACTGAGCAGTGTTGCGCTATTTGATGAGCCAGAAGGACGCACTGTGTCAGTGACCGGTAAGACTGAGCGCAGATTCATCCACCAGCTTGTGACTAGGGATGGCCATCGACCATCAATGATTTAAAATCATTGATGGTTCATGGCCAATGTCGAATACTTTTGCCATCAATAGGGGAGTATCAGATGGTTTCCCCCCATCAATGGAACAGCAAAACAATGTTTTGATTTTTTTTTTCAAAGTGCCGGGACACTGAGCATAGCTCCGCCCCCCCGACACCTGCAAAGTCCCACCCCCGTGTTTTGATTTGCCCACAGTCCAATAAATCAAACACAATGGATGACCATCGATACATAAAAATATCGATGGTCAGCCATTGCATAGTTTAGCACTATCGATGGCCAGTTGCAGAATTGCCATCGATGGCAACCGCAACAATGGCTATCCCTACATGTGACTCACTGTTATACATATATACATTATTATGGTACAGGAATATACAGGCGCCCAGGCGAGATGTCATACGATGATGACATCACACACACACATTCAGTATAATCGGAGCACAGTGTAACGGCGACACGCTGCGTCCTGGGGTTCACGCACTAAATGAACGTTTCTTTCTCTATCTCTATAGCGGCGGTGTCCTTGTCCTCTTTGGTGGCATCATCTGGGGGCGCGTCTTTCTTCGTGGTGCCCGATTGCGGTGCCCCATTTTCTGGTGACTTCACAGAAAGCTGCTTCTTTACCATAAATATAAACCAGATAAAGAGAATAAATGAGGGGGCACGGATCCCCGCGGTCAGGCCCAGGAAGGTGTTTCTGGGGAGAGAGAGACATTGTCACAGATGAGTCTTAGTACATCACACTCGCTAATTGCAGCAAGCGAGGGTTTATAGCGCGCTGCACACAGATGCGGAAATGTTGTGGTACATCGTACTCGCTAATTGCGGCAAGCGAGGGTTTATAGCGCGCTGCACACAGATGCGGAAACGTTATGGTACATCGTACTCGCTAATTGCGGCAAGCGAGGGTTTATAGCGCGCTGCACACAGATGCGGATATGTTGTGGTACATCGTACTCGCTAATTGCGGCAAGCGAGGGTTTATAGCGCGCTGCACACAGATGCGGATACATTGTGGTACATCGTACTCGCTAATTGCGGCAAGCGAGGGTTTATAGCGCGCTGCACACAGATGCGGATACGTTGTGGTATATCGTACTCGCTAATTGCGGCAAGCGAGGGTTTATAGCGCGCTGCACACAGATGCGGATATGTTGTGGTACATCGTACTCGCTAATTGCGGCAAGCGAGGGTTTATAGCGCGCTGCACACAGATGCGGATACGATGCGCAATATATGTAGTTCTCATTGGGCCCTGCGCTGGCGATTCCTCGCAGCTCTGTCACTGATAATGGTCGCTGATGTGCCAGCATTTGCAACCACGTCTGAATCAGACCCTTTGTGGGTAAAGTTAATGAGAATTCCGCATCTCCCCTAAAATGTGGTGTGACCCTGCAGCTGGACCACCTCGTGACCCCTAAAACGTGGCGTGACCCTGCAGCTGGATCACCTTGTGACCCCTAAAATGTGGCGTGACCCTGCAGCTAGGCCACCTCGTGACCCCTAAAATGTGGCGTGACCCTGCAGCTGGACCACCTCGTGACCCCTAAAATGTGGCGCGACCCTTGCGCTGGTACCATTGCCTGAGTCTCGGTCTCTGCTTCTGATTCTTAGTACATTTTGGTAATAATTATTATCTTATTGGCACCATATTTGGCGATGAGAAATATTGATTGTTAGGACCCAGCCCAGATCATTGGTAAATAAGCCCTAAATCATCTTTGGGTCCATCCCAGCGTTTTGGGACCATGTTCACGAGCCATCCCGTAGTCTGATACACCAGCACCACAGCGCCAGGTATCACCCGGGTTACTAGTACCAGGGCCTCATTTACCTAAAGGAGATGGCGTCATACATCCGGCAGGCCCCTCTTCCGCCACATAGTTTGGTCCCCCATTTCAGGCATGTTCTGTCTATGAGAGCCCCAAAGTAGATGGGGGCCGGAATCCCAGCTGCGAAATAAACACAGAAGCATTTACAATGAGTATACAGGTTATTGAGGTCTCTATAATACCCAGTTACCCCCTATAGAGGTGCCCAGCGCCCCCCACTCACCGAGCATTCTCAGCAGTAACATATAGACGCCCACAGCCAGGGCCTTCAGTTCTGGGGTGACGCACCTACAGCACAGAGAAGAACAGGTCTGTATACAGTGTGTGTGTACATATGCAGAGTATATATACATTGTGTTCTGTATTCCACAACAAACTTGGGCAAAAGGTTTTCTGGGTGGAACACATTTTACCCCTTTCCACCCCATAGTATCCTTGCTTTATGGGTGGCTGCAAATAACTGTCGCAGTTTCCAGACCGCCCAGCAGGTCATGTGGTCCAGGTCAGAGTTCACCACCTGTCACAATAGTGCTGCCTTATGATTGGCTGGTGGAGGTTTGGCCACATAAACAGTTACACCAGCAAATAATTTGGTTTGTGATGTTCCCATCTCAGACAGCGCCATCATAGACCTATGTCGCAGAAGTCACCCTGATAGTAATATATAGATATGGGGTGAGATGGAAGGGTATACAGTATGTACTATTTACAGTCATGCAGAAAGGCGTTATGCATGAGGTTCGGAGTTTGAGTCCCATGTGCACAATTACTGATTTTAAGTAAAGTGAAATATAACTGAAAGATAAAGTACATATAAATGACACTACTACAGAGATACTAATACTAAGCATTGGAGGAAGATAAAGTACCAGCCAATCAGCTCCTAGCTGTAACATGACAGCCAGGAGCTGATTGGCTGCTGCTTTATCTCTCTCTAAAGCTTAGTATTAATGATAGCTACATGTATGAATAAGTATCTATCTGGGAGGAATTCTATAACGTAGCATCAGGGATCACAGATGGGATGGCCAGACGCGGAGAAGCAGGACACTCACCAGAGGACCAGGACGTACGCTGCGGAGCCACCAAACGCGTACACCAGCGTGGAGATGGCTTGTGCTATTATATAATACAGGAACATTGTGTTACAGGTGTCATCTCTGGGGCACACGCCCAGCCTGGCCGAGGAATTCCTGGACGCCGTCCCTAAAAGTCCTACGCAGGAACAGTCCTGATACACCTGCCAAGCATGAAGCATGAATATATAAAGCATGAATATATAACGCATATACAGTATATATATATATATATGTAGAAAGTGGTGCGACTTCTGCGCCTTCAGTGTTTAAAGCAGTTTACATGGTGACAAGCCTTCTTCATTTCTTATATACACACTAGGTGATTAAGGCGCCCCCTTAATTTGTGAACGTTTGTATTGTGAGAAATATGGTTAGAATTGTATGAAAGATGGCCTGTATTGTAACTTGAGTTATAGGTGAAATGTGTTAAATAGAGAGCATATGATGTGGAAGGGGGGTGTATTGTTTTGTTTAATTAAAAAGCGGTTACAGAGTAAGATGTACATTGATAGTGTGGATGGTACAGTGACATTTGTGGGTGTGGGGGGGGCTGTGTGTGCATGTTGTTTAGGTGTGTGTGCAATAGTATAGTAGGGTGTTTCTGAGTCAGCGGCTCCCCACTGGCGGAGGTCACGACACAGGAAAACAGGAGGCTGGGTAGTGATAGGGGTGTGTGGGCATAAGGGGGACTAAAGAGGAGAGTGGGGGACACTGTGCAGCTTCTGCCAGTGGGTGAGGGTCCAGCGTGGCAGCACAGGAGTACAGGACGGTGGCCCTGAGTCAGTGTCCTCCTACTGGGTGGGAGTTAGGGTGCATGAGAGCAGGAGGCTGGGTGGTAAAGCATGATAGGGGAATGTGGGCAACACAGGGTGAGCGGGTCCCCACTGGTGGAAGTTACGGGGCAGGAGAACAGGAGGCAGGGCAGTGATAGAGGTGTGTGGGCATGAGGGGTAGTAAAGGTTTTTGGCTGTTGCAGAGTAGGGATGGGCATTGGTGCAGACGCCATCGATGGTTGGCATTGATGGCGATTTTGCACCATGCCATCGATAGTAGTAACATATTACTTGTATAACCATTGATTGTTGTAGCTATCGATGGTCATCCAATATATCTGACTGAATAGGCCGTGGGTCAATCAGAACTCGGTGGCGGGACTTCCGTGTGTGTGTGTGGGGGGGAAACCATCTGGTCCTCCCACATCGATGGCAAAAATTTTCAATATCGGCCATAAACCATCGATGATTTGAAATCATTGATAGTTGATGGGCATCCCTAGAACTGGAGGAGGGTGGGGACAGTATGCAGCTCCCGGCAGTGGGTGAGGGTCTCCTCCCACTGGGAGGGAGTGAGGGTGCATGAGAGCAGGAGGCTGTATAATAGTGGTATGTGGGCAAGACATTGATAAAAGTTGTGGCGCTGGTGCAGAGGACCGTGGGGTCACTTCTGGCAGTGGGGGAACCTGCAGCGCGGCAGCTAGGGCTGGATTTCCCACCTAGGGGCGGCACCTGCTTGTGGCGGTACAGGATCCCCCATTCTCACGGTGGTATGTGAAATGCAGGAGCGGGGTCGCGGGGGTCTGCTGGGGGGGAATTGCCGGAAAGGGGTCAGGGGAGTCTGCAAATTGCGGGAGGGGGCGCGGGGGGGCCTTGACTCACTGGAAGGGGGTTCCGCAAATTGCGGGAGGGGGGTTGTGGGGGTCAGTGAATTGCGGGAAGGGGGGTTGTGGGGGTCCGTCAATCATGGGAGGGGCGCGCGGGGTGCCGTGAATGAAGGGAGGGGGGGCGCGGGGGTCCGCGAATCGCTGGCGGGGGGCGCGGGGGGTCATGAATCGCGGGAGGGGGGGTTGTGGGGGGCCGCGAATCGCTGGAGGGTGGGTGCGGGGGTGCCGTGAATCGTTGGAGGGGTGTGTGAATCGTGCGGGGGGATGTCACGGGGGGTTGCGAATCGCGGGAGGGGGTGCTGGAGGTGCTGTGGGGTTCTGTGAATCGCGGGAGGGGTTCCGCAAATCGCAGGAGGGGGTGCGGGGGTGCTGGGAATCTCAAGAGGGGGTCCGCAAATTCCGGGGCGCGCAAATCGCAGGAGGGGGGTGCCGTGAATCGCGGGAGGGGGCGGGGGTTTGCAAATCACGGGAGGGGGGTGCAGCAAATTATGAGAGGGGGGTGCGGCAAATCGCGGGAGGGGGCGCGGTGGTGCCGTGAGTCGCAGGGGTGCCACAAATCGCGGGAGGGGGCATCGCGTGGGGCCGCAAATCGCGGGAGGGGGACCACGGGTGGTGCCGTGAATAGCGGGAGGGGGGGTCCGTGAATCGCAGGAGGGGGGTCCCGCGAAGGGGGGGAGGGTGGGTCGCGGGGGGTGGTCCCGCGAATTGCGGGAGGGGGGGTCGCGGGGGTGCCGCGAATCACGGGAGGGGGGTCGTGGGTGTCCGGGGGGGTGTTTGCTGGCAGATGGGGGGGGGGCGGGAGTAATGGTGGATGGTGGCTGTGGAGTAATGGTGGATGGTGATGTCAAGGGGGTGGGGTGTGTAGAACGTTATACACATAGAACACTTTTCCCTGGGGGGGCGGGTATGTGTATCCTGCTGGGCGGGAACGTTATATACACAGGGGATGAGTGACAGATCTGGCTAAATATATAAGAGATACCAGAGATTCTCGTGTAGCGATATCTGTCACTGGAACGATCTCCTTCCGTCACTTTCTCTCCTCTCAGCCGTCTCATTGGAGCATTTCAGACATGAGGGAAGTGTCCGGAGGAGGTTGTTATATATCCAGAGTGATCATTATGTGACGCAGTGAAAAAACACTTTATAGATACTTGTGCTTACAAGATAAGTTGGTGAACGCCGCCACCTTGTGGTTATACTGATTTAAATGCACATAGTGATCGCCTTGTGAAAAACAAGTTTTAAAATGTCATTTATTTTAAGAACTCACAATTGGATTGTATGTATCCAGGTGGTGTTTCCAGCAGGTGTCACCCAAGACCCTTAAAACCAAAAATGTCTCCCAGCACGGGAAAAACTCATAGCGTGATATTGTTTTTGTAAAAAATTTAACATTTATTTAAAACAATACAAATCAACTAAAAAGGTATAAATATATAGAAACAGTGTGGGTGGACCCGTACATTAGCAAAAGTAGAGGTATTAGCCCAACCGGTTTGGTCCCTTTATTCCATATGATGGGACGGAACCGGTTGGGCTCATACCTCTCCATCCCCCGCTGGCATCACAACCAGATAAGTTATAAACTACTTTTGCTAATGTACAGGTCCACCCACACTGTTTCTATATATTTATACCTTTTTAATTGATTTGTATTGTTTTAAAAAAAGATATATATTTTTCACCAAGTCACATAATGATCACTCTGGATATATAACAACCTCCTCCTGACACTTCCCTCATGTCTGAAATGCTCCAATGAGACGGCTGAGAGGAGAGAAAGTGACGGTAGGAGATCGTTCCAGTGACAGATATCGCTACACGAGAATTCTCACTTACAGAACTCGCTGTGTATATAGGAAATGAAGAAGGATTGTCACCATGTAAACTGCTTTAAACACTGAAGGCGCAGAAGTCACCTCTCTCTACATGTACTTTATGGTCCTACGGAAATTAGGCCAATTCGATGACTTCTGACGACACAGCACAGATTCTGGAGTGTTTTAGAATAGATCTTTACTAAACACTATTATCACTTGTATAACCATTGTCACACTTTCTACTATTTATTATTGAAATACTGGGAAACACTAAGTGAGTGAAAGCGCTATTTGTGCACCATATATCACACACACACACACATATATATATATATATATATATATATAATTGAAGCAGATAATCAGTGGCACTCTGAGACTTCAATACTTGAAAAAAATTTTTATCCCAATTACATTGTGCAAAAAAGAACCGATATTTCGGGGGTACGTAACTCCTGTTTTCAAGGTGCATAACTAGTGCACGTTAATAATGCACACCCCACCGGCCACCAATGTTGGTCTATGCCCCCTCCACACTGACCACCAATGTATAGCCTAGATGTACGGCAGCAGCGTGTGATACACAGCGTACATATATATAGTACATATATATATACACTAGGTGATTCATCGCGCCCTACGGGCGCTCTTCACACCGGTGTAAGGGGCTGCGCCCCTTTTATTTGTGAACGTTTGTATTGTGTGAAATATGGTTAGAATTGTATGAAAGATGCCTGTATTGCAACTTGAGTTATAGGTGAAATGTGTTAAATAGAGAGCATATGATGTGGAAGGGGGTGTGTATTGTTTTGTTTAATTAAAAAGTGGTTACAGAGTAAGATGTACATTGATAGTGTGGAGGGTACAGTGACATTTGTGGGTGTGGGGGGGGGGGCTGTGTGTGCATGTTGTTTAGGTGTGTGTGTGTGTGCAATAGTATAGTAGGGTGTTTCTGAGTCAGCGGCTCCCCACTGGCGGAGGCCACGACACAGGAAAACAGGAGGCTGGGTAGTGATAGGGGTGTGTGGGCATAAGGGGGACTAAAGAGGAGGGTGGGAGATACTGTGCAGCTTCTGCCAGTGGGTGAGGGTCCAGCGTGGCAGTACAGGATGGTGGCCCTGAGTCAGTGTCTCCTCCTACTGGGTGGGAGTTAGGGTGCATGAAAGCAGGAGGCTGGGATATCAGGCATGATAGGGGCATGTGGGCAAAACAGCGTCAGCGACTCCCCAGTAATGGAAGTTACGGTTCAGGAGAGCAGGAAGCTGGGTAGTGATAGGAGTGTGTGCGTATACGGGGGACTAAAGAGGGGCTTAGGGGTGCCGTGAATTGTGGGAGGGGCACGGGGGTGCCGTGAATAAGGGGAGGGAGGGGGCGCATGTGTCCGCAAATCGCGTGGGTCCGCAAAGCGCGGGAGGGGGTGTGAATCGCGCGAGGGGGGGTTGCGAATTGCGGGAGGGGGTGCGCGGGGGTGACGTGAATCGTGGGAGGGGGGTGCGCGGGAGGTCCGTGAATTGTGGGAGGGGGGGCACGGGGTGTGATGAATCACCTAGTTGGTTATATATTCTTGTAGAAGGATGGTAGGATGTTGCTGTCATTCAGAATGCATTTACAAAAACAGTAATAGTAGCAGTAAAAGTTCTGACTTAAAACACCTACAGTAAAACAGAACAGGTGTTATATATTATACAAAGAATTGGTTGATGATGTGTAGGTTGATTTGCACATAGTTGTCACTGGAAAAAAATTGCCACAAGAAAAAATCAACACAGAAAGGTCAACACATGTAAATGTTGACATAAGTGTGACACCTCATTGGTGTCCATGTCGACACATGAGAATGAATATGAAAACATTCAAAAAAAGAAAAATAAATCTTCAAAAACTCATGTCAACCTTTTTCATTGTCGACCATAGCCGTGTCAGTGTTTTGCATGTGCCATTTAATCCTGGGGTTGCCGTGAATCACGTGCGGGGGGGGGGAGGTGAGGGGTGTCCGCGAATCACGGGAGGAGGGGTCGTGGGTGGATGCCGTGAATTGCGGGAGGGGGGCTCGCGGGGGTGTGGGTGCCGCGAATCGTGGGAGGGGGGGCGCGGGGGGTTGCAGTGAATCGTGGGAGGGTAGGTCGCGGGGGCGGGGGGTTGCCGCAATGACAGGAGTGGGGGTGGGGGGGAGGAAATTGCGGTAGGGGGGTACTGCAAACCGCGGGAGGGGGGGCCCGGGGGGTTGGCGCGAATCGTGGGAGGGGGGGTCGCAGGGTGCCATGAATTGCAGGAGGGGGGTGTCACGGGGTGGGGCCGCGAATCGCTTGAGTCGCTGGGGGTGCCGCGAATTGTGGGGGGTGTGCTACGAATCGCGGGAGGGTGCCGCAAATCGCCACAGGAAAAAATCAACACAGAAAGGTCAACACATGTAAATGTTGACATAAGTGTGGCACTTCATTGGTGTCCATGTCGACACATGAGAATGAATATGAAAACATTCAAAAAATGAAAAATAAATCTTCAAAAGCTCATGTCAACCTTTTTCATTGTCGACCATAGCCATGTCAGTGTTTTGCATGTGCCATTTAATCGTGGGGTTGCCGTGAATGGGGGGGAGGGAGGTGGGGGGTGTCTGCGAATTGCGCGGGGGGTCGCGGGGGTGCCGCGAATTGTGGGAGGGGGGGTCGTGGGGGGTGGGTGACGCGAATCGCGGGAGGGAGGTCGCGTGGGGGGGTACCATGAATCACGGGAGGGGGTCGCTGGGGTGCCGCAAATCGCCACAAGAAAAAATCAACACAGAAAGGTCAACACATTAAATGTTGACATAAGTGTGGCACTTCATTGGTGACCATGTCGACACATGAGAATAAATATGAAAACATTCTTAAAATGAAAAATAAATCTTCAAAAACTCATGTCAACCTTTTTCATCGTCGACCATAGCCATGTCAGTGTTTTGCATGTGCCATTTGATCCTGGGGTTGCTGTGAATTGCGGCGGCTGGGGGGGGGTTGTCCACGGGAGGGGGGGGTGGCGTGGGGGTGTGTGCCATGAATTGGAGGAGGGGGGGTCGCGGGGTGGGTGCTGCCAATTGTGGGAGGGGTGGGCGTGTGGGTTGCAGCGAATCGCGGGAGGGGGGGTCACGGGGCCGGGGGGTTTGCCGCGAATCACGGGAGTGGGGGGGGGTCAGGGGGGTGCCGCAAATCATGGGAGGGTCGCGGGGGGGATGGTCGCGGGGGGTTGCAGCGAATCGTAGAAGGGGGGGACGCAGGGGTGGGGTGCCCCGAATCGCCGGAGGGGGGGTCGTGGGGGTTGGGGTTGCCACAAATCGTGGGGGGGGGGTGCCGCGAATTGCGGTAGGGGGGGTTCGCGGGGGCGGGGGAGCGTGCGAATCGTGGGAGGGCCCCGCGAATCGCGGGAGGGGGGCGCTCACCTTATGTGTCTGGTGAGTAGCTGTGTCTTTGCTGGGTAACATGGGGAGGCAGAGGGTGTCTGGCACTGTGCATACCTCCCAACATGACCTATGCCAGGAGGGACACAATGCTCTGCCGCTGGACTTTCTTCCTAATGTATGATTACCTCCATCTGTGTTGAACAGGTTAATTGATAGGAAAGGTGCTTCAACACAGGTGATGGCAATCATACATTAAAAGGAAAGTGCAGGAGCAGAGCAATGTGTCCCTCCTATGACTGTGGGCTCACTGGGCTGGTTCTCTGTCATGTGAGTCAGAGGCTCCACCCAGCGTTAGAGGGTCAGACACACTTTGAGTGACAGATGTAGCCAAATTTATAAGAGATGGTTTACATGATTACACCCTGCAGTACTCTGCACACCAGCCCTTTATTTACATGCGCAGTCATTGTAGCCAATATCTTATGTCTCTCAGTGTGGATGCAGAATATCTTTCATGATCAGCTCAAGGGGAATTGTTCCCCAGCGTCATATCTTCTAGTGTGTATGGGCCCAGTCTGGGATACAGAAGTCGCACAATGCGTACAGCGTCTGTTCAGCATTGCAGACGGGCGGAAAACGAGGGCATGGCCTGAGGACGCATCATCCCACGGGACCACGCCCAGTGTAATAGGCCACGCCCCTTTTCTGTTACTTGTCCTTTTTTCAGCTTTGGAGAAGTTGGGAGGTATGCGATTGTGGCATTCCCACTAAGCCATGACTGCGTTACTACAGGCCACGCCCCATTTATGCGCACAGGCGTTATATGAGACACACCCCTACAGTTCTCACTATTCTTTCCTGGATTAGTGGTAAGTGCCCGCCGGACTCACCATGTTTTTTCCTCCTCCTATGGACGACTTACACCCGGCCAGGCATGCGGACATATAGGTGACATTGTTTTCCCCGCACACCGGGTCCCAGCGGCTGGTCACACATCTGCAGTCTGAGTTACAGGAGGCGGATAAGAAGTTGTCCTGGAACATGTTCAGTTTGCTCCTGAAATAGAGGAGGGGAGACTCCTGATGACATCACTGCACCCCAAGTATCCACCTTCCCTATTATGCATCAATAAAACTGCGACGCCTCCTGGTACAGCAGATATAACGTAGCAAGCCACACAGAGAGCACCTATCCGTGTCAATCAGCCAATCAGCAGTGGTCTCTTATCTGCCATCGCCTCTCACATATAATACAGGGTTTCCGCCACAGTCGCCATCTGTCCTACACTACAGCGCCTCCCCTGCAGTGGTAACAGGGAAGCTGTGCTGTGCAGACCATTCTCCCCATTGCTAGAGGACAGAAGAGCTGATTGGCAGCCCCCCACTATACTTCTGCAAAGACCCCTACAGGCTGCTGCAATGGTAAATACAGAGAAGTAGCCCCCCCCCCCACACACACACACACTTTATCTCTCTCACTTTCCCATCATCAAGCTGGGTGACTGGATCATACAGCCACCAGAGAGGCCTCTACAATCTCATGGACATTATGAAACATATATATATATATATATAGCGCACCTGTCTGTGTGTATCACATGCCTATCTCAGTGTAAGCGTGCGAGCAGGGCCCTCCTACCTCCATGACTGTCTGTCTTATGCACTGTATATAAAACTGCTAGTAACAATAATAAGAGATCTGGCAATGGTTTCCTGTCTTTCTTTTCCTTATGGACTGGAAGCAATACATATACAATGTATATTAAACGCATATTTAGGAAATAAAAATCATGACTTGCCCGTTGTATGTGACCGTTATCCCAGCGACATCATTATTCTTGCAGCCAATCATAAAGAGAGACATAGAGAGGATGAAGGCAGTAAATGATGTCGCAAAGACCATCTTACAAGCTGAAAGCAGGCCAAACTTGTACTTCTTCATGATCAGCCCACCGAGCAGCATCCCCAGAGCAGCGGCTGGCAAGGTGGTAACTCCTGAAGGGGAAAGTATGGATTATTGCAGCTAACGGCCATTGTTCTAGTTATCTTGGGACCAGTAAATCCCGGCAGCAGCCTCTTGCTAAGTGACTTATTAGTACAGATGAGCATGTCTGGTTCTCAGAAAATCAAACCCACGTGACGGTAATCCGAGTTCAGGCTCTGATCATCCCGGCTGACTCTGATTCCAAAATAAGGCAAAATGTCTTATATCTTGCATTTTTTTTAAAACGTGTGTGTGTTCAGTGCCAGACAGTGGCATTGTTTTACAGTAACAGTGGGTGCTGCGCCACCTCATTAATAATATAAGCGATGCGAGTTAACATGGATTGTGATCACTGATCAGTCAACAGACGAGCAGGAGCAGAAAACAAATACTAGCGCTGTTGCTGCCGCCAGCAGAAAACTGTCCATTCCCAGAGACCCACTACTGTTGAGGATGTAGCGCACCAGAGTGACACAACATTATGACATCTGGTCAGGTCTAAACAATTGCCCAACATTATTGACACCTCTAAAGTGACTCAGCGCATGATGTACTAAGCCTTTCCAGTACATCACACCACTTATTGCAATCATACTAATCCCATATTTACTAGTTTGTTGTCAGTATTGCAAAGGACAGCTCTGTCGGAAAAAGCTGCCTTATGCGATGCCGTCTCTTCTGGGTTTCAGGCCAGGGAGTCCTGCTGCTGGCGTTACTCTCTGCACTGAAGCCCAGCATTGCCAAGCTTAGTACATATAGCAAAAGCCACCAAAGCCCCCCCAAAAATAGTCATATCAGACAGTCCCTTTGACTACTGGGAGGGGGGAAAAGGGCATTTTGGAGGCCCTTGTACAAACTGGCTTTGTATTACTTAGGCTCCCACCTTGAAGTGCATTCTCGAAAAGAGTTTTCAATGCAATCGGGAACCTTGTGAGTGATAGGTGAAGGAGTCTACTTTCTTAAAATGTGGAAAAGTTGATGTTCATCCAAATAGCCTACAAATTTCATGAGGAACTCCTTTAACAGCAATTACATCAAAGCACGTAAACTTCTATAATAGTGGATTCCAGGGGGGTGAATTCATATTGTGTGATGATGAAGTTAAGATGGATGAGGTTGAGGATGAGGATAATAATGATGGCTACATCATTCACAGTAGAGATCATTCACAGCACTATTAGTTTAGCTGCCATAAGCCCATTGGTAACTTGTTTTGTGAGGGACAAAACAAACCAATCACTTCAGCCACAAATGTGGCAGTCCCTGTCGCTGAACTGCTTGGTTTGTAAAACTGTATGCCCTTTTAAATATATAACATACTTGTGACAGAATGGACTGTCCCAAGTCCATTTCGACAATGTTGTAGCACAGAATTGAACAGATGACTAATGTTCTTAAAGAGGGCCAGGTGTTAAGTTTAATTCCTAGCCAGTCACTTCCTATAAAGACACTAAGGACAGGAAGCTGGAGCCCCTCTGAGGTCACAAATGACTATTATGGGATAAATGTCCAAGTGACCGGCTATCATCCCCCTTCACCAAGGGATTAATTATAGCAAGAACCCATTGTTCTACCCTAGGACTGGGGCATAAAACAGCATGGGGGGAGACATCATGACTCATCTTCTATTCATCCCCCTTTATGATGGTTATATTAAAGTGCCGACTTACCGGTGAAGAAGTTGGACTTGGAGATGGACTGGCCGTACTGCTGCTCCATGTACTTGGGTTTGTACGTTATATATCCTAAGAAACTGTTCAATTGCAGCATATTCAGACACATTAGCGTCACATATAGACGGTTACTGCCCAGCTTCTTCAGAGCGAGGAAAAACCCTGAGTGAAGACCATCAATGAGTTCCTGCTCTGGTTCCGCTACATCTCTTATATCAGATATATAGGCTGTATACACTTTATATACAAACTATGACGCATTATTAATTTATTATACCGTAGCAGTTAATGGATATTTAATCTTTGCATTATAATGACCCTTTAAACATTTGGTATCCCCCCACACAAACACACACACACACTAACAACTCACCTTTCATTGTTGAACTTTTAGGACTTTCCGACTCTGATTTTTCGTTCTTTTTGAACTTCAGTAAGTTGAGGTCATGTTTGGTCCCTTCCTTGGTCATAGTCTTGGGGAGGAAGCAGAAAGGGATCCCTGAAATTAACGTAACTGTTCCAGCCACCAGGAATCCGATCCACCAGGCACCGACCCAACGCGTGTCCTGTGGTGTAATGGTTATACTCTCTAGAAGAGAAATTATATCCTGCAATGTCTTGTACATATCCGAGCTCTGGAGCAAACGTAGGGGATTATCCCGAAAAGTGTATTATTTGCAATAGTGAGACATGGAGACAGAAGTACCTTAAATAAAATAAAATCTGACACGTGATCTGAGAGGTCGTCTTATTAATCCTGAGGGAACTTTAACAGAACTTTGAACTTGATTATCAATTATCCAAATGACCCCAAACTTCAAAGTGGATGACTCTGATCCCAGCAATGACAATCCTAAAGGTTCCCATATGTGACTGAATACAGTGGCCGCCTTGCTGTATATTCTCCATCTGTGCTGTCTTTTTAGGAAGATGCAGTAAGACGATCACATACCTGTATATTAGAACCCTTTTCTGATACACTGATATTTACAACTCTGGCTAGGTGAGTTCATGTTTCCTAAATATACATATGGAGACTTACCCGTGTCCACAAAGCCAATGTCCACGTAGAGTTTAGCGCAGAAAGATCCCATCATGAAGCCCATCATTGGGCCAATTAGCGCCACGGTGTGGAGACATGCTGCCGGACGGAAGAGCCGATTATTCAGTGATCCCCGCAGAACATTAATTCGCAATATCTCTATACACACAGGGAATGTGCTGTCAGGTGCCCCGGGGAATGTGCTGTAGTATGGTTATCTGCCCCGGGGGTATGTGCTGTCAGGTGCCCCGGGGTATGTGCTGTCAGGTGCCCCGGGGAATGTGCTGTAGTGGTTAGCTGCCCCGGGGGTATGTGCTGTCAGGTGCCCCGGGGAATGTGCTGTAGTATGGTTAGCTGCCCCGGGGGTATGTGCTGTCAGGTGCCCCGGGGAATGTGCTGTAGTATGGTTAGCTGCCCCGGGGGAATGTGCTGTCAGGTGCCCCGGGGTATGTGCTGTAGTGGTTAGCTGCCCCGGGGTATGTGCTGTCAGGTGCCCCGGGGAATGTGCTGTAGTATGGTTAGCTGCCCTGGGTATGTGCTGTCAGGTGCCCCGGGGAATGTGCTGTAGTGGTTAGCTGCCCCGGGGTATGTGCTGTCAGGTGCCCCGGGGAATGTGCTGTAGTATGGTTAGCTGCCCCGGGGGTATGTGCTGTCAGGTGCCCCGGGGAATGTGCTGTAGTATGGTAAGCTGCCCTGGGGTATGTGCTGTCAGGTGCCCCGGGGAATGTGCTGTAGTGGTTAGCTGCCCCGGGGGTATGTGCTGTCAGGTGCCCCGGGGAATGTGCTGTAGTGGTTAGCTGCCCCGGGGGTATGTGCTGTCAGGTGCCCCGGGGAATGTGCTGTAGTATGGTTAGCTGCCCCGGGGTATGTGCTGTCAGGTGCCCCGGGGAATGTGCTGTAGTATGGTTAGCTGCCCCGGGGGTATGTGCTGTCAGGTGTCCCGGGGGTATGTGCTGTCAGATGCCCTGGGGTATGTGCTGTCAGGTGCCCCAGGGAATGTGCTGTAGTATGGTTAGCTGCCCCGGAGTATGTGCTGTCAGGTGCCCCGGGGAATGTGCTGTAGTATGGTTATCTGCCCCGGGGGTATGTGCTGTCAGGTGCCCCGGTAATGTGCTGTAGTGGTTATCTGCCCCGGGGGTATGTGCTGTCAGGTGCCCCGGGGAATGTGCTGTAGTATGGTTAGCTGCCCCGGGGGGTATGTGCTGTCAGGTGCCCCGGGGAATGTGCTGTAGTATGGTTAGCTGCCCCGGGGTATGTGCTGTCAGGTGCCCCGGGGAATGTGCTGTAGTATGGTTAGCTGCCCCGGGGGTATGTGCTGTCAGGTGTCCCGGGGGTATGTGCTGTCAGATGCCCTGGGGTATGTGCTGTCAGGTGCCCCGGGGAATGTGCTGTAGTATGGTTAGCTGCCCCGGAGTATGTGCTGTCAGGTGCCCCGGGGAATGTGCTGTAGTATGGTTATCTGCCCCGGGGGTATGTGCTGTCAGGTGCCCCGGTAATGTGCTGTAGTGGTTATCTGCCCCGGGGGTATGTGCTGTCAGGTGCCCCGGGGAATGTGCTGTAGTATGGTTAGCTGCCCCGGGGGTATTTGCTGTCAGGTGCCCCGGGGAATGTGCTGTAGTATGGTTAGCTGCCCCGGAGTATGTGCTGTCAGGTGCCCCGGGGTATGTGCTGTAGTGGTTAGCTGCCCCGGGGGTATGTGCTGTCAGGTGCCCCGGGGAATGTGCTGTAGTATGGTTAGCTGCCCCGGGGTATGTGCTGTCAGGTGCCCCGGGGAATGTGCTGTAGTATGGTTAGCTGCCCCGGGGTATGTGCTGTCAGGTGCCCCGGGGAATGTGCTGTAGTATGGTTATCTGCCCCGGGGTATGTGCTGTCAGGTGCCCCGGGGAATGTGCTGTAGTGGTTAGCTGCCCCGGAGTATGTGCTGTCAGGTGCCCCGGGGAATGTGCTGTAGTATGGTTAGCTGCCCCGGGGGTATGTTCTGTCAGGTGCCCCGGGAATGTGCTGTAGTGGTTATCTGCCCCGGGGGTATGTGCTGTCAGGTGCCCCGGGGAATGTGCTGTAGTATGGTTAGCTGCCCCGGGGGTATGTTCTGTCAGGTGCCCCGGGGAATGTGCTGTAGTGGTTATCTGCCCCGGGGGTATGTGCTGTCAGGTGCCCCGGGGGTATGTGCTGTCAGGTGCCGCGGGGAATGTGCTGTAGTGGTTAGCTGCCCTGGGGTATGTGCTGTCAGGTGCCCCGGGGAATGTGCTGTAGTGGTTAGCTGCCCCGGGGGTATGTGCTGTCAGGTGCCCCGGGGAATGTGCTGTAGTATGGTTAGCTGCCCCGGGGGGTATGTGCTGTCAGGTGCCCCGGGGAATGTGCTGTAGTATGGTTAGCTGCCCCGGGGAATGTGCTGTAGTGGTTAGCTGCCCCGGGGGTATGTGCTGTCAGGTGCCCCGGGGAATGTGCTGTAGTATGGTTAGCTGCCCCGGGGTATGTGCTGTCAGGTGCCCCGGGGAATGTGCTGTAGTATGGTTAGCTGCCCCGGGGGTATGTTCTGTCAGGTGCCCCGGGAATGTGCTGTAGTGGTTATCTGCCCCGGGGGTATGTGCTGTCAGGTGCCCCGGGGAATGTGCTGTAGTATGGTTAGCTGCCCCGGGGGTATGTTCTGTCAGGTGCCCCGGGGAATGTGCTGTAGTGGTTATCTGCCCCGGGGGTATGTTCTGTCAGGTGCCCCGGGGAATGTGCTGTAGTATGGTTAGCTGCCCCGGGGGTATGTGCTGTCAGGTGCCCCGGGGGTATGTGCTGTCAGGTGCCGCGGGGAATGTGCTGTAGTGGTTAGCTGCCCTGGGGTATGTGCTGTCAGGTGCCCCGGGGAATGTGCTGTAGTGGTTAGCTGCCCCGGGGGTATGTGCTGTCAGGTGCCCCGGGGAATGTGCTGTAGTATGGTTAGCTGCCCCGGGGGGTATGTGCTGTCAGGTGCCCCGGGGAATGTGCTGTAGTATGGTTAGCTGCCCCGGGGAATGTGCTGTAGTGGTTAGCTGCCCCGGGGGTATGTGCTGTCAGGTGCCACGGGGAGTGTGCTGTAGTATGGTTATCTGCCCCGGGGGTATGTGCTGTAGTGATTAGCTGCCCCGGGGGTATGTGCTGTCAGGTGCCCCGGGGAATGTGCTGTAGTATGGTTAGCTGCCCCGGGGGTATGTGCTGTCAGGTGCCGCGGGGAATGTGCTGTAGTATGGTTAGCTGCCCCGGGGGAATGTGCTGTCAGGTGCCCCGGTGAATGTGCTGTAGTGGTTATCTGCCCCGGGGGTATGTGCTGTCAGGTGCCCTGGGGAATGTGCTGTAGTGGTTAGCTGCCCCGGGGGTATGTGCTGTCAGGTGCCCCGGGGAATGTGCTGTAGTGGTTAGCTGCCCCGGAGTATGTGCTGTCAGGTGCCCCGGGGAATGTGCTGTAGTGTGCTTAGCTGCCCCGGGGGTATGTGCTGTCAGGTGCCCTGGGAAATGTGCTGTAGTGGTTAGCTGCCCCGGGGGTATGTGCTGTCAGGTGCTCCGGGGGTATGTGCTGTCAGGTGCCGCGGGGAATGTGCTGTAGTGGTTAGCGGCCCCGGGGGGTATGTGCTGTCAGGTGCCGCGGGGAATGTGCTGTAGTATGATTAGCTGCCCCGGGGGTATGTGCTGTCAGGTGCCCCGGGGGTATGTGCTGTCAGGTGCCCCGGGGAATTTGCTGTAGTGGTTAGCTGCCCCGGGGTATGTGCTGTCAGGTGCCCCGGGGAATGTGCTGTAGTATGGTTAGCTGCCCCGGGGTATGTGCTGTCAGGTGCCCCGGGGAATGTGCTGTAGTATGGTTATCTGCCCCGGGGGTATGTGCTGTCAGGTGCCCCGGGGAATGTGCTGTAGTGGTTAGCTGCCCCGGGTTATGTGCTGTCAGGTGCCCCGGGGAATGTGCTGTAGTGTGGTTAGCTGTCCCGGGGGTATGTGCTGTCAGGTGCCCCGGGGAATGTGCTGTAGTATGGTTAGCTGCCCTGGGGTATGTGCTGTCAGGTGCCCCGGGGAATGTGCTGTAGCGGTTAGCTGCCCCGGGGTATGTGCTGTCAGGTGCCCTGGGGAATGTGCTGTAGTATGGTTAGCTGCCCCGGGGTATGTGCTGTCATGCCCCGGGGAATGTGCTGTAGTGGTTAGCTGCCCCGGGGGTATATGCTGTCAGGTGCCCCGGGGAATGTGCTGTAGTATGGTTAGCTGCCCCGGGGTATGTGCTGTCAGGTGCCCCGGGGAATGTGCTGTAGTATGGTTAGCTGCCCCGGGGTATGTGCTGTCAGGTGCCCCGGGGAATGTGCTGTAGTGGTTAGCTGCCCCAGGGGTATATGCTGTCAGGTGCCCCGGGGAATGTGCTGTAGTGTGGTTAGCTGCCCCGGGGTATGTGCTGTCAGGTGCCCCGGGGAATGTGCTGTAGTATGGTTAACTGCCCCGGGGGTATGTGCTGTCAGGTGCCCTGGGGAATGTGCTGTAGTGGTTATCTGCCCCGGGGGTATGTGCTGTCAGGTGCTCCGGGGGTATGTGCTGTCAGATGCCCCGGGGGTATGTGCTGTCAGGTGCCCCGGGGAATGTGCTGTAGTATGGTTATCTGCCCCGGTGGTATGTGCTGTCAGGTGCCCCGGGGAATGTGCTGTAGTGGTTAGCTGCCCCGGGGTATGTGCTGTCAGGTGCCCCGGGGAATGTGCTGTAGTATGGTTAGCTGCCCCGGGGTATGTGCTGTCAGGTGCCCCGGGGAATGTGCTGTAGTATGGTTAGCTGCCCCGGGGTATGTGCTGTCAGGTGCCCCGGGGAATGTGCTGTAGTATGGTTATCTGCCCCGGGGGTATGTGCTGTCAGGTGCCCCGGGGAATGTGCTGTAGTGGTTAGCTGCCCCGGGTTATGTGCTGTCAGGTGCCCCGGGGAATGTGCTGTAGTGTGGTTAGCTGTCCCGGGGGTATGTGCTGTCAGGTGCCCCGGGGAATGTGCTGTAGTATGGTTAGCTGCCCCGGGGTATGTGCTGTCAGGTGCCCCGGGGAATGTGCTGTAGTATGGTTAGCTGCCCCGGGGTATGTGCTGTCAGGTGCCCCGGGGAATGTGCTGTAGTGGTTAGCTGCCCCGGGGGTATATGCTGTCAGGTGCCCCGGGGAATGTGCTGTAGTATGGTTAGCTGCCCCGGGGTATGTGCTGTCAGGTGCCCCGGGGAATGTGCTGTAGTATGGTTAGCTGCCCCGGGGTATGTGCTGTCAGGTGCCCCGGGGAATGTGCTGTAGTGGTTAGCTGCCCCAGGGGTATATGCTGTCAGGTGCCCCGGGGAATGTGCTGTAGTGTGGTTAGCTGCCCCGGGGTATGTGCTGTCAGGTGCCCCGGGGAATGTGCTGTAGTATGGTTAACTGCCCCGGGGGTATGTGCTGTCAGGTGCCCTGGGGAATGTGCTGTAGTGGTTATCTGCCCCGGGGGTATGTGCTGTCAGGTGCTCCGGGGGTATGTGCTGTCAGATGCCCCGGGGGTATGTGCTGTCAGGTGCCCCGGGGAATGTGCTGTAGTATGGTTATCTGCCCCGGTGGTATGTGCTGTCAGGTGCCCCGGGGGTATGTGCTGTCAGATGCCCCGGGGGTATGTGCTGTCAGGTGCCCCGGGGGTATGTGCTGTCAGATGCCCCGGGGGTATGTGCTGTCAGGTGCCCCGGGGGTATGTGCTGTCAGATGCCCCGGGGGTATGTGCTGTCAGGTGCCCCGGGGTATGTGCTGTCAGGTGCCCCGGGGAATGTGCTGTAGTGGTTAGCTGCCCCGGGGGTATGTGCTGTCAGGTGCCCCGGGGAATGTGCTGTAGTGGTTAGCTGCCCCGGGGTATGTGCTGTCAGGTGCCCCGGGGAATGTGCTGTAGTATGGTTAGCTGCCCCGGGGTATGTGCTGTCAGGTGCCCCGGGGAATGTGCTGTAGTATGGTTAGCTGCCCCTGGGTATGTGCTGTCAGGTGCCCCGGGGAATGTGCTGTAGTGGTTAGCTGCCCCGGGGGTATGTGCTGTCAGGTGCCCCGGGGAATGTGCTGTAGTATGGTTAGCTGCCCCGGGGGTATGTGCTGTCAGGTGCCCCGGGGAATGTGCTGTAGTATGGTTAGCTGCCCCGGGGGTATGTGCTGTCAGGTGCCCTGGGGAATGTGCTGTAGTGGTTAGCTGCCCCGGGGGTATGTGCTGTCAAGTGCCCCGGGGAATGTGCTGTAGTGGTTAGCTGCCCCGGGGTATGTGCTGTCAGGTGCCCCGGGGAATGTGCTGTAGTGGTTAGCTGCCCCGGGGGTATGTGCTTTCAGGTGCCCCGGGGAATGTGCTGTAGTGGTTAGCTGCCCCGGGGTATGTGCTGTCAGGTGCCCCGGGGAATGTGCTGTAGTGGTTAGCTGCCCCGGGGGTATGTACTGTCAGGTGCCCCGGGGAATGTGCTGTAGTATGGTTAGCTGCCCCGGGGGTATATGCTGTCAGGTGCCCCGGGGAATGTGCTGTCAGGTGCCCCGGGGAATGTGCTGTAGTGGTTAGCTGCCCTGGGGTATGTGCTGTCAGGTGCCCCGGGGAATGTGCTGTAGTATGGTTAGCTGCCCCGGGGTATGTGCTGTCAGGTGCCCCGGGGAATGTGCTGTAGTGGTTAGCTGCCCCGGGGTATGTGCTGTCAGGTGCCCCGGGGAATGTGCTGTAGTATGGTTAGCTGCCCCGGGGTATGTGCTGTCAGGTGCCGCAGGGAATTTGCTGTAGTATATGGTTAGATGCCCCGGGGTATGTGCTGTCAGGTGCCCCGGGGAATGTGCTGTAGTGGTTAGCTGCCCCGGGGGTATGTGCTGTCAGGTGCCCTGGGGAATGTGCTGTAGTATGGTTAGCTGCCCCGGGGATATGTGCTGTCAGGTGCCCCGGGGAATGTGCTGTAGTATGGTTAGCTGCCCCAGGGTATGTGCTGTCAGGTGCCCCGGGGAATGTGCTGTAGTGGTTAGCTGCCCCGGGGTATGTGCTGTCAGGTGCCGCAGGGAATGTGCTGTAGTATGGTTAGCTGCCCCGGGGGTATGTGCTGTCAGGTGCCCTGGGGAATGTGCTGTAGTGGTTAGCTGCCCGGGGGTATGTGCTGTCAGGTGCCCCGGGGAATGTGCTGTAGTGGTTAGCTGCCCCGGGGTATGTGCTGTCAGGTGCCCCGGGGAATGTGCTGTAGTGGTTAGCTGCCCCGGGGGTATGTACTGTCAGGTGCCCCGGGGAATGTGCTGTAGTATGGTTAGCTGCCCCGGGGGTATATGCTGTCAGGTGCCCCGGGGAATGTGCTGTAGTATGGTTAGCTGCCCCGGGGTATGTGCTGTCAGGTGCCTCGGGGAATGTGCTGTAGTATGGTTAGCTGCCCCGGGGGTATATGCTGTCAGGTGCCCCGGGGAATGTGCTGCAGTGGTTAGCTGCCCCGGGGTATGTGCTGTCAGGTGCCCTGGGGAATGTGCTGTAGTGGTTAGCTGCCCCGGGGGTATATGCTGTCAGGTGCCCCGGGGAATGTGCTGTAGTATGGTTAGCTGCCCCGGGGTATGTGCTGTCAGGTGCCCCGGGGAATATGCTGTAGTGGTTAGCTGCCCTGGGGTATGTGCTGTCAGGTGCCCCGGGGAATGTGCTGTAGTATGGTTAGCTGCCCCGGGGTATGTGCTGTCAGGTGCCCCGGGGAATGTGCTGTAGTGGTTAGCTGCCCTGGGGTATGTGCTGTCAGGTGCCCCGGGGAATGTGCTGTAGTATGGTTAGCTGCCCCGGGGTATGTGCTGTCAGGTGCCCCGGGGAATGTGCTGTAGTGGTTAGCTGCCCCGGGGTATGTGCTGTCAGGTGCCCCGGGGAATGTGCTGTAGTATGGTTAGCTGCCCCGGTGTATGTGCTGTCAGATGCCCTGGGGAATGTGCTGTAGTATGGTTAGCTGCCCCGGGGGTATGTGCTGTCAGATGCCCTGGGGAATGTGCTGTAGTATGGTTAGCTGCCCCGGGGATATGTGCTGTCAGGTGCCCCGGGGAATGTGCTGTAGTATGGTTAGCTGCCCCAGGGTATGTGCTGTCAGGTGCCCCGGGGAATGTGCTGTAGTGGTTAGCTGCCCCGGGGTATGTGCTGTCAGGTGCCGCAGGGAATGTGCTGTAGTATGGTTAGCTGCCCCGGGGGTATGTGCTGTCAGGTGCCCCGGGGAATGTGCTGTAGTGGTTAGCTGCCCCGGGGGTATGTGCTGTCAGGTGCCCTGGGGAATGTGCTGTAGTATGGTTAGCTGCCCCGGGGTATGTGCTGTCAGGTGCCCCGGGGAATGTGCTGTAGTATGGTTAGCTGCCCCGGGGGTATGTGCTGTCAGGTGCCCCGGGGGGTATGTGCTGTCAGGTGCCCCGGGGAATGTGCTGTAGTATGGTTAGCTGCCCCGGGGGTATGTGCTGTCAGGTGCCCCGGGGAATGTGCTGTAGTGGTTAGCTGCCCCGGGGGTATGTGCTGTCAGGTGCCCCGGGGAATGTGCTGTAGTATGGTTAGCTGCCCCGGGGTATGTGCTGTCAGGTGCCCCGGGGAATGTGCTGTAGTGGTTAGCTGCCCCGGGGGTATGTGCTGTCAGATGCCCTGGGGAATGTGCTGTAGTATGGTTAGCTGCCCCGGGGGTATGTGCTGTCAGGTGCCCGGGGGTATGTGCTGTCAGATGCCCAGGGGTCAGAATGTCAGATAAGGTCATGGGGTGATTGGTCTTTGGAACCGCCGGTATTACCTATGTACAGAGGAGTGCTGTCAGATACCCCCGGGGTCAGAAGGTCAGATAAGGTCATGGGGTGATTGGTCTTTGGAACCGCCGGTATTACCTATATACAGAGGAGTGCTGTCAGATACCCCCGGGGTCAGAAGGTCAGATAAGGTCATGGGGTGATTGGTCTTTGGAACCGCCGGTATTACCTATATACAGAGGAGTGCTGTCAGATACCCCCGGGGTAAGATAAGGTCATGGGGTGATTGGTCTTTGGAACCGCCGGTATTACCTATATACAGAGGAGTGCTGTCAGATACCCCCGGGGTCAGAAGGTCAGATAAGGTCATGGGGTGATTGGTCTTTGGAACCGCCAGTATTACCTATGTACAGAGGAGTGCTGTCAGATACCCCCCGGGGTCAGAAGGTCAGATAAGGTCATGGGGTGATTGGTCTTTGGAACCGCCGGTATTACCTATATACAGAGGAGTGCTGTCAGATACCCCCGGAGTCAGACGGTCAGATAAGGTCATGGGGTGATGGGTCTTTGGAACCGCCAGTATTACCTATGTACAGAGGAGTGCTGTCAGATACCCCCGGGGTCAGAAGGTCAGATAAGGTCATGGGGTGATTGGTCTTTGGAACCGCCGGTATTACCTATATACAGAGGAGTGCTGTCAGATACCCCCGGGGTAAGATAAGGTCATGGGGTGATGGGTCTTTGGAACCGCCAGTATTACCTATATACAGAGGAGTGTTTTCAGGTCCAGAGAAGTCATCAATGTACGAAATTCCAAGGGGGGTAATGGGACTTTCTCCAATTCCTCGCAGCATATTTCCAATTAAGACATAAACCCACATGTAGGAGCCGCCTTCCTTCACGCACTCTGTAAATACATAGAGGTACTATAAATGTGTCCTCATACATGTAGCTGCGATACGTCATGCAGTGCGAGATGGCTGGCGTCAGTGAGCCGGCAGGTCACGTGCAACTCAGCTAACGTCAACGTTTGTATGCAGATATAGCTGCAGTCACACACATCATATAGGTATGCCACATAACATTTAGTCTGCTTGTGTGTCTGAATGATACAATTCCTTGGTTTTTTTAGACTGTCTATGACCACCACTAAATATTTATTTTCTTAGGATTACAGGGGCCAACATTTTGTGGGAGTACAGGGGGCATCTTTCCCTAGGAGATCAGGGGGCACATTTCTCTAGGAGATCACGGGTCACCATTCCTTAGGAGATCATGGGTCACCTTTCCCTAGGAGATCAGGGGGCATATTTCCCTAGGAGATCAGGAGGCATCTTTCCCTAGGAGATCAGGGGGCACATTTCCCTAGGAGATCAGGGGGCATATTTCCCTATGAGATCTTGGGGCATATTTCCCTAGGAGATCACGGGACACCTTTACCTAGGAGATCAGGGGGCATATATCCCTAGGAGATCCTGGGGCACCTTTCCTTAGGAGATCAGGGTGCACTTTTCTCTAGGAGATCAGGGGGCATATTTCCCTAGGAGCTCAGGGGGCACATTTCCCTAGGAGATCAGGGGCCACCTTTTCCTGGGAGATCAGGGGGCACCTTTCCCAAGGAGATCAGGGGACACCTTTCCCTAGGAGATCAGGGGGCACATTTCCCTAGGAGATCAGGTGGCATATTTCCCTAGGAGATCAGGGTGCATATTTCCCTAGGAGATCTTGGGGCACCTTTCCCTAGGAGATTAGGGGGCCCCTTTCTCTACGAGATCAGGGGGCACCTTTCCCTAGGAGATCAGGGAGCACCTTTCCCTGGGAGATCAGGGGGCATATTTCTCTAGGAGATCAGGTGGCACTTTTCTCTAGGAGATCAGGGGGCACCTTTCCTTAGGACATCTTGGGGCATATTTCCCTAGGAGATCAGGGGCACATTTCCCTGGGAGATCAGGGGGCATCTTTCCCCAGGAGATCAGGGGGCATATTTCCCTAGGAGATCAGGGGGCACCTTTCCCTAGGAGATCAGGGGGCACCTTTCCCTAGGAGATCAGGGGGCATATTTCCCTAGGAGATTAGGGGGCACCTTTCCCTAGGAGATCAGGGGGCACCTTTACCTAGGAGATCAGGGGACATATTTATCTAGGAGATCAGGGGGCACCTTTCCCTAGGAGATATGGGGCACATTTCCCTAGGAGATCAGGGGGCACATTTTCCTAGGAGTTCAGGGGGCATATTTCCCTAAGAGATCAGGGGGCACTTTTCTCTAGGAGATCAGGTGGCATATTTCCCCAGGAGATCAGGGGGCATATTTCCCTAGGAGATCAGGGGGCACCTTTCCCTAGGAGATCAGGGGGCACATTTCTCTAGGAGATCAGGGGGCACCTTTCCCTAGGAGATCAGGGGCACATTTCCCTAGGAGATCCGGGGGCACCTTTCCCTAGGAGATCAGGGGGCTCATTTTCCTATTAGATCAGGGAGCATATTTCCATAGTAGTACAGGAGACACCTTTGCCTATGAGATCAGGGGGCACATTTCCCTAGGAGATCAGGGACATATTTCCCTAGGAGATCAGGGGGCACATTTCTCTAAGAGATCAGGGGGCACCTTTCCCTAGGAGATCAGGGGACACATTTCCCTAGGAGATCAGGGGGCATCTTTCCCTAGGAGATCAGGGGGCACATTTCCCTAAGAGATCAGGGTGCATATTTCCATAATAGTACAGGAGACACCTTTGCCTATGAGATCAGGGTGCAGATAAATAATAGAACTAGATCGTTGAAAAAAATCTGTAATAGATTGAATTGTCTACAACCATCTGGCCAGCAACCTGTCTGACAACTCCCTGCTTGCTACTCTCCAATCTGGATTCCCCCTGTACACCACTGAAACTGCTCTGACCAAAGTCCCCAATGATCTTCTCTTGGCCAAATCCCAGAGTCACATTTCCCTGGTTTATCTCCCTCATGTGGTGTGTGTGTATATATACAGGGCTATTTTTCGGCCGGAACGGTCCGGAACGCCGTTCCTGAAGTTCAAATAAAAAATGACGTAATCAGGAATGGCGTTCCGGAACCTGCTCCAGGCCGCCCGTCACCAGCATCGCCTGCCCGCTCCCTGCTCCCCGCTACCCTGCCCACTGTTTACGGACTCCAGGTCCAGGAGAGACGTGCTGATACGTAACATTCACGTCTCACCCTGGACCGCTAGCCAATGGGTGCTTGCGATCCAGCAGCCAATCAACTGGTGGCTGCTGGACCGCGAGCGCCTATTGGCTGGCGGTCCAGCGGGAGATATGAATTTTACATCACCTTGCCATGAAAGGTCTCACTCCCCCGCCATGAAAGGTTTCACTCCCCACTGCAGATCGGTGCCAGCAGTGCCTAGCGCTGACACAGGCTGTTGCCGGGCAGCATCACATTATTACGTGTGTGCCTGTGTACAGCAGCACCCGCCTCCTCCCTCTCTTTACGCCGCTTCCTCCGAGTCGGATAGCGGTGTGAGTGGAGGAGGGGACGCTGCCACTGTCAGATTTAGGGGGGGGGGGGGGGGGGGAGGATGGGGGCACCTGTAAACCTGCAGCAGTGGCTCCCACCTCCATTTGCCATATTTACTGCCTCCCTTTCTATTCAGTTTAATTGCCCCCTCCTTCATCCAGTTAAATGTCACTCTGTATGTAAACCTGTCTAAAGTCCTGGTTAGGACAAATTTCCTCTCCCTGTCACCTTCTGCCTGATATCACTCACTGCCTCTCCATGTCCCCCTTTCTCATGTCACCCACTGCCACTCCCTGCTATCATACACTGCCTCATTCTCTTTATGTCAGTTTTTTGTTTTTCGTTTTTAAAGGGGGACACAAATCTCCATTACAGGCTGCTGTGGAAGGCCTCCTCCAGCTTACCGCAGCAGCACCAGCTCATGTCAGTGTGTGTACGCAGCGGGTGGGAGCCTTCTGCAGCAGACTCATGTCAGTGTGTGTGTAAGTGACGGCCGGGAGCTGAGTGTCCCTACCGGTCATCCTCAGGCAGCTCCCACCACCGCAGTCGGAGGCCTCCATTCCTCTCCCAAGTACTGTCTGCAGTGGTACTCTCTGCTGGCGAATTTCTGTCCCAGCGGCTCCGTGGCTGTCAAAATTCTTGTTAGGCGGGGGGAGACTGTGAGGTGAAGGACTGGGGAAGCTGGACAGCTTGGTATGTTATGGCAGGCTGTCCCCAGTCAGCTCCCGCTACTGTAGTTGGGGAGATGCCCAGGCTACCCCTTTGCAACAAGCATAAAAATTTCCACTGGCAAACGGCATTTATCCCCAAGGCAATGAATGTTTAATATCCCATGGCATCTAGCATGTTATCCCCTGGAAACAAGGCTTTAAACCCCCTGGCAACAAGCATGTTCTCCCCCTGGGCAACGAGCATTTAATTTCCCTGGCAATGAGCATGTAATCCCACATGACAACGAGCATGTAATCCCACATGGCAACGAGCAAGTAAACCCACATGGCAATGAGCATGGAACCCCTGGCAACAGCATGTAGGTAAGCAGCACTTATGTAGCATAATTTGTCATATGTATTACGGTGTTTGGCATAATACGTAATGGACATTATGGTGTGTGGCTTAATGTGTAATGAGCATTATGGTGTACATTTTTGGCGCGCCTCCGGCGCGCAATTACGCATTTCTGGTGTTTATTGTGAATTTTTCCTTAATCCGTGTGGCATTACGGGAATTGTGGCTCAATCCGTGTGGCATTATGAGAATTTTGGCTCAATCTGTGTGGCATTATGTGAATTTTGACTCAATCTGTGTGGCATTATGTGAATTTTAGCTCTATCTGTGTGACATTATGTGAATTTTCTTTTTTAAATGCAAGGCCCCTCCCCTTTGTAGCTCCTCCCATATTACCGCCCACTTTCTGCCCTGCCCACAGTTCCTGAACCTATTTTCCTACAAAAATAGCACTATATATATATATATATATATATATATATATATATATATATATATATATATATATATATATATACTCCCCCCCCCCCCACCCATTGACCATTGATCCTTTACCCAGAGACCCTTATGGGCACTTTCCCATTAGAGCTTTCAGATTATCAGCCTGTTGCACATTCTAGACCCCACAAGACATCTCATACCAGCAGGTTTGTACGTACTCTCCCATGTCATATTTCCCTATTCTTACTGACCACCTCCAGTTGTAGACCACATATATTATGGGCTCAACGCGCTGATAATCCAGATGCCCTGACTAGCACGGTTACCCATGGGGTTTACATGTACTCTCTTAGTGCAATGTTCCTACCTTTGCTATATAACCTGTCCTTTCATATGAACTAGTCAGTGACATTATACATGTGTATGACCTACATGCCAGGCTTTGCTGCTAACATTGCCAGCATTGGGCCCCGACTCCTAATGGCGGCCTCAGTCAGGGATGGTTACAGGGGGAGGGGCAGCGCGGGGTCCGGGGGCTGTGGCTGCGGCGGTGAAGCAGGCAGTCCGCATTGTCTGGTAAGTGCTGAGTGTGCGGACACTGGGGACAGTGCGTCAGAATTTGATAATTCAGAAGATATGCTGGCTGCTGATTGACTCAGAGTGCTCACTCTACCAGCCAATCAGAGCCCATTTCCATTTTCAATTCCAACTGCTGCCGCACCCATAGCTCCCAGGCGCTTCACGCTGCCTACACTCCGGACCAAACGCTGCCCGGGTACCTGTATTCGCCCCGGACTGCCCGCTGCACCCACAACCGCAGAGGGGGGCGCACTTCGAACTTTTGCTTGGGCACCAGTAGGCCTGGAATAAATACTCCCATAATCCCACAGTCCACTCTGGCCAGCTGATGACTATCACCTTTCCTCCCCTCTGGTATCCGCACTTCACTCCGGAATCCGAGACTTCTCCCTCATTCTATCAGACTACCTCCCCATCCTGTACATCAACCTGTCATCGAAAACCCACCTGTCCACATAACCATATGACCATGTACAGAAGTCTGCCCCACCCTCTTTCACCCTCCATCTCCTATAGCTCGTGCCCACCAGCTATAACTGGACCCCATCCTTGGTTCTCTGCCCTGTGACCACCTCTGACAGTGGCTCTATGCCTGCACCAATGAGTGTACATTAATGTTGATGATGATGACAGTCTGCTGAAGGGGGTATGAGAACATATTGAGCAATCCATTGGTCATCTGCAATTGGAACAAGGTTAGCCATCCGACACTGAACGTATAATAATGGCGTCTCAGCCACAGTCCCGCCCGCTGTGTTCTACATAGATCATGTTATGTGGCCAGGTCACCAAGGTCGTGTCATGGCGGGGACAGAAAAACTAAAGAAATAAAAAGGTGATTGCTCCTTGTGATATTTTAGACCTGGGGTAGCCAACTACAGTCCTCGAGAGCTACCAACAGTGCATGTTTTCCAGATCTCCTCACAGAAGTGAAGTATTTAGCTGCACCTGTGGATCTTTTGGAATGTGTCAGTCAGTAATGAGTGCACCTGTGCAGCAGCTAGGATGTCTGGAAAATGTGACCTGTTGGTAGCTCCCGAGGACCGTAGTTGGCTACCACTGCTTTAGTCCATAGAGAAATGTAGTTGGGTGTGGATTCAGTTTGTACCTGGATTAATGGCCTCAGTAACTGTCCCATTGGCCAAGCAGGGGGAAACACTGAAAGTGGAATTATTTTGTGAGCTCCGGTGTGTCCTCAGCGATTCATATCGATATCTGTGGAGAAATCAGACATTGAGATCATCACAGAAGAGGAGAATCCATGAATTATATGATACGGAAATGAGGCAAGGGCGTCACGTACGGTCCCATGAAGAAGTGCGGCGTAGCGGTGAGAAAACTTCCCAACGCCATCACGATGCAACCGGCTGCAATAATCCGCGGCCTGTGGAGTCTCGCCCCAAAATAGCTAACGATGGCGATCATCAGTAAGTTACCTGCACGGTAAAGTGAGAGAGCAATGACAGACTGCGCTGGTCAGAGGCACGTGGTCATATGTAACAGAGACACGTGGTCATATGTGTCCGTCATGTGGTCATATGTAACAGAGACACGTGGTCATATGTGGCAGTCATGTGGTCATATGTAACAGAGACACGTGGTCATATGTCAGTCATGTGGTCATATGTAACAGACACATGGTCATATGTGGCAGTCATGTGGTCATATGTAACATAGACACGTTGTCATATGTCAGTCATGTGGTCATATGTAACAGAGACACATGGTCATATATGTCCGTCATGTGGTCATATGTAACAGAGACACGTGGTCATATGTGGCAGTCATGTGGTCATATGTAACAGAGACACGTGGTCATATGTCAGTCATGTGGTCATATGTAACAGAGACACGTGGTCATATGTGTCCGTCATGTGGTCATATGTAACAGAGACACGTGTTCATATGTCAGTCATGTGGTCATATGTAACAGAGACACATGGTCATATGTGGCAGTCATGTGGTCATATGTAACATAGACATGTGGTCATATGTGGCAGTCATGTGGTCATATGTAACAGAGACACGTGGTCATATGTGTCCGTCATGTGGTCATATGTAACAGAGACACATGTTCATATGTCAGTCATGTGGTCATATGTAACAGAGACACAGGGTCATATGTGGCAGTCATGTGGTCATATGTAACAGAGACACGTGGTCATATGTGTCCGTCATGTGGTCATATGCAATAGAGACACGTGGTCATATGTGGCAGTCATGTGGTCATATGTAACAGAGACATGTGGTCATATGTGTCCGTCATGTGGTCATATGTAACAGAGACACGTGTTCATATGTCAGTCATGTGGTCATATGTAACAGAGACACATGGTCATATGTGGCAGTCATGTGGTCATATGTAACATAGACATGTGGTCATATGTGGCAGTCATGTGGTCATATGTAACAGAGACACGTTGTCATATGTCAGTCATGTGGTCATATGTAACAGACACATGGTCATATGTGGCAGTCATGTGGTCATATGTAACATAGACACGTTGTCATATGTCAGTCATGTGGTCATATGTAACAGAGACACATGGTCATATATGTCCGTCATGTGGTCATATGTAACATAGACACAGGGTCATATGTGGCAGTCATGTGGTCATATGTAACAGAGACACGTGGTCATATGTCAGTCATGTGGTCATATGTAACAGAGACACGTGGTCATATGTCAGTCATGTGGTCATATGTAACAGAGACACATGGTCATATGTGGCAGTCATGTGGTCATATGTAACATAGACATGTGGTCATATGTGGCAGTCATGTGGTCATATGTAACAGAGACACGTGGTCATATGTGTCCGTCATGTGGTCATATGTAACAGAGACACATGTTCATATGTCAGTCATGTGGTCATATGTAACAGAGACACATGGTCATATGTGGCAGTCATGTGGTCATATGTAACAGAGACACGTGGTCATATGTGTCCGTCATGTGGTCATATGCAATAGAGACACGTGGTCATATGTGGCAGTCATGTGGTCATATGTAACAGAGACATGTGGTCATATGTGTCCGTCATGTGGTCATATGTAACAGAGACACGTGTTCATATGTCAGTCATGTGGTCATATGTAACAGAGACACATGGTCATATGTGGCAGTCATGTGGTCATATGTAACATAGACATGTGGTCATATGTGGCAGTCATGTGGTCATATGTAACATAGACATGTGGTCATATGTGGCAGTCATGTGGTCATATGTAACAGAGACATGTGGTCATATGTGGCAGTCATGTGGTCATATGTAACAGAGACACGTGGTCATATGTGTCCGTCATGTGGTCATATGTCACAGAGACATGTGGTCATATGTGGCAGTCATGTGGTCATATGTAACAGAGACACGTGGTCATATGTGGCAGTCATGTGGTCATATGTAACATAGACAAGTGGTCATATGTGGCAGTCATGTGGTCATATGTTACAGAGACACATGGTCATATGTCAGTCATGTGGTCATATGTAACAGAGACACGTGGTCATATGTCAGTCATGTGGTCATATGTAACAGAGACACATGGTCATATGTGGCAGTCATGTGGTCATATGTAACAGAGACACATGGTCATATGTGTAAGTCATGTGGTCATATGTAACATAGACAAGTGGTCATATGTGTCAGTCATGTGGTCATATTTAACAGAGACACGTGGTCATATGTGGCAGTCATGTGGTCATATGTAACAGAGACACGTGGTCATATGTGTCCGTCATGTGGTCATATGTAACAGAGACACGTGGTCATATGTCAGTCATGTGGTCATATGTAACAGAGACACGTGGTCATATGTCAGTCATGTGGTCATATGTAACAGACACGTGGTCATGTGTGTCAGTCATGTGGTCATATTTAACAGAGACACGTGGTCATATGTAGCAGTCATGTGGTCATATGTAACAGAGACACGTGGTCATATGTGTCCGTCATGTGGTCATATGTAACAGAGACACATGGTCATAAGTCAGTCATATGTAACAGAAACGTGGTCATATGTGACAGTCATGTGGTCATATGTAACAGAGACACATGGTCATATGTGGAAGTCATGTGGTCATATGTAACAAAGACATGTGGTCATATGTAACATAGACAAATGGTCATATGTGGCAGTCATGTGGTCATATGTAACAGAGACACGTGGTCATATTTGGCAGTCATGTGGTCATATGTAACAGACACGTGGTCATATGTCAGTCATGTGGTCATATGTAACAGAGACACGTGGTCATATGTGTCAGTCATGTGGTCATATGTAACAGACACGTGGTCATATGTCAGTCATGTGGTCATATGTAACAGAGACACGTGGTCATATGTGTCCGTCATGTGGTCATATGTAACAGAGACACGTGGTCATATGTGTCCGTCATTTGGTCATATGTAACAGAGACACGTGGTCATATGTCAGTCACGTGGTCATATGTAACAGAGACACGTGGTCATATGTGTCCGTCATGTGGTCATATGTAACAGAGGCACGTGGTCATATGTAACAGAGGCACGTGGTCATATGTAACAGAGACACGTGGTCATATGTGTCCGTCATGTGGTCATATGTAACAGAGGCACGTGGTCATATGTAACAGAGGCACGTGGTCATATGTAACAGAGGCACGTGGTCATATGTAACAGAGGCACGTGGTCATATGTAACAGAGGCACGTGGTCATATGTCAGTCACGTGGTCATATGTAACAGAGACACGTGGTCATATGTGTCCGTCATTTGGTCATATGTAACAGAGACACGTGGTCATATGTCAGTCACGTGGTCATATGTAACAGAGACACGTGGTCATATGTGTCCGTCATGTGGTCATATGTAACAGAGGCACGTGGTCATATGTAACAGAGGCACGTGGTCATATGTAACAGAGACACGTGGTCATATGTGTCCGTCATGTGGTCATATGTAACAGAGACACGTGGTCATATGTAACAGAGACACGTGGTCATATGGCAGTCAAGTGGTCATATGTAACAGAGACACGTGGTCATATGTGTCCGTCATGTGGTCATATGTAACAGAGGCACGTGGTCATATGTAACAGAGGCACGTGGTCATATGTGTCCGTCATGTGGTCATATGTAACAGAGACACGTGGTCATATGTAACAGAGACACATGGTCATATGTGGCAGTCATGTGGTCATATGTAACAGAGACACGTGGTCATATGTCAGTCATGTGGTCATATGTAACAGAGACACGTGGTCATATGTCAGTCATGTGGTCATATGTAACAGAGACATGTGGTCATATGTAACAGAGACACGTGGTCATATGTCAGTCATGTGGTCATATGTAACAGACACGTGGTCATATGTGACAGTCATGTGGTCATATGTAACAGAGACACATGGTCATATGTGGCAGTCATGTGGTCATATGTAACAGGAGACATGTGGTCATATGTGCCCGTCATGTGGTCATATGTAACAGAGACACGTGGTCATATTTGGCAGTCATGTGGTCATATGTAACAGACACGTGGTCATATGTCAGTCATGTGGTCATATGTAACAGAGACACGTGGTCATATGTGTCAGTCATGTGGTCATATGTAACAGACACGTGGTCATATGTCAGTCATGTGGTCATATGTAACAGAGACACGTGGTCATATGTGTCCGTCATGTGGTCATATGTAACAGAGACACGTGGTCATATGTGTCCGTCATTTGGTCATATGTAACAGAGACACGTGGTCATATGTCAGTCACGTGGTCATATGTAACAGAGACACGTGGTCATATGTGTCCGTCATGTGGTCATATGTAACAGAGGCACGTGGTCATATGTAACAGAGGCACGTGGTCATATGTAACAGAGACACGTGGTCATATGTGTCCGTCATGTGGTCATATGTAACAGAGGCACGTGGTCATATGTAACAGAGGCACGTGGTCATATGTAACAGAGGCACGTGGTCATATGTAACAGAGGCACGTGGTCATATGTAACAGAGGCACGTGGTCATATGTCAGTCACGTGGTCATATGTAACAGAGACACGTGGTCATATGTGTCCGTCATTTGGTCATATGTAACAGAGACACGTGGTCATATGTCAGTCACGTGGTCATATGTAACAGAGACACGTGGTCATATGTGTCCGTCATGTGGTCATATGTAACAGAGGCACGTGGTCATATGTAACAGAGGCACGTGGTCATATGTAACAGAGACACGTGGTCATATGTGTCCGTCATGTGGTCATATGTAACAGAGACACGTGGTCATATGTAACAGAGACACGTGGTCATATGGCAGTCAAGTGGTCATATGTAACAGAGACACGTGGTCATATGTGTCCGTCATGTGGTCATATGTAACAGAGGCACGTGGTCATATGTAACAGAGGCACGTGGTCATATGTGTCCGTCATGTGGTCATATGTAACAGAGACACGTGGTCATATGTAACAGAGACACATGGTCATATGTGGCAGTCATGTGGTCATATGTAACAGAGACACGTGGTCATATGTCAGTCATGTGGTCATATGTAACAGAGACACGTGGTCATATGTCAGTCATGTGGTCATATGTAACAGAGACATGTGGTCATATGTAACAGAGACACGTGGTCATATGTCAGTCATGTGGTCATATGTAACAGACACGTGGTCATATGTGACAGTCATGTGGTCATATGTAACAGAGACACATGGTCATATGTGGCAGTCATGTGGTCATATGTAACAGGAGACATGTGGTCATATGTGCCCGTCATGTGGTCATATGTAACAGAGACACGTGGTCATATGTCAGTCATGTGGTCGTATGTAACAGAGACACATGGTCATATGTGGCAGTCATGTGGTCATATGTAACAGAGACACGTGGTCATATGTGTCCGTCATGTGGTCATATGTAACAGAGACACGTGGTCATATGTCAGTCATGTGGTCATATGTAACAGAGACACGTGGTCATATGTCAGTCATGTGGTCATATGTAACAGAGACACATGGTCATATGTGGCAGTCATGTGGTCATATGTAACAGAGACACGTGGTCATAAGTGTCAGTCATGTGGTCATATGTAACATAGACAAGTGGTCATATGTGGCAATCATGTGGTTATATGTAACAGTGACAGGTGGTCATATGTGTCAGTCATGTGGTCATATGTAACAGAGACACGTGGTCATATGTGTCAGTCATGTGGTCATATGTAACAGACAAGTGGTCATATATGTCAGTCATGTGGTCATATGTAACAGACACTTGGTCATATGTGTCAGTTATGTGGTCATATGTAACAGAGACACGTGGTCATATGGGTCAGTCATTTGGTCATATGTAACAGAGACACGTGGTCATATGTGGCAGTCATGTAGTCATATGTAACAGAGACACGTGGTAATATGTGACAGTCATGTGGTCATATGTAACACACAGAAACACGTGGTTACATGTGACGGTCAGAGACACATGGTTCCATGTGACGGTCAGAGAAACGTGGTTACATGTGATGGTCAGAGACACGTGATTACATGTGATGTTAAAGAAATGTGGTTATATGTGACAGTCCGAGACACGTGGTTACATGTGACAGTCAGAGACACGTGGTTATATGTGACGGTCAGAGACACGTAGTTATATGTGACGGTCAGAGACACGTGGTTACATGTGATGGTCAGAGACATGTGGTTACATGTGATGGTCAGAGACACGTGGTTATATGTGACATCAGAGACACGTGGTTACATGTGACGGTCAGAGACACGTGTTTACATGTGACGGTCAGAGACACGTGGTTAGATGTGACATCAGAGACACGTGGTTACATGTGACGTCAGAGACACGTGGTTACATGTGACGTCAGAGACACGTGGTTACATGTGACGGTCAGAGACATGTGGTCATATGTGACAGTCATGTGGCATATGTAACAGAGACACGTGGTCATATGTGGCAGTCATGTGATCACATGTAACATAGACATGTGGGCATATGTCAGTCATGTGGTCATATGTTACAGAGACACATGGTCATATGTGTCAGTCATGTGGTCATATGTAACAGAGACATGTGGTCATATGTGGCAGTCATGTGGTCATATGTCAGTCATGTGGTCATATGTAACAGAGATATGTGGTCATGTGTAACAGAGACACGCGGTCATATGTCAGTCATGTGGTCATATGTAACAGGGACTCATGGTCATATGTGTTAGTCATGTGGTCATATGTAACATAGACACGTGATCATATGTGGCAGTTATGTGGTCATAT
The DNA here is from genome assembly GCF_055691185.1 of Crinia signifera. Lineage (NCBI taxonomy): Eukaryota > Metazoa > Chordata > Amphibia > Anura > Myobatrachidae > Crinia > Crinia signifera. The sequence continues at coordinate 3,246,971 of NC_139220.1, read as the reverse complement.
GTAACAGAGACATGTGGTCATAGGTGGCAGTCAAGTTTTCATATGTAACAGAGACACGTGGTCATATGTAGCAGTCGTGTGGTCATATGTAACATAGACACATGGTCATATGTGTCAGTCATGTGGTCATATGTAACAGAGACACGTTGTCATATGTGTCAGTCATGTGGTCATATGTAATAGAGACACATGGTCATATGTCAGTCATGTGGTCATATGTAACATAGACACGTGGTCATAAGTGTCAGTCATGTGGTCATATGTAACATAGACAAGTGGTCATATGTGGCAGTCATGTGGTCATATGTAAAAGAGACACGTGGTCATATGTGTCAGTCATGTGGTCATATGTAACAGAGACACGTGGTCATATGTGTCAGTCATGTGGTCATATGTAACATAGACACATGGTCATATGTAACAGAGACACGTGGTCATATGTGTCAGTCATGTGGTCATATGTAACATAGACATGTGGTCATAAGTGGCAGTCATGTGGTTATATGTAACAGAGACACGTGGTCATATGTGGCAGTCATGTGGTCATATGTAACAGTGACACGTGGTCATATGTGTCAGTCATGTAGTCATATGTAACAGAGACATGTGGTCATATGTAACAGAGACACGTGGTCATATGTCAGTCATGTGGTCATATGTAACAGAGACACGTGGTCATATGTCAGTCATGTGGTCATATGTAACAGAGACACATGGTCATATGTGGCAGTCATGTGGTCATATGTAACAGAGACACGTGGTCATAAGTGTCAGTCATGTGGTCATATGTAACATAGACAAGTGGTCATATGTGGCAATCATGTGGTTATATGCAACAGTGACACGTGGTCATATGTGTCAGTAATGTGGTCATATGTAACAGAGACACGTGGTCATATGTGTCAGTCATGTGGTCATATGTAACAGACAAGTGGTCATATATGTCAGTCATGTGGTCATATGTAACAGACACTTGGTCATATGTGTCAGTTATGTGGTCATATGTAACAGAGACATGTGGTCATATGTGGCAGTCATGTGGTCATATGTCAGTCATGTGGTCATATGTAACATAGACACGTGGTCATAAGTGTCAGTCATGTGGTCATATGTAACATAGACAAGTGGTCATATGTGGCAGTCATGTGGTCATATGTAAAAGAGACACGTAGTCATATGTGTCAGTCATTTGGTCATATGTAACAGAGACACGTGGTCATATGTGTCAGTCATGTGGTCATATGTAACATAGACACATGGTCATATGTAACCGAGACACGTGGTCATATGTGTCAGTCATGTGGTCATATGTAACATAGACATGTGGTCATAAGTGGCAGTCATGTGGTTATATGTTACAGAGACACGTGGTCATATGTGTCAGTCATGTAGTCATATGTAACAGAGACATGTGCTCATATGTAACAGAGACACGTGGTCATATGTGTCAGTCATGTGGTCATATGAAACAGAGACACGTTGTCATATATGTCAGTTATGTGGTCATATGTAACAGACACGTGGTCATATATGTCAGTCATGTGGTCATATGTAACAGACACTTGGTCATATGTGTCTGTTATGTGGTCATATGTAACAGAGACACGTGGTCATATGTGTCAGTCATGTGGTCATATGTAACAGAGACACGTGGTCATATGTGTCAGTCATGTGGTCATATGTAACATAGACACATGGTCATATGTAACCGAGACACGTGGTCATATGTGTCAGTCATGTGGTCATATGTAACATAGACATGTGGTCATAAGTGGCAGTCATGTGGTTATATGTTACAGAGACACGTGGTCATATGTGTCAGTCATGTAGTCATATGTAACAGAGACATGTGCTCATATGTAACAGAGACACGTGGTCATATGTGTCAGTCATGTGGTCATATGAAACAGAGACACGTTGTCATATATGTCAGTTATGTGGTCATATGTAACAGACACGTGGTCATATATGTCAGTCATGTGGTCATATGTAACAGACACTTGGTCATATGTGTCTGTTATGTGGTCATATGTAACAGAGACACGTGGTCATATGTGTCAGTCATTTGGTCATATGTAACAGAGACACGTGGTCATATGTGGCAGTCATGTGGTCATATGTAACAGAGACACGTGATAATATGTGACAGTCATGTGGTCATATGTGACCTTCAGAGACACATGGTTACCTGTGACGGTCAGAGACACGTGGTTACATGTGACGGTCAGAGACACGTGGTTATATGTGACAGTCAGAGACACGTGGTTAGATGTGACGGTCAGAGACACGTGGTTAGATGTGACGGTCAGAGACACGTGGTTACATGTGCCGGTCAGAGACACGTGGTTACATGTGACGATCAGAGACACGTGGTTACATGTGACGGTCAAAGACACGTGCTTATATGTGACGGTCAGAGACACGTGGTTACATGTGACGGTCAGAGACACGTGGTTACATATGACGGTCAGAGACACAAGGTTATATGTGACGGTCAGAGACAAGTGGTTACATGTGATGTCAGAGACATGTGGTTACATGTGACGGTCAGAGACACGTGGTTACATGTGATGTCAGAGACACGTGGTTACATGTGACGGTCAGAGATACGTGGTTACATGTGCCGGTCAGAGACACGTGGTTACATGTGACGGTCAGAGACACGTGGTTACATGTGACGGTCAGAGACACGTGCTTATATGTGACGGTCAGAGACACGTGGTTACATGTGACAGTCAGAGACACGTGGTTACATGTGACGGTCAGAGACACAAGGTTACATGTGACGGTCAGAGACACGTGGTTACATGTGATGTCAGAGACATGTGGTTACATGTGACGGTCAGAGACACGTTGTTACATGTGATGTCAGAGACACGTGGTTACATGTGACGGTCAGAGACACGTGGTTATAAGTGACATCAGAGACACGTGGCAATGTATGACAGTCAGAGACACAAAGTTACATGTGACGTCAGAGACACGTGGTTACATGTGACGATCAGAGACACGTGGTTACATGTGAAGGTCAGAGACACGTGGTTACATGTGACGGTCATAGACACGTGGTTATAAGTGACATCAGAGACACGTGGCAATGTATGACAGTCAGAGACACAAGGTTATATGTGACGGTCAGAGACACGTGGTATTAGGAGAGGGGAAAGATATTCACCAATCTCAAAGCCCCCATCCACCATTCCCACCGTGGAGGAGGAAATGTCGAATCGTCTCTCGATCTGCGTTATGGAACTTTTCATGTAACTTCCGGAAAAAGCTTTTGCAAAGTAAGCGAAACATAGCGACACCAGGAACAGCTGCAGGGAAGAGACGTTACACTGTTATTACACCAATATGTCTGTCACAGGCGGATCCTAGAGACACAACGTTGTGCCAGTACACACATGTGATGCCAGCTGCCCACCCTGTGCAGGCTTCCACCCACCTGCGTTCACATGGGTATGCCCAGGAAACACTGTCTGCCACAAAGGCGTTCGTACATGTGTATGCGCAGACCCAAAACATCGGTTGACGCACTTAATTTGCGTCTTAATGATCAATCCTGAATCACCCCCAATGTGAGCACTCGATAACGATATTACTGTACTACTACACGAATAGAAGCTTCTACAGCCCCACCTTGTGGCCAAACACAGCATCACTGGAACAGTCCCCAAGTTATACAATGAGGTGTGTCCCAGCCGCTTCTACAGCCCCACCTTGTGGCCAAACACAGCATCACTGGAACAGTCCCCAAGTTATACAATGAGGTGTGTCCCAGCCGCTTCTACAGCCCCACCTTGTGGCCAAACAGAGCATCACTGGAACAGTCCCCAAGTTATACAATGAGGTGTGTCCCAGCCGCTTCTACAGCCCCACCTTGTGGCCAAACACAGCATCACTGGAACAGTCCCCAAGTTATACAATGAGGTGTGTCCCAGCCGCTTCTACAGCCCCACCTTGTGGCCAAACACAGCATCACTGGAACTATCCCCGTTATATAATGAGGTGTGTCCCAGCCGCTTCTACAGCCCTACCTTGTGGCCAAACACAGCATCACTGGAACAGTCCCCAAGTTATACAATGAGGTGTGTCCCAGCCGCTTCTACAGCCCCACCTTTTGGCCAAACACAGCATCACTGGAACAGTCCCCAAGTTATACAATGAGGTGTGTCCCAGCCGCTTCTACAGCCCCACCTTGTGGCCAAACAGAGCATCACTGGAACAGTCCCCAAGTTATACAATGAGGTGTGTCCCAGCCGCTTCTACAGCCCCACCTTGTGGCCAAACACAGCATCACTGGAACAGTCCCCAAGTTATACAATGAGGTGTGTCCCAGCCGCTTCTACAGCCCCACCTTGTGGCCAAACACAGCATCACTGGAACTATCCCCGTTATATAATGAGGTGTGTCCCAGCCGCTTCTACAGCCCTACCTTGTGGCCAAACACAGCATCACTGGAACAGTCCCCAAGTTATACAATGAGGTGTGTCCCAGCCGCTTCTACAGCCCCACCTTTTGGCCAAACACAGCATCACTGGAACAGTCCCCAAGTTATACAATGAGGTGTGTCCCAGCCGCTTCTACAGCCCCACCTTGTGGCCAAACACAGCATCACTGGAACAGTCCCCGTTATATAATGAGGTGTGTCCCAGCCGCTTCTACAGCCCCACCTTGTGGCTTAACACAGCATCACTGGAACAGTCCCCAAGTTATACAATGAGGTGTGTCCCAGCCGCTTCTACAGCCCCACCTTGTGGCCAAACACAGCATCACTGGAACTATCCCCGTTATACAATGAGGTGTGTCCCAGCCGCTTCTACAGCCCCACCTTGTGGCCAAACACAGCATCACTGGAACAGTCCCCAAGTTATACAATGAGGTGTGTCCCAGCCGCTTCTACAGCCCCACCTTGTGGCCAAACACAGCATCACTGGAACAGTCCCCAAGTTATACAATGAGGTGTGTCCCAGCCGCTTCTACAGCCCCACCTTGTGGCCAAACACAGCATCACTGGAACAGTCCCCAAGTTATACAATGAGGTGTGTCCCAGCCGCTTCGACAGCCCCACCTTGTGGCCAAACACAGCATCACTGTAACAGTCCCCAAGTTATACAATGAGGTGTGTCCCAGCCGCTTCGACAGCCCCACCTTGTGGCCAAACACAGCATCACTGTAACAGTCCCCAAGTTATACAATGAGTGTGTCCCAGCCAGTCTACTCCCTAGTTTACATGAATTCCCTGAGTCTCCATAATCCCTGTGCAGGGCACCGGCTGTACCACACAGAATAGAGACGTTCCGCAATCACTCACTAACAGGGACGTTGTGCTTCTTGCTTCCTATTTCGTAAAAGTGTTAATTTTGCGCATTTGTTGATAATTCTTTAAAGATTACAATGTGCGGAACGCATCGTTTGCGCAATTGTTATTGACCATCAGACATAAAGTGGCTATTGTCTGTTTACACTGTCTGCTGGGAAGCGAGTCGCTAAGCTTACATAGGCCTCGGTATTTGTATTTGGTATTGCGTTATGTACTAACCTTTACCCTACGCAGTGCTAGCGGGAGGGACAAATACAAACCTTCATGCCATATTCAAAGCGTGCCGCAGTAGGAGGAGCCTAGAGGTACGATCCACTCGCTGATGTTACACCAAACTGGGGGTGTCACAGGGGTCTGACCATAATGGGGATTGCGCTGTGGGTGCCAATTAGCCTTCTAAAGGATCTCCCTGTGAAATGTGCAGCCTTTGGCTATTAGTACATAGAAGATAATTGGGAACCTCATGTCATGGATAAGAAACAGGCCGGCTAGGGGCATATTGCATTAAACGTGACGGATCCCACCACTGGGAGACTCCAGCAGGTAGCGGCATCGGGCAGCGTAGAGAGGGCAGATAACGGGGTAATCCAACACTAGCTTCTACGTTTTATAATGGTTTAAACATTATCCAGATATTTCACCATCCCCGGTGGGATCTGATAACTAAACCAAACAGCCTCGTTCTCCTGGGTCCACTCTGCAGCCAAAGTGCCTGTATTCCAGTACTGAGCACACACCAGGGGTCATGGTATATAGGTGGCAGCTGAGCTTATAAATGGCTGTAAGTCAATAAGAGAGACATGATGTAATAGGTCACATACATACACAAGACAGAGGCGATGTTATGTTACCCCATCCCAAATCCTCAGCCACATCCTCAGTCATCCTGTTCTGGAAGGTTGTCTTAACAGCATTATGGGCCCCCGGGCAAAGCAGGGAAGTGGGGCCCCTACCTACACAACATCAGGCATGATGATGTCACACCCAACATTCAGTGCGACCACTGGAGGAGGAGGGATGCCGGCCAATGCTGGCCAGCCGTAGGCTGCTCTGGGGCCCCTATGCTTGTGGGGCCCCTGGGTAGTAGCCCAACCAGCCCAGTGGAAAAGAGGGGCCAGGCAGAGAGGTTCTCCTACTATAGGGAAAACAGGGTCCAGCACCTCTAATGAAGGAGAGGACAAGGCTCACTGTGTGAATACCAGCACTGTGCTGATGACACTCCTGGGCTGTGCGGACCACTACACTGTGTGGACCCCTTCTGCTGTGGGGTCTCCTGGGCTGTGGGGTCTCCAGAGCTGTGTGTACCATTAGGCGGTGAGGACACCTGGGCTGTGGGGTCTCCTAAGCTGTGTGGACCACTAGGCTGTGAGGACCCCTGGGCTGTGTGGTCTCCTGGGCTGTAGGTTCCACTAGGCTGTGAGTACCCCTGGGCTGTGGGAGCTACTGGGCTGTGAGTACCCCTGGGCTGTGGGATCTTCTGGGCTGTGGGGTCTCCTGGGCTGTGGGGTCTCCTGGGCTGTATGGACCACTAGGCTGTGAGGACCCCTGGGCTGTGGGATCTACTGGGCTGTGTGTGCCCCTGGGCTGTGGGGTCTCCTGAGCTGTGTGGACCACTAGGCTGTGAGGACCCCTGGGCTGTGCGATCTACTGGGTTGTGAGTACCCCTGGCCTGTGGGGTCTCCTGGGCTGTGGGGTCTCCTGAGCTATGTGGACCACTAGGCTGTGAGGACCACTGGGCTGTGAGGGCTCCTGGACTGTGGGATCTCTTGGGCTGTGTGGCCCTCTGAACAGCCAGGCCCCATGTAATTAATTATGACATAGGAGTACAGCATCAGAAAACACTGCGGCCATATGAGCCCTGTTTGCCTAGCAACTTTTGCTACAATCGGCCACTGCAGTGTTCTTTGGTAATGTCCGGGACATGTCGGAGCAGTGAGCAAAACCCTATGCAAATTCTGCTGCAAAGTCCTCCCCTGGGTCACATGATCCGTGGAAGGACTGAGACGCCCACAGTCAGGGACTGGACACTCGCAAATACTGATTAGTGCCTCTGTAGGCTCCACAATTGGTTGGTGCAGTTTCTCTGCCCAAGTACGGCCTCTCATCTGTACACAACCACTTTCACCGAGACCCCCTGTACCCTGTACAGTACATGTGCTAAGACACCGCCCAGTAACCACCCACCTCTGTACAGTACATGTGCTAAGACACCGCCCAGTAACCACCCACCTCTGTACAGTACATGTGGTAAGACACCGCCCAGTAACCCGCCATCACTGTACCGTACATGTGCTAAGACACTGCCCAGTAACTGCCCATCTCTGTACAGTACATGTGCTAAGACACTGCCCAGTAACCATCCATCTCTGTACATTACATGTGCTAAGGCACCACCCAGTAACTGGCCATCACTGTACCGTACATGTGCTAAGACACTGCCCAGTAACCACCCACCTCTGTACAGTACATGTGCTAAGGCACCGCCCAGTAACCGCCCATCTCTGTACATTACATGTGCTAAGACACAGCCCAGTAACCGCCCATCTCTGTACAGTACATGTGGTAAGACACTGCCCAGTAACCACCCATCTCTGTACAGTACATGTGCTAAGACACTGCCCAGTAACCCGCCATCACTGTACCGTACATGTGCTAAGACACTGCCCAGTAACCACCCACCTCTGTACAATACATGTGCTAAGGCACCGCCCAGTAACCATCCATCTCTGTACAGTACATGTGCTAAGACTCCGCCCAGTAAAAGCCATCTCTGTACAGTACATGTGCTAAGACACTGCCCAGTAACCCGCCATCACTGTACCGTACATGTGCTAAGACACTGCCCAGTAACCACCCATCTCTGTACAGTACATGTGCTAAGACTCCGCCCAGTAAAAGCCATCTCTGTACAGTACATGTGCTAAGGCACCGCCCAGTAACCACCCATCTCTGTACAGTACATGTGGTAAGACACTGCCCAGTAACTGCCCATCTCCGTACAGTACATGTGCTAAGACTCCACCCATTAACACCGCCCAGGAACGCCAATCGAGACACCTCTGATACTGTGTGTCCTGGTCCAGCGGCCGTGCAGTATTCCGGCCCAACTTGGAGGTTTTGTTAACGGGGCAATCACTTACAAGGCAAAACCATACCGTGTAAAAAACTATTGCCCCGTTAGAATAAACTTCGGCCAGCATCCAGCACAGCACCAGGACTGGCACAGCCTTACATCAAGCCCCATATATTAGTGTCATCGTTCATCTACGGCATCTATGGCAAAGCTGCCGTTGTATCTCCGGGTTACACCGAACAGTGTATTTTACCTCCAGGATGTAAAGGAACTATACATGTTAGATTTGGCATTTAGCGATCCTATTAGTGTAATAGTGTCCTGATATAATAATCATGGGGAGATTTATTAAGCATTGGAGAGAAATAAAGTACCAGCCAATAAGCACCTAACTGCCATTCTACGGGTCGTGTTTGAAATATGACAGGAGATGATTGGCTGGTACTATCTCTCTCCAAGCCTAGATCTATCACCCCCCGTATACAATGTAGCCCTCCTGCGGGGGACATGACATTACCTTCAGAGGGGAGCAACACCGGGACTTCTTGGCGGGAGCAGATATGGTTCCGTCTGGCGGGGATAAGCTGGACTTCTCAAGCTCGTTGCAGACTTTCTCCGCAGTCATGTTACAGATTAGTCTGAAAGATAACGTTACAAGTCCCCAGGGGCGTATTACACACTCACACAATCTGCTGAATACTGGGAGAAAATATACATTGGGGGAAATGTAATAGGATGAGAGATTTGGTGAGAAATCTCCAGTTATTTAAAAGCGGCAATCACTTACACTGCACAACCAGTTTGATATTGCAGTGTAAATGTCACAATGAGTAACTTTATCATTGGGAATATAACCGGCATATTTTATCCTTCTAATGATGATCATTCCCCTTCTTTAAGGAGAGTCTTCCCTTTGTCTGGGATGGCTTCATGCCCTATCCCAAGATGGCAGCTGAAATCACTAATGAGTATGTGCAGAGTGCAGTCTTCCCTTTGTCTGGGGTGGCTTCATACCCTATCCCAAGATGGCAGCTGAAATCACTACTGAGTATGTGCAGAGTGCAGTCTTCCCTTTGTCTGGGGTGGCTTCATGCCCTATCCCAAGATGGCAGCTGAAATCACTACTGAGTATGTGCAGAGTGCAGTCTTCCCATGCTTCGTGGCTGTGGGTTGCCCATATCCCATATTAGTGAATGGGTCCACATACTGTATACACTGCATCGTTCTCACACGGTATCTGTTGTTGGGGACTCACCATGAGAATGCCCAGCATTTTCTTTGGACAGCCCATGAAACACTGGTCATTCCCATTGGCGAATCCCCTGGCCCGCCGCCCCATGCCCCCCTCCCACGCCTGTACTTCACGCTCGCACACAGCAGCTGCCCATCCGCATAAATAACTACTATGCGCAGTCGCCAAAAATCAGCACCCCGTGCGAACGTTACCGATTCAATCCGCATCACCCCCATAGTACAATACCAGTGAGCGGATTTCTCTCTGCCTGGATCTGATGCTGACTGGGATCTTTCTACTGAAAATTCTACTGTCAAAACTGATCGGGAAAAACTGGAGTTTGGTTCAGTCCAGATGCAGAACATTCGAGTGGATTCGGATTTTGGGAGAACTGAACCTTCCGTCTCCTGCTCAAACACCTCAAGACATGTCCCAAAAAGTTTTTTCAAAGTACTGATAAAAGGAGTAGAGGAGGGTTCTCACTAAACTTATCAGCTGGGGACACAATCCTAGTGGACGATATACACAGAAATATCATTAACATCGTTAGCGAACGTATCATTTGTACAAATCGCCCAACATCTCTCCAGCTTCCCATTCCCTGGTTCTTCCTAAAACCAGTGCACACGAGGGAAGGTTTCCAGTAAGACTGTAGTTTGCGGGTAGGGTGACCAACTCATCCCTTTAATCCGGGACACATATTAATTACACAGGTTCTGTGGCTGGCTTTCACCTGGTTTTAAACTGCCACACCTCAAGACTCCATTTCACCTGGTTTTAAACTGCCACAGAACCTGTGTAATTAATATGTGTCCCAGATTAAAGGGATGAGTTGGTCACCCTATTTGCGGGTGACATCAATGCGCCATTGACCACAGACAGGCAGCATAGAACGCGTACACGCCCCAGAGAGGAGGCAGAACACCCTATATAAATGGGGTAACACATAAGGTAACATAGAGGGATTACCTGTCCAGCTGTGACCGTCCCGTCCACTGGCTGCACACAGGATGAGACTCTTATTTGGAGGAATGACATGTCAGCAATCATTAACTTCTCCAGAACAAACAGCTGCCCTGATTGTCCCCTTCCCAGACCTGTTACCTGCTGTGCCAGGTGACCCCACACAGGCTGCAGCCGGCTGTCCGGAATCAGAGATTTGGGGCTGGATTTGTGTATTTGTGTCTTTCCTAAACCTGGACACAGAATTTATCCAACCAGCCATTGTTAGAGAGCAGCGGGGGGTGGGGAGCCATCCATTGTAATGCCGAGGGTGGTTTGCAAAAGAAGTAGCAAGTATTGTGAAAGCAAAAAAGTTGGCCTTTAAGAAATTTAAGCCGACGCAGAAGAATGAGGACAAAGAGGTGTATCTTGTTAGACAGAAGGAGGCTAAGAAGGTAATCAGACGTGCAAAAGCACAGGCTGAAGAGAAAATGGCCCAGTCAGTGGGTAAAGGGGGGAAAACTTTTTTTAGGTATATAAGTGAAAGGAGAAAAACAAAAAGTGGAATAATTAGACTGAAGACAGAGAGTGGAAGTTTTCTTGAGAGGGACAATGTAATAGCAGGTAATATTAATAATTATTTCTGCTCAGTATTCACTGCTGAAAGAGAGGGGAAGGGGCCACAGTTAAGTTGCAAGTATAGTCAGAAAACTGAGGGAGAGACAAGTACATTTACAGAGGAGAAAGTCCTCACAGAACTCTCAAAACTGAAAGTGGATAAATCAATGGGGCCAGATGGGATACATCCAAGGATACTAAAAGAGCTTAAAGGGGAGTTGGTAAAACCAATAACAGAATTATTCAACCAGTCACTAGCTACTGGAGTAATCCCAGAGGACTGGAAAACAGCGAATGTAGTCCCACTGCACAAAAGTGGAAGCAAGGAAGAGGTAAGCAACTATCGACCAGTGAGCCTTACATCAGTAGTAGGGAAATTGATGGAAACACTCTTAAAACAAAGAGTTGTAGAATACCTCAAAACCAGCAATTTACAGGATCCAAAACAGCATGGGTTTACTGGGGGAAGATCATGTCATACAAATCTTATTGACTTTTTTGACTGGGTGACTAAAGTAATAGATCAAGGTGGGGCTGTAGATGTAGCTTATCTAGACTTTAGTAAAGCTTTTGACACTGTCCCACATCGCAGACTGTTAAATAAACTTGAAAGCTTGGGATTGGATTCTAAAATAGTTGAATGGATAAGAGCGTGGTTGCAGGACAGAAAACAGAGAGTTGTAGTAAACGGAGTACAGTCAAAGGAGGGAAAGGTTACAAGTGGAGTACCCCAGGGATCTGTACTTGGACCGGTGCTTTTTAATATCTTTATTGGTGATATTGCAAATGGAATTGAGGGTAAAATGTGCCTTTTTGAAGATGACACAAAGGTATGCAACAGGGTAGACACACCAGGAGGGGTAAAACAAATGATTGAGGATCTAGGCAGATTAGAGAAATGGTCAAGAGAATGGCAACTACAGTTTAATGCCAAAACATGCAAAATCATGCACTTGGGTCTCTGAAATCCAAAGACTCAATATAGTATAAATGGCACTATAATGGAAACTACTGAGGAAGAGAGGGATCTAGGTGTCACTATTTCAGGGGACTTAAAAGCAGGTAGGCAATGTAACAAAGCAATGAAGAAGGCAAGTCAGATGCTTGGTTGCATAGGGAGAGGTATCAGCAGTAGAAAGAAAGAAGTAATAATGCCACTGTATAGGTCATTGGTACGACCTCACCTAGAGTATTGTGTTCAGTTCTGGAGGCCATATCTCCAGAAGGATATAAATACATTAGAGACTGTACAAAGAAGAGCAACTAAAATGGTGCATGGCCTACATCACAAAACGTACCAGGAAAGACTAAAAGATCTTAATATGTATACTTTAGAGCAGAGAAGGGAAAGGGGGGACATGATAGAAACTTTCAAATATATCAAGGGCTTTAACAAGGTACAGGTGGGAGACATTAGTCACAGGAAGAGGAGCAGCAGAACACAAGGACATACACTGACACTAGGGGGAGGAAGCTACAGGTGGGAGACATTAGTCACAGGTAGAGGAACAACAGAACACGAGGACATGCACTGACAATAGAGGGAGGAAGGTACAGGTGGGAGACATTAGTCACAGGAAGAGGAGCAGCAGAACACGAGGACATACACTGACACTAGGGGGAGGAAGGTACAGGGGGGAGACATTCTTCACAGGAAGAGGAGCAACAGAACACGAGGACATGCACTGAAACTAGAGGGAGGAAGGTACAGGTGGGAGACATTCTTCACAGGAAGAGGAGCAACAGAACACGAGGACATGCACTGAAACTAGAGGGAGGAAGATTCAGGGGAAATGCGAGGAAGAATTTTTTCACAGAAAGAGTAGTAGATAAGTGGAATAGCCTCCCAACAGAGGTGGTAGACGCAAATACAGTAGTACAATTTAAACATGCTTGGGATAAGCATATTGATATCCTTACAAAAAAATAAGGATCAAATATGGTTTGAGGTAACATGTTTAAAAAAAGGGGCAGACTAGATGGGCCAAGTGGTTCTTATCTGCCGTCAAATTCTATGTTTCTATGTTTCTATGAGGGTGGGGGACGGTCACACTACAGGGAACCCATCCATTGTAATGCCGAGGGTGGGGGACGGTCACACTACAGGGAACCCATCCATTGTAATGCCGAGGGTGGGGGACGGTCACACTACAGGGAACCCATCCATTGCAATGCCAAGGGTGGGGGACGGTCACACTACAGGGAACACATCCATTGTAATCCCGAGGGTGGGGGACGGTCACACTACAGGGAACCCATCCATTGTAATCCCGAGGGTGGGGGACGGTCACAGTACAGGGAACCCATCCATTGTAATGCCGAGGGTGGGGGACGGTCACACTACAGGGAACCCATCCATTGTAATGCCGAGGGTGGGGGACGGTCACACTACAGGGAACCCATCCATTGTAATGCCGAGGGTGGGGGACGGTCACACTACAGGGAACCCATCCATTGTAATGCCGAGGGTGGGGGACGGTCACACTACAGGGAACCCATCCATTGTAATCCCGAGGGTGGGGGGCGGTCACACTACAGGGAACCCATCCATTGTAATGCTGAGGGTGGGGGACGGTCACATTACAGGGAACCCATCCATTGTAATGCCGAGGGTGGTGGACGGTCACACTACAGGGAACCCATGAATTGTAATGCCGAGGGTGGGGGACGGTCACACTACAGGGAACCCATCCATTGTAATGCCGAGGGTGGGGGACGGTCACACTACAGGGAACCCATCCATTGTAATCCCGAGGTGGGGGACGGTCACATTACAGGGAACCCATCCATTGTAATCCCGAGGGTGGGGGGCGGTCACACTACAGGGAACCCATCCATTGTAATCCCGAGGGTGGGGGGCGGTCACATTACAGGGAACCCATCCATTGTAATCCCGAGGTGGGGGACGGTCACAGTACAGGGAACCCATCCATTGTAATGCCGAGGGTGGGGGACGGTCACAGAACAGGGAACCCATCCATTGTAATCCCGAGGGTGGGGGGCGGTCACACTACAGGGAACCCATCCATTGTAATCCCGAGGGTGGGGGGCGGTCACACTACAGGGAACCCATCCATTGTAATGCCGAGGGTGGGGGACGGTCACATTACAGGGAACCCATCCATTGTAATGCCGAGGGTGGGGGGCGGTCACACTACAGGGAGCCCATCCATTGTAATTCCGAGGGTGGGGGGACTATCACATTACAGGGAACCCATCCATTGTAATGCCGAGGGTGGGGGGCGGTCACACTACAGGGAGCCCATCCATTGTAATCCCGAGGGTGGGGGACGGTCACATTACAGGGAACCCATCCATTGTAATGCCGAGGGTGGGGGAAGGTCACACTACAGGGAACCCATCCATTGTAATGCCGAGGGTGGGGGACGGTCACACTACAGGGAACCCATCCATTGTAATCCCGAGGTGGGGGACGGTCACATTACAGGGAACCCATCCATTGTAATCCCGAGGGTGGGGGGCGGTCACACTACAGGGAACCCATCCATTGTAATCCTGAGGGTGGGGGGCGGTCACATTACAGGGAACCCATCCATTGTAATCCCGAGGTGGGGGGGCGGTCACACTACAGGGAACCCATCCATTGTAATGCCGAGGGTGGGGGACGGTCACACTACAGGGAACCCATCCATTGTAATGCCGAGGGTGGGGGACGGTCACATTACAGGGAACCCATCCATTGTAATCCCGAGGGTGGGGGAAGGTCACACTACAGGGAACCCATCCATTGTAATGCCGAGGGTGGGGGGCGGTCACATTACAGGGAACCCATCCATTGTAATGCCGAGGGTGGGGGACGGTCACACTACAGGGAACCCATCCATTGTAATCCCGAGGGTGGGGGACGGTCACACTACAGGGAACCCATCCATTGTAATGCCGAGGGTGGGGGACGGTCACACTACAGGGAACCCATCCATTGTAATGCCGAGGGTGGGGACGGTCACACTACAGGGAACCCATCCATTGTAATGCCGAGGGTGGGGGACGGTCACACTACAGGGAACACATCCATTGTAATGCCGAGGGTGGGGGACGGTCACACTACAGGGAACCCATCCATTGTAATCCCGAGGGTGGGGACGGTCACATTACAGGGAACCCATCCATTGTAATGCCGAGGGTGGGGGACGGTCACACTACAGGGAACCCATCCATTGTAATCCCGAGGTGGGGGACGGTCACATTACAGGGAACCCATCCATTGTAATCCCGAGGGTGGGGGGCGGTCACACTACAGGGAACCCATCCATTGTAATCCCGAGGGTGGGGGGCGGTCACATTACAGGGAACCCATCCATTGTAATCCCGAGGTGGGGGGGCGGTCACACTACAGGGAACCCATCCATTGTAACGCCGAGGGTGGGGGACGGTCACACTACAGGGAACCCATCCATTGTAATGCCGAGGGTGGGGGACGGTCACATTACAGGGAACCCATCCATTGTAATCCCGAGGGTGGGGGACGGTCACACTACAGGGAACCCATCCATTGTAATGCCGAGGGTGGGGGGCGGTCACATTACAGGGAACCCATCCATTGTAATGCCGAGGGTGGGGGACGGTCACACTACAGGGAACCCATCCATTGTAATCCCGAGGGTGGGGGACGGTCACACTACAGGGAACCCATCCATTGTAATGCCGAGGGTGGGGGACGGTCACACTACAGGGAACCCATCCATTGTAATGCCGAGGGTGGGGACGGTCACACTACAGGGAACCCACCCATTGTAATGCCGAGGGTGGTGGACGGTCACACTACAGGGAACCCATCCATTGTAATGCCGAGGTGGGGGGGACGGTCACACTACAGGGAACCCATCCATTGTAATGCCGAGGGTGGGGGACGGTCACAGTACAGGGAACCCATCCATTGTAATCCCGAGGGTGGGGGGCGGTCACACTACAGGGAGCCCATCCATTGTAATCCCGAGGGTGGGGGGACTATCACATTACAGGGAACCCATCCATTGTAATGCCGAGGGTGGGGGGCGGTCACACTACAGGGAGCCCATCCATTGTAATCCCGAGGGTGGGGGGACTATCACATTACAGGGAACCCATCCATTGTAATGCCGAGGGTGGGGGACGGTCACATTACAGGGAACCCATCCATTGTAATCCCGAGGGTGGGGGGGCGGTCACACTACAGGGAACCCATCCATTGTAATGCCGAGGGTGGGGGACGGTCACATTACAGGGAACACATCCATTGTAATCCCGAGGGTGGGGGACGGTCACACTACAGGGAGCCCATCCATTGTAATCCCGAGGGTGGGGGACGGTCACACTACAGGGAACCCATCCATTGTAATGCCGAGGGTGGGGGACGGTCACACTACAGGGAATCCATCCATTGTAATGCCGAGGGTGGGGGACGGTCACACTACAGGGAACCCATCCATTGTAATCCTGAGGTGGGGGGGCGGTCACAGTACAGGGAACACATCCATTGTAATCCCGAGGGTGGGGGAAGGTCACATTACAGGGAACCCATCCATTGTAATCCCGAGGGTGGGGGACGGTCACATTACAGGGAACCCATCCATTGTAATGCCGAGGGTGGGGGACGGTCACACTACAGGGAACCCATCCATTGTAATGCTGAGGGTGGGGGACGGTCACATTACAGGGAACCCATCCATTGTAATGCCGAGGGTGGGGGACGGTCACACTACAGGGAACCCATCCATTGTAATGCCGAGGGTGGGGGACGGTCACATTACAGGGAACCCATCCATTGTAATGCCGAGGGTGGGGGACGGTCACATTACAGGGAACCCATCCATTGCAATGCCGAGGGTGGGGGACGGTCACATTACAGGGAACCCATCCATTGTAATGCCGAGGGTGGGGGACGGTCACATTACAGGGAACCCATCCATTGTAATGCCGAGGGTGGGGGACGGTCACATTACAGGGAACCCATCCATTGTAATGCCGAGGGTGGGGGACGGTCACATTACAGGGAACCCATCCATTGTAATGCCGAGGGTGGGGGACGGTCACATTACAGGGAACCCATCCATTGTAATGCCGAGGGTGGGGGACGGTCACACTACAGGGAACCCATCCATTGTAATGCAGAGGGTGGGGGACGGTCACACTACAGGGAACCCATCCATTGTAATCCCGAGGGTGGGGGACGGTCAAATTACAGGGAACCCATCCATTGTAATGCCGAGGGTGGGGGACGGTCACATTACAGGGAACCCATCCATTGTAATCCCGAGGTTGGGGGACGGTCACATTACAGGGAACCCATCCATTGTAATCCCGAGGGTGGGGGACGGTCACAGTACAGGGAACCCATCCATTGTAATCCCGAGGGTGGGGGACGGTCACATTACAGGGAGCCCATCCATTGTAATCCCGAGGGTGGGGGACGGTCACACTATAGGGAACCCATCCATTGTAATGCCGAGGGTGGGGGACGGTCACACTACAGGGAACCCATCCATTGTAATGCCGAGGGTGGGGGACGGTCACATTACAGGGAACCCATCCATTGTAATGCCGAGGGTGGGGGACGGTCACAGTACAGGGAACCCATCCATTGTAATCCCGAGGGTGGGGGACGGTCACATTACAGGGAACCCATCCATTGTAATGCCGAGGGTGGGGGGACAGTCACACTACAGGGAACCCATCCATTGTAATCCCGAGGATGGGGGACGGTCACACTACAGGGAACCCATCCATTGTAATGCCGAGGGTGGGGGACGGTCACACTACAGGGAACCCATCCATTGTAATGCAGAGGGTGGGGGACGGTCACACTACAGGGAACCCATCCATTGTAATGTCGAGGGTGGGGGGCGGTCACACTACAGGGAACCCATCCATTGTAATGCCGAGGGTGGGGGACGGTCACACTACAGGGAACCTATCCATTGTAATCCCGAGGGTGGGGGACGGTCACACTACAGGGAACACATCCATTGTAATGCCGAGGGTGGGGGACGGTCACACTACAGGGAACACATCCATTGTAATCCCGAGGGTGGGGGGCGGTCACACTACAGGGAACCCATCCATTGTAATCCCGAGGGTGGGGGACGGTCACAGAACAGGGAACCCATCCATTGTAATCCCGAGGGTGGGGACGGTCACATTACAGGGAACCCATCCATTGTAATCCCGAGGGTGGGGGACGGTCACAGAACAGGGAACCCATCCATTGTAATGCCGAGGGTGGGGACTGTCACACTACAGGGAACCCATCCATTGAAATGCCGAGGGTGGGGGACGGTCACAGAACAGGGAACCCATCCATTGTAATCCCGAGGGTGGGGACGGTCACATTACAGGGAACCCATCCATTGTAATCCCGAGGGTGGGGGACGGTCACAGAACAGGGAACCCATCCATTGTAATGCCGAGGGTGGGGACTGTCACACTACAGGGAACCCATCCATTGAAATGCCGAGGGTGGGGGACGGTCACACTACAGGGAACCCATCCATTGTAATGCCGAGGGTGGGGGACGGTCACATTACAGGGAACCCATCCATTGTAATCCCGAGGGTGGGGGACGGTCACACTACAGGGAACCCATCCATTGTAATCCCGAGGGTGGGGGGCGGTCACATTACAGGGAACCCATCCATTGTAATCCCGAGGGTGGGGGACGGTCACACTACAGGGAACCCATCCATTGTAATCCCGAGGGTGGGGACGGTCACATTACAGGGAACCCATCCATTGTAATGCCGAGGGTGGGGGACGGTCACACTACAGGGAACCCATCCATTGTAATCCCGAGGGTGGGGGACGGTCACACTACAGGGAACCCATCCATTGTAATCCCAAGGGTGGGGGGGCGGTCACACTACAGGGAACCCATCCATTGTAATGCCGAGGGTGGGGGACGGTCACATTACAGGGAACCCATCCATTGTAATCCCGAGGGTGGGGGACGGTCACATTACAGGGAACCCATCCATTGTAATGCCGAGGGTGGGGGACGGTCACATTACAGGGAACCCATCCATTGTAATGCCGAGGGTGGGGGACGGTCACATTACAGGGAACCCATCCATTGTAATCCCGAGGTGGGGGGGCGGTCACACTACAGGGAACCCATCCATTGTAATGCCGAGGGTGGGGGACGGTCACATTACAGGGAGCCCATCCATTGTAATGCCGAGGTGGGGGACGGTCACACTACAGGGAACCCATCCATTGTAATGCCGAGGGTGGGGACGGTCACACTACAGGGAACACATCCATTGTAATCCCGAGGGTGGGGGACGGTCACATTACAGGGAACCCATCCATTGTAATCCCGAGGGTGGGGGACGGTCACATTACAGGGAACCCATCCATTGTAATCCCGAGGTGGGGGGGCGGTCACACTACAGGGAACCCATCCATTGTAATGCCGAGGGTGGGGGACGGTCACATTACAGGGAGCCCATCCATTGTAATGCCGAGGGTGGGGGACGGTCACACTACAGGAAACCCATCCATTGTAATGCCGAGGGTGGGGGACGGTCACACTACAGGGAACCCATCCATTGTAATCCCGAGGGTGGGGGACGGTCACACTACAGGGAACCCATCCATTGTAATGCCGAGGGTGGGGGAAGGTCACACTACAGGGAACCCATCCATTGTTACAATGAAAAATTGCATCGCATCGCATGCCTTAAGTAGTGGCATGCAATCAGTGGTGGATTCAGGGGGGGGGCACCCGGGCACGTGCCCCCCCTCTCATTTCATTTTGTAGCTGAGGACCAGGGCTTTCCAACGAGCCCAGCTCCGTGTTTCTAGCCCCCCGGGAACCAGAGATATCGCCTGGCACAGCTGTAACGTTTTTTCTCCATAGGATAATATGGGACCCGTCAATTCTGACCCCCACCCGGTTCCGACGGCTGCCAGTTCCCCCCTGGCATCACAGAAGCTTGGTTGATCTCATTAAATTCCAAATCGCTGGGCCTTCGATATGATACCAGGCTGGTGCATATCGGTCAATCGGTTCCAGAGATATTGGGGCAGATGTATTAAGCCTGGCGAAGAGATAAACTTGAGATAAAGTGGAGATAAATTGGAAGGAGATAACGCACCAGCCAATCAGCTGTGTTTAAAATATGACAGTTGGAAGTTGATTGGCTGGTGCGTTATCTCTTTCCAATTTATCTCCAGTTTATCTCAAGTTTATCTCTTCGCAAAGCTTAATACATCTGCCCCATTGTGTGTAAACAGATTTCTTTTTATTTTTTTTATGTAATTTCATGGCTGTTCATTGTTTGAGGGCAGATTACTCTGGAACCAAACGTTCCAGTTTCACTGGACCAAAACCATTCAAAGCCCACTCAAAAGTTCTTCAATATGATATTTGTCTTATGTAAATCAGTTGGTGCCGAAGATATAGCCGGTTAAATGAGATATCTGGTTAAAGGGGGGAGGGGTGGTTTTCTCTCCCCCCTCACACCAGAAAATGCAGGGACTAGGCTGGTGTAAAAGGGGCCAACCTGGGAATGCATTTTCTGGTGTTAAAGGGGTATTATTTCAAATAGCCGGGACCTGCAGTGCTCTGAATACAGCCAGGCTCTGCCACTGTCAGTGGCTATCACTTCTGCCTGGCGGCGGCTGTCCCCCGTTTACCGCAAGCATGTATTCCCCCTTGGCAATGAGCATGTAATCCCACATGGCAACGAGCATGGAACCTCTGGCAATGAGCATGGAACCCTTGACAATGAGCATGTAGCTAAGCACCACTTATGTAGCATAATTTTTAATAGGCATTATGGTTTTTTGCATAATACATAATGGACATAATGGCATGTAACCTAATGTGTAATGGACATTATGGTGTAAATGTGTAATGCGCGCCTTTGGTGGACAATATCCCTGTTTATGAAGCTTATTGTGAATTTTGGCTCAATTCATGTGGCATTATGTGAATTTTGGCTCCATCCGTGTGGCATTATGTGAATTTTGACACAATCCATGTGGCATTATGTGAATTTTGGCTCATTCCATTTGGTATTATGTGTAAGAGGCAAGTATAATGGGGTCTAGTATTTTGTTTCATAATGTGTAGAAGTTGTATATGGTGTTGTACACCCCATTTGAGTGACCACACCGCCTTTTCCGGAGCACGCCTTTGGCGCGCGCACAACTACATCCTTCACTTTTGTCGCCATGGTGGGCCTGCGTACTTTAAATGCCAGGGCCTATTTTTAATCCCATTCCCACCCTCTCTCTGCCGTTCTCTTAGCATGTACACTGGCACCACTACCACCGCCCCTCCCCCCACCTAAACCATCTTTTATCATGGTGCCCCCCCTGTTATTTTATTCTGGATCCGCCCCTGCATGCAATGAAAAAATTGGGCGCCCAGATAATACATAAGTACCGTTTATTGTTATATACACTGTATACTCTGTATTGTTATATATACTGTATTGTTATATACACTGTATTGTTATATACACTGTATACGCTGTATTGTTATATATACTGTATACTCTGTATTGTTATATATACTGTATACTCTGTATTGTTATATATACTGTATACTCTGTATTGTTATATATACTATATTGTTATACACTGTATAATCTGTATTGTTATATATACTGTATTGTTATACACTGTATACGCTGTATTGTTATACACTGTATACTCTGTATTGTTATATCCTGTATATGTTGTATTGTTATATATACTGTATTGTTATATACTATATACTCTGTATTGTTATATATACTGTATACTCTGTATTGTTATATATACTGTATTGTTATATACACTGTATTGTTATATACTGTATACTCTGTATTGTTATATATACTGTATACTCTGTATTGTTATATATACTGTATTGTTATATACACTGTATTGTTATATACTGTATACTCTGTATTGTTATACCCTGTATACGTTGTATTGTTATATATACTGTATTGTTATATACACTGTGTATGCTGTATTGTTATATATACTGTATATACTATATTGTTATACACTGTATACGCTGTATTGTTATACATACTGTATACGCTGTATTGTTATATATACTGTATACTCTGTATTGTTATATACACTGTATTGTTATATACTGTATACTCTGTATTGTTATATATACTGTATACTCTGTATTGTTATATATACTGTATATGCTGTATTGTTATATACACTGTATTGTTATATACTGTATACTCTGTATTGTTATACCCTGTATACGTTGTATTGTTATATATACTGTATTGTTATACACTGTGTATGCTGTATTGTTATACACTGTATACGCTGTATTGTTATATATACTGTATATACTATATTGTTATACACTGTATACGCTGTATTGTTATATACACTGTATTGTTATATACTATATACGCTGTATTGTTATATATACTGTATACTCTGTATTGTTATATATACTGTATTGTTATATACACTGTATTGTTATATACTATATACTCTGTATTGTTATATATACTGTATACTCTGTATTGTTATATACACTGTATTGTTATATACTGTATACTCTGTATTGTTATACCCTGTATACTCTGTATTGTTATATATACTGTATACTCTGTATTGTTATATATACTGTATTGTTATACACTGTATATGCTGTATTGTTATATATACTGTATTGTTATACACTGTATAGTTATATATACTGTATTGTTATACACTGTATACTCTGTATTGTTATATATACTGTATTGTTATACACTGTATACGCTGTATTGTTATATATACTGTATTGTTATACACTGTATACGCTGTATTGTTATATACACTGTATTGTTATATACTGTATACTCTGTATTGTTATATATACTGTATTGTTATACACTGTATACGCTGTATTGTTATATACACTGTATTGTTATATACTGTATACTCTGTATTGTTATATATACTGTATACTCTGTATTGTTATATATACTGTATTGTTA
Source organism: Crinia signifera (assembly GCF_055691185.1). NCBI lineage: Eukaryota > Metazoa > Chordata > Amphibia > Anura > Myobatrachidae > Crinia > Crinia signifera. Next base: position 3,223,833 of record NC_139220.1, on the reverse strand, counting down.
TATACACTGTATTGTTATATACTGTATACTCTGTATTGTTATATCCTGTATACGTTGGATTGTTATATATACTGTATTGTTATACACTGTGTATGCTGTATTGCTATATATACTGTATATACTATATTGTTATACACTGTATACGCTGTATTGTTATATATACTGTATATGCTGTATTGTTATATACACTGTATTGTTATATACTGTATACTCTGTATTGTTATACCCTGTATACGTTGTATTGTTATATATACTATATTGTTATACACTGTGTATGCTGTATTGTTATATATACTGTATATACTATATAGTTATACACTGTATACGCTGTATTGTTATACACTGTATACGCTGTATTGTTATATCCTGTATATGTTGTATTGTTATATATACTATATTGTTATACACTGTGTATGCTGTATTGTTATATATACTGTATATACTATATTGTTATACACTGTATACGCTGTATTGTTATACATACTGTATATACTGTATTGTTATATATACTGTATTGTTATACACTGTGTATGCTGTATTGTTATATATACTGTATACACTATATTGTTATACACTGTATACGCTGTATTGTTATACATACTGTATATACTGTATTGTTATATATACTGTATACGAGTCATTGTGATAATGCAGCACATTTACCTTCAGGTATTTTGTGTCACCAGCGATGTCACATCACAGCAGTGTCTCTGTACAGCTGAGAACAACACCGGTCACCCCCAAATCTTGCATATCTACAATGGGGGAGCCCCCTCAGCGTGTCCCAGCTATTGAGTACCAGCAGAATCACCGGCCCCGCAGAGCATCGCACCAGCTCCTGGAGTTACAGAGAAAGTTACTAATCCTGAAACAAAAGGGGGTCAGTCCGAGGCGCCTGCTCCCCAGGCTTTATCCTGGCATTCCTCCTCCTCATCAGTGTACCCAGCTGGGGAAGGGGGGGGTGTCTGTAATCCGTGTATAATTACCAGCACAAGCTGCAGCAAATATCAAGCATTATGTAGAAAATCTTAACAATAGGAATGATGTGCAATCGATTTATTACCGTATACCGTATACAGACGGAGCCCCTCTCGTTCAATGCCGGCGCTCGCCAGAATGTCCCCGCTGGAGAGCGCTGGCTGTGAGGGATTCCATTAGACTGGGACGCGCGAGCATCTCACACGCACGCCAGTCCCAGCCACTCAGCGGCTGGGCGGCGGAACCCTGCATGTCTCTACTTCAGGGAGGTGGGCAGGGTGGGGGGGCGGTGACCGATGGGGAGCTCCGTCTGAACGGGGCGCGCATGGCGTCTTGTGTGCATGTGCCCTGTTCCGACAGATGTATATATATTTGTATATATTCACATCTAATGTCAGCATAGAGGGAATAGAGTTTGAAGAGTTTTAAAAAGAGAAAATGGGACGGTGGTCAACTCAAAATGAATTTCATCAAAAAAAGTTCACACCAACAGATATCTCCGCTACAAGAGTAACCATTCGGAAAAGTGGAAGAACAACGTCCCATATTCCCAATTTCATAGGATCAAATGAAACTGCAGCTTATCAGAAGATGCGACAAGCAACTCGCACTTTATAAAAACCGGTTACCCACCGAAAATCCTACAGGAAGCACTGATCAAAATCAGAAACAATATAAAACGGGAGAAGAAAGGAAAGAAGAAGTAGTATTCATCACTGCGTATAATTGTCATGAGGAGGCCGTTAGAAAGTCACTCAGGGACCACCGGGGAAAACTAATAAAGGATCCATTCTACAGGACATTTTACCTCCCAAACCAGATATCATCTTCAGGAAATCCCAAAACTTCAAGGACATTCTGGCACCCAGTATGCTCAGAGAAAATATTGGTGAAACACACCAATGCCTAGGATCATACAAATGATCAATTTGTACAAACTTTGTACAAATGCAGAAATGGTTAATTTTCACACAGGTGTCCTCAATTTTACTCATAAACTCCCCTACATATACCCCAATATTATTAAGGACACCTGTGAGGGTTTGAGAGATGGAGATTTTGCAGAGTATTTTGGAGTTGGCTCTATGTGATGTGGCCCATTTGGAGGAGCTGCGCAGGAGGGAGGAAGCTGCACGCCAGATCCAGGTGCCAGATCCAGGAACTCTGACCACTTTGTGCTTCTCGTAGGTATCGTGCTAGGCTGTACCTGGACTCCCTATCGGATCAACAGGTTGTGGGGATGTTTTGGCTGAACCGCAATAACCTGTTGGACTTGTATGAGCAGGTGAGAGATGATTTGGAGCCTTACGGGGGGGGGGGAGGGGCAACCATGCAGTGTCTGGGATCTAGAAATTAATGTGTGCCCTCTATTGCGTGGCCACAGGCTCCACTCAGGCTGTGACCTCATGGTTGTTGGGGGTCTCACAAGCCACTTTCTCTAAACATTTCACTCAAGTGTTACTTGCTTTCAAAAAGTTGTGGCGGACATATATCAGATTCCCACGTTCTGAGTCCGAGTGGCAGAACCTTAAGGTGGCTGGGAGCCATAGATTGCAGCCACATTGGGCTTCAGGCACCGCACGTGAGAGGACACGTCTACGTCAATTGGCGTAGGTGTCACTATCTGAACGTGCAGGTGGTATGTGATGACAACCTCAAAATACTCAGTGTGGTTGCAGGCTACCCAGGGAACTGCCATGATGCCTATATTCTGCGTCACTCAGCCCTCTGGGACCGATTCCAGGAGCACCAAATGCCAGGGGACTGGCTATTTGGTAAGTATATTTTAATATATAGAAATGTCTGGCCATTATGTATAGTGCTACAATGTGTTACTTTACATACTAAACATTTATTACATTCCTGTGTAGTGTCCCAATAGTGTGTTAACTGTACCCACAACTCTATTAAATCTTCATTACCTTTCAAAGGTCAAAATGGCGCCTGTGCCCCTTTATATAGGGGATGTGATGCATATTGCAGGGGACTTAGGTGGGCCAATAGGCTAGGGGGTTATTTGGCATGCGGAGGCAGTGTTGTAATTCGCATTCCGGTTGGCCCTAAACTCGCACATGACCGGCGGGGAAAATCGCACATTTATGTGTCATAAATTCGCACCACATCACATCTCTTCGCACTTTATCGCACTTTTTGGGCGCATTTTCGCATCCCATTAAATAATCGGTAAAAATGCGATTTTAAAAAGTGTGATGTGGTGTGTTAAGGTGAGATTTCAAAATGTTACTAAAAATCGCATTCCATTAAATGTCACCCTTAATATCTCCACATTTCTTCATCCTCAAAGCAAAACATTCAAAAACACATCAACAAGGAATACAAAATAAAAGACTTCATGAACCAGGAAGTACCAGGAAGGGCAACCACCTGAGAAGAGTGCGTCATTTTAGTCCCGCCCCCTCCCCCGGACCCGCGATTTACGGCACTTCTTTCCCCAGCTTCGGGGGGGAGCAGGGACTCTGGGGGGAATGCGGGAGACTTGCCCACCTTCCCGGGGGGCCGGGAGGGGGACCCGATTTTCTGGAGACTCCCGGCCATTCCGGGAGGGTAGGCAAGTATGATCTTCTCCAGGCATGTCCAAAGTCCGGCCCGGGGGCCAATTGCGGCCTGTGCCATAATTTCAAGTGGACCGCAGCCTCCAGCCAGAAGCGTGCAGAGCATCAGATGCAGGATGAACAGCACAGAACACTAAAGGTGGGGTCCCAGCGAGCGCACCTTTACCTTGCTGTCTGCAGCAGTGAGGAGGTGTTGGCCGCCACAGTGAGATGTGTTTGTCGGCTTTCGGGAGAGTGAGCGTCCAACCCCTGGACATTCACAGAAGAGGGGGCAAGCTACGGGACAGTGTTAATGGGTGCAGAGTGGGGAACATACAGTGAATGGGGGGCATACAGTGAAGGAGGGGCAGGCTGGGGGACATACAGAGAAGGATGGTCAGGCAGGGGAATATAAAGTGAAGGGTGCAGAGTGGAGGAGATACAGTGAATGGGGGCAGGCTGGAGGAAATACAGAGGAGGGGGGCAGGAAGGGGAACATACAGTGAAGGGGCAGGCTGGGGGACATACAGTGAATGGGGGCACACTGGGGGACATACAGTGAATGGGGGCAGAGTGGGGGACCATTCTGATGTTATTAATGATTCAAAAATTGTCAGGCTGAATGGTCGACCCCCACACATTTTCACCTCACCAAATCTGGCCCTCGTCGCAAAAAGTTTGGATACCCCTGATCTACTCTATTTATCGCCCCAAATTCCAGCATGTATAACATTTCCCGTTACACAAGTATTTCCCAGCAAATACTGTGAGGCCTATTCACCAAGGTGACGCGTTACATAACAGAAGATATTGCTGTTGCCGACGTGGCTCCCCAACCGTATATTCTAGTATGTGGCCCTAAAGCTGTACGGGCGTGATTGTGGGAACTGATACCATCCTCAGATGGCGTCACCCGGCTGAGCCCTCCTCCTTATGGGAAGCAAATGACACACACATGCCACACCCGGCACTGGGGCAATACGGACTGGCGCCCGCCAATCGGGATCTGCTGTGATGAATCCTGGCGAGGTGGATGCATAATAGTCAGGGGGCCAGTGGGAGTATTAGAGAATAGGCCCCTGCACGGTCATTTCCTGCAGGAAACATTGTGACACAGTAATCAGAAAGCAAACAGAGCACTAAGGGTGAAGTACAGAGAACACAAACACAACGTCCTGATGACTGTGCAATGTTACAGGGTAACCCATATATATTTCCCCCGCAATACCTTTCTGCGATCTCACAATGGTGATAGATTACATTTATAAAGAGAGCCCGGGATTGGTATGTAATCCCGGTGGTCGGAATCCCGGTTGTCGGAATCCCGGTGGTAAAAATCCCGACGCCGGAATCCTGACAAGGGGGGGAGGGAATTTCCCCCATTGCAGGCTCGCTGCGCTCGCCACACTATTTTATTCTACCTCTATGGGTGTTGTGGACATCCACAGAGGGACAAAGTGCCGGGATTTCGGCGGTCGGGATTGTGACTGCATCCCGAGAGCCCAACTCTGCATCGGTGACTGACAGACACAAAAATCAGCACCTCTTTCCTCTCACAGGCAGGGCTGATGAAATAGGCAGGGCCCCCCTCCCCCTTGTCGAACTCCCGGCACACCTAACGAGACAAAATCATCAATGGTTTATGGCCGATGTATAATGGTGTTGCCATAGATGGGGGAGAAGGACACGGTATCCCACCATCGATGTCAAGCTGAAGTGAATAGTTTAATTTATTTTTTCACCAAGGGGCATGGAGCATAGCTCCGCCCTGACACCTGTGAAGCCCGCCCCTGTGTTTTGATAGGCCAATCAGTATAAGAAAATGGATGACCATAGATATGTAAAAACTTTGATGGTCATCCATCTATCGATGACCAGTTGCGTTTTGTCCTGTCAGACTATGAGGTCAGTGCACTGAGCCCACTGTGTCCTGTCAGACTATGAGGCTGGAGCACTGAGCCCACTGCGTCCAGTCAGACTATGAGGTCGGTGCACTGAGCCCACTGCGTCCTGTCAGACTATGAGGCGGGTACACTGAGCCCACTGTGTCCTGTCAGACTATGAGGTCGGTGCACTGAGCCCACTGCGTCCTGTCAGACTATGAGGCGGGTACACTGAGCCCACTGCGTCCTGTCAGACTATGAGGCGGGTACACTGAGCCCACTGCGTCCTGTCAGACTATGAGGCGGGTACACTGAGCCCACTGCGTCCTGTCAGACTATGAGGCGGGTACACTGAGCCCACTGCGTCCTGTCAGACTATGAGGCGGGTACACTGAGCCCACTGCGCCCTGTCAGACTATGAGGCGGGTACACTGAGCCCACTGTGTCCTGTCAGACTATGAGGCGGGTACACTGAGCTCACTGTGTCCTGTCAGACTATGAGGCGGGTACACTGAGCCCACTGTGTCCTGTCAGACTATGAGGCGGGTACACTGAGCTCACTGTGTCCTGTCAGACTATGAGGAGGGTACACTGAGCCCACTGTCCTGTCAGACTATGAGGCGGGTACACTGAGCCCACTACGTCCTGTCAGACTATGAGGCGGGTACACTGAGCTCACTGTCCTGTCAGACTATGAGGCGGGTACACTGAGCCCACTTTCCTATCAGACTATGAGGCGGGTACACTGAGCCCACTGTGTCCTATCAGACTATGAGGCGGGTACACTGAGCCCACTGTGTCCTGTCAGACTATGAGGCGGGTACACTGAGCCCACTGTGTCCTGTCAGACTATGAGGCGGGTACACTGAGCCCACTTTCCTATCAGACTATGAGGCGGGTACACTGAGCCCACTGTGTCCTGTCAGACTATGAGGCGGGTACACTGAGCCCACTGTGTCCTGTCAGACTATGAGGCGGGTACACTGAGCCCACTGTGTCCTGTCAGACTATGAGGCGGGTACACTGAGCCCACTGTCCTGTCAGACTATGAGGCGGGTACACTGAGCTCACTGTCCTGTCAGACTATGAGGCGGGTACACTGAGCTCACTGTGTACTGTCAGACTATGAGGCGGGTACACTGAGCCCACTGCGTCCTGTCAGACTATGAGGCGGGTACACTGAGCTCACTGTCCTGTCAGACTATGAGGCGGGTACACTGAGCCCACTGTGTCCTGTCAGACTATGAGGCGGGTACACTGAGCCCACTGCGTCCTGTCAGACTATGAGGCGTGTACACTGAGCCCACTGTCCTGTCAGACTATGAGGCGGGTACACTGAGCCCACTGCGTCCTGTCAGACTATGAGGCGGGTACACTGAGCCCACTGTCCTGTCAGACTATGAGGCGGGTACACTGAGCTCACTGTCCTGTCAGACTATGAGGCGGGTACTGAGACCACTGTCCTGTCAGACTATGAGGCGGGTACACTGAGCTCACTGTGTCCTGTCAGACTATGATGCGGGTACACTGAGCTCACTGTCCTGTCAGACTATGAGGCGGGTACACTGAGCCCACTGTGTCCTGTCAGACTATGAGGCGGGTACACTGAGCCCACTGCGTCCTGTCAGACTATGAGGCGGGTACACTGAGCTCACTGTCCTGTCAGACTATGAGGCGGGTACACTGAGCCCACTTTCCTATCAGACTATGAGGCGGGTACACTGAGCCCACTGTGTCCTGTCAGACTATGAGGCGGGCACACTGAGCCAACTGTCCTATCAGACTATGAGGCGGGTACACTGAGCCCACTGTGTCCTGTCAGACTATGAGGCGGGTACACTGAGCCCACTGCGTCCTGTCAGACTATGAGGCGGGTACACTGAGCTCACTGTCCTGTCAGACTATGAGGCGGGTACACTGAGCCCACTGTGTCCTGTCAGACTATGAGGCGGGTACACTGAGCCCACTGTGTCCTGTCAGACTATGAGGCGGGTACACTGAGCGCACTCTGTCCTGTCAGACTATGAGGCGGGTACACTGAGCCCACTGTGTCCTGTCAGACTATGAGGCGGGTACACTGAGCCCACTGTGTCCTGTCAGACTATGAGGCGGGTACACTGAGCTCACTGTCCTGTCAGACTATGAGGCGGGTACACTGAGCCCACTGTGTCCTGTCAGACTATGAGGCGGGTACACTGAGCCCACTGCGTCCTGTCAGACTATGAGGCGGGTACACTGAGCCCACTGCGTCCTGTCAGACTATGAGGCGGGTACACTGAGCCCACTGTGTCCTGTTAGACTATGAGGCGGGTACACTGAGCCCACTGTGTCCTGTCAGACTATGAGGCGGGTACACTGAGCCCACTGCGTCCTGTCAGACTATGAGGCGGGTACACTGAGCCCACTGTGTCCTGTCAGACTATGAGGCGGGTACACTGAGCCCACTGCGTCCTGTCAGACTATGAGGCGGGTACACTGAGCCCACTGCGTCCTGTCAGACTATGAGGCGGGTACACTGAGCCCACTGTCCTGTCAGACTATGAGGCGGGTACACTGAGCCCACTGCGTCCTGTCAGACTATGAGGCGGGTACACTGAGCCCACTGCGTCCTGTCAGACTATGAGGCGGGTACACTGAGCCCACTGTGTCCTGTCAGACTATGAGGCGGGTACACTGAGCTCACTGTCCTGTCAGACTATGAGGCGGGTACACTGAGCCCACTGTGTCCTGTCAGACTATGAGGCGGGTACACTGAGCCCACTGCGTCCTGTCAGACTATGAGGCGGGTACACTGAGCTCACTGTCCTGTCAGACTATGAGGCGGGTACACTAAGCCCACTGTGTTCTGTCAGACTATGAGGCGGGTACACTGAGCCCACTGTGTCCTGTCAGACTATGAGGCGGGTACACTGAGCCCACTGCGTCCTGTCAGACTATGAGGCGGGTACACTGAGCGCACTGCGTCCTGTCAGACTATGAGGCGGGTACACTGAGCCCACTGTGTCCTGTCAGACTATGAGGCGGGCGCACTAAGCCCACTACGTCCTGTCAGACTATGAGGTCGGTGCACTGAGCCCACTGTGTCCTGTCAGACTATGAGGCGGGTACACTGAGCCCACTGCGTCCTGTCAGACTATGAGGCGGGTACACTGAGCTCACTGTGTCCTGTCAGACTATGAGGCGGGTACACTGAGCCCACTGCGTCCTGTCAGACTATGAGGCGGGTTCACTGAGCGCACTGCGTCCTGTCAGACTATGAGGCGGGTACACTGAGCTCACTGTCCTGTCAGACTATGAGGCGGGCACACTGAGCCCACTGCGTCCTGTCAGACTCTGAGGCGGGTACACTGAGCCCACTGTGTCCTGTCAGACTATGAGGCGGGTACACTGAGCCCACTGCGTCCTGTCAGACTATGAGGCGGGTACACTGAGCTCACTGTCCTGTCAGACTATGAGGTGGGTACACTGAGCCCACTGTGTCCTGTCAGACTATGAGGCGGGCACACTGAGCCCACTGTCCTGTCAGACTATGAGGCGGGTACACTGAGCCCACTGTGTCCTGTCAGACTATGAGGCGGGTACACTGAGCCCACTGCGTCCTGTCAGACTATGAGGCGGGTACACTGAGCTCACTGTGTCCTGTCAGACTATGAGGCGGGTACACTGAGCCCACTGCGTCCTGTCAGACTATGAGGCGGGTTCACTGAGCGCACTGCGTCCTGTCAGACTATGAGGCGGGTACACTGAGCTCACTGTCCTGTCAGACTATGAGGCGGGTTCACTGAGCCCACTGCGTCCTGTCAGACTATGAGGCGGGCACACTGAGCCCACTGCGTCCTGTCAGACTCTGAGGCGGGTACACTGAGCCCACTGTGTCCTGTCAGACTATGAGGCGGGTACACTGAGCCCACTGCGTCCTGTCAGACTATGAGGCGGGTACACTGAGCTCACTGTCCTGTCAGACTATGAGGCGGGTACACTGAGCCCACTGCGTCCTGTCAGACTATGAGGCGGGTACACTGAGCTCACTGTCCTGTCAGACTATGAGGCGGGTACACTAAGCCCACTGTGTTCTGTCAGACTATGAGGCGGGTACACTGAGCTCACTGTCCTGTCAGACTATGAGGCGGGTACACTGAGCGCACTCTGTTGATAGAGTCTATCTTACTCAACATTATATTACTTATACCATAGCATTATTCTTGTCAGTACAGAGTATTATAAAGACCCATATGTACTAGCATTATAATTATCTTGTGTACAGGAAGCTGAATGGGTTAAAATATATTCCTTCTGAGTTTCAGGTTCTGTAAATAAGTCAAAGTTACTAATGATACCCATATGGGGAAATACACTCTTCCATGTCATCGGAGATGGCATAGTAAAGTTACGTCAAACCAGTTATAGACTTTGTAACACCACACTAGGGGAGTGTAGCATGTGAACATGTATGTATTTGGTAATATCCCCTCCCATAAGGGGGAGGAATTATTTGTGTTACATGGTATAAGTATGTGACCAACGAGCTATGGAAGGTACGGTACGGTGAATAAACCTGTTTGAAAGAGACTGTCTGCAGTCATTTCTAAGGTTCTGAGATATCTGCGTGCTCTGAAAGGAAGGACGCATTCCTAAAGCTTTCAGTGGTGGCTCGTCCTCGAATGACAGAAGCAAGAAAGAATGCGTACATTTGTGTCTGCTATTTACAGAGGGATCTGAGGTGAGTGGAATCTCTTTTAAAAAATATATATATATAAATATATGTATATATTTTACTCTCTCAGAATCCCTGTTTTAAAAGGCAGAGCATAAATATACACTTGCATTTTTCTTGCAAACCTCATATAAAAAAAAACCCATATATAGAGCATTTGGATATCGCACAGCTTTGGATATGACTGCATAAGTTGTGTTTGTTTGTTTTTTAATTTATTTATTATTATTTTTTTTTTATTATTTATTTTTTTTTTATTTATTTTTATTTATTTATTTTTTTTGGAGTTTTTGTTTGTTTTGTCAGAATTTTGTATGCACATGTTTCATGTTGTATGAATTGGCCATCTTAACGAGGCTTGTAAGTGGAGTGATCTGAGTCCGGTATTACTTCTGGTTAACGCCGGACAAAGTGCTCTAAAAGCGTTTTTGTTGTTTGTCTTGCAAACACAAATAAGTTATAAGGTGTGAATAAAGTTCAAAAAGCTTCTAAGACTTTCATTGGAATATGCTGTGATAGGCTGGACCTGCCTTATGACAAAGATTTGACCCTGGAAGCCATTTTGAACTAATTAGGATACAGCCCTTATAAAACTAAAAGTGTTTACGTATATGTTGGGGTGTGAGTGGCGGATTGTCTGTCTAATTGTCATTTAAACAGCAACAAGCGTAAGGTGCATATAACAGAATTGCTTGCAGTAATACATTTTTTAAAAGTGCACAGAACAGGGTGCCTGCCTAGGTTATAAAAGTGGTATCATATTATTGTCCTGATAGGTGGTTATGATATTTTGACTTAGATTGAAAACAGGGAACTGAAAGCCGCATCTATATTAAACTTCAGCCAATAGAAGCACAGTTGTTTTACCTTTCTGCACAACGTTACACACTGCTTTACGCACGTGGATAAAGGCCACACCCACAGGAAGTAATTAATCCAATGGGAGTGAACAGTGGAAGGTTAATGGAGCGCTCCCCCCTAGAGGTTGTGGCAGAAAGGAAAGGTAAGAAATCGATCAAATCGATCGTTTCGATTTTAAGAAGGGCTAATTTTCATAAGGATAGAATTTTAGATCCTGTCGCATGGAAGCAATTCCAAGTGACGAACGCACATTGGCTACAGGAAAAAAGGTTATATAGATACAGTTAATATATGGCTTACAGTTTCACAAGAATTACAAGATAAAAAAATACGGGAAAAAGAGGTAGTCATTTAAAAGTCCACACAAAGAGGGGTTATCTGAGGCTAGGACACGCAAGCAATTAAGAATAAAAATAAGTATCTTAAACAAAGACAGACAGTATAAAAATCCAGATAAAAATAATGACACCCAAAGTAACTATAAAAAGAAATTAAAGTTTTGTTTTTATTTAAAAATCATAGGAATAAATAAATATGTGCCCAGATCAAACAACTGATCTGAGAAAATAAAAAGCTTTATGTTTGAAAAGTCTGCAAGTTGGTGATTTTGGAAAATGTATCCTGGCCAGGAAAATACTGTAAATGTATATCATAATTTTCCCTATATTACCAATGAGCAGAATCAAATGTACAGTTTTGTGTTCAAAGTGATGAACTAAAATCATCAAATTTGTGTCATTACATGTGTGTAATCATTTGAAATGTTTAATGTGCATGTCTAATCCATATGTATGCAATTATGATCTTTGCATTTGGTGAATTTTAATACTAAAGTGTATTTAAATATTCAGTATTTAACATTTGAGCATGTTAAGGATTTTAACTGACTGCATGACAGCTAAAGGTCACGAAAGATCACGTAGCTGCTCTATGCTTAACACAGTGTGTGTAACAGTGAATGGTTTTTTTTATGTTCAATGCATGTGACGTCACAACAGCTGCTATTGCAGTAAGCTAGCTACAAGAATCATTTTTTTTTAGGATTGAAGCGCTGATTTTAAAATTGTCTTTTTCTTTTTTCTTTTAGAAATCTGATCAGTATTTAAAATTGTATGTTTCATTTGTTTTTTTTTTTTAAAACAATTATGTGACAGTAACATTTGTTTTTTTGTCTCCTTAGTAGAAAGTTAAAGATACGAGCTGACTGCTATTTTCTGTTCTCTTTTTATAGAATCATAGCAAACTTTTCAGTACAATTAAGTGTATTTTTTTGCATATCAGATATTTCTTAATTTTCATTGGGTATTACTGCTTGAATTTTTCCTTAAAGTAAGAAAATATGTGGATATATACACACACATACTCAAACACATATGTGTGCATTTAATAAGAACTGAGTATTTGAAGGGAACGTTATACTTCTTTACTATGAAATTATTTGGAAATTTAGTTTTACGTTAAAAATGCAGTGCTAAAATAAATACAGTTCCCATTGTTGTTCATATGTGACTATGTTATCTTTCATAGCCTAATATGAACAATGATACTTTACTGAATCATTGTTACAAGCCACAGAGTGGCTCATTCCTGTTTTAGGTATTTCGTTAGAAATGTTCTGTTTTGTGTTTAGTTTGTATGGTCTCTCTGGATTAGTTTTCCAGGTTTTGCATTAGCTTTTGGGGTTTTGCCTTATTCACTTGTTCTTGTATTTGTGGGCACAGCTACTCCTGTGGATCTATAGCTTGAGTGTTCTGTTAGGCTGCACAGGTGTAGCTTGTGTGCTCATTAGTGGACTTTATAGTCTGTTTTGTGTCATTTGTGGGTATAGGCAGTTTCTCTCCCCGTCATCTATTACAGATTTTGCTGAAGTTATCCTCCCAGATTGGATCACATCCCAAGTACCAGACAAGCTGTGGTCTAAGGGGAAGATGGACACTGGCAAGCTGAACGTACAACCTGTCCAACTGCAACCAAAGCCAGGAGCAGTGCCAGTATCCGTAAAGCAATATCCACTGAATCCTGATCAAAGAGTCACCATCACCAAGCAACTACAAGCTTATCTACAGTCCGGCATCCTTGTTCAAAGTAGATCTCCATGGTCGACGTCTTTGTTTCATGAATGATTCATGACCTTAGAGAGGTCAATCAGAGACTGTTAATTAATTGTCCCATTGTGCCTGATCCACACACCTTGCTGAATCAGATCCCACCATCAGGGGCCTGGTTTACGGTGAACGATCTGGCAAATGCTGTGCCCATCACTAAAGACTCTCTAGAACTGTTAGCTTTTACACATGATGGCAAACAATACTGCTGGACACAATTACCCCAGGGGGCTGCTAATAGTCCCAGTGACTACTCTGAAGCCATGTCACTGGTTCTCCAGGCTTGGAGACCCTTTTTCTCAGAAGAAACTCAGCTTATCCAGTATGTCGATGACCTCTTGTTAACTACTACAACTCAAGACAAATGCCAACAAGAAACAGTTTCCCTGCTCAAGTTCCTGGAAGAACAAGACTGCAGAGCTTCAAAAGAAAAACTACAGCTCTGTAAGCAAAAAGTCATCTATCTTGGACATTGTATCTCTCAAGGCATCAAACACCAGACAGAAGACAGAAAGCAGCTAATACTGTAAGCCAAAGTACCAAAAACTGTGAAACAAGTCAGGTCATTCCTGGGCCTGGTGGGCTATTGCAGAGACTGGATACCTCTTGCATCAGTTTACATGCAAACATTATGCAAGGCCATCAAAACAGAGGGTCCACATCCAACAGATGAAGACATGGCTCAAGCAATTCAGCACCTAAAGTTGGCCATTCTTCACCTGCCTTAGGCCTGCCAGACTATTCTAAAACTTTTCACCTTATATTGCCATGAGGAAAGAGGACATGCTTTGGGAGTGTTAACACAGATCCACGGAGCAAAACAAAGACCTCTTGCTTACTATTCCAGCAGGCTTGACAATATCAGCAAAGGATCACCTACATGTATTAAAGCTGTAGCAGCGGCTGCTGTATTGAAGTACAAGTGCATAGACATTGTTCTTAATCATGAACTAACTATACAAGTACCACATGCCGTTACAGAAATCCTACAACAAGCAAGAACCAAACATCTTTCAGCGGCTAGACTCACCAAGTACGAAGTATCCCTATTGTGTGCAACCAACGTGACAATCAAGAGGTGCACTACCCTCAATCCTGCCACACTCTTACCAGCTCTGTTGCCGGAACAAAAGGAGTATGAACATCAATGTTCAAAAGGAGGGAGAATAAGGGGACAATCGCCTTCTGTCAGCACAGTATCATCTAACACAGCCCAGAGAATGGAAGTCGATACAGAAGCTGAAAGTGAGGACAAAAAAGGAAAATACTAATACTTAAAAATTTTCCCATGACTGTCTTGCTTTGATGGAACAAGAAACCCAGACATTGCCACACGTCCAAGATATGCCCATACCCAATGCTCATTACGAACTATATGTTGATGGGTCCAGATACTATGAAGATGGCATGCCCTACACTGGATATGCCGTCACTACTGACACTGAAGTAGTAACTTCTGGAGCCCTACCAGCACACTTATCAGCACAAGCAGCTGAACTTGTCGCCCTTACTAAAGCATTGGAGCACGCAGAGCATACAACAGCGAACATTTATACAGATTCCAGATGGGGAGTGACAATGGACTATGGGTTGATCTGAAAAAAACAGAGACTTTAAAACAGTTACAGGTAAACAGATACAGCACGCTGACCTCATTAAAAAACTTTTTCAAGCATTAATGAAGCCACACAAAGTTGCTATCATCAAGATTCAAGCACACACAAAGAATCAAACAAAAGAAACAAGAGGAAATAATCTTGCAGATGCAGAAGCTAAGAGAGCAGCAAAAAGCCCAGCCAGTAGAAAAAAAAGACACTACTTGGTTGTGACGGAAATGGAAGAACCACAACACATGGCAGATATGCAGCAATTAAAGAAGTTCCAAGACCAAGTAGGTCCAGTGGAAAAAGCAGAGTGGCAAAGGAAAGGAGCGGCAAAAGATGAAGAAACAGAGCTCTGGAAAAAAGATGAACTGTTATGTCTACCCAGAGTACTATACTCAGCCATGTGCCAAGTCACTCATAGACAGACCCACCTTGGGAAAGATCAAAAGATCTGCCATTACTAAAGAGAGATGGATTGCTCCGGGATTCCAATCAGCAGCAACACTTCATACACAAGCATGCTGGATCTCTGGAACAAGCAATCCAGGGATAAGAGTAAAAACTCCACAAAGGGCAATACCAAAAACAACAGCTCCTTTTCAGAGACTGCAGATTGACTACATTCAGAGGCCTAAGTGTGGAATGTATGATGCACTTGTAATAGTGGACATTCTATCAAAATGGGTGGAGGCTTTCGCTGTAGCAAAGGCCACAGCAAGGAACACAGCTAAGAAAATCTTCTCAGAAATTGTCTGTAGATATGGTGTCCCAGATGTCATTGAGTCAGATGGGGGACACACTTTACAGATTCTACAGCAGAAAACAATCTGCATCATCTCCAGCCAGGAGATTGGGTGTATCTTAAGAGACATGTTCGGAAATCGCTTGAGCCCAGATATGATGGTCCATTTCAGGTCCTACTGACTGCACCAAAATCAGTGAAGCTACAGGGGAGGGACACATGGATTCATGCCTCCCATTATAAACGATTACAAAGTTAAGTTTGAAGATGCAGTTTGCTGAAATGTTATTGGGGCCCAAACCTGATAAAAGTCTATGGGGATGTATTATGTGTTTGGCAACCACAATAGTGGCAATAATATGGTTATGTACAATACTAGAGGCACCAGATTATGTTAATAACAACAGTACAGTACAAGTTACCTCTATAGTCTATCCCAAACCACATTATGTGAGAAAAAGGGAAGTAGTAAGCCCTAACCATGAATGTAGGAATTTACCACTCATCCCAAGGTGTATTTGTGAGTATTGTGGACAGCCACCTGAGGAAACATGCATAGAATGATGTAAGGCCCCTACTGGAGAAAACCAAAACATGTTGTTGCAATTGCATAATTTGGTAGGGAATGCCCTTAACACTACAAACTGTTGGATCTGCTCTCAAGGTCCTACCTCAGGAGGAGGAGAGTGGACATTCGTCCCCATCACATTTGATGAATGAGACAGAAAGCAATTCCAACGAGTTTGTAATTGATAGTCTAAAGACAGAAAGAGGATTGGATAACTTAAGGAGAATGTGGGACAACATACCTCCAATTCTCCCAAAGAATCTATATTATTTATGTGGGAAATATGCCTACAAATGGTTTGTTTATGGTGACTATGGGAATTGCACCCTAGGATGCATAGTACCTGCAGCACAAGTGATAAATCATGAAGATCTAAAAATTACAGGATTATGTATACTTGCTTATATTGCTTTCAAGATATTGATGTGTGTTTTCTCTATTTGTCTAAAACAGTGTCAGTCCGCAGCAACTACAACCAAGTTCAAAAAACTCATATCTGGAAGGACACAGAAAGCAGAGAATCAGTCTATTCCGATGGATGTGAGCGAACAGCCAATTGCTCTCTGACGACAGGGAGAAGCTACCTTGTTCTCAGGGCTATAACCCACTAGAACCATCTGATGAGACTAATCCTTTGCATAGTTAGGCAGTTTGAATTGTAAGATGTCCGACCACTATGAGTTTTCTTATATTTATAATAATTTTTGTATTTTTGACTTTGTTTACTACTGTATGTAAACAATGTAACCTCAATTGTAATGTTTAATTATTATAAAAAGGAGGGAGTAAATGATAGAGTTTATCTTACTCAACATTATATTACTTATACCATAGCATAAGTCTTGTCAGTACAGAGTATTATAAAGACCCATATGTACTAGCATTATATATAATTATCTTGTGTACAGGAAGCTGAATGGGTTAAAATATATTCCTTCTGAGTTTCAGGTTCTGTAAATAAGTCAAAGTTACTAATGATACCCATATGGGGAAATACACTCTTCCATGTCATCAGAGATGGCATAGTAAAGTTACGTCAAACCAGTTATAGACTTTGTAACACCACACTAGGGGAGTGTAGCATGTGAACATGTATGTATTTGGTAATATCCCCTCCCATAAGGGGGAGGAATTATTTGTGTTACATGGTATAAGTATGTGACCAACGAGCTATGGAAGGTACGGTACGGTGAATAAACCTGTTTGAAAGAGACTGTCTGCAGTCATTTCTAAGGTTCTGAGATATCTGCGTGCTCTGAAAGGAAGGACGCATTCCTAAAGCTTTCACTGTCCTGTCAGACTATGAGGCGGGTACACTGAGCCCACTGTGTCCTGTCAGACTATGAGGCGGGTACACTGAGCTCACTGTCCTGTCAGACTATGAGGCGGGTACACTGAGCCCACTGTGTCCTGTCAGACTATGAGGCGGGTACACTGAGCTCACTGTCCTGTCAGACTATGAGGCGGGTACACTGAGCCCACTGTGTCCTGTCAGACTATGAGGCGGGTACACTGAGCTCACTGTCCTGTCAGACTATGAGGCGGGTACACTGAGCCCACTGTCCTGTCAGACTATGAGGCGGGTACACTGAGCCCACTGTGTCCTGTCAGACTATGAGGCGGGTACACTGAGCCCACTGTGTCCTGTCAGACTATGAGGCGGGTACACTGAGCTCACTGTCCTGTCAGACTATGAGGCGGGTACACTGAGCTCACTGTCCTGTCAGACTATGAGGCGGGTACACTGAGCCCACTGTGTCCTGTCAGACTATGAGGCGGGTACACTGAGCCCACTGTGTCCTGTCAGACTATGAGGCGGGTACACTGAGCCCACTGTGTCCTGTCAGACTATGAGGCGGGTACACTGAGCTCACTGTCCTGTCAGACTATGAGGCGGGTACACTGAGCCCACTGTGTCCTGTCAGACTATGAGGCGGGTACACTGAGCTCACTGTCCTGTCAGACTATGAGGCGGGTACACTGAGCCCACTGTCCTGTCAGACTATGAGGCGGGTACACTGAGCCCACTGTGTCCTGTCAGACTATGAGGCGGGTACACTGAGCCCACTGTGTCCTGTCAGACTATGAGGCGGGTACACTGAGCTCACTGTCCTGTCAGACTATGAGGCGGGTACACTGAGCTCACTGTCCTGTCAGACTATGAGGCGGGTACACTGAGCCCACTGTGTCCTGTCAGACTATGAGGCGGGTACACTGAGCCCACTGTGTCCTGTCAGACTATGAGGCGGGTACACTGAGCCCACTGTGTCCTGTCAGACTATGAGGCGGGTACACTGAGCTCACTGTCCTGTCAGACTATGAGGCGGGTACACTGAGCCCACTGTCCTGTCAGACTATGAGGCGGGTACACTGAGCTCACTGCGTCCTGTCAGACTATGAGGCGGGTACACTGAGCTCACTGCGTCCTGTCAGACTATGAGGCGGGTACACTGAGCTCACTGTCCTGTCAGACTATGAGGCGGGTACACTGAGCTCACTGTCCTGTCAGACTATGAGGCGGGTACACTGAGCCCACTGTGTCCTGTCAGACTATGAGGCGGGTACACTGAGCTCACTGTCCTGTCAGACTATGAGGCGGGTACACTGAGCCCACTGTCCTGTCAGACTATGAGGCGGGTACACTGAGCTCACTGCGTCCTGTCAGACTATGAGGCGGGTACACTGAGCTCACTGTGTCCTGTCAGACTATGAGGCGGGTACACTGAGCTCACTGCGTCCTGTCAGACTATGAGGCGGGTACACTGAGCTCACTGCGTCCTGTCAGACTATGAGGCGGGTACACTGAGCTCACTGTCCTGTCAGACTATGAGGCGGGTACACTGAGCCCACTGTGTCCTGTCAGACTATGAGGCGGGCACACTGAGCTCACTGTCCTGTCAGACTATGAGGCGGGTACACTGAGCCCACTGTGTCCTGTCAGACTATGAGGCGGGTACACTGAGCCCACTGTCCTGTCAGACTATGAGGCGGGTACACTGAGCCCACTGTGTCCTGTCAGACTATGAGGCGGGTACACTGAGCCCACTGTGTCCTGTCAGACTATGAGGCGGGTACACTGAGCCCACTGCGTCCTGTCAGACTATGAGGCGGGTACACTGAGCCCACTGTGTCCTGTCAGACTATGAGGCGGGTGCACTGAGCCCACTGTGTCCTGTCAGACTATGAGGCGGGTACACTGAGCCCACTGTGTCCTGTCAGACTATGAGGCGGGTACACTGAGCCCACTGTGTCCTGTCAGACTATGAGGCGGGTACACTGAGCCCACTGTGTCCTGTCAGACTATGAGGCGGGTACACTGAGCCCACTGTGTCCTGTCAGACTATGAGGCGGGCACACTGAGCTCACTGTCCTGTCAGACTATGAGGCGGGTACACTGAGCCCACTGTGTCCTGTCAGACTATGAGGCGGGTACACTGAGCCCACTGTCCTGTCAGACTATGAGGCGGGTACACTGAGCCCACTGTGTCCTGTCAGACTATGAGGCGGGTACACTGAGCCCACTGTGTCCTGTCAGACTATGAGGCGGGTACACTGAGCCCACTGCGTCCTGTCAGACTATGAGGCGGGTACACTGAGCCCACTGTGTCCTGTCAGACTATGAGGCGGGTGCACTGAGCCCACTGTGTCCTGTCAGACTATGAGGCGGGTACACTGAGCCCACTGTGTCCTGTCAGACTATGAGGCGGGTACACTGAGCCCACTGTGTCCTGTCAGACTATGAGGCGGGTACACTGAGCCCACTGTGTCCTGTCAGACTATGAGGCGGGTACACTGAGCCCACTGCATCCTGTCAGACTATGAGGCGGGTACACTGAGCCCACTTTCCTATCAGACTATGAGGCGGGTACACTGAGCCCACTGTGTCCTGTCAGACTATGAGGCGGGTACACTGAGCTCACTGTCCTGTCAGACTATGAGGCGGGTACACTGAGCCCACTGTGTCCTGTCAGACTATGAGGCGGGTACACTGAGCCCACTGTGTCCTGTCAGACTATGAGGCGGGTACACTGAGCTCACTGTCCTGTCAGACTATGAGGCGGGTACACTGAGCCCACTGTGTCCTGTCAGACTATGAGGCGGGTACACTGAGCGCACTGTGTCCTGTCAGACTATGAGGCGGGTACACTGAGCTCACTGTCCTGTCAGACTATGAGGCGGGTACACTGAGCCCACTGTGTCCTGTCAGACTATGAGGCGGGTACACTGAGCCCACTGTGTCCTGTCAGACTATGAGGCGGGTACACTGAGCCCACTGCGTCCTGTCAGACTATGAGGCGGGTACACTGAGCTCACTGTCCTGTCAGACTATGAGGCGGGTACACTGAGCTCACTGTCCTGTCAGACTATGAGGCGGGTACACTGAGCGCACTGTGTCCTGTCAGACTATGAGGCGGGTACACTGAGCCCACTGTGTCCTGTCAGACTATGAGGCGGGTGCACTGAGCCCACTGTGTCCTGTCAGACTATGAGGCGGGTACACTGAGCCCACTGTGTCCTGTCAGACTATGAGGCGGGTGCACTGAGCCCACTGTGTCCTGTCAGACTATGAGGCGGGTACACTGAGCGCACTGCGTCCTGTCAGACTATGAGGCGGGTACACTGAGCCCACTGTGTCCTGTCAGACTATGAGGCGGGTACACTGAGCCCACTGTGTCCTGTCAGACTATGAGGCGGGTACACTGAGCCCACTGTGTCCTGTCAGACTATGAGGCGGGTACACTGAGCCCACTGCGTCCTGTCAGACTATGAGGCGGGTACACTGAGCTCACTGTCCTGTCAGACTATGAGGCGGGTACACTGAGCCCACTGTGTCCTGTCAGACTATGAGGCGGGTACACTGAGCCCACTGCGTCCTGTCAGACTATGAGGAGGGTACACTGAGCCCACTGTCCTGTCAGACTATGAGGCGGGTACACTGAGCCCACTGCGTCCTGTCAGACTATGAGGCGGGTACACTGAGCCCACTGTGTCCTGTCAGACTATGAGGCGGGTACACTGAGCCCACTGTGTCCTGTCAGACTATGAGGCGGGTACACTGAGCCCACTGTGTCCTGTCAGACTATGAGGCGGGTACACTGAGCTCACTGCGTCCTGTCAGACTATGAGGCGGGTACACTGAGCCCACTGTGTCCTGTCAGACTATGAGGCGGGTACACTGAGCCCACTGCGCCCTGTCAGACTATGAGGCGGGTACACTGAGCTCACTGTCCTGTCAGACTATGAGGCGGGTACACTGAGCCCACTGTGTCCTGTCAGACTATGAGGCGGGTACACTGAGCCCACTGTGTCCTGTCAGACTATGAGGCGGGTACACTGAGCTCACTGTGTCCTGTCAGACTATGAGGCGGGTACACTGAGCCCACTGTGTCCTGTCAGACTATGAGGCGGGTACACTGAGCCCACTGCGCCCTGTCAGACTATGAGGCGGGTACACTGAGCTCACTGTCCTGTCAGACTATGAGGCGGGTACACTGAGCCCACTGTGTCCTGTCAGACTATGAGGCGGGTACACTGAGCCCACTGTGTCCTGTCAGACTATGAGGCGGGTACACTGAGCTCACTGTGTCCTGTCAGACTATGAGGCGGGTACACTGAGCTCACTGTGTCTGGCCTGGGAAGTAAAATCCATCAGCAAGTTATTTATTTACAGTGTCTTATATAGATCAGCAGACTCCGTTACAGTGTCTTATATAGCGCAGCAGATTCCGTTACAGTGTCTTATATAGCGCAGCAGATTCCGTTACAGTGTCTTATATAGCGCAGCAGATTCCGTTACAGTGTCTTATATAGCGCAGCAGATTCCGTTACAGTGTCTTATATAGATCAGCAGACTCCGTTACAGTGTCTTATATAGCGCAGCAGATTCCGTTACAGTGTCTTATATAGCGCAGCAGATTCCGTTACAGCGTCTTATATAGCGCAGCAGATTCCGTTACAGCGTCTTATATAGCGCAGCAGATTCCGTTACAGTGTCTTATATAGCGCAGCAGATTCCGTTACAGTGTCTTATATAGCGCAGCAGATTCCGTTACAGCGTCTTATATAGCGCAGCAGATTCCGTTACAGTGTCTTATATAGCGCAGCAGATTCCGTTACAGTGTCTTATATAGCGCAGCAGATTCCGTTACAGTGTCTTATATAGATCAGCAGACTCCGTTACAGTGTCATATATAGCGCAGCAGATTCCGTTACAGTGTCTTATATAGCGCAGCAGATTCCGTTACAGTGTCTTATATAGTGCAGCAGATTCCGTTACAGTGTCTTATATAGCGCAGCAGATTCCGTTACAGCGTCTTATATAGCGCAGCAGATTCCGTTACAGTGTCTTATATAGCGCAGCAGATTCCGTTACAGCGTCTTATATAGCGCAGCAGATTCCGTTACAGTGTCTTATATAGTGCAGCAGATTCCGTTACAGTGTCTTATATAGCGCAGCAGATTCCGTTACAGTGTCTTATATAGCGCAGCAGATTCCGTTACAGTGTCTTATATAGATCAGCAGACTCCGTTACAGTGTCATATATAGCGCAGCAGATTCCGTTACAGTGTCTTATATAGTGCAGCAGATTCCGTTAGTGTCTTATATAGCGCAGCAGATTCCGTTACAGTGTCTTATATAGCGCAGCAGATTCCGTTACAGTGTCTTATATAGCGCAGCAGATTCCGTTACAGTGTCTTATATAGCGCAGCAGATTCCGTTACAGTGTCTTATATAGATCAGCAGACTCCGTTACAGTGTCATATATAGCGCAGCAGATTCCGTTACAGTGTCTTATATAGTGCAGCAGATTCCGTTAGTGTCTTATATAGCGCAGCAGATTCCGTTACAGTGTCTTATATAGCGCAGCAGATTCCGTTACAGCGTCTTATATAGCGCAGCAGATTCCGTTACAGTGTCTTATATAGCGCAGCAGATTCCGTTACAGTGTCTTATATAGCGCAGCAGATTCCGTTACAGTGTCTTATATAGATCAGCAGACTCCGTTACAGTGTCATATATAGCGCAGCAGATTCCGTTACAGTGTCTTATATAGCGCAGCAGATTCCGTTACAGTGTCTTATATAGTGCAGCAGATTCCGTTACAGTGTCTTATATAGCGCAGCAGATTCCGTTACAGCGTCTTATATAGCGCAGCAGATTCCGTTACAGAGTCTTATATAGCGCAGCAGATTCCGTTGCACTTTACAATAGTAGACAGTGATAAAACAAACTGGGTAACAGACAGACTTGGAGGTTAGAGGGCCCTGGTGCAAGCTTACAATGGTGTTACAGACGTTCCCTCACTCACCTTGATTTCCTGTGCCACATGGAGGCATTGCGTCACACTCTGCTGCTGTTAGGGGTTATACTTTTCCCTCATTTTGTGGCTTATTCACATTTTAGTCACCGGCATTTTGCCAGTACACATTATACCAATTCCTTCGCATCAAACGTACTAAAGTTGCAGATTACGCATCCAATATGACGGATGGCATGAGACGTCGCTTGTTTTTATTTGAACTCTGTATTTTGCCTTTTAATCCAAAACTGCGCACAGAAATATGTGAAACGCCAGCGCCGGGGGGACTTGCCATGGCACCACTATGAGGAATATGTTAGAATGCAGCGCCCTGCGTCTGTCTCCATACACTGTTTACTGTGCAGCCTACAGACTGCCTTGTCCCCCTGCAGCCACTGTAGCTAGACGTCACCCAGAGTGACAGCTCACATAGCGAATAGCAGAGCAGAGACCCCTGACCCTGCTGGCAGCCTTTCCTTTACTGTAGGGAAGTGATAGCGTGATAGTGTGCCTCAGCGCGTGTGTGACATCCTCCATGCCTGTTTGCAGCTCCACGTGCACCGGAGCGCGTAAGAGAAAGCCCCGCTGTACTCCCGTTACAAGTGTGACCTTTATACAGGGAGATTCATCATCTGTGGCAGCAGCGTCAACTGGGAGAGATACCGCAGCGTAAACCAGTTAATTGCCATTAACCCTGCACAAGCTGAACGCTACAGTTAAGTAACACCTGAGACTGTGATTCCATGCATCAGTTGTATTGCACCTGAAGTTAACTACTGAAGTACTGTTATATTCTACAAGCTTGTCACTTGAATAAACCTCAAGCTGGTTATATCTTCTAAGTGTGTCGTCTAACAACCACACAGCACGTATTTATAGACACTCTGCCAATAGGTTATGGGCCCAGCACGTCACGTGCGCGAAGATTAACCCCCTAAAGACCAAGTGCTAGCGCAGTACATAAAAGAACACAAAGGAAATATTTCTAAATTGTCATTTGTGGAAGAGTTAACGAGAATGCACAGTACAGGGCATAGCATGAACTTTCCAAAACTCAAAGGCTCAGAGAATTACACTACATGGAAGTTCGCTATGGAAATGCAGCTTAAAAGGGAGAAGCTATGGAAAGTCACAATAGCCCCAGGAGATAGTCCAAACCCAGAAGAGGTAGACAAGGCCATTGGCACAATAGGCCTGGCTGTGGAGCAGCATGTTTACTCTACAATCTGTGGGAAAGAGTCCGCTAAGGACATGTGGACAACTCTACAAGGTGCTTATGAGAATAAAGGCTTAATGAGAAGGATAAGTCTGAGACGCACACTGTATGAAACAAAGTTGAATGCATGCAAGGACATGAACGATTACATTGATAAGATACTATCGATAGCTCAGCAATTGGCATGTGTAGGAGCAAAAGTGGATGAGGAAGAAGTGGCGATGGTAATGCTGCAGAACTTGACAGAAGAATTTGACTTCCTAGTTGTCGCACTAGAGTCAAATGAAACCAAGCTTACAACAGAAGTTGTGAGGGCCAAGCTACTACAGTTCCAAGAGAGAATCCACAAGGAAGCCATAGCTGAGGGTTCTGCCTTAGTAGCAAAGGGTGCAAAACCCAAGAAATGCACATTCAAATGTTATGTGTGCCACAAGGTAGGGCACAAGGCTTCAGAATGCAGGATGAAGAACACTAGTGGTACGCACAAGCGGCATGACAAGAAGAACGAGTCAGCACTGAATGTAGCAAACAAGCCAAGGAGGGATTGCTGGTACATGGATTCAGGAGCCTCTAGACACTTCAGCTGCAACAAGGAGTGGTTCAATTCTTTAACACAGTGTACACCCACAACAGTTACCGGGATTGGTGAAAAGGTCCTTACTGCATCAAGTGTTGGGACAATCACAGTGAGACTAAGAATTGAGGGACAGACAGTAGTCACAGATATCCAAGACGTCCTGTATGTACCAGAATTGGGAAGTAACCTCATCGCTATCAGCGTACTCGAGGCAAAAGGCTACAGAGTTCAGTTTGCAAAGGGCAGGTGTATGGTGCATAATGAAAGAGGGACTGTAATTGCTTCAGCAACCCGATGCAACCAACTATACGTCCTAGACACAGATGAATGTGTAGCTTTGGCAGCCTCTGCTGAAAATGAGTCGATGGAACTCTGGCACAGACGTTTGGGACACTTAGGATATGATAATGTCCAGAAATTAGCTGATGGGATGGCAACAGGGATCACAGTGAAAGACACCGGAAGACCTGTGTGCGAGAGTTGCATAAAAGGCAGGCAGACCCGCAACCCATTTCCCAAGTCAGCGAGCAGAGCAGAAATACAGTTAGCTCTGGTGCACACAGATGTGTGCGGACCAATGGAAGAGGAGTCAACCAGTGGTTACAAGTACTTCATGACTCTCATCGATGACGCCACAAGAATGACACACGTATACTTCATAAGGAAGAAAAGTGAGGTGGTCAAGAAAATTGTGGAGTACAAGAACCTAGTGGAAACTCAGACAGGCCTAAAGCTAAAAGCCCTGAGATCCGACAATGGGGGAGAGTACGAAAATGAAGAACTAACCGACTTTCTCAAGAAACATGGCATAAAGCATCAGCTGACGATGGCCTACACGCCTGAACAGAATGGCGTAAGTGAAAGGGCGAACCGAACAATCGTTGAAAGAGCACGAGCGATGGTGAATGATGCTGGCCTAGAGAAGAGTTTTTGGGCAGAAGCTGTATCTACTGCAGTATACCTGAAAAACAGAACACCCACAGTGGCCGTGAAGGGAAAAACCCCCTTAGAGGCCTGGTCTGGGAAGAAGCCAGACATCAGTCATCTCCGTGTCTTTGGGAGCAGAGCTTATGCGCATATACCAAAGGAGAAGAGAAAGAAACTTGACCCGAAATCGAGACAGTGCATACTGCTAGGCTATTGTGAGGAGAGCAAAGGGTACAGGCTCTGGGATGCAGAGAACAGACGTCTTCTGAAATCAAGAGATGTGATATTTCAAGAAACAGCATCACCCACAAAAGCAAAAGAGCAAGAAAAGCATGCACTAGTAGAGGTGTGTGAAATAGAAAGCATACCTGAAACAGAAAATACTGAAGAGGGAAGTGAACCAACAAACAGGGCTTCCGTAAGAAGTAACAAGGGCATACCAGCCAGAAGATATGAGGAAGAATATGCGAATATTGCTTTCAGTGAACCTCAGAGTATTCGAGAAGCGAAAGCGTGCAGTGATTGGGCGAAATGGAAATCTGCAATAGACACAGAGCTATCAGCACTGAAAGAGAACGATACTTGGACCATAGTAGATAGGCCAAGCAACCGCAAGACAGTCAAGAACAAGTGGGTCTTCTGCAAGAAGTTAAATTCAGACGGAGAAGTTGCCCGTTACAAAGCCCGTCTTGTTGCTAAGGGATACACACAGAGATCCGGAATTGACTATGGGGAGATATACTCACCAGTTGCGAGGTACAACACTCTTAGATTAGTAATTGCAGTCGCCACCTTACAAGACTTACTGCTATACCAACTAGACTTCGACTCAGCGTTCCTAAATGGAGAGCTACTTGAAGAAATCTATATGGAATCACCAGATCATTATAATGAGGATGAACTTCAGACAGAGAAGGTGTGTCTTCTGAAGAAATCCATATACGGCCTAAAACAGAGTGGTCGTTGCTGGTACATAAAATTGGACACAGTACTACTTGAAATGAATTTTTTAGATCAGAGACTGACCACTGCCTTTATCACAGAACTCTGGGAGAAAAGTTGTTCATCATAGCAGTCTATGTGGATGATATACTTATAGCAGGTCACGAAGATCACATCATAAGTGTGAGAGATCAACTAAAACAGAAATTCAAGTTGAAAGACTTAGGTCCAGCCAATCATTTGTTGGGAATGAGAATTGTCCAAGACATGCAAAAGGGAACAGTCACAGTCGACCAACAAATGTACATCGAGGCAACAATCTTGAAGTATGGGATGGCAGACTCCAAGTCAGTAAATACACCAATTGACAAAAGTATCAAGATTACAAAAGGTATGTCACCAACCACACAAGAAGAAGTAGAGGAAATGCAAGATGTTCCTTACAAGAACGTGGTTGGAAGTCTTATGTATGCAAGTATTGGAACCCGTCCAGACATCACTCATGCAGTCAGTCGGGTGAGCCAATTTGCAATAAATCCTGGAAGGCAACACTGGATCGCAGTGAAGAGGATTCTGAGATACCTAAAAGGTACAAGTTCCTTGAAATTAAAGTTCGCCAAGACAAGCAATTCAAATTTGAAAGTCTTCTGCGATGCCGACTGGGGAGCAGATGAAGATGATCATCGTTCCCACACCGGTTACCTGTTCACACTGGCCGGGGCAGCAGTTAGTTGGGCGAGTAGAAAACAACCAACCGTTGCTCTCTCAACAACTGAAGCCGAATACATGGCTCTTACAGAGACATCAAAGGAAGCACTCTGGATCAAAGAGACTTTGTGTGAGTTAGGTCTACTTTATGAAGAAGAGACTATCAGCATCGCATGTGATAACAGGGGAGCAATAGATCTTTCCTGTACTACCAAGCACCATGGAAGGTCGAAACACATCGCGATCAGACACCACTTCATCAGAGAACTAGTGGAGAACAAGTCCATCGATGTTGAACACATTGCAAGTGAACAGAATGTCGCTGACATGCTCACTAAAGGACTGTCGACAAACTTGCTTATTAAGTTCGTGAAGGACTGTGGACTTGTCTAAGTTCAAAATGTTGATTTGAAGTTTTGATGTTCTGAATGTCTTTTCTCTCTAACCATATTTTCGGTTACAGGTATAACAAAAGGACAAAGTATTGTATTAAGTTCTTTTATGTAGCCGAAGACAGCCTTGAGCGAGGGGGAGTGTTAGAATGCAGCGCCCTGCATCTGTCTCCATACACTGTTTAGTGTGCAGCCTACAGACTGCCTTGTCCCCCTGCAGCCACTGTAGCTAGACGTCACCCAGAGTGACAGCTCACATAGCGAATAGCAGAGCAAAGACCCCTGACCCTGCTGGCAGCGTTTCCTTTCCTGTAGGGAAGTGATAGCGTGATAGTGTGCCTCAGCGCGTGTGTGACATCCTCCATGCCTGTTTGCAGCTCCACGTGCACCGGAGCGCGTAAGAGAAAGCCCCGCTGTACTCCCGTTACAAGTGTGACCTTTATACAGGGAGATTCATCATCTGTGGCAGCAGCGTCGACTGGGAGAGATACCGCAGCGTAAACCAGTTAATTGCCATTAACCCTGCACAAGCTGAACGCTACAGTTAAGTAACACCTGAGACTGTGATTCCATGCATCAGTTGTATTGCACCTGAAGTTAACTACTGAAGTACTGTTATATTCTACAAGCTTGTCACTTGAATAAACCTCAAGCTGGTTATATCTTCTAAGTGTGTCGTCTAACAACCACACAGCACGTATTTATAGACACTCTGCCAATAGAATAGTCCTATTAATATTTTTGTGAGACGATTAGGCACCAATATAATCAGCCAGAGGGCTGCAAACCCCTGTCCCTTAAAGTAAGCTCCAAAGTCTGGCACATGCTGCCGCTGTAAACGTTGGTTACAACCAGTGGCCAAATAGGAATGGTCCATAGGGGCTAGTGGCTCATTTTTGGCATGTATTAGTTGTCCGTGAAAGTGTAAATCAAATGATTTCTTTTTATTCCAGTTGCTGCCATACACTCGCTGTGCCCGCCGTCCTACTGTTTGCTATGGGAATAACAGGTCTTGGCCTTTCTCTGTGCTTACTGATCAGAAAACAAGGAGGCACCGGAAGTGGCGCAACCCAAGGGCACGCATGTAGCGAGAAAATAACATTTGCTGATGCAACCTAGGCAACAAATGCCCCCAATCTGTAGGGAGATGGGTCATGCTCCGCCCTAGTCCGCCCCTGGATTCCGTATTTGCAGCAGTGTACAGAGTGTTAGGATGATTTGCAGCAGCAGGTCTGTGTGGTAGTGTGTATAATATCCACCATCGTATAACATGCTCTCAGCGTGTGACATTGTTACGTGTAGGACGGTACATCTCATATACGTACGCCGTGTGTACACGCCAGCGAGTGCACCTCAGTTCGGGAGATGATGTTTCTGTCGGGGACATGAAAGGTTCCCCTGCGTTTGCTTATTGAGCGATGATAACATTCCGGCACGTGGAGGAGAAAGGTCGCCCGGGCGCTTATGAAACTAATATTTACAGAGAACCAGAGGTCGCCCAGGAAATAGCAATGTAAATACAAGAGGGCATGCTTGTAGGGGCAAAGTAACGGGTACTCTAGACGCCCCCTGATGTCCTTGGTAGGTACAAGAACCCCTTTTTCCTAGAGGATGGTCTCATCTATCACTTCACAAAAAAGTTACATTTTTGAAGTTCAATAAATCCAGAATCCAGTCTCATGCGTTTCCTCTATATACAGGTTGAGTATCCCTTATCCAAAATGCTCGGGACCAGAAGAATTTTGGATAACGGATTATTCCGTATTTTTATATTTCAATGATGTATCTTGAGGTATCTTACATTTATGTTGTATACACATCAACCACATGGAATACACAGATATATTTTATTTGTGCATAAAACAAGATTTCAAAACATGAAATAAAGTTTGTGTACAATCTCAGGCACTGACTTTTAATGCCAAGCAATTATTGTCTTGCACATATTGTGTGCCAGTTATACATTATATCCTCAGTAGTGCCAGTTACAGATGTCCCCAGTAGTGCCAGTTACAGATGTCCCCAGTATTGCCAGTTACATATCATGTCCCCAGTAGTGCCAGTTACATATCATGTTCTCAGTAGTGCTGTTACAGATGTCCCCAGTAGTGCCAGTTACAGATGTCCCCAGTAGTGCCAGTTACATATTATGCCCTCAGTAGTGCCAGTTACATACCATGTCCTCAGTAGTGCTGTTACAGATGTCCCCAGTAGTACCAGTTACATATCATGTCCATAGTAGTGCCAGTTACATATCATGTTCTCAGTAGTGCTGTTACAGATGTCCCCAGTAGTGCCAGTTACAGATGTCCCCAGTAGTGCCAGTTACATATTATGCCCTCAGTAGTGCCAGTTACATACCATGTCCTCAGTAGTGCTGTTACAGATGTCCCCAGTAGTGCCAGTTACATATCATGTCCTCAGTAGTGCTGCTATAGATCATGTCCTCAGTAGTGCTTTTACAGATGTCCCCACTAGGGCCAGTTACATATCATGTCCTCACTAGTGCCAGTTACATATCATGTCCTCAGTAGTGCTGTTACAGATGTCCCCAGTAGTGCCAGTTACATATCATGTCCCCAGTAGTACCAGTTACAGATGTCTCCAGTAGTACCAGTTACAGAAGTCCCCAGTAGTGCCAGTTACATATCATGTCCTCAGTAGTGCCAGTTAAATATCATGTCCCCAGCAGTACCAGTTACATATCATGTCCCCAGTAGTGCTGTCACAGATGTCCCCAGTAGTGCCAGTTACATATCATGTCCTTAGTAGTGCCAGTTAAATATCACGTCCCCAGTAATGCCAGTTAAATATCATGTCCCCAGTAGTGCTGTCACAGATGTCCCCAGTAGTGCCAGTTACATATCATGTCCTCAGTAGTGCCAGTTACATATCATGTCCCCAGTAGTACCAGTTACAGATGTCTCCAGTAGTACAAGTTACAGAAGTCCCCAGTAGTGCCAGTTACATATCATGTCCTCAGTAGTGCCAGTTAAATATCATGTCCCCAGCAGTACCAGTTAAATATCATGTCCCCAGTAGTGCTGTCACAGATGTCCCCAGTAGTGCCAGTTACATATCATGTCCTCAGTAGTGCCAGTTACATATCATGTCCTCAGTAGTGCCAGTTAAATATCACGTCCTCAGTAGTGCCAGTTAAATATCATGTCCCCACTAGTGCTGTCACAGATGTCCCCAGTAGTACCAGTTACATATCATGTCCCCAGTAGTGCCAGTTAAATATCATGTCCCCAGTAGTGCTGTCACAGATGTCCCCAGTAGTGCCAGTTACATATCATGTCCTCAGTAGTGCCAGTTACATATCATGTCCTCAGTAGTGCCAGTTAAATATCACGTCCTCAGTAGTGCCAGTTAAATATCATGTCCCCAGTAGTGCTGTCACAGATGTCCCCAGTAGTGCCAGTTACATATCATGTCCTCAGTAGTGCTATTATGCTTTTAACAAAACAAAAAAAAAATTCTCACTTTCTGTAATTGGAAAAAAAGGGGGGTGGAGTGTTTGTACAGTATTGCTTTAAATGAATTAGGGTGGGATGCTTTAACATCCGCACCAGCCCTTCGCCGGCTATCGCTGACATAATAATTATGGCAAAGGACAGCTCTTGCGTTAAGAGCTGTCCTTTGCGATGCGCCAGCGGGTCCCGGCGGCTCCCCCCTCCCTCCCTTACCCGGCTTGTGCTGCCTCCTGCTGCGGGGGGGCTGGCTCTCCTCCTCCTCCCTGCACCCGGAAGAGGATCACAGTGCAGGGAGGAGGAGGTCACAGGTCCGGGCAGCACATCGCTGTGCTGCCCGGACACAGGTGAGGGGGTTCGTTCGGGGCGGCGGTGGGTCACGGTAGAAGGGGTCCATAGGGGCTAGTGGCTCATTTTTGGCATGTATTAGTTGTCCGTGAAAGTGTAAATCAAATGATTTCTTTTTATTCCAGTTGCTGCCATACACTCGCTGTGCCCGCCGTCCTACTGTTTGCTATGGGAATAACAGGTCTTGGCCTTTCTCTGTGCTTACTGATCAGAAAACAAGGAGGCACCGGAAGTGGCGCAACCCAAGGGCACGCATGTAGCGAGGAAATAACATTTGCTGATGCAACCTAGGCAACAAATGCCCCCAATCTGTAGGGAGATGGGTCATGCTCCGCCCTAGTCCGCCCCTGGATTCCGTATTTGCAGCAGTGTACAGAGTGTTAGGATGATTTGCAGCAGCAGGTCTGTGTGGTAGTGTGTATAATATCCACCATCGTATAACATGCTCTCAGCGTGTGACATTGTTACGTGTAGGACGGTACATCTCATATACGTACGCCAGCGAGTGCACCTCAGTTCGGGAGATGATGTTTCTGTCGGGGACATGAAAGGTTTCCCTGCGTTTGCTTATTGAGCGATGATAACATTCCGGCACGTGGAGGAGAAAGGTCGCCCGGGCGCTTATGAAACTAATATTTACAGAGAACCAGAGGTCGCCCAGGAAGTAGCAATGTAAATACAAGAGGGCATGCTTGTAGGGGCAAAGTAACGGGTACTCTAGACGCCCCCTGATGTCCTTGGTAGGTACAAGAACCCCTTTTTCCTAGAGGATGGTCTCATCTATCACTTCACAAACAAAGTTACATTTTTGAAGTTCAATAAATCCAGAATCCAGTCTCATGCGTTTCCTCTATATACAGGTTGAGTATCCCTTATCCAAAATGCTCGGGACCAGAAGAATTTTGGATAACGGATTATTCCGTATTTTTATATTTCAATGATGTATCTTGAGGTATCTTACATGTATGTTGTATAAGCACATCAACCACATGGAACACACAGATATATTTTATTTGTGCATAAAACAAGATTTCAAAACATGAAATAAAGTTTGTGTACAATCTCAGGCACTGACTTTTAATGCCAAGCAAACATTGTCTTGCACATATTGTGTGCCAGTTACACATCATGCCCTCAGTAGTGCTGTTACAGATGTCCCCAGTAGTACCAGTTACATATCATGTCCCCAGTAGTGCCACTTACATATCATGTTCTCAGTAGTGCTGTTACAGATGTCCCCAGTAGTGCCAGTTACAGATGTCCCCAGTAGTGCCAGTTACATATTATGCCCTCAGTAGTGCCAGTTACATACCATGTCCTCAGTAGTGCTGTTACAGATGTCCCCAGTAGTGCCAGTTACATATCATGTCCTCAGTAGTGCTGCTATAGATCATGTCCTCAGTAGTGCTTTTACAGATGTCCCCACTAGGGCCAGTTACATATCATGTCCTCACTAGTGCCAGTTACATATCATGTCCTCAGTAGTGCTGTTACAGATGTCCCCAGTAGTGCCAGTTACATATCATGTCCCCAGTAGTACCAGTTACAGATGTCTCCAGTAGTACCAGTTACAGAAGTCCCCAGTAGTGACAGTTACATATCATGTCCTCAGTAGTGCCAGTTAAATATCATGTCCCCAGCAGTACCAGTTACATATCATGTCCCCAGTAGTGCTGTCACAGATGTCCCCAGTAGTGCCAGTTACATATCATGTCCTTAGTAGTGCCAGTTAAATATCACGTCCCCAGTAATGCCAGTTAAATATCATGTCCCCAGTAGTGCTGTCACAGATGTCCCCAGTAGTGCCAGTTACATATCATGTCCTCAGTAGTGCCAGTTACATATCATGTCCCCAGTAGTACCAGTTACAGATGTCTTCAGTAGTACCAGTTACAGAAGTCCCCAGTAGTGCCAGTTACATATCATGTCCTCAGTAGTGCCAGTTAAATATCATGTCCCCAGCAGTACCAGTTAAATATCATGTCCCCAGTAGTGCTGTCACAGATGTCCCCAGTAGTGCCAGTTACATATCATGTCCTCAGTAGTGCCAGTTACATATCATGTCCTCAGTAGTGCCAGTTAAATATCACGTCCTCAGTAGTGCCAGTTAAATATCATGTCCCCAGTAGTGCTGTCACAGATGTCCCCAGTAGTACCAGTTACATATCATGTCCCCAGTAGTGCCAGTTAAATATCATGTCCCCAGTAGTGCTGTCACAGATGTCCCCAGTAGTGCCAGTTACATATCATGTCCTCAGTAGTGCCAGTTACATATCATGTCCTCAGTAGTGCCAGTTAAATATCACGTCCTCAGTAGTGCCAGTTAAATATCATGTCCCCAGTAGTACCAGTTACATATCATGTCCCCAGTAGTACCAGTTACATATCATGTCCCCAGTAGTGCCAGTTACATATCATGTTCTCAGTAGTGCTGTTACAGATGTCCCCAGTAGTGCCAGTTACAGATGTCCCCAGTAGTGCCAGTTACATATTATGCCCTCAGTAGTGCCAGTTACATACCATGTCCTCAGTAGTGCTGTTACAGATGTCCCCAGTAGTGCCAGTTAAATATCACGTCCTCAGTAGTGCCAGTTAAATATCATGTCCCCAGTAGTACCAGTTACATATCATGTCCCCAGTAGTACCAGTTACATATCATGTCCTCAGTAGTGCCAGTTACATATCATGTCCCCAGTAGTACCAGTTACAGATGTCTTCAGTAGTACCAGTTACAGAAGTCCCCAGTAGTGCCAGTTACATATCATGTCCTCAGTAGTGCCAGTTAAATATCATGTCCCCAGCAGTACCAGTTAAATATCATGTCCCAGTAGTGCTGTCACAGATGTCCCCAGTAGTGCCAGTTACATATCATGTCCTCAGTAGTGCCAGTTACATATCATGTCCTCAGTAGTGCCAGTTAAATATCACGTCCTCAGTAGTGCCAGTTAAATATCATGTCCCCAGTAGTGCTGTCACAGATGTCCCCAGTAGTACCAGTTACATATCATGTCCCCAGTAGTGCCAGTTAAATATCATGTCCCCAGTAGTGCTGTCACAGATGTCCCCAGTAGTGCCAGTTACATATCATGTCCTCAGTAGTGCCAGTTACATATCATGTCCTCAGTAGTGCCAGTTAAATATCACGTCCTCAGTAGTGCCAGTTAAATATCATGTCCCCAGTAGTACCAGTTACATATCATGTCCCCAGTAGTACCAGTTACATATCATGTCCCCAGTAGTGCCAGTTACATATCATGTTCTC
This sequence comes from Crinia signifera, assembly GCF_055691185.1. Lineage (NCBI taxonomy): Eukaryota > Metazoa > Chordata > Amphibia > Anura > Myobatrachidae > Crinia > Crinia signifera. The sequence goes on along the minus strand of NC_139220.1, from coordinate 3,188,680 downwards.
AGTAGTGCTGTTACAGATGTCCCCAGTAGTGCCAGTTACAGATGTCCCCAGTAGTGCCAGTTACATATTATGCCCTCAGTAGTGCCAGTTACATACCATGTCCTCAGTAGTGCTGTTACAGATGTCCCCAGTAGTGCCAGTTACATATCATGTCCTCAGTAGTGCTGCTATAGATCATGTCCTCAGTAGTGCTTTTACAGATGTCCCCACTAGGGCCAGTTACATATCATGTCCTCACTAGTGCCAGTTACATATCATGTCCTCAGTAGTGCTGTTACAGATGTCCCCAGTAGTGCCAGTTACATATCATGTCCCCAGTAGTACCAGTTACAGATGTCTCCAGTAGTACCAGTTACAGAAGTCCCCAGTAGTGCCAGTTACATATCATGTCCCCAGCAGTACCAGTTACATATCATGTCCCCAGTAGTGCTGTCACAGATGTCCCCAGTAGTGCCAGTTACATATCATGTCCTTAGTAGTGTCAGTTAAATATCACGTCCCCAGTAATGCCAGTTAAATATCATGTCCCCAGTAGTGCTGTCACAGATGTCCCCAGTAGTGCCAGTTACATATCATGTCCTCAGTAGTGCCAGTTACATATCATGTCCCCAGTAGTACCAGTTACAGATGTCTCCAGTAGTACCAGTTACAGAAGTCCCCAGTAGTGCCAGTTACATATCATGTCCTCAGTAGTGCCAGTTAAATATCATGTCCCCAGCAGTACCAGTTAAATATCATGTCCCCAGTAGTGCTGTCACAGATGTCCCCAGTAGTGCCAGTTACATATCATGTCCTCAGTAGTGCCAGTTACATATCATGTCCTCAGTAGTGCCAGTTAAATATCACGTCCTCAGTAGTGCCAGTTAAATATCATGTCCCCAGTAGTGCTGTCACAGATGTCCCCAGTAGTACCAGTTACATATCATGTCCCCAGTAGTGCCAGTTAAATATCATGTCCCCAGTAGTGCTGTCACAGATGTCCCCAGTAGTGCCAGTCACATATCATGTCTTCAGTAGTGCCAGTTACATATCATGTCCCCAGTAGTACCAGTTACATATCATGTCCCCAGTAGTGCCAGTTAAATATCATGTCCCCAGTAGTGCTGTCACAGATGTCCTCAGTAGTGCCAGTTACATATCATGTCCTCAGTAGTGCCAGTTACATATCATGTCCTCAGTAGTGCCAGTTAAATATCACGTCCTCAGTAGTGCCAGTTAAATATCATGTCCCCAGTAGTACCAGTTACATATCATGTCCCCAGTAGTGCCAGTTACATAGCATGTCCTCAGTAGTGCCAGTTAAATATCATGTCCCCAGTAGTGCCAGTTACATATCATGTCCTCAGTAGTGCTGTCACAGATGTCCCCAGTAGTGCCAGTTACATATCATGTCCTCAGTAGTGCTGTCACAGATGTCCCCAGTAGTGCCAGTTACATATCATGTCCTCAGTAGTGCCAGTTACATATCATGTCCTCAGTAGTGCTATTACGGTTTTAACAAAACAAAAAAAAAATTCTCACTTTCTGTAATTGGAAAAAAAGGGGGGTGGAGTGTTTGTACAGTATTGCTTTAAATGAATTAGGGTGGGATGCTTTAACATCCGCACCAGCCCTTCGCCGGCTATCGCTGACATAATAATTATGGCAAAGGACAGCTCTTGCGTTAAGAGCTGTCCTTTGCGATGTACCAGCGGGTCCCGGCGGCTCCCCCCTCCCTCCCTTACCCGGCTTGTGCTGCCTCCTGCTGCGGGGGGGCTGGCTCTCCTCCTCCTCCCTGCACCCGGAAGAGGATCACAGTGCAGGGAGGAGGAGGTCACAGGTCCGGGCAGCACATCGCTGTGCTGCCCGGACACAGGTGAGGGGGTTCGTTTGGGGCGGCGGTCAGTGGCGGATTCAGGGGGGGGGCACCCGGGCACGTGCCCCCCCTGTCATTAATTTTGTAGATGAGGACCAGAGCTTTCCAACGAGCCCAGCCCCATGTCTCTAGCCCCCCGGGAACCAGAGATATCGCCTGGCAAAGCTGTAACATTTTTTCCCCATAGGATAATATGGGACCTGTCAATTCCGACCCCCACCCGGTTCCAACAGCTTCCAGTTCCCCCCCTGGCATCACAGGAGCTTGTGATTGATGTTATTCAATTCCAAATCGCTGGGCCTTCAATAGGATACCAGGATGGTCCATATTGGTCAATCAGTTCCAGAGATATAGCGTGTAAATCGATTTTTTTTATTTTTGAAATGTAATTTCATGGCTGTTCATGTTCTTTGAGGGCAGATTACTCTGGAACCAAACGTTCCAGTTTTACTGGACCAAAATCATTCAAAGCCAACTCAAAAGTTCTTCAATATGATACTTGTCTCATGTAAATGGGTCAGTTAGTTCCGAAGATATAGCCGGTTAAATGAGATAACTAATTAAAGGGGGGAGGGGTGGTTTTCTCTCCCCCTCACACCAGAAAATGCAGGGAGTAGGCTGGTGTAAAAGGGGCCAACCTGGAAATGCATTTTCTGGTGTGAAATGGGTATTATTTCAAATAGCTGGGACCTGCAGTGCTCGGAATACAGCCAGGCTCTGCCACTGTCAGTGGCTATCACTTCTGCCTGGCGGTGGCTGTCTCCCATTTACCACGAGCATGTATTCCCCGTTGGCAATGAGCATGTAATCCCACATGGCAACGAGCATGGAACCTCTGGCAATGAGCATGGAACCCTTGGCAATGAGCATGTAGATAAGTAGCACTTACTGTATGTAGCATAATTTTTAATAGGCATTATGGTGTTTGGCATAATACATAATGGACATCATGCCGTGTAACTTAACGTGCAATGGACATTATGGTGTAAATGTTTAATGCGCGCCTTTGGTGGACAATGTCCCTGTTTATGAAGTTTATTGTGAATTTTGTCTTAATCTGTGTGGCATTATGTGAATTCTGGCTCAATCCGTGTGGCATTATGTGAATTTTGTCTCAATCCGTGTGGCATTATGTGAATTTTGACTCAATCTGTGTGGCATTATGTGAATTTTGGCTCAATCCATGTGGCATTATGTGAATTTTGGCTCAATCCATATGGCATCTTATGAATTTAGCTCAATCCATATGGCATTTTATGACTTTGGCTCAATCGGTGTGGCAGTATGTGAATTTTGGCTCAATCCATATGGCATCTTATGAATTTGGCTCAATCCGTGAGGCATTATGTGAATTTTGACTCAATCCATTTGGCATTATGTGAATTTTGACACAATCCATGTGGCAGTATGTGAATTTTGACACAATCCATTTGGCATTATGTGAATTTTGGCTCAATCCATTTGGCATTATGTGAATTTTGGCTCAATCCGTGTGGCATTATGTGAATTTTGACACAATCCATGTGGCATGATGTGAATTTTGACACAATCCATGTGGCATTATGTGAATTTTGGCTCAATCCGTTTGGCATTATGTGAATTTTGGCTCAATCCGTGTGGCATTATGTGAATTTTGACACAATCTATGTGGCATTATGTGAATTGTGACACAATCCATGTGGCATTATGTGAATTTTGGCTCAATCCATTTGGCATTATGTGAATTTTGGCTCAATCCGTGTGTTATTATGTAAATTTTGGCTCAATCCGTGTGGCATTATGTGAATTTTGACACAATCCGTGTGGCATTATGTGAATTTTGGCTCATTCCATTTGGCATCATGTGTAAGGGGCAAGTATAATGGGGTCTAGTATTTTGTTGCATAATGTGTAGAAGTTGTATATGGTGTTGTACACTACACTCAAGGACATGCCCCCTGTTAAGTGGCCACACCCCCTTTTCCAGAGCGCGCCTTCGGCGTGTGCACAACTACATCCTTCACTTTTGTTGCCATGGTGGGCCTGCGTACTTTAAATGCCAGGGCCTATTTTTAATCCCATTCCCACCCTCTCTCTGCCGCTCTCTTAGCATGTACACTGGCACCACTAACACTGGCCCTCCCCCACCTAAACCCTCTTTTATCATGGTGCCCCCCCTGTCATTTTATCCTGGATCCGCCCCTGGCGGCGGTGGGTCACGGTAGAAGCCAATAGACTTCTATGGGGCATCGTCAACTTTTCCTTGCGATGCCCCCCGTCGCGGTAACCCGGTGGGGGATCTTTAGAGCATCCCACAATGCGGTAACAGGATTTCTACTGCATTTTTAGTTTAGAGAATCCCGCCCTTAGTGATCTAAAAATGTAGGTATAATATTGAAGAGTGATCAATTGGGTTTAAAATGATAACAACATTTATTTGAATCAAATATAAATAAAATTGATAATATCTAAACATTAGGGGTAATGCAACATATAAAATAGAATCAATATAATTCTAATGAGTGTTTAAAAACAATGGATGACAGTGGGAAAGAAACCAAATGAGTATTAATATACTTAGTGCAGTCCCGCTAGTTCCTATTATGCTCCCTTGTTGGTTAGTCCACAACAAAAAGAGAACGAGCAGCTCTGTATTTGGGTAAAAGATAGTCAATGGGTTGACCTATCACAAATATTTAATAGCTAATAAGCAATAAAAAGGTACATTTACCAGCGAAAAAAAATTAATAGCATATGAAATTAATCAATTAATAGGCAATAAAATTGCTAACAATTCCTCACCAACCATCAACCTCTGATGTGATGGAAAGTCCCGGATGTGAAAGTCCAAGGGGAAAAGCTTATTTAGTCCAGGGGGAGAACCACTGTGTTGTAGGATGGGGACAGGAGTGGCCCAAGATGGCACAAATCACCAACTCCTTCCACCGTGCCACTGGAAGACAGTGACGTCCTCAACCTCCTGGTGTAGCAATGCGATGAGAATTTGTATCCAAAGATAGAAATCAGGATATGGTATCCAAGTGAAAGTGTCCGGGTTAGCAATCCAGGAACAAATGGTTGGAGGGATATAGCAAGGAGTTACCTTACGCGTTTCGCTACGCCAGGTAGCTTTATCAAAGGATGGTCCTTGCATGGGTCTGGCTGGTCTTATTTACCTGTGTTACATGGGTCATGTGACCAATGAAGCCTAATTGGACCAACCAATCCGTACAAATACAAAGTAAAATAGCGTCTGAGTAGGAGGCAAATAAACTGTACTATATATCAATGCTTAGTCGATCGTGCGGTAGTAGCACCGCTCATTTTTGGTGCACACCCCCGTGTACGCCCATATTTACGCCCATTTTCCCTCATTATTTCGGCCGCTCCCCTCATCACGCCCCTATGCCGCCCCCAATGCCCGTACCCTCGCGTACAGGTTTTTTCGCACGTAGAGACCCGTCCGTAAGCGTTGTGGAGTGTTCGCGCCTGCGCATTAGCGAATGTACGCATGCGCAGATCTTAAAAAATCCCGGGACGTACGCGTACGGCCCGGCCGCTCCAACCAGAATAAGGCCCTTAGTGTGGAGGGCCAGAGAACCTTTGGCCTGTTGGCTGGACACTATTGCTCTCCCCCCCAATCTGGTTTATGAGGGGTCTCATATCTTATCTTACATCCTAACTCCAGAGGAGTCCACAGATGGCTACACTCCCTGGGTCACCAATAGTCCACACACATAATACATGACATGTTCTGATCTCCCACATAATAATCACAGGCGGCATGATTTTACCAAACATACCAGACATACATTGATTGAACAGATAATCATAACAGGAGGCATACGTTAATTTGATCGATCACCTGATCTGATCGTTACACCTCCCCCTTTTAAAATGGCGCACAGAGGCGGTGACCCACGTCACCGTCTCATCAGTGCGCTAATAACTACATCACCTGGACAGGTAGCAGTGGTCTCTGTGCTGAGACAGACTGCCACTGATTCTGCGGGATCTGTACTAACACTTCCCTATACTTGACGTCTGTTATGGCACCGCCTGACGCCATAGCCGTGGCTAGGGTGGGCAATGGGCATAGTCCCTGTCCCTCTCGCAGGAGATTGCAAACTAAAAGCACACAGGTGTCCTTGAACCCATAGTCTGTGAGCACACTGATATAGTGGGAGCTGTGCCCATCCCGGCTGGTATTGACACAACCCACCACAGCTGTGCGTCGGACTCCTGGACACGGATTCTCCCCTGCAGCTGGCAGTTTGGCCTTACTCACTGAGATCAGTACCAGACCATTCCGCCACACCCCAAACGGCCATCCCCTTGGGACTCGTAACTCAGCACGTTTAACTATACCACAGGTGTGGGGCATTCTCCCAGCACTATATACAGACTTAAAAATGTCTTCCCAGCACCTCTCCTGAGCTGACTGACCCCCCCTCCCCTTCACTGGGGGGAAGGTCCACTCACTCAACACCTCACACCTCATCCTTTTGTGAGGAGATTCGCTCTCGGTGTCTGTGTGTGTGAATTGTGAAGGGGGGCACGTTTCTGCAAGGGGGAATACCAGAAGGTCCTTGTCCCCTGTCTTGGGAACATCCCAGCTCAGCTTTTCTGAGGTTAATATAGCTGAGTTTACCTGTGCTTCGCGGGCCCTCCCACCCTTCTGGTTACACACAGCAGCTTCGCTACTAGCCACTGGCTCTATTCCTGACACAACCCTCTCACTGTACCCAGGGGTATCTTTCCCACTTCCCAGGTATGGGGCAGCCTGTGCAGGGTTGGTTCTCAGTTCTGCGTGGAAAGCCAAGCTTTCCATGGCAGTCCAGGACACCTTCCTGAGCCTGACCTTCCCTCCCAGACCCGCAGGTTCTGTGGCTGGGGTGGTGCCACTGAGGTTCTCAAGAGAGGCATCGGTTATCCAGTGACGCTGGAAAAATGCACTCTCTGGAGGGTTCTCAGTGTCTGGAGGGAACCCCTGCTGTGTTCCTGTATCTGTGTTTGTGTGGCTACAGTAAGGAGGGGGGTTTGGGGGGAAAGCTGCAGTAAGGGACACTCTCTCCCTATCTGACAGGTCTACAGTGCACACAGGACCCACCGGGTCACTTATTATACCTGGTACCACATTTCCCACAGTAGCGCAAGACATCACATTATCAACAGTAACATCAATATCATAACCTGGGGAGACATCCTGCAATACCCGCAAATTAGCCTGTGCATCTTCCACAACACATGGGGCCCATCCTGCTGGCTTACAATTGCACCATGGCAAACCCGCTATATCTGGATCCCATTGTCTCTGAGCAGGAATGGGGTTATCTGAGCATGTTATCACCAGTAACTTATTGGCAGGTACATGCGCTGCCTGCAACCAACTCAGATCTGTCCCATTTGTGCAGTTAGCGTCCCCTGGCACCATGTCACAACCAGACATCACTGGAGGAACAGGGTTAACGTCTAGCACAGCAACCTTAATGACATCACCAGCAGCACTCCTACCACTGATGAGTGAGGGTGTCTCATTCCCAACTAGATTAGGGCATTCATTTAACCCCACAAACTGGCAAGGATTACCCACTATACCTGTCTCTAACTCACCCTCCACCTCCACCGAAGGTACGGCACTATCACAGATCATCCCAGGGGCTTCACACAAAATAACAACATTGCAATGTTCAGCATGGTTACATACTACCTGAGATGCATCATATGGTTCAGAAGGGTTAGCGACATTGACAGATATGTGTGGAGTTAATAAAAGTCCCACATCAGTAGTCCCACACATACTTGTGTGCATACCGTCAGAAAGTCCCATTCCTAGTTCCGACATAGTCTCTTCCCTGCATACTTTCACTATGCAGTCAGCCCCTTCCGGCAACAAATCTGGAGCAACGGGTGGGAACATGCTGCTCGCATCTTCCAGCAGTTTAAACTGGGCCTTGTGATGTGAGGTCTCTGGAACAGGTTCCACACCGATTGTAGCAGGCCGGGGGACCATGTCCATGAGGGAAACCCCGGTAGGCTGTGTCGTTGGTTCCATAGCTGGTGATAGAAGCTGTTCCAGGCGATTCCTTTCAGCATCTGCCCAGCGGCACTGCTCTTTCCACCATGGAGTATCGAGCTTTTTACAATCATAAGCATATTGCTGCGCTATTTCAAAACAGTCCGTCAGGTCTCTCAGCAGCAACCAAGGAGTCGCATCGGGACCCCAGGTTAGAAACTCGCCGCGATACATGCCGAAAACATTGCGCTCATCATTTCGTGCATGGGTGAGCCGCTTGATCATCTCCCAGCGGGAATTGTTGGGGCAGGAGATACCTTGCAGCTGACATTCTGTAGTGAGTTCCTCTGGGCTCATAAGCCTAAACGGATAATCATCACCATATGGGTCAGTATACTCACTGGGCTCTTCTGGTGCTGTAGGGGATTTGTACTCTGCAGTCTCCCTGACTGCCACACATCCTACAGTCTCCCTGGTGCTAGCAGAGATGTCAGCTCTCTGAGCATCGGTGGTAGTGTCCAGGGCCAGCTCATTACTCACAACCAAGCTGACACTCACTTGGCTTCCTCTGTCTGCTTCCAAGACAGGGAACTGTGCATGACGCGGTCCGGTGAAATTCGCGTCAGCGGTGATTTGGGACCTCTGTCCCTTGTTAGGCTCCCCATGATTGATAACAGAGTCCACATCATGATCCAACACATTATTTACTTCCGCAGACAGTAAAAGTTCAGTACGAAGCCCATCTCCTGCTAACTCAGTAGCCACGGCAGATAAAGTCTCACGTAAAGGTTCGCCATCATGATGCCCTGTATCATCCTCCACTGGTTCACCAACAGCGATCAGCCCCCTGAGCCTCACCAGTTCCAACTGGTACTCACGCTCGGCCTGACGCTCTGCAGCCTCTCTGTCGACAATGGCTTTGCGCTCCGCAGCCTCTCTGTCGACAATGCCTTGGCAGAACTGCACCAGCTGCAAAGCGAATACGGGGTTCACATTCTTCAATTGCCTGCTAGCAGCTAGAAGGTCGATCTGCAGTGTAGACTTGCTGGGTCCAGCAGAAGGGTTTAACCCTGGCGCGGCATCGTTTGTACTGTCCAGTGCTGACTGAGCCCCTGGGGTAGGATTGTCCATGGACTGGTTTCCTCCAGCAGCTAGAGTCCGATCGGCATCCACTAGTGCCTGAATCATTCGTTTTCTACTCTGGCCAGACCAAGGGATATTCCTCTGCACACACACGACCGCCAGGTCATCTCTCCTCATCTGCTGGTAATCAGCCATCCGGAGTCTCACACTTGTCAAATAAAATGATAGGAAAGAAAAACAAGAGAAGGGAGGGAACAGAAATTGCATCCACTGTGTGACTTTTAAAACTATAGTAAAGCTCTGAGTTCTGATTCTGGTGATGTGGGTATTTCCCACAAAATTTTACCCACACTCACTTAAGTTCTTAAAGAGAAAATGAATTCTCCATCCCACCGCTGCCACCAAATGTCACGGACCCACCGGTCGCCTGCTCCGATACGTCAATCTGAGCAGCTCCGGCCGTGACTGGGGTTCACTTAGGACACTCGGGTCCTTTCCTTGAGGTACACTGCCACCAGCCAAAACCTGATTTTAGCGCTTGAAACTGCGCAAGGGGCGGCTTGGCTCGCACCTGACCGCACAATACAATATACAAATGGTAACACGCTGGAGCGTTCTCTTCTGAGGCTAATGAGTCTTAAGAACACAGAACCAGGACTGAGAATATGTATTATTTATTCCTAGAAATACTACAGAGCTTTAGAAAATAGTTACAAGATTTTACAGTGTTTTTAAAAGTACACACGAGTTTTAAATGCAATTTCAGAAATAAAATAAAAAGGGAAAATTGACAGAACCGTATCTTACACTTAAATACAGATCCGGACGTGGGGGGTTTCTCCACAAGAAATCTCTGGTCGCTTACATCCTGTTTGCTAGACCCCCAGGTAGTGACACTGACTATAGGGAGAAGGGTCTTAGTTATACCTTGAAGACTCCCTCATCCCTCCCACCCTTGGGATTTTTAACCATTCCCTTGCTGAGCCTAGTGAAGGTCCCTAGATATAGGATCTTTGCCATAAAGAATTTGTCCCTGCTTTGAAGTAGATTTTATACATTCCTCAAGCGATAAGAGGTAATTTAGTGGAGGGCCAGAGCAACTTTGGCCTTTTGGCTGGACACTATTGCTCTCCCCCCCAATCTGGTTTATGAGGGGTCTCAGATCTTATCTTACATCCTGACTCCAGAGGAGTCCACAGATGGCTACACTCCCTGGGTCACCAATAGTCCACACACATAATACATGACATGTTCTGATCTCCCACATAATAATCACAGGCGGCATGATTTTACCAAACATACCAGACATACATTGATTGAACAGATAATCATAACAGGAGGCATACGTTAATTTGATCGATCACCTGATCTGATCGTTACACCTCCCCCTTTTAAAATGGCGCACAGAGGCGGTGACCCACGTCACCGTCTCATCAGTGCGCTATTAACTACATCACCTGGACAGGTAGCAGTGGTCTCTGTGCTGAGACAGACTGCCACTGAGTCTGCTGAATTTGTACTAACACTTCCCTATACTTGGCCTCTGTCATGGCAACACCTGACGCCATAGCCGTGGCTAGGGTGGGCAATGGGCATAGTCCCTGTCCCTCTCGCAGGAGATGGCAAACTAAAAAGCACACAGGTGTCCTCGAACCCATAGTCTGTGAGCACACTGATATAGTGGGAGCTGTGTCCATCCCGGCTGGTATTGACACAGCCCACCACAGCTGTGCGTCGGACTCCTGGACACGGATTCTCCCCTGCAGCTTGCAGTTTGGCCTTACTCACTGAGATCAGTACCAGACCATTCCGCCACACCCCAAACGGCCATCCCTGATCGCCCTGATTATTATAGTCTATTGATAGTTTGTGGGCTGATAATTCTTAACCAGCCGCCATCGTTGGGGTGCTGGGAGCATTTTCTACTCTTGGTCACCCCACCCAGTGGAACATTCAATAAGAGGTTGGCTAGAAAGTCTATCTGGGGTGCCCCAAGTACTGTTATTATCCGGGGGTCCCTCGGTCACACACTGCAATAACCCCAATATGTATACATTACCAATATCAAAGCTGCTGTCAATCACCCCAACAAGCGAGGAGGGAATGTTGAACCTTCTCTCGATCTGAGTGATCATACTCCGAGCGTAGGCGAAGGCCACGTTCTTGCTGATATAAGATAAGGACAAGGCGAAGATGAACACCTGGAATTACAAGAAAAGTTCTATGTATCCGCCAGTAAAGGAAATACGTCCTACAGGCGATGGCGGATCGACCACCATCTCTGTCGGGATATCCCAGCTCCTTACTTTAAGTTTGGACACGCGGCATCGCTTCTGTGCCGGGTCTGGCGGTTCAGTCATCATTATATCTTACTATGACTAATACAGATTTATTCCCCGTTCTGCAAAACAAAAGGACAGAGTGGGTCAATAGCAACATATCACAATGACGGGGTACGATGGTTCTGTGTGTGCGGCATCTGTCACTCCGCCCATCGCGGTCCATGAGATGGCCAATCACCACCAAGTCATGTGTTTCCTGTATATTGTGCAGAGGATCCAAGATGTGTACAAGGGAAGTGAGACTGGAGGGACAGAGCAATACTGTACCGGCTAGCACAGGGCGATTTCCCCTAGAAGACATGCTGAGTGATGCAGGCTAGGGAACTTGCCCTTGTGCTGCCCGGTGACTGGATCGCCCATACACACGTGTATACATATACATACATGTGTGCAGAGCCGGCCCTAGCAAATTTGTTGGTGCCCCCAAGCAAATAATTCCACCACTGAGTGCACTGCTACTATACTGCCATCTGCTGTGGGCCCCTTCAGTGCAGCGGGCAAAGTGCAATGCACCAGCTGCACCGCCCCTTGTTCCACCTCCCAGCAACACATATCACAGCAGCAGCCAGCAATACCCATCAGCCCACACCCAGCCAGCACCAGCAACCCTCACAGCAGTGCAATCAGCACCCGTTGGTGTGGAAGGTGTGTGGGGGGGGGGGGGGAATAGATGACAGATGCACTAAGCAGCCTTCTAGGCAGTCCAGGACACTTTATTCCAATCTTCTCTGTCCAATGTCTGTGTTCGTTTGCCCATGTTAATCTTTACCTTTTATTGGTCAGTCTCAGATATGGCTGTTTCTCTGCCAGCATCCCGATAACTACTCCAGTAGTAGGCAGCATGCACTATACTAGGCACTCCGGTAGTAGGCAGCATGCCCTATACTAGGCACTCCGGTAGTAGGCAGCATGTACTATACTAGGCACTCCGGTAGTAGGCAGCATGTACTATACTAGGCACTCCGGTAGTAGGCAGCATGTACTATACTAGGCACTCCGGTAGTAGGCAGCATGGCCTATACTAGGCACTATGGTAGTAGGCAGCATGCACTATACTAGGCACTCCGGTAGTAGGCAGCATGCACTATACTAGGCACTATAGTAGTAGGCAGCATGGCCTATACTAGGCACTATGGTAGTAGGCAGCATGCACTATACTAGGCACTCCAGTAGTAGGCAGCATGGCCTATACTAGGCACTATGGTAGTAGGCAGCATGCACTATACTAGGCACTCCAGTAGTAGGCAGCATGCACTATACTAGGCACTCCGGTAGTAGGCAGCATGCACTATACTAGGCACTCCGGTAGTAGGCAGCATGTACTATACTAGGCACTCCGGTAGTAGACAGCATGCACTATACTCGGCACTACGGTAGTAGGCAGCATGCCCTATACTAGGCACTCCGGTAGTAGGCAGCATGCACTATACTTGGCACTCCGGTAGTAGGCAGCATGGCCTATACTAGGCACTATGGTAGTAGGCAGCATGCACTATACTAGGCACTCCAGTAGTAGGCAGCATGCACTATACTAGGCACTCCGGTAGTAGGCAGCATGTACTATACTAGGCACTCCGGTAGTAGGCAGCATGCACTATACTAGGCACTCCGGTAGTAGGCAGCATGTACTATACTAGGCACTCCGGTAGTAGGCAGCATGCACTATACTCGGCACTACGGTAGTAGGCAGCATGCCCTATACTAGGCACTCCGGTAGTAGGCAGCATACACTATACTAGGCACTCTGGTAGTAGGCAGCATGCACTATACTAGGCACTCCGGTAGTAGGCAGCATGTACTATACTAGGCACTCCGGTAGTAGGCAGCATGCACTATACTCGGCACTACGGTAGTAGGCAGCATGCCCTATACTAGGCACTCCGGTAGTAGGCAGCATACACTATACTAGGCACTCTGGTAGTAGGCAGCATGCACTATACTAGGCACTCCGGTAGTAGGCAGCATGGCCTATACTAGGCACTATGGTAGTAGGCAGCATGGCCTATACTAGGCACTATGGTAGTAGGCAGCATGCACTATACTAGGCACTCCGGTAGTAGGCAGCATGTACTATACTAGGCACTCCGGTAGTAGACAGCATGCACTATACTAGGCACTCCGGTAGTAGGCAGCATGCACTATACTAGGCACTATGGTAGTAGGCAGCATGCACTATACTAGGCACTCCGGTAGAAGGCAGCATGCACTATACTAGGCACTACGGTAGTAGGCAGCATGTACTATACTAGGCACTCCGGTAGTAGGCAGCATGCACTATACTAGGCACTCCGGTAGTAGGCAGCATGCACTATACTAGGCACTCCGGTAGTAGGCAGCATGCACTATACTAGGCACTATGGTAGTAGGCAGCATGTACTATAAAATATTATATTCCCTATATAAAGTGACATTACCGGTCATTATGGTGGATACAGATTATATTCCCTATATTAAGTAACATTACCGGTCATTATGATGGATACAGATTATATTCCCTATATTAAGTGACATTACCGGTCATTATGATGGATACAGATTATATTCCCTATATAAAGTGACATTAACGGTCATTATGGTGAATACAGATTATATTCCCTATATAAAATGACATTACCGGTCATTATGGTGGATACAGATTATATTCCCTATATAAAGTGACATTACCGGTCATTAGGGTGGATACAGATTATATTCCCTATATATGGTGACATTACCGGTCATTATGGTGAATACAGATTATATTCCCTATATAAAATGACATTACCGGTCATTATGATGGATACAGATTATATTCCCTATATAAAGTGACATTACCGGTCATTATGGTGGATACAGATTATATTCCCTATATAAAGTGACATTACCGGTCATTATGATGGATACAGATTATATTCCCTATATAAAGTGACATTACCGGTCATTATGGTGAATACAGATTATATTCCCTATATAAAATTACATTACCGGTCATTATGATGGATACAGATTATATTCCCTATATAAAGTGACATTACCGGTCATTATGGTGGATACAGATTATATTCCCTATATAAAGTGACATTACCGGTCATTATGATGGATACAGATTATATTCCCTATATAAAGTGACATTACCGGTCATTATGGTGGATACAGATTATATTCCCTATATAAAGTGACATTACCGGTCATTATGGTGGATACAGATTATATTCCCTATATTAAGTGACATTACCGGTCATTATGATGGATACAGAATATATTCCCTATATTAAGTGACATTACCGGTCATTATGATGGATACAGATTATATTCCCTATATAAAGTGACATTAACGGTCATTATGGTGAATACAGATTATATTCCCTGGTACTTGTTTCCTATCTGGGCGCCCAGGTTTTCTACGTACGGCACCGTAATGAAATCGGATCGCATCGCATCGTACACATACACGATATTGAACGTTGCGATGCGATGCGATGCGATCCGATTCGATTTCCCATAGGAAACAATGTGAAATGGCTCAATTTAGCCAAATTCTCATAGGAACAATAGTAAATGGGCCAAAAACACCCCTGAACATTGAAATGTCTCCCCAAAAGTAGTTGACGCCACCCCGCCATGAACGTGAACCCGAAGCGTGGCGAGCGCAGCGAGCCCGCGAGGGGCGGCGGTACGCGTCCTCCGACCTTTTCATGCCCTACTATCCACTAGGGCGTGGAGTGAGAATAGAATAGTGTGGCGAGCGCAGCGAGCCACCGAGCCCGAAGCGTGGCGAGCGCAGCGAGCCCCGCGAGGGGACGCGGATACCTTCACAGTTATACGCGTCCCTTCGCGGGCTTCCCAGGTGTCCATGGCGACGCGGACACCTGGGAAGCCCGCGAAGGGACGCGTTTACCTGTGAAGGTATCCGCGTCCCCTCGCGGGGCTCGCTGCGCTCGCCACGCTTCGGGCTCGGTGGCTCGCTGCGCTCGCCACACTATTCTATTCTCACTCCACGCCGACGTGGATAGTAGGGCATGAAAAGGTCGGAGGACGCGTACCGCCGCCCCTCGCGGGCTCGCTGCGCTCGCCACGCTTCGGGTTCACGTTCATGGCGGGGTGGCGTCAACTACTTTTGGGGGGACATTTCAATGTTCAGGGGTGTTTTTGGCCCATTTACTATTGTTCCAATGATAATTTTGCTAAATTGAGCCATTTAACATTGTTTCCTATGGGAAATCGAATCGGATCGCATCGCATCGCATCGTTCAATATCGTGTATGTGTACGATGCGATGCGATCCGATTTCTCTACGGAGAATAGCATGGTGCGCAATTAACTTAGCAGGCGCCCAGATAGGAAACAAGTACCTATTCCCTATATAAAATGACATTACTGGTCATTATGGTGGATACAGATTATATTCCCTATATAAAGTGACATTACCGATCATTATGGTGGATACAGATTATATTCCCTATATAAAGTGACATTACCGATCATTATGGTGAGTACAGATTATATTCCCTATATAAAGTGACATTACCGGTCATTATGGTGGATACAGATTATATTCCCTATATAAAGTGACATTACCGGCCATTATGATGGATACTGATTATATTCCCTATATAAAGTGACATTACCGGTCATTATGGTGGATACAGATTATATTCCCTATATAAAGTGACATTACCGGTCATTATGGTGGATACAGATTATATTCCCTATATAAAGTGACATTACCGGTCATTATGATGGATACAGATTATATTCGCTATATAAAGTGACATTACCGGTCATTATGATGGGTACAGATTATATTCCCTATATAAAGTGACATTACCGGTCATTATGATGGATACAGATTATATTCCCTATATAAAGTAACATTACCGGTCATTAGGGTGGATACAGATTATATTCCCTATATATGGTGACATTACCGGTCATTATGGTGAATACAGATTATATTCCCTATATAAAATGACATTACCGGTCATTATGATGGATACAGATTATATTCCCTATATAAAGTGACATTACCGGTCATTATGGTGGATACAGATTATATTCCCTATATAAAGTGACATTACCGGTCATTATGATGGATACAGATTATATTCCCTATATAAAGTGACATTACCGGTCATTATGGTGGATACAGATTATATTCCCTATATTAAGTGACATTACCGGTCATTATGATGGATACAGATTATATTCCCTATATTAAGTGACATTACCGGTCATTATGATGGATACAGATTATATTCCCTATATTAAGTGACATTACCGGTCATTATGATGGATACAGATTATATTCCCTATATAAAGTGACATTAACGGTCATTATGGTGAATACAGATTATATTCCCTATATAAAATGACATTACTGGTCATTATGGTGGATACAGATTATATTCCCTATATAAAGTGACATTACCGATCATTATGGTGGATACAGATTATATTCCCTATATAAAGTGACATTACCGATCATTATGGTGAGTACAGATTATATTCCCTATATAAAGTGACATTACCGGTCATTATGGTGGATACAGATTATATTCCCTTTATAAAGTGACATTACCGGCCATTATGATGGATACTGATTATATTCCCTATATAAAGTGACATTACCGGTCATTATGGTGGATACAGATTATATTCCCTATATAAAGTGACATTACCGGTCATTATGGTGGATACAGATTATATTCCCTATATAAAGTGACATTACCGGTCATTATGATGGATACAGATTATATTCGCTATATAAAGTGACATTACCGGTCATTATGATGGGTACAGATTATATTCCCTATATAAAGTGACATTACCGGTCATTATCATGGATACAGATTATATTCTCTATATAAAGTGACATTAACTGTCATTATGATGGATACAGATTATATTCCCTATATAAAGTAACATTACCAGTCATTATGATGGATACAGATTATATTCCCTATATAAAGTGACATTACCGGTCATTATGGTGGATACAGATTATATTCCCTATATATGGCGACATTACCGGTCATTATGGTGGATACAGATTATATTCCCTATATAAAGTGACATTACCGGTCATTATGGTGAGTACAGATTATATTCCCTATATAAAGTGACATTACCGGTCTTTATAATGGATACAGATTATATTCCCTATATAAAGTGACATTACCGGTCATTATGGTGGATACAGATTATATTCCCTATATAAAGCGACATTACCGTTCATTATGGTGAGTACAGATTATATTCCCTATATAAAGTGACATTACCGGTCATTAGGGTGGATACAGATTATATTCCCTATATATGGTGACATTACCGGTCATTATGATGGATACAGATTATATTCCCTATATAAAGTGACATTACCGGTCATTATGGTGGATACAGATTATATTCCCTATATAAAGTGACATTACCGGTCATTATGATGGATACAGATTATATTCCCTATATAAAGTGACATTACCGGTCATTATGGTGGATACAGATTATATTCCCTATATAAAGGGACATTACCGGTCATTACGGTGGATACAGATTATATTCCCTATATAAAGGGACATTACCGGTCATTACGGTGGATACAGATTATATTCCCTATATAAAGGGACATTACCGGTCATTACGGTGGATACAGATTATATTCCCTATATAAAGGGACATTACCGGTCATTATGATGGAAACAGATTATATTCACTATATAAAGTGACATTACCGGTCATTATGGTGGATACAGATTATATTCCCTATATAAAGTGACATTACCGGTCATTACGGTGGATACAGATTATATTCCCTATATAAAGGGACATTACCGGTCGTTATGATGGATACAGATTATATTCCCTATATAAAGTGACATTACCGGTCATTATGATGGATACAGATTATATTCCCTATATAAAGTGACATTACCGGTCATTATGATGGATACAGATTATATTCCCTATATAAAGTGACATTACCGGTCATTATGGTGGATACAGATTATATTCCCTATATAAGGTGACATTACCGGTCATTATGGTGGATACAGATTATATTCCCTATATTAAGTGACATTACCGGTCATTATGGTGAATACAGATTATATTCCCTATATAAAGTGACATTACCGCTCATTATCATGGATACAGATTATATTCCCTATATAAAGTGACATTACCGGTCATTATCATGGATACAGATTATATTCCCTATATAAAGTGACATTACCGGTCATTATGGTGGATACAGATTATATTCCCTATATAAAGTGACATTACCGGTCATTATGGTGGATACAGATTATGATGGATACTGATTATATTTCCTATATAAAGTGACATTACCGGCCATTATGATGGATACAGATTATATTCTCTATATAAAGTGACATTACCGCTCATTATGATGGATACAGATTATGATGGATACTGATTATATTTCCTATATAAAGTGACATTACCGGTCATTATGATGGATACAGATTATATTCTCTATATAAAGTGACATTACCGCTCATTATGATGGATACAGATTATATTCTCTATATAAAGTGACATTACCGCTCATTATGATGGATACAGATTATATTCTCTATATAAAGTGACATTACCGGTCATTATGATGGATACAGATTATATTCCCTATATAAAGTGACATAACCGGTCATTATGGTGGATACAGATTATATTCCCTATATAAGGTGACATTACCGGTCATTATGGTGGATACAGATTATATAAAGTGACATTAACGGTCATTATGGTGGATACAGATTATATTCTCTATATAAAGTGACATTACCGTCATTATGGTGGATACAGATTATATTCTCTATATAAAGTGACATTACCGGTCATTATGGTGGATACAGATTATATTCCCTATATAAAGTGACATTACCAGTCATTATGATGGATACAGATTATAGTCCCTATATACCTGACATTACCGGTCATTATGGTGGATACAGATTATATTCTCTATATAAAGTGACATTACCGGTCATTATCATGGATACAGATTATATTCCCTATATAAGGTGACATTACCGGTCATTATGATGGATACAGATTATATTCCCTATATAAAGTGACATTACCAGTCATTATGATGGATACAGATTATATTCCCTATATAAAGTGACATTACCGGTCATTATGATGGATACAGATTATATTCCCTATATAAAGTAACATTACCGGTCATTAGGGTGGATACAGATTATATTCCCTATATATGGTGACATTACCGGTCATTATGGTGAATACAGATTATATTCCCTATATAAAATGACATTACCGGTCATTATGATGGATACAGATTATATTCCCTATATAAAGTGAAATTACCGGTCATTATGGTGGATACAGATTATATTCCCTATATAAAGTGACATTACCGGTCATTATGATGGATACAGATTATATTCCCTATATAAAGTGACATTACCGGTCATTATGGTGGATACAGATTATATTCCCTATATTAAGTGACATTACCGGTCATTATGATGGATACAGATTATATTCCCTATATTAAGTGACATTACCGGTCATTATGATGGATACAGATTATATTCCCTATATAAAGTGACATTAACGGTCATTATGGTGAATACAGATTATATTCCCTATATAAAATGACATTACTGGTCATTATGGTGGATACAGATTATATTCCCTATATAAAGTGACATTACCGATCATTATGGTGGATACAGATTATATTCCCTATATAAAGTGACATTACCGATCATTATGGTGAGTACAGATTATATTCCCTATATAAAGTGACATTACCGGTCATTATGGTGGATACAGATTATATTCCCTTTATAAAGTGACATTACCGGCCATTATGATGGATACTGATTATATTCCCTATATAAAGTGACATTACCGGTCATTATGGTGGATACAGATTATATTCCCTATATAAAGTGACATTACCGGTCATTATGGTGGATACAGATTATATTCCCTATATAAAGTGACATTACCGGTCATTATGATGGATACAGATTATATTCGCTATATAAAGTGACATTACCGGTCATTATGATGGGTACAGATTATATTCCCTATATAAAGTGACATTACCGGTCATTATCATGGATACAGATTATATTCTCTATATAAAGTGACATTAACTGTCATTATGATGGATACAGATTATATTCCCTATATAAAGTAACATTACCAGTCATTATGATGGATACAGATTATATTCCCTATATAAAGTGACATTACCGTTCATTATGGTGGATACAGATTATATTCCCTATATATGGCGACATTACCGGTCATTATGGTGGATACAGATTATATTCCCTATATAAAGTGACATTACCGGTCATTATGGTGAGTACAGATTATATTCCCTATATAAAGTGACATTACCGGTCTTTATAATGGATACAGATTATATTCCCTATATAAAGTGACATTACCGGTCATTATGGTGGATACAGATTATATTCCCTATATAAAGCGACATTACCGTTCATTATGGTGAGTACAGATTATATTCCCTATATAAAGTGACATTACCGGTCATTAGGGTGGATACAGATTATATTCCCTATATATGGTGACATTACCGGTCATTATGATGGATACAGATTATATTCCCTATATAAAGTGACATTACCGGTCATTATGGTGGATACAGATTATATTCCCTATATAAAGTGACATTACCGGTCATTATGATGGATACAGATTATATTCCCTATATAAAGTGACATTACCGGTCATTATGGTGGATACAGATTATATTCCCTATATAAAGGGACATTACCGGTCATTACGGTGGATACAGATTATATTCCCTATATAAAGGGTCATTACCGGTCATTACGGTGGATACAGATTATATTCCCTATATAAAGGGACATTACCGGTCATTACGGTGGATACAGATTATATTCCCTATATAAAGGGACATTACCGGTCATTATGATGGATACAGATTATATTCCCTATATAAAGTGACATTACCGGTCATTATGGTGGATACAGATTATATTCCCTATATAAAGTGACATTACCGGTCATTACGGTGGATACAGATTATATTCCCTATATAAAGGGACATTACCGGTCATTATGATGGATACAGATTATATTCCCTATATAAAGTGACATTACCGGTCATTATGATGGATACAGATTATATTCCCTATATAAAGTGACATTACCGGTCATTATGATGGATACAGATTATATTCCCTATATAAAGTGACATTACCGGTCATTATGGTGGATACAGATTATATTCCCTATATAAGGTGACATTACCGGTCATTATGGTGGATACAGATTATATTCCCTATATTAAGTGACATTACCGGTCATTATGGTGAATACAGATTATATTCCCTATATAAAGTGACATTACCGCTCATTATCATGGATACAGATTATATTCCCTATATAAAGTGACATTACCGGTCATTATCATGGATACAGATTATATTCCCTATATAAAGTGACATTACCGGTCATTATGGTGGATACAGATTATATTCCCTATATAAAGTGACATTACCGGTCATTATGGTGGATACAGATTATGATGGATACTGATTATATTTCCTATATAAAGTGACATTACCGGCCATTATGATGGATACAGATTATATTCTCTATATAAAGTGACATTACCGCTCATTATGATGGATACAGATTATGATGGATACTGATTATATTTCCTATATAAAGTGACATTACCGGTCATTATGATGGATACAGATTATATTCTCTATATAAAGTGACATTACCGCTCATTATGATGGATACAGATTATATTCTCTATATAAAGTGACATTACCGCTCATTATGATGGATACAGATTATATTCTCTATATAAAGTGACATTACCGGTCATTATGATGGATACAGATTATATTCCCTATATAAAGTGACATAACCGGTCATTATGGTGGATACAGATTATATTCCCTATATAAGGTGACATTACCGGTCATTATGGTGGATACAGATTATATAAAGTGACATTAACGGTCATTATGGTGGATACAGATTATATTCTCTATATAAAGTGACATTACCGGTCATTATGGTGGATACAGATTATATTCTCTATATAAAGTGACATTACCGGTCATTATGGTGGATACAGATTATATTCCCTATATAAAGTGACATTACCGGTCATTATGATGGATACAGATTATAGTCCCTATATACCTGACATTACCGGTCATTATGGTGGATACAGATTATATTCTCTATATAAAGTGACATTACCGGTCATTATCATGGATACAGATTATATTCCCTATATAAGGTGACATTACCGGTCATTATGATGGATACAGATTATATTCCCTATATAAAGTGACATTACCAGTCATTATGATGGATACAGATTATATTCCCTATATAAAGTGACATTACCGGTCATTATGATGGATACAGATTATATTCCCTATATAAAGTGACATTACCGGTCATTATGGTGGATACAGATTATATTCCCTATATAAGGTGACATTACCGGTCATTATGATGGATACAGATTATATTCCCTATATTAAGTGACATTACCGGTCATTATCATGGATACAGATTATATTCCCTATATAAAGTGACATTACCGGTCATTATCGTGGATACAGATTATATTCCCTATATAAAGTGACATTACCGCTCATTATGATGGATACAGATTATATTCTCTATATAAAGTGACATTACCGCTCATTATGATGGATACAGATTATATTCCCTATATAAAGTGACATTACCGGTCATTATGATGGATACAGATTATATTCCCTATATAAAGTGACATTACCGGTCATTATGGTGGATACAGATTATATTCCCTTTATAACGTGACATTACCGGTCATTATGGTGGATACAGATTATATTCCCTATATAAAGTGACATTACCGGTCATTATGGTGGATACAGATTATATTCCCTATATAAAGTGACCTTACCGGTCATTATGATGGATACAGATTATATTCCCTATATAAAGTGCAATTACCCGTCATTATGGTGAATACAGATTATATTCCCTATATAAAGTGACATTACCGGTCATTATGATGGATACAGATTATATTCCCTATATAAAGTGACATTACCGGTCATTATGGTGGATACAGATTATATTCCCTATATAAAGTGACCTTACCGGTCATTATGATGGATACAGATTATATTCCCTATATAAAGTGCAATTACCCGTCATTATGGTGAATACAGATTATATTCCCTATATAAAGTGACATTACTGGTCATTATGGTGGATACAGATTATATTCCCTTTATAACGTGACATTACCGGTCATTATGGTGGATACAGATTATATTCCCTATATAAAGTGACATTACCGGTCATTATGGTGGATATAAAGGTCTTTATGGCAATATTCACACGTATTTTGATAAATTCACTTGGCACTCAAAGTGTTAATTAAGAGTTATTAATATTGTTTATTACAGGTGGCCTACAAGTCCCAGCATGCCTGCCAAAGCATGATGGCACTTGTAGAACCAGAAGTGCCAGCATGCCCGGACATTAACTGCCTGTAATAAAACAATTACAAAAAAGACACATCACAGACACACGGAATGTTGTAATCGTTTATTTCTCCCCCTCCCTCATTAACCAATGTAATACTCACAGACTCCTCGGACGGGATCCTCTCCCTTCCTAGTGGGCATCCGGGGTTCTTACCTGGACAACAAACCGAGCTGACCCCAAAGTACGGTCCCTAGACGCTGTGTACAGAACCGCAACAAAACAACAGGTCACTCGAGGACACTGTAACAGAAGTGAATGGGGCTTCACTGATTGGCTGAGAGCGGACACTGCACTGACAACTGTTCCCACTCACAGAGCAGAGGATCCCGTCCAAGGATCTGGCAGCAATAACTGGGGAACACGGTTTTGTGTCAGGGAGAGAGCTGTAATAACTGGGGAACACAGGGGGTGTCAGGGAGAGAGCTGTAATAACTGGGGAACACAGGGGGTGTCAGGGAGAGAGCTGTAATAACTGGGGAACACAGGGGGTGTCAGGGAGAGAGCTGTAATAACTGGGGAACACAGGGTGTCGGAGGGAGAGCTGTAATAACTGGGGAACACAGGGTGTGTCGAGGGAGAGGTGTAATAACTGGGGAACACAGGGGGTGGCGGAGGAGAGAGCTGTAATAACTGGGGAACACAGGCGGTGACGGGGAGAGAGCTGTAATAACTGGGGAACACAAGGGGTGTCAGGGAGAGAGCTGTAATAACTGGGGAACACAGGGGGTGAAGGGGGAGAGAGCTGTAATAACTGGGGAACACAGGGGGTGACGGGGAGAGCTGTAATAACTGGGGAACACAGGGGGTGACGGGGGAGAGCTGTAATAACTGGGGAACACAGGTGTTGGGGGAGAGCTGTAATAACTGGGGAACACGGGGTGTGTCAGGGAGAGAGCTGTAATAACTGGGGAACACAGGGTGTGTCGGGGGAGAGCTGTAATAACTGGGGAATACAGGGTGTATCTGGGGAGAGCTGTAATAACTGGGGAACACAAGGTGTGTCGGGGGAGAGCTGTAATAACTGGGGAACACAGGGTGTGTCGGGGGAGAGCTGTAATAACTGGGGAACACAGAGGGTGTTGGGGGAGAGCTGTAATAACTGGGGAACACAGGGGGTGATGGGGGAGAGCTGTAATAACTGGGGAACACAGGGGGTGACGGGGAGAGCTGTAATAACTGGGGAACACAGGGGGTGACGGGGGAGAGCTGTAATAACTGGGGAACACAGGTGTTGGGGGAGAGCTTTAATAACTGGGGAACACGGGGTGTGTCAGGGAGAGAGCTGTAATAACTGGGGAACACAGGGTGTGTCGGGGGAGAGCTGTAATAACTGGGGAATACAGGGTGTATCGGGGGAGAGCTGTAATAACTGGGGAACACAAGGTGTGTCGGGGGAGAGCTGTAATAACTGGGGAACACAGGGTGTGTTGGGGGAGAGCTATAATAACTGGGGAACACAGGGGGTGACGGGGGAAAGCTGTAATAACTGGGGAACACAGGGTGTGTCGGGGGAGAGCTGTAATAACTTGGGAACACAGGGTGTGTCAGGGGGAGAGCTGTAATACTGGGGAACACAGGGTGTGACGGGGGAGAGCTGTAATAACTTGGGAACACAGGGGTTGGCGGGGGAGAGCTGTAATAACTGGGGAACACAGGGGGTGACGGGGGAGAGCTGTAATAACTGGGGAACACAGGGTGTGTCGGGGGAGAGCTGTAATAACTTGGGAACACAGGGGTTGGCGGGGGAGAGCTGTAATAACTGGGGAACACTGGGGGGCGGGGGAGAGCTGTAATAACTGGGGAACACAGGGGTTGGCGGGGGAGAGCTGTAATAACTGGGGAACACAGGGGGTGACGGGGGAGAGCTGTAATAACTGGGGAACACCAGGTGTGTCGGGGGAGAGCTGTAATAACTGGGGAACACTGGGGTGCGGGGGAGAGCTGTAATAACTGGGGAACACTGGGGGGCAGGGGAGAGCTGTAATAACTGGGGAACACAGGGTGTGTCGGGGGAGAGCTGTAATAACTGGGGAACACAGGGGGTGTCGGGGGAGAGCTGTAATAACTGGGGAACACAGGGTGTGTCGGGGAGAGCTGTAATACTGGGGAACACAGGGTGTGTCGGGGGAGAGCTGTAATAGCTGGGGAACACAGGGGTTGGCGGGGGAGAGCTGTAATAACTGGGGAACACAGGGGGTGACGGGGGAAAGCTGTAATAACTGGGGAACACAGGGGGTGTCGGGGGAGAGCTGTAATAACTGGGGAATACAGGGTGTATCGGGGGAGAGCTGTAATAACTGGGGAACACAGGGGGTAACGGGGGAAAGCTGTAATAACTGGGGAACACAGGGTGTGTTGGGGGAGACCTGTAATAACTGGGGAACACTGGGGGGGCGGGGGAGAGCTGTAATAACTGGGGAACACAGAGTGTGTCGTGGGAGAGCTGTAATAACTGGGGAACACAGGGGGTGACGGGGGAGAGCTGTAATAACTGGGGAACACAGGTGTTGGGGGAGAGCTGTAATAACTGGGGAACACAGGGGTTGGCGGGGGAGAGCTGAAATAACTGGGGAACACAGGGGGTGATGGGGGAGAGCTGTAATAACTGGGGAACACAGGGGGTGATGGGGGAGAGCTGTAATAACTGGGGAACACAGGGGGTGACGGGGAGAGCTGTAATAACTGGGGAACACAGGGGGTGACGGGGGAGAGCTGTAATAACTGGGGAACACAGGTGTTGGGGGAGAGCTTTAATAACTGGGGAACACGGGGTGTGTCAGGGAGAGAGCTGTAATAACTGGGGAACACAGGGTGTGTCGGGGGAGAGCTGTAATAACTGGGGAACACAGGGGGTGTCGGGGGAGAGCTGTAATAACTGGGGAACACAGGGTGTGTCGGGGAGAGCTGTAATACTGGGGAACACAGGGTGTGTCGGGGGAGAGCTGTAATAACTGGGGAACACAGGGGGTGACGGGGGAAAGCTGTAATAACTGGGGAACACAGGGGGTGTCGGGGGAGAGCTGTAATAACTGGGGAATACAGGGTGTATCGGGGGAGAGCTGTAATAACTGGGGAACACAGGGGTTGGCGGGGGAGAGCTGTAATAACTGGGGAACACAGGGGGTAACGGGGGAAAGCTGTTATAACTGGGGAACACAGGGTGTGTTGGGGGAGACCTGTAATAACTGGGGAACACTGGGGGGCGGGGGAGAGCTGTAATAACTGGGGAACACAGAGTGTGTCGTGGGAGAGCTGTAATAACTGGGGAACACAGGGGGTGACGGGGGAGAGCTGTAATAACTGGGGAACACAGGTGTTGGGGGAGAGCTGTAATAACTGGGGAACACAGGGGTTGGCGGGGGAGAGCTGAAATAACTGGGGAACACAGGGGGTGATGGGGGAGAGCTGTAATAACTGGGGAACACAGGGTGTGTTGGGGGAGAGCTGTAATAACTGGGGAACACAGGGTGTGTCGGAGGAGAGCTGTAATAACTGGGGAACACTGGGGGTGATGGGGGAGAGCTGTAATAACTGGGGAACACAGGTGTTGGGGGAGAGCTGTAATAACTGTGGAACACAGGGGTTGGCGGGGGAGAGCTGTAATAACTGGGGAACACAGGGTGTCGGGGGAGAGCTGAAATAACTGGGGAACACAGGGTGTGAAGGGGAGAGCTGTAATAACTGGGGAACACAGGGTGTGTCGGGGGAGAGCTGTAATAACTGGGGAACACAGGGTGTGTCGGGGGAGAGCTGTAATAACTGGGGAACACAGGGTGTGTCGGGGGAGAGCTGTAATAACTGGGGAACACAGGGGGTGACGGGGAGAGAGCTGTAATAACTGGGGAACACAG
Organism: Crinia signifera; assembly: GCF_055691185.1. Classification (NCBI taxonomy): domain Eukaryota; kingdom Metazoa; phylum Chordata; class Amphibia; order Anura; family Myobatrachidae; genus Crinia; species Crinia signifera. The sequence continues at coordinate 3,161,011 of NC_139220.1, read as the reverse complement.
GGGGTGACGGGGGAGAGCTGTAATAACTGGGGAACACAGGCGGTGACAGGGAGAGCTTTAATAACTGGGGAACACAGGGAGTGTCGGGGGAGAGCTGTAATAACTGGGGAACACAGGGTGTGTCGGGGGAGAGCTGTAATAACTGGGGAACACAGGGTGTGTCGGGGGAGAGCTGTAATAACTGGGGAACACAGGGGGTGACGGGGAGAGAGCTGTAATAACTGGGGAACACAGGGTGTGTTGGGGGAGAGCTGTAATAACTGGGGAACACAGGCGGTGACGGGGAGAGAGCTGTAATAACTGGGGAACACAGGGTGTGGTGGGGAGAGAGCTGTAATAACTGGGGAAAACAGGGTGTGTCGGGGGAGAGCTGTACCGTTACTAGTGATACCATGTCCGTTACGGGATGCAGTTAAGATCCCGGCGGTCGGGATCCCGGCGTTCAGAATCCCGACGCCGGAATCCCGACCGCCGAAATGCCGACACTTTCTCCCTCCTGGGGTGTCCACGACACCCCTGGAGGGAGAATAAAATAGCGTGCCGAGCGTAGCGAGGCACCGGGCCCGCTGCGTGGCGAGCGCAGCGTGCCCGCAAGGGGGGGGGGGGCGATCCACGTCCCCCCCTTGTCGGCATTTCGGCTGTCGGGATTCCGGCGTCGGAATTCTGAACGCCGGGATCCCGCCCGCCGGGATTTAATACGGAATCCGTCCGTTACTAGTGATACCATGTACTGTTATTAATGACACATTGTATTGTTACTAGTGATACCATGTACCTACTAGTGATACCATGTCCGTTACTAGTGATACCATGTACTGTTATTAATGGCACAGTGTATCGTTACTAGTGATACCATGTACCTACTAGTGATACCATGTCCGTTACTAGTGATACCATGTACTATTATTAAGGACACAGTGTATCGTTACTAGTGATACCATGTACTGTTACTAGAGATACCTTGTACTGTTATTAATGACCCAGTGTATCGTTACTAGAGAAACCATGTACTGTTACTAGTGATACCGTGTACTGTTATTAATGTCACAGTGTATTGTTACTAGTGATAGCGTGTACTGTTACTAGTGATACCATGTACCGTTACTAGTGATACCGTGTACTGTTATTAATGACACACTGTAACGTTACTAGTGATACCGTGTACTTTTATAAATGACACAGTGTACTGTTACTAGTGATACTGTGTACTGTTACTAGTGATACCATGTACTTTTACTAGTGATACCGTGTACCGTTACTAGTGATACCGTGTACTGTTACTAGTGATACCTTGTACTGTTACTAGTGATACTAGGTACCATTACTAGTGATACCAGGTACTGTTATTAATGACATACTGTAACGTTACTAGTGATACAGTGTCCTTTTATAAATGACACAGTGTACTGTTACTAGTGATACCATGTACTGTTACTAGTGATACCATGTACTTTTACTAGTGATACCGTGTACCGTTACTAGTGATACCTTGTACTGTTACTAGTGATACCGTGTACCATTACTAGTGATACCATGTACTGTTACTAGTGATACCGTGTACTGTTACTAGTGATACCATGTACTGTTATTAATGACACAGTGTACCGTTACTAGTGATAACGTGTACTGTTATTAATGTCACAGTGTATCGTTACTAGTGATACCATGTACTGTTACTAGTGATACCGTGTACTGTTATTAATGACACAGTGTATCGTTACTAGTGATACCATGTACTGTTACTAGTGATACCGTGTACCGTTACTAGTGATACCATGTACTGTTACTAGTGACACCATGTACTGTTAATAGTGACACCGTGTACTGTTAATAGTGACACCGTGTACTGTTACTAGTGACACTGTGTATTATTAATAGTGACACCGTGTACTGTTACTAGTGACACCATGTACTGTTACTAGTGACACCATGTACTGTTACTAGTGACATCACGTACTGTTACTAGTGACACCACGTACTGTTACTAGTGACATCACGTACTGTTACTAGTGATACCATGTACTGTTACTAGTGACACCATGTACTGTTAATAGTGACACCGTGTACTGTTAATAGTGACACCGTGTACTGTTACTAGTGACACTGTGTATTATTAATAGTGACACCGTGTACTGTTACTAGATGACACCATGTACTGTTACTAGTGATACCATGTACTGTTACTAGTGATACCGTGTACCGTTACTAGTGATACCATGTACTGTTACTAGTGACACCTTGTACTGTTACTAGTGATACTAGGTACCATTACTTGTGATACCAGGTACTGTTATTAATGACATACTGTAACGTTACTAGTGATACAGTGTCCTTTTATAAATGACACAGTGTACTGTTACTAGTGATACCATGTACTGTTACTAGTGATACCATATACTTTTACTAGTGATACCGTGTACCGTTACTAGTGATACCTTGTACTGTTACTAGTGATACCGTGTACCATTACTAGTGATACCATGTACTGTTACTAGTGATACCGTGTACTGTTACTAGTGATACCATGTACTGTTATTAATGACACAGTGTACCGTTACTAGTGATAACGTGTACTGTTATTAATGTCACAGTGTATCGTTACTAGTGATACCATGTACTGTTACTAGTGATACCGTGTACTGTTATTAATGACACAGTGTATCGTTACTAGTGATACCATGTACTGTTACTAGTGATACCGTGTACCGTTACTAGTGATACCATGTACTGTTACTAGTGACACCATGTACTGTTAATAGTGACACCGTGTACTGTTAATAGTGACACCGTGTACTGTTACTAGTGACACTGTGTATTATTAATAGTGACACCGTGTACTGTTACTAGTGACACCATGTACTGTTACTAGTGACACCATGTACTGTTACTAGTGACATCACGTACTGTTACTAGTGACACCACGTACTGTTACTAGTGACATCACGTACTGTTACTAGTGACACATGTACTGTTACTAGTGACATCACGTACTGTTACTAGTGATACCATGTACTGTTACTAGTGACACCATGTACTGTTAATAGTGACACCGTGTACTGTTAATAGTGACACCGTGTACTGTTACTAGTGACACTGTGTATTATTAATAGTGACACCGTGTACTGTTACTAGATGACACCATGTACTGTTACTAGTGATACCATGTACTGTTACTAGTGATACCGTGTACCGTTACTAGTGATACCATGTACTGTTACTAGTGACACCATGTACTGTTAATAGTGACACCGTTTACTGTTAATAGTGACACCATGTACTGTTACTAGTGACACCACGTACTGTTACTAGTGACACCACGTACTGTTACTAGTGATACCATGTACTGTTACTAGTGACACCGTTTACTGTTAATAGTGACACTGTGTATTATTAATAGTGACACCGTGTACTGTTACTAGTGACACCATGTACTGTTACTAGTGACATCACGTACTGTTACTAGTGACACCATGTACTGTTACTAGTGACATCACGTACTCTTACTAGTGACATCATGTACTGTTATTAGTGACACTGTGTACTGTTATTAGTGACACTGTTTACTGTTATTAGAGCCTTATTCATGCTGCATTGCTGGTGGGGCAGATGTAACATGTGCAGAGAGAGTTCAACATTTTAATGTAAACCTTTTGCTTGTGGATATTACAACAATTTACTAGTGAACGTTAAGGGTTATCCATCACACGGCTGCACGGTTTCCCATTCTGTGGGAGGTCCCAGAATATATTCATTTTTATTTATATTTCCAAAACCTTTTTTTTTTTCACTTGATTTTTTTTTTTAGTTGTTGCAAAATGACAGAAAATTTGTGTCTATCGCTTATGACCTCATAGAAATAGAGACAGACTTGGGGTGGGAAGGGGCACATAGTAAGGCTATTTCGCACTGTGCATCTCTTGCACTCACCGTGCCCGCGCCTGTCCGGAGGTGAATATGGCGGCAGATAAGTTCTGATGCTGACAGTTATCCGCATGGACCGCGCTGTGCCATAAGCCAAATATGAGGTGTGTCGCGGACATTTAATAGTCAGTGTGATAGGGATTTTGGGATGCAGTTGGCAGCTATGTACAAAGCTCTTTGTTCTATGATATCCCTGGATGTATAAGGGAATGGCATACCGTCCAATCAATAGGCCGGAGGTTGCTACCTCATGCCTCATTGAGGACAAGGTTAATTCCCCTCTGGGAGAGCAGCCCTGTGCACAGAATGCCCGATGACAACTATCCCTATAACCGGTGCTGTGCCTCCCCAATGATGTGCAGTAGAAAATAAGGGGTTGGCTCAGTCGCACAAGATAACAATTTGAAATATAGGACCCCTCAAATGTTCAATCTTAAGCATAGATGAAAGACAGGGGTGTGCTACCTAGGGACACAAACATTTGGACAGGTATATGGAGAGGAAAGATATGTCCTTGGTTAGGTGCACCTCAGAAAATAAGTTTAAAAATTAACCTTTATTAAGTCTTTATTAAAAGGCTGCGAAAATAATACTAAAACGACATACAACATACATGGATGGGGTTCACACAATTTAAAAACTGTGGTGGCAGGCAGAAAAAGCTGTTGTAATAAAGAATGTATTCAATGTGTGTCCGTGATTTAACCATGTGTAGGCTACCTGGATCTGTACAATAATCGCAGGTCTGAGTACTCTGCGATGAATGCTATCAGATCGCACAGTGAGGTGCCATACTGGAGTGGGATCGCTCCCTATTGAAAACTCCTTCTCTGGTTGTATGGTGTGGAGGCTGCCTTAGAACTGTGCAATTAGCGCAGGTCCACTGGACTTCTGCGGTATTGTCAAAGGTTCTTTATTTTAGGTGCCGCTTCAGGAGTGGGTCAATGAACCTCTTATAACTCCTTTGACTTGTTATTATAATGTCCTGCCGTCTGCTATGACACCGGTGCAGGTGACCAAACAGTGTTAAGACCATGCATATAATCTGGGCTCTCCTATGATGGATTACGCCCAGGATAGAGTAATGGGGTCTCTGCAGGTCCTCACGTATGAACCTGGGTGTCCCTCTGTATCAAATGTACTTGGGGATTTCACTCCAGGACGGACATGCATGCACTCAGAGATATGTAGTTGGAATGACACTCTCTGGGTGCACTAGCACACAGTGGCACACGGGTAAGGGCCTCGGTATGGACTAAAGGAACGTAGCACCAAACGGACACACAATCAATCAAAAATACATTGTAAGAAAAATAACAAACAGCTGTCTGCCTGCGCACCGCTAGCCGGCACGGGCTTCGCAGTTCAGCTTCCTCAGGGCCCTGAGGTACCCGTGTGCCACTGTGTGCTAGTGCACCCAGAGAGTGTCATTCCAACTACATATCTCTGAGTGCATGCATGTCCGTCCTGGAGTGAAATCCCCAAGTACATTTGATACAGAGGGACACCCAGGCTCATACGTGAGGACCTGCAGAGACCCCATTACTCTATCCTGGGCGTAATCCATCATAGGAGAGCCCAGATTATATGCATGGTCTTAACACTGTTTGGTCACCTGCACCGGTGTCATAGCAGACGGCAGGACATTATAATAACAAGTCAAAGGAGTTATAAGAGGTTCATTGACCCACTCCTGAAGCGGCACCTAAAATAAAGAACCTTTGACAATACCGCAGAAGTCCAGTGGACCTGTGCTAATTGCACAGTTCTAAGGCAGCCTCCACACCATACAATCAGAGAAGGAGTTTTCAATAGGGAGCGATACCACTCCAGTATGGCACCTCACTGTGCGATCTGATAGCATTCATCGCAGAGTACTCAGACCTGCGATTATTGTACAGATCCAGGTAGCCTATACATGGTTAAATCACGGACACACATTGAATACATTCTTTATTACAACAGCTTTTTCTGCCTGCCACCATAGTTTTTAAATTGTGTGAACCCCATCCATGTATGTTGTATGTCGTTTTAGTATTATTTTCGCAGCCTTTTAATAAAGACTTAATAAAGGTTAATTTTTAAACTTATTTTCTGAGGTGCACCTAACCAAGGACATATCTTTCCTCTCCATATACCTCCCCAATGATGTGCGCTACCCGCCATTACAGACGCACTGCACAGTGTTGCGCTATTTGATGAGCCAGAAGGACGCACTGTGTCAGTGACCGGTAAGACCGAGCGCAGATTCATCCACCAGCTTGTGACTAGGGATGGCCATCGACCATCAATGATTTAAAATCATTGATGGTTCATGGCCGATGTCGAATACTTTTGCCATCAATAGGGGAGTATCAGATGGTTTCCCCCCATCAATGGAACAGCAAAACAATGTTTTGATTTTTTTTTTCAAAGTGCCGGGACACTGAGCATAGCTCCGCCCCCCCCGACACCTGCAAAGTCCCACCCCGTGTTTTGATTTGCCCACAGTCCAATAAATCAAACACAATGGATGACCATCGATACATAAAAATATCGATGGTCAGCCATTGCATAGTTTAGCACTATCGATGGCCAGTTGCAGAATTGCCATCGATGGCAACCGCAACAATGGCTATCCCTACATGTGACTCACTGTTATACATATATACATTATTATGGTACAGGAATATACAGGCGCCCAGGCGAGATGTCATACGATGATGACATCACACACACACATTCAGTATAATCGGAGCACAGTGTAACGGCGACACGCTGCGTCCTGGGGTTCACGCACTAAATGAACGTTTCTTTCTCTATCTCTATAGCGGCGGTGTCCTTGTCCTCTTTGGTGGCATCATCTGGGGGCGCGTCTTTCTTCGTGGTGCCCGATTGCGGTGCCCCATTTTCTGGTGACTTCACAGAAAGCTGCTTCTTTACCATAAATATAAACCAGATAAAGAGAATAAATGAGGGGGCACGGATCCCCGCGGTCAGGCCCAGGAAGGTGTTTCTGGGGAGAGAGAGACATTGTCACAGATGAGTCTTAGTACATCGTACTCGCTAATTGCGGCAAGCGAGGGTTTATAGCGCGCTGCACACAGATGCGGATACATTGTGGTACATCGTACTCGCTAATTGCGGCAAGCGAGGGTTTATAGCGCGCTGCACACAGATGCGGATACATTGTGGTACATCGTACTCGCTAATTGCGGCAAGCAAGGGTTTATAGCGCGCTGCACACAGATGCGGAAACGTTGTGGTACATCGTACTCGCTAATTGCGGCAAGCGAGGGTTTATAGCGCGCTGCACACAGATGCGGAAACGTTGTGGTACATCGTACTCGCTAATTGCGGCAAGCGAGGGTTTATAGCGTGCTGCACACAGATGCGGATATGTTGTGGTACATCGTACTCGCTAATTGCGGCAAGCGAGGGTTTATAGCGCGCTGCACACAGATGCGGATACGATGCGCAATATCTGTAGTTCTCATTGGGCCCTGCGCTGGCGATTCCTCGCAGCTCTGTCACTGATAATGGTCGCTGATGTGCCAGCATTTGCAACCACGTGAATCAGACCCTTTGTGGGTAAAGTTAATGAGAATTCCGCATCTCCCTTAAAATGTGGTGTGACCCTGCAGCTGGACCACCTCGTGACCCCTAAAACGTGGCGTGACCCTGCAGCTGGATCACCTTGTGACCCCTAAAATGTGGCGTGACCCTGCAGCTAGGCCACCTCGTGACCCCTAAAATGTGGCGTGACCCTGCAGCTGGACCACCTCGTGACCCCTAAAATGTGGCGTGACCCTTGCGCTGGTACCATTGCCTGAGTCTCGGTCTCCGCGTCTGATTTTTAGTACATTTTGGTAATAATTATTATCTTATTGGCACCATATTTGGCGATGAGAAATATTGATTGTTAGGACCCAGCCCAGATCATTGGTAAATAAGCCCCTAAATCATCTTTGGGTCCATCCCAGCGTTATGGGACCATGTTCACGAGCCATCCCGTAGTCTGATACACCAGCACCACAGCGCCAGGTATCACCGGGGTTATCACTACCAGGGCCTCATTTACCTAAAGGAGATGGCGTCATACATCCGGCAGGCCCCTCTTCCGCCACATAGTTTGGTCCCCCATTTCAGGCATGTTCTGTCTATGAGAGCCCCAAAGTAGATGGGGGCCGGAATCCCAGCTGCGAAATAAACACAGAAGCATTTACAATGAGTATACAGGTTATTGAGGTCTCTATAATACCCAGTTACCCCCTATAGAGGTGCCCAGCGCCCCCCACTCACCGAGCATTCTCAGCAGTAACATATAGACGCCCACAGCCAGGGCCTTCAGTTCTGGGGTGACGCACCTACAGCACAGAGAAGAACAGGTCTGTATACAGTGTGTGTGTACATATGCAGAGTATATATACATTGTGTTCTGTATTCCACAACAAACTTGGGCAAAAGGTTTTCTGGGTGGAACATTTTACCCCTTTCCACCCCATAGTATCCTTGCTTTATGGGTGGCTGCAAATAACTGTTGCAGTTTCCAGACCGCCCAGCAGGTCATGTGGTCCAGGTCAGAGTTCACCACCTGTCACAATAGTGCTGCCTTATGATTGGCTGGTGGAGGTTTGGCCACATAAACAGTTACACCAGCAAATAATTTGGTTTGTGATGTTCCCATCTCAGACAGCGCCATCATAGACCTATGTCGCAGAAGTCACCCTGATAGTAATATATAGATATGGGGTGAGATGGAAGTAGGGTTACCACCTTTCCCCTTTAATTCCGGACACATATTATTTACACAGGTTCTGTGGAAGTTTAAAACCAGGTGAAATGGAGTCTTGAAGTCAGCCAGCCACAGAACCTGTGTAATTAATATGTGTCCGGAATTAAAGGGGTAAGGTGGTAACCTTAGATGGAAGGGTATGCAGTATGTACTATTTACAGTCATGCAGAAAGGCGTTATGCATGAGGTTCGGAGTTTGAGTCCCATGTGCACAATTACTGATTTTAAGTAAAGTGAAATATAACTGAAAGATAAAGTACATATAAATGACACTACTACAGAGATACTAATACTAAGCATTGGAGGAAGATAAAGTACCAGCCAATCAGCTCCTAGCTGTAACATGACAGCCAGGAGCTGATTGGCTGCTGCTTTATCTCTCTCTAAAGCTTAGTATTAATGATAGCTACATGTATGAATAAGTATCTATCTGGGAGGAATTCTATAACGTAACATCAGGGATCACAGAGGGGACATTTCAAAAAGGGGGAGAGAAAAAAGGGCTGTTTAGGGGAACGCACTGGAAAAATGATTAAAACATAACTTTTATTGATTTTATTTTAATATTCCCTATATCAACAGTTAGGGGAAAAAATGGCGTAAACAGTAAATTCTTAAGGGGTTAAAATGACGTACATACACAAATACATATAGTGTGTTAGAAAGATAGAAATAATGTGTTTTAAAATTAACACAGATGACTGCCCCTGAAAATGTCTGTTTAATAAGCCCTGAGATGAAAAAAATGAAATTGCTTAATTAAAGTGTCTCCACCAATGACTTCTTGTGCACACTAGTATCAGAGTATCACAGTTTTTATATATTTATTAACTGTATATATATAGGGCACAGTAGTCAGACTCACAGCCTTGATTGGCACTAGAGTCAGGTTATCTTTGGCAGATTTAGGAATGTTTTTATCGGCGCCCTCTTGTGGTCAAGTTGGGTAATACACCAATACACTATTCAAATTATCTAGTGGTCTCAGTAATTAGACTCACTGGTGTATGATACACAAAGTGCTTCCTAAACCTACTGGGGTGTAGTCTAATGCTACCCCAGTGGAGTTATTTAACACTGTTTTAGCAATTCATTTTCATCTACAAAACATATAGGCTATCAGACATATCAGGAGGCAAACAAGGTGCCGACGCAGCGTTTCACTGTTTAACAGCTTTTTCAAGGCCTTGAAAAAGCTGTTAAACAGTGAAACGCTGCGTCGGCACCTTGTCTGCCTCCTGATATGTCTGATAGCCTATATGTTTTGTAGATGAAAATGAATTGCTAAAACAGTGTTAAATAACTCCACTGGGGTAGCATTAGACTACACCCCAGTAGGTTTAGGAAGCACTTTGTGTATCATACACCAGTGAGTCTAATTACTGAGACCACTAGATAATTTGAATAGTGTATTGGTGTATTACCCAACTTGACCACAAGAGGGCGCCGATAAAAACATTCCTAAATCTGCCAAAGATAACCTGACTCTAGTGCCAATCAAGGCTGTGAGTCTGACTACTGTGCCCTATATATATACAGTTAATAAATATATAAAAACTGTGATACTCTGATACTAGTGTGCACAAGAAGTCATTGGTGGAGACACTTTAATTAAGCAATTTCATTTTTTTCATCTCAGGGCTTATTAAACAGACATTTTCAGGGGCAGTCATCTGTGTTAATTTTAAAACACATTATTTCTATCTTTCTAACACACTATATGTATTTGTGTATGTACGTCATTTTAACCCCTTAAGAATTTACTGTTTACGCCATTTTTTCCCCTAACTGTTGATATAGGGAATATTAAAATAAAATCAATAAAAGTTATGTTTTAATCATTTTTCAGTGCGTTCCCCTAAACAGCCCTTTTTTCTCTCCCCCTTTTTGAAATGTACACTATATTGCTGTAGGGAACAGCACCCCCGCCTTGATAAAATATTCTGGGGCCTATTTACCCTGTACCAATCAGGGAATATACTAAATTAAGTAGGTGTGCGAGCATGCACCAACTCCCTTGGGAGTAAACCCCCTTTTCTGATCACAGAGGGGACGCCAGACGCGGAGAAGCAGGACACTCACCAGAGGACCAGGACGTACGCTGCCGAGCCACCAAACGCGTACACCAGCGTGGAGATGGCTTGTGCTATTATATAATACAGGAACATTGTGTTACAGGTGTCATCTCTGGGGCACACGCCCAGCCTGGCCGAGGAATTCCTGGACGCCATCCCTAAAAGTCCTACGCAGGAACAGTCCTGATACACCTGCCAAGCATGAAGCATGAATATATAAAGCATGAATATATAACGCATATACAGTATATATATATATATATATATGTAGAAAGTGGTGCGACTTCTGCGCCTTCAGTGTTTAAAGCAGTTTACATGGTGACAATCCTTCTTCATTTCTTATATACGCACTAGGTGATTAAGGCGCCCCCTTAATTTGTGAATGTTTGTATTGTGAGACATATGGTTAGAATTGTATGAAAGATGCCTGTATTGCAACTTGAGTTATAGGTGAAATGTGTTAAATAGAGAGCATATGATGTGTATTGTTTTGTTTAATTAAAAAGCGGTTACAGAGTAAGATGTACATTGATAGTGTGGATGGTACAGTGACATTTGTTGGTGTGGGGGGGGGCTGTGTGTGCGTGTTGTTTAGGTGTGTGTGTGTGCAATAGTATAGTAGGGTGTTTTTGAGTCAGCGGCTCCCCACTGGCGGAGGTCACGACACAGGAAAACAGGAGGCTGGGTAGTGATAGGGGTGTGTGGGCATAAGGGGGACTAAAGAGGAGGGTGGGGGACACTGTGCAGCTTCTGCCAGTGGGTGAGGGTCCAGCGGCAGCACAGGAGTACAGGACGGTGGCCCTGAGTCAGTGTCTCCTCCTACTGGGTGGGAGTTAGGGTGCATGAGAGCAGGAGGCTGGGTGGTAAAGCATGATAGGGGAATGTGGGCAACACAGGGTGAGCGGGTCCCCACTGGCGGAAGTTACGGGGCAGGAGAACAGGAGGCAGGGCAGTGATAGAGGTGTGTGGGCATGAGGGGTAGTAAAGGTTTTTGGCTGTTGCAGAGTAGGGATGGGCATTGGTGCAGACGCCATCGATGGTTGGCATTGATGGCGATTTTGCACCATGCCATCGATAGTAGTAACATATTACTTGTATAACCATTGATTGTTGTAGCTATCGATGGTCATCCAATATATCTGACTGAATAGGCCGTGGGTCAATCAGAACTCGGTGGCGGGACTTCCGTGTGTGTGTGTGGGGGGGAAACCATCTGGTCCTCCCACATCGATGGCAAAAATTTTCAATATCGGCCATAAACCATCGATGATTTGAAATCATTGATAGTTGATGGGCATCCCTAGAACTGGAGGAGGGTGGGGACAGTATGCAGCTCCCGGCAGTGGGTGAGGGTCTCCTCCCACTGGGAGGGAGTGAGGGTGCATGAGAGCAGGAGGCTGTATAATAGTGGTATGTGGGCAAGACATTGATAAAAGTTGTGGCGCTGGTGCAGAGGACCGTGGGGTCACTTCTGGCAGTGGGGGAACCTGCAGCGCGGCAGCTAGGGCTGGATTTCCCACCTAGGGGCGGCACCTGCTTGTGGCGGTACAGGATCCCCCATTCTCACGGGGGTATGTGAAATGCAGGAGCGGGGTCGCGGGGGTCTGCTGGGGGGGAATTGCCGGAAAGGGGTCAGGGGAGTCTGCAAATTGCGGGAGGGGGCGCGGGGGGGCCTTGACTCACTGGAAGGGGGTTCCGCAAATTGCGGGAGGGGGGTTGTGGGGGTCAGTGAATTGCGGGAAGGGGGGTTGTGGGGGTCCGTCAATCATGGGAGGGGCGCGCGGGGTGCCGTGAATGAAGGGAGGGGGGGCGCGGGGGTCCGCGAATCGCTGGCGGGGGGCGCGGGGGGTCATGAATCGCGGGAGGGGGGGTTGTGGGGGGCCGCGAATCGCGGGAGGGTGGGTGCGGGGGTGCCGTGAATCGTTGGAGGGGTGTGTGAATCGTGCGGGGGCGTGTCACGGGGGGTTGCGAATCGCGGGAGGGGGTGCTGGAGGTGCTGTGGGGTTCTGTGAATCGCGGGAGGAGTTCCGCAAATCGCAGGAGGGGGTGCGGGGGGTGCTGGGAATCTCGGGAGGGGGTCCGCAAATTCCGGGGCGCGCAAATCGCAGGAGGGGGGTGCCGTGAATCGCGGGAGGGGGCGGGGGTTTGCAAATCACGGGAGGGGGGTGCAGCAAATTATGAGAGGGGGGTGCGGCAAATCGCGGGAGGGGGCGCGGTGGTGCCGTGAGTCGCAGGGGTGCCACAAATCGCGGGAGGGGGCATCGCGTGGGGCCGCAAATCGCGGGAGGGGGACCACGGGTGGTGCCGTGAATAGCGGGAGGGGGGGTCCGCGAATCGCGGGAGGGGGGGGCGCCGTGAATCGCAGGAGGGGGGTCGCGGGGGGTCCCGCGAATGGGGGGAGGGTGGGTCGCGGGGGTGGTCCCGCGAATTGCGGGAGGGGGGGTCGCGGGGGTGCCGCGAATCACGGGAGGGGGGTCGTGGGTGTCCGGGGGGGTGTTTGCTGGCAGATGGGGGGGGGGGCGGGAGTAATGGTGGATGGTGGCTGTGGAGTAATGATGGATGGTGATGTCAAGGGGGTGGGGTGTGTAGAACGTTATACACATAGAACACTTTTCCCTGGGGGGGCGGGTATGTGTATCCTGCTGGGCGGGAACGTTATATACACAGGGGATGAGTGACAGATCTGGCTAAATATATAAGAGATACCAGAGATTCTCGTGTAGCGATATCTGTCACTGGAACGATCTCCTTCCGTCACTTTATCTCCTCTCAGCCGTCTCATTGGAGCATTTCAGACATGAGGGAAGTGTCAGGAGGAGGTTGTTATATATCCAGAGTGATCATTATGTGACGCAGTGAAAAAACACTTTATAGATACTTGTGCTTACAAGATAAGTTGGTGAACGCCGCCACCTTGTGGTTATACTGATTTAAATGCACATAGTGATCGCCTTGTGAAAAACAAGTTTTAAAATGTCATTTATTTTAAGAACTCACAATTGGATTGTATGTATCCAGGTGGTGTTTCCAGCAGGTGTCACCCAAGACCCTTAAAACCAAAAATGTCTCCCAGCACGGGAAAAACTCATAGCGTGATATTGTTTTTGTAAAAAATTTAACATTTATTTAAAACAATACAAATCAACTAAAAAGGTATAAATATATAGAAACAGTGTGGGTGGACCCGTACATTAGCAAAAGTAGAGGTATTATCCCAACCGGTTTGGTCCCTTTATTCCATATGATGGGACGGAACCGGTTGGGCTCATACCTCTCCATCCCCCGCTGGCATCACAACCAGATAAGTTATAAACTACTTTTGCTAATGTACAGGTCCACCCACACTGTTTCTATATATTTATACCTTTTTAATTGATTTGTATTGTTTTAAAAAAAGATATATATTTTTCAACAAGTCACATAATGATCACTCTGGATATATAACAACCTCCTCCTGACACTTCCCTCATGTCTGAAATGCTCCAATGAGACGGCTGAGAGGAGAGAAAGTGACGGTAGGAGATCGTTCCAGTGACAGATATCGCTACACGAGAATTCTCACTTACAGAACTCGCTGTGTATATAGGAAATGAAGAAGGATTGTCACCATGTAAACTGCTTTAAACACTGAAGTCGCAGAAGTCACCTCTCTCTACATGTACTTTATGGTCCTACGGAAATTAGGCCAATTCGATGACTTCTGACGACACAGCACAGATTCTGGAGTGTTTTAGAATAGATCTTTACTAAACACTATTATCACTTGTATAACCATTGTCACACTTTCTACTATTTATTATTGAAATACTGGGAAACACTAAGTGAGTGAAAGCGCTATTTGTGCACCATATATCACACACACACACACACACATATATATATATATATATATATATATATATATATATATAATTGAAGCAGATAATCAGTGGCACTCTGAGACTTCAATACTTGAAAAAAACTTTTATCCCAATTACATTGTGCAAAAAAGAACCGATATTTCGGGGGTACGTAACTCCTGTTTTCAAGGTGCAGAACTAGTGCACGTTAATAATGCACACCCCACCGGCCACCAATGTTGGTCTATGCCCCCTCCACACTGACCACCAATGTATAGCCTAGATGTACGGCAGCAGCGTGTGATACACAGCGTACATATATATAGTACATATATATATACACTAGGTGATTCATCGCGCCCTACGGGCGCTCTTCACACCGGTGTAAGGGGCTGCGCCCCTTTTATTTGTGAACGTTTGTATTGTGTGAAATATGGTTAGAATTGTATGAAAGATGCCTGTATTGCAACTTGAGGTATAGGTGAAATGTGTTAAATAGAGAGCATATGATGTGGAAGGGGGTGTGTATTGTTTTGTTTAATTAAAAAGTGGTTACAGAGTAAGATGTACATTGATAGTGTGGAGGGTACAGTGACATTTGTGGGTGTGGGGGGGGGCTGTGTGTGCATGTTGTTTAGGTGTGTGTGTGCAATAGTATAGTAGGGTGTTTCTGAGTCAGCGGCTCCCCACTGGCGGAGGTCACGACACAGGAAAACAGGAGGCTGGGTAGTGATAGGGGTGTGTGGGCATAAGGGGGACTAAAGAGGAGGGTGGGAGATACTGTGCAGCTTCTGCCAGTGGGTGAGGGTCCAGCGTGGCAGTACAGGATGGTGGCCCTGAGTCAGTGTCTCCTCCTACTGGGTGGGAGTTAGGGTGCATGAAAGCAGGAGGCTGGGATATCAGGCATGATAGGGGCATGTGGGCAAAACAGCGTCAGCAACTCCCCAGTAATGGAAGTTACGGTTCAGGAGAGCAGGAATCTGGGTAGTGATAGGAGTGTGTGCGTATACGGGGGACTAAAGAGGGGCTTAGGGGTGCCGTGAATTGTGGGAGGGGCACGGGGGTGCCGTGAATAAGGGGAGGGAGGGGGCGCATGTGTCCGCAAATCGCGTGGGTCCGCAAAGCGCGGGAGGGGGTGTGAATCGCGCGAGGGGGGGTTGCGAATTGCGGGAGGGGGTGCGCGGGGGTGACGTGAATCGTGGGAGGGGGGTGCGCGGGAGGTCCGTGAATTGTGGGAGGGGGGGCACGGGGTGTGATGAATCACCTAGTTGGTTATATATTCTTGTAGAAGGATGGTAGGATGTTGCTGTCATTCAGAATGCATTTACATAAACAGTAATAGTAGCAGTAAAAGATCTGACTTAAAGCACCTACAGTAAAACAGAACAGGTGTTATATATTATACAAAGAATTGGTTGATGATGTCTAGGTTGACGTGCACATAGTTGTCACTGGAAAAAAATTGCCACAAGAAAAAATCAACACAGAAAGGTCAACACATGTAAATGTTGACATAAGTGTGACACCTCATTGGTGTCCATGTCGACACATGAGAATGAATATGAAAACATTCAAAAAAAGAAAAATAAATCTTCAAAAACTCATGTCAACCTTTTTCATTGTCGACCATAGCCGTGTCAGTGTTTTGCATGTGCCATTTAATCCTGGGGTTGCCGTGAATCACGTGCGGGGGGGGGGAGGTGAGGGGTGTCCGCGAATCACGGGAGGAGGGGTCGTGGGTGGATGCCGTGAATTGCGGGAGGGGGGCTCGCGGGGGTGTGGGTGCCGCGAATCGTGGGAGGGGGGGCGCGGGGGGTTGCAGTGAATCGTGGGAGGGTAGGTCGCGGGGGCGGGGGGTTGCCGCAATGACAGGAGTGGGGGTGGGGGGGAGGAAATCGCGGTAGGGGGGTACCGCAAACCGCGGGAGGGGGGGCCCGGGGGGTTGGCGCGAATCGTGGGAGGGGGGGTCGCAGGGTGCCACGAATTGCAGGAGGGGGGTGTCACGGGGTGGGGCCGCGAATCGCTTGAGTCGCTGGGGGTGCCGCGAATTGTGGGGGGTGTGCTACGAATCGCGGGAGGGTGCCGCAAATCGCCACAGGAAAAAATCAACACAGAAAGGTCAACACATGTAAATGTTGACATAAGTGTGGCACTTCATTGGTGTCCATGTCGACACATGAGAATGAATATGAAAACATTCAAAAAATGAAAAAAAAAATCTTCAAAAGCTCATGTCAACCTTTTTCATTGTCGACCATAGCCATGTCAGTGTTTTGCATGTGCCATTTAATCGTGGGGTTGCCGTGAATGGGGGGGGAGGGAGGTGGGGGGTGTCTGCGAATTGCGCGGGGGGTCGCGGGGGTGCCGCGAATTGTGGGAGGGGGGGTCGTGGGGGGTGGGTGACGCGAATCGCGGGAGGGAGGTCGCGTGGGGGGTACCATGAATCACGGGAGGGGGTCGCTGGGGTGCCGCAAATCGCCACAAGAAAAAATCAACACAGAAAGGTCAACACATTAAATGTTGACATAAGTGTGGCACTTCATTGGTGACCATGTTGACACATGAGAATAAATATGAAAACATTCCTAAAATGAAAAATAAATCTTCAAAAACTCATGTCAACCTTTTTCATCGTCGACCATAGCCATGTCAGTGTTTTGCATGTGCCATTTGATCCTGGGGTTGCTGTGAATTGCGGCGGCTGGGGGGGGGGGGTTGTCCACGGGAGGGGGGGTGGCGTGGGGGTGTGTGCCATGAATTGGAGGAGGGGGGGTCGCGGGGTGGGTGCTGCCAATTGTGGGAGGGGTGGGCGCGGGGGTTGCAGCGAATCGCGGGAGGGGGGGTCACGGGGCCGGGGGGTTTGCCGCGAATCACGGGAGGGGGGGTGTCAGGGGGGGTGCCGCGAATCATGGGAGGGTCGCGGGGGGGATGGTCGCGGGGGGTTGCAGCGAATCGTAGAAGGGGGGGACGCAGGGGTGGGGTGCCCCGAATCGCCGGAGGGGGGGTCGTGGGGGTTGGGGTTGCCACAAATCATGGGGGGGGGTGCCGCGAATTGCGGTAGGGGGGTTCGCGGGGGCGGGGGAGCGCGCGAATCGTGGGAGGGGCCCCGCGAATCGCGGGAGGGGGGCGCTCACCTGGTGTGTCTGGTGAGTAGCTGTGTCTTTGCTGGGTAACATGGGGAGGCAGAGGGTGTCTGGCACTGTGCATACCTCCCAACATGACCCATGCCAGGAGGGACACAATGCTCTGCCTCTGGACTTTCTTCCTAATGTATGATTACCTCCATCTGTGTTGAACAGGTTAATTGATAGGAAAGGTGCTTCAACACAGGTGATGGCAATCATACATTAAAAGGAAAGTGCAGGAGCAGAGCAATGTGTCCCTCCTATGACTGTGGGCTCACTGGGCTGGTTCTCTGTCATGTGAGTCAGAGGCTCCACCCAGCGTTAGAGGGTCAGACACACTTTGAGTGACAGATGTAGCCAAATTTATAAGAGATGGTTTACATGATTACACCCTGCAGTACTCTGCACACCAGCCCTTTATTTACATGCGCAGTCATTGTAGCCAATATCTTATGTCTCTCAGTGTGGATGCAGAATATCTTTCATGATCAGCTCAAGGGGAATTGTTCCCCAGCGTCATATCTTCTAGTGTGTATGGGCCCAGTCTGGGATACAGAAGTCGCACAATGCGTACAGCGTCTGTTCAGCATTGCAGACGGGCGGAAAACGAGGGCATGGCCTGAGGACGCATCATCCCACGGGACCACGCCCAGTGTAATAGGCCACGCCCCTTTTCTGTTACTTGTCCTTTTTTCAGCTTTGGAGAAGTTGGGAGGTATGCGATTGTGGCATTCCCACTAAGCCATGACTGCGTTACTACAGGCCACGCCCCATTTCTGCGCACAGGTGTTATATGAGACACACCCCTACGGTTCTCACTATTCTTTCCTGGATTAGTGGTAAGTGCCCGCCGGACTCACCATGTTTTTTCCTCCTCCTATGGACGACTTACACCCGGCCAGGCATGCGGACATATAGGTGACATTGTTTTCCCCGCACACCGGGTCCCAGCGGCTGGTCACACATCTGCAGTCTGAGTTACAGGAGGCGGATAAGAAGTTGTCCTGGAACGTGTTCAGTTTGCTCCTGAAATAGAGGAGGGGAGACTCCTGATGACATCACCTGATAATAACCTACATACTGCAAGGTACACACAGCTCAGCGCCAGCCTATGCACCCGCTATACGCCGGATACACCTCACACTAAATCCAATTTTAAGCATTTGCGCTGCTTAAAAGTATCCACCTTCCCTATTATGCATCAATAAAACTGCGACGCCTCCTGGTACAGCAGATATAACGTAGCAAGCCACACAGAGAACACCTATCTGTGTCAATCAGCCAATCAGCAGTGGTCTCTTATCTGCCATCGCCTCTCACATATAATACAGGGTTTCCGCCACAGTCGCCATCTGTCCTACACTACAGCGCCTCCCCTGCAGTGGTAACAGGGAAGCTGTGCTGTGCAGACCATTCTCCCCATTGCTAGAGGACAGAAGAGCTGATTGGCAGCCCCCCACTATACTTCTGCAAAGACCCCTACAGGCTGCTGCAATGGTAAATACAGAGAAGTAGCCCCCACCCCCCCACACACACACACTTTATCTCTCTCACTTTCCCATCATCCTGCTGGGTGACTGGATCATACAGCCACCAGAGAGGCCTCTACAATCTCATGGACATTATGAAACATATATATATATATATAGCGCACCTGTCTGTGTGTATCACATGCCTATCTCAGTGTAAGCGTGCGAGCAGGGCCCTCCTACCTCCATGACTGTCTGTCTTATATAGTACAGAATTTTCTGCACTGTATATAAAACTGCTAGTAACAATAATAAGAGATCTGGCAATGGTTTCCTGTCTTTCTTTTCCTTATGGACTGGAAGCAATATATATACAATGTATATTAAACGCATATTTAGGAAATAAAAATCATGACTTGCCCGTTGTATGTGACCGTTATCCCAGCGACATCATTATTCTTGCAGCCAATCATAAAGAGAGACATAGAGAGGATGAAGGCAGTAAATGATGTCGCAAAGACCATCTTACAAGCTGAAAGCAGGCCAAACTTGTACTTCTTCATGATCAGCCCACCGAGCAGCATCCCCAGAGCAGCGGCTGGCAAGGTGGTAACTCCTGAAGGGGAAAGTATGGATTATTGCAGCTAACGGCCATTGTTCTAGTTATCTTGGGACCAGTAAATCCCCGCAGCAGCCTCTTGCTAAGTGACTTATTAGTACAGATGAGCATGTCTGGTTCTCAGAAAATCAAACCCACGTGACGGTAATCCGAGTTCAGGCTCTGATCATCCCGGCTGACTCTGATTCCAAAATAAGGCAAAATGTCTTATATCTTGCATTTTTTTAAAACATGTGTGTGTTCAGTGCCAGACAGTGGCATTGTTTTACAGTAACAGTGGGTGCTGCGCCACCTCATTAATAATATAAGCGATGCGAGTTAACATGGATTGTGATCAGTCGACAGACGAGCAGGAGCAGAAAACAAATACTAGCGCTGTTGCTGCCGCCAGCAGAAAACTGTCCATTCCCAGAGACCCGCTACTGTTGAGGATGTAGCGCA
This sequence comes from Crinia signifera, assembly GCF_055691185.1. Classification (NCBI taxonomy): domain Eukaryota; kingdom Metazoa; phylum Chordata; class Amphibia; order Anura; family Myobatrachidae; genus Crinia; species Crinia signifera. The sequence continues at coordinate 3,140,748 of NC_139220.1, read as the reverse complement.
CCAGAGTGACACAACATTATGACATCTGGTCAGGTCTAAACAATTATTGACACAACTAAAGTGACTCAGCGCATGATGTACTAAGCCTTTCCAGTACATCACACCACTTATTGCAATCATACTAATCCCATATTTACTAGTTTGTTGTCAGTATTGCAAAGGACAGGTCTGTCGGAAAAAGCTGCCTTTTGCGATGCCGTCTCTTCTGGGTTTCAGGCCGGGGAGTCCTCCTGCTGGCGTTAATCTCTGCACTGAAGCCCAGCATTGCCAAGCTTAGTACATATAGCAAAAGCCACCAAAGCCCCCACCAAAAATAGTCATATCAGACAGTCCCTTTGACTACTGGGAGGGGGGAAAGGGCATTTTGGAGGCCGTTGTACAAACTGGCTTTGTATTACTTAGGCTCCCACCTTGAAGTGCATTCTCGAAAAGAGTTTTCAATGCAATCGGGAACCTTGTGAGTGATAGGTGAAGGAGTCTACTTTCTTAAAATGTTAAAAAGTTGATGTTCATCCAAATAGCCTACAAATTTCGTGAGGAACTCCTTTAACAGCAATTACATCAAAGCACGTAAACTTCTATAATAGTGGATTCCAGGGGGGTGAATTCATATCGTGTGATGATGAAGTTAAGATGGATGAGGTTGAGGATGAGGATAATAATGATGGCTACATCATTCACAGTAGAGGTCATTCACAGCACTATTAGTTGAGCTGCCATAAGCCCATCGGTAACTTGTTTTGTGAGGGACAAAACAAACCAATCACTTCAGCCACAAATGTGGCAGTCCCTGTCGCTGAATTGCTTGGTTTGTAAAACTGCATGCCCTTTTAAATATATAACATACTTGTGACAGAATGGACTGTCCCAAGTCCATTTCGACAATGTTGTAGCACAGAATTGAACAGATGACTAATGTTCTTAAAGAGGGCCAGGTGTTAAGTTTAATTCCTAGCCAGTCACTTCCTATAAAGACACTAAGGACAGGAAGCTGGAGCCCCTCTGAGGTCACAAATGACTATAATGGGATAAATGTCCAAGTGACCGGCTATCATCCTCCTTCACCAAGGGATTAATTATAGCAAGAACCCATTGTTCTACCCTAGGACTGGGGCATAAAAACAGCATGGGGGGAGACATCATGACTCATCTTCTATTCATCCCCCTTTTGTGTTGGATATAATAAAGTGCCCACTTACCGGTGAAGAAGTTGGACTTGGAGATGGACTGGCCGTACTGCTGCTCCATGTACTTGGGTTTGTACGTTATATATCCTAAGAAACTGTTCAATTGCAGCATATTCAGACACATTAGCGTCACGTATAGACGGTTACTGCCCAGCTTCTTCAGAGCGAGGAAAAACCCTGAGTGAAGACCATCAATGAGTTCCTGCTCTGGTTCCGCTACATCTCTTATATCAGATATATAGGCTGTATACACTTTATATACAAACTATGACACATTATTATACCGTAGCAGTTAATGGATATTTAATCTTTGCATTATAATGACCCTTTAAATATTTGGGATCCCCCCCACACAAACACACACACTAACAACTCACCTTTCATTGTTGAACTTTTAGGACTTTCCGACTCTGATTTTTCGTTCTTTTTGAACTTCAGTAAGTTGAGGTCATGTTTGGTCCCTTCCTTAGTCATAGTCTTGGGGAGGAAGCAGAAAGGGATCCCGGAAATTAAGGTAACTGTTCCAGCCACCAGGAATCCGATCCACCAGGCAACCGACCCAACGCGTGTCCTGTGGTGTAATGGTTATACTCTCTAGAAGAGAAATTATATCCTGCAATGTCTTGTACATATCCGAGCTCTGGAGCAAACGTAGGGGATTATCCCGAAAAGTGTATTATTTGCAATAGTGAGACATGGAGACAGAAGTACCTTAAATAAAATAAAATCTGATACGTGATCTGAGAGGTCGTCTTATTAATCCTGAGGGAACTTTAACAGAACTTTGAACTTGATTATCAATTATCCAAATGACCCCAAACTTCAAAGTGGATGACTCTGATCCCAGCAATGACAATCCTAAAGGTTCCTATATGTGACTGAATACAGTGGCCGCCTTGCTGTATATTCTCCATCTGTGCTGTCTTTTTAGGAAGAAGCAGTAAGACGATCACATACCTGTATATTAGAACCCTTTTCTGATACACTGATATTTACAACTCTGGCTAGGTGAGTTCATGTTTCCTAAATATACATATGGAGACTTACCCGTGTCCACAAAGCCAATGTCCACATAGAGTTTAGCACAGAAAGATCCCATCATGAAGCCCATCATTGGGCCAAATAGCGCCACGGTGTGGAGACATGCTGCAGGACGGAAGAGCCGATTATTCAGTGATCCCCGCAGAACATTAATTCGCAATATCTCTATACACACAGGGAATGTGCTGTCAGGTGCCCCGGGGAATGTGCTGTAGTATGGTTATCTGCCCCGGGGTATGTGCTGTCAGGTGCCCCGGGGAATGTGCTGTAGTATGGTTAGCTGCCCCGGGGTATGTGCTGTCAGGTGCCCCGGGGAATGTGCTGTAGTATGGTTATCTGCCCCGGGGGTATGTGCTGTCAGGTGCCCCGGGGTATGTGCTGTCAGGTGCCCCGGGGGGTATGTGCTGTCAGGTGCCCCGGGGAATGTGCTGTAGTATGGTTATCTGCCCCGGGGGTATGTGCTGTCAGGTGCCCCGGGGAATGTGCTGTAGTGGTTATCTGCCCCGGGGGTATGTGCTGTCAGGTGCCCTGGGGAATGTGCTGTAGTATGGTTAGCTGCCCCGGGGGTATGTGCTGTCAGGTGCCCCGGGGGTATGTGCTGTCAGGTGCCGCGGGAAATGTGCTGTAGTATGGTTATCTGCCCCGGGGGTATGTGCTGTCAGGTGCCCTGGGGAATGTGCTGTAGTATGGTTAGCTGCCCCGGGGTATGTGCTGTCAGGTGCCCCGGGGAATGTGCTGTAGTGGTTAGCTGCCCCGGGGTATGTGCTGTCAGGTGCCCTGGGGAATGTGCTGTAGTGGTTAGCTGCCCCGGGGGTATGTGCTGTCAGGTGCCCCGGGGAATGTGCTGTAGTATGGTAAGCTGCCCTGGGGAATGTGCTGTCAGGTGCCCCGGGGAATGTGCTGTAGTGGTTATCTGCCCCGGGGTATGTGCTGTCAGGTGCCCCGGGGAATGTGCTGTAGTGGTTAGCTGCCCCGGGGTATGTGCTGTCAGGTGCCCCGGGGAATGTGCTGTAGTGGTTATCTGCCCCGGGGTATGTGCTGTCAGGTGCCCCGGGGAACGTGCTGTAGTGGTTAGCTGCCCCGGGAGTATGTGATGTCAGGTGCCCCGGGGAATGTGCTGTAGTGGTTAGCTGCCCCGGGAGTATGTGATGTCAGGTGCCCCGGGGAATGTGCTGTAGTGGTTAGCTGCCCCGGGAGTATGTGATGTCAGGTGCCCCGGGGAATGTGCTGTAGTGGTTAGCTGCCCCGGGGTATGTGCTGTCAGGTGCCCCGGGGAATGTGCTGTAGTGGTTAGCTGCCCCGGGGTATGTGCTGTCAGGTGCCCCGGGGAATGTGCTGTAGTATGGTTAGCTGCCCTGGGGAATGTGCTCTCAGGTGCCCCGGGGAATGTGCTGTGGTGGTTAGCTGCCCCGGGGTATGTGCTGTCAGGTGCCCCGGGGAATGTGCTGTAGTGGTTAGCTGCCCCGGGGTATGTGCTGTCAGGTGCCGCGGGTAATGTGCTGTAGTGGTTAGCTGCCCCGGGGGTATGTGCTGTCAGGTGCCCCGGGGAATGTGCTGTAGTGGTTAGCTGCCCCGGGGGTATGTGCTGTCAGGTGCCCCGGGGAATGTGCTGTAGTGGTTAGCTGCCCCGGGGGTATGTGCTGTCAGGTGCCCCGGGGAATGTGCTGTAGTATGGTTAGCTGCCACGGGGTATGTGCTGTCAGGTGCCGCGGGGAATGTGCTGTAGTGGTTAGCTGCCCCGGGGGTATGTGCTGTCAGGTGCCCCGGGAATGTGCTGTAGTGGTTAGCTGCCCCGGGGAATGTGCTGTAGTGGTTAGCTGCCCCGGGGAATATGCTGTAGTGGTTAGCTGCCCCGGGGGTATGTGCTGTCAGGTGCCCCGGGGAATGTGCTGTAGTGGTTAGCTGCCCCTGGGTATATGCTGTCAGGTGCCCCGGGGAATGTGCTGTAGTATTTTTAGCTGCCCCGGGGGTATGTGCTGTCAGGTGCCCCGGGGAATGTGCTGTAGTATGGTTAGCTGCCCTGGGGGTATGTGCTGTAGTGGCTAGCTGCCCCGGGGTATGTGCTGTCAGGTGCCCCGGGGAATGTGCTGTAGTATGGTTAGCTGCCCCGGGGGTATGTGCTGTCAGGTGCCCCGGGGAATGTGCTGTAGTATGGTTAGCTGCCCCGGGGGTATGTGCTGTCAGGTGCCCCGGGGAATGTGCTGTAGTGGTTAGCTGCCACGGGGTATGTGCTGTCAGGTGCCGCGAGGAATGTGCTGTAGTGGTTAGCTGCCCCAGGGGTATGTGCTGTCAGGTGCCCCGGGGAATGTGCTGTAGTGGTTAGCTGCCACGGGGTATGTGCTGTCAGGTGCCGCGAGGAATGTGCTGTAGTGGTTAGCTGCCCCGGGGGTATGTGCTGTCAGGTGCCCCGGGGAATGTGCTGTAGTGGTTAGCTGCCCCGGGGGTATGTGCTGTCAGGTGCCCCGGGAATGTGCTGTAGTGGTTAGCTGCCCCGGGGAATGTGCTGTAGTGGTTAGCTGCCCCGGGGGTATGTGCTGTCAGGTGCCCCGGGGAATGTGCTGTAGTGGTTAGCTGCCACGGGGTATGTGCTGTCAGGTGCCGCGGGGAATGTGCTGTAGTGGTTAGCTGCCCCGGGGGTATGTGCTGTCAGCTGCCCCGGGGAATGTGCTGTAGTGGTTAGCTGCCCCGGGTATGTGCTGTCAGGTGCCCCGGGGAATGTGCTGTAGTGGTTAGCTGCCCCGGGGTATGTGCTGTCAGGTGCCCTGTGAATGTGCTGTAGTGGTTAGCTGCCCCGGGGGTATGTGCTGTCAGGTGCCCCGGGGAATGTGCTGTAGTGGTTAGCTGCCCCTGGGTATGTGCTGTCAGGTGCCCCGGGGAATGTGCTGTAGTATTTTTAGCTGCCCCGGGGGTATGTGCTGTCAGGTGCCCCGGGGAATGTGCTGTAGTATGGTTAGCTGCCCTGGGGGTATGTGCTGTAGTGGCTAGCTGCCCCGGGGTATGTGCTGTCAGGTGCCCCGGAGAATGTGCTGTAGTAGGGTTAGCTGCCCCGGGGGTATGTGCTGTCAGGTGCCCCGGGGAATGTGCTGTAGTATGGTTAGCTGCCCCGGGGGTATGTGCTGTCAGGTGCCCCGGGGAATGTGCTGTAGTGGTTAGCTGCCCCGGGGGTATGTGCTGTCAGGTGCCCCGGGGTATGTGCTGTCAGGTGCCCCGGGGTATGTGCTGTCAGGTGCCCCGGGAATGTGCTGTAGTGGTTAGCTGCCCCGGGGAATGTGCTGTAGTGGTTAGCTGCCCCGGGGTATGTGCTGTCAGGTGCCCCGGGGAATGTGCTGTAGTGGTTAGCTGCCCCAGGGTATGTGCTGTCATGTGCCCCGGGAATGTGCTGTAGTGGTTAGCTGCCCCGGGGGTATGTGCTGTCAGGTGCCGCGGGGAATGTGCTGTAGTGGTTAGCTGCCCCGGGGGTATGTGCTGTCAGGTGCCCCGGGAATGTGCTGTAGTGGTTAGCTGCCCCGGGGAATGTGCTGTAGTGGTTAGCTGCCCCGGGGTATGTGCTGTCAGGTGCCCCGGGGAATGTGCTGTAGTGGTTAGCTTCCCCGGGGTATGTGCTGTCAGGTGCCCCGGGAATGTGCTGTAGTGGTTAGCTGCCCCGGGGAATGTGCTGTAGTGGTTAGCTGCCCCGGGGTATGTGCTGTCAGGTGCCCCGGGGAATGTGCTGTAGTGGTTAGCTGCCCCGGGGTATGTGCTGTCAGGTGCCCCGGGGAATGTGCTGTAGTATGGTTAGCTGCCCCGGGGGTATGTGCTGTCAGGTGCCCCGGGGAATGTGCTGTAGTGGTTAGCTGCCCCATGGTATGTGCTGTCAGGTGCCCCCAGGGAATGTGATGTAGTGGTTAGCTGCCCCGGGGGTATGTGCTGTCAGGTGCCCCGGGGTATGTGCTAAAGTGGTTAGCTGCCCCGGGGTATGTGTTGTCAGGTGCCCCGGGGAATGTGATGTAGTGGTTAGCTGCCCCGGGGTATGTGCTGTCAGGTGCCCCGGGGTATGTGCTGTCAGGTGCCCCAGGGAATGTGCTGTAGTATGGTTAGCTGCCCCGGGGTATGTGCTGTCAGGTGTCCCGGGGAATGTGCTGTAGTATGGTTAGCTGCCCCGGGGGTATGTGCTGTCAGGTGCCCCGGGGAATGTGCTCTAGTGGTTAACTGCCCTGGGGTATGTGCTGTCAGGTGCCCCGGGGAATGTGCTGTAGTGGTTAGCTGCCCCGGGGTATGTGCTGTCAGGTGCCCCGGGGAATGTGCTGTAGTGGTTAGCTGCCCCGGGGTATGTGCTGTCAGGTGCCCCGGGAATGTGCTGTAGTGGTTCGCTGCCCCGGGGTATGTGCTGTCAGGTGCCCCGGGGAATGTGCTGTAGTGGTTAGCTGCCCCGGGGAATGTGCTGTAGTGATTAGCTGCCCCGGGGGTATGTGCTGTCAGGTGCCCCGGGGAATGTGCTGTCAGGTGCCCTGGGGTATGTGCTTTCAGATGCCCAGGGGTATGCGCTGTTAGATGCCCCAGGCTATGCGCTGTCAGATGCCCCGGGGTCAGAAAGTCAGATGATGTCATGCTGTGATGGGTCTTTGGAACCGCCGGTATTACCTATATGCAGAGGAGTGCTGTCAGATGCCCCCAGGGTCAGAAGGTCAGATAAGGTCATGGGGTGATTGGTCTTTGGAACCGCTGGTATTACCTATATACAGAGGAGTGCTGTCAGATATCCCCGGGGTCAGAAGGTCAGATAAGGTCATGGGGTGATGGGTCTTTGGAACCGCCAGTATTACCTATATACAGAGGAGTGCTGTCAGATACCCCCAGGGTCAGAAGGTCAGATAAGGTCATGGGGTGATTGGTCTTTGGAACCGCCGGTATTACCTATATACAGAGGAGTGCTGTCAGATACCCCCGGGGTCAGAAGGTCAGATAAGGTCATGGGGTGATTGGTCTTTGGAACCGCCGGTATTACCTATATACAGAGGAGTGCTGTCAGATACCCCCGGGGTCAGAAGGTCAGATAAGGTCATGGGGTGATTGGTCTTTGGAACCGCCGGTATTACCTATATACAGAGGAGTGCTGTCAGATACCCCCAGGGTCAGAAGGTCAGATAAGGTCATGGGGTGATTGGTCTTTGGAACCGCCGGTATTACCTATATACAGAGGAGTGCTGTCAGATACCCCCGGGGTCAGAAGGTCAGATAAGGTCATGGGGTGATTGGTCTTTGGAACCGCCGGTATTACCTATATACAGAGGAGTGCTGTCAGATACCCCCGGGGTCAGAAGGTCAGATAAGGTCATGGGGTGATTGGTCTTTGGAACCGCCGGTACTACCTATATACAGAGGAGTGCTGTCAGATACCCCCGGGGTCAGAAGGTCAGATAAGGTCATGGGGTGATTGGTCTTTGGAACCGCCGGTATTACCTATATACAGAGGAGTGCTGTCAGATACCCCCGGGGTAAGATAAGGTCATGGGGTGATGGGTCTTTGGAACCGCCAGTATTACCTATGTACAGAGGAGTGTTTTCAGGTCCAGAGAAGTCATCAATGTACGAAATTCCAAGGGGGGTAATGGGACTTTCTCCAATTCCTCGCAGCATATTTCCAATTAAGACATAAACCCACATGTAGGAGCCGCCTTCCTTCACGCACTCTGTAAATACATAGAGGTACTATAAATGTGTCCTCATACATGTAGCTGCGATACGTCATGCAGTGCGAGATGGCTGGCGTCAGTGAGCCGGCAGGTCACGTGCAACTCAGCTAACGTCAACGTTTGTATGCAGATATAGCTGCAGTCACACACATCATATAGGTATGCCACATAACATTTTAGTCAGCAGAGTCTGCTTGTGTGTCTGAATGATACAATTCCTTGTTTTTTTTAGACTGTCTATGACCACCACTAAATATTTATTTTCTTAGGATTACAGGGGCCAACATTTTGTGGGAGTACAGGGGGCATCTTTCCCTAGGAGATCAGGGGGCACATTTCCCTAGGAGATCACAGGTCACCATTCCTTAGGAGATCACGGGTCACCTTTCCTTAGGACATCTTGGGGCAACTTTCCCTAGGAGATCAGGAGGCATCTTTCCCTAGGAGATCAGGGGGCACATTTCCCTAGGAGATCAGGGGGCACATTTCCCTAGGAGATCAGGGGGCATATTTCCCTATGAGATCTTGGGGCATATTTCCCTAGGAGATCAGGGGGCATATTTCCCTAGGAGATCACGGGACACCTTTCCCTAGGAGATCAGGGGGCATATATCCCTAGGAGATCTTGGGGCACCTTTCCCTAGGAGATCAGGGTGCACTTTTCTCTAGGAGATCAGGGGGCATATTTCCCTAGGAGATCAGGGGCCACCTTTCCCTGGGAGATCAGGGGGCACCTTTCCCTAGGAGATCAGGGGGCACCTTTCCCTAGGAGATCAGGGGACACCTTTCCCTGGGAGATCAGGGAGCACCTTTCCCTGGGAGATCAGGGGGCACCTTTCCCTAGGAGATCAGGGGGCACCTTTCCCTAGGAGATCAGGGGACACCTTTCCCTAGGAGATCAGGGGACACCTTTCCCTGGGAGATCAGGGAGCACCTTTCCCTGGGAGATCAGGGGGCACCTTTCCCTAGGAGATCAGGGGGCACCTTTCCCTAGGAGATCAGGGGACACCTTTCCCTAGGAGATCAGGGGACACATTTCCCTAGGAGATCAGGTGGCATATTTCCCTAGGAGATATGGGGCACATTTCCCTAGGAGATCAGGGGGCACCTTTCCCTAGGACATCTTGGGGCATATTTCCCTAGGAGATCAGGGGCACAATTCCCCAGGAGATCAGGGGGCATATTTCCCTGGGAGATCAGGGGGCATCTTTCCTCAGGAGATCAGGGGGCATATTTCCCTAGGAGATCAGGGGGCACCTTTCCCTAGGAGATCAGGGGGCACCTTTCCCTAGGAGATCAGGGGGCATATTTCCCTAGGAGATCAGGGGGCAACTTTCCCTAGGAGATCAGGGGACATATTTCTCTAGGAGATCAGGGGGCACCTTTCCCTAGGAGATATGGGGCACATTTCCCTAGGAGATCAGGGGGCACCTTTCCCTAGGAGATCAGGGGCACATTTCCCTAGGAGATCAGGGGGCTCATTTTCCTATTAGATCAGGGGGCCTATTTCCATAGTAGTACAGGAGACACCTTTGCCTATGAGATCAGGGGGCACATTTCCCTAGGAGATCAGGGACATATTTCCCTAGGAGATCAGGGACATATTTATCTAGGAGATCAGGGGGCACATTTCCCTAGGAGATCAGGGGGCACATTTCCCTAGGATATTAGGGGGCCCCTTTCTCTACGAGATCAGGGGACACATTTCCCTAGGAGATCAGGGGACACATTTTCCTAGGAGATCAGGGGGCATCTTTCCCTAGGAGATCAGGGGGCACATTTCCCTAGGAGATCAGGGGGCATCTTTCCCTAGGAGATCAGGGGGCATCTTTCCCTAGGAGATCAGGGGGCACATTTCCCTAGGAGATCAGGGGACACCTTTCCCTAGGAGATCAGGGGGCACCTTTCCCTAGGAGATCAGGGCGCACTTTTCTCTAGGAGATCAGGGGGCATATTTCCCTAGGAGATCAGGGGCCACCTTTCCCTGGGAGATCAGGGGGCACCTTTCCCTAGGAGATCAGGGGGCACCTTTCCCTTGGAGATCAGGGGACACCTTTCCCTGGGAGATCAGGGAGCACCTTTCCCTGGGAGATCAGGGGGCACCTTTCCCTAGGAGATCAGGGGGCACCTTTCCCTAGGAGATCAGGGGACACCTTTCCCTGGGAGATCAGGGGACACCTTTCCCTGGGAGATCAGGGGGCACCTTTCCCTAGGAGAAGAGGGGGGCACCTTTCCCTAGGAGATCAGGGGACACCTTTCCCTAGGAGATCAGGGGACACCTTTCCCTAGGAGATCAGGTGGCATATTTCCCTAGGAGATATGGGGCACATTTCCCTAGGAGATCAGGGGGCACCTTTCCCTAGGACATCTTGGGGAATATTTCCCTAGGAGATCAGGGGCACATTTCCCCAGGAGATCAGGGGGCATATTTCCCTGGGAGATCAGGGGGCATCTTTCCTCAGGAGATCAGGGGGCATATTTCCCTAGGAGATCAGGGGGCACCTTTCCCTAGGAGATCAGGGGGCACCTTTCCCTAGGAGATCAAGGGGCATATTTCCCTAGGAGCTCAGGGGGCAACTTTCCCTAGGAGATCAGGGGACATATTTCTCTAGGAGATCAGGGGGCACCTTTCCCTAGGAGATCAGGGGGCACATTTCCCTAGGAGATCAGGGGGCATCTTTCCCTAGGAGATCAGGGGACACATTTCCCTAGGAGATCAGGGGGCACAATTACCTAGGAGATCAGGGGGCATCTTTCCCTAGGAGATCAGGGGGCACATTTCCCTAGGAGATCAGGGGGCATATTTCCCTAGGAGATCAGGGGGCACATTTCCCTAGGACATCTTGGGGCATCTTTCCCTAGGAGATCAGGGGACACATTTCCCTAGGAGATCAGGGGGCATATTTCCATAGTAGTACAGGAGACACCTTTGCCTATGAGATCAGGGTGCAGATTAGAATTCCTAACCTGGGGTATAGGAAATAAATAATAGAACTAGATCGTTGAAAAAAATCTGTAATAGATTGAATTGTCTACAACCATCTGACCAGCAACCTGTCTGACAACTCCCTGCTTGCTACTCTCCAATCTGGATTCCCCCTGTACACCACTGAAACTGCCCTGACCAAAGTCACCAATGATCTTCACTTGGCCAAATCCTAGAGTCACATTTCCCTGATTTATCTCCCTCATGTGGTGTGTGTGTATATATATATATATATATATATATATATATATATATATATATATATATGTAGTGTGTGTGTGTGTGTGTGTGTGTATATATATATATATATATACTCCCCCCCCCACCCATTGACCATTGATTCTTTACCCGGAGACCCTTATGGGCACTTTCCCATTAGAGATTTCAGATTATCAGCCTGTTGCACATTCTAGACCCCACAAGACATCTCATACCAGCAGGTTTGTACGTACTCTCCCATGTCATATTTCCCTATTCTTACTGACCACCTCCAGTTGTAGACCACATATATTATGGGTTCAACGCGCTGATAATCCAGATGCCCTGACTAGCACGGTTACCCATGGGGTTTACATGTACTCTCTTAGTGCAATGTTCCTACCTTTGCTATATAACCTGTCCTTTCATATGAACTAGTCAGTGACATTATACATGTGTATGACCTACATGCCAGGCTTTGCTGCTAACATTGCCAGCATTGGGCCCCGACTCCTAATGGCGGCCTCAGTCAGGGATGGCTACAGGGGGAGGGGCAGCGCAGGGTCCGGGGGCTGTGGCTGCGGCTGTGAAGCAGGCAGGCCGCATTGTCTGGTAAGTGCTGAGTGTGCGGACACTGGGGACAGTGCGTCAGAATTTGATAATTCAGAAGATATGCTGGCTGCTGATTGACTCAGAGTGCTCACTCTACCAGCCAATCAGAGCCCATTTCCATTTTCAATTCCAACTGCTGCCGCACCCATAGCTCCCAGGCGCTTCACGCTGCCTACACTCCGGATCAAACGCTGCCCGGGTACCTGTATTCGCCCCGGACTGCCCGCTGCACCCACAACCGCAGAGGGGGGCGCACTTCGAACTTTTGCTTGGGCACCAGTAGGCCTGGAATAAATACTCCCATAATCCCACAGTCCACTCTGGCCAGCTGATGACTGTCACCTTTCCTCCCCTCTGGTATCCGCACTTCACTCCGGAATCCGAGACTTCTCCCTCATTCTATCAGACTACCTCCCCATCCTGTACATCAACCTGTCATCGAAAACCCACCTGTCCACATAACCATATGACCATGTACAGAAGTCTGCCCCACCCTCTTTCACCCTCCATCTCCTATAGCTCGTGCCCACCAGCTATAACTGGACCCCATCCTTGGTTCTCTGCCCTGTGACCACCTCTGACAGTGGCTCTATGCCTGCACCAATGAGTGTACATTAATGTTGATGATGATGACAGTCTGCTGAAGGGGGTATGAGAACATATTGAGCAATCCATTGGTCATCTGCAATTGGAACAAGGTTAGCCATCCGACACTGAACGTATAATAATGGCGTCTCAGCCACAGTCCCACCTGCTGTGTTCTACATAGATCATGTTATGTGGCCAGGTCACCAAGGTCGTGTCATGGCGGGGACAGAAAAACTAAAGAAATAAAAAGGTGATTGCTCCTTGTGATATTTTAGACCTGGGGTAGCCAACTACAGTCCTCGAGAGCTACCAACAGTGCATGTTTTCCAGATCTCCTCACAGAAGTGAAGTATTTAGCTGCACCTGTGGATCTTTTGGAATGTGTCAGTCAGTAATGAGTGCACCTGTGCAGCAGCTAGGATGTCTGGAAAATGTGACCTGTTGGTAGCTCCCGAGGACCGTAGTTGGCTACCACTGCTTTAGTCCATAGAGAAATGTAGTTGGGTGTGGATTCAGTTTGTACCTGGATTAATGGCCTCAGTAACTGTCCCATTGGCCAAGCAGGGGGAAACACTGAAAGTGGAATTATTTTGTGAGCTCCGGTGTGTCCTCAGCGATTCATATCGATATCTGTGGAGAAATCAGACATTGAGATCATCACAGAAGAGGAGAATCCATGAATTATATGATACGGAAATGAGGCAAGGGCGTCACGTACGGTCCCATGAAGAAGTGCGGCGTAGCGGTGAGAAAACTTCCCAACGCCATCACGATGCAACCGGCTGCAATAATCCGCGGCCTGTGGAGTCTCGCCCCAAAATAGCTAACGATGGCGATCATCAGTAAGTTACCTGCACGGTAAAGTGAGAGAGCAATGACAGACTGCGCTGGTCAGAGGCACGTGGTCATATGTAACAGAGACACGTGGTCATATGTGTCCGTCATGTGGTCATATGTAACAGAGACACGTGGTCATATGTGGCAGTCATGTGGTCATATGTAACAGAGACACGTGGTCATATGTCAGTCATGTGGTCATATGTAACAGACACATGGTCATATGTGGCAGTCATGTGGTCATATGTAACATAGACACGTTGTCATATGTCAGTCATGTGGTCATATGTAACAGAGACACATGTTCATATATGTCCGTCATGTGGTCATATGTAACAGAGACACGTGGTCATATGTGGCAGTCATGTGGTCATATGTAACAGAGACACGTGGTCATATGTCAGTCATGTGGTCATATGTAACAGAGACACGTGGTCATATGTGTCCGTCATGTGGTCATATGTAACAGAGACACGTGTTCATATGTCAGTCATGTGGTCATATGTAACAGAGACACATGGTCATATGTGGCAGTCATGTGGTCATATGTAACATAGACATGTGGTCATATGTGGCAGTCATGTGGTCATATGTAACAGAGACACATGGTCATATGTGTCCGTCATGTGGTCATATGTAACAGAGACACATGTTCATATGTCAGTCATGTGGTCATATGTAACAGAGACACATGGTCATATGTGGCAGTCATGTGGTCATATGTAACAGAGACACGTGGTCATATGTGTCCGTCATGTGGTCATATGCAATAGAGACACGTGGTCATATGTGGCAGTCATGTGGTCATATGTAACAGAGACATGTGGTCATATGTGTCCGTCATGTGGTCATATGTAACAGAGACACGTGTTCATATGTCAGTCATGTGGTCATATGTAACAGAGACACATGGTCATATGTGGCAGTCATGTGGTCATATGTAACATAGACATGTGGTCATATGTGGCAGTCATGTGGTCATATGTAACATAGACATGTGGTCATATGTGGCAGTCATGTGGTCATATGTAACAGAGACATGTGGTCATATGTGGCAGTCATGTGGTCATATGTAACAGAGACACGTGGTCATATGTGTCCGTCATGTGGTCATATGTCACAGAGACATGTGGTCATATGTGGCAGTTATGTGGTCATATGTAACAGAGACACGTGGTCATATGTGGCAGTCATGTGGTCATATGTAACATAGACAAGTGGTCATATGTGGCAGTCATGTGGTCATATGTTACAGAGACACGTGGTCATATGTCAGTCATGTGGTCATATGTAACAGAGACACGTGGTCATATGTCAGTCATGTGGTCATATGTAACAGAGACACATGGTCATATGTGGCAGTCATGTGGTCATATGTAACAGAGACACATGGTCATATGTGTAAGTCATGTGGTCATATGTAACATAGACAAGTGGTCATATGTGTCAGTCATGTGGTCATATTTAACAGAGACACGTGGTCATATGTGGCAGTCATGTGGTCATATGTAACAGAGACACGTGGTCATATGTGTCCGTCATGTGGTCATATGTAACAGAGACACGTGGTCATATGTCAGTCATGTGGTCATATGTAACAGAGACACGTGGTCATATGTCAGTCATGTGGTCATATGTAACAGACACGTGGTCATATGTGTCAGTCATGTGGTCATATTTAACAGAGACACGTGGTCATATGTAGCAGTCATGTGGTCATATGTAACAGAGACACGTGGTCATATGTGTCCGTCATGTGGTCATATGTAACAGAGACACATGGTCATATGTCAGTCATATGGTCATATGTAACAGACACGTGGTCATATGTGACAGTCATGTGGTCATATGTAACAGAGACACATGGTCATATGTGGAAGTCATGTGGTCATATGTAACAAAGACACGTGGTAATATGTGGCAGTCATGTGGTCATATGTAACATAGACAAATGGACATATGTGGCAGTCATGTGGTCATATGTAACAGAGACACGTGGTCATATGTGGCAGTCATGTGGTCATATGTAACAGACACGTGGTCATATGTCAGTCATGTGGTCATATGTAACAGAGACACGTGGTCATATGTGTCAGTCATGTGGTCATATGTAACAGACACGTGGTCATATGTCAGTCATGTGGTCATATGTAACAGAGACACGTGGTCATATGTGTCCGTCATGTGGTCATATGTAACAGAGACACGTGGTCATATGTGTCCGTCATTTGGTCATATGTAACAGAGACACGTGGTCATATGTCAGTCACGTGGTCATATGTAACAGAGACACGTGGTCATATGTGTCCGTCATGTGGTCATATGTAACAGAGGCACGTGGTCATATGTAACAGAGGCACGTGGTCATATGTAACAGAGACACATGGTCATATGTGTCCGTCATGTGGTCATATGTAACAGAGGCACGTGGTCATATGTAGCAGAGGCACGTGGTCATATGTCAGTCATGTGGTCATATGTAACACAGACACGTGGTCATATGTGTCCGTCATGTGGTCATATGTAACAGAGACACGTGGTCATATGTGTCCGTCATTTGGTCATATGTAACAGAGACACGTGGTCATATGTCAGTCACGTGGTCATATGTAACAGAGACACGTGGTCATATGTGTCCGTCATGTGGTCATATGTAACAGAGGCACGTGGTCATATGTAACAGAGGCACGTGGTCATATGTAACAGAGACACGTGGTCATATGTGTCCGTCATGTGGTCATATGTAACAGAGACACGTGGTCATATGTAACAGAGACACGTGGTCATATGTCAGTCAAGTGGTCATATGTAACAGAGACACGTGGTCATATGTGTCCGTCATGTGGTCATATGTAACAGAGGCACGTGGTCATATGTAACAGAGGCACGTGGTCATATGTGTCCGTCATGTGGTCATATGTAACAGAGACACGTGGTCATATGTAACAGAGACACATGGTCATATGTGGCAGTCATGTGGTCATATGTAACAGAGACACGTGGTCATATGTCAGTCATGTGGTCATATGTAACAGAGACACGTGGTCATATGTCAGTCATGTGGTCATATGTAACAGAGACATGTGGTCATATGTAACAGAGACACGTGGTCATATGTCAGTCATGTGGTCATATGTAACAGAGACACATGGTCATATGTGGAAGTCATGTGGTCATATGTAACAAAGACACGTGGTAATATGTGGCAGTCATGTGGTCATATGTAACATAGACAAATGGACATATGTGGCAGTCATGTGGTCATATGTAACAGAGACACGTGGTCATATGTGGCAGTCATGTGGTCATATGTAACAGACACGTGGTCATATGTCAGTCATGTGGTCATATGTAACAGAGACACGTGGTCATATGTGTCAGTCATGTGGTCATATGTAACAGACACGTGGTCATATGTCAGTCATGTGGTCATATGTAACAGAGACACGTGGTCATATGTGTCCGTCATGTGGTCATATGTAACAGAGACACGTGGTCATATGTGTCCGTCATTTGGTCATATGTAACAGAGACACGTGGTCATATGTCAGTCACGTGGTCATATGTAACAGAGACACGTGGTCATATGTGTCCGTCATGTGGTCATATGTAACAGAGGCACGTGGTCATATGTAACAGAGGCACGTGGTCATATGTAACAGAGACACATGGTCATATGTGTCCGTCATGTGGTCATATGTAACAGAGGCACGTGGTCATATGTAGCAGAGGCACGTGGTCATATGTCAGTCATGTGGTCATATGTAACACAGACACGTGGTCATATGTGTCCGTCATGTGGTCATATGTAACAGAGACACGTGGTCATATGTGTCCGTCATTTGGTCATATGTAACAGAGACACGTGGTCATATGTCAGTCACGTGGTCATATGTAACAGAGACACGTGGTCATATGTGTCCGTCATGTGGTCATATGTAACAGAGGCACGTGGTCATATGTAACAGAGGCACGTGGTCATATGTAACAGAGACACGTGGTCATATGTGTCCGTCATGTGGTCATATGTAACAGAGACACGTGGTCATATGTAACAGAGACACGTGGTCATATGTCAGTCAAGTGGTCATATGTAACAGAGACACGTGGTCATATGTGTCCGTCATGTGGTCATATGTAACAGAGGCACGTGGTCATATGTAACAGAGGCACGTGGTCATATGTGTCCGTCATGTGGTCATATGTAACAGAGACACGTGGTCATATGTAACAGAGACACATGGTCATATGTGGCAGTCATGTGGTCATATGTAACAGAGACACGTGGTCATATGTCAGTCATGTGGTCATATGTAACAGAGACACGTGGTCATATGTCAGTCATGTGGTCATATGTAACAGAGACATGTGGTCATATGTAACAGAGACACGTGGTCATATGTCAGTCATGTGGTCATATGTAACAGACACGTGGTCATATGTGACAGTCATGTGGTCATATGTAACAGAGACACATGGTCATATGTGGCAGTCATGTGGTCATATGTAACAGGAGACATGTGGTCATATGTGTCCGTCATGTGGTCATATGTAACAGAGACACGTGGTCATATGTCAGTCATGTGGTCGTATGTAACAGAGACACATGGTCATATGTGGCAGTCATGTGGTCATATGTAACAGAGACACGTGGTCATATGTGTCCGTCATGTGGTCATATGTAACAGAGACACGTGGTCATATGTCAGTCATGTGGTCATATGTAACAGACACTTGGTCATATGTGTCAGTTATGTGGTCATATGTAAAAGAGACACGTGGTCATATGGGTCAGTCATTTGGTCATATGTAACAGAGACACGTGGTCATATGTGGCAGTCATGTAGTCATATGTAACAGAGACACGTGGTAATATGTGACAGTCATGTGGTCATATGTAACACACAGAAACACGTGGTTACATGTGACGGTCAGAGACACATGGTTCCATGTGACGGTCAGAGACACGTGGTTACATGTGATGGTCAGAGACACGTGATTACATGTGATGTTAAAGAAATGTGGTTATATGTGACAGTCCGAGACACGTGGTTACATGTGACAGTCAGAGACAAGTGGTTATATGTGACGGTCAGAGACACGTAGTTATATGTGACGGTCAGAGACACGTGGTTACATGTGATGGTCAGAGACACGTGGTTACATGTGATGGTCAGAGACACGTGGTTATATGTGACATCAGAGACACGTGGTTACATGTGACGGTCAGAGACACGTGTTTACATGTGACGGTCAGAGACACGTGGTTAGATGTGACATCAGAGACACGTGGTTACATGTGACATCAGAGACACGTGGTTACATGTGACGGTCAGAGACACGTGGTTACATGTGATGGTCAGAGAAACGTGGTTATATGTGACAGTCAGAGACATATGGTTAGATGTGATGTCAGACACACGTAGTTACATGTGACGTCAGAGACACGTGGTTACATGTGACGGTCAGAGACATGTGGTTACATGTGATGGTCAGAGACACGTGGTCATATGTGACAGTCATGTGGCATATGTAACAGAGACACGTGGTCATATGTGGCAGTCATGTGATCACATGTAACATAGACATGTGGGCATATGTCAGTCATGTGGTCATATGTTACAGAGACACATGGTCATATGTGTCAGTCATGTGGTCATATGTAACAGAGACATGTGGTCATATGTGGCAGTCATGTGGTCATATGTCAGTCATGTGGTCATATGTAACAGAGATATGTGGTCATGTGTAACAGAGACACGCGGTCATATGTCAGTCATGTGGTCATATGTAACAGGGACTCATGGTCATATGTGTTAGTCATGTGGTCATATGTAACATAGACACGTGATCATATGTGGCAGTTATGTGGTCATATGTAACAGAGACATGTGGTCATAGGTGGCAGTCAAGTTTTCATATGTAACAGAGACACGTGGTCATATGTGGCAGTCGTGTGGTCATATGTAACATAGACACATGGTCATATGTGTCAGTCATGTGGTCATATGTAACAGAGACACGTTGTCATATGTGTCAGTCATGTGGTCATATGTAATAGAGACACATGGTCATATGTCAGTCATGTGGTCATATGTAACATAGACACGTGGTCATAAGTGTCAGTCATGTGGTCATATGTAACATAGACAAGTGGTCATATGTGTCAGTCATGTGGTCATATGTAAAAGAGACACGTGGTCATATGTGTCAGTCATGTGGTCATATGTAACAGAGACACGTGGTCATATGTGTCCGTCATGTGGTCATATGTCACAGAGACATGTGGTCATATGTGGCAGTCATGTGGTCATATGTAACAGAGACACGTGGTCATATGTGGCAGTCATGTGGTCATATGTAACATAGACAAGTGGTCATATGTGGCAGTCATGTGGTCATATGTTACAGAGACACGTGGTCATATGTCAGTCATGTGGTCATATGTAACAGAGACACGTGGTCATATGTCAGTCATGTGGTCATATGTAACAGAGACACATGGTCATATGTGGCAGTCATGTGGTCATATGTAACAGAGACACATGGTCATATGTGTAAGTCATGTGGTCATATGTAACATAGACATGTTGTCATATGTGGCAGTCATGTGGTCATATGTAACATAGACATGTGGTCATATGTGGCAGTCATGTGGTCATATGTAACAGAGACATGTGGTCATATGTGGCAGTCATGTGGTCATATGTAACAGAGACACGTGGTCATATGTGTCCGTCATGTGGTCATATGTCACAGAGACATGTGGTCATATGTGGCAGTCATGTGGTCATATGTAACAGAGACACGTGGTCATATGTGGCAGTCATGTGGTCATATGTAACATAGACAAGTGGTCATATGTGGCAGTCATGTGGTCATATGTTACAGAGACACGTGGTCATATGTCAGTCATGTGGTCATATGTAACAGAGACACGTGGTCATATGTCAGTCATGTGGTCATATGTAACAGAGACACATGGTCATATGTGGCAGTCATGTGGTCATATGTAACAGAGACACATGGTCATATGTGTAAGTCATGTGGTCATATGTAACATAGACAAGTGGTCATATGTGTCAGTCATGTGGTCATATGTAACAGAGACACGTGGTCATATGTGTCCGTCATGTGGTCATATGTAACAGAGACACGTGGTCATATGTCAGTCATGTGGTCATATGTAACAGAGACACGTGGTCATATGTCAGTCATGTGGTCATATGTAACAGACACGTGGTCATATGTGTCAGTCATGTGGTCATATTTAACAGAGACACGTGGTCATATGTAGCAGTCATGTGGTCATATGTAACAGAGACACGTGGTCATATGTGTCCGTCATGTGGTCATATGTAACAGAGACACATGGTCATATGTCAGTCATATGGTCATATGTAACAGACACGTGGTCATATGTGACAGTCATGTGGTCATATGTAACAGAGACACATGGTCATATGTGGAAGTCATGTGGTCATATGTAACAAAGACACGTGGTAATATGTGGCAGTCATGTGGTCATATGTAACATAGACAAATGGACATATGTGGCAGTCATGTGGTCATATGTAACAGAGACACGTGGTCATATGTGGCAGTCATGTGGTCATATGTAACAGACACGTGGTCATATGTCAGTCATGTGGTCATATGTAACAGAGACACGTGGTCATATGTGTCAGTCATGTGGTCATATGTAACAGACACGTGGTCATATGTCAGTCATGTGGTCATATGTAACAGAGACACGTGGTCATATGTGTCCGTCATGTGGTCATATGTAACAGAGACACGTGGTCATATGTGTCCGTCATTTGGTCATATGTAACAGAGACACGTGGTCATATGTCAGTCACGTGGTCATATGTAACAGAGACACGTGGTCATATGTGTCCGTCATGTGGTCATATGTAACAGAGGCACGTGGTCATATGTAACAGAGGCACGTGGTCATATGTAACAGAGACACATGGTCATATGTGTCCGTCATGTGGTCATATGTAACAGAGGCACGTGGTCATATGTAGCAGAGGCACGTGGTCATATGTCAGTCATGTGGTCATATGTAACAGAGACACGTGGTCATATGTGTCCGTCATGTGGTCATATGTAACAGAGACACGTGGTCATATGTGTCCGTCATTTGGTCATATGTAACAGAGACACGTGGTCATATGTCAGTCACGTGGTCATATGTAACAGAGACACGTGGTCATATGTGTCCGTCATGTGGTCATATGTAACAGAGGCACGTGGTCATATGTAACAGAGGCACGTGGTCATATGTAACAGAGACACGTGGTCATATGTGTCCGTCATGTGGTCATATGTAACAGAGACACGTGGTCATATGTAACAGAGACACGTGGTCATATGTCAGTCAAGTGGTCATATGTAACAGAGACACGTGGTCATATGTGTCCGTCATGTGGTCATATGTAACAGAGGCACGTGGTCATATGTAACAGAGGCACGTGGTCATATGTGTCCGTCATGTGGTCATATGTAACAGAGACACGTGGTCATATGTAACAGAGACACATGGTCATATGTGGCAGCCATGTGGTCATATGTAACAGAGACACGTGGTCATATGTCAGTCATGTGGTCATATGTAACAGAGACACGTGGTCATATGTCAGTCATGTGGTCATATGTAACAGAGACATGTGGTCATATGTAACAGAGACACGTGGTCATATGTCAGTCATGTGGTCATATGTAACAGACACGTGGTCATATGTGGCAGTCATGTGGTCATATGTAACAGGAGACATGTGGTCATATGTGTCCGTCATGTGGTCATATGTAACAGAGACACGTGGTCATATGTCAGTCATGTGGTCGTATGTAACAGAGACACATGGTCATATGTGGCAGTCATGTGGTCATATGTAACAGAGACACGTGGTCATATGTGTCCGTCATGTGGTCATATGTAACAGAGACACGTGGTCATATGTCAGTCATGTGGTCATATGTAACAGACACTTGGTCATATGTGTCAGTTATGTGGTCATATGTAAAAGAGACACGTGGTCATATGGGTCAGTCATTTGGTCATATGTAACAGAGACACGTGGTCATATGTGGCAGTCATGTAGTCATATGTAACAGAGACACGTGGTAATATGTGACAGTCATGTGGTCATATGTAACACACAGAAACACAAGGTTACATGTGACGGTCAGAGACACATGGTTCCATGTGACGGTCAGAGACACGTGGTTACATGTGATGTCAGAGACACGTGATTACATGTGATGTTAAAGAAATGTGGTTATATGTGACAGTCCGAGACACGTGGTTACATGTGACAGTCAGAGACAAGTGGTTATATGTGACGGTCAGAGACACGTAGTTATATGTGACGGTCAGAGACACGTGGTTACATGTGATGGTCAGAGACACGTGGTTACATGTGATGGTCAGAGACACGTGGTTATATGTGACATCAGAGACACGTGGTTACATGTGACGGTCAGAGACACGTGTTTACATGTGACGGTCAGAGACACGTGGTTAGATGTGACATCAGAGACACGTGGTTAGATGTGACATCAGAGACACGTGGTTACATGTGACATCAGAGACACGTGGTTACATGTGACGGTCAGAGACACGTGGTTACATGTGACGGTCAGAGAAACGTGGTTATATGTGACAGTCAGAGACATATGGTTAGATGTGATGTCAGACACACGTAGTTACATGTGACGTCAGAGACACGTGGTTACATGTGACGGTCAGAGACATGTGGTTACATGTGATGGTCAGAGACACGTGGTCATATGTGACAGTCATGTGGCATATGTAATAGAGACACGTGGTCATATGTGGCAGTCATGTGATCACATGTAACATAGACATGTGGGCATATGTCAGTCATGTGGTCATATGTTACAGAGACACATGGTCATATGTGTCAGTCATGTGGTCATATGTAACAGAGACATGTGGTCATATGTGGCAGTCATGTGGTCATATGTCAGTCATGTGGTCATATGTAACAGAGATATGTGGTCATGTGTAACAGAGACACGCGGTCATATGTCAGTCATGTGGTCATATGTAACAGGGACTCATGGTCATATGTGTTAGTCATGTGGTCATATGTAACATAGACACGTGATCATATGTGGCAGTTATGTGGTCATATGTAACAGAGACATGTGGTCATAGGTGGCAGTCAAGTTTTCATATGTAACAGAGACACGTGGTCATATGTGGCAGTCGTGTGGTCATATGTAACATAGACACATGGTCATATGTGTCAGTCATGTGGTCATATGTAACAGAGACACGTTGTCATATGTGTCAGTCATGTGGTCATATGTAATAGAGACACATGGTCATATGTCAGTCATGTGGTCATATGTAACATAGACACGTGGTCATAAGTGTCAGTCATGTGGTCATATGTAACATAGACAAGTGGTCATATGTGGCAGTCATGTGGTCATATGTAAAAGAGACACGTGGTCATATGTGTCAGTCATGTGGTCATATGTAACAGAGACACGTGGTCATATGTGTCAGTCATGTGGTCATATGTAACATAGACACATGGTCATATGTAACCGAGACACGTGGTCATATGTGTCAGTCATGTGGTCATATGTAACATAGACATGTGGTCATAAGTGGCAGTCATGTGGTTATATGTAACAGAGACACGTGGTCATATGTGGCAGTCATGTGGTCATATGTAACAGTGACACGTGGTCATATGTGTCAGTCATGTAGTCATATGTAACAGAGACATGTGGTCATATGTAACAGAGACACGTGGTCATATGTCAGTCATGTGGTCATATGTAACAGAGACACGTGGTCATATGTCAGTCATGTGGTCATATGTAACAGAGACACATGGTCATATGTGGCAGTCATGTGGTCATATGTAACAGAGACACGTGGTCATAAGTGTCAGTCATGTGGTCATATGTAACATAGACAAGTGGTCATATGTGGCAATCATGTGGTTATATGTAACAGTGACACGTGGTCATATGTGTCAGTAATGTGGTCATATGTAACAGAAACACGTGGTCATATGTGTCAGTCATGTGGTCATATGTAACAGACAAGTGGTCATATATGTCAGTCATGTGGTCATATGTAACAGACACTTGGTCATATGTGTCAGTTATGTGGTCATATGTTACAGAGACATGTGGTCATATGTGGCAGTCATGTGGTCATATGTCAGTCATGTGGTCATATGTAACATAGACACGTGGTCATAAGTGTCAGTCATGTGGTCATATGTAACATAGACATGTGGTCATAAGTGGCAGTCATGTGGTTATATGTAACAGAGACACGTGGTCATATGTGGCAGTCATGTGGTCATATGTAACAGTGACACGTGGTCATATGTGTCAGTCATGTAGTCATATGTAACAGAGACATGTGGTCATATGTAACAGAGACACGTGGTCATATGTCAGTCATGTGGTCATATGTAACAGAGACACGTGGTCATATATCAGTCATGTGGTCATGTGTAACAGAGACACATGGTCATATGTGGCAGTCATGTGGTCATATGTAACAGAGACACGTGGTCATAAGTGTCAGTCATGTGGTCATATGTAACATAGACAAGTGGTCATATGTGGCAATCATGTGGTTATATGTAACAGTGACACGTGGTCATATGTGTCAGTAATGTGGTCATATGTAACAGAGACACGTGGTCATATGTGTCAGTCATGTGGTCATATGTAACAGACAAGTGGTCATATATGTCAGTCATGTGGTCATATGTAACAGACACTTGGTCATATGTGTCAGTTATGTGGTCATATGTAACAGAGACATGTGGTCATATGTGGCAGTCATGTGGTCATATGTCAGTCATGTGGTCATATGTAACATAGACACGTGGTCATAAGTGTCAGTCATGTGGTCATATGTAACATAGACAAGTGGTCATATGTGGCAGTCATGTGGTCATATGTAAAAGAGACACGTGGTCATATGTGTCAGTCATGTGGTCATATGTAACAGATACACGTGGTCATATGTGTCAGTCATGTGGTCATATGTAACATAGACACATGGTCATATGTAACCGAGACACGTGGTCATTGTCAGAGACCGGCCGGGCAGCGCTAGCGCTGCTCCGGCGGCCTCTGTACGGCGCGACGTACATGTTGCTAAGCAACATGGACGCGGCCGCGTCATGTTGGTGCGCCGCGGCGTCACCAGGAGATGCCGCCGCGTCACTAGCCCGCATCACTCCCCGGGCGCTCACTCGGCGGCCGGAATCCAGGCACCGCCTCCTCCTCCTCGGCTTCAACGGTTGCCTAGGCGACGGGGGGACGCCAGGCAGCCGTACGGAGGAGGAGGGTTCACACGCTGCCAATAGGAGACATTTCTGAGCTCCGGCAGCCATTTGTCCCAGTCCCTATTTAAACGCAGGGATGGGACTGTTTGGCGCCGGTTATAGCTCTTGCTTCTCAGAGTGTTCCTGGTTCCAGGTCCTGCTGTGATTATCCTGCCTTGTCAGCTCTTCGTCCAGTCTTGGTCCTTACCTCCCCGTGCAGCTCCAGCCGAGTGGATCATCCCATTATCTGCAGTATTCCATCCTCTCAGATAAGTGGGAATTCTCTTACTTTGTGCTGGGTTGTTATTGTCGGTATTGTGTCAGCTTTGTGTATTGTTACACCTGTGTGCCTTGGCACTTCCCAGTTCGGGAGTCAGAGTCATTTATTATTATTGTGTCAGCTTTGTGTATTGTTACACCTGTATGCATAGGCAGCTCCCTGTTTAGAGTTCTGGTCATCTGTCATTATTATATCAGCTGCGCTGTGTATTGTTCCACTGGTGTGTTTGGGACTGCACCCTGCCTGGGTTCAGACCCCTAGTAATTCCTGGGTATCCTTTCCTTGGTATACTTTTGTCCAGGCTTCCTGTTATTTCCCTATAGTAGTGGTATCCTTACATCACCCCTTCGGGAGCTGGTCAGTCCTCGCCTCCGGGTTTTAGCTAGGTTTGCCCCTTGTTAATCCTTGACCTTGGCGGCGGCGTTGTCATCCATAAGACCTGGTGGCATCGGGGGCGGAGCCTGACTAACGGGCTCTGCCGAACGCGGCTATTAAAGGTGAAGCCTAGCTAAGCACGCCTCCGCCAATTTCAGTCGGTGACAACGGAGTCAGGGGTGGCGAGGACACCCGGCGACCCTAACATTATAACCGGCCAAACACACTACTCAGGGAGTCCCGGTGATCAGCCATGGACCCTGCCCAACAGGCCGCAACCCACAATTTGGTGGGTCAAATGCACACTATTACCCAAAGATTGCAGGAGCTTACACTCAGGGTTAACACACATGAGGAGAGGGTACATGGGGCCTTATCCTCCGCAAGAAACCCTGAACCAAAGATAAATCTCCCAGATCGCTTCTCTGGGGATCGTCTGCAATTTTATAACTTCAGGGAGGCCTGTAAGCTATATTTTAGGCTCAGACCGCTGTCCTCTGGCTCTGAGGCCCAACGTGTGGGTATTATTATTTCTCTCCTCCAGGGGGATCCTCAGACGTGGGCGTTCGGCCTACCTGCTACAGATGAGGCTCTCTCCTCGGTTAATTCCTTTTTTAAGGCAATGGGGCTATTGTATGACGACCCAGATAGGGCCGCATCTGCTGAAGCTAATCTCCGTGCACTGCGGCAGGGGCCAGGAACTGCCGAGGTTTATTGTACCCATTTTAGGAAATGGGCCATAGATTCAGGCTGGAATGATCCAGCGTTACGTAGTCAGTTTAGGATTGGTCTGGCAGAATATCTCAAGGATGCTCTGGTTCATTACCCCACTCCCACTTCTCTGGATGAGATCATGCAATTGTCCATTCGTGTAGACCGGCGCTTTCGGGAACGCCAAAGAGAAAGAGAGTCGGGGGTGCTCCCCTCATCTGCCTCTGGGGATTCTTCGGAGGTTACCAGAGAAGAACCCATGCAGATAGGAGCAACCCGTCTTTCTACCTCTGAAAAGAATCGCAGGAGGCTCAAGGGTTTATGCCTTTATTGTGGGGGACAGGGTCATCGTGCTTTGGTTTGTCCCTTGAAGGCGGGAAAAGACAGGGCCTAGGTGAATTCGGGGGGATTCACTTGGGCCTATCTCGCTTTAACCCCATAGACTCGATTATCATGCAAGTTACTGTTTCCTTTGGTGGTCAGGTGTTTGAGGTTCCTGCCTTTTTGGATTGCGGCGCGGCCGGTAATTTCATGGATGTTCACTTGGCCAACTCGCTAGGGTTCGATCCCCTTCCCCTTGGGAGCACCCTTTCTGTTTGTGGTCTGGACGGTCTCCCGCTCTCCAATGGCAGTGTTACCTCACACACTCCTCCTGTAAGACTCTCAGTGGGAGCGCTGCATTCTGAGGAGATTTCTTTTTATCTCTTCCAATGTCCCTGGGCTCCATTAGTCTTAGGTTTGCCGTGGTTACGGGAACATAATCCCTGTATAGATTGGGCTTCAGGAGAGATCACTCAATGGGGGTCTTGTTGTATTGATAAATGTCTTTCGTTACCCCTCCGGGTTACTCGCCTGGTCTCTCCTTCGTTACCCCTCTCTTATAGGGATTATTCAGATGTATTTTCCAAAAAAGAGGCTGAAACATTACCTCCACATCGGCCTTTTGACTGCGCCATTGATCTCGTCCCCAAATCTAGACTTCCCAAGGGAAGATTGTATGCCCTTTCGGGTCCAGAATCACAGGCCATGGACCTGTATATCAAAGAGAGTCTCGAAAGGGGTTTTATCCGTCCTTCTAAGTCCCCCGTGGGGGCGGGTTTTTTCTTTGTAGAGAAGAAGGATGGATCATTACGCCCATGTATTGACTACAGAGCTTTAAACAAGATCACCATAAAAAATTCTTACCCATTGCCTCTCATTTCTGTTTTGTTTGATCAGATTCGAGAGGCTATTGTTTTTTCCAAAATTGACTTGCGGGGAGCCTACAATCTCATCAGAATTCGACAGGGAGACGAGTGGAAGACAGCTTTCAATACCCACTCAGGCCACTATGAATATCTGGTGATGCCTTTTGGGTTGGCCAATGCTCCCGCAGTGTTTCAGGATTTTATTAACGAGGTGCTTCGTCCGTTCCTGGGCTTATTTGCAGTTGTATATCTTGATGATATTCTGATTTTTTCTAAAAATCTTTCTGAGCATCGGCAACATGTCCGCATGGTCTTGCAAAAACTGCGGGAGAATCAGTTGTACGCCAAGTTAGAGAAGTGTGAATTCGAAGTTCCTCAGATCTCTTTTCTTGGCTATATTATCTCACCCAAAGGCTTCTCTATGGATCCATGTAAAGTGCAGGCCATCCTGTCTTGGGCTCGGCCTTCCAACCTTAAGGCGGTTCAAAGATTCCTGGGGTTTGCCAATTACTATCGGAAGTTCATTCGGTCCTTTTCTGATATTGTGGCTCCCATCGTCGAGTTGACCCGTAAAGGGTCGGATCCCCAGAATTGGTCCCCGCAGGCCATGGAATCATTCAAGAAGTTAAAGAGTGCTTTTTGTTCAGCTCCCATTCTCCATCACCCTGATCCCAGGAGTCCATTCTTGATAGAGGTCGATGCCTCGGATATAGGGGCTGGGGCGGTCCTCTCTCAGAAGAGTGAATATGACCAAAAAGTTCATCCATGTGCGTACTTTTCTCGCAAATTTTCGGCAGCAGAAAAGAACTATGACGTGGGTAATCGGGAACTTTTGGCCATCAAATGGGCTTTTGAGGAGTGGCGGCATTGGCTGGAAGGAGCGAGGCATACCATAACGGTACTTACGGACCATAAAAACTTGGCCTATATCGAGTCGGCTAAACGTTTGAATCCGCGACAAGCGCGATGGGCCTTGTTTTTTACTAGGTTTCGATTCATCATCACCTTTAGACCTGGTCCTAAGAACACCAAAGCAGATGCGCTTTCCCGGAGTTTTTTAACCACTCAAAGTGGTCAAATGGATGAAACTCCCATAGTTCCGTCCTCGATCATCATGGCAGGATTGACCCAAGATTTGGCTTCTCGTATTCTTGACTCTCAATCCTCAGCTCCTCAGGACACTCCTCAGGATCGTCTTTTTGTGCCCAAGAACCTTCGAGAACGGGTCCTCAGAGATTTTCACTCCAGTAAAGTCACTGGTCATCTAGGAATCACCAAAACCCTGGAACATCTGTCCCGAGCAGTTTGGTGGCCCACCATGAAGCAGGACGTTTCCCACTTCGTTTCCTCTTGCTTCATCTGTGCTCAGCATAAGTCCTCTCGATCTTCTCCTGTGGGTCAACTTCTTCCTTTGTCTATTCCGGAAAAACCTTGGTCCCATATTTCCATGGATTTTATTGTTGACCTTCCCTCATCCGCCCATTTTACTACCATTTGGGTTACGGTAGATAGGTTTAGTAAGATGGCACATTTCATTCCTCTGCCTAAACTCCCCACTGCCAGGGAGTTAGCCCAGTTATTCATTATTCACATCTTCAGGCTTCACGGTCTCCCTGTGGACATAGTGTCGGACAGAGGTTCCCAGTTTGTGGCCCGGTTTTGGAGATGTTTTTGCTCTAGTCTAGGGATACAGGTCAGTCTCTCTTCCGGATATCATCCACAGTCCAATGGACAGACGGAAAGAGTCAACCAAGCTCTAGAGCAATATTTACGTTGCTTTGTGTCTAAATGTCAGACCAATTGGGCAGATCTGGTACCATTGGCCGAATTTTCCTATAATAACGCCTACCATGTGGCGTCTAAGAGCTCGCCTTTTTTATGCAATTTTGGCTTTCATCCCAAATGTAATTCATTCGATATTCCTGGGGAGAAATTTCGTTCTCCCTCCGCTGTGGTGTCTGCTTTAAAAAAGGCTTGGAAGAAAGTCCACCTCGCTCTTAGACAGTCCTCAGCACGGTCTAAAGTCTTTTTTGATAGACACAAGAGACCATGTCGTTTTAAGGTGGGCCAAAGGGTCTGGTTGTCGACTCGTCATATTAAAATTCGCCAGAAATGTCCTAAACTAGGACCTAAATTCATTGGTCCATTCCACATTATCAAACAAATCAATCCAGTAGCCTTCAGGCTACAGTTACCCAGGTCCTTAAGAATCAATAATGTCTTTCACTGTTCCCTGCTCAAACCCGTCTCGCCATCGTCTCACTTTAGGCAGACTTGTAAGCCAGTTATGGTTCAGGGCCATGAAGAGTTTCTGGTCGAACGGGTCTTGGATTCCAAAGTTTCTCGGGGCCAATTAAAATTCCTGGTTCACTGGCAAGGTTTCGGGGCCGAAGAGAGATCTTGGGTGCCCGATAGTTTGCTTCATGCTCCCAGATTAAAGTCTGAATTCTTTAAAAGATTTCCTTCTAAGCCTGGCTGTAAGGGTTCGGTGACCCCTCCTCAAGGGGGGGGTACTGTCAGAGACCGGCCGGGCAGCGCTAGCGCTGCTCCGGCGGCCTCTGTACGGCGCGACGTACATGTTGCTAAGCAACATGGACGCGGCCGCGTCATGTTGGTGCGCCGCGGCGTCACCAGGAGATGCCGCCGCGTCACTAGCCCGCATCACTCCCCGGGCGCTCACTCGGCGGCCGGAATCCAGGCACCGCCTCCTCCTCCTCGGCTTCAACGGTTGCCTAGGCGACGGGGGGACGCCAGGCAGCCGTACGGAGGAGGAGGGTTCACACGCTGCCAATAGGAGACATTTCTGAGCTCCGGCAGCCATTTGTCCCAGTCCCTATTTAAACGCAGGGATGGGACTGTTTGGCGCCGGTTATAGCTCTTGCTTCTCAGAGTGTTCCTGGTTCCAGGTCCTGCTGTGATTATCCTGCCTTGTCAGCTCTTCGTCCAGTCTTGGTCCTTACCTCCCCGTGCAGCTCCAGCCGAGTGGATCATCCCATTATCTGCAGTATTCCATCCTCTCAGATAAGTGGGAATTCTCTTACTTTGTGCTGGGTTGTTATTGTCGGTATTGTGTCAGCTTTGTGTATTGTTACACCTGTGTGCCTTGGCACTTCCCAGTTCGGGAGTCAGAGTCATTTATTATTATTGTGTCAGCTTTGTGTATTGTTACACCTGTATGCATAGGCAGCTCCCTGTTTAGAGTTCTGGTCATCTGTCATTATTATATCAGCTGCGCTGTGTATTGTTCCACTGGTGTGTTTGGGACTGCACCCTGCCTGGGTTCAGACCCCTAGTAATTCCTGGGTATCCTTTCCTTGGTATACTTTTGTCCAGGCTTCCTGTTATTTCCCTATAGTAGTGGTATCCTTACATCACCCCTTCGGGAGCTGGTCAGTCCTCGCCTCCGGGTTTTAGCTAGGTTTGCCCCTTGTTAATCCTTGACCTTGGCGGCGGCGTTGTCATCCATAAGACCTGGTGGCATCGGGGGCGGAGCCTGACTAACGGGCTCTGCCGAACGCGGCTATTAAAGGTAAAGCCTAGCTAAGCACGCCTCCGCCAATTTCAGTCGGTGACAACGGAGTCAGGGGTGGCGAGGACACCCGGCGACCCTAACAGTCATATGTGTCAGTCATGTGGTCATATGTAACATAGACATGTGGTCATAAGTGGCAGTCATGTGGTTATATGTAACAGAGACACGTGGTCATATGTGTCAGTCATGTAGTCATATGTAACAGAGACATGTGCTCATATGTAGCAGAGACACGTGGTCATATGTGTCAGTCATGTGGTCATATGAAACAGAGACACGTTGTCATATATGTCAGTTATGTGGTCATATGTAACAGACACGTGGTCATATATGTCAGTCATGTGGTCATATGTAACAGACACTTGGTCATATGTGTCTGTTATGTGGTCATATGTAACAGAGACACGTGGTCATATGTGTCAGTCATTTGGTCATATGTAACAGAGACACGTGGTCATATGTGGCAGTCATGTGGTCATATGTAACAGAGACACGTGATAATATGTGACAGTCATGTGGTCATATGTGACCTTCAGAGACACATGGTTACCTGTGACGGTCAGAGACACGTGGTTACATGTGACGGTCAGAGACACGTGGTTATATGTGACAGTCAGAGACACGTGGTTAGATGTGACGGTCAGAGACACGTGGTTAGATGTGACGGTCAGAGATACGTGGTTACATGTGACGGTCAGAGATACGTGGTTACATGTGCCGGTCAGAGACACGTGGTTACATGTGACGATCAGAGACACGTGGTTACATGTGACGGTCAAAGACACGTGCTTATATGTGACGGTCAGAGACACGTGGTTACATGTGACGGTCAGAGACACGTGGTTACATGTGACGGTCAGAGACACAAGGTTACATGTGACGGTCAGAGACACGTGGTTACATGTGATGTCAGAGACATGTGGTTACATGTGACGGTCAGAGACACGTGGTTACATGTGATGTCAGAGACACATGGTTACATGTGACGGTCAGAGATACGTGGTTACATGTGCCGGTCAGAGACACGTGGTTACATGTGACGGTCAGAGACACGTGGTTACATGTGACGGTCAGAGACACGTGCTTATATGTGACGGTCAGAGACACGTGGTTACATGTGACAGTCAGAGACACGTGGTTACATGTGACGGTCAGAGACACAAGGTTACATGTGACGGTCAGAGACACGTGGTTACATGTGATGTCAGAGACATGTGGTTACATGTGACGGTCAGAGACACGTTGTTACATGTGATGTCAGAGACACGTGGTTACATGTGACGGTCAGAGACACGTGGTTATAAGTGACATCAGAGACACGTGGCAATGTATGACAGTCAGAGACACAAAGTTACATGTGACGTCAGAGACACGTGGTTACATGTGACGATCAGAGACACGTGGTTACATGTGAAGGTCAGAGACACGTGGTTACATGTGACGGTCATAGACACGTGGTTATACGTGACATCAGAGACACGTGGCAATGTATGACAGTCAGAGACACAAGGTTACATGTGATGTCAGAGACACGTGGTTACATGTGACGGTCAGAGACACGTGGTTATATGTGATTGTCAGAGACACGTGGTTATATGTGACGGTCAGAGACACGTGGTTATATGTGATTGTCAGAGACACGTGGTTATATGTGATGGTCAGAGACACGTGGTATTAGGAGAGGGGAAAGATATTCACCAATCTCAAAGCCCCCATCCACCATTCCCACCGTGGAGGAGGAAATGTCGAATCGTCTCTCGATCTGCGTTATGGAACTTTTCATGTAACTTCCGGAAAAAGCTTTTGCAAAGTAAGCGAAACATAGCGACACCAGGAACAGCTGCAGGGTAGAGACGTTACACTGTTATTACACCAATATGTCTGTCACAGGCGGATCCTGGAGACATAACGTTGTGCCAGTACACACATGTGATGCCAGCTGCCCACCCTGTGCAGGCTTCCACCCACCTGCGTTCACATGGGCATGCCCAGGAAACACTGTCTGCCACAAAGGCGTTCGTACACGTGTATGCGCAGACCCAAAACATCGGTTGACGCACTTAATTTGCGTCTTAATGATCAATCCTGAATCACCCCAAATGTGAGCACTCGATAACGATATTACTGTACTACTACACGAATAGAAGCTTCTACAGCCCCACCTTGTGGCCAAACACAGCATCACTGGAACAGTCCCCAAGTTATACAATGAGGTGTGTCCCAGCCGCTTCTACAGCCCCACCTTGTGGCCAAACACAGCATCACTGGAACAGTCCCCAAGTTATACAATGAGGTGTGTCCCAGCCGCTTCTACAGCCCCACCTTGTGGCCAAACACAGCATCACTGGAACAGTCCCCAAGTTATACAATGAGGTGTGTCCCAGCCGCTTCTACAGCCCCACCTTGTGGCCAAACAGAGCATCACTGGAACAGTCCCCAAGTTATACAATGAGGTGTGTCCCAGCCGCTTCTACAGCCCCACCTTGTGGCCAAACACAGCATCACTGGAACAGTCCCCAAGTTATACAATGAGGTGTGTCCCAGCCGCTTCTACAGCCCCACCTTGTGGCCAAACACAGCATCACTGGAACTATCCCCGTTATACAATGAGGTGTGTCCCAGCCGCTTCTACAGCCCCACCTTGTGGCCAAACACAGCATCACTGGAACAGTCCCCAAGTTATACAATGAGGTGTGTCCCAGCCGCTTCTACAGCCCCACCTTTTGGCCAAACACAGCATCACTGGAACAGTCCCCAAGTTATACAATGAGGTGTGTCCCAGCCGCTTCTACAGCCCCACCTTGTGGCCAAACACAGCATCACTGGAACAGTCCCCGTTATATAATGAGGTGTGTCCCAGCCGCTTCTACAGCCCCACCTTGTGGCCAAACACAGCATCACTGGAACAGTCCCCAAGTTATACAATGAGGTGTGTCCCAGCCGCTTCTACAGCCCCACCTTGTGGCCAAACACAGCATCACTGGAACTATCCCCGTTATACAATGAGGTGTGTCCCAGCCGCTTCTACAGCCCCACCTTGTGGCCAAACACAGCATCACTGGAACAGTCCCCAAGTTATACAATGAGGTGTGTCCCAGCCGCTTCTACAGCCCCACCTTGTGGCCAAACACAGCATCACTGGAACAGTCCCCAAGTTATACAATGAGGTGTGTCCCAGCCGCTTCTACAGCCCCACCTTGTGGCCAAACAGAGCATCACTGGAACAGTCCCCAAGTTATACAATGAGTGTGTCCCAGCCAGTCTACTCCCTAGTTTACATGAATTCCCAGTCTCCATAATCCCTGTGCAGGGCACCGGCTGTACCACACAGAATAGAAACGTTCCGCAATCACTCACTAACAGGGACGTTGTGCTTCTTGCTTCCTATTTCGGAAAAGTGTTAATTTTGCGCATTTGTTGATAATTCTTTAAAGATTACAATGTGCAACATCGTTTGCGCAATTGTTATTGACCATCAGACATAAAGTGGCTATTGTCTGTTTACACTGTCTGCTGGGAAGCAAGTCGCTAAGCTTACATAAGCCTCGGTATTTGTATTTGGTATTGCGTTATGTACTAACCTTTACCCTACGCAGTGCTAGCGGGAGGGACAAATACAAACCTTCATGCCATATTCAAAGCGTGCCGCAGTAGGAGGAGCCTAGAGGTACGATCCACTCGCTGATGTCACACCAAACTGGGGGTGTCACAGGGGTCTGACCATAATGGGGATTGCGCTGTGGGTGCCAATTAGCCTTCTAAAGGAGCTCCCTGTGAAATGTGCAGCGTTTGGCTATTAGTACATAGAAGATAATTGGGAACCTGCAGTTCGCACATCATGTTATGGATAAGAAACAGGCCGGCTAGGGGCATATTGCATTAAACGTGACGGATCCCACCACCGGGAGACTCCAGCAGGTAGCGGCATCGGGCAGCGTAGAGAGGGCAGATAACGGGGTAATCCAACACTAGCTTCTACGTTTTATAATGGTTTAAACATTATCCAGATATTTCACCATCCCCGGTGGGATCTGATAACTAAACCAAACAGCCTCGTTCTCCTGGGTCCACTCTGCAGCCAAAGTGCCTGTATTCCAGTACTGAGCACACACCAGGGGTCATGTTATATAGGTGGCAGCTGAGCTTATAAATGGCTGTAAGTCAATAACAGAGACATGATGTAATAGGTCACATAAATACACAAGACAGAGGCGATGTTATGTTACCCCATCCCAAATCCTCAGCCACATCCTCAGTCATCCTGTTCTGGAAGGTTGTCTTAACAGCATTATGGGCCTCCGGGCAAAGCAGGGAAGTGGGGCCCCTACCTACACAACATCAGGCATGATGATGTCACACCCAACATTCAGTGTGACCATTGGAGGAGGAGGGATACCGGCCAATGCTGGCCAGCCGTAGGCTGCTCTGGGGCCCCTATGCTTGTGGGGCCCCTGGGTAGTAGCCCACCCAGCCCAGTGGAAAAGAGGGGCCAGGCAGAGAGGTTCTCCTACTATGGGGAAAACAGGGTCCAGCACCTCTAATGAAGGAGAGGACAAGGCTCACTGTGTGATGACACTCCTGGGCTGTGCGAACCACTACACTGTGTGGACCCCTTCTGCTGTGGGGTCTCCTGGGCTGTGGGGTCTCCAGAGCTGTGTGTACCATTAGGCGGTGAGGACACCTGGGCTGTGGGGTCTCCTAAGCTGTGTGGACCACTAGGCTGTGAGGACCCCTGGGCTGTGTGGTCTCCTGGGCTGTAGGTTCCACTAGGCTGTGAGTACCCCTGGGCTGTGGGAGCTACTGGGCTGTGAGTACCCCTGGGCTGTGGGATCTTCTGGGCTGTGGGGTCTCCTGGGCTGTGGGGTCTCCTGGGCTGTATGGACCACTAGGCTGTGAGGACCCCTGGGCTGTGGGATCTACTGGGCTGTGTGTGCCCCTGGGCTGTGGGGTCTCCTGAGCTGTGTGGACCACTAGGCTGTGAGGACCCCTGGGCTGTGCGATCTACTGGGTTGTGAGTACCCCTGGCCTGTGGGGTCTCCTGGGCTGTGGGGTCTCCTGACCTATGTGGACCACTAGGCTGTGAGAACCACTGGGCTGTGAGGGCTCCTGGACTGTGGGATCTCTTGGGCTGTGTGGCCCTCTGAACAGCCAGGCCCCATGTAATTAATTATGACATAGGAGTACAGCATCAGAAAACACTGCGGCCATATGAGCCCTGTTTGCCTAGCAACTTTTGCTACAATCGGCCACTGCAGTGTTCTTTGGTAATGTCCGGGACATGTCGGAGCAGTGAGCAAAACCCTATGCAAATGCTGCTGCAAAGTCCTCCCCTGGGTCACATGATCCGTGGAAGGACTGAGACGCCCACAGTCAGGGACTGGACACTCGCAAATACTGATTAGTGCCTCTGTAGGCTCCACAACTGGTTGGTGCAGTTTCTCTGCCCAAGTGCGGCCTCTCGTCTGTACACAACCACTTTCACCGACACACCCTGACATGCCCATAACATGCCCAGAAGGCAGCCCACCTCTGTACAGTACATGTGCTAAGACACTGCCCAGTAACCGCCCACCTCTGTACAGTACATGTGCTAAGACACCGCCCAGTAACCACCCACCTCTTTACAGTACATGTGCTAAGACACCGCCCAGTAACCATTCATCTCTGTACAGTACATGTGGTAAGGCACCGCCCAGTAACCCGCCATCACTGTACAGTACATGTGCTAAGACACCGCCCAGTAACCGCCCACCTCTGTACAGTACATGTGCTAAGACACCGCCCAGTAACCACCCACCTCTGTACAGTACATGTGCTAAGACACCGCCCAGTAACCACCCACCTCTGTACAGTACATGTGCTAAGACACCGCCCAGTAACCACCCACCTCTGTACAGTACATGTGCTAAGACACCGCCCAGTAACCACCCACCTCTGTACAGTACATGTGCTAAGACACCGCCCAGTAACCATTCATCTCTGTACAGTACATGTGGTAAGGCACCGCCCAGTAACCCGCCATCACTGTACAGTACATGTGCTAAGACACCGCCCAGTAACTGCCCATCTCTGTACAGTACATGTGCTAAGACACCGCCCAGTAACCACCCACCTCTGTACAGTACATGTGCTAAACCTCCGCCCAGTAACCCGCCATCACTGTACAGTACATGTGCTAAGACACCGCCCAGTAACCACCCACCTCTGTACAGTACATGTGCTAAGACACTGCCCAGTAACCATTCATCTCTGTACAGTACATGTGGTAAGGCACCGCCCAGTAACCGTCCATCTCTGTACAGTACATGTGGTAAGGCACCGCCCAGTAACCCGCCATCAC
Organism: Crinia signifera; assembly: GCF_055691185.1. Classification (NCBI taxonomy): domain Eukaryota; kingdom Metazoa; phylum Chordata; class Amphibia; order Anura; family Myobatrachidae; genus Crinia; species Crinia signifera. The sequence goes on along the minus strand of NC_139220.1, from coordinate 3,102,861 downwards.
TGTACCGTACATGTGCTAAGACACTGCCCAGTAACTGCCCATCTCTGTACAGTACATGTGCTAAGACACTGCCCAGTAACCATCCATCTCTGTACATTACATGTGCTAAGGCACCACCCAGTAACTGGCCATCACTGTACCGTACATGTGCTAAGACACTGCCCAGTAACCAGCCATCTCTGTACGTACATGTGCTAAGGCACCGCCCAGTAACCACCCATCTCTGTACAGTACATGTGCTAAGACACCGCCCAGTAACCACCCACCTCTGTACAGTACATGTGCTAAGACACCGCCCAGTAACCACCCACCTCTGTACAGTACATGTGCTAAGACACCGCCCAGTAACCATTCATCTCTGTACAGTACATGTGGTAAGGCACCGCCCAGTAACCCGCCATCACTGTACAGTACATGTGCTAAGACACCGCCCAGTAACTGCCCATCTCTGTACAGTACATGTGCTAAGACACCGCCCAGTAACCACCCACCTCTGTACAGTACATGTGCTAAACCTCCGCCCAGTAACCCGCCATCACTGTACAGTACATGTGCTAAGACACCGCCCAGTAACCACCCACCTCTGTACAGTACATGTGCTAAGACACTGCCCAGTAACCATTCATCTCTGTACAGTACATGTGGTAAGGCACCGCCCAGTAACCGTCCATCTCTGTACAGTACATGTGGTAAGGCACCGCCCAGTAACCCGCCATCACTGTACCGTACATGTGCTAAGACACTGCCCAGTAACTGCCCATCTCTGTACAGTACATGTGCTAAGACACTGCCCAGTAACCATCCATCTCTGTACATTACATGTGCTAAGGCACCACCCAGTAACTGGCCATCACTGTACCGTACATGTGCTAAGACACTGCCCAGTAACCAGCCATCTCTGTACGTACATGTGCTAAGACACCGCCCAGTAACCGCCCATCTCTGTACAGTACATGTGCTAAGGCACCGCCCAGTAACCGCCCATCTCTGTACAGTACATGTGCTAAGACTCCGCCCAGTAAAAGCCATCTCTGTACAGTACATGTGCTAAGGCACCGCCCAGTAACCACCCATCTCTGTACAGTACATGTGCTAAGGCACCGCCCAGTAACCGCCCATCTTTGTACAGTACATGTGCTAAGACTCCACCCATTAACCGCCCAGGAACGCCAATCGAGACACCTCTGATACTGTGAGTCCTGGTCCAGCGGCCGTGCAGTATTCCGGCCCAACTTGGAGGTTTTGTTAACGGGGCAATCACTTACAAGGCAAAACCATACCGTGTAAAAAACTATTACTAGAATAAACTTCGGCCAGCATCCAGCACAGCACCAGGACTGGCACAGCGTTACATCCAGCCCCATACATGAGTGTCATCGTTCATCTACTCATTAGCAGAGCCACCGTTGTATCTCCGGGTTACACAGAACAGTGTATTTTACCTCCAGGATGTAAAGGAACTATACATGTTAGATTTGGCATTTAGCGATCCTATTAGTGTAATAGTGTCCTGATATAATAATCATGGGGAGATTTATTAAGCATTGGAGAGAAATAAAGTACCAGCCAATAAGCACCTAACAGCCATTCTACGGGTCGTGTTTGAAATATGACAGGAGATGATTGGCTGGTACTATCTCTCTCCAAGCCTAGATCTATCACCCCCCGTATACAATGTAGCCCTCCTGCGGGGGACATGACATTACCTTCAGAGGGGAGCAACACCGGGACTTCTTGGCGGGAGCAGATATGGTTCCGTCTGGCGGGGATAAGCTGCACTTTGCGTTCTCAAGCTCGTTGCAGACTTTCTCCGCAGTCATGTTGCAGATTAGTCTGAAAGATAACGTTACAAGTCCCCAGGGGCGTATTACACACTCACACAATCTGCTGAATACTGGGAGAAAATATACATTGGGGGAAATGTAATAGGATGAGAGATTGGGTGAGAAATCTCCAGTTATTTGAAAGCGGCAATCACTTACACTGCACAACCAGTTTGATATTGCAGTGTAAATGTCACAATGAGTAACTTTATCATTGGGAATATAACCAGCATATTTTATCCTTCTAATGATGATCATTCCCCTTCTTTAAGGAATGCGCTACTGTGCAGAGTGCAGTCTTCCCTTTGTCTGGGGTGGCTTCATGCCCTATCCCAAGATGGCAGCTGAAATCACTAATGAGTATGTGCAGGGTGCAGCCTTCCCTTTCTCTGGGGTGGCTTCATGCCCTATCCCAAGATGGCAGCTGAAATCACTACTGAGTATGTGCAGAGCGCAGTCTTCCCTTTGTCTGGGGTGGCTTCATGCCCTATCCCAAGATGGCAGCTGAAATCACTACTGAGTATGTGCAGAGTGCAGTCTTCCCTTTGTCTGGGGTGGCTTCATGCCCTATCCCAAGATGGCAGCTGAAATCACTACTGAGTATGTGCAGAGTGCAGTCTTCCCTTTGTCTGGGGTGGCTTCATGCCCTATCCCAAGATGGCAGCTGAAATCACTACTGAGTATGTGCAGAGTGCAGTCTTCCCTTTGTCTGGGGTGGCTTCATGCCCTATCCCAAGATGGCAGCTGAAATCACTAATGAGTATGTGCAGAGTACAGTCTTCCCTTTGTCTGGGGTGGCTTCATTCCCTATCCCAAGATGGCAGCTGAAATCACTACTGAGTATGTGCAGAGTGCAGTCTTCCCTTTGTCTGGGGTGGCTTCATACCCTATCCCAAGATGGCAGCTGAAATCACTACTGAGTATGTGCAGAGTGCAGTCTTCCCTTTGTCTGGGGTGGCTTCATGCCCTATCCCAAGATGGCAGCTGAAATCACTACTGAGTATGTGCAGAGTGCAGTCTTCCCATGCTTCGTGGCTGTGGGTTGCCCATATCCCTGTATTAGTGAATGGGTCCACATACTGTATACAGTGCATCGTTCTCACACGGTATCTGTTGTTGGGGACTCAACATGAGAATGCCCAGCGTTTTCTTTGGACCGCCCATGAAACACTGGTCATTCCCATTGGCGAATCCCCTGGCCCGCCGCCCCATGCCCCCTCCCACGCCTGTACTTCACGCTCGCACACAGCAGCTGCCCATCCGCATAAATAACTACTATGCGCAGTCGCCAAAAATCAGCCCCCCGTTCGAACGCTACCGATTCAATCCGCATCACCCCCATAGTACAATACCAGTGAGCGGATTTCTCTCTGCCTGGATCTGATGCTGACTGGGGATCTTTCTACTGAAAATTTCTAATTCAAAACTGATCGGGAAAAACTGGATTTTGGTTCAGTTCAGATGCAGAACATTCGGGTGGATTCGGATTTCGGGAGAACTGAACCTTCCGTCTCCTGCTCAAACACCTCAAGACATGTCCCAAAAAGTTTTTTCAAAGTACTGATAAAAGGAGTAGAGGAGGGTTCTCACTAAACATATCAGCTGGGGACACAATCATAGTGGACGATATACACAGAAATATCATTAACATCGTTAGCGTACGTATCATTTGTACAAATCGCCCAACATGTCTCCAGCTTCCCATTCCCTGGTTCTTCCTAAAACCAGTGCACACGAGGGAAGGTTTCCAGTAAGACTGTAGTTTGCGGGTGACATCAATGCGCCATTGACCACAGACAGGCAGCATAGAACGCGTCCACGCCCCAGAGAGGAGGCAGAACACCCTATATAAATGGGGTAACACATAAGGCAACATATAGGGATTACCTGTCCAGCTGTGACCGTCCCGTCCACTGGCTGCACACAGGATGAGACTCTTATTTGGAGGAATGACATGTCAGCAATCATTAACTTCTCCAGAACAAACAGCCGCCCTGATTGTCCCCTTCCCAGACCTGTTACCTGCTGTGCCAGGTGACCCCACACAGGCTGCAGCCGGCTGTCCGGAATCAGAGATTTAGGGCTGGATTTGTGTATTTGTCTTTCCTGAACCTGGACACAGAATTTATCCAACCAGCCATTGTTAGAGAGCAGTGGGGGGTGGGGAGCCATCCATTGTAATGCCGAGGGTGGGGGGTGGTCACACTACAGGGAACCCATCCATTGTAATCCCGAGGTGGGGGGGCGGTCACACTACAGGGAAACCATCCATTGTAATGCCGAGGGTGGGGGACGGTCACACTACAGGGAACCCATCCATTGTAATGCTGAGGTGGGGGGGGGGCGGTAACACTACAGGGAACCCATCCATTGTAATGCCGAGGGTGGGGGGGCGGTCACACTACAGGGAACCCATCGATTGTAATGCCGAGGGTGGGGGACGGTCACACTACAGGGAACACATCCATTGTTAGCCCGAGGTGGGGGGGCGGTCACACTACAGGGAACCCATCCATTGTAATGCCGAGGGTGGGGGGACGGTCATATTACAGGGAACCCATCCATTGTAATGCCGAGGGTGGGGGATGGTCACACTACAGGGAACCCATCCATTGTAATGCCGAGGGTGGGGGACGGTCACACTTCAGGGAACCCATCCATTGTAATGCCGAGGGTGGGGGACGGTCACACTACAGGGAGCCCATCCATTGTAATCACGAGAGTGGGGGACGGTCACACTACAGGGAACCCATCCATTGTAATCCCGAGGGTGGGGGACGGTCACACTACAGGGAACCCATCCATTGTAATGCCGAGGGTGGGGGACAGTCACACTACAGGGAACCCATCCATTGTAATGCCGAGGGTGGGGGACAGTCACAGTACAGGGAACCCATCCATTGCAATGCCGAGGGTGGGGGACGGTCACACTACAGGGAACCCATCCATTGTTAGCCCGAGGGTGGGGACGGTCACACTACAGGGAACCCATCCATTGTAATGCCGAGGGTGGGGGACGGTCACACTTCAGGGAACCCATCCATTGTAATGCCGAGGGTGGGGGACGGTCACACTACAGGGAGCCCATCCATTGTAATCACGAGAGTGGGGGACGGTCACACTACAGGGAACCCATCCATTGTAATCCCGAGGTGGGGGGGCGGTCACAGTACAGGGAACCCATCCATTGTAATGCCGAGGATGGGGGACGGTCACACTACAGGGAACCCATCCATTGTAATCCCGAGGGTGGGGGACGGTCACACTACAGGGAACCCATCCATTGTAATGCCGAGGGTGGGGGACAGTCACACTACAGGGAACCCATCCATTGTAATGCCGAGGGTGGGGGACAGTCACAGTACAGGGAACCCATCCATTGCAATGCCGAGGGTGGGGGACGGTCACACTACAGGGAACCCATCCATTGTAATGCCGAGGATGGGGGACGGTCACACTACAGGGAACCCATCCATTGTAATCCCGAGGGTGGGGGACGGTCACACTACAGGGAACCCATCCATTGTAATGCCGAGGGTGGGGGACAGTCACACTACAGGGAACCCATCCATTGTAATGCCGAGGGTGGGGGACAGTCACAGTACAGGGAACCCATCCATTGCAATGCCGAGGGTGGGGGACGGTCACACTACAGGGAACCCATCCATTGTTAGCCCGAGGGTGGGGACGGTCACACTACAGGGAACCCATCCATTGTAATGCCGAGGGTGGGGGGACGGTCACATTACAGGGAACCCATCCATTGTAATCCCGAGGTGGGGGGGCGGTTACACTACAGGGAACCCATCCATTGTAATGCCGAGGGTGGGGGGACGGTCACATTACAGGGAACTCATCCATTGTAATGCCGAGGGTGGGGGACGGTCACACTACAGGGAACCCATCCATTGTAATGCCGAGGGTGGGGGACGGTCACACTTCAGGGAACCCATCCATTGTAATGCCGAGGGTGGGGGACAGTCACAGTACAGGGAACCCATCCATTGTAATGCCGAGGGTGGGGGACGGTCACACTACAGGGAACCCATCCATTGTAATCCCGAGGGTGGGGGACGGTCACATTACAGGGAACCCATCCATTGCAATGCCGAGGGTGGGGGACGGTCACACTACAGGGAACCCATCCATTGTAATGCCGAGGGTGGGGGACGGTCACAGTACAGGGAACCCATCCATTGTAATGCCGAGGGTGGGGGACGGTCACACTACAGGGAACACATCCATTGTAATGCCGAGGGTGGGGGACGGTCACATTACAGGGAACCCATCCATTGTAATCCCGAGGGTGGGGGACGGTCACATTACAGGGAACCCATCCATTGTAATGCCGAGGGTGGGGGGCGGTCACACTACAGGGAACCCATCCATTGTAATGCCGAGGGTGGGGGACGGTCACACTACAGGGAACACATCCATTGTAATGCCGAGGGTGGGGGACGGTCACATTACAGGGAACCCATCCATTGTAATGCAGAGGGTGGGGGGCGGTCACATTACAGGGAGCCCATCCATTGTAATCCCAAGGGTGGGGGACGGTCACACTACAGGGAACCCATCCATTGTAATCCCGAGGGTGGGGGATGGTCACATTACAGGGAACCCATCCATTGTATTGCCGAGGGTGGGGGAAAGTCACACTACAGGGAACCCATCCATTGTAATCCCGAGGGTGGGGGACGGTCACACTACAGGGAACCCATCCATTGTAATCCCGAGGTGGGGGGGGCGGTCACAGTACAGGGAACCCATCCATTGTAATGCCGAGGGTGGGGGACGGTCACAGTACAGGGAACCCATCCATTGTAATGCCGAGGGTGGGGGACGGTCACATTACAGGGAACCCATCCATTGTAATCCCGAGGGTGGGGGACGGTCACACTACAGGGAACCCATCCATTGTAATGTCGAGGGTGGGGGACGGTCACACTACAGGGAACACATCCATTGTAATCCCGAGGGTGGGGGACGGTCACACTACAGGGAACCCATCCATTGTAATCCCGAGGTGGGGGGGGCGGTCACAGTACAGGGAACCCATCCATTGTAATCCCGAGGGTGGGGGACGGTCACAGTACAGGGAACCCATCCATTGTTATGCCGAGGGTGGGGGGCGGTCACACTACAGGGAACCCATCCATTGTAATCCCGAGGGTGGGGGACGGTCACACTACAGGGAACACATCCATTGTAATGCCGAGGGTGGGGGACGGTCACACTACAGGGAACCCATCCATTGTAATCCCGAGGTGGGGGACGGTCACACTACAGGGAACCCATCCATTGTAATGCCGAGGGTGGGGGGCGGTCACAGTACAGGGAACCCATCCATTGTAATGCCGAGGGTGGGGGCGGTCACATTACAGGGAGCCCATCTATTGTAATGCCGAGGGTGGGGGGGCGGTCACAGTACAGGGAACCCATCCATTGTAATGCCGAGGGTGGGGGACGGTCACATTACAGGGAACATATCCATTGTAATGCCGAGGGTGGGGGGCGGTCACAGTACAGGGAACCCATCCATTGTAATCCCGAGGTGGGGGACGGTCACACTACAGGGAACCCATCCATTGTAATCCCGAGGGTGGGGGATGGTCACATTACAGGGAACCCATCCATTGTAATGCCGAGGTGGGGGGGCGGTCACACTACAGGGAACCCATCCATTGTAATCCCGAGGTGGGGGGACGGTCACACTACAGGGAACCCATCCATTGTAATGCCGAGGGTGGGGGAAAGTCACACTACAGGGAACCCATCCATTGTAATCCCGAGGGTGGGGGACGGTCACACTACAGGGAACCCATCCATTGTAATCCCGAGGTGGGGGGGGCGGTCACAGTACAGGGAACCCATCCATTGTAATGCCGAGGGTGGGGGGCGGTCACACTACAGGGAACCCATCCATTGTAATCCCGAGGGTGGGGGACGGTCACACTACAGGGAACACATCCATTGTAATGCCGAGGGTGGGGGACAGTCACAGTACAGGGAACCCATCCATTGTAATGCCGAGGGTGGGGGACGGTCACACTACAGGGAACCCATCCATTGTAATCCCGAGGGTGGGGGACGGTCACACTACAGGGAACCCATCCATTGTAATCCCGAGGTGGGGGGGGCGGTCACAGTACAGGGAACCCATCCATTGTAATGCCGAGGGTGGGGGGCGGTCACACTACAGGGAACCCATCCATTGTAATCCCGAGGGTGGGGGACGGTCACACTACAGGGAACCCATACATTGTAATCCCGAGGGTGGGGGACGGTCACATTACAGGGAACCCATCCATTGTAATCCCGAGGGTGGGGGAAGGTCACATTACAGGGAACCCATCCATTGTAATCCCGAGGGTGGGGGACGGTCACATTACAGGGAACCCATCCATTGTAATGCTGAGGTGGGGGACGGTCAGAGTACAGGGAACCCATCCATTGTAATCCCGAGGGTGGGGGACAGTCACACTACAGGGAACCCATCCATTGTAATGCCGAGGGTGGGGGGACGGTCACATTACAGGGAACCCATCCATTGCAATGCCGAGGGTGGGGGAACGGTCACATTACAGGGAACCCATCCATTGTAATGCCGAGGGTGGGGGGCGGTCACACTACAGGGAACCCATCCATTGTAATGCCGAGGGTGGGGGGCGGTCACACTACAGGGAACCCATCCATTGTAATGCCGAGGGTGGAGGACGGTCACACTACAGGGAGCCCATCCATTGTAATCCCGAGGTGGGGGACGGTCACACTACAGGGAACCCATCCATTGTAATGCCGAGGGTGGGGGGCGGTCACACTACAGGGAACCCATCCATTGTAATGCCGAGGGTGGGGGGTGGTCACACTACAGGGAACCCATCCATTGCAATGCCGAGGGTGGAGGACGGTCACACTACAGGGAACCCATCCATTGTAATCCCGAGGGTGGGGGAAGGTCACATTACAGGGAACCCATCCATTGTAATCCCGAGGGTGGGGGACGGTCACATTACAGGGAACCCATCCATTGTAATGCTGAGGTGGGGGACGGTCAGAGTACAGGGAACCCATCCATTGTAATCCCGAGGGTGGGGGACAGTCACACTACAGGGAACCCATCCATTGTAATGCCGAGGGTGGGGGGACGGTCACATTACAGGGAACCCATCCATTGCAATGCCGAGGGTGGAGGACGGTCACACTACAGGGAACCCATCCATTGTAATGCCGAGGGTGGGGGAAGGTCACACTACAGGGAACCCATCCATTGTAATCCCGAGGTGGGGGACGGTCACACTACAGGGAACCCATCCATTGTAATGCCGAGGGTGGGGGGCGGTCACACTACAGGGAACCCATCCATTGTAATGCCGAGGGTGGGGGGCGGTCACACTACAGGGAACCCATCCATTGCAATGCCGAGGGTGGAGGACGGTCACATTACAGGGAACCCATCCATTGTAATCCCGAGGGTGGGGGACGGTCACATTACAGGGAACCCATCCATTGTAATCCCGAGGGTGGGGGACGGTCACATTACAGGGAACCCATCCATTGTAATGCCGAGGGTGGGGGATGGTCACACTACAGGGAACCCATCCATTGTAATGCCGAGGGTGGGGACAGTCACACTACAGGGAACCCATCCATTGTAATCCCGAGGCTGGGGGACAGTCACACTACAGGGAACCCATCCATTGTAATGCCGAGGGTGGGGGGACGGTCACATTACAGGGAACCCATCCATTGCAATGCCGAGGGTGGGGGATGGTCACACTACAGGGAACCCATCCATTGTAATGCCGAGGGTGGGGGATGGTCACACTACAGGGAACCCATCCATTGTAATGCCGAGGGTGGGGACAGTCACACTACAGGGAACCCATCCATTGTAATCCCGAGGCTGGGGGACAGTCACACTACAGGGAACCCATCCATTGTAATGCCGAGGGTGGGGGGACGGTCACATTACAGGGAACCCATCCATTGCAATGCCGAGGGTGGGGGGACGGTCACATTACAGGGGAACCCATCCATTGTAATGCCGAGGGTGGGGGGCGGTCACACTACAGGGAACCCATCCATTGTAATGCCGAGGGTGGGGGGCGGTCACACTACAGGGAACCCATCCATTGTAATGCCGAGGGTGGAGGACGGTCACACTACAGGGAACCCATCCATTGTAATGCCGAGGGTGGGGGGCGGTCACACTACAGGGAACCCATCCATTGTAATGCCGAGGGTGGGGGGCGGTCACACTACAGGGAACCCATCCATTGTAATGCCGAGGGTGGAGGACGGTCACACTACAGGGAACCCATCCATTGTAATGCCGAGGGTGGGGGACGGTCACACTACAGGGAACCCATCCATTGTAATCCCGAGGTGGGGGGGCGGTCACACTACAGGGAACCCATCCATTGTAATGCCGAGGGTGGGGGACGGTCACACTACAGGGAACCCATCCATTGTAATGCCGAGGGTGGGGACGGTCACACTACAGGGAACACATCCATTGTAATCCCGAGGTGGGCGGGCGGTTACACTACAGGGAACCCATCCATTGTAATGCCGAGGGTGGGGGGCGGTCACACTACAGGGAACCCATCCATTGTAATGCCGAGGGTGGGGGGCGGTCACACTACAGGGAACCCATCCATTGTAATGCCGAGGGTGGGGGGCGGTTACACTACAGGGAACCCATCCATTGTAATGCCGAGGGTGGGGGACGGTCACATTACAGGGAACCCATCCATTGTAATGCCGAGGGTGGGGGCGGTCACACTACAGGGAACCCATCCATTGCAATGCCGAGGGTGGAGGACGGTCACACTACAGGGAACCCATCCATTGTAATGCCGAGGGTGGGGGGCGGTCACACTACAGGGAACCCATCCATTGTAATGCCGAGGGTGGGGGGCGGTCACACTACAGGGAACCCATCCATTGCAATGCCGAGGGTGGAGGACTGTCACACTACAGGGAACCCATCCATTGTAATGCCGAGGTGTGGGGGCGGTCACACTACAGGGAACCCATCCATTGTAATGCCGAGGGTGGGGGACGGTCACATTACAGGGAACCCATCCATTGTAATGCCGAGGGTGGGGGACGATCACATTACAGGGAACCCATCCATTGTAATGCCGAGGGTGGGGGACGGTCACAGTACAGGGAACCCATCCATTGTAATGCTGAGGGGGTGGGGGACGGTCACATTACAGGGAACCCATCCATTGCAATGCCGAGGGTGGGGGGCGGTCACACTACAGGGAACCCATCCATTGTAATGCCGAGGGTGGGGGGCGGTCACACTACAGGGAACCCATCCATTGTAATGCCGAGGGTGGGGGACGGTTACACTACAGGGAACCCATCCATTGTAGTGCCGAGGGTGGGGGGCGGTCACATTACAGGGAACCCATCCATTGTAATGCCGAGGGTGGGGGGCGGTCACACTACAGGGAACCCATCCATTGTAGTGCCGAGGGTGGGGGGCGGTCACATTACAGGGAACCCATCCATTGTAAGCCCGAGGGTGGGGGGCGGTCACACTACAGGGAACCCATCCATTGTAATGCCGAGGGTGGGGGGCGGTCACACTACAGGGAACCCATCCATTGTAATGCCGAGGGTGGGGGGCGGTCACACTACAGGGAACCCATCCATTGTAGTCCCGAGGGTGGGGGGGCGGTCACACTACAGGGAACCCATCCATTGTAATGCCGAGGGTGGGGGACGGTCACAGTACAGGGAACCCATCCATTGTAATGCCGAGGGTGGGGGGCGGTCACACTACAGGGAACCCATCCATTGCAATCCCGAGGGTGGGGGACGGTCACATTACAGGGAACCCATCCATTGTAATGCCGAGGGTGGGGGACGGTCACACTACAGGGAACCCATCCATTGTAATGCAGAGGGTGGGGGAAGGTCACACTACAGGGAACCCATCCATTGTAAGCCCGAGGGTGGGGGGCGGTCACACTACAGGGAACCCATAAATTGTAATGCCGAGGGTGGGGGGCGGTCACACTACAGGGAACCCATCCATTGTAATGCCGAGGGTGGGGGACGGTCACACTACAGGGAACCCATAAATTGTAATGCCGAGGGTGGGGGGCGGTCACACTACAGGGAACCCATAAATTGTAATGCCGAGGGTGGGGGGCGGTCACACTACAGGGAACCCATCCATTGTAATGCCGAGGGTGGGGGACGGTTACATTACAGGGAACCCATCCATTGTAATGCCGAGGGTGGGGGACGGTCACACTACAGGGAATCCATAAATTGTAATGCCGAGGGTGGGGGGCGGTCACACTACAGGGAACCCATCCATTGTAATGCCGAGGGTGGGGGACGGTCACACTACAGGGAACCCATCCATTGTAATGCCGAGGGTGGGGGACGGTCACACTACAGGGAACCCATCCATTGTAATCCCGAGGGTGGGGGACGGTTACATTACAGGGAACCCATCCATTGCAATGCCGAGGGTGGGGGACGGTCACACTACAGGGAACCCATCCATTGTTAGCCCGAGGGTGGGGGACGGTCACACTACAGGGAACCCATCCATTGTAATGCCGAGGTGGGGGGGGGGGGCGGTCACACTACAGGGAACCCATCCATTGTAATGCCGAGGGTGGGGGACGGTCACACTACAGGGAACCCATCCATTGTAATGCCGAGGGTGGGGGACTATCACATTACAGGGAACCCATCCATTGTAATGCCGAGGGTGGGGGACGGTCACACTACAGGGAACCCATCCATTGTAATGCCGAGGTGGGGGGGGGGGGCGGTCACACTACAGGGAACCCATCCATTGCAATGCCGAGGGTGGGGGACGGTCACACTACAGGGAGCCCATCCATTGTTAGCCCGAGGGTGGGGGGCGGTCACAGTACAGGGAACCCATCCATTGTAATCCCGAGGTGGGGGACGGTCACACTACAGGGAACCCATCCATTGTAATCCCGAGGTGGGGGACGGTCACACTACAGGGAACCCATCCATTGTAATGCCGAGGGTGGGGGACGGTCACACTACAGGGAACCCATCCATTGTAATGCCGAGGGTGGGGGACGGTCACACTACAGGGAACACATCCATTGTAATCCCGAGGGTGGGGGGCGGTCACACTACAGGGAACCCATCCATTGTAATCCCGAGGTGGGAAGGCGGTTACACTACAGGGAACCCATCCATTGTAATCCCGAGGGTGGGGGACGGTCACAGTACAGGGAACCCATCCATTGTAATCCCGAGGGTGGGGGACGGTCACACTACAGGGAGCCCATCCATTGTTAGCCCGAGGGTGGGGGGCGGTCACAGTACAGGGAACCCATCCATTGTAATCCCGAGGTGGGGGACGGTCACACTACAGGGAACCCATCCATTGTAATCCCGAGGTGGGGGACGGTCACACTACAGGGAACCCATCCATTGTAATGCCGAGGGTGGGGGACGGTCACACTACAGGGAACCCATCCATTGTAATGCCGAGGGTGGGGGACGGTCACACTACAGGGAACACATCCATTGTAATCCCGAGGGTGGGGGGCGGTCACACTACAGGGAACCCATCCATTGTAATCCCGAGGTGGGAAGGCGGTTACACTACAGGGAACCCATCCATTGTAATCCCGAGGGTGGGGGACGGTCACACTACAGGGAACCCATCCATTGTAATGCCGAGGGTGGGGGACGGTCACACTACAGGGAACCCATCCATTGTAATGCCGAGGGTGGGGGACGGTCACACTACAGGGAACACATCCATTGTAATCCCGAGGGTGGGGGGCGGTCACACTACAGGGAACCCATCCATTGTAATCCCGAGGTGGGAAGGCGGTTACACTACAGGGAACCCATCCATTGTAATGCCGACGGTGGGGGAAGGTCACATTACAGGGAACCCATCCATTGTAATCCCGAGGTGGGGGGACGGTCACACTACAGGGAACCCATCCATTGTAATCCCGAGGGTGGGGGAAGGTCACATTACAGGGAACACATCCATTGTAATCCCGAGGGTGGGGGACGGTCACAGTACAGGGAACCCATCCATTGTAATCCCGAGGGTGGGGGACGGTCACAGTACAGGGAACCCATCCATTGTAATCCCGAGGGTGGGGGACGGTCACACTACAGGGAACCCATCCATTGTAATCCCGAGGGTGGGGGAGCGGTCACAGTACAGGGAACCCATCCATTGTAATCCCGAGGTGGGGGACGGTCACTCTACAGGGAACCCATCCATTGTAATCCCGAGGGTGGGGGACGGTCACACTACAGGGAACCCATCCATTGTAATCCCGAGGGTGGGGGGCGGTCACACTACAGGGAACCCATCCATTGTAATCCCGAGGTGGGGGACGGTCACACTACAGGGAACCCATCCATTGTAATCCCGAGGGTGGGGACTATCACATTACAGGGAACCCATCCATTGCAATGCCTAGGGTGGGGGACGGTCACACTACAGGGAACCCATCCATTGTAATCCCGAGGTGGGGGACGGTCACACTACAGGGAACCCATCCATTGTAATGCCGAGGGTGGGGGACGGTCACAGTACAGGGAACCCATCCATTGTTAGCCCGAGGGTGGGGGACGGTCACAGTACAGGGAACCCATCCATTGTAATCCCGAGGGTGGGGGACGGTCACACTACAGGGAACCCATCCATTGTAATGCCGAGGGTGGGGGACGGTCACACTACAGGGAACACATCCATTGTAATCCCGAGGGTGGGGGGCGGTCACACTACAGGGAACCCATCCATTGTAATGCCGAGGGTGGGGGACGGTCACACTACAGGGAACCCATCCATTGTAATGCCGAGGGTGGGGGACGGTCACACTACAGGGAACACATCCATTGTAATCCCGAGGGTGGGGGGCGGTCACACTACAGGGAACCCATCCATTGTAATGCCGAGGGTGGGGGACGGTCACACTACAGGGAACCCATCCATTGTAATGCCGAGGGTGGGGGAAGGTCACATTACAGGGAACCCATCCATTGTAATCCCGAGGTGGGGGACGGTCACACTACAGGGAACCCATCCATTGTAATCCCGAGGGTGGGGGAAGGTCACATTACAGGGAACACATCCATTGTAATCCCGAGGGTGGGGGACGGTCACAGTACAGGGAACCCATCCATTGTAATCCCGAGGGTGGGGGACGGTCACAGTACAGGGAACCCATCCATTGTAATCCCGAGGGTGGGGGAGCGGTCACAGTAAAGGGAACCCATCCATTGTAATCCCGAGGGTGGGGGAGCGGTCACAGTACAGGGAACCCATCCATTGTAATCCCGAGGTGGGGGACGGTCACTCTACAGGGAACCCATCCATTGTAATCCCGAGGTGGGGGACGGTCACACTACAGGGAACCCATCCATTGTAATCCCGAGGGTGGGGGACGGTCACACTACAGGGAACCCATCCATTGTAATCCCGAGGGTGGGGGGGCGGTCACACTACAGGGAACCCATCCATTGTAATCCCGAGGTGGGGGACGGTCACACTACAGGGAACCCATCCATTGTAATCCCGAGGGTGGGGACTATCACATTACAGGGAACCCATCCATTGCAATGCCTAGGGTGGGGGAAGGTCACACTACAGGGAACCCATCCATTGTAATGCCGAGGGTGGGGGACGGTCACACTACAGGGAACCCATCCATTGTTAGCCCGAGGTGGGGGGGCGGTCACACTACAGGGAACCCATCCATTGTAATCCCGAGGGTGGGGGGCGGTCACAGTACAGGGAACCCATCCATTGTAATCCCGAGGGTGGGGGACGGTCACACTGCAGGGAACCCATCCATTGTAATCCCGAGGGTGGGGGGCGGTCAAAGTACAGGGAACCCATCCATTGTAATCCCGAGGGTGGGGACGGTCACATTACAGGGAACCCATCCATTGTAATCCCGAGGGTGGGGGGGCGGTCACACTACAGGGAACCCATCCATTGTAATCCCGAGGGTGGGGGACGGTCACAGTACAGGGAACCCATTCATTGTAATGCCGAGGGTGGGGGACGGTCACACTGCAGGGAACCCATCCATTGTAATTCCGAGGGTGGGGGGCGGTCAAAGTACAGGGAACCCATCCATTGTAATCCCGAGGGTGGGGGGCGGTCACAGTACAGGGAGCCCATCCATTGTAATCCCGAGGGTGGGGGACGGTCACATTACAGGGAACCCATCCATTGTAATCCCGAGGGTGGGGGACGGTCACACTACAGGGAACCCATCCATTGTAATCCCGAGAGTGGGGGATGGTTACAGTACAGGGAGCCCATCCATTGTAATCCCGAGGGTGGGGGACGGTCACATTACAGGGAACCCATCCATTGTAATCCCGAGGGTGGGGGACGGTCACACTACAGGGAACCCATCCATTGTAATCCCGAGGGTGGGGGACGATCACACTACAGGGAACCCATCCATTGTAATGCCGAGGGTGGGGGGCGGTCAGAGGACAGGAAACCCATCCATTGTAATCCCGAGGGTGGGGGGGCGGTCACAGTACAGGGAACCCATCCATTGTAATCCCGAGGTGAGGGACGGTCACACTACAGGGAACCCATCCATTGTAATCCCGAGGGTGGGGGCGGTCACAGTACAGGGAACACATCCATTGTAATGCCGAGGGTGGGGGGCGGTCACACTACAGGGAACCCATCCATTGTAATCCCGAGGGTGGGGGACGGTCACACTACAGGGAACCCATCCATTGTAATCCCGAGGGTGGGGGCGGTCACAGTACAGGGAACCCATCCATTGTAATCCCGAGGGTGGGACACGGTCACATTACAGGGAACCCATCCATTGTAATCCCGAGGGTGGGACACGGTCACATTACAGGGAACCCATCCATTGTAATCCCGAGGGTGGGGGACAGTCACACTACAGGGAACCCTTCCATTGTAATCCCGAGGGTGGGGGAAGGTCACATTACAGGGAACCCATCCATTGTAATGCCGAGGGTGGGGGACGGTCACACTACAGGGAACCCATCCATTGTAATGCCGAGGGTGGGGGACGGTCACACTACAGGGAACCCATCCATTGTAATGCCGAGGGTGGGGGACGGTCACACTACAGGGAACCCATCCATTGTAATGCCGAGGGTGGGGGACGGTCACACTACAGGGAACCCATCCATTGTAATCCCGAGGGTGGGGGACGGTCACACTACAGGGAACCCATCCATTGTAATGCCGAGGTGGGGGACGGTCACATTACAGGGAACCCATCCATTGTAATGCTGAGGGTGGGGGACGGTCAAAATACAGGGAACCCATCCATTGCAATGCCGAGGTGGGGGACGGTCACAGTACAGGGAACCCATCCATTGTAATCCCGAGGGTGGGACACGGTCACAGTACAGGGAACCCATCCATTGTAATCCCGAGGGTGGGACACGGTCACATTACAGGGAACCCATCCATTGTAATCCCGAGGGTGGGGGGCGGTCAAAGTACAGGGAACCCATCCATTGTAATCCCGAGGGTGGGGGGCGGTCACAGTACAGGGAACCCATCCATTGTAATCCCGAGAGTGGGGGACGGTTACAGTACAGGGAGCCCATCCATTGTAATCCCGAGGGTGGGGGACGGTCACATTACAGGGAACCCATCCATTGTAATCCCGAGGGTGGGGGACGGTCACACTACAGGGAACCCATCCATTGTAATGCCGAGGGTGGGGGGCGGTCAGAGTACAGGAAACCCATCCATTGTAATCCCGAGGGTGGGGGGGCGGTCACAGTACAGGGAACCCATCCATTGTAATCCCGAGGGTGGGGGATGGTCACACTACAGGGAACCCATCCATTGTAATGCCGAGGGTGGGGGGCGGTCAGAGTACAGGAAACCCATCCATTGTAATCCCGAGGGTGGGGGGGCGGTCACAGTACAGGGAACCCATCCATTGTAATCCCGAGGGTGGGGGCGGTCACAGTACAGGGAACCCATCCATTGTAATGCCGAGGGTGGGGGGTGGTCACACTACAGGGAACCCATCCATTGTAATCCCGAGGGTGGGGGACGGTCACACTACAGGGAACCCATCCATTGTAATCCCGAGGGTGGGGGCGGTCACAGTACAGGGAACCCATCCATTGTAATGCCGAGGGTGGGGGGCTGTCACACTACAGGGAACCCATCCATTGTAATCCCGAGGGTGGGGGCGGTCACAGTACAGGGAACCCATCCATTGTAATCCCGAGGGTGGGGGGCGGTCACAGTACAGGGAACCCATCCATTGTAATCCCGAGGGTGGGACACGGTCACATTACAGGGAACCCATCCATTGTAATCCCGAGGGTGGGGGACGGTCACACTACAGGGAACCCATCCATTGTAATCCCGAGGGTGGGGACTATCACATTACAGGTAACCCATCCATTGTAATGCCGAGGGTGGGGGACGGTCACACTACAGGGAACCCATCCATTGTAATGCCGAGGGTGGGGGACGGTCACACTACAGGGAACCCATCCATTGTAATGCCGAGGGTGGGGGACGGTCACACTACAGGGAACCCATCCATTGTAATGCCGAGGGTGGGGGACGGTCACACTACAGGGAACCCATCCATTGTAATGCTGAGGGTGGGGGACGGTCAGAGTACAGGGAACCCATCCATTGCAATGCCGAGGTGGGGGACGGTCACACTACAGGGAACCCATCCATTGTAATCCCGAGGTGGGGGGGCGGTCACAGTACAGGGAACCCATCCATTGTAATCCCGAGGGTGGGGGACGGTCACACTACAGGGAACCCATCCATTGTAATGCTGAGGGTGGGGGACGGTCACAGTACAGGGAACCCATCCATTGTAATCCCGAGGTGGGGGACGGTCACACTACAGGGAACCCATCCATTGTAATGCCGAGGTGGGGGGCGGTCACACTACAGGGAACCCATCCATTGTAATCCCGAGGTGGGGGACGGTCACACTACAGGGAACCTATCCATTGTAATCCCGAGGGTGGGGACGGTCACACTACAGGGAACCCATCCATTGTAATCCCGAGGGTGGGGACGGTCACACTACAGGGAACCCATCCATTGTAATGCCGAGGGTGGGGACGGTCACATTACAGGGAACCCATCCATTGTAATCCCGAGGGTGGGGGACGGTCACACTACAGGGAACCCATCCATTGTAATCCCGAGGGTGGGGACGGTCACATTACAGGGAACCCATCCATTGTAATCCCGAGGGTGGGGGGACGGTCACATTACAGTGAACCCATCCATTGTAATGCCGAGGGTGGGGGGATGGTCACATTACAGGGAACCCATCCATTGTAATGCCGAGGGTGGGGGAAGGTCACAGTACAGGGAACCCATCCATTGTAATCCCGAGGGTGGGGGACGTTCACACTACAGGGAACCCATCCATTGTAATGCTGAGGGTGGGGGACGGTCACATTACAGGGAACCCATCCATTGTAATGCCGAGGGTGGTGGACGGTCACACTACAGGGAACCCATCCA
Organism: Crinia signifera; assembly: GCF_055691185.1. Classification (NCBI taxonomy): domain Eukaryota; kingdom Metazoa; phylum Chordata; class Amphibia; order Anura; family Myobatrachidae; genus Crinia; species Crinia signifera. The sequence continues at coordinate 3,083,505 of NC_139220.1, read as the reverse complement.
TTGTAATCCCGAGGTGGGGGAAGGTCAGAGTACAGGGAACCAGAGCCAGCAACAGAAATAATGGGGCCCCATACATTGATATCTCTGGGGGCCCATATCCCCTCAAACACTATCACCCTAAGCCATAGTTGCCGACTTTTAGGCTGCCCTCTCAGGGAGAGGGCAGCCAGCTCTGTGAAGCAGGGTGCGGGGCCATCTATGGGAGGAAAAAGTGCCGGATCGGTGGGTGGAGCCACAGAGAAGTGATGCTCTATTGGGGGCGTGTCTAGAGAGATTGTGGCATTTAGCACCACCCCCGCCGTGCAATGCCAATATTTCAGGCATTGCAGGGTGGGGGGCTTGGCTAAAATGCAGCAATCGTGTCATTTAACCCGCGGACTCCCCCAACAAGGGGCGGATTGCAGGAGGTGGACAGCAATGCAGGAGGGTTGCCCCCTTTCCGGGAGGGGGGCCTGATTTCCGGGACCCTCCCGGCCATCCCGGGAGGGTAGGCAAACCTGCGCTGTATCACACTGACGCCCTCTCTAGCCCCGCGGTCTGCACTATATCACACTGACGCCCTCTCTAGCACCGTGGTCTGCGCTGTATCACACTGATGCCCTCTCTAGCCCCGCGGTCTGCGCTATATCACACTGACGCCCTCTCTAGCCCCGTGGTCTGCGCTATATCACACTGACGCCCTCTCTAGCCCTGCGGTCTGCACTATATCACACTGACGCCCTCTCTAGCCCCGCGGTCTGCGCTATATCACACTGGCGCCCTCTCTAGCCCCGCGGTCTGCGCTATATCACACTGACGCCCTCTCTAGCCCTGCGGTCTGCGCTATATCACACTGACGCCCTGTCTAGCCCCGCGGTCTGCGCTATATCACACTGCCGCCCTCTCTAGCCCCGTGGTCTGCGCTATATCACACTGACACCCTCTCTAGCCCCGCGGTCTGCGCTATATCACACTGACGCCCTCTCTCGCCCCACGGTCTGCGCTATATCACACTGACGCCCTTTCTAACCCCGCGGTCTGCGCTATATCACACTGACGCCCTCTCTAGCCCCGCGGTCTGCGCTATATCACACTGACGCCCTCTCTCGCCCCACGGTCTGCGCTATATCACACTGACGCCCTCTCTAGCCCCGCGGTCTGCGCTATATCACACTGACGCCCTCTCTAGCCCTGCGGTCTGTGCTATATCACACTGACTCCCTCTCTAGCCCCGCGGTCTGCGCTATATCACACTGACGCCCTCTCTAGCCCCGCGGTCTGTGCTATATCACACTGACTCCCTCTCTATCCCCGCGGTCTGCGCTATATCACACTGACGCCCTCTCTAGCCCCGCGGTCTGCGCTATATCACACTGACGCCCTCTCTAGCCCCGTGGTCTGCGCTATATCACACTGACGCCCTCTCTAGCCCCGCGGTCTGTGCTATATCACACTGACGCCCTCTCTAGCCCCGCGGTCTGCGCTATATCACACTGACGCCCTCTCTAGCCCCGCGGTCTGCGCTATATCACACTGACGCTGTCTCTAGCCCCGTGGTCTGCGCTGTACCACACTGTCGCCCTCTCTAGCCCCGCGGTCTGCGCTATATCACACTGACGCCCTCTCTAGCCCCGCGGTCTGCGCTATATCACACTGACGCCCTCTCTAGCCCCGCGGTCTGTGCTATATCACACTGACGCTCTCTCTAGCCCCGCGGTCTGCGCTATATCACACTGACGCCCTCTCTAGCCCCGCGGTCTGTGCTATATCACACTGACGCCCTCTCTAGCCCCGCGGTCTGTGCTATATCACACTGACGCCCTCTCTAGCCCCGCGGTCTGCGCTATATCACACTGACGCCCTCTCTAGCCCCGTGGTCTGCGCTATATCACACTGACGCCCTCTCTAGCCCCATGGTGTGCGCTATATCACACTGACGCCCTCTCTAGCCCCGCGGTCTGTGCTATATCACACTGACGCCCTCTCTAGCCCCGCGATCTGTGCTATATCACACTGACGCCCTCTCTAGCCCCGCGGTCTGCGCTATATCACACTGACGCCCTCTCTAGCCCCGCGGTCTGCGCTATATCACACTGATGCCCTCTCTAGCCCCGCGGTCTGCACTATATCACACTGACGCCCTCTCTAGCCCCATGGTCTGCGCTATATCACACTGACGCCCTCTCTAGCCCCGCGGTCTGCGCTATATCACACTGACGCCCTCTCTAGCCCCGTGGTCTGCGCTATATCACACTGACGCCCTCTCTAGCCCCGCGGTCTGCGCTATATCACACTGACGCCCTCTCTAGCCCCGCGGTCTGCGCTATATCACACTGACGCCCTCTCTAGCCCTGTGGTCTGCGCTATATCACACTGACGCCCTCTCTAGCCCCGCGGTCTGCGCTATATCACACTGACACCCTCTCTAGCCCCGCGGTCTGCGCTATATCACACTGACGCCCTCTCTAGATCCGCGGTCTGCGCTATATCACACTGACGCCCTCTCTCGCCCCGCGGTCTGCGCTATATCACACTGACGCCCTCTCTAGCCCCGCGGTCTGCGCTATATCACACTGACGCCCTCTCTAGCCCCGCGGTCTGCGCTATATCACACTGACGCCCTCTCTAGCCCCGCGGTCTGCGCTATATCACACTGACGCCCTCTCTAGCCCCGCGGTCTGCGCTATATCACACTGACGCCATCTCTAGCCCCGCGGTCTGCGCTGTATCACACTGACGCCCTCTCTAGCCCCGCGGTCTGCGCTATATCACACTGACGCCCTCTCTAGCCCCGCGGTCTGCGCTATATCACACTGACGCCCTCTCTAGCCCCGCGGTCTGCGCTATATCACACTGACGCCCTCTCTAGCCCCGCGGTCTGCGCTATATCACACTGACGCCATCTCTAGCACCGTGGTCTGCGCTATATCACACTGACGCCCTCTCTAGCCCCGCGGTCTGCGCTATATCACACTGACGACCTCTCTAGCCCCGTGGTCTGCGCTATATCACACTGACGCCCTCTCTAGCCCCGCGGTCTGCGCTATATCACACTGACGCCCTCTCTAGCCCCGCGGTCTGCGCTATATCACACTGACGCCCTCTCTAGCCCCGCGGTCTGCGCTATATCACACTGACGCCCTCTCTAGCCCCGCGGTCTGCGCTATATCACACTGACGCCCTCTTTAGCCCCATGGTCTGCGCTATAGCACACTGACGCCCTCTATAGCCCCGCGCTCTGTGCTGTATCACACTGACGCCCTCTCTAGCCCCGCGGTCTGCGCTATATCACACTGACGCCGTCTCTAGCCCCGCGGTCTGTGCTATATCACACTGCCGCCCTCTCTAGCCCCGCGGTCTGTGCTATATCACACTGCCGCCCTCTCTAGCCCCGCGGTCTGTGCTATATCACACTGACGCCCTCTCTAGCCCCGCGGTCTGTGCTATATCACACTGACGCCCTCTCTCGTCCCGCGGTCTGCGCTATATCACACTGACGCCCTCTCTAGCCCCGCGGTCTGCGCTATATCACACTGACGCCCTCTCTAGCCCTGTGGTCTGCGCTATATCACACTGACGCCGTCTCTAGCCCCGCGGTCTGTGCTATATCACACTGACGCCCTCTCTAGCCCCGTGGTCTGTGCTATATCACACTGCCGCCCTCTCTAGCCCCGCGGTCTGTGCTATATCACACTGACGCCCTCTCTAGCCCCGCGGTCTGTGCTATATCACACTGACGCCCTCTCTCGTCCCGCGGTCTGTGCTATATCACACTGACGCCCTCTCTAGCCCCGCGGTCTGCGCTATATCACACTGACGCCCTCTCTAGCCCTGTGGTCTGCGCTATATCACACTGACGCCCTCTCTAGCCCCGCGGTCTGCGCTATATCACACTGTAGCCCTCTCTAGCCCCGTGGTCTGTGCTATATCACACTGACGCCCTCTCTAGTCCCGCGGTCTGCGCTATATCACACTGACGCCCTCTCTAGCCCCGCGGTCTGCGCTATATCACACTGTCGCCCTCTCTAGCCCCGTGGTCTGCGCTATATCACACTGACGCCCTCTCTAGCCCCGCGGTCTGTGCTATATCACACTGACGCCCTCTCTAGCCCCCTGGTCTGCGCTATATCACACTGACGCCCTCTCTAGCCCCGCGGTCTGCGCTATATCACACTGACGCCCTCTCTAGCACCGAGGTCTGCGCTGTATCACACTGACGCCCTCTCTAGCCCCGCTGTCTGCGCTATATCACACTGACTCCCTCTCTAGCCCCGCGGTCTGCGCTATATCACACTGACGCACTCTCTAGCCCCGCGGTCTGCGCTATATCACATTGACGCCCTCTCTAGCCCCGCGGTCTGCGCTATATCACACTGACGCACTCTCTAGCCCCGCGGTCTGCGCTATATCACACTGACGCCCTCTCTAGCCCCGCGGTCTGCGCTATATCACACTGACGCCCTCTCTAGCCCCGCGGTCTGTGCTATATCACACTGACGCCCTCTCTAGCCCCGTGGTCTGCGCTATATCACATTGACGCCCTCTCTAGCCCCGCGGTCTGCGCTATATCACACTGACGCCATCTCTAGCCCTGCGGTCTGCGCTATATCACACTGACGCCCTCTCTAGCCCCGCGGTCTGCGCTATATCACACTGTCGCCCTCTCTAGCCCCGCGGTCTGTGCTATATCACACTGTCGCCCTCTCTAGCCCTGCGGTCTGCGCTATATCACACTGACGCCCTCTCTAGCCCCGCGGTCTGCGCTATATCACACTGACGCACTCTCTAGCCTCTGCGGTCTGCTCTATATCACATTGACGCCCTCTCTAGCCCCGCGGTCTGCGCTATATCACACTGACGCCCTCTCTAGCCCCGCGGTCTGTGCTATATCACACTGACGCCCTCTCTAGCCCCGTGGTCTGCGCTATATCACATTGACGCCCTCTCTAGCCCCGCGGTCTGCGCTATATCACACTGACGCCATCTCTAGCCCTGCGGTCTGCGCTATATCACACTGACGCCCTCTCTAGCCCCGCGGTCTGCGCTATATCACACTGTCGCCCTCTCTAGCCCCGCGGTCTGTGCTATATCACACTGTCGCCCTCTCTAGCCCTGCGGTCTGCGCTATATCACACTGACGCCCTCTCTAGCCCCGCGGTCTGCGCTATATCACACTGTCGCCCTCTCTAGCCCCGTGGTCTGTGCTATATCACACTGACGCCCTCTCTAGTCCCGCGGTCTGCGCTATATCACACTGACGCCCTCTCTAGCACCGTGGTCTGCGCTGTATCACACTGACGCCCTCTCTAGCCCCGCTGTCTGCGCTATATCACACTGACTCCCTCTCTAGCCCCGCGGTCTGCGCTATATCACACTGACGCACTCTCTAGCCCCGCGGTCTGCGCTATATCACATTGACGCCCTCTCTAGCCCCGCGGTCTGCGCTATATCACACTGACGCCCTCTCTAGCCCCGCGGTCTGTGCTATATCACACTGACGCCCTCTCTAGCCCCGTGGTCTGCGCTATATCACATTGACGCCCTCTCTAGCCCCGCGGTCTGCGCTATATCACACTGACGCCCTCTCTAGTCCCGCGGTCTGCGCTATATCACACTGACGCCCTCTCTAGCCCCGCGGTCTGCGCTATATCACACTGACGCCCTCTCTAGCCCCGCGGTCTGCACAATATCACACTGACGCCCTCTCTAGCCCCGTGGTCTGCGCTATATCACACTGACGCCCTCTCTAGCACCGCGGTCTGCGCTATATCACACTGACGCCCTCTCTAGCCCCGTGGTCTGCGCTATATCACACTGACGCCCTCTCTAGCCCCGCGGTCTGCGCTATATCACACTGTCGCCCTCACTAGCCCCGCGGTCTGCGCTATATCACACTGACGCCATCTCTAGCCCTGCGGTCTGCGCTATATCACACTGACGCCCTCTCTAGCCCCGTGGTCTGCGCTATATCACACTGACGCCCTCTCTCGTCCCGCGGTCTGCGCTATATCACACTGATGCCCTCTCTAGCCCTGTGGTCTGCGCTATATCACACTGACGCCCTCTCTAGCCCCGCGGTCTGCGCTATATCACACTGACGCCCTCTCTAGCCCCGCGGTCTGCGCTATATCACACTGACACCCTCTCTAGCCCCGCGGTCTGCGCTATATCACACTGACGCCCTCTCTAGCCCCGCGGTCTGCGCTATATCACACTGATGCCCTCTCTAGCCCTGTGGTCTGCGCTATATCACACTGACGCCCTCTCTAGCCCCGCGGTCTGCGCTATATCACACTGACGCCCTCTCTAGCCCCGCGGTCTGCGCTATATCACACTGACACCCTCTCTAGCCCCGCTGTCTGCGCTATATCACACTGTCGCCCTCTCTAGCCCCATGGTCTGTGCTATATCACACTGACGCCATCTCTAGCCCCGCGGTCTGCGCTATATCACACTGACGTCCTCTCTAGCCCCGCGGTCTGCGTTATATCACACTGACGCCCTCTCTAGCCCCGCGGTCTGCGCTATATCACACTGACGCCATCTCTAGCCCTGCGGTCTGCGCTATATCACACTGACGCCCTCTCTAGCCCCGCGGTCTGCGCTATATCACACTGACGCCCTCTCTAGCCCCGCGGTCTGCGCTATATCACACTGACGCCCTCTCTAGCCCCGCGGTCTGCGCTATATCCCAATGACGCCCCTCTAGCCCTGCGGTCTGCGCTATATCACACTGACGCCCTCTCTAGCCCCGCGGTCTGCGCTATATCACACTGACGCCCTCTCTAGCCCCGCGGTCTGCGCTATATCACACTGACGCCCTCTCTAGTCCCGCGGTCTGCGCTATATCACACTGACGCCCTCTCTAGCCCCGCGGTCTGCGCTATATCCCACTGACGCCCCTCTAGCCCTGCGGTCTGCGCTATATCACACTGACGCCCTCTCTAGCCCCGCGGTCTGCGCTATATCACACTGACGCCCTCTCTAGCCCCGCGGTCTGCGCTATATCACACTGACGCCCTCTCTAGTCCCGCGGTCTGCGCTATATCACACTGACGCTCTCTCTAGCCCCACGGTCTGCGCTATATCACACTGACGCCCTCTCTAGCCCCGCGGTCTGCGCTATATCACACTGATGCCCTCTCTAGCCCCGCGGTCTGCGCTATATCACACTGACACCCTCTCTAGCCCCGCGGTCTGCGCTATATCACACTGACGCCCTCTCTTGCCCCACTGTCTGCGCTATATCACAGTGACGCCATCTCTAGCCCCGTGACATCTCTAGCCCCACCATTACTTCACAGTAATTCGCGGGACCCTCGCGACCCCCCCCACTCCCGCGATTCGCGGGACCCCCCCGCAACCCCCCTCCCGCGATAGGAGAGTGCCGGCATATTGTGGATTTATATATATATATATATATATATAACAGACTTGTTATTTGACTTTGCCTGAGAAAGGGGCGCAGCCCCGAAACGTTGCTGTATGTCACATTAAACCACCTTAGGTGGTTTTTGCCATTTACCACCGTCTCCGAGTGCCACCTCTGTGTTTCCCCGTATACACGCACCTTCCGTGTCAGGAAGGCACCGGGGCAATTTATATCCAGCACAGCATCTAGGAGTGCTGGTTATCCCGCATCTTTATATATATATATATATATATATATATATATATATATATACTGTAGGGTGACCAACCGTCCCAGTTTGCCCAGGACTGTCCTGATTTTGACCTCCTAAATCCCTCGTCCCGGCCAAACCCAGCCCGGGACGCGGAAAGTCCCGTTTTAACTAAATAAAATTGTTGGTTGTGTCGATCAGCTCTCCTGCACAGCATTAGACTGGGAGTGTGGGAGGGGAAGCTGTTACACGGTGTGCACCGCCGCCTCCCCATCATTGGTTAGTTCGGCCACCGCGTGACTGCGTCCCCTCCCACACTCCCAGTAATGCTGTGCAGCCAGCCAGGGTGGGTGCGGTCAGGCAGCATTACTGGGAGCGCGGCGTTAATGACCTGCTGCTGCCTGCTGGTAAGCCCCTGGCCTGAGGTGACATACTGAAGGCGCGGTGGCGGCGGTGACCTGACGGCTGCTGGTGCCTGCAAGGCTGTGAGTCGACTCTGCGACTCTCTGCTGACTGTCAGTCTGCGACGGTGTGCGGCTGAGTGTGCCCCCTGCCTGTGTGCGCTGCTTTGTACATGCGGCTGGGTGAGTCTGACTCTGGCCCTTATTCTGATTGACGCGTACTTTACCGCATACTTTCGGATCGCGTCTTTACGGCGTCTGCGCATGCGTGGAGAACGCAACGCGCATGTGCCACGCCTTGACTCCGTACCAGTTCGGCCAAATCCCGTCCAAAACTGTTCCCCGCAATCAGTCGGGAAATATGGGCGTATTATGGGCGTCATGCGGAATGACACATGGGCGTAGTTTCAAAGTGGGCAAAACGGGGCGGAAACATGGGCGGACACGGGGGAGTACACTTATGTTGGGGGGCGTACATTCGGATACCACTCCGAATGCACGCGATCAAAAAGGGCAGAAATGTGCGGTGTCCAAAAGTGTACTATTGCTTTGCGGACACCACTCGTTCATGCGGTAGGCGAACGTACCGCCTAATGACTACAAGCATTAACACCTGAACCCAATAGAATCGACTCCTTTACTCATTACTCACTAATAGGCCGCTTGTCAGTGCTTTAATTGAAACCATTGCACTTCAATTGCTGTAAGGGTTAATGTGTGCAATGCATGTGTTAGGCATGCTTGTAAGGATATATTGGCATCTAATTGATTCCAATTCCAAATAAGCATTTTTTGATGAGGATAGGTAATTGAATAAGTGGGTCATGTGATGTATTGCAGAATATACATAATAGTGGGTTGTTTGGCGTAAATACTCCGCTTACGGGCGGTAGCACCGCTTGGCTCCCGTTCGGATGCGGTATTCCCGAGCATACTCTGTAATACTCTGTAATACCGCGCAGAATCGGAGTGTTTCTCCCGCACACGCATGGTTTGTATGTCGTCCGTAAACACGCCCTGTTCTTAAAGAGTGAGTCCGTCCGAATGCGGAGGACACGTGGGCGTTTCTACGGACGATGGCCGCACGCGGCAAAACACCGTGGCGTGCGGACCGCTCCGTAAGAATGCGGGAATATCCGCACCGATCAGAATAAGGGCCTCTGTGAGAGTCTACCCCTATTATACTGACTAAGGGGGCTATGCTGAAAGTTTTTGCATTGGTCTGGACTCTGGACTGTCTGGATCGGATCAGGATGCATTAGTCAGTATATAATGGATCCCCAATCCCTGGCCTAGCCAGTAGCCCTATACTAAGGGCCTTAGGGGGTTATTCTGGTTGGTTCGGTTGGGCCGTACGCGTACGTACCGGGATGTTTTTTGATCTGCGCATGCGTACCTTTCGCAATGCGCAGGCGCGGCGACTTCACACCGCTCACGGACGGGTCTTTACGTGCAAAAAAACCTGTCCGCAAGAGTACGGTCATTGTGGGCGGCATAGGGGCGTGTTGAGGGGAGCGGCCGAAGTAATGAGGGAAACAGGGCGTAAACATGGGCGTAAACATGGGCGTACACGGGGGTGTGCACAAAAAATGTACGGTGCTACAACCGCTCGATCGGAGAAAGCACTGTGCATTTCGGACAGAAAACAGGCGGACGCCAACGATACCTCCAGACCACCCCTAGAGATACCGTATGAGAGCGGACGCCTGGGTCTGCTAATTAACGCTGATTACTAGTCACACACATACACCTGAATGTAATAAGCAATGCTGCAGGCTATTAAGTCCAAACCATTATTTCACTACCTGCAAGCCACACACAGCACTCAAACACATTGGAAGCTTATCTTTCTACACTTCTCTACATGTAAAGGTTGGTTTCATTTTAGGTAAGATTCATTGTGCCTACACACAGCGCAATTGCAACTTATTGAGCAGAGACCCACACAGAGACTGGGAGACATAAGCCAGGAGGCTTATGGTATAAAGGGGTCTGTTGATCCCCTGATCCCCCAAGGGGCTCAAAGTTGTCTGATTGTGCGTCCACACAAAGGGGGTTATTCTAGTCCATTCTTTCTGACAAAATCCTTCTTAGATGGACAAAACCATGTGCACTGGGGGTGGGGCAGATGTAACTTGTGCAGAGAGAATTAGGGGCCTTATTCTGGTTGGTGCGTACTTTCCCGTATACTTTCGGATGGCGTTTTTTAGCCGTCTGCGCATGCGCGGGGAACGCTATGCGCATGTGCCACGCACAGTCTCCGTACTTGTACTCACTAATACCGTACAGAAATGTGCACCGCAAACACTCGTGAAATATGGGCGTATTATGGGCGTCATTCGGAATGACACAGGGGCGTACTTTCAAAGTGGGCTAAACTGGGCGGAAACATGGGCGGACACGGGGGAGTGCACTTATTTTGGTGGGCGTGCATTCGGACAGCACACCGAATGCACGCGAACAAAAAGGCAAGAAATATGCGTTGTTCATAAGCAAGTATTGCTTTGCGGACACCACTCGGTCATGCACTAGGCATTCAGAACGCCTAATCAGGACGGCCGCACCTCAACCAATGTCAGCTGAACACAATACAATCACCTACTTTACTCATTACTTGTTAATTACACGCTTCTCACTGCTTCAATTGGAACCATTGCAGCTTAAATGGAACATTACTAAACACACACATATATGCTGTACTTTTCACACACTTTTACACTGCAAATAATGAACACAACTTAATATTAATAATACAAATACACATGTCACTTCTACATGTATCAATTAAACCACACATTTGGGGGAAACAAAAAAACATTTATTAAATGAACTTATAAAATAAATTAGAAACCGTCACAAAATAAAAGGTAGCATACCAGCAATAAAAGTAAATAATATATAATAAATACATGTATAATAGACATACATAGCCACAGCAGAATCATTAGGAACACATCAGGTGGCTTCACAACAAAAGTAGAGCACCAACACTTCAAGTACAGCACACAGTAATGCTAGCCAAAACGGGGCTACAGGGGAACCAAACATGACATTTGAACCGAGGGCAAATGTGGGGACCCTCGGCACGGAATTGGACACAGGATGCTGACACACACAGCTCAATGAAAGATTTGGGAAGACATAAGGGTGGAGATGAATGCAGACACAAGTTAATTTGCGGGCACGTTTGCCCCTGGCAGGCTCCTTGCCACGTGCAGCAGCTCTTCGCCCACGGCCACGGCCACGGTCAGATGGTGGGTCAGGTGGAGCACATGCTGGGGAGGGGGTGGATGGTCTTCCCCCTCTGGCAGCAGGGAGTGCTGATGGTGGGAATGCACCAGAAACGGGTGACATTAGGACCCTATTGCTGGCAACTAGCTCCACCATAAGATCATTATGGCGGAGGAGGAGGTCATTTTGCCGCAGGGCTTGATCAGCCAGCACCTGCAGGCTAGCAGCAATAGCTTGCTGGCTGGCACTCATAGCCTGCAGGCTCTCAGCGATACTCTGCTGGCTGCTGGTCAAACCCTGCAACACCTCCTCGGCCCTACGCACCCGCTCTGATGCCGACTCTCCCTGCTGCTGAATATTGACAAGCACATGCCCCCACGTGGCCAATTCAGCCGCGGACATTGGCGGCTGCTGCTGCACGGGCCTGCTACTGGGGCCAGGTGGCACAGACTCCTCAACCTCCTCAAGAGATTGTTGACCAAGCGGTGGGGATGCTGGTGAAAGAGAAAATTCCAATTACCACACATTCCATGCAAAATTAGAACCAGCTACTTATGGCATGGCAAATAATTACCTTCAAGCAAAGAAGCCATCACTTCCGCTGGGGACTCGCTGTCTATAGTACTCACCCCCCCCGGACCTCCTCGACTGCAATGCAGCACTCTGCCATCTCTTCCAGGGGGGTGAGCTTCAGCTTTGATGGCATGGGGCCAGCCCCAGAGGTGTGGCTGTGTTCCCACCGCTGGGTCAATTTCTTCTTGAGGTTCCCTTTGAAGTCGTGCCACCTGCAATCAAAGTGTACATATTAATACATGTCGCTCCTCATGTTTGCTGTAGCACCCATTGCAATATGAAACATAATACAACATGTGCCTCCTGACACCAAACTTAGATTATATTAATTGTGAAAAACAACCCTTAGAAGATACAATCACACTCAGCCTACAATAACTATCAATTCAATGACATGGCAAACATGTCTGTGGCTTCAAGCAACGTCACCGCCCATTGACCAACTCCATCTAATTTCTAATGTAAACATTACTGGACTTGTACTGCTCAAATATAACACACATGAACTTGCCTCTTCTTAACGTGCTCCGTCTCACGAACTTGTGGAGCCACCGTATTAATCTCCGCCGTTATGTCCTCCCAGATCTTCCATCTCCTTGTGTGTGTCAACTTTTCCTGTGGGCACTCAATCAAATCCCGTGCCCGGGTCACCAGGATGGCAAGCTCCTGCGGTTCGTATGCCATGTTTCTGGTGGTTGGTTCCTCTGTTGCCCGATTGCGGCCACGGCCACGACCACTGGCACCGCCACTGGCACCGCCACTGCCACGGCCACCGGTTGCTGTACTTGAAGTGCTGGCCAGGCTACTCTGTTGGGAAGCCACCTGCTGTGTTCCCAATGATTCTCCTGAGGCTGAAGATGGGCCAGCTGCCGATTGGCCTGATGTCGATGGCCCATCTGGCTGCTCTTCCCCCAATGGCTGTTCAGGATTGATGGGGACATAAGTGGTGCTGGAGTCCATCTGAGCAAATAGGTCCTGCAACTCCTACTCTTCCTCAGATAGAGATGCAGACATGTGTGCAACAACATTGCATTTGTCCAACACACCTTTATATACTATTTCTGTAATTGGCGTACATCAGCGACACCCTGCGTTCCGTACGGCAGCGTCAACCGTGCGGCACATAGACCACGCCCCTTGCTGCGGGAATTTTTTTTTTAAAAACCTGGCAAGTAAGTCTCATTTAGTAGGTAAATGCAGATTAGTACACCAATCACCAAATAAAACTGAGGTCAGACATGAAATGTATATGTGAATGTACATCTGTACTGTGCACTTGTTTGGTATGTAGTACAAATGACAATACCCATTCCATATGTAAATCCAGTCCACCACTTAGGCACAAGTAATCAGTGCTAGCATCCAAATCACATGTGAAAGCTCTCCAAATTCAGCCTTGATGCTAGCTTCTTTTCATTCCACCTCTCTAGTATGGGCCAGTAGAAGGTAAGTGTACACATGGCAGCAGGGCCTAATTTTGGGAAAAGGTCTGGCACTATTTGCTATGTTTCAGCTGCATAGCTTTCACTATAAAAAAGCTGTTTAGTACCTTGTTGCGTTAGGTGTAAGTGGCTAGTGATGCAGACTATTTCACCTGTTGCTTATACCCATGTTTGGTGAATGTAATAGATTATATATAATGGGTTCCCATCTTATTTGACACTGTCTGTTTAGGAGATAGTAAGTAATGGTATGGTCTGCTAAACTATGCAAAGGTACAGCAAGTGTGGGTTTGCGATGCAATTGGTTAGCCGTCTGTTGTGGCGCATACACGCTGTTAATGACAAAATGAACAATAAAGTTAATACCAAATATCACTCTGATCAACCAATGACAGGACATGATCGCTTGATTTGTGCCATTGCTAAGATGGCGGCCTATGGCAGAGCAGCCCCTTTTTCCCCTGCTGAGTTAAGGACACTGGTCGCCGTTATGGAGACCAGGCTGGGCCGTGCAGGGCCCTTCATAACCAACCGGCAGAAGCGTAATGCCTATGCGGTTGCCCGCCGGCGCATATACGCCCGCACGCAGGTGCGGCGGACCATCGCACAGCTGGAGCGGCGGTGGTCAGACTTGAGACGTCGCCAGCCGGATTTGCTCCAGCAAATCAGGGCCAGCATAGCGAGATGTGAGTGTTTATACATTAAATGGCCATTTGTACATGATTGCTTACATGACCTTATTTAAGCCAATAAGGTAACCAGCCTGATCATGAGTTAAACATGGCATACACTATATGTGTGCTACTTCCTGTTTGACACCCTGTAATGGTGATAAAATATGTCATTGTGTAGGATTAATGTTTGTGATGCTTACAATGGCCCAAATGTCACAGCATAACTGCCATGTTACAGCCTGTCTTTTGTAAAAGCCACTAAGGAGCTGATTGGCTGTACATTTATCAGTACTTATAACCTTTTGATTTATAGCTTGATAAGGCTTAATACAAATGACCCCTAATTGGCACTTTTTTGTTCTTTCACAAACACAGCACGGGAACGAGCAAGACAGGCCCGAGAGGAGTCTGAGGCGTCCCAGGCCCAGGAGGAGGCGGAGCCAGCTATGGCCGAGGAGGGTGAAAGTGAAGAAGGGGTGGCGGAGGAAGTGGAGGCAGAGGAAAGGGAGGAAGTGGAGGAGGATGTGTGGGCAGTGGAGGCGGAGGTGGTGCCATTGGAGGACGAGGTGGCAGCCGAGGAGGAGGTGGTGGCAGCCGAGGAGGGCCAGGAAGAGGGGGAGGATGAGGAGGCCTGTGAGGTGGAGCAGGCGGCCGAAAGTGGTATGTATACATAAAGAATCATTATTCCTTTTGTCATCTACTATTTGATATGTAGCACTGGTGATTCAATTGTGTTTGAAAATACTATAAAGTCAAACAACAAATTGGGTAGCAACAGACACACTTTGGGGTTAGATAGGGTGGGCAAACCATCCCTTTCATCCTGGACACATATTAATGACACAGGTTGTGAGGATGGCTTTCAGGTCGAATTGAAGTGCCACTGAACCTGTGTAGTTAATCTGTATCCTGGAAGAAAGGGATGACTTGCTCATGTAAGGGTTACATGTCCCTGCTGCAAGCATACAATCTGTAGCCTCATATAGGTGAGTAGAGTTTACTGGTAAATGATCTTTGTAAACTAGATTCAGTATGGCATAAATGGAGTATGGACAGGCGTGGCTTAGACTGGAGTAACAAGTGGTCAGTGCCCCTGGGCCCTCCTCTAGCTAACCACCCCCTGCGGTCTGCATGTATGTTTGGCACCATAATTGTTTGTTGATTTTGTGTTTGTAATGATTTTGTGCATGGGAGTGGGTTAGTGCTGCAGCTTCACCTAACTGGCATTATGACAATGATTTCTGGAGCAGACCATCAGCAGGCAAGCCATGCTTGATTGCACAAATGTACTGAGCATTCCTGAGAGTTGAGTAACTCCCCTGCCACGCTCCATCATATAACAGACACTGAACTTTGTTTGCAGAATTGGGATTGGTGCAGCGCGTGACATGCTTCTCAGAGCTTAGTCATGGGTGGGTTTGGATTGAGAAGGAGCAGTATGACTGTGAGGTGTTCTACAGAGTAAAGGGTAGAGGGGAAAAAACAGGCTTTCCATGTAGAATGTATGCATGTATGTATAGCTGTATGTGTCATATATATAGTTATATATGTGTCTATATACACATATATATATATATATATATATATATATATACACACACATACATATATATATATACACACACCTGTCACGGTGCATGTTTAAAATTTAGGTATGACTATGTTAAATGTATGCCTGAATATCATTATTAATTTTTCAATTTTGATTTGGTCCACAGATGAGCCAGCCCAAGAGGGTCTTCGTGGGGCCCTCATACGGATTAGAGGCCACTTGCGGCAGGTGCTTTTTGAAATCGACCAGCTAGTTGAGGGGGAGTTGTAATGTTTATTTTTTTTTTCAGTTTATAAAAAAAAATGTAGTGTAAATAAATTGTTAATTACAGTTCGAAGTTGTCTGTGTGTTTATTTAAAATGGGAAAGTATATGTGTAACTTGTTTAAAATCTTTTAAATAAGCAAAATGTAAATAGTGTATATAGATGTATGTTAGGGTCACATGCTGTAAGGTTTATTGTGTGTAATGAATGTAGTAGGAATGTGGGTCAGTATAGATGAGCATTTAATTGATTGAAATTGATAACAATCCCTTTTTCATGAGGTTGCTAATTGCCTAAGTGGGTCATGTGATCGCTGTGTGTACTCAGTAAAAAAGTGTGGGATTGAGCGTAAATACTCCGCATCGGTGCGTACGGACAGCTTCCCGTACGTTCTGACGCGGTAAGACCGTGCTTGTGCGGGAAGACCGGGCAGAATCTGTACGTTTCCACCGCACACGCACGGTTTGTATGTCGTCCACCGCACACGCACGGTTTGTATGTACACACGCCCTGTTCTTAAAGAGTGAGTCCGTCCGAATGCGGAGGACACGTGGGCGTTTCTACGGACGTTGGCCGTACGCCAACGCACAGCGTTGCGTGCGGACAGCACCGTAGGAATTCGGGAAAGTACGCACCGATCAGAATAAGGGCCCATGTTACACAGCAAAGACACAGCTACTCACCAGACACACCAGGTGAGTGCCCCACACCTCCATACCTCCCAACATGACCCTCTCCAGGAGGGACAGAATGCTCTGTTTGTGGACTTCCATCTTAATTTATGATTGTCATCACCTGTCATTTTAAACAGGGTGTTTAAGCACAGGTGATGGTAATCCATAAATTAAGAAGAAAGTCCAGAAACAGAGCAATGTGTCCCTCCTGGAGAGGGTCATTTTGGGTATGCACCTCCCTCCCTCCCCCCCCCCCATTCACGGCATCCCCACGATTAAATGGCACATGCAAAACACTGACATGGCTATGGTCGACAATGAAAAAGGTTGACAAGATTTATTTTTCACTTTTTCAATGTTTTCATATTCATTCTCATGTGTCGACATGGACACCAATGAAGTGCCACACTTATGTCAACATTTACATGTGTTGACCTTTCTGTGTTGATTTTTTTCTTGTGGCGATTCGCGGCACCCCCGCGACCCCCCTCCCGCGATTTGCAGCACACCCCCCGCAATTCGCGGCACCCCCGGTGACTCCCGCGATTCGGGGCCCCACCCTGTGACCCCCCCTCCTGCGATTCGCGGCACCCCGCGACCCCCCTCCCACGATTCGCGCCAACCCCCCGGGCCCCCCCTCCCGCGGTTCACGGTGCCCCCCACGACCCCCCCCTACCACCATTCCCCACCCCTGACCCCCCCTCCTGTCATTGCGGCAACCCCCGCGACCCACCCTCCCGCGATTCACTGCAACTGCGCCCCCCCATCCTACGATTCGCGGCACCCACACCCCCCCCCCGCGACTCCCACTCCCGCAATTCACGGCATCCACCCACGACCCCTCCTCCAGTGATTCGCGGACACCCCTCACCTCCTCCATCCCCCCCCACCCCCGCGCGCGATTCACAGCAACCCCAGGATTAAATGGCACATGCAAAACACTGGCACGGCTATGGTCGACAATGAAAAAGGTTGACATGAGTTTTTGAAGATTTATTTTTCTTTTTTTGAATGTTTTCATATTCATTCTCATGTGTCGACATGGACACCTATGAAGTGCCACACTTATGTCAACATTTACATGTGTTGAACTTTCTGTGTTGATTTTTTTTTGTAGCAATTTTTTTCCAGTGACAACTATGAACTATGTGCACGTCAACCTACACATCATCAATCAATTCTTTGTATAATATATAACACCTGTTCTGTTTTACTGTAGGTGTTTTCAATCAGACCTTTTACTACTACTATTACTGTTTATGTAAATGCATTCTGAATGACAGCAACATCCTACCATCCTTCTACAAGAATATAAAACCAACTAGGTGATTCATCGCGCCCCGTGCCCCCCCCCCTCCCGCAATTCACAGACCCCCGCGCACCCTCCTGCCACGATTCGCAACCCCCCCTCGCGCAATTCACGCCCTCTCCCGCGATTCGCCGACACCTGCACCCCCTCCCTCCCTTGATTCACGGCAACCCCTGCTCCCCTCCCGCAATTCACGGCACCCCTAAGCCCCTCTTAAGTCCCCCGTATACTCACACACCCCTATCACTACCCAGCTTCCTGCTCTCCTGAACCGTAACTTCCACCACTGGGGAGTCGCTGACGCTGTTTTGCCCACATGCCCCTATCATGCCTCATAGCCCAGCCTCCTGCTCTCATGCACCCGAACTCCCACCCAGTAGGAGGAGACACTGACTAAGGGCCACCATCCTGTACTCCTGTACTGCCACGCTGGACCCTCACCCACTGGCAGAAGCTGCACAGTATCTCCCACCCTCCTCTTTAGTCCCCCTTATGCCCACACACCCCTATCACTACCCAGCCTCCTGTTTTCCTGTGTCGTGACCTCCGCCAGTGGGGAGCCGCTGACTCAGAAACACCCTATTATACTATTGCACACACACCTAAACAACATGCACACACAGCCCCCCCCCCACACCCACAAATGTCACTGTACAATCCACACTATCAATGTACATCTTACTCTGTAACCGCTTTTTAATTAAACAAAACAATACACACCCCCTTCCACATCATATGCTCTCTATTTAACACATTTCACCTATAACTCAAGTTGCAATACAGGCCATCTTTCATACAATTCTAACCATCTTTCTCATATACAAATGTTCACAAATTAAGGGGGCGCAGCCCCTTACGACGGTGTGAAGAGCGCCCGTAGGGCGCGATGAATCACCTAGTAGTTATATATACTGTATTGTTATACACTGTATACGCTGTATTGTTATATATAGTGTATTGTTATACACTGTATACACTGTATTGTTATATATACTGTATTGTTATACACTGTATATGCTGTATTGTTATACACTGTATACGCTGTATTGTTATATATACTGTATTGTTATACACTGTATACGCTGTATTGTTATATATACTGTATTGTTATATATACTGTATATGCTGTATTGTTATATATACTGTATATACTGTATTGTATATTGTACCTTCAGGTATTTTGTGTCACCAGCGATGTCACATCACAGCAGCGTCCCTGTACAGCTGAGAATAACACCGGTCACCCCCAAATCTTGCATATCTACAATGGGGGAGCCCCCTCAGCATGTCCCAGCTATTGAGTACCAGCAGAATAACCGGCCCCGCAGAGCATCGCACCAGCTCCTGGAGTTACAGAGAAAGTTACTAATCCTGAAACAAAAGGGGGTCAGTCCGAGGCGCCTGCTCCCCAGGCTTTATCCTGGCATTCCTCCTCCTCATCAGTGTACCCAGCTGGGGGGGGGGGGGTCTGTAATCCGTGTATAATTACCAGCACAAGCTGCAGCAAATATAAAGCATTATGTAGAAAATCTTAACAATAGGAATGATGTGCAATCGATTTATTACCGTATACCGTATACAGACGGAGCCCCTCTCGTTCAATGCCGGCGCTCGCCAGAATGTCCCCGCTGGAGAGCGCTGGCTGTGAGGGATTCCATTAGACTAGGACGCGCAAGCATCTCACACGCACGCCAGTCCCAGCCACTCGCCGGCTGGGCGGCGGAACCCTGCATGTCTCTACTTCAGGGAGGTGGGCAGGGTGGGGGGGCGGTGACCGATGGGGAGCTCCGTCTGAATGGGGCGCGCATGGCGTCTTGTGTGCATGTGCCCTGTTCCGACAGATGTATATATATTTGTATATATTCACATCTAATGTCAGCACAGAGGGAATAGAGTTTTAAGAGTTTTAAAAAGAGAAAATGGGACGGTGGTCAACTCAAAATGAATTTCATCAAAAAAAGTTCACACCAACAGATATCTCCGCTACAAGAGTAACCATTCGGAAAAGTGGAAGAACAACGTCCCATATTCCCAATTTCATAGGATCAAAAGAAACTGCAGCTTATCAGAAGAATGCGACAAGCAACTCGCACTTTATAAAAACCGGTTACCCACCGAAAATCCTACAGGAAGCACTGATCGAAACCAGAAACAATATAAATCGGGAGAAGAAAGGAAAGAGAAAGTAGCATTCATCCCTGCGTATAATTGTCATGAGGAGGCCGTTAGAAAGTCACTCAGGGACCACCGGGGAAAACTAATAAAGGATCCATTATACAGGACATTTTACCTCCCAAACCAGATATCATCTTCAGGAAATCCCAAAACTTCAAGGACATTCTGGCACCCAGTATGCTCAGAGAAAATATTGGTGAAACACACCAATGCCTAGGATCATACAAATGATCAATTTGTACAAACTTTGTACAAATGCAGAAATGGTTAATTTTCACACAGGTGTCCTCAATTTTACTCATAAACTCCCCTACATATACCCCAATATTATTAAGGACACCTGTGAGGGTTTGAGAGATGGAGATTTTGCAGAGTATTTTGGAGTTGGCTCTATGTGATGTGGCCCATTTGGAGGAGCTGCGCAGGAGGGAGGAAGCTGCACGCCAGATCCAGGTGCCAGATCCAGGTACTCCGACCACTTTGTGCTTCTCGTAGGTATCGTGCTAGGCTGTACCTGGACTCCCTATCGGATCAACAGGTTGTGGGGATGTTTTGGCTGAACCGCAATAACCTGTTGGACTTGTATGAGCAGGTGAGAGATGATTTGGAGCCTTACGGGGGGGGGGGGGGGGGGCAACTATGCAGTGTCTGGGATCCAGAAATTAATGTGTGCCCTCTATTGCGTGGCCACAGGCTCCACTCAGGCTGTTGGGGGTCTCACAAGCCACTTTCTCTAAACATTTCACTCAAGTGTTACTTGCTTTCAAAAAGTTGTGGCGGACATATATCAGATTCCCACGTTCTGAGTCCGAGTGGCAGAACCTTAAGGTGGCTGGGAGCCATAGATTGCAGCCACATTGGGCTTCAGGCACCGCACGTGAGGGGACACGTCTACGTCAATCGGCGTGGGTGTCACTATCTGAACGTGCAGGTGGTATGTGATGCCAACCTCAAAATACTCAGTGTGGTTGCAGGCTACCCAGGGAACTGCCATGATGCCTATATTCTGCGTCACTCAGCCCTCTGGGACCGATTCCAGGAGCACCAAATGCCAGGGGACTGGCTATTTGGTAAGTATATTTTAATATATAGAAATGTCTGGCCATTATGTATAGTGCTACAATGTGTTACTTTACATACAAAACATTTATTACATTCCTGTGTAGTGTCCCAATAGTGTGTTAACTGTACCCACAACTCTATTAAATCTTCATTACCTTTCAAATGTCAAAATGGCGCCTGTGCCCCTTTATATAGGGGATGTGATGCATATTGCAGGGGACTTAGGTGGGCCAATAGGCTAGGGGGTTATTTGGCATGCGGAGGCAGTGTTGTAATTCGCATTCCGGTTGGCCCTAAACTCGCACATGACCGGCGGGGAAAATCGCACATTTATGTGTCATAAATTCGCACTACATCACATCTCTTCGCACTTTATCGCACTTTTTGGGCGCATTTTCGCATCCCATTAAATAATCGGTAAAAATGCGATTTTAAAAAGTGTGATGTGGTGTGTTAAGGTGAGATTTCAAAATGTTACTAAAAATCGCAATCCATTAAATGTCACCCTTAATATCTCCACATTTCTTCATCCTCAAAGCAAAACATTCAAAAACACATCAACAAGGAATACAAAATAAAAGACTTCATGAACCAGGAAGTACCAGGAAGGGCGACCACCTGAGAAGAGTGCGTCATTTTAGTCCCGCCCCCTCCCCCGGACCCGCGATTTACGGCACTTCTTTCCCCAGCTTCGGGGGGGAGCAGGGACTCTGGGGGGAATGCCGGAGACTTGCCCACCTTCCCGGGGGGCCGGGAGGGGGACCCGATTTTCTGGAGACTCCCGGCCATTCCGGGAGGGTAGGCAAGTATGATCTTCTCCAGGCATGTCCAAAGTCCGGCCCGGGGGCCAATTGCGGCCTGTGCCATAATTTCAAGTGGACCGCAGCCTCCAGCCAGAAGCGTGCAGAGCATCAGATGCAGGATGAACAGCACAGGACACTAAAGGTGGGGTCCCAGCGAGCGCGCCTTTACCTTGCTGTCTGCAGCAGTGAGGAGGTGTTGGCCGCCACAGTGAGATGTGTTTGTCGGCTTTTGGGAGAGTGAGCGTCCAACCCCTGGACATTCACAGAAGAGGGGGCAAGCTACGGGACAGTGTTAATGGGTGCAGAGTGGGGAACATACAGTGAATGGTGGGCATACAGTGAAGGAGGGGCAGGCTGGGGGACATACAGAGAAGGATGGTCAGGCAGAGGAATATAAAGTGAAGGGTGCAGAGTAGAGGACATACAGTGAATGGGGGCAGGCTGGAGGGAATACAGAGGAGGGGGGCAGGAAGGGGAATATACAGTGAAGGGGCAGGCTGGGCGACATACAGTGAATGGGGGCACACTGGGAGACATACAGTGAATGGGGGCAGAGTGGGGGACCATTCTGATCTGATTAATGATTCAAAGAATGTCAGGCTGAATGGTCAACCCCCACACATTTTCACCTCACCAAATCTGGCCCTCGTCGCAAAAAGTTTGGATACCCCTGATCTACTCTATTTATCGCCCCAAATTCCAGCATGTATAACATTTCCTGTTACACAAGTATTTCCCAGCAGATACTGTGAGGCCTATTCACCAAGGTGACGCGTTACATAACAGAAGATATTGCTGTTGCCGACGTGGCTCCCCAACCGTATATTCTAGTATGTGGCCCTAAAGCTGTACGGGCGTGATTGTGGGAACTGATACCATCCTCAGATGGCGTCACCCGGCTGAGCCCTCCTCCTTATGGGAAGCAAATGACAGATTACAAATTAATATTACAAAGAGGGATCATTCATCGGCCTTCGCTGCACACATGCCACACCCGGCACTGGGGCAATACGGACTGGCGCCCGCCAATCGGGATCTGCTGTGATGAATCCTGGCGAGGTGGATGCATAATAGTCAGGGGGCCAGTGGGAGTATTAGAGAATAGGCCCCTGCACTGTCATTTCCTGCAGGAAACATTGTGACACAGTAATCAGAAAGCAAACAGAGCACTGGGATAAGGGTGAAGTACAGAGAACACAAACACAACGTCCTGATGACTGTGCAATGTTACAGGGTAACCCATATATATTTCCCCCGCAATACCTTTCTGCGATCTCACAATGGTGATAGATTACATTTATAAAGAGAGCCCGGGATTGGTATGTAATCCCGGTGGTCGGAATCCCGGTTGTCGGAATCCCGGTGGTAAAAATCCCGATGCCAGAATCCTGACTCCTGAAATCCTGACAAGGGGCGGGAGGGAATTTCCCCCATTGCGGGCTCGCTTCGCTCGCCACACTAATTTATTCTCCCTCTATGGGTGTTGTGGACATCCACAGAGGGACAAAGTGCCGGGATTTCGGCGGTCGGGATTGTGACTGCATCCCGAGAGCCCAACTCTGCATCGGTGACTGACAGACACAAAAATCAGCACCTCCTTCATCTCATAGGCAGGGCTGATGAAATAGGCAGGGCCCCCCTCCCCCTTGTCGAACTCCCGGCGCACCTAACGAGACAAAATCATCAATGGTTTATGGCCGATGTATAATGGTGTTGCCATAGATGGGGGAGAAGGACACGGTATCCCACCATCGATGTCAAGCTGAAGTGAATAGTTTAATTTATTTTTTCACCAAGGGGCATGGAGCATAGCTCCGCCCTGACACCTGTGAAGCCCGCCCCTGTGTTTTGATAGGCCAATAAGTCTAAGAAAATGGATGACCATAGATATGTAAAAACTTTGATGGTCATCCATCTATCGATGACCAGTTGCGTTTTGTCCTGTCAGACTATGAGGTCGGTGCACTGAGCCCACTGCGTCCTGTCAGACTATGAGGCTGGAGCACTGAGCCCACTGCATCCTGTCAGACCATGAGGCGGGTACACTGAGCCTACTACGTCCAGTCAGACTATGAGGTCGGTGCACTGAGCCCACTGCGTCCTGTCAGACTATGAGGCGGGTACACTGAGCCCACTGCGTCCTGTCAGACTATGAGGAGGGTACACTGAGCCCACTACGTCCAGTCAGACTATGAGGTCGGTGCACTGAGCCCACTGCGTCCTGTCAGACTATGAGGCGGGCGCACTGAGCCCACTGCATCCTGTCAGACTATGAGGCGGGTACACTGAGCCCACTGCGTCCTGTCAGACTATGAGGCGGGTACACTGAGCCCACTGCGCCCTGTCAGACTATCTACGGGATGTACTAAAGGGAAAATGCGGTAAAACCCCCGTTTTACCGCATTTTCCTATGTACTATCACCGGTTCGCCCCGTTTTCGCAGGCCAGGGTATCGCCACCCAGAGGGTGGCGATACCCTATAGAAGCCTATGGGCTTCTTTCGCCGCCCGACGTACGCCGTCCGCGCGCCGCCCCCCCCCCCCCCCGTCCTCCTTTAACCTCCTCCTCCCCCTGGTGTGACAGCCGGGAGGACATCCGGCTTCAGGGGGGAGGAGGAGATGCAGGGGGACGCTGGCAGCCGCCGGGAGGTGACGGAGACCCCCGCAGCCCACATCACAGGTATCGCGGGGGTCTCCGTTACCGCAGCCCGATGCTGGCCGCATATGTTAGTACATATGCGGTAGCATCGCGGCGGCTGCCGTGCGAAGGGCGGGGATGTATGTTGATACATCCCGCCCTATGAGGCTGGAGCACTGAGCCCACTGCATCCTGTCAGACCATGAGGCGGGTACACTGAGCCCACTGCATCCTGTCAGACCATGAGGCGGGTACACTGAGCCCACTGCATCCTGTCAGACCATGAGGCGGGTACACTGAGCCCACTGTGTCCTGTCAGACTATGAGGCGGGTACACTGAGCCCACTGTGTCCTGTCAGACTATGAGGAGGGCACTGAGCCCACTGCGTCCTGTCAGACTATGAGGCGGGTGCACTGAGCCCACTGCATCCTGTCAGACTATGAGGCGGGTACACTGAGCTCACTGTGTCCTGTCAGACTATGAGGCGGGTACACTGAGCTCACTGTGTCCTGTCAGACTATGAGGCGGGTACACTGAGCCCACTGCGTCCTGTCAGACTATGAGGCGGGTACACTGAGCCCACTGTGTCCTGTCAGACTATGAGGCGGGTACACTGAGCCCACTGCGTCCTGTCAGACTATGAGGCGGGTGCACTGAGCCCACTGCGTCCTGTCAGACTATGAGGTCGATGCACTGAGCCCACTGCGTCCTGTCAGACTATGAGGCGGGCGCACTGAGCCCACTGCGTCCTGTCAGACTATGAGGCGGGCGCACTGAGCCCACTGCGTCCTGTCAGACTATGAGGCGGGTACACTGAGCCCACTGTGTCCTGTCAGACTATGAGGCGGGTACACTGAGCCCACTGCGTCCATTCAGACTATGAGGCGGGTACACTGAGCCCACTGTGTTCTGTCAGACTATGAGGTCGGTGCACTGAGCCCACTGTGTCCTGTCAGACTATGAGGCGGGCGCACTGAGCGCACTGTGTCCTGTCAGACTATGAGGCGGGTGCACTGAGCCCACTGTGTCCTGTCAGACTATGAGGCGGGTACACTGAGCCCACTGCGTCCTGTCAGACTATGAGGCGGGTATACTGAGCCCACTGTGTCCTGTCAGACTATGAGGCGGGTATACTGAGCCCACTCCATCCTGTCAGACTATGAGGTGGGCACACTGAGCCCACTACGTCCAGTCAGACTATGAGGTCGGTGCACTGAGCCCACTGCGTCCTGTCAGACTATGAGGCGGGCGCACTGAGCCCACTGCGTCCTGTCAGACTATGAGGCGGGTACACTGAGCCCACTGTGTCCTGTCAGACTATGAGGCGGGTACACTGAGCCCACTGTGTCCTGTCAGACTATGAGGCGGGTACACTGAGCCCACTGTGTCCTGTCAGACTATGAGGCGGGCACACTGAGCCCACTGCGTCCTATCAGACCATGAGGTGGGTACACTGAGCCCACTGCATCCTGTCAGACTATGAGGCGGGTACACTGAGCGCACTGCGTCCTGTCAGACTATGAGGCAGGTACACTGAGCCCACTGCGTCCTGTCAGACTATGAGGTCGGTGCACTGAGCCCACTGCGTGCTGTCAGACTATGAGGTGGGCACACTGAGCCCACTGCGTCCTGTCAGACTATGAGGCGGGTACACTGAGCGCACTGTCCTATCAGACTATGAGGTGGGCGCACTGAGCCCACTGCGTCCTGTCAGACTATGAGGCGGGCGCACTGAGCCCACTGCGTCCTGTCAGACTATGAGGTGGGCACACTGAGCCCACTGTGTCCTGTCAGACTATGAGGCGGGTACACTGTGCCCACTGTGTCCTGTCAGACTATGAGGCGGGTACACTGAGCCCACTGCGTCCTGTCAGACTATGAGGTCGGTGCACTGAGCCCACTGCGTCCTGTCAGACTATGAGGCGGGTACACTGAGCGCACTGTCCTATCAGACTATGAGGTGGGCGCACTGAGCCCACTGCGTCCTGTCAGACTATGAGGCGGGCGCACTGAGCCCACTGCGTCCTGTCAGACTATGAGGTGGGCACACTGAGCCCACTGTGTCCTGTCAGACTATGAGGCGGGTACACTGTGCCCACTGTGTCCTGTCAGACTATGAGGCGGGTACACTGAGCCCACTGCGTCCTGTCAGACTATGAGGTCGGTGCACTGAGCCCACTGTGTCCTGTCAGACTATGAGGCGGGCGCACTGAGCCCACTGCGTCCTGTCAGACTATGAGGCGGGTACACTGAGCCCACTACGTCCAGTCAGAATATGAGGCCGGTGCACTGAGCCCACTGCGTCCTGTCAGACTATGAGGCGGGTGCACTGAGCCCACTGCGCCCTGTCAGACTATGAGGCGGGTACACTGAGCCCACTGCATCCTGTCAGACTATGAGGAGGGCACTGAGCCCACTGCGTCCTGTCAGACTATGAGGCGGGTGCACTGAGCCCACTGCATCCTGTCAGACTATGAGGAGGGCACTGAGCCCACTGTGTTCTGTCAGACTATGAGGTCAGTGCACTGAGCCCACTGCGTCCTGTCAGACTATGAGGTCGATGCACTGAGCCCACTGCGTCCTGTCAGACTATGAGGTCGGTGCACTGAGCCCACTGCGTCCTGTCAGACTATGAGGTCAGTGCACTGAGCCCACTGCGCCCTGTCAGACTATGAGGCGGGCGCACTGAGCCCACTGCATCCTGTCAGACTATGAGGCGGGCACTTAGCCCACTGCGTCCTGTCAGACTATGAGGCGGGTGCACTGAGCCCACTGCGTCCTGTCAGACTATGAGGCGGGCGCACTGAGCCCACTGCATCCTGTCAGACTATGAGGCGGGTGCACTGAGCCCACTGCGTCCTGTCAGACTATGAGGCGGGCGCACTGAGCCCACTGCGTCCTGTCAGACTATGAGGCGGGTGCACTGAGCCCACTGCGTCCTGTCAGACTATGAGGTCGGCGCACTGAGCCCACTGTGTTCTGTCAGACTATGAGGTCGATGCACTGAGCCCACTGCGTGCTGTCAGACTATGAGGTGGGCACACTGAGCCCACTGCGTCCTGTCAGACTATGAGGCGGGTACACTGAGCGCACTGTCCTATCAGACTATGAGGTGGGCGCACTGAGCCCACTGCGTCCTGTCAGACTATGAGGCGGGCGCACTGAGCCCACTGCGTCCTGTCAGACTATGAGGTGGGCACACTGAGCCCACTGTGTCCTGTCAGACTATGAGGCGGGTACACTGTGCCCACTGTGTCCTGTCAGACTATGAGGCGGGTACACTGAGCCCACTGCGTCCTGTCAGACTATGAGGTCGGTGCACTGAGCCCACTGCGTCCTGTCAGACTATGAGGCGGGTACACTGAGCGCACTGTCCTATCAGACTATGAGGTGGGCGCACTGAGCCCACTGCGTCCTGTCAGACTATGAGGCGGGCGCACTGAGCCCACTGCGTCCTGTCAGACTATGAGGTGGGCACACTGAGCCCACTGTGTCCTGTCAGACTATGAGGCGGGTACACTGAGCCCACTGCGTCCTTTCAGACTATGAGGTCGGTGCACTGAGCCCACTGTGTCCTGTCAGACTATGAGGCGGGCGCACTGAGCCCACTGCGTCCTGTCAGACTATGAGGCGGGTACACTGAGCCCACTACGTCCAGTCAGAATATGAGGTCGGTGCACTGAGCCCACTGCGTCCTGTCAGACTATGAGGCGGGTGCACTGAGCCCACTGCGCCCTGTCAGACTATGAGGCGGGTACACTGAGCCCACTGCATCCTGTCAGACTATGAGGAGGGCACTGAGCCCACTGCGTCCTGTCAGACTATGAGGCGGGTGCACTGAGCCCACTGCATCCTGTCAGACTATGAGGAGGGCACTGAGCCCACTGTGTTCTGTCAGACTATGAGGTCAGTGCACTGAGCCCACTGCGTCCTGTCAGACTATGAGGTCGATGCACTGAGCCCACTGCGTCCTGTCAGACTATGAGGTCGGTGCACTGAGCCCACTGCGTCCTGTCAGACTATGAGGTCAGTGCACTGAGCCCACTGCGCCCTGTCAGACTATGAGGCGGGCGCACTGAGCCCACTGCATCCTGTCAGACTATGAGGCGGGCACTTAGCCCACTGCGTCCTGTCAGACTATGAGGCGGGTGCACTGAGCCCACTGCGTCCTGTCAGACTATGAGGCGGGCGCACTGAGCCCACTGCATCCTGTCAGACTATGAGGCGGGTGCACTGAGCCCACTGCGTCCTGTCAGACTATGAGGCGGGCGCACTGAGCCCACTGCGTCCTGTCAGACTATGAGGCGGGTGCACTGAGCCCACTGCGTCCTGTCAGACTATGAGGTCGGCGCACTGAGCCCACTGTGTTCTGTCAGACTATGAGGTCGATGCACTGAGCCCACTGCGTCCTGTCAGACTATGAGGTCGGTGCACTGAGCCCACTGCGTCCTGTCAGACTATGAGGTCAGTGCACTGAGCCCACTGCGCCCTGTCAGACTATGAGGCGGGCGCACTGAGCCCACTGCATCCTGTCAGACTATGAGGCGGGCACTTAGCCCACTGCGTCCTGACAGACTATGAGGCGGGTACACTGAGCCCACTGTGTCCTGTCAGACTATGAGGTCGGTGCACTGAGCCCACTGCGTCCTATCAGACTATGAGGCGGGTACACTGAGCTCACTGTGTCCTGTCAGACTATGAGGCGGGTACACTGAGCCCACTGCGTCCTGTCAGACTATGAGGCGGGTACACTGAGCTCATTGTGTCCTGTCAGACTATGAGGCGGGTACACTGAGCCCACTGCGTCCTGTCAGACTATGAGGCCGGTACACTGAGCCCACTGTGTCCTGTCAGACTATGAGGCGGGTACACTGAGCTCACTGTGTCCTGTCAGACTATGAGGCGGGTACACTGAGCCCACTGTGTCCTGTCAGACTATGAGGCGGGTACACTGAGCCCACTGCGTCCTGTCAGACTATGAGGCGGGTACACTGAGCTCACTGTCCTGTCAGACTATGAGGCGGGTACACTGAGCCCACTGTGTCCTGTCAAACTATGAGGCGGGTACACTGAGCTCACTGTGTCCTGTCAGACTATGAGGCGGGTATACTGAGCCCACTGTGTCCTGTCAGACTATGAGGCGGGTACACTGAGCTCACTGTGTCCTGTCAGACTATGAGGCGGGTCCACTGCGCCCACTGTCCTGTCAGACTATGAGGCGGGTACACTGAGCCCACTGCGTCCTGTCAGACTATGAGGCGGGTACACTGAGCCCACAGTGTCCTGTCAGACTATGAGGCGGGTCCACTGCGCCCACTGTCCTGTCAGACTATGAGGCGGGTACACTGAGCCCACTGCGTCCTGTCAGACTATGAGGCGGGTACACTGAGCTCACTGTGTCCTGTCAAACTATGAGGCGGGTACACTGAGCCCACTGTCCTGTCAGACTACGAGGCGGGTACACTGAGCCCACTGCGTCCTGTCAGACTATGAGGCGGGTACACTGAGCTCACTGTCCTGTCAGACTATGAGGCGGGTACACTGAGCCCACTGTGTCCTGTCAGACTATGAGGCGGGTACACTGAGCTCACTGTGTCCTGTCAGACTATGAGGCGGGTACACTGAGCCCACTGTCCTGTCAGACTATGAGGTGGGCGCACTGAGCTCACTGTCCTGTCAGACTATGAGGCGGGTACACTGAGCCCACTGCGTCCTGTCAGACTATGAGGCCGGTACACTGAGCCCACTGTGTCCTGTCAGACTATGAGGCGGGTACACTGAGCTCACTGTGTCCTGTCAGACTATGAGGCGGGTACACTGAGCCCACTGAGTCCTGTCAGACTATGAGGCGGGTAAACTGAGCTCACTGTGTCCTGTCAGACTATGAGGCGGGTCCACTGCGCCCACTGTCCTGTCAGACTATGAGGCGGGTACACTGAGCCCACTGCGTCCTGTCAGACTATGAGGCGGGTACACTGAGCTCACTGTGTCCTGTCAAACTATGAGGCGGGTACACTGAGCCCACTGTCCTGTCAGACTACGAGGCGGGTACACTGAGCCCACTGCGTCCTGTCAGACTATGAGGCGGGTACACTGAGCTCACTGTCCTGTCAGACTATGAGGCGGGTACACTGAGCCCACTGTGTCCTGTCAGACTATGAGGCGGGTACACTGAGCTCACTGTGTCCTGTCAGACTATGAGGCGGGTCCACTGCGCCCACTGTCCTGTCAGACTATGAGGCGGGTACACTGAGCTCACTGTCCTGTCAGACTATGAGGCGGGTACACTGAGCTCACTGTCCTGTCAGACTATGAGGCGGGTACACTGAGCCCACTGTGTCCTGTCAGACTATGAGGCGGGTACACTGAGCTCACTGTCCTGTCAGACTATGAGGCGGGTACACTGAGCCCACTGTGTCCTGTCAGACTATGAGGCGGGTACACTGAGCTCACTGTGTCCTGTCAGACTATGAGGCGGGTACACTGAGCTCACTGTGTCCTGTCAGACTATGAGGCGGGTCCACTGCGCCCACTGTCCTGTCAGACTATGAGGCGGGTACACTGAGCTCACTGTCCTGTCAGACTATGAGGCGGGTACACTGAGCCCACTGTGTCCTGTCAGACTATGAGGCGGGTACACTGAGCCCACTGTCCTGTCAGACTATGAGGCGGGTACACTGAGCTCACTGTGTCCTGTCAGACTATGAGGCGGGTACACTGAGCTCACTGTGTCCTGTCAGACTATGAGGCGGGGTACACTGAGCCCACTGCGTCCTGTCAGACTATGAGGCGGGTACACTGAGCCCACTGCGTCCTGTCAGACTATGAGGTGGGTACACTGAGCCCACTGCGTCCTGTCAGACTATGAGGCGGGCGCACTGAGCCCACTGCATCCTGTCAGACTATGAGGCGGGCGCACTGAGCCCACTGCATCCTGTCAGACTATGAGGTGGGTACCCTGAGCCCACTACGTCCTGTCGGACTATGAGGTCGGTGCAGTGAGCCCACTGCATCCTGTCAGACTATGAGGTGGGCGCACTGTGCCCACTGCGTCCTGACAGACTATGAGGCGGGTACACTGAGCCCACTGCATCCTGTCAGACTATGAGGCGGGTACACTGAGCCCACTGTGTCCTGTCAGACTATGAGGTCGGTGCACTGAGCTCACTGCGTCCTGTCAGACTATGAGGCGGGTACACTGAGCCCACTGTGTCTTGTCAGACTATGAGGCGGGTACACTGAGCTCACTGTGTCCTGTCAGACTATGAGGCGGGTACACTGAGCCCACTGTGTCCTGTCAGACTATGAGGCGGGTACACTGAGCCCACTGTGTCCTGTCAGACTATGAGGCGGGTACACTGAGCCCACTGTGTCCTGTCAGACTATGAGGCGGGTACACTGAGCCCACTGCGTCCTGTCAGACTATGAGGCGGGTACACTGAGCCCACTGTGTCCTGTAAGACTATGAGGCGGGTACACTGAGCTCACTGTGTCCTGTCAGACTATGAGGCGGGTACACTGAGCCCACTGTGTCCTGTCAGACTATGAGGCGGGTACACTGAGCTCACTGTGTCCTGTCAGACTATGAGGCGGGTACACTGAGCCCACTGTGTCCTGTCAGACTATGAGGCGGGTACACTGAGCCCACTGCGTCCTGTCAGACTATGAGGCGGGTACACTGAGCTCACTGTGTCCTGTCAGACTATGAGACGGGTACACTGAGCTCACTGCGTCCTGTCAGACTATGAGGCGGGTACACTGAGCCCACTGTGTCCTGTCAGACTATGAGGCGGGTACACTGAGCTCACTGTCCTGTCAGACTATGAGGCGGGTACACTGAGCCCACTGTGTCCTGTCAGACTATGAGGTCGGTGCACTGAGCCCACTGCGTCCTGTCAGACTATGAGGCGGGCACACTGAGCCCACTGTGTCCTGTCAGACTATGAGGCGGGTACACTGAGCTCACTGCGTCCTGTCAGACTATGAGGCGGGTACACTGAGCTCACTGTGTCCTGTCAGACTATGAGGTGGGCGCACTGAGCTCACTGTCCTGTCAGACTATGAGGCGGGTACACTGAGCCCACTGTGTCCTGTCAGACTATGAGGCGGGTAAACTGAGCTCACTGTCCTGTCAGACTATGAGGTGGGCACACTGAGCCCACTGTGTCCTGTCAGACTATGAGGCGGGTACACTGAGCCCACTGTGTCCTGTCAGACTATGAGGCGGGTACACTGAGCCCACTGCGTCCTGTCAGACTATGAGGCGGGTACACTGAGCTCACTGTGTCCTGTCAGACTATGAGGCGGGTACACTGAGCCCACTGCGTCCTGTCAGACTATGAGGCGGGTACACTGAGCTCACTGCGTCCTGTCAGACTATGAGGCGGGCACACTGAGCCCACTGTGTCCTGTCAGACTATGAGGCGGGTACACTGAGCTCACTGTCCTGTCAGACTATGAGGCGGGTACACTGAGCCCACTGTGTCCTGTCAGACTATGAGGTCGGTGCACTGAGCCCACTGCGTCCTGTCAGACTATGAGGCGGGCACACTGAGCCCACTGTGTCCTGTCAGACTATGAGGCGGGTACACTGAGCTCACTGTCCTGTCAGACTATGAGGCGGGTACACTGAGCGCACTGTGTCCTGTCAGACTATGAGGCGGGTACACTAAGCCCACTGTGTCCTGTCAGACTATGAGGCGGGTACACTGAGCTCACTGTGTCCTGTCAGACTATGAGGCGGGTCCACTGCGCCCACTGTCCTGTCAGACTATGAGGCGGGTACACTGAGCCCACTGTCCTGTCAGACTATGAGGCGGGCGCACTGAGCTCACTGTGTCCTGTCAGACTATGAGGCGGGTACACTGAGCTCACTGTCCTGTCAGACTATGAGGCGGGTACACTGAGCCCACTGCGTCCTGTCAGACTATGAGGTGGGCGCACTGAGCTCACTGTGTCCTGTCAGACTATGAGGCGGGTACACTGAGCCCACTGCGTCCTGTCAGACTATGAGGCGGGTACACTGAGCCCACTGTGTCCTGTCAGACTATGAGGCGGGCGCACTGAGCCCACTGTGTCCTGTCAGACTATGAGGCGGGTACACTGAGCCCACTGTGTCCTGTCAGACTATGAGGTGGGCGCACTGAGCTCACTGTCCTGTCAGACTATGAGGCGGGTACACTGAGCTCACTGTCCTGTCAGACTATGAGGCGGGTACACTGAGCCCACTGCGTCCTGTCAGACTATGAGGAGGGTACACTGAGCCCACTGTGTCCTGTCAGACTATGAGGCGGGTACACTGAGCCCACTGTGTCCTGTCAGACTATGAGGCGGGTACACTGAGCCCACTGCGTCCTGTCAGACTATGAGGCGGGTACACTGAGCCCACTGTGTCCTGTCAGACTATGAGGCGGGTACACTGAGCCCACTGTCCTGTCAGACTATGAGGCGGGCGCACTGAGCTCACTGTCCTGTCAGACTATGAGGCGGGTACACTGAGCCCACTGTGTCCTGTCAGACTATGAGGCGGGTACACTGAGCCCACTGTCCTGTCAGACTATGAGGCGGGCGCACTGAGCTCACTGTGTCCTGTCAGACTATGAGGCGGGTACACTGAGCTCACTGTCCTGTCAGACTATGAGGCGGGTACACTGAGCCCACTGCGTCCTGTCAGACTATGAGGTGGGCGCACTGAGCCCACTGTGTTCTGTCAGACTATGAGGTGGGTACACTGAGCGCACTGTGTCCTGTCAGACTATGAGGCGGGTACACTGAGCTCACTGTCCTGTCAGACTATGAGGCGGGTACACTGAGCCCACTGCGTCCTGTCAGACTATGAGGCGGGTACACTGAGCTCACTGTGTCCTGTCAGACTATGATGCGGGTACACTGAGCCCACTGTGTCCTGTCAGACTATGAGGCGGGTACACTGAGCTCACTGTCCTGTCAGACTATGAGGCGGGTACACTGAGCCCACTGTGTCCTGTCAGACTATGAGGCGGGTACACTGAGCCCACTGCGTCCTGTCAGACTATGAGGCGGGTACACTGAGCTCACTGTGTCCTGTCAGACTATGAGGCGGGTACACTGAGCCCACTGTGTCCTGTCAGACTATGAGGCGGGTACACTGAGCCCACTGCGTCCTGTCAGACTATGAGGCGGGTACACTGAGCCCACTGCGTCCTGTCAGACTATGAGGCGGGTACACTGAGCTCACTGTCCTGTCAGACTATGAGGCGGGTCCACTGCGCCCACTGTCCTGTCAGACTATGAGGCGGGTACACTGAGCCCACTGCGTCCTGTCAGACTATGAGGCGGGTACACTGAGCCCACTGTCCTGTCAGACTATGAGGTGGGCGCACTGAGCTCACTGTCCTGTCAGACTATGAGGCGGGTACACTGAGCTCACTGTCCTGTCAGACTATGAGGTGGGCACACTGAGCCCACTGTGTCCTGTCAGACTATGAGGCGGGTACACTGAGCCCACTGTGTCCTGTCAGACTATGAGGCGGGTACACTGAGCCCACTGTGTCCTGTCAGACTATGAGGCGGGTACACTGAGCCCACTGTGTCCTGTCAGACTATGAGGCGGGCGCACTGAGCCCACTGCGTCCTGTCAGACTATGAGGCGGGTACACTGAGCCCACTGCGTCCTGTCAGACTATGAGGCGGGTACACTGAGCCCACTGCGTCCTGTCAGACTATGAGGCGGGCACACTGAGCCCACTGTGTCCTGTCAGACTATGAGGCGGGTACACTGAGCTCACTGTCCTGTCAGACTATGAGGCGGGTACACTGAGCTTACTGTCCTGTCAGACTATGAGGCGGGTACACTGAGCCCACTGTGTCCTGTCAGACTATGAGGCGGGCGCACTGAGCCCACTGCGTCCTGTCAGACTATGAGGCGGGTACACTGAGCCCACTGCGTCCTGTCAGACTATGAGGCGGGTACACTGAGCCCACTGCGTCCTGTCAGACTATGAGGCGGGTACACTGAGCCCACTGTGTCCTGTCAGACTATGAGGTCGGTGCACTGAGCCCACTGCGTCCTGTCAGACTATGAGGCGGGCACACTGAGCCCACTGTGTCCTGTCAGACTATGAGGCGGGTACACTGAGCTCACTGTCCTGTCAGACTATGAGGCGGGTACACTGAGCCCACTGCGTCCTGTCAGACTATGAGGCGGGTACACTGAGCTCACTGCGTCCTGTCAGACTATGAGGCGGGTACACTGAGCCCACTGCGTCCTGTCAGACTATGAGGCGGGTACACTGAGCTCACTGCGTCCTGTCAGACTATGAGGCGGGTACACTGAGCTCACTGCGTCCTGTCAGACTATGAGGCGGGTACACTGAGCCCACTGCGTCCTGTCAGACTATGAGGCGGGTACACTGAGCCCACTGCGTCCTGTCAGACTATGAGGCGGGTACACTGAGCCCACTGTCCTGTCAGACTATGAGGCGGGTATACTGAGCCCACTGTGTCCTGTCAGACTATGAGGCGGGTACACTGAGCCCACTGTCCTGTCAGACTATGAGGCGGGTACACTGAGCCCACTGTGTCCTGTCAGACTATGAGGCGGGTACACTGAGCCCACTGTCCTGTCAGACTATGAGGCGGGTACACTGAGCCCACTGTGTTCTGTCAGACTATGAGGCGGGTACACTGAGCCCACTGTGTCCTGTCAGACTATGAGGCGGGTACACTGAGCTCACTGTGTCCTGTCAGACTATGAGGCGGGTACACTGAGCCCACTGCGTCCTGTCAGACTATGAGGCGGGTACACTGAGCCCACTGTGTCCATTCAGACTATGAGGCGGGTACACTGAGCTCACTGTGTCCTGTCAGACTATGAGGCGGGTACACTGAGCCCACTGCGTCCTGTCAGACTATGAGGCGGGTACACTGAGCCCACTGTGTCCATTCAGACTATGAGGCGGGTACACTGAGCCCACTGTGTCCTGTCAGACTATGAGGCGGGTACACTGAGCTCACTGTGTCCTGTCAGACTATGAGGCGGGTACACTGAGCCCACTGCGTCCTGTCAGACTATGAGGCGGGTACACTGAGCCCACTGCGTCCATTCAGACTATGAGGCGGGTACACTGAGCTCACTGTCCTGTCAGACTATGAGGCGGGTACACTGAGCCCACTGTGTCCTGTCAGACTATGAGGCGGGTACACTGAGCCCACTGTGTTCTGTCAGACTATGAGGCGGGTACACTGAGCTCACTGCGTCCTGTCAGACTATGAGGCGGGTACACTGAGCCCACTGTCCTGTCAGACTATGAGGCGGGTACACTGAGCGCACTGTGTCCTGTCAGACTATGAGGCGGGTACACTGAGCGCACTGTGTCCTGTCAGACTATGAGGCGGGTACACTGAGCTCACTGTCCTGTCAGACTATGAGGCGGGCGCACTGAGCCCACTGTGTCCTGTCAGACTATGAGGCGGGTACACTGAGCCCACTGCGTCCATTCAGACTATGAGGCGGGTACACTGAGCTCACTGTGTCCTGTCAGACTATGAGGCGGGTACACTGAGCTCACTGTCCTGTCAGACTATGAGGCGGGTACACTGAGCCCACTGTGTCCTGTCAGACTATGAGGCGGGTACACTGAGCCCACTGTCCTGTCAGACTATGAGGCGGGTACACTGAGCCCACTGCGTCCTGTCAGACTATGAGGCGGGTACACTGAGCCCACTGTGTCCTGTCAGACTATGAGGCGGGTACACTGAGCCCACTGTGTCCTGTCAGACTATGAGGCGGGTACACTGAGCCCACTGTGTCCTGTCAGACTATGAGGCGGGTATACTGAGCCCACTGTGTCCTGTCAGACTATGAGGCGGGCACACTGAGCCCACTGTGTCCTGTCAGACTATGAGGCGGGTACACTGAGCTCACTGTGTCCTGTCAGACTATGAGGCGGGTACAGTGAGCTCACTGTCCTGTCAGACTATGAGGCGGGTACACTGAGCTCACTGTGTCCTGTCAGACTATGAGGCGGGTCCACTGCGCCCACTGTCCTGTCAGACTATGAGGCGGGTACACTGAGCTCACTGTCCTGTCAGACTATGAGGCGGGTACACTGAGCTCACTGTCCTGTCAGACTATGAGGCGGGTACACTGAGCCCACTGTGTCCTGTCAGACTATGAGGCGGGTACACTGAGCTCACTGTCCTGTCAGACTATGAGGCGGGTACACTGAGCCCACTGTGTCCTGTCAGACTATGAGGCGGGTACACTGAGCTCACTGTGTCCTGTCAGACTATGAGGCGGGTACACTGAGCTCACTGTGTCCTGTCAGACTATGAGGCGGGTCCACTGCGCCCACTGTCCTGTCAGACTATGAGGCGGGTACACTGAGCTCACTGTCCTGTCAGACTATGAGGCGGGTACACTGAGCCCACTGTGTCCTGTCAGACTATGAGGCGGGTACACTGAGCCCACTGTCCTGTCAGACTATGAGGCGGGTACACTGAGCTCACTGTGTCCTGTCAGACTATGAGGCGGGTACACTGAGCTCACTGTGTCCTGTCAGACTATGAGGCGGGTACACTGAGCCCACTGCGTCCTGTCAGACTATGAGGCGGGTACACTGAGCCCACTGCGTCCTGTCAGACTATGAGGTGGGTACACTGAGCCCACTGCGTCCTGTCAGACTATGAGGCGGGCGCACTGAGCCCACTGCATCCTGTCAGACTATGAGGCGGGCGCACTGAGCCCACTGCATCCTGTCAGACTATGAGGTGGGTACCCTGAGCCCACTACGTCCTGTCGGACTATGAGGTCGGTGCAGTGAGCCCACTGCATCCTGTCAGACTATGAGGTGGGCGCACTGTGCCCACTGCGTCCTGACAGACTATGAGGCGGGTACACTGAGCCCACTGCATCCTGTCAGACTATGAGGCGGGTACACTGAGCCCACTGTGTCCTGTCAGACTATGAGGTCGGTGCACTGAGCTCACTGCGTCCTGTCAGACTATGAGGCGGGTACACTGAGCCCACTGTGTCTTGTCAGACTATGAGGCGGGTACACTGAGCTCACTGTGTCCTGTCAGACTATGAGGCGGGTACACTGAGCCCACTGTGTCCTGTCAGACTATGAGGCGGGTACACTGAGCCCACTGTGTCCTGTCAGACTATGAGGCGGGTACACTGAGCCCACTGTGTCCTGTCAGACTATGAGGCGGGTACACTGAGCCCACTGCGTCCTGTCAGACTATGAGGCGGGTACACTGAGCCCACTGTGTCCTGTAAGACTATGAGGCGGGTACACTGAGCTCACTGTGTCCTGTCAGACTATGAGGCGGGTACACTGAGCCCACTGTGTCCTGTCAGACTATGAGGCGGGTACACTGAGCTCACTGTGTCCTGTCAGACTATGAGGCGGGTACACTGAGCCCACTGTGTCCTGTCAGACTATGAGGCGGGTACACTGAGCCCACTGCGTCCTGTCAGACTATGAGGCGGGTACACTGAGCTCACTGTGTCCTGTCAGACTATGAGGCGGGTACACTGAGCTCACTGCGTCCTGTCAGACTATGAGGCGGGTACACTGAGCCCACTGTGTCCTGTCAGACTATGAGGCGGGTACACTGAGCTCACTGTCCTGTCAGACTATGAGGCGGGTACACTGAGCCCACTGTGTCCTGTCAGACTATGAGGTCGGTGCACTGAGCCCACTGCATCCTGTCAGACTATGAGGCGGGCACACTGAGCCCACTGTGTCCTGTCAGACTATGAGGCGGGTACACTGAGCTCACTGCGTCCTGTCAGACTATGAGGCGGGTACACTGAGCTCACTGTGTCCTGTCAGACTATGAGGTGGGCGCACTGAGCTCACTGTCCTGTCAGACTATGAGGCGGGTACACTGAGCCCACTGTGTCCTGTCAGACTATGAGGCGGGTAAACTGAGCTCACTGTCCTGTCAGACTATGAGGTGGGCACACTGAGCCCACTGTGTCCTGTCAGACTATGAGGCGGGTACACTGAGCCCACTGTGTCCTGTCAGACTATGAGGCGGGTACACTGAGCCCACTGCGTCCTGTCAGACTATGAGGCGGGTACACTGAGCTCACTGTGTCCTGTCAGACTATGAGGCGGGTACACTGAGCCCACTGCGTCCTGTCAGACTATGAGGCGGGTACACTGAGCTCACTGCGTCCTGTCAGACTATGAGGCGGGCACACTGAGCCCACTGTGTCCTGTCAGACTATGAGGCGGGTACACTGAGCTCACTGTCCTGTCAGACTATGAGGCGGGTACACTGAGCCCACTGTGTCCTGTCAGACTATGAGGTCGGTGCACTGAGCCCACTGCGTCCTGTCAGACTATGAGGCGGGCACACTGAGCCCACTGTGTCCTGTCAGACTATGAGGCGGGTACACTGAGCTCACTGTCCTGTCAGACTATGAGGCGGGTACACTGAGCGCACTGTGTCCTGTCAGACTATGAGGCGGGTACACTAAGCCCACTGTGTCCTGTCAGACTATGAGGCGGGTACACTGAGCTCACTGTGTCCTGTCAGACTATGAGGCGGGTCCACTGCGCCCACTGTCCTGTCAGACTATGAGGCGGGTACACTGAGCCCACTGTCCTGTCAGACTAAGGGCGGGATGTATCAACGCTTACCGTGGCGTTGACATCCCGTTTTCGCGTTGGTCCCTTGTTCGCTTCATGTATTAATAAAGTTTTCGTTTTCTATTGTTGAAAAAACTCCGCCGGGTTGAAGTATCGCGGAGTTTCCGGCGCGAAACATCCTCCCATTGGACAGCATTGTAGCTGAAGCGCTGTGTGATGTATTAACACTCGCAGCGCTCAGCTTCTCTTCTATATAATTCGCCTTATATTGCTGGCGAACTGCAGTTGTGACAGGTCAATTATTAAAGTATAATGTATTTTTACAGTGTGTTATTTACCTTATGAAAACAGGTTGTGCTGTGGGATGTATTTTACTTGTTGTATGGGAGGCAAGATTGGTTCTTTTTTGGAAGGTGTGAGGCACAGATCATCAGGGCTAGGCAAGAGGCAGTGTGCCTCACACCTCACTGCCTCTTGCCTAGCCCTGATGATCTGTGCCTCACACCTTCCAAAAAAGAACCAATCTTGCCTCCCATACAACAAGTAAAATACATCCCACAGCACAACCTGTTTTCATAAGGTAAATAACACACTGTAAAAATACATTATACTTTAATAATTGAACTGTCACAACTGCAGTTCGTCAGCAAGTCAAGCTGAGCGCTGCGAGCCGGGGAAACCCAGCCAGCAGCAGGACGCATCTGCGCATGCGCACAAAAAAAAAAAAAACGAAAAGATTTCGGGAGAGGTCCACATTAGCGCGGACCAAAGATATGCATAAAATCATCGTAAATAACGCGAAAATCATCGCAAAACAATCGCGAAAAAAGCGCGAAAAAACGGAGTCCACTTCACTACAGAAAAGTGAATATTGATACATCCCGCCCTATGAGGCGGGCGCACTGAGCTCACTGTGTCCTGTCAGACTATGAGGCGGGTACACTGAGCTCACTGTCCTGTCAGACTATGAGGCGGGTACACTGAGCCCACTGCGTCCTGTCAGACTATGAGGTGGGCGCACTGAGCTCACTGTGTCCTGTCAGACTATGAGGCGGGTACACTGAGCCCACTGCGTCCTGTCAGACTATGAGGCGGGTACACTGAGCCCACTGTGTCCTGTCAGACTATGAGGCGGGCGCACTGAGCCCACTGTGTCCTGTCAGACTATGAGGCGGGTACACTGAGCCCACTGTGTCCTGTCAGACTATGAGGTGGGCGCACTGAGCTCACTGTCCTGTCAGACTATGAGGCGGGTACACTGAGCTCACTGTCCTGTCAGACTATGAGGCGGGTACACTGAGCCCACTGCGTCCTGTCAGACTATGAGGAGGGTACACTGAGCCCACTGTGTCCTGTCAGACTATGAGGCGGGTACACTGAGCCCACTGTGTCCTGTCAGACTATGAGGCGGGTACACTGAGCCCACTGCGTCCTGTCAGACTATGAGGCGGGTACACTGAGCCCACTGTGTCCTGTCAGACTATGAGGCGGGTACACTGAGCCCACTGTCCTGTCAGACTATGAGGCGGGCGCACTGAGCTCACTGTCCTGTCAGACTATGAGGCGGGTACACTGAGCCCACTGTGTCCTGTCAGACTATGAGGCGGGTACACTGAGCCCACTGTCCTGTCAGACTATGAGGCGGGCGCACTGAGCTCACTGTGTCCTGTCAGACTATGAGGCGGGTACACTGAGCTCACTGTCCTGTCAGACTATGAGGCGGGTACACTGAGCCCACTGCGTCCTGTCAGACTATGAGGTGGGCGCACTGAGCCCACTGTGTTCTGTCAGACTATGAGGTGGGTACACTGAGCGCACTGTGTCCTGTCAGACTATGAGGCGGGTACACTGAGCTCACTGTCCTGTCAGACTATGAGGCGGGTACACTGAGCCCACTGCGTCCTGTCAGACTATGAGGCGGGTACACTGAGCTCACTGTGTCCTGTCAGACTATGATGCGGGTACACTGAGCCCACTGTGTCCTGTCAGACTATGAGGCGGGTACACTGAGCTCACTGTCCTGTCAGACTATGAGGCGGGTACACTGAGCCCACTGTGTCCTGTCAGACTATGAGGCGGGTACACTGAGCCCACTGCGTCCTGTCAGACTATGAGGCGGGTACACTGAGCTCACTGTGTCCTGTCAGACTATGAGGCGGGTACACTGAGCCCACTGTGTCCTGTCAGACTATGAGGCGGGTACACTGAGCCCACTGCGTCCTGTCAGACTATGAGGCGGGTACACTGAGCCCACTGCGTCCTGTCAGACTATGAGGCGGGTACACTGAGCTCACTGTCCTGTCAGACTATGAGGCGGGTCCACTGCGCCCACTGTCCTGTCAGACTATGAGGCGGGTACACTGAGCCCACTGCGTCCTGTCAGACTATGAGGCGGGTACACTGAGCCCACTGTGTCCTGTCAGACTATGAGGCGGGTACACTGAGCCCACTGTCCTGTCAGACTATGAGGTGGGCGCACTGAGCTCACTGTCCTGTCAGACTATGAGGCGGGTACACTGAGCTCACTGTCCTGTCAGACTATGAGGTGGGCACACTGAGCCCACTGTGTCCTGTCAGACTATGAGGCGGGTACACTGAGCCCACTGTGTCCTGTCAGACTATGAGGCGGGTACACTGAGCCCACTGTGTCCTGTCAGACTATGAGGCGGGTACACTGAGCCCACTGTGTCCTGTCAGACTATGAGGCGGGCGCACTGAGCCCACTGCGTCCTGTCAGACTATGAGGCGGGTACACTGAGCCCACTGCGTCCTGTCAGACTATGAGGCGGGTACACTGAGCCCACTGCGTCCTGTCAGACTATGAGGCGGGCACACTGAGCCCACTGTGTCCTGTCAGACTATGAGGCGGGTACACTGAGCTCACTGTCCTGTCAGACTATGAGGCGGGTACACTGAGCTCACTGTCCTGTCAGACTATGAGGCGGGTACACTGAGCCCACTGTGTCCTGTCAGACTATGAGGCGGGCGCACTGAGCCCACTGCGTCCTGTCAGACTATGAGGCGGGTGCACTGAGCCCACTGCGTCCTGTCAGACTATGAGGCGGGTACACTGAGCCCACTGCGTCCTGTCAG
Organism: Crinia signifera; assembly: GCF_055691185.1. Taxonomy (NCBI): domain Eukaryota; kingdom Metazoa; phylum Chordata; class Amphibia; order Anura; family Myobatrachidae; genus Crinia; species Crinia signifera. The sequence goes on along the minus strand of NC_139220.1, from coordinate 3,040,429 downwards.
ACTATGAGGCGGGTACACTGAGCCCACTGTGTCCTGTCAGACTATGAGGTCGGTGCACTGAGCCCACTGCGTCCTGTCAGACTATGAGGCGGGCACACTGAGCCCACTGTGTCCTGTCAGACTATGAGGCGGGTACACTGAGCTCACTGTCCTGTCAGACTATGAGGCGGGTACACTGAGCCCACTGCGTCCTGTCAGACTATGAGGCGGGTACACTGAGCTCACTGCGTCCTGTCAGACTATGAGGCGGGTACACTGAGCCCACTGCGTCCTGTCAGACTATGAGGCGGGTACACTGAGCTCACTGCGTCCTGTCAGACTATGAGGCGGGTACACTGAGCTCACTGCGTCCTGTCAGACTATGAGGCGGGTACACTGAGCCCACTGCGTCCTGTCAGACTATGAGGCGGGTACACTGAGCCCACTGCGTCCTGTCAGACTATGAGGCGGGTACACTGAGCCCACTGTCCTGTCAGACTATGAGGCGGGTATACTGAGCCCACTGTGTCCTGTCAGACTATGAGGCGGGTACACTGAGCCCACTGTCCTGTCAGACTATGAGGCGGGTACACTGAGCCCACTGTGTCCTGTCAGACTATGAGGCGGGTACACTGAGCCCACTGTCCTGTCAGACTATGAGGCGGGTACACTGAGCCCACTGTGTTCTGTCAGACTATGAGGCGGGTACACTGAGCCCACTGTGTCCTGTCAGACTATGAGGCGGGTACACTGAGCTCACTGTGTCCTGTCAGACTATGAGGCGGGTACACTGAGCCCACTGCGTCCTGTCAGACTATGAGGCGGGTACACTGAGCCCACTGTGTCCATTCAGACTATGAGGCGGGTACACTGAGCTCACTGTGTCCTGTCAGACTATGAGGCGGGTACACTGAGCCCACTGCGTCCTGTCAGACTATGAGGCGGGTACACTGAGCCCACTGTGTCCATTCAGACTATGAGGCGGGTACACTGAGCCCACTGTGTCCTGTCAGACTATGAGGCGGGTACACTGAGCTCACTGTGTCCTGTCAGACTATGAGGCGGGTACACTGAGCCCACTGCGTCCTGTCAGACTATGAGGCGGGTACACTGAGCCCACTGCGTCCATTCAGACTATGAGGCGGGTACACTGAGCTCACTGTCCTGTCAGACTATGAGGCGGGTACACTGAGCCCACTGTGTCCTGTCAGACTATGAGGCGGGTACACTGAGCCCACTGTGTTCTGTCAGACTATGAGGCGGGTACACTGAGCTCACTGCGTCCTGTCAGACTATGAGGCGGGTACACTGAGCCCACTGTCCTGTCAGACTATGAGGCGGGTACACTGAGCGCACTGTGTCCTGTCAGACTATGAGGCGGGTACACTGAGCGCACTGTGTCCTGTCAGACTATGAGGCGGGTACACTGAGCTCACTGTCCTGTCAGACTATGAGGCGGGCGCACTGAGCCCACTGTGTCCTGTCAGACTATGAGGCGGGTACACTGAGCCCACTGCGTCCATTCAGACTATGAGGCGGGTACACTGAGCCCACTGTGTCCTGTCAGACTATGAGGCGGGTACACTGAGCTCACTGTGTCCTGTCAGACTATGAGGCGGGTACACTGAGCTCACTGTCCTGTCAGACTATGAGGCGGGTACACTGAGCCCACTGTGTCCTGTCAGACTATGAGGCGGGTACACTGAGCCCACTGTCCTGTCAGACTATGAGGCGGGTACACTGAGCCCACTGCGTCCTGTCAGACTATGAGGCGGGTACACTGAGCCCACTGTGTCCTGTCAGACTATGAGGCGGGTACACTGAGCCCACTGTGTCCTGTCAGACTATGAGGCGGGTACACTGAGCCCACTGTGTCCTGTCAGACTATGAGGCGGGTATACTGAGCCCACTGTGTCCTGTCAGACTATGAGGCAGGCACACTGAGCCCACTGTGTCCTGTCAGACTATGAGGCGGGTACACTGAGCTCACTGTGTCCTGTCAGACTATGAGGCGGGTACAGTGAGCTCACTGTCCTGTCAGACTATGAGGCGGGTACACTGAGCCCACTGTCCTGTCAGACTATGAGGCGGGTACACTGAGCGCACTGTGTCCTGTCAGACTATGAGGCGGGTACACTGAGCCCACTGCGTCCTGTCAGACTATGAGGCGGGTACACTGAGCTCACTGTCCTGTCAGACTATGAGGCGGGTCCACTGCGCCCACTGTCCTGTCAGACTATGAGGCGGGTACACTGAGCCCACTGCGTCCTGTCAGACTATGAGGCGGGTACACTGAGCCCACTGTGTCCTGTCAGACTATGAGGCGGGTACACTGAGCCCACTGTCCTGTCAGACTATGAGGTGGGCGCACTGAGCTCACTGTCCTGTCAGACTATGAGGCGGGTACACTGAGCTCACTGTCCTGTCAGACTATGAGGTGGGCACACTGAGCCCACTGTGTCCTGTCAGACTATGAGGCGGGTACACTGAGCCCACTGTGTCCTGTCAGACTATGAGGCGGGTACACTGAGCCCACTGTGTCCTGTCAGACTATGAGGCGGGTACACTGAGCCCACTGTGTCCTGTCAGACTATGAGGCGGGCGCACTGAGCCCACTGCGTCCTGTCAGACTATGAGGCGGGTACACTGAGCCCACTGCGTCCTGTCAGACTATGAGGCGGGTACACTGAGCCCACTGCGTCCTGTCAGACTATGAGGCGGGCACACTGAGCCCACTGTGTCCTGTCAGACTATGAGGCGGGTACACTGAGCTCACTGTCCTGTCAGACTATGAGGCGGGTACACTGAGCTCACTGTCCTGTCAGACTATGAGGCGGGTACACTGAGCCCACTGTGTCCTGTCAGACTATGAGGCGGGCGCACTGAGCCCACTGCGTCCTGTCAGACTATGAGGCGGGTACACTGAGCCCACTGCGTCCTGTCAGACTATGAGGCGGGTACACTGAGCCCACTGCGTCCTGTCAGACTATGAGGCGGGTACACTGAGCCCACTGTGTCCTGTCAGACTATGAGGTCGGTGCACTGAGCCCACTGCGTCCTGTCAGACTATGAGGCGGGCACACTGAGCCCACTGTGTCCTGTCAGACTATGAGGCGGGTACACTGAGCTCACTGTCCTGTCAGACTATGAGGCGGGTACACTGAGCCCACTGCGTCCTGTCAGACTATGAGGCGGGTACACTGAGCTCACTGCGTCCTGTCAGACTATGAGGCGGGTACACTGAGCCCACTGCGTCCTGTCAGACTATGAGGCGGGTACACTGAGCCCACTGCGTCCTGTCAGACTATGAGGCGGGTACACTGAGCTCACTGCGTCCTGTCAGACTATGAGGCGGGTACACTGAGCTCACTGCGTCCTGTCAGACTATGAGGCGGGTACACTGAGCCCACTGCGTCCTGTCAGACTATGAGGCGGGTACACTGAGCCCACTGTGTCCTGTCAGACTATGAGGCCGGTACACTGAGCTCACTGCGTCCTGTCAGACTATGAGGCGGGTACACTGAGCTCACTGCGTCCTGTCAGACTATGAGGCGGGTACACTGAGCCCACTGCGTCCTGTCAGACTATGAGGCGGGTACACTGAGCCCACTGCGTCCTGTCAGACTATGAGGCGGGTACACTGAGCCCACTGTCCTGTCAGACTATGAGGCGGGTATACTGAGCCCACTGTGTCCTGTCAGACTATGAGGCGGGTACACTGAGCCCACTGTCCTGTCAGACTATGAGGCGGGTACACTGAGCCCACTGTGTCCTGTCAGACTATGAGGCGGGTACACTGAGCCCACTGTCCTGTCAGACTATGAGGCGGGTACACTGAGCCCACTGTGTTCTGTCAGACTATGAGGCGGGTACACTGAGCCCACTGTGTCCTGTCAGACTATGAGGCGGGTACACTGAGCTCACTGTGTCCTGTCAGACTATGAGGCGGGTACACTGAGCCCACTGCGTCCTGTCAGACTATGAGGCGGGTACACTGAGCCCACTGTGTCCATTCAGACTATGAGGCGGGTACACTGAGCTCACTGTGTCCTGTCAGACTATGAGGCGGGTACACTGAGCCCACTGCGTCCTGTCAGACTATGAGGCGGGTACACTGAGCCCACTGTGTCCATTCAGACTATGAGGCGGGTACACTGAGCCCACTGCGTCCTGTCAGACTATGAGGCGGGTACACTGAGCTCACTGTGTCCTGTCAGACTATGAGGCGGGTACACTGAGCCCACTGCGTCCTGTCAGACTATGAGGCGGGTACACTGAGCCCACTGCGTCCATTCAGACTATGAGGCGGGTACACTGAGCTCACTGTCCTGTCAGACTATGAGGCGGGTACACTGAGCCCACTGTGTCCTGTCAGACTATGAGGCGGGTACACTGAGCCCACTGTGTTCTGTCAGACTATGAGGCGGGTACACTGAGCTCACTGCGTCCTGTCAGACTATGAGGCGGGTACACTGAGCCCACTGTCCTGTCAGACTATGAGGCGGGTACACTGAGCGCACTGTGTCCTGTCAGACTATGAGGCGGGTACACTGAGTGCACTGTGTCCTGTCAGACTATGAGGCGGGTACACTGAGCTCACTGTCCTGTCAGACTATGAGGCGGGCGCACTGAGCCCACTGTGTCCTGTCAGACTATGAGGCGGGTACACTGAGCCCACTGCGTCCATTCAGACTATGAGGCGGGTACACTGAGCTCACTGTGTCCTGTCAGACTATGAGGCGGGTACACTGAGCCCACTGTGTCCTGTCAGACTATGAGGCGGGTACACTGAGCCCACTGTGTCCTGTCAGACTATGAGGCGGGTACACTGAGCTCACTGTGTCCTGTCAGACTATGAGGCGGGCACACTGAGCCCACTGTGTCCTGTCAGACTATGAGGCGGGTACACTGAGCCCACTGTCCTGTCAGACTATGAGGCGGGTACACTGAGCCCACTGCATCCTGTCAGACTATGAGGCGGGTACACTGAGCCCACTGTGTCCTGTCAGACTATGAGGCGGGTACACTGAGCCCACTGTGTCCTGTCAGACTATGAGGCGGGTACACTGAGCCCACTGTGTCCTGTCAGACTATGAGGCGGGTATACTGAGCCCACTGTGTCCTGTCAGACTATGAGGCGGGCACACTGAGCCCACTGTGTCCTGTCAGACTATGAGGCGGGTACACTGAGCTCACTGTGTCCTGTCAGACTATGAGGCGGGTACACTGAGCCCACTGTCCTGTCAGACTATGAGGCGGGTACACTGAGCCCACTGTGTCCTGTCAGACTATGAGGCGGGTACACTGAGCCCACTGTGTCCTGTCAGACTATGAGGCGGGTACACTGAGCCCACTGTCCTGTCAGACTATGAGGCGGGTACACTGAGCCCACTGTGTCCTGTCAGACTATGAGGCGGGTACACTGAGCCCACTGTCCTGTCAGACTATGAGGCGGGTACACTGAGCCCACTGTCCTGTCAGACTATGAGGCGGGTACACTGAGCGCACTGTGTCTGGCCTGGGAAGTAAAATCCATCAGCAAGTTATTTATTTACAGCATCTTATATAGCGCAGCAGATTCCGTTACAGTGTCTTATATAGCGCAGCAGATTCCGTTACAGTGTCTTATATAGCGCAGCAGATTCCGTTACAGTGTCTTATATAGCGCAGCGGATTCCGTTACAGTGTCTTATATAGTGCAGCGGATTCCGTTACAGTGTCTTATATAGTGCAGCAGATTCCGTTACAGGTTGGTATATAGCGCAGCATATTCCGTTACAGTGTCTTATATAGCGCAGCAGATTCCGTTACAGTGTCTTATATAGCGCAGCAGATTCCGTTACAGTGTCTTATATAGCGCAGCAGATTCCGTTACAGCGTCTTATATAGCGCAGCAGATTCCGTTACAGTGTCTTATATAGCGCAGCAGATTCCGTTACAGTGTCTTATATAGCGCAGCAGATTCCGTTACAGTGTCTTATATAGAGCAGCAGATTCCGTTACAGTGTCTTATATAGCGCAGCAGATTCCGTTAGTGTCTTATATAGCGCAGCAGATTCCGTTACAGTGTATTATATAGCGCAGCAGATTCTGTTACAGCGTCTTATATAGCGCAGCAGATTCCGTTACAGTGTCTTATATAGCGCAGCAGATTCCGTTACAGCGTCTTATATAGCGCAGCAGATTCCGTTACAGTGTCTTATATAGCGCAGCAGATTCCGTTACAGCGTCTTATATAGCGCAGCAGATTCCGTTACAGTGTCTTATATAGCGCAGCAGATTCCGTTACAGTGTCTTATATAACGCAGCAGATTCCGTTACAGTGTCTTATATAGCGCAGCAGATTCCGTTACAGTGTCTTATATAGCGCAGCAGATTCTGTTACAGAGTCTTATACAGCGCAGCAGATTCTGTTACAGAGTCTTATACAATAGTAGACAGTGATAAAACAAACTGGGTAACAGACAGACTTGGAGGTTAGAGGGCCCTGCTGCAAGCTTACAATGGTGTTACAGACGTTCCCTCACTCACCTTGATTTCCTGTGCCACATGGGGGCATGGCGTCACACTCTGCTGCTGTTATTGGTTATACTTTTCCCTCATTTTGTGGCTTATTCACATTGTAGTCACCGGCGTTTTGCCAGTACACATTATACCAATTCCTTTGCATCAAACGTACTAAAGTTGCAGATTACGCATCCAATATGACGGATGGCATGAGACGTCGCTTGTTTTTATTTGAACTCTGTATTTTGCCTTATAAAACTGCGCACAGAAATATGTGAAACGCCAGCGCCGGGGGGACTTGCCATGGCACCACTATGAGGAATAGTCCTATTAATATTTTTGTGAGACGATTAGGCACCAATATAATCAGCCAGAGGGCTGCAAACCCCTGTCCCTTAAAGTAAGCTCCAAAGTCTGGCACATGCTGCCGCTGTAAACGTTGGTTACAACCAGTGGCCAAATAGGAATGGTCCATAGGGGCTAGTGGCTCATTTTTGGCATGGATTAGTTGTCCGGGAAAGTGTAAATCAAATGATTTCTTTTTATTCCAGTTGCTGCCATACACTCGCTGTGCCCGCCGTCCTACGCTTTGCTATGGGAATAACAGGTCTTGGCCTTTCTCTGTGCTTACTGATCAGAAAACAAGGAGGCACCGGAAGTGGCGCAACCCAAGGGCACGCATGTAGCGAGGAAATAACATTTGCTGATGCAACCTAGGCAACAAATGCCCCCAATCTGTAGGGAGATGGGTCATGCTCCGCCCTAGTCCGCCCCTGGATTCCGTATTTGCAGCAGTGTACAGAGTGTTAGGATGATTTGCAGCAGCAGGTCTGTGTGGTAGTGTGTATAATATCCACCATCGTATAACATGCTCTCAGCGTGTGACATTGTTCTGTGTAGGACGGTACATCTCATATACATACGCCGTGTGTACACGCCAGCGAGTGCACCTCAGTTCGGGAGATGATGTTTCTGTCGGGGACATGAAAGGTTCCCCTGCGTTTGCTTATTGAGCGATGATAACATTCCGGCACGTGGAGGAGAAAGGTCGCCCGGGCGCTTATGAAACTAATATTTACAGAGAACCAGAGGTCGCCCAGGAAGTAGCAATGTAAATACAAGAGGGCATGCTTGTAGGGGCAAAGTAACGGGTACTCTAGACGCCCCCTGATGTCCTTGGTAGGTACAAGAACCCCTTTTCCTAGAGGATGGTCTCATCTATCACTTCACAAACAAAGTTACGTTTTTGAAGTTCAATAAATCCAGAATCCAGTCTGATGCGTTCCCTCTATATACAGGTTGAGTATCCCTTATCCAAAATGCTCGGGACCAGAAGAATTTTGGATAACGGATTATTCCGTATTTTTATATTTCAATGATGTATCTTGAGGTATCTTACATTTTTTTTTCTTTTTTTTCTCAAAAATGTTTTTATTGAGGCACTGTGAACAATAAAATACAACTTTTTCATGCGTAGGTTGTACAGTGTCATCATTTCAGTGAGAACGGATTAATATCATATATAAATTCTGAAGTATAACTTCGTGGTTAAGCTTGGTATTATATTTTGCCATCCATGAGTTCTACAATGACATATTAAGTAGCGAAATGGTGAACAATATATAACACATGTGACAGCACAGATATGGTCCGTTATTATATCATATCATCTACGTTTATGATACAAATATATTAAACAAGATATTACGTTGAAACATTGCATAATGATAAAATTACCTAATAAGGAATATTTAGTAGTCTGTGACTCTCTCTCTCATCCCGTAACCCAGTTTTTTAAATGGTGAGATCATGTTATTCTCTCATCAAATGTAATTAGAGGGTCATTGGCCACTAGGCGAAGTAGATACCAAGATGTGTTTTGTAAACTTTGGTGGATTTGTTGTCTCATATCCACCGACAATGTGGCGATATAGCTCTCCCATATTGTAAAAAATTTATTTATTTTGTGTTCCTTGTCCAGACTGACCTCAATCCAGTCCATCCTAAACAAGTGAAAGAGTTTACATTTGAATAAAGGAAATGTTGGAGGTGAACTAGAGGAGGTATCTTACATTTATGTTGTATAAGCACATCAACCACATGGAACACACAGATATATTTTATTTGTGCATAAAACAAGGTTTCAAAACATGAAATAAAGTTTGTGTACAATCTCAGGCACTGACTTTTAATGCCAAGCAATTATTGTCTTACACATATTGTGTGCCAGTTATATATTATATCCTCAGTAGTGCCAGTTACACATCATGCCCTTAGTAGTGCTGTTACAGATGTCCCCAGTAGTGCCAGTTACAGATGTCCCCAGTAGTGCCAGTTACATATCATGTCCCCAGTAGTGCCAGTTACATATCATGTTCTCAGTAGTGCTGTTACAGATGTCCCCAGTAGTGCCAGTTACAGATGTCCCCAGTAGTGCCAGTTACATATCATGTCCCCAGTAGTGCTGTCACAGATGTCCCCAGTAGTGCCAGTTACATATGATGTCCTCAGTAGTGCCAGTTACATATCATGTCCTCAGTAGTGCCAGTTATATATCACGTCCCCAGTAGTGCCAGTTAAATATCATGTCCCCAGTAGTGCTGTCACAGATGTCCCCAGTAGTGCCAGTTAAATATCATGTCCCCAGTAGTGCCAGTTACATATCGTGTCCCCAGTAGTGCCAGTTACATATCATGTCCTCAGTAGTGCCAGTTAAATATCATGTCCCCAGTAGTGCTGTCACAGATGTCCCCAGTAGTGCCAGTTACATATCATGTCCTCAGTAGTGCCAGTTAAATATCATGTCCCCAGTAGTGCTGTCACAGATGTCCCCAGTAGTGCCAGTTACATATCATGTCCTCAGTAGTGCTGTCACAGATGTCCCCAGTAGTGCCAGTTACATATCATGTCCCCAGTAGTGCTGTCACAGATGTCCCCAGTAGTGCCAGTTACATATCATGTCCCCAGTAGTGCTGTCACAGATGTCCCCAGTAGTGCCAGTTACATATCATGTCCTCAGTAGTGCTGTCACAGATGTCCCCAGTAGTGCCAGTTACATATCATGTCCCCAGTAGTGCTGTCACAGATGTCCCCAGTAGTGCCAGTTACATATCATGTCCCCAGTAGTGCTGTCACAGATGTCCCCAGTAGTGCCAGTTACGTATCATGTTCTCAGTAGTGCTGTCACAGATGTCCCCAGTAGTGCCAGTTACATATCATGTCCTCAGTAGTGCCAGTTACATATCATGTCCTCAGTAGTGCTGTTACAGATGTCCCCAGTAGTGCCAGTTACATATGATGTCCTCAGTAGTGCCAGTTACATATCATGTCCTCAGTAGTGCCAGTTATATATCACATCCCCAGTAGTGCCAGTTAAATATCATGTCCCCAGTAGTGCTGTCACAGATGTCCCCAGTAGTGCCAGTTAAATATCATGTCCCCAGTAGGGCCAGTTACATATCGTGTCCCCAGTAGTGCCAGTTACATATCATGTCCTCAGTAGTGCCAGTTAAATATCATGTCCCCAGTAGTGCTGTCACAGATGTCCCCAGTAGTGCCAGTTACATATCATGTCCTCAGTAGTGCCAGTTAAATATCATGTCCCCAGTAGTGCTGTCACAGATGTCCCCAGTAGTGCCAGTTACATATCATGTCCTCAGTAGTGCTGTCACAGATGTCCCCAGTAGTGCCAGTTACATATCATGTCCCCAGTAGTGCTGTCACAGATGTCCCCAGTAGTGCCAGTTACATATCATGTCCCCAGTAGTGCTGTCACAGATGTCCCCAGTAGTGCCAGTTACATATCATGTCCTCAGTAGTGCTGTCACAGATGTCCCCAGTAGTGCCAGTTACATATCATGTCCCCAGTAGTGCTGTCACAGATGTCCCCAGTAGTGCCAGTTACATATCATGTCCCCAGTAGTGCTGTCACAGATGTCCCCAGTAGTGCCAGTTACGTATCATGTTCTCAGTAGTGCTGTCACAGATGTCCCCAGTAGTGCCAGTTACATATCATGTCCTCAGTAGTGCCAGTTACATATCATGTCCTCAGTAGTGCTGTTACAGATGTCCCCAGTAGTGCCAGTTACATATGATGTCCTCAGTAGTGCCAGTTACATATCATGTCCTCAGTAGTGCCAGTTATATATCACATCCCCAGTAGTGCCAGTTAAATATCATGTCCCCAGTAGTGCTGTCACAGATGTCCCCAGTAGTGCCAGTTAAATATCATGTCCCCAGTAGTGCCAGTTACATATCGTGTCCCCAGTAGTGCCAGTTACATATCATGTCCTCAGTAGTGCCAGTTAAATATCATGTCCCCAGTAGTGCTGTCACAGATGTCCCCAGTAGTGCCAGTTACATATCATGTCCTCAGTAGTGCCAGTTAAATATCATGTCCCCAGTAGTGCTGTCACAGATGTCCCCAGTAGTGCCAGTTACATATCATGTCCTCAGTAGTGCTGTCACAGATGTCCCCAGTAGTGCCAGTTACATATCATGTCCCCAGTAGTGCTGTCACAGATGTCCCCAGTAGTGCCAGTTACATATCATGTCCCCAGTAGTGCTGTCACAGATGTCCCCAGTAGTGCCAGTTACATATCATGTTCCCAGTAGTGCTGTCACAGATGTCCCCAGTAGTGCCAGTTACATATCATGTCCCCAGTAGTGCTGTCACAGATGTCCCCAGTAGTGCCAGTTACGTATCATGTCCTCAGTAGTGCTGTCACAGATGTCCCCAGTAGTGCCAGTTACATATCATGTCCTCAGTAGTGCCAGTTACATATCATGTCCTCAGTAGTGCCAGTTATATATCATGTCCCCAGTAGTGCTGTCACAGATGTCCCCAGTAGTGCCAGTTACATATCATGTCCCCAGTAGTGCTGTCACAGATGTCCCCAGTAGTGCCAGTTACATATGATGTCCTCAGTAGTGCCAGTTACATATCATGTCCTCAGTAGTGCCAGTTATATATCATGTCCCCAGTAGTGCTGTCACAGATGTCCCCAGTAGTGCCAGTTACATATCATGTCCTCAGTAGTGCCAGTTACATATCATGTCCTCAGTAGTGCTATTATGCTTTTAACAAAACACAAAAAAAATCTCACTTTCTGTAATTGGAAAAAAAGGGGGGTGGAGTGCTTGTACAGTACTGCTTTAAATGAATTAGGGTGGGATGCTTTAACATCCGCACCAGCCCTTCGCCGGCTATCACTGACATAATAATTATGGCAAAGGACAGCTCTTGCGTTAAGAGCTGTCCTTTGCGATGCGCCAGCGGGTCCCGGCGGCTCCCCCCTACCTCCCTTACCCGGCTTGTGCTGCCTCCTGCTGCGGGGGGGCTGGCTCTCCTCCTCCTCCCTGCACCCGGAAGAGGATCATAGTGCAGGGAGGAGGAGGTCACAGGTCCGAGCAGCACAGCGCTGTGCTGCCCGGACACAGGTGAGGGAGTTCGTTCGGGGCGGCGGTGGGTCACGGTAGAAGCCAATAGACTTCTATGGGGCATCGCCAGCTTTTCCTTGCGATGCCCCCCGTCGCGGTAACCCGGTGGGGGATCTTTAGAGCATCCCACAATGCGGTAACAGGATTTCTACCGCATTTTTAGTTTAGAGAATCCCGCCCTTAGTGATCTAAAAATGTAGGTATAATATTGAAGAGTGATCAATTGGGTTTAAAATGATAACAACATTTATTTGAATCAAAGATAAATAAAATTGATAATATCTAAACATTAGGGGTAATGCAACATATAAAATAGAATCAATTTAATTCTAATGAGTGTTTAAAAACAATGGATGACAGTGGGAAAGAAACAAAAATTAGTATTAATATACATAGTGCAGTCCCACTAGTTCCTATTATGCTCCCTTGTTGGTTAGTCCACAACAGAAAGAGAACGAGCAGCGCTGTATTTGGGTAAAAGATAGTCAATTGGTTGACCTATCACAAATATTTAATAGCTAATAAGCAATAAAAGGTACATTTACCAGCGAATAAAAATGAATAGCATATGAAATTAATCAATTAATAGGCAATAAAATTGCTAACAATTCCTCACCAACCATCAACCTCTGATGTGATGGAAAGTCCCGGATGTGAAAGTCCAAGGGGAAAAGCTTATTTCCCTAACATTAGTCCAGGGTGAGAACCACTGTGTTGTAGGATGGGGACAGGAGTGGCCCAAGATGGCACAAATCACCAACTCCTTCCACCGTGCCACTGGAATAAAGTGATGTCCTCAACCTCCTGGTGTAGCAATGCGATGAGAATTTGTATCCAAAGTTAGAAATCAGGATATGGTATCCAAGTGAGAGTGTCCGGGTTAGCAATCCAGGAACAAATGATTGGAGGGATATAGCAAGGAGTTACCTTACGCGTTTCGCTACGCCAGGTAGCTTTATCAAAGGATGGTCCTTGCATGGGTCTGGCTGGTCTTATATACCTGTGTTACATGGGTCATGTGACCAATCAAGCCTAATTAGACCAACCAATCCGTACAAATACAAAGTAAAATAGCATCTGAGTAGGAGGCAAATAAACTGTACTATATATCAATGCTTATCAGGTTGATAAAAATAAACTATTAGGTTTATTGACAATAGCATAAAGTATATCTTCCGGGTCAGTCCGGAATGACGCGACCAACTACGCGAACCCGCACAAACTCAGGGAATAAGATAGTAGCCCTATACCTTTGTGCGGCGGCAAAGCCATCCACACCCAATATGTTAATCTATTTCCCCTATCTTGTCTGATTACCGCATTTTTGTTGAATTACTGACCGGAAGTGACACACTATCCCGCTGCCGCGACCCGGAGCTCTTAGGATCAGTAGACCTCACTAGATATACTTTATGCTATTGTCAATAAACCTAATAGTTTATTTTTATCAACCTGATAAGCATTGATATATAGTACAGTTTATTTGCCTCCTACTCAGACGCTATTTTACTTTGTATTTGTACGGATTGGTTGGTCTAATTAGGCTTCATTGGTCACATGACCCATGTAACACAGGTAAATAAGACCAGCCAGACCCATGCAAGGACCATCCTTTGATAAAGCTACCTGGCGTAGCGAAACGCGTAAGGTAACTCCTTGCTATATCCCTCCAACCATTTGTTCCTGGATTGCTAACCCGGACACTCTCACTTGGATACCATATCCTGATTTCTAACTTTGGATACAAATTCTCATCGCATTGCTACACCAGGAGGTTGAGGACGTCACTGTCTTCCAGTGGCACGGTGGAAGGAGTTGGTGATTTGTGCCATCTTGGGCCACTCCTGTCCCCATCCTACAACACAGTGGTTCTCCCCCTGGACTAAATAAGCTTTTCCCCTTGGACTTTCACATCCGGGACTTTCCATCACATCAGAGGTTGATGGTTGGTGAGGAATTGTTAGCAATTTTATTGCCTATTAATTGATTAATTTCATATGCTATTCATTTTTATTTGCTGGTAAATGTACCTTTTATTGCTTATTAGCTATTAAATATTTGTGATAGGTCAACCAATTGACTATCTTTTACCCAAATACAGCGCTGCTCGTTCTCTTTTTGTTGTGTACTTGGTTTTGCACAGGACTGACTATCCTGTATCTAGAGCAGCAGCTTGGCTAAGACAACTGCTGTTTAGCGCCCCCAGCCCAACCTCACTTCGTGAGTCTGGGTCTCAACACCCTCTTTGCTTGTTGGTTAGTCGTCCACAAACATGTGATCCATAGCAATATTAATACTGGAATTGGTGGGTATCCATATACCTGACAGGGTCCTTGTAACAGCTTTTTGTAGGGTAGGGGATGACGCCAAAGGAACGGTCCCAAAAGATTAAGCAGGTGGTGGTGTCCCAATGTGATAAAGTCCAGACTTTGCTTGGAAATATTTAAGTGGAAAGAATGGGGATCTGGTCCAGAGTGAGATGATGCCAGTAAATCTCACGGTCCAACCAGAAACTTGTGCGTCCTGATGCGTTTCGTCGTCTGCTTACAACCTTTTCAAAGGTAGAACACACTATGGAATGGCAGGGTTTATATACCACACTACAGGAAATGCATCACAGCTCATTAGCATAATTACACAATTGATCACTCAAAATTAGGGTTAAAAAACAATAAATCTAACACGGGACTGCTCTTAGCTCAGCTGAGAGTCATGCCACTTTGTGAATTTAGGTCATATCCTCCGCAGGGGCGGTTTAAGGGGCCCATTTATTATTGGATCACATTTGTCATGTGATCTGGGCAGCATTTAACACCAAGGATCACATTTCAAGATGCCATAATTTCGGATGAATGTATCATCCTGCAAATGCAGGGAGAGGCGCTCCAAAAGGTGCCGGCGCGTGCGCTCTGCTTGGGCGGGTGCCGGGGGTTCTGTGCATGCGCGGTTAGCACTGACCCCTGGTCGACTCTGCTGACCGCACTGCCACTGCTCTCTGTGGCCCATAGGCTGCAATTGGTTTCTGCCATCTTAGAGCAGTGGTAGCCCCAGGACACGATTTGATGCTGCCTGATGTTGAGGGACGAGTGCATGCTCTGTGCGGGAGAGGAGGGGGCCTGAGTGCGTGCTCTGTATGGGAGAGGAGGGGGCCTGAGTGCGTGCTCTGTATGGGAGAGGAGGGGGCCCGAGTGAATGCTCTGTATGGGAGAGGAGGGGGCCCGAGTCCGTGCTCTGTGCGGGAGAGGAGGGGGCCTGAGTCCGTGCTCTGTGCGGGAGAGGAGGGGGCCTGAGTGCGTGCTCTGTATGGGAGAGGAGGGGGCCCGAGTGAATGCTCTGTACCACTCCGATGTTGTCTGCCATTGAATGGGAAACATTCAATGGTGTTCTGATGGTCCCGCCCCCAGCCAGCCACTCTTCAGTGCTTCTGCACATGCGTGGCTGCGCTGAAGATGTTTGCGTATGTGCCAATCATATAAAAAGGCGAGCATCATTTATTTCTATCGGATTATTTTGATGCGATGGTCAGTGACCATCACATCGAAAGATTCGATGGCGGGCTTCTGATCCCCAGTGCCCACTCCTCGGGCCTCCGGGAAACGGCGCCCACACCTCAAGCCACCGGGAACACAGTGCCCGTCTACTACTCTAGACTATGCGAACATGGAGCCCGCTCCTCGGGCCTCCGGGAACACAGTGCCTGCCTACTCCACGGGCCTCCGGGAACATGGCGCCCTCTCCTCAGGTCTCCAGGAACATGGCCCCCGGGAACACAGTGCCTGCCTACTCCTCGGGCCTCCGGGAACACAGTGCCCGCTTACTCCTCGGTCCTCCGGGAACATGATGCCCTCTCCTCAGGCCTCCGGGAACATGGCGCCCTCTCCTCAGGCCTCCGGGAACACGGTGCCCGCTCCTCGGGACTCCAGGAACACAGTGGCCGCCTACTCCTCAGGTCTCCGGGAACACGGCGCCCGCCTACTCCTCAGGTCTCCGGGAACACGGCGCCCGCCTACTCCTCAGGTCTCCGGGAACACGGCGCCCGCCTACTCCTCAGGTCTCCGGGAACACGGCGCCCGCCTACTCCTCAGGTCTCCGGGAACACGGCGCCCGCCTACTCCTCAGGTCTCCGGGAACACGGCGCCCGCCTACTCCTCAGGTCTCCGGGAACACGGCGCCCGCCTACTCCTCAGGTCTCCGGGAACACAGCACCCGCTCCTAGGGGCCTCCGGGAACACAGTGCCCACCTACTCCTCGGGCCTCTGGGGAAGAGCACTGTGTACAGTCCGTGCTTGGAGGGGCAGAATGCACCCACGCACACACACCAGAATAGCCCTTCTCAGTGCCCGGTCCCCCTCTCCCTCCTCCTGCCACAGTTTACACCGGCGGCCGCATACTACGCGGCAATACCAGTGATGCGCCCGGCACCATATGTTTGCTGCGTCCCTGGCGGCATGACGTCATGACGTCATAACGTCTCCAACTCCCATAGAGCCGTGCGCGGAGCAGCGTTCTCAAGTGCAGCAGCGTCCTCGTGTTCCCCGCGGCGCTGGCCAGAGGTACGGGAGAGCTGAGCATAGGTGGGTGCGTTGCTGGGGGTATTACAGGTGCTTGGGGGGGGGAGTGTTGGGGAACACTGCGGGTGGACATTGCAGGTGCTGTGTGGAGGGTGGATTGTGGGGTGGACATTGCAGGTGTTGTGGGGGAACACTGAGGTGTGGACATTGCAGGTGTTGTGGGGGAACACTAGGGTGTACATTACAGGTGCTGGGGGGGGGGTTGTGGGGGAACACTGAGGTGTGGACATTGCAGGTGTTGTGGGGGAACACTAGGGTGTACATTACAGGTGCTGGGGGGGGGTGGACATTGCAGCATTGCAGGGGGTAGAGAGCCACAACGATGGTGTTAGCATACAAACCTGCAGTGCGTTACTCTGCACCCCCCCCCCCATGCATACTTGGTCAGAGTACTGAACATGTGCGCTACTACCACACTGAGCACATCACAGGCGCTACTACCACACTGAGCACATCACAGGCGCTACTACCACACTGAGCACATCACAGGCGCTACTACCACACTGAGCACATCACAGGCGCTACTACCACACTGAGCACATCACAGGCGCTACTACCACACTGAGCACATCACAGGCGCTACTACCACACTGAGCACATCACAGGCGCTACTACCACACTGAGCACATCACAGGCGCTACTACCACACTGAGCACATCACAGGCGCTACTACCACACTGAGCACATCACAGGCGCTACTACCACACTGAGCACATCACAGGCGCTACTACCACACCTGTCCTGGATATGCGTTATTGGGTCGACAATCAATAGGTTAACCACTATTGGTTGAAAGGCAAAAGGTTGACACATGGAATAGGTCGACATGGTCAAAAGGTTGACATAAGTTTTCATTATTTGTTGTTGTCGACGTATCTACACTACACTTGCCATGCTTCGGAGGCGGTACCTTGCTGCGCTCGCCATGCTTCAGACATGGTACCTCGCTATGCTCGTCATGCTTTTGATGCAGTACCTCCCTGCGGCTCTGTGTACCTAATGACGCCGACCCCCTGTACCTGCGGCTCTGTGGACCTAATGATGCCGACCCCCTGTCCCTGCGGCTCCGTAGACCTAACGACGCTGCCCCCCCCCCCTGTCCCTGCGGCTCTGTGGACCTAATGACGCCGACCCCCTGTCCCTGCGGCTCTGTGGACCTAATGATGCCGACCCCCTGTCCCTGCGGCTCTGTAGACCTAACGACGCTGCCCCCCCTGTCCCTGCGGCTCTGTGGACCTAACGACGCCGCCCCCCTGTCGCTGCGGCTCTGTGGACCTAACGACGCCGCCCCCCCTGTCGCTGCGGCTCTGTGGACCTAATGACGCCGCCCCCCTGTCGCTGCGGCTCTGTGGACCTAACGGCGGCGTCCCCCTGTCGCTGCGGCTCTGTGGACCTAACGGCGGCGACCCCCTGTCGCTGCGGCTCTGTGGACCTAACCGCGGCGTCCCCCTGTCGCTGCGGCTCTGTGGACCTAATGACGCCGACCCCCTGTACCTGCGGCTCTGTGGACCTAATGACGCCGACCCCCTGTCCCTGCGGCTCTGTAGACCTAACGACGCTGCCCCCCCCCCCTGTCCCTGCGGCTCTGTGAACCTAATGACGCCGATCCCCTGTCCCTGCGGCTCTGTGGACCTAATGACGCCGACCCCCTGTCCCTGCGGCTCTGTGGACCTAATGACGCCGACCCCCCCTGTCCCTGCGGCTCTGTGGACCTAACGACGCCGCCCCCCTGTCGCTGCGGCTCTGTGGACCTAACGACGCCGCCCCCCTGTCGCTGCGGCTCTGTGGACCTAACGACGCCACCCCCCCTGTCGCTGCGGCTCTGTGGACCTAACGACGCCGCCCCCCTGTCGCTGCGGCTCTGTGGACCTAACGGCGGCGTCCCCCTGTCGCTGCGGCTCTGTGGACCTAACGGCGGCGACACCCTGTCGCTGCGGCTCTGTGGACCTAACGGCGGCGTCCCCCTGTCGCTGCGGCTCTGTGGACCTAACGGCGGCGTCCCCCTGTCGCTGCGGCTCTGTGGACCTAACGGCGGCGTCCCCCTGTCGCTGCGGCTCTGTGGACCTAACGGCGGCGTCCCCCTGTCGCTGCGGCTCTGTGGACCTAACGGCGGCGTCCCCCTGTCGCTGCGGCTCTGTGGACCTAACGGCGGCGTCCCCCTGTCGCTGCGGCTCTGTGGACCTAACGGCGGCGTCCCCCTGTCGCTGCGGCTCTGTGGACCTAACGGCGGCGTCCCCCTGTCGCTGCGGCTCTGTGGACCTAACGGCGGCGTCCCCCTGTCGCTGCGGCTCTGTGGACCTAACGGCGGCGTCCCCCTGTCGCTGCGGCTCTGTGGACCTAACGGCGGCGTCCCCCTGTCGCTGCGGCTCTGTGGACCTAACGGCGGCGTCCCCCTGTCGCTGCGGCTCTGTGGACCTAACGGCGGCGTCCCCCTGTCGCTGCGGCTCTGTGGACCTAACGGCGGCGTCCCCCTGTCCCTGCGGCTCTGTGGACCTAACGGCGGCGTCCCCCTGTCCCTGCGGCTCTGTGGACCTAACGGCGGCGTCCCCCGTCCCTGCAGGTGAAGATGAATTCCATACTAGCGGGACAGGAACATACTGCAGTGTGCGTTATCGTCCCCAGATCTCATTGCAAATGCAATTATTAATAATTGGGCCCCTTAAATCTATATCCCCTGGTAACATTAATGCTGCTGACTGGTGCCAGGGAATGGCAGGATAAGAAGTCGTTCTGGATACAGAGGGGGATAGAACAGAGTCTTCAGTGTCATTTGTACAGTACCCGAAATAAAAGCTACTGTAATTGGGGTGTCCTGGTGGATGGGGCACAGACTGGTATTTTGCCTAGGGCTGCTTTCTCTGGCCAGTGTGCTTGGGACCATAGGCGAATCTAGGGGGTGGTCCGGGGGTGCACAGGACCACCCATTTTGTAGCTGAGGGATGGAGCTTTCCAACGAGCCTAGCTCCGTGTCTCTAGCCCCCTGGGAACCAGAGATACGGCCAGGCAAACCTGGAACATTTTCCCTATAGGATAACATGGGACCCGCTAATTCCGACCCCCACCCAGTTCAGCGGCTGCCAATTCCCCCTTCGGCATCACTGAAGGTTGATCTCAGTCGAACCCAAATCGCTGGGCCTTCAATCTGATACCAGGCTGGATTCATATGGGTTAATTGGTTCCAGGGATATTGAGGTTAAACCGTTTTTTCTTAAATGTAATTTCATGACTGTTTATGTTCTTTGAGGGCAGATTTCTCTTGAACCAAACAACCCAGTTTCACGGGACCAAAATCATTCGAAGCCAACTCAAAAGTTCTTCAATATGATACTGGTCTCATGTAAATGGGTCAGTTGGTTCCGAAGATATAGCTGGTTGGTTAAAGGGGGGTAGGGAGAGGGGAGTGGTTGTCTCTCCCCCTCACACCAGAAAATGCAGGGACTAGGCTGGTATATAAGGGGTCAGCCTGGGAATGTCCCTGCATGATCCTGGGACCATATTCCCGGTTAAATCCCTGCATTTTCTGTTGTGAAAGGGGTATTATTTCAAACAGCAGTGTCCTGCAGTGCTCTGAATATAGCCGGGCAGCCCCCTGCTCTCTGCCCAGCTGTCAATGACTGTCACCCTGCAGCTTCCGCTCCAATTCTTCTCCCTGCTTTTACCTCAGCCCCCCCCCCTTAATCGTGTGGTGCCGGCGCCCGGCGTGCTCCCCCGACATCTTGTACAACAACAGTGCGCACAATATTTCAAATGTCCACTCGACTAGAGGGGACACCATGGAGGGGAGTGGGAGCGTGCTCTGCACTGCGCTCTGCTCCTCTCCTCATAGAAGCAGCTGCACCGCTATCCATCTCTCCCTGCAGCAGCGAAGGCTCATATAAAAATTTACAGTAAGTGGCACTTTTGGGCGCATTGCTTAAGGGATGCTACAAGTGGCGATATGTGGGGGCATTACGCATAATGTGTGGCTTAATGTGTAAGGGGCATTATGGTGTGCAGCTTCATGTGTAAGGGGCATTACGATGTGCAGCATCATGTGTAAGAGACATTATGTGCGCGGCATCATGTGTAATGGGTACTATGGTGTGCAGCATCATGTGTAATGGGTACTATGGTGTGCAGCATCATGTGTAATGGGTACTATGTTTCGCGGCATCATGTGTAATGGGTACTATGGTGTGCGGCATCATGTGTAATGGGTACTATGGAGTGCGGCATCATGTGTAATGGGTACTATGGTGTGTGGCATCATGTGTAATGGGTACTATGGTGTGCAGCATCATGTGTAATGGGTACTATGTTTCGCGGCATCATGTGTAATGGGTACTATGGTGTAGGGCATCATGTGTAATGGGTACTATGGTGTTCGGCATCATGTGTAATGGGTACTATGGTGTAGGGCATCATGTGTAATGGGTACTGTGGTGTGCGGTGTGAGGTTATCATACTCACTGTAAATCTGTAATTACTATATTTTATTAGGTGTAGTAATTAATGTACTATTTTAGTCCGTCGGTACCCTTTTATTCTCCATAGATGTTTCTATCCCCCAAATCTGTGTGTATTTCCAGATCAGATCGCTCTTGCCCTAATATGGTCTGCCAGGAAATACCCAGGAAATAATTCACCAAAAGGTTATGTCCCATTACCATACTTTTGTTCCTGCTATCACAGGAGGGTGTTAGCTGAGGGACAATCTTCACAGGGGGTGATCCAATTCCCCTGCTACCAACAGGAAATGTTCACAGGGGGTAATCAGGACATAATGTAATCCGACTATGATTGTGTCTCTACCTTCAGCTCCTTTGTGTCAATACCAGACTTAGTGGAACCCGGCACCACAGGGGGTGATCAGCCCATAACGTAATCTTGTGTTGTATTGTATCTTGCTCTGCATATCCCTGGCCACTTCCAGACTTACTGGAACCGACCCAGCAGGGGTTGAGAGCAGCAGTTGGACAACTGTGGATTGAAGGTGGGATATACCTTATGCTTGAATCCACCAATCAGGAACTTGGGCAACCCCACAGATGATGCGATCACCGTGGGAATTTGAGAAGTTTTTAAAATGACTTGCAGACTAGCCAGGAGGAGAGAATTGATGGACTGTCCTGGACTAAGAGGTTATGCTCTGTCTAGGTATCGTGTGGACTTATATGCTATCACTGCTGTGTGGATAAGTGATAGTTTGCCCTGTGGAACTGATCTGGGACTGTGACTATACAAGGACTGTCTGTTTGGGCCTGCTACCTGAATATCTTTCTACTCTGCAATTTACCTTTGCCACTGTTTATTGTCTATTTGTGCGTGCTGTGGAAAATAAACCATATTTTGGTTTCATCTGCTCGGTGTCTGAGTGATTGAGGAACTCGTACCCTCACATTTGGCGGCAGCGACAGTGGGATCATTCAGACACCAACCATCGAGCACAGAAAGCACAGAGAACAGAGGATCAGACCATATGTAAGGAAACGGAAAATGCAATAAGGTGATGTTCAGCAAGTGAGCAGGTGTCAGTCCTGTGAAAGGGAAAATGTTTCCAAGGGAAGGAGCAGAGGAGCTCAGGGATGGAGGTTCTTCAGTGTATCGGCAGGCTGGGAAGCCGGATCTGTTATTTATTGTCAGAAAGATGCATTATATCTGGGAGTACTGGCAAGAAGCT
The DNA here is from genome assembly GCF_055691185.1 of Crinia signifera. Taxonomy (NCBI): domain Eukaryota; kingdom Metazoa; phylum Chordata; class Amphibia; order Anura; family Myobatrachidae; genus Crinia; species Crinia signifera. The sequence continues at coordinate 3,018,274 of NC_139220.1, read as the reverse complement.
CAGCAGATGGTCAGCGGGTGGAGAGTATCCAGCATACAGGACAAGTTGTGTTACCTAGGGGATGCATTCCTGCACTGTAAAGGTGAGGCCACCTCGTGGAATCTGCTGGGAGAGCCAGAGTTTGTAGAATTTACAGAGGAAGTGATTGCTACAGTTACCCAGATGCTACAAAGAGGACAATATTCTGAGGCTGAAGGACAAGTCCAGAATAAATTGATGCCCCAGATAGAACCAGAGGAAAGGTCTAGAAGGGGGCTACTGCAATCTGGGCAGACAACCGAGGGGTCTGCCACAGAATTAATTGTTACTGCAAGAGAAGGGTCGTTGTCAGGGGGGCCCCTAACTGCCCTTGAAGAAATGAGTATGGAGGAGCTGATAGCAGAATGTCAGCTGCGGGGTATACCAGTTCAATCCTGCACTCGCGGGGAAATCCTTCAGCAAATCCTTCACGATCAGGGAGATCCTACAAATGCATTTGCTGATTATCGGGCATGGATCCTCCATTTCGGTGCACAGCTGAGTGTGTGGGAACAATTGCAGTGTCTGGAGGAGTGCTTCGTGGTGGCAGAGGAAGAGGCGATTGATCGCGGGCTCCTGGATACCCCAGCATGGCAAGATCAGTGTCGCAGGGGGCGTGATGAAAGGCACCGTTTGCAACTGCTTCTCCCCCATCCTAGGGAGGAAGCTGCTCAGTGTTCTCTGCAGGGGGAGGTTATCCCCAACGTGAAGGAAGTGAGGCCTCTGAGCCAGGCACCCCGGGAGGAGCTGCACTACTGCTTCCCTTTTGCTGAGGTGGGAGATGCAGAATTATTAACCTGCTGCCAGGGGATCTATGAGGACTGCGCCCAGGAGGAGATCACCGTGGTTAGAGGAGTATCCAACAACATCCAGGCCACAAGCATACCAGTCGCAGATGATGTCGTGTTTCGGGCTGCCCAGCATACTCAGCTGGGGAAGGAGGCTATCGCGGAGAAGGAGGTGTGCGCAGAAGTAGCTGCAGGTGAGCATCTGGCTTTTAAGGGGACAGAGCTGACACAGCCTGTCCTGCAGCCACCAGCGGAATTGTTTGTGATGGAGGGTCCCTCCTCAGCCCTGGACATTGAGACCAAATGCTGGACTGAAATTTGCCATGCCCCTAGTTTGGGTTTGGGGGAGGAAGGACAGGACGGGGTGGTGGAAGTGCCAGGGCCAGAGCCCCTATATTGGCCTGCTGTTTGGCCCCTGTTCCTTGGGCAAGAGGGGGAGGTGGAAAGTGGTCCCTGCCCCATTGTGCCCGAGGCAAAAGTATTAGTAGGTTACAATGTTGCAGAGGGGGGGTACCCAGAATCCGAAGAAGAGGAATCTCTACATCCCTTGTTAGTTCCAATGTATGACTTAGACTGTAATCATGCCCTTGCTGGTTCTGCAAACCAGCCGCCTTTTACAAGATGGGTTTGGTATGATGTCACCCTGTGGGACTCAGGTGGTAAATCCAAACCCCAGATTCTCTGCTCTGCATCCCGCTATTCCAGGTTGTTATTGGTTCCAGAACAGCTTGGTACCGGGACTACAATAGTAGGGGAAGGAATGTGAGGTTATCATACTCACTGTAAATCTGTAATTACTATATTTTATTAGGTGTAGTAATTAATGTACTATTTTAGTCCGTCGGTACCCTCTTATTCTCCATAGATGTTTCTATCCCCCAAATCTGTGTGTATTTCCAGATCAGATCGCTCTTGCCCTAATATGGTCTGCCAGGAAATACCCAGGAAATAATTCACCAAAAGGTTATGTCCCATTACCATACTTTTGTTCCTGCTATCACAGGAGGGTGTTAGCTGAGGGACAATCTTCACAGGGGGTGATCCAATTCCCCTGCTACCAACAGGAAATGTTCACAGGGGGTAATCAGGACATAATGTAATCCGACTATGATTGTGTCTCTACCTTCAGCTCCTTTGTGTCAATACCAGACTTAGTGGAACCCGGCACCACAGGGGGTGATCAGCCCATAACGTAATCTTGTGTTGTATTGTATCTTGCTCTGCATATCCCTGGCCACTTCCAGACTTACTGGAACCCACCCAGCAGGGGTTGAGAGCAGCAGTTGGACAACTGTGGATTGAAGGTGGGATATACCTTATGCTTGAATCCACCAATCAGGAACTTGGGCAACCCCACAGATGATGCGATCACCGTGGGAATTTGAGAAGTTTTTAAAATGACTTGCAGACTAGCCAGGAGGAGAGAATTGATGGACTGTCCTGGACTAAGAGGTTATGCTCTGTCTAGGTATCGTGTGGACTTATATGCTATCACTGCTGTGTGGGCTAAGTGATAGTTTGCCCTGTGGAACTGATCTGGGACTGTGACTATACAAGGACTGTCTGTTTGGGCCTGCTACCTGAATATCTTTCTACTCTGCAATTTACCTTTGCCACTGTTTATTGTCTATTTGTGCGTGCTGTGGAAAATAAACCATATTTTGGTTTCATCTGCTCGGTGTCTGAGTGATTGAGGAACTCGTACCCTCACATGCGGCATCATGTGTAATGGGTACTATGGTGCCATCAAGCAAGAACCCCCTAGCAATGAGCATGTAGGTGAGCGGCACTTATGTGGCAAATATGTAATGGGTATTACGGTTTGTTATATAGTATGTAATGGGCATCATGATGTGTGGCACAATGTGTAATGTGCATTATGGTGTGTGGCCTTATGTGTAATTGGCATTACGTTGTGTGGCTTTATGTGTAATGGGTATTACGGAGTTTGCAAAAATGTGTAATGGGCATTACTGTGTATGGTTTAAAGTGTAATACCACACCCCTTTTTGTGATGCCACGCCTCCTTCCCATGAGGCCACGCCCCCTATTTGACGCGCGGCTGCGCCGCGCAAATGTCCCCCTACTATTATGTCTAGATCTGGGACCACCCATTACCATAATTCTAGATTCGCCTATGCTTGGGACTAGGCTAGTGGGCCCGCCCTATCACACGTCTGTCTGTCCAGTGAAGGATGGCAGATTACAATGTTTTCATGTGTGCAGCCTAGTGATATAGAACACAGCACCGTATTCCGTAATAAACAAGTGCGCACCCTCCTCTTATACATATCCAACAATCTGATCATATTACAGGACCATTCCGCTGGCTTTCCCCCTGATATATGCCTATTCCCAACATATATACATGGAATATTCTATATCACTACTAGAGTATATCAGAGAGGAACCATAAGGATAAAGCTGGGTACACATATGTACAATCGTCGGGCCGTTCTTCCGTTCTGCGGACGAACGGCCGTTCGATTGTATATATGTGTACGCAGTCCCGATCCCTTCGTTGCGATCGATAAACGGCCAAAAACGCTCTTGGTCGGTCGGTGGCAGGTTCTTTGCTGCTTAATATTCTTCCGACAGGACGGCTCCATATCGAAAGAAAAGTGACATGTGTACGCACGTTCGATCGATATGCATCCCGTTCCTGCGATCATTCCTCCCAAAAGCAGCACGCCCATGTGGGTGTTGACTAGCTGCGTCATCCCTCCATCAGCGCAGCATGTAAACAACAGGAAGTCTTCTCCCCCGTACTTTCCGCGCCATGCTGTAAAGAATATTCGTTGTGTGTGCATTCCTTTTGAAATAAATAATCGTTGTGTGTGCATTCCTGACAGATATAGTTATAGATAGATAGATAGATAGATATTTGATGTTCATTGTTCTGCATAAACACTTAACATTTATTAAGAAATACTGACAAAAAATACTGTGAACACTTTGTTTATTTGAGGTAAAACGGTGGTCGGACCTGAACAGAGTGTCACATACAGGTGCTTGCCATGACATAGGTGCCACGAGAAGGTGTAGCAGGAACGCCCACCCACCCAAAAAACATCAAACACTTTGGAACATGGTGGTGTATGTAGTGGAAAGCGGTCCCACGGCAGCAACGCATCACATGGGAACATCCCGGCTTGCTCACATGGGATGCATTGCTGCCGTGAGACTGCTTGCCATGACATAGGTGCCACGAGAAGGTGTAGCAGGAACGTGTAGAAAAGGTGTAGAAAGCTCCTCAAGCTCATAATTAAAAAGGCCCAAATGCACCGATAGATGAACGTACGTACGTATATCCTGTACAGCTAGCAATGATCTGAATAGTCACGGCTCTATTCACTGTACTACACGAACGATTCTTTGTTCTGTGATCACGCCTCGTTTTGGTATGCAATCCAGCCCATTATGATAATGTTGTGTGCATTTTTATCGTGCGAATAGCCAGAACGGGAGAGTGTGTACGGTGGTACAATCTTTTCTCCTTCATACTTCATGGCAGCCATTACATTGGGTTCATCCCTCTCTCCTCTCCAATTAGATAGGTAGTTTTTTCCCCAGGATCCAGCCCCTCCTCTATATAATCTGACACCTCCCCATTGACCATAGTCTTTTTCCTGTCTCCTTCTGTCTGTGACAGGTAGTTAGTCAGTGTTATCTTTTGTTTTTAGACTAGGCCCGGTAGGCTGGTTATGCTACCGGGGACCTGGGCGGTCAGGCTGGCGGTGCCTTAAGCCTGTGTATGTCCAGGGCCGGTGGCAAGGACTTAACCTGGTAGCCCATGGTGTTTCTTCCTCATCCCCTCCCGCTATGGTGGTCGGCGCATTAGAGGTTGTCACCTGGGCGTCATGTTTCTGGCCGTCGTCGGCTGCTGGCTCCCGGTGGTCCGGTAGGTGGATGCGCCGGCATATGCATTCGGGTCACGCTGGGCAGACTCCCCCGGCAGCTCCGACGCTCTGCCTGCGCATAGTGGCGGGCGTCACTTCCGGCGGATGCACGCGACGTGCGGGTCACGGCCGCGTGCGTTCCAAATACCTGGAAGTACGCGCTGGTCTCTGCTATCTCCGGCAGGGAGGGGAGACGCCGGTTTGCGAGGGCAGCATTCATTTAAAAGCGCCTGGTCGGTGTTACAGGCGCTGGGCTGTGTCTGACCAAGAGTTAATCATGGAGGATGCCTCTCAGAAAAACGTTACACCGCCGCCCAGGTAAGTCCTCTCATAGAGGACAGGTTATTTTCATATTGTTTACTTTAGCCAGATAGTTAGTATCTTTCTTCTTGTTTTGTAGTGTGCCTTCAGTGCCCAGAAAGAAAGTGGTTAAGACTAAGAATACTAAAGTCTGTCCAGGATGTGATAGAGCTTTTGCCGGAGAGACAGTTCTGTGCTTAGAATGTCTAACAAAAAAGGATGTTGGAATGAATATATCAGCACAATTAGCTGAGATGAGAGACTGGATGAAAAAGAATTTTATTTCTAAAGAGGAATATACGGGGAATAAGAGGTCCAGGTCACAGACTAGCCTTGATAAGGATGATGGGGATGTGTCTGTGCATGATGATGTGGACAAGGAGGCGTCCGGTGGATCATCAGCAGAGTCAGGCGAAGTGTTGGAGGACGAGCGTCTATTTAATGTGGAGCTGGTAGAAGCAGTGCTGAAAAATCTTTATAGAACACTTAACTATAAACAACCTGTAAAGTCTGAGTTTGATGCATTATTTGAGGATCGATCAAAAAAGGGGAGGTCGTTTCCGGTGCATAAGGTGGTGAAGGACATCCTAACTAAAGAATGGCAGGGTGTCGATAAGAGAGTTGGGTCGACTAAAAGAATTAAAAAAATGTTTCCTATTGAGGATGAAGAATTCATTAAATGGTGTAATATACCTAAAGTCGACGCGGCAGTGTCAGAAGTGACGACCCGTACTACGATTCCCCTTGAGGATGGTGCGTCACTGAAGGACGCAATGGATAAAAAAATGGAAAGTGCGTTGAAGAGATTGCATATTTCCTCCTCAGTCTTGCTAAAATCCGGAGTGGCCATGGCCTCGCTCTCTCGGGCACTCAGGATTTGGTGTTCTGCCTTACAGGAAGACCTACAAGAAAAGGTTTCCCGTGATCAAATCTGTAAAAGTCTTACCCAGATTCAGCTGGCGGTGGACTATATGTGTGAGGCCTCTCTAGATGGTCTAGATTTTGCAGCAAAATCCCTGTCTTCAGGGGTGGTGGCCCGTAGGGCCTTATGGCTTAAATCATGGGCGGCAGATTCCCATTCAAAGAACAAACTAGCAACATTGCCTTATGAGGGTGCTTTCCTTTTCGGGAGTCGTTTGGATCAGATGATTCAAAGAATGTCAGGTGGTAAATCAGTGAGATTACCACAGGATAGAAGAGGGAGGTTTTCCTCATTTTCTTCTAGACAGGCGTATAGACAGGCCAGGTCCTACAGGCCAGGCAGGTCGGTCCGGGATAGATACGCCCAAGGGACATCCAGAGCCTTTTTTTCGACAGTACATCAAGAAAAAAGGTGAAAGTTCTGGAACCACACAGAAGCAGTGACGGTGGTCCCATGGTGGAGCAAGCCCCGGTAGCAGGAAGGCTGTTGGGTTTCGCTCGCATCTGGGAACAAACCGTCCGAGACAGATGGGTTCTGGAGGTGGTCAAGACTGGCTATCATCTGGAATTCATGTCAAAGCCAAGAGTGGCAAAGTTTTGTGTTTCAGAGCTCCCAGTTTCGAAGATAGAAAGGGAAGCTCTAAATTTAAGTTTAAAAGGACTCATCACATCAGGAGCAGTGGTGAAAGTCCCAGACGAAGAGAAAAGGGCCGGTTTTTATTCCCGTCTCTTCATAGTCAGCAAAAGTTCTGGAGGTTACAGAACTATATTAGATTTAAGAAAATTAAATTTACGCATAAAGAAGAGAAAGTTTCACATGGAGACCACAAAGTATATTCTGATGGGAATAAGAAAGAACGATTATATGGTCTCCATCGACTTAAGAGACGCCTACTTCCATATTCCCATTTCCCCAGACGACAGAAAATATCTGAGATTCTGCATAGGTCACGATCATTACCAGTTCACCTGTCTGCCCTTCGGCCTCACCTCGTCACCACGGGTCTTTACCAAGGTACTAGTGGTATTGATAGAAGAACTGAGAAAAAAGAAAGTCATGATATGGGCATATCTAGACGATCTATTGATTGTGGCACCATCAGAAGAAGAGGTTATAACAGCAAGAGATTACACCATTCAGTTTCTTCAGGAACACGGGTGGCTAGTGAATTGGGAGAAAAGCTGTTTGAAGCCAACGCAGAGTCTTCAGTTTCTGGGGGTTCTGGTGGACACGGTACAATTCCAAATGTCCTTATCCATAAAGAGATGCGAAAAGATCCAACGACTAATCTCGAGGATATACGAGGAGGAACGCATACCACTCAGGTCAGCAATGAGCCTTTTGGGGATGATGGCGTCTACGGTGGACATAGTCCCATGGGCCAGATGGAGGATGAGGCCTCTGCAGTGGTCCCTTCTGGGTTACACAAAAAGGCTGGTGCCGCTGGAAAGAAAAATAAAAATCTCAGATTCAGTGAAAGATTCTCTAGTTTGGTGGGAAGCCGATCAACTAATACCAAGAAAGTCCTCACTAGCAAGCCCCCTTTACAGGGTGATTACCACAGACGCCAGCGCCATGGGTTGGGGGGCTCATGGTCTGGACAAAACGTGCCAAGGTCTATGGTCCCCTCGCGAGTCAGAGTTTTCCTCCAATCACAAGGAACTAAGAGCCGTGTGGAAAGCAATGAAGTTCTTCAGCGAAGATATCAAGGGTGCGCACCTGCGCATTTTCTCGGACAACGCTACTACCGTCTCCTATGTCAACAGACAAGGAGGTACACGGAGTCACGTGCTCTCAGAAGAAGTTCGAAACATCATGTGTTGGGCCGAGGAGAATCTGCTATCCATATCAGCGCTCCATGTACTGGGGGAGGACAATCAGCCCGCAGACTATCTGAGTCGCACAAGCGTGGTTCCGGGCGAATGGGAACTGAAGGAGTCGGTTTTCCGGAGAATAGTGGAGCAGTTCGGTCAGCCAGAGGTGGATCTCATGGCTTCAGCAGTAAACAAGAAGCTTCCACAATTTTACTCTCGTTACCCGACTTGGGGGTCAAGTGGAGTGGACGCCCTGTCTCAGAGATGGGAGTTTCACCTGGGGTATGTGTTTCCTCCAATTTCTCTCATTCACAGGACATTGTGGAAGGTCAGATCGGAGGGGGTCCAAGTCATAGCCATACTGCCCTACTGGCCCAGGAGGGCTTGGTTCCCCATGTTAGAGAGCATGGCGATTGCAGGCCCAGTATTTCTTCCAGTGACTCAAGATTTGCTCAGGCAGGGCCCAGTCAATTGTCAAGAGCCTCACAAATTGAATTTAGCGGCCTGGAAATTGAAAGGCGACAGTTGAGAGACAAAAATTTATCTCCAGAGGTCATCGAGGTGCTTCTCCAAGCAAGGAAGAAAGTATCATCAGAAGTCTACTATAGAATATGGCGGGTGTTCGCGACATGGTCAAAAAGCAAGTTCAGTTTCCCTAGAGCGAACATACCCCAAGTGTTACAGTTCCTTTGTGATGGGCTTAACAAAGGGCTTTCGGTGTCTACACTCAAGGTTCAGATCTCGGCGCTGAGTGTTCTACTGGACAAGAAACTAGCAGAGCATAGTTTAATTAAAAGATTTTGTCAAGCTATCAAGAAAATCCGGCCTAGGGTTAGGTCAATAGTCCCCCAGTGGGATCTTAATTTAGTCTTGAATGGACTTATGGAGGCTCCGTTTGAGCCATTGGACAGAGCTAAGTTAAAATTTCTAACGTGGAAGATGTTATTTTTAGTTGCAATAACTTCAGCGAAGAGAGTGGGAGAGATTCATGCACTGTGTATTAAAGAACAGTATTTAAAGATTTTCCCGGATCGGGTGGTGCTGAGGACCAGACCATCCTTCCTACCCAAGGTGGTTTCCTCATTTAATTTAAGTCAAGAAATTACTTTGCCTTGTTTTTTCCAAAATCCTCTGACGAAGAAAGAGGAAAAATTGCATACATTAGATGTCTTGAGGGCTATCAAGATATATCTGCACAGGACAACGGGGTTCAGGAAGTCAGAAGCGTTATTCGTGATTCCCCAGGGGGCGAAGAAAGGGTTGGCTCCGTCAAAACAATCAATGTCGAGGTGGCTAAAGGAAGTAATTGCATTCACCTACAAGAAAGTGGGTCGTGAAGTTCCTGAGGGTATTAAGGCTCACTCAACAAGGGCAATGGCGGTTTCATGGGCAAAAGAGGCCAAAGTTTCGGCTAAGGAGATTTGTCAAGCGGCCACCTGGTCTTCCTTGCATACCTTCTCCAAGCATTATGCGTTGGATGTTGCAAGCCCTAATTTCGGAAGTGAAATTCTTAAGCAAGTCTTGGCTTGAGGTATAGTATAACCCACCCTACTGCTTTGGTACATCCCAATGTAATGGCTGCCATGAAGTATGAAGGAGAAAGCAAGGATTATACTCACGATAATACCTTTTCTTCGGAATACTTCATGGCAGCCCAAAAATTTGTTGGCCCTCCCTATTTGTGTTTTTTCCCTAGGATCAGGACGGAGACAGTCAAAGACTATGGTCAATGGGGAGGTGTCAGATTATATAGAGGAGGGGCTGGATCCTGGGGAAAAAACTACCTGTCTAATTGGAGAGGAGAGAGGGATGAACCCAATGTAATGGCTGCCATGAAGTATTCCGAAGAAAAGGTATTATCGTGAGTATAATCCTTGCTTTTCTTGCGAGGACGGGAGTACATCGGACGTCGCAAGTAAAATTGTACATATGTGTACGCGCAGATCGGTCGTATGTTTCGGACGGCCGAACGTGTATTCGGTCGATCGAACGGTCGCAAGAAAAATGAAATTGTACATATGTGTACCCAGCTTAATATTGCTATATGATAATATATATACTGTAAGTAAAATGCTCATATTATTTATGTGTATGTATGTACTGTATAAGCTTTGTAATTATTTCTGTCTTATTTATACTTCTTTCTTTAAACGTCACATTTGGTAATGTATGTTGATGTCCTACAGATTTTTATTGTTATTTATAAAGTGCCAATTTGTATTCACTTCAATCCTAATTGTGAAATAAAGCAACCAACTGTTATTAAGAACATTAAAAAAAAAAAAAGGATAATATTGCTGATATTGTTACTCATGATCCCCATATGCAATAATGTGTTTTTATTTTTCCGATATTGCGCATTCTGGACGTTCTGAGCGAGATATTGCTGGCTCAGTATGGGTAACGAGCCCTGCGGGAGCCGCGGTACTTACTGGGTTTCCATGTGCTTTGACGGAGAAAATAAAAAAAATGTTCTGCTGACCTCATGCGACCAGGGGCCTGATTCAATAGTAATCGGTTCCCAGCGTATTCTGCGCATGTCCAGGGTCGCTGTATGAACACCTTCCTCCATGATCACAGATGCCACTCGTACGAGTAGGGGGCGTCGCAGGAGGTGTCTGGAGGGGAACGACCAGCGTTTTATGGGCGTCCCCATGAAACCGCTTGGTGTTCCTCTGGAAACGTGGGCGGGCCAATGCCTGATGGGGGCGGGCAGCTGACGTCACAGGACATCAGTGCCCGCCTCTTCTTAGGCAGACACCGAAGGAAATAAGTCCGTTTAGACTGGATTTTATTTCGGAAGGGGAGAAATCACTGATTTCTCTCCCTTTGGCCGCATGTAAGAGGATACGTGCGTTAAGATGCGCGTTATCCAGAGAGTGATTGCTGCTTAGCGAGCGGTGTTCAATCACCTCCCCCCCCCCCCCCCCAAATCTCTAATTGTCTGTACACACTGAATGCTATTGTTCAGTGACGTCACCGTGGGCTCAGTGTCGGCACATGTCGGCTAAAGAAAAACCATGAAAAACTCATGTTGACCTTTTTGACTGTCGACCTTATGCTTGTGTCGACCTAGCGCCCATGTCCACCTTCGCCACGTCTACCTATATCATGTGTCTACCTAAGTGCTGTTGACCTAATACTGTATATGACGACCAAGCGACTGTATTCCACATGTAATGACTGAAATTGACTTTCTTCTTCATGGTACAGTATGTTGTTTGTTGTCCCTTTATGTATTAGCTCTGCTGTATCTGAGGACACCCCCCCCCCCCTGCAGGATCTGAGACGCAGGGTTCTGTGTCAGAGACTTTCACTTTTGTTTCTCCCTCCTGCTGCAGCGATGGCGTCTGCTGATCTGAGACAGGAGCTGGACTGTTCCATCTGCCTGAGCATTTATACAGATCCTGTAACCCTGAGATGTGGCCACAACTTCTGCCGGGTCTGTATTGATCATGTGCTGGATACACAGGACGGGACTGGAGTATATAACTGTCCTGAGTGCAGAGCAGAGTATCAGGAGCGTCCTGCTCTGGAGAAAAACAGGAAGCTCTGCAACATAGCAGAACATGTCCGCTCTATTCCAGAGGAGGGAACTGGGGTGTTCTGCTCTTTCTGTGTCCAATCTCCAGTACCTGCTCTTAAAACCTGTCTCAAGTGTGAAGCTTCTCTCTGTGATAAGCACTGGAGGACGCACAATAAGTCAGCAGAACACGTCTTAGTTGATTCCACTAAGTCCATGGAGAACAGGAAATGCTCCGTCCATAAGAAGGTCCTGGAGTATTACTGCACTGAGGATGCGGCCTGTATCTGTGTGTCCTGCTGCCTGATTGGGGAGCACCGAGGACATCAGATGGAATCTCTGGATGAGGCCTCAGAGAAGAAGAAGGAGAAGCTGAGGAATGTTCTGCAGAAACTGACCACAAAGAGAGCGGAGACTGAGAATAATAGAGTGCAGAGACTGCAGGAGCGCAGGAGAGAGAATCAGGGAAAAGCAGCGGGTGTAACAGAGAGAGTCACTGCCCTGTTTAGAGACATCAGGAGACAGCTGGAAGACCTGGAGAGGAGAGTCCTGAGTGAGATCTCCAGGCAGGAACAGCGCGTTTCACTCTCAGTCTCTGATCTGATCCAGCAGCTGGAAATAAAGAAGGACGAGCTGTCCAAGAAGATGCGTCACATTGAGGAGCTGTGTAACATGTCTGACCCAGTGACTGTCTTACAGGAACCGGACACAGGGGACTTGTGTGACACTGAGGAGCTGTGTAACACATCTGATCCAGTGATGATTGTACAAAAAGAATCCGATATGGGAGTTGTTGAAGAGGAGGATTCTAAAGAGGAGGATTCTGAGTGGGAGGAGGAGGAAGAAACTGATGAGGATATTGAGGAGGAGGAGGAGGAAGAGGATATTGAGGAGGAGGAGGAGGATATTGAGGAGGAGGAGGAGAATATTGATGGTGAGGAGGTCGGAGGATAGTGATGAGGAGGAGAATATTGAGGAGGAGGAGGAGGAAGGTGATGAGGATAATGAGGAGGAGGATAATGAGGAGGAGGAGGATAATGAGGAGGAGGAGGATAATGAGGAGGAGAAGGATAATGAGGAGGAGGAGGATATTGAGGAGGAGGAGAATATTGATGATGATGATGAGGAGGAGGATAGTGAGGAGGAGGAGGATAGTGAGGAGGAGGAGGATAGTGAGGAGGAGGAGGATAGTGAGGAGGAGGAGAATATTGAGGAGGAGGAGGAGGAGGAAGGTGATGAGGATATTGAGGAGGATATTGATAAAGGGGAGATGCATGCGGTAAGAGATCTGGATGTGGGTCCCATTTCATATACCTTACACACATTATCTCACATAATAACAGGGATAAATACAGGGATCTATGTGCAGGAACCTACAGACCTATTACTGGCTGTAAAAACAGCTGGTAATAACTTAATGATATCCGGTGACAGGAAAACTGCGTCCGCTTCGTATGACTACCAAGATCGCCCAGAAACACCAGCCAGATTTCAGTGTAATCAGGTAATAAGCACCAGGGGATTCTCCTCGGGGCGACATTACTGGGAGGTGGATGTCGGTAAATCGGTGTGGTGGAAGGTGGGGATGTGTTACCCCAGTATAGATCGGAGCGGAGCACGGTCATACATTGATAATAATAACAAGTCCTGGTGTCTGTGTGGGTATAATGATCGGTACACAGTGAGACATGACAGTTCAGAGATCCGGGTACGTGACAATACCCCCTGTGACAGAGTGAGGATATACCTGGATTATGAGGCAGGACAGATGTCCTTTTATTCTCTGTGTGACCCCATCAGACACTTACACACCTACACTGCCACCTTCACTGAGCCCCTCCATGCTGCATTATGGGTAGTGGGAGGAGGTCGTTTAACTATTACTGGTGGAGTTCGGAGCTGGCTATGTCTGGGGGAGGCCGGCACTGAGACTGGTGACATCATGGGGAGGGGAATCTGAGGAAGTGGGAGGAGCTACCGCTGTGTATTTGTGTTCTGCCGGCAGTGTCCCAGTAGTTGTGCTGAATGTCTGACATTGTGTAACGCCTCTATTCCTGACACAACAAATATAAATCGGCAATATAGCTCAGATTTGTATACAATACTTTCTCTCAGATCTAATGGCCAATGATTATGATTATTATTTAGTGATGTGCTTAATAAAGATCATTTATTATTCCTGCAATCATTAGACAGTCATTGTGTCTGTAGCCGTTGTGTCACTACAAGTCCCAGTAGGTCCAAATTATCTGCCCCCTGTGATACATCCGGGATACCTTTTTTTATACTATTAGCTGATGTAAATGTATCACGTGTACCCTGTAATAGGTATCTGTACCCCAGGGACGTGCAGTCAGGGGAGGCAGTGCCTCCCCTGTCATTAATGATTCAAATAATAATAAAATACAAAGAAAATACTTATGACACATTATGTGTCATAAGTATATGCTTTGTATTATTATAATAATTTTTACTCTATTTTTTTATTAATTAGTTTAGGAGGCACCAAGAGCGGTGCCTCCCGCTGTCCATATTACTGTAACAGACACAGGGGCGGGTAGTGGGCAGGGCCGAGAACTGGGCTGTAAAAGCTCATTTAAAAAAGGTGTATAGGCGGCACCTATAGCGGTGCCTCGGTGACAGGGACGTGTTTACTGCCTATATAACAGCACACCCCTGTCACTGAGACAGATGTGATTGGGCACAGTGGCGCTGTCTCAGTGACAGGGTTGTGCTTTCATATAGGCAGAAAACACGTCCCTAACTGCCACCAAGGAACTTCTATAGGTGCCGCCTATAGTATAGTGCTGTTACAGAGGAGCCCTGGCTCGTCCACTGACTTGTAATGTGGGTGGGGAGTGTGTGTGTGTGTGTGGGGGGGGGGAGCGGCGGTGCCACACTGGACTGCCGGGCTCCTCTGCATTGCTTGTCCGCTGACTTGTAATGCGGGTGGGGGGGAGCGGCAGTGCCAGGCTGGGCTGCCAGCTCCCGCTGCTATCTGCTATCACGCTGTTACTCCCCTTTAGTGTCCGGGGTCCCTCTTCCGCCTCCCGCCGGCACTCTGTCTCCGGGTGCCTGTCCCAGGAACGCTCCTGTCACTGCTGCCAGTTTGTCGTTCTACTTGGGTAAGCAGTGCCTTTTTTAAACAGTAATGTGTGCTTAGCACTTGTTTAGGGTGGGGGCTGTGTTTTTTTAAGTGGCACAGGTGTTTGTGTTAAGGGACAGACTTGTGTGTACAGTATTTGTGTTAGGGAACAGAAGTGTATAACTGTGTATTTGTGTAAAGTAACAGTGGTGTGTACTGTGTGTTTGTGTAAAATAAGTGTGTTTTTAAATGAACAGTGTTTGCCTCACCAACCATGAACCTCACCGCACATCACTGCTGTACCCTGTGATACATCCTGGATACCTGATATACTATTATCTGATGTAACTGTATCACATGTACCCTGTAATAGGTATCTGTACCCTGTGATACATCCTGGATACCTGATATACTATTATCTGATGTAACTGTATCACATGTACCCTGTAATAGGTATCTGCACCCTGTGATACATCCTGGATACCTGATATACTATTATCTGATGTAACTGTATCACATCTACCCTGTAATAGGTATCTGTACCCTGTGATACATCCCCGATACCTGATATACTATTATCTGATGTAACTGTATCACATGTACCCTGTAATAGGTATCTGTACCCTGTGATACATCCCAGATACCTGATATACTATTATCTGATGTAACTGTATCACATGTACCCTGTAATAGGTATCTGTACCCTGTGATACATCCTGGATACCTGATATACTATTATCTGATGTAACTGTATCACATGTACCCTGTAATAGGTATCTGTACCCTGTGATACATCCTGGATACCTGATATACTATTATCTGATGTAACTGTATCACATGTACCCTGTAATAGGTATCTGCACCCTGTGATACATCCTGGATACCTGATATACTATTATCTGATGTAACTGTATCACATGTGCCCTGTAATAGGTATCTGCCCTCTGTGATACATCCCTGATACCTGATATACTATTATCTGATGTAACTGTATCACATGTGCCCTGTAATAGGTATCTGCCCCCTGTGATACATCCCAGATAACTGATATATTATTATCTGATGTAACTGTATCACATGTACCCTGTAATAGGTATCTGCCCCCTGTGATACATCCCGGATACCTGATATACTGGTATCTGATGTAACTGTATCACATGTACCCTGTAATATGCATCTGCCCCCTGTGATACATCCCGGATACCTGATATACTATTATCTGATGTAACTGTATCACATGTACCCTGTAATAGGTATCTGCCCCCTGTGATACATCCCAGATACCTGATATATTATTATCTGATGTAACTGGATCACATGTACCCTGTAATAGGTATCTGCCCCCTGTGATACATCCTGGATACCTGATATACTGGTATCTGATGTAACTGTATCACATGTGCCCTGTAATAGGTATCTGCCCTCTGTGATACATCCCTGATACCTGATATACTATTATCTGATGTAACTGTATCACATGTGCCCTGTAATAGGTATCTGCCCCCTGTGATACATCCCAGATAACTGATATATTATTATCTGATGTAACTGTAACACATGTACCCTGTAATAGGTATCTGCCCCCTGTGATACATCCCGGATACCTGATATACTGGTATCTGATGTAACTGTATCACATGTGCCCTGTAATATGCATCTGCCCCCTGTGATACATCCCGGATACCTGATATACTATTATCTGATGTAACTGTATCACATCTACCCTGTAATATTATCTGCCCCCTGTGATACATCCCGGATACCTGATATACTATTATCTGATGTAACTGTATCACATGTACCCTGTAATAGGTATCTGTACCCTGTGATACATCCCGGATACCTGATATACTGGTTTCTGATGTAACTGTATCACATGTACCCTGTAATAGGTATCTGCACCCTGTGATACATCCCGGATACCTGATATACTAGTATCTGATGTAACTGTATCACATGTGCCCTGTAATAGGTATCTGTACCCTGTGATACATCCCGGATCCCTGATATACTGGTATCTGATGTAACTGTATCACATGTACCCTGTAATAGGTATCTGTACCCTGTTATACATCCCAGATACCTGATATACTATTATCTGATGTAGCTGTATCACATGTGCCCTGTAATAGGTATCTGCCCCCTGTGATACATCCCGGATACCTGATATACTATTATCTGATGGAACTGTATCACATATATCCTGTAATATGTATCTGTCCCTGTGATACATACCGGATACCTAAAATACTATTATCTGATGTAACTGTATCACATGTGCCCTGTAATAGGTATCTGTCCCTGTGATACATCCAGGATACCCGATATACTATTATCTGATGTAACAGTATCACATGTGCCCTGTAATAGGTATCTGCCCCTGTGATACATCCCGGATACCTGATATACCGGTATCTGATGTAACTGTATCACATGTGCCCTGTAATAGGTATCTGCCCCCTGTGATACATCCCGAATACCTGATATACTATTATCTGATGTAACTGTATCACATGTACCCTGTAATAGGTATCTGCCCCTGTGATACATCCCGGATACTTGATATACTATTATCTGATGTAACTGTATCACATGTACCCTGTAATAGGTATCTGCCCCCTGTGATACATCCCAGAGTCCCGGTATACTGGTATCTGATGCAACTGTATCACATGTGCCCTGTAATAGGTATCTGCCCCTGTGATACATCCCGGATACCCGATATACTATTATCTGATGTAACTGTATCACATGTGCCCTGTAATAGGTATCTGCCCCCTGTGATACATCCCGGATCCCTGATATACTATTATCTGATGTAACTGTATCACATGTACACTGTAATAGGTATCTGCCCCCTCTGATACATCCCAGAGTCCCGGTATACTGGTATATGATGTAACTGTATCACATGCACCCTGTACTAGGTATCTGACCCCTGTGATACATCCCGGATACCTAATATACTGGTATCTGATGTAACTGTATCACATGTGCCCTGATATATCTGATATAACTGTATCACATGTACCCTGTAATAGGTATCTGCCCCCTGTGATACGTCCCAGAGTCCCGGTATTCTGGTATCTGATGTAACTGTATCACATGTACCCTGTAATAGGTATCTGCCCCTGTGATACATCCCGGATACCTGATATACTAATATCTGATGTAACTGTATCACATGTGCCCTGTAATAGGTATCTGCCCCCTGTGATATATCCCAGAGTCCCGGTATACTGGTATCTGATGTAACTGTATCACATGTACCCTGTAATAGGTATCTGCCCCCTGTGATATATCCCAGAGTCCCGGTATACTGGTATCTGATGTAACTGTATCACATGTACCCTGTAATAGGTATCTGCACCCTGTGATACATCCCGGATACCTGATATATTATTATCTGATGTAACTGGATCACATGTGCCCTGTAATAGGTATCTGCCCCCTGTGATACATCCCGAATACCTGATATACTATTATCTGATGTAACTGTATCACATGTGCCCTGTAATAGGTATCTGCCCCCTGTGATACATCCCAGAGTCCCGGTATACTGGTATCTGATGTAACTGTATCACATGTACCCTGTAATAGGTATCTGCACCCTGTGATACATCCCGGATACCTGATATATTATTATCTGATGTAACTGGATCACATGTGCCCTGTAATAGGTATCTGCCCCCTGTGATACATCCCGAATACCTGATATACTATTATCTGATGTACTGTAACTGTATCACATGTACCCTGTAATAGGTATCTGCCCCTGTGATACATCCTGGATACCTGATATACTATTATCTGATGTAACTGTATCACATGTGCCCTGTAATAGGTATCTGCCCCTGTGATACATCCCGAATACCTGATATACTATTATCTGATGTAACTGTATCACATGTGCCCTGTAATAGGTATCTGCCCCTGTGATACATTCCAGATACCTGATATACTGGTATCTGATGTAACTATCACATGTACCCTGTAATAGGTATCTGCCCCTGTGATACATCCCGAATACCTGATATACTGGTATCTGATGTAACTGTATCACATGTACCCTGTACTAGGTATCTGACCCCTGTGATACATTCCAGATACCTGATATACTGGTATCTGATGTAACTATCACATGTACCCTGTAATAGGTATCTGACCCCTGTGATACATCCCGGATACCTGATATACTATTATCTGATGTAACTGTATCCCATGTGCCCTGTAATAGGTATCTGCCCCCTGTGATACATCCCGGATCCCTGATATACTATTATCTGATGTAACTGTATCACATCTACCCTGTAATAGGTATCTGCCCCCTCTGATACATCCCAGAGTCCCGGTATACTGGTATATGATGTAACTGTATCACATGTACCCTGTAATAGGTATCTGCCCCCTGTGATACATCCCAGAGTCCCGGTATTCTGGTATCTGATGTAACTGTATCACATGTACCCTGTAATAGGTATCTGTACCCTGTGATACATCCCAGATACCTGATATACTATTATCTGATGTAACTGTATCACATGTACCCTGTAATAGGTATCTGCCCCTGTGATACATCCTGGATACCTGATATACTGGTATCTGATGTAACTGTATCACATGTACCCTGTAATAGGTATCTGTACCCTGTGATACATCCCCAGATACCTGATATACTATTATCTGATGTAACTGTATCACATGTACCCTGTAATAGATATCTGTACCCTGTGATACATCCTGGATACCTGATATACTATTATCTGATGTAACTGTATCACATGTACCCTGTAATAGGTATCTGACCCTGTGATGCATCCCGGATACCTGATATACTATTATCTGATGTAACTGTATCACATGTGCCCTGTAATAGGTATCTGCACCATGTGATACATCCCGGATACCTGATATACTGGTATCTGATGTAACTGTATCACATGTGCCCTGTAATAGGTATCTGCCCCCTGTGATACATCCCGGATACCCGATATACTGGTATCTGATGTACAACCAGCCATCTCCTATATGGCATTACACCAATACCCAATGTGTCTACATTTTTGTAGGGTCACTGCTATTAAACTTTGGCAAGCTTGACCTTCCACACCGTAGGTGCGGCTGCTCCCGAAAGGCATTGGGGACTCATGGTGAGGGAGCATCGCAATCCCCAGTTTCATCTTTTTAGTGGCGTGTCCAGCGCTTCTGAGGAGCTGGAAAGCCCTGCCCCCTTCCTTGCACTAATAGATGCCAAGCTAAGAACATTCAAGTAATAATCAAAAATCATTGCCCACATCAGGCCGTGCCTCTTCCATTTTCTTTTCCACCGCTCCCTATTGCAATCTACATAACAAGAGGAACGATCTACCTGGGAACATAGGTGAGTATGTGTATGTATGTGTCAGTGCATGTATGTAAATAAATTTGTACTTTCACAGTGCACTTTATATATTATCAACCCGGCACCCACCACCCAGGTGTGCCAGGGATAGTGTGTTTGCATTAAGTGATTTCCAGCTCAGCAATTTCACGATCGTTGCTGTGCATACACGCTGGGAAAAAATGCCTAGTTTGTATGCACCTTAAGATCAGCATGAAGGCTGCAGTAATGCGGGGGTGGGATCAGCATGGAGTCTGCAGTGATGTGGAGGAGGGATCAGTGTGGAGTCTGCAGTAATGCGGGGAGGGATCAGCATGGAGTCTGCAGTGATGTGGAGGAGGATCAGTGTGGAGTCTGCAGTAATGTGGGGGTGGGATCAGCATGGAGTCTGCAGTGATGTGGAGGAGGGATCAGTGTGGAGTCTGCAGTAATGCGGGGAGGGATCAGCATGGAGTCTGCAGTGATGTGGAGGAGGGATCAGTGTGGAGTCTGCAGTAAGGCGGGGGAGGGATCAGTGTGGAGGCTGCAGTAATGCAGGGGAAGGATCAGCATGGAGTCTGCAGTAAGGCGGGGGAGGGATCAGCGTGGAGTCTGCCGTAATGCATTGGAGGAATCATCGTGGAATTTGCAGTAATGCGGTGGAGGGATCAGCGTGAAGTCTGCAGTAATGCAGGGGAGGGATCAGTGTGAAGTCTGCAGTAATGCAGGGTATGATCAGAATGGAGTCTGCCATAATGCATGGGAGGGATCAGTGTGGAGTCTGCCGTAATGCATGGGATCAGCGAGAAGGCTGCAGTAATGCTGGGGAGGGATCAGCGTGGAGGCTGCAGTAATGCTGGGGAAGGTCAGCATGGAGACTGCAGTAATGCGGTGGGAAGGGATCAGCGTGGAGTCTGCCGTAATGCATGGGATCAGCGAGAAGGCTGCAGTAATGCATGGGAGGGATCCGTGTGGAGGTTGCAGTAATGCGGGGGAGGGATCAGCGTGGAGTCTGCAGTAAGGCTGGGGAGGGATCAGCTGCTTGGAGGTTGCAGTAATGCGGGGAAGGATCAGTGTGGAGTCTGCCGTAATGCATGGGAGGGATCAGCGTGGAGTCTGCCGTAAATGCATGGGAGGGATCAGCGTGGAGTCTGCAGTAATGCATGGGAGGGGTCAGTGAGAAGGCTGCAGTAATGCTGGTAAGGGATCAGCGTGGAGTCTGCAGTAATGCATGGGAGGGATCAGCATGGAGTCTGCAGTAATGCATGGGAGGGATCAGCATGGAGTCTGCAGTAATGCATGGGAGGGGTCAGCGTGGAGTCTGCAGTAATGCATGGGAGGGGTCATTGAGAAGGCTGCAGTAATGCTGGTAAGGGATCAGCGTGGAGTCTGCAGTAATGCATGGGAGGGATCAGCATGGAGTCTGCAGTAATGCATGAGAGGGGTCAGCGTGGAGTCGGCAGTAATGCATGGGAGGGGTCATTGAGAAGGCTGCAGTAATGCTGCTAAGGGATCAGCGTGGAGGTTGCAATAATGTGGGGGAGGGGTCAGCGTGTAGTCAAGTATTAAAAAAAACATTGCCCACATCATTCCGTGCCTCTTCCAAAGTGCGACTACACTTATTATCCATTCACTGGTCATCTTGCGGCTCGACTACTGCAACAGTCCGAGGGATCGGGTTAGCATTTTTTTTCCACCACTCCCTATTGCATTCTACATGACAAGAGGACCGATCTACCTGGGAACATAGGTGAGTATGTGTATGTAAGTAAATACATTTGTACTTTCACGGTGCACTTTATATATTATCAATAGGAAGAGGGAGTGTCCCTGAGGGCACCTAGGAGTGCTGGGGGTATTCCACCTGGTGATTTGGATCCCAATTAGACCTACAGTAATATACCAGGCAAGGCTGCTGCTGCTTTTTAGAAGAGGATGTGTTGCCTCTTACAAATTACTAGGAAAAACAAGAAGTGACTTTGTCCCAATATGGGACGCTGTCGTTTAAGAAGCGCAGTCTGGTGTCTAATGGAGCTCAAATTTTGAGCTCTATTAGACACCAGTCCTCCTTAGGCAATACCAGCCGGGTCACCTCTACAGTGGACAGCATATTTCCAGTCACATCACTGGTAAAGGAGGAGAGAAACGTGCCACCTACAGAATTTGCACCTGTACAAGGAGGCTCATCCACCTACAATCACTGTTGGAGACCATTGACTGTGATCAGGACTGGTAACTATAATGGATTACAAATTGCCATTAAGGAACTAACAGTATGCCATATTAATTCCAAGCCTGCTAATTGCCTCAAACCAATAGCCAGCACATTGGGGCAGATGTATGAAGGGTCGATATGGGGGAGAAGGGTATCAGCGCACGTTATGTGCACTGATACCGCTTCTCCCCCATGTATGAATGAAGAGGCCGGGATGCGGTAATGGACAGGGGCGCTATGCGCCCCTGTCCATATCGGCGCTGCTATCAAAATGATAGCAGGCCGAATGTATGAACGGTCAGCATCGCTGACCGTTCCGCCCGCTGCTGGTTTTGGCTTCGCCAGCATCAGGCTGGCGAAGCCCTATCTAAACAGCAGGGACAGCGCTGTCCCTGCTGTCAGCTGTGGGCTGCGCTGGGGATCTCGCGTGAACAGCGAGATCCCGCGCATGCCCAGTGCGGCCGGCCGGGGGACAGGAGATAGCGCATCAGTATTAACTGATGCGCTATCTCCAGAAAGGGACATCGCCGGAGGGGGGAGTTAACGCTCCCCCGCTTCGGCAGACAAGATGTTAATACATCTTGTCGATGTCCCTTCCTGCTTCGCCTCGCTATTGAGGCGAAGCAGGAAGTATCATAGCGGCGCGATAAGCGCTGCTATGATACATCTGCCCCTATATGTTCTATGTTGTTTGTCATGTATGTGTTGTTATTCATTATTGTGAAGTGCACTTCATCCATTTATATGTACAACCTTTTTTAATAAATACATTATAGTATTCAACTATCTCCTGTGTGTAATATTGTGTAACCCCGGCAAGACTGCGCTTCTTAAAGCGACAGCGTCCCATATTGGGACAAAGTCACTTCTTGTTTTTTCCTTATATATTATCAACCCGGCACCCACCACCTAGGTGTGCCAGGAATAGCCCCGGGCTTTAGCCCTGCTCCTTGGTTGACTTGTTAAATGGTTAATGGCATGGCTGGGGGACCTATAGAAAAGTGTCCCCCAGCAGTGTCATTACCCTACTGATTGTTGTAACCTTATGTTGGTTTTAAAAATACAAGGAACTCCTAGTATTTTTAGAAACAGGACCATCTCAAAGAGCCCTGGGCTGGTTCTGCTCGGACGGGGGCCCCCACACATGTTTTACTATTTGTACACTTGTCGAGAAAGAAGCATGCAGGGATTTCACAGATCGCCAGAAGCTGGTCTATTTTGGGGCAATATTTTAGACATGTTAGGTGTGAGATTTTAAAAATCGTCCCCAATTAAATTTGCGATTTTTGTATACTTTTCAATGGATTTTCACATTTTTTTTTTTCTTGGGGGAAGGGGGGGGGGGGGGGGGGGTTGGTCATGTTGAAAACGTCTGACTCTTGCCCCAATTGCTCTCCTGCTCTTCACATGTCAGGAAACTGTATAATATGTTATCCCTCTACTGGAAAAAACATGCACACAAAGGACTACATCTAATTTAATTGTCTGGTTACAATACAAAGCTTCTCGCTGTTTCAGTACAAATATCAGCTGTATGACTGGTTTATGTACATGAAGAACGTACTACTACACTAAAGGCCCATACACACCGGGCTCTGTGTATGGCCCGGCGATGAGCGCTGATGCGCATTCCTGCATATCACCGTCCACTGCCGCTCATCTGCTGGTATTACCAGTGGATAGCTTTCTGGTGGCATCCTGCTATGGAAATCCGTCCATCCCCCAGGAAAATTGCTTAGTGTCTATGCACTTAGTGATTTCCAGCTCAGCAATTTTCACAATCAACGCTGTGCATACACGCTGGGAAAAAATGCCTAGTGCGTATGCATCTTAAGATCAGCATGAAGGCTGCAGTAATGCTGGGGAGGGATCAACATAGAGTCTGCAGTAATGCTGGGGAGGGATCAGCGTGGAGGCTGCAGTAATGTGGGAGAGGGATCAGCGTGGAGTCTGCAGTAATGCGGGGGAGGGATTAGCGTGGAGTCTGCAGTAATGTGAGGGAGGGATCAGCATGGAGGTTGTAGTAATGCGGGGGAGGGATCAGCGCAGAGTCTGCAGTAATGCGGGGGGGAGGGATCAGCGTGGAGTCTGCAATAATGCTGGGGAGGGATCAACATAGAGTCTGCAGTAATGCGGAGGAGGGATCAGCGTGGAGGCTGCAGTAATGTGGGAGAGGGATCAGCGCGGAGTCTGCAGTAATGCGGAGGAGGGATCAGCGTGGAGTCTGCAGTAATGCGAGGGAGGGATCAGCGTGTAGGCAGTAGTAATGCGGGGGAGGGATCAGCGTGGAGTCTGCAGTAATGCGAGGGAGGGATCAGCGTGTAGGCAGTAGTAATGCGGGGGAGGGATCAGCGTGGAGTCTGCAGTAATGCGAGGGAGGGATCAGCGTGTAGGCAGTAGTAATGCGGGGGAGGGATCAGCGTGGAGTCTGCAGTAATGCGAGGGAGGGATCAGCGTGGAGTCTGCAGTAATGCGGGGGAGGGATCAGCGTGGAGTCTGCAGTAATGCGGGGGAGGGATCAGCGTGTAGGCAGTAGTAATGCGGGGGAGGGATCAGCGTAGAGGCTACAGTAATGCGGGGGAGGGATCTGCATGGAGGTTGTAGTAATGCGGGGGAGGGATCAGCGCGGACTCTGCAGTAATGCGGGGGAGGGATCAGCGTGGAGGCTACAGTAATGCGGGGGAGGGATCTGCATGGAGGTTGTAGTAATGCGGGGGAGGGATCAGCGTGGACTCTGCAGTAATGCGATGGAGGGATCAGCGTGGAGGTTGTAATAATGCGGGGGAGAGATCAGCGTGGACTCTGCAGTAATGCGGGGGAGGGATCAGCGTGGACTCTGCAGTAATGCGGGAGAGGGATCAGCGTGGAGGCTACAGTAATGCGGGGGAGGGATCTGCATGGAGATTGTAGTAATGCGGTGGAGAGATCAGCGTGGACTCTGCAGTAATGCGGGGGAGGGATCAGCGTGGAGGCTACAGTAATGCGGGGGAGGGATCAGCGTGGAGGCTACAGTAATTTGGGGGAGGGGTCTGCATGGAGGTTGTAGTAATGCGGGGGAGGGATCAGCGTGGACTCTGCAGTAATGCGGGGGAGGGATCAGCTTGGAGGTTGTTGTAATGCGGGGGAGGGATCAGCGCGGAGTCTGCAGTAATGGCCGGGCAGAATAATTTTCCCTAGGACCCATACACCATAAACGTCCCATAATTGTACAGCGGATACGAGGTCACTGGGGTCAGCTCTAGACTGCTGTTCCTGTATTTGACCATGTAACTTATGAAAAATCAACAACAAAATCCCTACCAGTGACGCAGCCTCTATGCTGCTGGTATCCAGGTTATCAGCATTATTTATTGAGGAGTGCCGATTCATTCTGCCACAATATATGTCACAGTCGCTGCCGTGTAACCTTATGGAGGAGGCAGACATGATCACGACAGTCGTATGTTTAGGGGGTAGAATCTGCTGGTGCTCTGTGATCCCATCAGTGACATCGATAACATTATGCTTGTACCGCGGGGGCGGGCATCGTACATTTCCCATTCTCTCCCTGCAGAGCCGGAATAGGAGCCAGTAACTACCAGTCCCAGGGAGAGAAGGAGAACATTCCCATATACAGACATTTTATGTGTATGTGTTCCCAGTCCTGCAGCAATCACACAGCAGACTACATGCATTGGCGCTATCCAGAGACAATGCCATCCGCAGAATGAGAGCCTGATTCAGTCTCACTCCAAAGCTTCGTACATAGACCCTAGTCACACTTGTGCGCACACAGAAATCCATCTTATATCCGACAGATCTCTGCAGCGGGTACGGAATAATTGGCAGTCCGCATTCACAGTGAAGGTTGTGCCCCAATGTAACACAAGGATTTACTGCCGTGTGCGCAATGCAGCCTCTCTGCATTCCTGCGTCAGACCTATAGCGTAGATGGTGAAGAAACAGCAAACGTCCATCACATTGGATATCTGCAAAACGTCTGATTCCATTACAAAATGTGATTCACGAGAAGTTTTTGCGCCTTCGCTCGTCTGCACCCCTCACCTCCACCACCATGTTTCTCTCCGGTAATGCAGCAGGAAGGAGCCCCGACTACAGTGTGCCTATAGCACATATATATTTATTTATATATAGTTACAGCGTTCCGCTCTTCCTGGCTAAGCTGCGGAGTACAGTGACACTAGAGGCGGGTCTCCTTCTGCGCCCAGTGTGTGGTCAATTGGACATTAGGGATGAGGTTAGAGGGCAGAGCTGAGCTCTTGTGCCCATTACAGGGGGTTGGGCTGTCTGCTGGGGCAAATCTCTTCTTTACCAAGTACAGTACAGCCGAGCAGAGGCAAACAAATCCAGCGCCCAGCATCACCGTCGTCCCCAGGTAGATGTACCTGCAAGAGAAGCACAAAAGTCACCCATTACCCGTTCTGCTGGGACAGTGAGCAGTCATGTGATGGTGGGGTGAGGGGACACAGACATCAGTGGTGACATCAGAGAACCAGGGTATGGGTGGGGGAATGCCATATTGGGAGGAGTAACCACTGCCCATTCCTCTGCTTCTGTCCCTTCCCAGGTGGCACCGTAGTTGTGCTGGGCACCCACTACAGTGCGCGTTGTTACAGATATAATGCGCACACACAATAGTTTTACTAATGATATTGTTATGTATATCATCTGGCCATCTAGTGTGCACACTCTGTAAGTAACGGTGTAGGGCCTCATACCTGTCTGTCCTTGCGCAGCTGCTATTTACCAGAGTACTACAGACTATTCCGCATAATGCAGCTGTCACCCAGGAAAGGATGTAGACGCAAACTGGCACCATCGCACAGTCCTCAGCAGTTACGTACGTATACACAGCACCGGCGCAGTAACCGGAAACAGCGACTCCGGTCACTCAGTAGTGATGCTGGCGCCATGTTTGTATAAGGAAAATGACACGCCACTCCGTTACCTCTCCCAAACCTTGCTGTTAATCACTGCGCTACAATTCGCACTGTGAGTGGCAGCGCAGAGGTACATTGAGCGCGAGTGGTGCAATTACAGTGAATGCCAAGTCTGCTTATTATCGGCTAGTTGCGTGAACATCAGCCGTTGCGTATATCAGTAAATTCTTAGAATAAGCGAGTTGCTGGTAACGTACCGGAAGCCATCGCTGTCGTATATTCGGCAGAAGCCTTTGCCGCCGCACTGGCGCCAGCTCCATGTCAGGCAGACACTGTCTATCAGAGCTCCTAAGTAGACCGGGGCAGGAACACCGGCTGTATGGGACAAACACCGCCATTGGTCACTTTATCCTCTAATCACCATGCTGGGTATTTGGTTACAAACCAGGGAATATACACGTGATCCCCAGATAAGGAGATGGGCAGAGGGGTTCTCGGACAGTTGCACAGGGGAGCTGCAGTAATCTCAGCCAGCCACGCCTTCAATGCCCAGCGCCAATAGCATCATCAAAGCCGCACTGATGGGTCTGGCGCAAGGCTCTAATGCCAACGTTACCCAGACACTAGTGGCGGCTGCGTATGAGCAACCCCCCCCCCCCCCCAATGTGAACTGCAGGTGGCACTGGTAATATTGTATACCCCATAGTGTGATCTCATGCCACCCCAGGGTGTGACCCCGGTGCTCTGCTGTCTGTATGGTACTATAGTAAGCACCAGTGAGGCTGGCAGAGGACTTACCTAGCACACGTATGACCATAGTGTACACACCAAGGGCAAGAGTCTTCAGCTCAGGATTAATACACCTGTGGGGGGCAAATGAGCAGTAATCATACAGTACTTGTGGGGTCTTACGCTACGCTATCCCTGGTGCATTACTTCCTCCTACAGTCACCCCAAAATGTATCCTGACTGCATTACTTCCTCAGTCACCCCAAAATGTATCCCGGCTGCATTATTTCCTCAGTCACCCCGATATGTATCCCGGCTGCATTATTTCCTCAGTCACCCTGATATGTATCCCGGCCGCATTAATTCCACACAGTCACTCCAAAATGTATCCTGACTGCATTACTTCCTCACAGTCACCCCAAAATGTATCCCGGCTGCATTATTTCCTCACAATCACCCCGATATGTATCCCAGCTGCATTACTTCCTCAGTCACCCTGATGTGTATCCCAGCTGCATTACTTCCTCAGTCACCCCGATATGTATCCCGGCTGCATTATTTCCTCACAATCACCCCGATATGTATCCCGGCTGCATTACTTCCTCAGTCACCCCGATATGTATCCCGGCCGCATTAATTCCTCACAGTCACCCTGATGTGTATCCCAGCTGCATTACTTCCTCACAGTCACCCCGATATGTATCCCGGCTGCATTACTTCCTCACAGTCACCCTGATATGTATCCCGGCCGCATTAAATCCTCAGTCACCCTGATATGCATCCCGGCTGCATTACTTCCTCACAGTCACCCTGATATGCATCCCGGCTGCATTACTTCCTCACAGTCACCCCGATATGTATCCCGGCTGCATTATTTCCTCACAATCACCCCGATATGTATCCCGGCTGCATTACTTCCTCAGTCACCCTGATATGTATCCCGGGTGCATTATTTCCTCACAGTCACCCCGATATGTATCCCGGCCGCATTAATTCCTCACAGTCACCCTGATGTGTATCCCAGCTGCATTACTTCCTCACAGTCACCCCGATATGTATCCCGGCTGCATTACTTCCTCACAGTCACCCTGATATGTATCCCGGCCGCATTAAATCCTCAGTCACCCTGATATGCATCCCGGCTGCATTACTTCCTCACAGTCACCCTGATATGCATCCCGGCTGCATTACTTCCTCACAGTCACCCTGATGTGTATCCCGGCTGCATTACTTCCTCACAGTCACCCTGATATGTATCCCGGCTGCATTACATCCTCACATTCACCCTGATATGTATCCCAGCTGCATTAATTCCTGACACTGCCATTTGTATGCTATGACCCTACTGCTATATGTCTCTAATGCGGCCTCACCTCAGGAGCAGGACATATCCCCCGGCCCCTCCAAAGGACAAGCAGAAGGAAGCCATGACAGAGATCACCACATAGGACAGGAACATTCCTGAGCAGTCTCTTCCATTAGAGCAAGGACCCGCCTCCGCGGAGCCACCACTGAGGTGCGAGGCCCAGTGTGCCACACAGCTGCAGTTATGGTACATCTGTAATATATTACACACACGTGGTCTGTGGGCTGAGTGAGACACACTATAGCTAAGGACAGCTATAGCTGCAGAACGCTACTCACCACTGTGTTACCCGTCCCATTGGAGAAGTGGCAGCCAGCAAAGCAGGCAGAGGAATAGGTGACGCCATTTTCTCCACAGACCGGGTCCCAGTCATTATTAGGGCATTGGCACCAGATATTGCACCCCAATACCACGCTGTCATAGGAATCCTGCGTGTTCCTGTAGAAGAGTGAGATGGTAATACACTAATACCTGTGGTGTACGGGCATGGAGATGGTGCCTCATAATGTGATGCAGATGGAGCCGGCTGGCGATAGAATTGCTGGTACAGTATGGGGGAGAGGGGAGTGGTAAGGTATGGGAAAGTAGGAGAGAGGTAGAATACGGGGGAGAGGGAGTGGTACAGTATGGGCATAAGGAGCGTGTAGTTCCCCATGGGTAATTGGGCTCAGAGGTCACATGCTGTGCGGCTGTCACCGCTCCGGTCCCCAAGTAGGTTTAGCAGGAATGTTCAGGGACCTGTAAGTGAAGAAGCGGAGGAAGTACAAGACTGAGGATGGTGAGTGACATCTGTCTGTCTCTGTGTGTTTGTCTCTTTCTATCTCCCTTCCTTCTGGACGGACTGGACTGTAAGATACGCAAGTGCTGATAGGTGTTAATTTGTGCTCTGAGGCCAAGAGTGCTGAGGATGACCTCCACGTAGGCCCAAAACCATGTTTTAAAGGCATGTTGCGGGAAGGTGGGTGCATCCATCTTCGTCTTGGAAGGACAGAACTCCTCTCCATCATAGGTTATAATGTCTGGGTGCCAGAGAGTTACCAGGGCCGTGGTTTATCACAGTCTGAAGGTGAGAGGGTGTAGTGCAAGGTAAGTGGTCAAGCTACACCTGCACCAACCCCATCAGATGTGTACTATTTATGTGCTATGATTGCACCTTTCAGCATAAGTATGTATGTCAGGCAAGGGTGCATGTGTATGTATGCGTGTCTGTGCCCCATGTAATGAGAACATACCCATCATATGTCACACTCAGACCGGCCACAGGTGCCCTCCCGCAGCCCAGTAAAGCCAGGGACAGGAGCAGGAGGTAACCAATCACAGAAGAGCACAGCAACAGCCTGGCCACACCCACAATATTTATTCGGAATTTCTTGATAATAATCCCACCCGAGAAGACCCCCAGAGCCACAGCCGGGATGTTAATGAGACCTGAGGAGACACAAGGAGGACCATTACATAATACAGGAGATGTCCCCGATGTCACCACCATGGCTGCAGGACAGCGAGTACGCCATATATTACAGGAGACGTCCCCAATGTCACCACTATGGCTGCAGGACAGAGAGTACACCATATATTACAGGAGATGTCACCGCCATGGCCACAGGACAGCGAGTACGCCATATATTACAGGAGACGTCCCCGATGTCACCGCCATGGCTGCAGGACAGAGAGTACACCATATATTACAGGGGATGTCCCTGATGTCACCGCCATGGCCATAGGACAGCAAGTACGCCATATATTACAGGAGACATCCCCGATGTCACCGCCATGGCCGCAGGACAGCGAGTACACCATATAGTACAGGGGACGTCCCTGATGATACCTTCATGGCCGCAGGACAGCGAGTACACCATATATTACAGGGGACGTCCCCGATGATACCTTCATGGCCACAGGACAGTGAGTATGCCATATATTACAGGAGACATCCTTAATGTCACCGCCATGGCCGCAGGACAGCGAGTACACCATATATTACAGGGGACATCCCCGATGTCACCGCCATGGCCGCAGGACAGAGAGTACACCATATATTACAGGAGATGTCACCGCCATGGCCACAGGACAGCGAGTACGCCATATATTACAGGAGACATCCTTAATGTCACCGCCATGGCCGCAGGACAGCGAGTACACCATATATTACAGGGGACATCCCCGATGTCACCGCCATGGCCGCAGGACAGTGAGTACACCATATATTACAGGGGACATCCCCGATGTCACCGCCATGGTGGGGAGGTGATGGGAATACTGACAGTGTGCTCCCTCACTCACCAATGATAACGTTAGTCCGGGACGAGGTCTGTCCATATTGCTGCTCGATGTATTTGGGTTTATAGGTCACCAGACCCACCAGGGAGTTGTACTGGAAGATACTGGCGCACAGGTACAAGAGAAACACAGGGGTACCCAGCAACTCCCTCACTGACGGCAGGAAATCTGTACAGAGAGAGCACTGTATTATTAATATGGGATCTTACTGTGTATAAGGTGATGTCCTTGCTCCTCATTGGCTGCTGTATATCAGGCAATACAATGTATCTCAGCAGACGCCGGGACCGTGCCATCTGTCTGTCCTGTCCATATATAACAGGGTCGCCGGCACCGTGCCATCTGTCTGTCCTGTCCATATATAACAGGGTCGCCGGCACCGTGCCATCTGTCTGTCCTGTCCATATATAACAGGGTCGCCGGCACCGTGCCATCTGTCTGTCCTGTCCATATATAACAGGGTCGCCCGCACCGTGCCATCTGTCTGTACTGTCCATATATAACAGGGTCGCCGGCACCGTGCCATCTGTCTGTCCTGTCCATATATAACAGGGTCTCCGGCACCGTGCCTTCTGTCTGTCCTGTCCATATACTGTATAACAGGGTCTCCGGCACCGTGCCATCTGTCTGTCCTGTCCATATATAACAGGGTCGCTGGCACCGTGCCATCTGTCTGTACTGTCCATATATAACAGGGTCGCCGGCACCGTGCCATCTGTCTGTACTGTCCATATATAACCGGGTCGCCGGGACCGTGCCATCTGTCTGTACTGTCCATATATAACAGGGTCTCCGGCACCGTGACATCTGTCTGTACTGTCCATATATATATAACAGGGTCGCCGGCACCGTGCCATCTGTCTGTACTGTCCATATATATAACAGGGTCTCCGGCACCGTGCCTTCTGTCTGTCCTGTCCATATATAACAGGGTCGCTGGCACCGTGCCATCTGTCTGTACTGTCCATATATAACAGGGTCGCCGGCACCGTGCCATCTGTCTGTACTGTCCATATATAACAGGGTCGCCGGGACCGTGCCATCTGTCTGTACTGTCCATATATAACAGGGTCGCCGGCACCGTGCCTTCTGTCTGTACTGTCCATATATAACAGGGTCTCCGGCACCGTGCCATCTGTCTGTCCTGTCCATATATAACAGGGTCTCCGGCACCGTGCCATCTGTCTGTCCTGTCCATATAATATATAACAGGGTCTCCGGCACCGTGACATCTGTCTGTACTGTCCATATATATAACAGGGTTGCCGGCACCGTGCCATCTGTCTGTTCTGTCCATATATAACAGGGTCTCCGGCACCGTGCCATCTGTCTGTTCTGTCCATATATAACAGGGTCGCCGGCACCGTGCCTTCTGTCTGTCCTGTCCATATATAACAGGGTCGCCGGCACCGTGCCATCTGTCTGTCCTTTCCATATATAACAGGGTCGCCGGCACCGTGCCATCTGTCTGTCCTGTCCATATAATATATAACAGGGTCGCCGGCACCGTGCCATCTGTCTGTCCTGTCCATATATATAACAGGGTCGCCGGCACCGTGCCATCTGTCTATATATAACAGGGTCACCGGCACCGTGCCATCTGTCTGTCCTGTCCATATATAACAGGGTCGCCGGCACCGTGCCATCTGTCTGTACTGTCCATATATAACAGGGTCGCCGGCACCGTGCCTTCTGTCTGTACTGTCCATATAATATATAACAGGGTCGCCGGCACCGTGCCATCTGTCTGTCCTGTCCATATATAACAGGGTAGCTGGCACCGTGCCATCTGTCTGTCCTGTCCATATATAACAGGGTCTCCGGCACCGTGCCTTCTGTCTGTACTGTCCATATATAGCAGGGTCGACGGCACCATGCCATCTGTCTGTCCTGTCCATATATAACAGGGTCGCTGGCAACGTGCCATCTGTCTGTCCTGTCCATATATAACAGGGTCGCCGGCACCGTGCCATCTGTCTGTCCTTTACATATATAACAGGGTCGCCGGCACCGTGCCATCTGTCTGTCCTGTCCATATATAACAGGGTCTCCGGCACCGTGCCATCTGTCTGTCCTGTCCATATAGGGTCGCCGGCACCGTGCCATCTGTCTGTCCTGTCCATATATAACAGGGTCTCCGGCACCGTGCCTTCTGTCTGTACTGTCCATATATAGCAGGGTCGCCGGCACCATGCCATCTGTCTGTCCTGTCCATATATAACAGGGTCGCCGGCACCGTGCCATCTGTCTGTCCTGTCCATATATAACAGGGTCTCCGGCACCGTGCCTTCTGTCTGTACTGTCCATATATAGCAGGGTCGCCGGCACCGTGCCATCTGTCTGTCCTGTCCATATATAACAGGGTCGCTGGCACCGTGCCATCTGTCTGTCCTGTCCATATATAACAGGGTCTCCGGCACCGTGCCTTCTGTCTGTACTGTCCATATATAGCAGGGTCGCCGGCACCGTGCCTTCTGTCTGTCCTGTCCATATATAACAGGGTCGCCGGCACCGTCCATCTGTCTGTCCTGTCCATATATAACAGGGTCTCCGGCACCGTTCCATCTGTCTGTCCAGTCCATATATAACAGGGTCGCCGGCACCGTGCCATCTGTCTGTCCTGTCCATATATAACAGGGTCTCCGGCACCGTGCCATCTGTCTGTCCTGTCCATATATAACAGGGTCGCCGGCACCGTGCCTTCTGTCTGTCCTGTCCATATATAACAGGGTCGCCGGCACCGTGCCATCTGTCTGTCCTTTCCATATATAACAGGGTCGCCGGCACCGTGCCATCTGTCTGTCCTGTCCGTATATAACAGGGTCTCCGGCACCGTGCCATCTGTCTGTCCTGTCCATATAATATATAACAGGGTCGCCGGCACTGTGCCATCTGTCTGTCCTGTCCATATATATAACAGGGTCGCCTGCACCGTGCCATCTGTCTGTCCTGTCCATATATAACAGGGTAGCTGGCACCGTGCCATCTGTCTGTCCTGTCCATATATAACAGGGTCTCCGGCACCGTGCCTTCTGTCTGTACTGTCCATATATAGCAGGGTCGCCGGCACCATGCCATCTGTCTGTCCTGTCCATATATAACAGGGTCGCCGGCACCGTGCCATCTGTCTGTCCTGTCCATATATAACAGGGTCTCCGGCACCGTGCCTTCTGTCTGTACTGTCCATATATAGCAGGGTCGCCGGCACCGTGCCATCTGTCTGTACTGTCCATATATAGCAGGGTCGCCGGCACCGTGCCATCTGTCTGTCCTGTCCATATATAACAGGGTCGCTGGCACCGTGCCATCTGTCTGTCCTGTCCATATATAGCAGGGTCGCCGGCACCGTGCCATCTGTCTGTCCTGTCCATATATAACAGGGTCTCCGGCACCGTGCCATCTGTCTGTACTGTCCATATATAACCGGGTCGCCGGCACCGTGCCATCTGTCTGTCCTGTCCATATATAACAGGGTCTCCGGCACCGTGCCTTCTGTCTGTACTGTCCATATATAGCAGGGTCGCCGGCACCATGCCATCTGTCTGTCCTGTCCATATATAACAGGGTCGCCGGCACCGTGCCTTCTGTCTGTCCTGTCCATATATAACAGGGTCGCCGGCACCGTGCCATCTGTCTGTCCTTTCCATATATAACAGGGTCGCCGGCACCGTGCCATCTGTCTGTCCTGTCCATATATAACAGGGTCTCCGGCACCGTGCCATCTGTCTGTCCTGTCCATATATAACAGGGTCGCTGGCACCGTGCCATCTGTCTGTCCTGTCCATATATAACAGGGTCCCCGGCACCGTGCCTTCTGTCTGTCCTGTCCATATATAACAGGGTCTCCGGCACCGTGCCATCTGTCTGTCCTGTCCATATATAACAGGGTCTCCGGCACCGTTCCATCTGTCTGTCCTGTCCATATATAACAGGGTCTCCGGCACCGTGCCATCTGTCTGTCCTGTCCATATATAACAGGGTCTCCGGCACCGTTCCATCTGTCTGTCCTGTCCATATATAACAGGGTCTCCGGCACCGTGGCTTCTGTCTGTACTGTCCATATATAGCAGGGTCGCCGGCACCGTGCCATCTGTCTGTACTGTCCATATATAGCAGGGTCGCCGGCACCGTGCCATCTGTCTGTCCTGTCCATATATAACAGGGTCTCCGGCACCGTGCCTTCTGTCTGTCCTGTCCATATATAACAGGGTCTCCGGCACCGTGCCATCTGTCTGTCCTGTCCATATATAACAGGGTCTCCAGCACCGTTCCATCTGTCTGTCCTGTCCATATATAACAGGGTCTCCGGCACCGTGGCTTCTGTCTGTACTGTCCATATATAGCAGGGTCGCCGGCACCGTGCCATCTGTCTGTACTGTCCATATATAGCAGGGTCGCCGGCACCGTGCCATCTGTCTGTCCTGTCCATATATAACAGGGTCGCTGGCACCGTGCCATCTGTCTGTCCTGTCCATATATAGCAGGGTCGCCGGCACCGTGCCATCTGTCTGTCCTGTCCATATATAACAGGGTCTCCGGCACCGTGCCATCTGTCTGTACTGTCCATATATAACCGGGTCGCCGGCACCGTGCCATCTGTCTGTCCTGTCCATATATAACAGGGTCTCCGGCACCGTGCCTTCTGTCTGTACTGTCCATATATAGCAGGGTCGCCGGCACCATGCCATCTGTCTGTCCTGTCCATATATAACAGGGTCGCCGGCACCGTGCCTTCTGTCTGTCCTGTCCATATATAACAGGGTCGCCGGCACCGTGCCATCTGTCTGTCCTTTCCATATATAACAGGGTCGCCGGCACCGT
Organism: Crinia signifera; assembly: GCF_055691185.1. Lineage (NCBI taxonomy): Eukaryota > Metazoa > Chordata > Amphibia > Anura > Myobatrachidae > Crinia > Crinia signifera. Next base: position 2,982,275 of record NC_139220.1, on the reverse strand, counting down.
GCCATCTGTCTGTCCTGTCCATATATAACAGGGTCTCCGGCACCGTGCCATCTGTCTGTCCTGTCCATATATAACAGGGTCGCTGGCACCGTGCCATCTGTCTGTCCTGTCCATATATAACAGGGTCCCCGGCACCGTGCCTTCTGTCTGTCCTGTCCATATATAACAGGGTCGCCGGCACCGTGCCATCTGTCTGTCCTGTCCATATATAACAGGGTCTCCGGCACCGTGCCTTCTGTCTGTACTGTCCATATATATAACAGGGTCTCCGGCACCGTGCCATCTGTCTGTCCTGTCCATATATAACAGGGTCTCCTGCACCGTGCCATCTGTCTGTCCTGTCCATATATAACAGGGTAGCTGGCACCGTGCCATCTGTCTGTCCTGTCCATATATAACAGGGTCTCCGGCACCGTGCCTTCTGTCTGTACTGTCCATATATAGCAGGGTCGCCGGCACCGTGCCATCTGTCTGTCCTGTCCATATATAACAGGGTCTCCGGCACCGTGCCTTCTGTCTGTCCTGTCCATATATAACAGGGTCGCCGGCACCGTGCCATCTGTCTGTCCTGTCCATATATAACAGGGTCCCCGGCATCGTGCCATCTGTCTGTCCTGTCCATATATAACAGGGTCTCCGGCACCATGCCATCTGTCTGTCCAGTCCATATATAACAGGGTCGCCGGCACCGTGCCATCTGTCTGTCCTGTCCATATATAACAGGGTCGCCGGCACCGTGCCATCTGTCTGTCCTGTCCATATATAACAGGGTCGCCGGCACCGTGCCTTCTGTCTGAACTGTCCATATATAACAGGGTCGCCGGCACCGTGCCTTCTGTCTGTCCTGTCCATATATAACAGGGTTGCCGGCACCGTGCCATCTGTCTGTCCTGTCCATATATAACAGGGTCTCCGGCACCGTTCCATCTGTCTGTACTGTCCATATATAACAGGGTCGCCGGCACCGTGCCATCTGTCTGTACTGTCCATATATAACAGGGTCGCCGGCACCGTGCCATCTGTCTGTACTGTCCATATATAACAGGGTCGCCGGCACCGTGCCATCTGTCTGTCCTGTCCATATATAACAGGGTCGCCGGCACCGTGCCATCTGTCTGTCCTGTCCATATATAACAGGGTCTCCGGCACCGTGCCATCTGTCTGTCCTGTCCATATATAACAGGGTCTCCGGCACCGTTCCATCTGTCTGTCCTGTCCATATATAACATGGTCGCCGGCACCGTGCCATCTGTCTGTCCTGTCCATATAATATATAACAGGGTCGCCGGCACCGTGCCATCTGTCTGTCCTGTCCATATAATATATAACAGGGTCTCCGGCACCGTGCCATCTGTCTGTCCTGTCCATATATAACAGGGTCTCCGGCACCGTTCCATCTGTCTGTCCAGTCCATATATAACAGGGTCGCCGGCACCGTGCCTTCTGTCTGTACTGTCCATATATAACAGGGTCGCCGGCAGGAGTGTGTGCGAGGATGTAATGTCATATAGTACATGCAACAATAAACATAACATGAAACTAATGTACAAACTTTCCACCCAGCGCTTTGTATGCGCTGCCTCTCAGTGCTTCCAGGCACTGTCCAGGTCCCTGCCTCTACAATACTTGCCCTACAAACTGGCCACTTTTAGGCATCAGCACCCTGAGCAGAGTATAAATCCGTGAAGGTCTGAAAACCTGGACCGGAGCCGTGTGCTGAGAACCCAGCCTTCTCTCCCTCAATAACTCCTCAGCATCAGATGATCAGGCCAGGATTAAGGTCCCAGAGAGGAACAAAACGTTTGCATTGGATGTTGTTGTATACTACAGTATATATATCATTTCACATACACACACACACACACACGCAGACAGACATGACATTATTTTTCTACCTTTGGATGATTTTGGCAGCTGTTCTTGGTCTTGGTGAATCTTTGCTTTTTTGAGATCCGTGAGGATGAATTGGCGCTGCTCGGAGGGTCTAATAGAATTAGTTTGAAGGTCAGGTTTTTGCTGCTCTTTTGGTAGAAACCAAAATGGTATAGTGGCCACTAGACTGATTATTCCGGCTACCAAGTAACCAAGCCACCATGCCCCAACCCACTGATCATCCTCCGGAGTAATTGATACCCTGTCTGTAGAGAAACATGGCGGTCACATGTATCAACGACTAAATACCAGGAGAGAGATTACTGTATTTAATGAGAAGTGAAATCAAAATGTAATCAACAGAATTCAACCAGAAGAGTAAACTCAGTCTGTGACTACAAGACATTTTTTCCCCCAGCACACTGAGTGGTATTAGTAACCAATCTTGAACACTACATGATAATAGAATTCAGAGATATTACACATACCTGCGCAGGGGTATGCTATGCCCCCAAGCCACGTCAAGGCTTCTCTGTATATTGGGGGTCCCTAGTGCTATATCTAGGTGTAGGGTGCAGCACCCCAAAAACTGTCATAAGCTAGAAAGCCCAGCGCGGCATGCCAGTGAGATACTATAGTGCCAATAATTAGTGATAGGAAGCCAAAGCTATATATAGAGAGAGATAAAATAAAAAATGAAATGTAATTAAAATAGAAGAGAGATAGTGTTAGTGAGGGAAAAGTGTTAATAGAATGTAAGGGCATGCCGCACTAAAGCCACCCATCTCAACCAGTCCAGCGGCACCGCACCCCACACCACCGTTACTCTAAATTGGGTCTACGATTAACCAGCCCGGAGCCATGATAATGGCTCCTTACTTGATATATCTGAACTTAAGGCCCCCATAGACTATGCGATTTTCGGCCGATTTCATCCGATTTCGGCCCTTTGGGCCGATAAATCGGGTGAAATCGGTCCAAAATCGCATGTATTTGAGATCTGATCTGATGCGCGATCCCGCGTGCATCGGACCGGATCACAGAGTCGGACCTACAGAACATAAGATATATTGGAATCTGAGCCACCATGGGTGCTTTTTATCACCCACGTGGTTCAGATCCGATATATCTTTATATACAGCCAGCAGCGCCCCCCCCCCCCCCCCCCCCGCATTGACGGCTCCCGGCGGAGGTAGTGCAGGCGGGGACCGCAGGCGTCGCAGAGCAGAGACCGTCAGCGCGGCGGGAGAATAGGAAGAAATCCTATTCAAAAGACCGGGCGGCCGCTGATTGGCTGAGCTCTCAGCCAATCAGCGGCTGCCCAGTCTTTTCAATAAGATTTCTTTCTATTCTCCCGCCGCGCCGACAGTCTCTGCTCTGCGACACCTGTGGTCCCCGCTTGCACTACCTCCGCAGGGAGCCGTCAATGCAGGGTGGGGGTGCTGCTAGTAAGACAGGGGGCGCTACGGGGGACACAGAGTTGGCAGTAACAGAGCCGGGCAGGAAAAGCTGTCAGCGCTGGAAAAAAAAGCCTATACAATGAATGGGCAGCCTGTGATTGGCTGAGCGCTCTCTCAGCCAGTCAGCAACTGGCTGAGAGAGCGCTCAGCCAATCACAGGCTGCCCATTCATTGTATGGGCTTTTTTTTCGAGCACTGACAGCTCCCGCCTCCCCCTGTCCGGCTCTGTCACTGTCCCCCGCAGCGCCCCCTGCACGCTGCCTTAGCAGCGCCCCCCACCAGCAGCCCTGTTCTGCAGCCCCCCCCCCTGCTCCCCGTGCTTACATGTGATAAATCGAGACGATTTATCACATGTAAAAAATGGCACATCAAGTGCCAATCTTATCAAGCTCCCCCGGGGAGCTGCCAGGGAAGCTCAGGGGGAAGTCGGGGGCTTAGTGTATGGGGGCCTTAAGAGCTACCTACCTTAGAGCAACCCCAGACTACTACATGTGGCATATCAGGACCTGAATCTCCACCTAATACAAGCTCCTCTCTGCCTCTCACAACATAACAGAATTCATAGTATCTCACTGGCGTGCCGCGCTGGGCTTTCTAGCTTATGACAGTTTTTGGAGTGCCGCACCCTACACCTAGATATAGTGCTAGGGACCCCCAATATACAGAGAAGCCTTGATGTGGCTTGGGGGCATAGCATACACCTGCTCAGGTATATGTAACCAATATCTCTGAATTCTATTATCATGTAGTGTTCTAGATTGGTTACTAATACCACTCAGTGTGCTGGGGGAAAAAATGTCTTGTTTTGCTTAACCAGTATTAACCCCTCCCTTCCATGCACCTTAGTAGTATTACTGAACTAATTTGAGCATCTACCACTATCTGTATGTACAGTATATCAGTCCGTGACTACGCCTATGATCTAGATTAAGCTGAGTACACACTATACGTATCGCGGCGTCGCCGATATCGTTATCGATAAGATTGTTCTAGTTACCTAAATCCACAGCTCCAATGTCGACGAACAATGAGGCACACAGTGATCCCAAAAGAAATCCAAATATCGGCCCTATAACAGCCGCAGTCTGGACACAAGCTGAAACAACATACAAGAGAACGCAGAGTAATATATCGTAATCAAATAATGTTATTGAAGAGTTATCAAACAAAGACAACAAAAGCAGTCGTGACAAAAGAGGGGATGACCAGGTAAATCGGGAACATCCTGCATCAGAGAGCAAACGTCAAACGGTGCAACTAGAAACTGGAGAACATACTGGCAGGGCCAGATTCCACAAGGAGATGAAAGGTACAGAGAGCGGGATGGGAGGAAAAGAGAAGAGGGGAAAAGAAAGAGAAAAGCGACAAACTGGGGGGGGGGGGAGCAATGAACCCGGCACAAGGGGAGTGGCCATGAGGATATCAGAGATTGTACCATTGACTAAAAGGGTGTGATATTAGTGCACGACCACCAGATCCGATGTGACCGCATTGTCTCCAGCAACGGTTGGAGGTTGCCGGGTACATTTGGTGTAAGCATTGTGGGACAAGGTACCATCCGGTATATACCTTACTATCGGAGTTTTCTTTAATGGAGAATAATGCAGTGTAATATAATAATACCTCCCAAATTCTTTTGTACAATGTTTTACCATAAGCCATGATCCGCGCAGTGACACCCACAATCCAACTGTCTCTGCTCCTGATACATCAATCCTCACCAATAATAACCTTGGCCATACCAAGATCCGCCCAGACATACCCATAATGCACCTGGCTATGGCTCTGACGCATAAACCCACTGGAGATTGCAGGGAGATTCCAACAACGTTACACTCAAAGTCGGCGGAGGTAACAGAAGTGATTTTGTCACATCAGAAGAACATTGGCGGCGTTATGCAGTATACAGTTATGGCCTGGTACATCGTGGTTTACAACGCGCCATTGAGGGCTCTGACTCGCGAGTTGCAGATCACGTTATGTCCTGCGTTATGTACCACGCCATGCAATACATAGTTTAACCACTGGGTGACTAATGCTCCACGTTAAGACTTTACGCTACGGATTTTTGCAAACCACTTTTCACTACGGATTTTGTCCTTACTTTACGGACAGATTGTTTTGTATTTATTCGCAGAAGCAGCTACGTACGGTCATTTATGTAATTGGTACAGAAGCCATGCTAACCTTTGCTATTGCTGGATGACTACTTAAAACATTATTTGAGGACCTACAGTATCATACTTTACACTACGGATTTTGTCCTTACTTTACAGACAGATTGTTAGTACAGTATTTATTCGCAGAAGCAGCTACGTACGGTCATTTATGTAATTGGTACAGAAGCCATGCTAACCTTTGCTATTGCTGGATGACTACTTAAAACATTATTTGAGGACCTACAGTATCATACTTTACACTAAGGATTTTGTCCTTACTTTACGGACAGAGTTCTTTTCTTTTATTCGCAGCCGCAGTGACGTACTGGATGGTCATGAACTGTATTTGATTGGTGCAGAAGCCATGTTAACCATCTGCCAGGAGTGAAGTCACAGGCAATAGTGGCCTAGCGGGTAGAGGCACGGCTTCACTATCTCAGTATCAGTAGTTCGATCCTCAGTTGGTTACATTATATTTTTATTTTTTAAACGTTTTTTTTCGCAAAATAGATTTAGCTTTTCAGGTAAAACTCCTTGCCTTGAGGACCGTGTTTCGGGATTAAATTCGCTAACCATTGCTAACCAGCCACTTTTCACTACGGATTTTGTCCTTACTTTACGGACAGATTGTTTTGTATTTATTCGCAGAAGCAGCTACGTACGGTCAGTTATGTAATTGGTACAGAAGCCATGCTAACCTTTGCTATTGCTGGATGACTACTTAAAACTTTATTTGAGGACCTACAGTATCATACTTTACACTACGGATTTTGTCCTTACTTTACGGACAGAGTTATTTTCTTTTATTCGCAGCCTCAGTGACGTACTGGATGGTCATGAACTGTATTTGATTGGTGCAGAAGCCATGCTAACCATCTGCCAGCAGTAAAATCACAGGCAATAGTGGCCTAGCGGGTAGAGGCACGGCTTCACTATCTCAGTATCAGTAGTTCGATCCTCAGTTGGTTACATTATATTTTTATTTTTTAAACGTTCTTTTTTTTTTTTTTAAACTAATACAGTTACAGTAGTTGGTGCTTATCAAAATCTTTCGGACTTTTCCACAAACAAAAATTCACAATGGCAGGTCTCCATGTACAGTACACGATAGTTAATACCCATACATACTGCGCTACAGAGAACGGTTATTTTTCGCAAAATACAGTAGATTTAGCTTTTCAGGTACAACTCCTTGCCTTGAGGACTGTGTTTCGGGATTAAATTCGCTAACCATTGCTAACCAGCCACTTTTCACTACGGATTTTGTCCTTACTTTACGGACAGATTGTTTTGTATTTATTCGCAGAAGCAGCTACGTACGGTCATTTATGTAATTGGTACAGAAGCCATGCTAACCTTTGCTATAGCTGGATGACTACTTAAAACATTATTTGAGGACCTACAGTATCATACTTTACACTACGGATTTTGTCCTTACTTTACGGACAGAGTTCTTTTCTTTTATTCGCAGCCGCAGTGACGTACTGGATGGTCATGAACTGTATTTGATTGGTGCAGATGCCATGTTAACCATCTGCCAGCGGTAAAATCACAGGCAATAGTGGCCTAGCGGGTAGAGGCACGGCTTCACTATCTCAGTATCAGTAGTTCGATCCTCAGTTGGTTACATTATATTTTTATTTTTTAAACGTTCTTTTTTTTTTTTTTTTTTTAAACTAATACAGTTACAGTAGTTGGTGCTTATCAAAATCTTTCGGACTTTTCCACAAACAAAAACGATAGTTAATACCCATACTGTACTGCGCTACAGAGAACGTTTTTTTTCAGCAACAATAGATTTCTCCAAACTCAGACACAGACCGACACCTCAGACAATAAGATGTTGATTGCAGTCATACAGTATGTTAATTTCAGTCTGCCTTTTTGTTTCGCTGGTAATTGTACATAATTCAAATGCACCTATCAGCTTCATGAAGGATTTCCTTTGTCTCTGCCAGCATAAATTCAGCTACATTAAAATTGTCAAACAATCCAGTTTGTTTTTCTGCATCTAAACCGTGTAGAATTGCTACGGATCGTCTCTTCATCTCTTGCCTGTATACAAGCACGAGATTGTACCTGTACACCTGGACTATTCATTCTGCTGAATCCAAAGTCAAGTTGTTGCTGCGTTCGTGTTTCTACCGTTTTACCATCATACTGCCTTCCTTCCGCAAGAACACTACTGTATCTTCTCGCTGGAGCAGTACAGTAAGTACACTATACAGTAGTACAGTCATTTGTACATTTCACTGATTGCTGCATTACAGTATACAGTAAGCAGCACTACAAAACGGTCCCTGCGCGGAAGCGCTCGGTTCCCACCCTTCCCTGAATGAAGCTGTTTCCCTTCTTTTCCTACTGTTCAAATGCACCCGGTGCAGAATACTGTATACCATCGCTTGCTGTGTATACTGTATTCAGATACTGCAGGCTGCCGCTATGAGTATTGGGGCAGATGTACAGTATTAAGCGTTAACAAGAGATTCAATCCAAGGGTGATAAGGAGAGATAAACGTCCAGCCAATCATCTCCTTTCTGACTTTTTTCAAACACAGCCTGTAACATGGCAGTTAGGAGGTGATTGGCTGGATGTTTATCTCTCCTTATCACCCTTGGATTTACAGTACCTCTTGTTAAAGCTTAATACACCTGCCCCACTGTCCATAAATACTAGAGTCTGTTTCGCAGACTTACTGTATACAGTATCTACAGTGGTAGTGATATCGTGATTTTTGATGCCTTACACGTTCAGTGCAGTGCAGTAGAGATAGCGCCATTGAGAATATTGTACAATGTGTTAAAATTGCCTGGTGTGTATGGGCCGCAGATCCCCGACTAGCGATGACAGTACTCTATTAGGGTGGGCTACTTTAGGCTGCTAAATACTAGTTCTCTCCGTAATACAATTGGTGTAATACTGTAAATAACGTATTTTTTCGCTATTTTGCACTCATACTGTACTGTATTTGTGTAAAAAAATACCCTAGCTGTGTACAAAATCCCCTAGCTGTGGGTGTTCGTATTGTAAGTACGAGGGGCGGCAGTACGCATCCTCTGACCTTTTCATACCCACACTATCCACGTCGGCGTGAAGTTGATCTTACTGTACAGTACAGTATACACTGTAGCGTGGCGCGCGCAGCGAGCCCCGCGAGGGCACGCGCATTACTTCACAAGTATTACGCGTCCCCTCACGGGTCTTGCTGCGCTCGTCACGCTTCAGGTTCAGTGGCTCGCTGCGCTCTATATACTGTACTGTAAAATCAACTCCAAACTCCACGCCGACGTGTGTAGTGGGGGTATAAAAAGGTCAGAGGACGCGTACCGCCGCCCCTCGCGGGCTGGCTGCGCTCGCCACGCTTCGGGTTGGTGTTGATAATGGGGTCTCGTTAACAATGGTGGTGCATTTAAAATAGTCATTACCCATCAGGGTACTCATCTGGTTGCCTGTACAATTAAAAATCGGTCCTATCGCTTCATATCACATGCGATGCGATTTTTGGTTGTACAATGCCCTGCGATGGAAATGGTGGGCGCCTTGATAATACACAAGTACCCCATTTTTTTTTAATCATGCTACTTTTTGCCAATTTTCAGATCTACAGTAAATCTCCAAGTGTGTATAGTGTAGGCCACCAATGGGAGACACAACACTAGCAAAGTCTCCCGTCTGCTGATTTGACCAGCATGCCAGCGATGATGGATAATTTTTCATCCATCATCGCTGTGTGTGTGTGTACACCGCGCGTGCTTTCAACTTGCGGACCGCCTCTGCGCCTCCCCTTCTCCTGTCCCTGCTCCTTCCCCCTGCTCTGTGTTGTTATGAGCCACACATTACCGGCCGCTAGGGTTGCCACCTCATCCCTTTAATCCTGGAGACTGTACTGTATTTGGTACTTGTCTATTATCATCGCATCGCATACCACTAATTAAGGGAAGGCAACCCTACTGGCAGCACGTCCGGCCCCAACTTCACTCCTGCCTGCCCGGCTGACAGCCAGTCGACTTGTTGCCGAAGTACCAAAATTTCCATTACTGGTCAGTACTGTATTTACGGTACATTACTGTACAGTATCTTGTCTCCACAGTTCCTGAGATTAAACATGCCGCCAAAAATCACCAAAGAAATGAGCCAGATCATCGTCAAGATGAAGCAAGATAACAAGACAACACGAGAGATCCAGGCTTGGCTGAAAGAAAGTGGTACTGAAGTTCATTTACAGACTGTGCGCAATCATGCTTCTATGAGGATGCGCCCCAGATACAGAACTTCTTCTCACTGCACATTGTAAGTACAGTACTCTATACAGTATTAGCAGATTCTATAATTACTGTACTGTACATTACTACTGTATACTGTACTGTACCAGGCGGCTTCAAGCTGTGGCCCTCCAGCCGTTGTGAAACTACTGTACAATTGCCATCATGCTGTGCCATCGATTTGCTATTAGAGAAAGATACAGATGTGTAGTTTCACAACAGCTGGAGGTCCACAGTTTGGGCATGCCTGCTGTACTGTACAGTATGCTGTACAATCATTTTTGTCTGTGTTATACTATAGGAAAGTCCAAAAGATTGTAGAAGAATTAACTTGTGGTGATGATGAGCGTACTGCTGGAAAAATAAAAAACATTCTTCATTCGGACTATGATATGGACGTTTCAGTTTCCAGTGTGAAACGGATGCGAAGAACAATGGGATGGAGATATTGTCGCACAAGGTAATGTAAAATACTGTACTGTACAGTACATCAACCTTAATTTTACAATACTGTATACTGCAAGTCATAAGCATTTAATGCCTCAATGGTCCTAATTTTTCTTTACTTACTGTACCTCTAGGCTGCATCCCATGATAAGAGATGTCAATAAAGAAAAGAGAGTGATACAAGCTCAACAGTGGATTGACAGTGCCGAAAAATTTAATGATGTACTTTTCACAGATGAAACTTCTGTTTCTATGGAGAGGTTCTCAAGAATGTCCTTCTGCAAACCTACCTTTATCTCATTGAAACCACGAGCAAAGTTTCCATTAAAAGTCCACGTATGGGGAGGTATATCTCGCAGGGGTGCTGGACCTATGTTAGTTTTTGAAGGTACTGTACTGTACATTTCTACTGTACTGTAGTTTTAAACAACTCAGAACCCTGAAATGTGTACATGTTAATGGCATCTTACTGTACTGTATCTCTGTAGGGATTATGGATAAGATCTTCTTCCAAGAACAAATAGTCGATCGTGTTTTGGTGCCATTTATCAGAAAATACTATCCATCTGGACACAGAGTATTCCAAGATAATGACCCAAAACATTCTGCTTCTGCAAAATACATGGAAGAGAGAGGAATAATTTGGCAACGCACACCACCAGAGTGAGTATTATTCGAACAGCATTTACTGAACTACAGTACACTACTTATTGTACAGTCGTGATTTTATTACTACTGTACTGTACAGTATGTTAATACAGTAGTACTTAACTTTTGTATGTACTGTACTACGTATACTTTAGGTCACCGGACATGAACCCAATTGAAATGGTCTGGGCACAAATGAAGAAGTTCATCAGGAATGAAGTGAAACCGAAAAATAAACAAGAACTTTTGGATGGGATCAGGACTTTTTGGGAAAAAAAACTGACACGTGTCCAGTGTATTAAGTACATAAACCATCTGGACACCGTCTTGCCTGTCGTCATTGAGCGAAATGGGCATGCAACTGCTAAGTAGATTCTCCAGTACTGTATAATACAGTATAAAGTACTGTACCTGTAAAAATGAACCCCTCGCAGCAGTCTCTTACAGTACAGTATACTGTACTGTACAGTACAGTACCTCTCCTTTTACTCGCTGTCCACCTCACAACTTACTGTATTTCCCTCCCTTCAATGTTTACTTGACATGTACTACACATTGCAGTTTGCTTGGGTCAGAGAACAAGGAAGAACCACTGGCCTGAAAAAAGTACAGTAAGTTTATGATCTTACTGTACAACACTGTTACAGATTGTCATGTGTACTGTATCTCTCCCTCGCTATTATTTTTTCTACTCTACCATGAGCAAAATCAAGCGTGTTTGGGCCAGAGAACAAAGGACTGGCAATGAAATGGAAAAAAAGTAAGTTTATGATCTTACTGTACATTATCTCTCTCCCTCTCTCCCATCCCCTTCCCCTGCCAACATGTCCCCCCCCCCCCCCGAAACCCTTGTGACCATTCAGTACTAACGCTATTCTTTTTTCTTCTCCCCTTACTGTATCCACCACATGCCACTCTACCATGAGCAAAATCAAGCGAGTTTGGGACAGTGAACAAAGGACTGGCAATGAAATGGAAAAAAAGTACGTTTATGATCTTACTGTACATTACTGTATCTCTCTCCCTCTCTCCCATCCCCTTCCCCTGCCAACATGTGTCTCCTCCCCCCCCCCCGAAACCCTTGTGACCATTCAGTACTAACGCTATTCTTTTTTCTTCTCCCCTTATCCACCACATGCCACTATACTACAGTATGAGCAAAATCAAGCGTGTTTGGGACAGAGAGCAAAGGACAGGCAATGAAATGGAAAAAAGTAAGTTTATGGGGCGAGATTTATTGTGTTTACCGTTTTTCCGAAAATGCGATTTTTGCTCAAATCGCCCTTTATCGCCGTTTTTTTAAATCGCTTTTTTTTCCAGAACTAGAATATTTAATGAGGTGTGTATTCCGGCATGAAAAGTGGTACCTGGAGGAGTGGGGACCCCCCCAATAAAGGGGTCCCCCCCCCCAGCCTTCACCCGTCCAGGGCTGAAGCCTGGGGCTGTCACCGGCGTCCCTGGCCATTGGACGCCGGCCTGATAGGGTTAAATTGTCATTCCTAGCATTGCTTAATACAGGAGAACTGCAAGTGCCAGCAGACCTCCCCAGCAGGCTGGGACTTGGGGAACCACAAGTCCCAGCATGCGTGGCATTAATGGGCCCGCTGGGACTAGTAGCCCACCTGTAAAAAGAATGTTAAAATAAAGCACACGAATGCGAATTCCGGAGTTAAAAATAATCGCACTTTTAGAAAAGTGCGATTTACAGTATGCCGCAAATCGCCACCCATTACAAAAATGGATTTGGGAAAACAATGAAAAAACGGCCGTTTTGGCGATAAAAATCGCCAAAAACCCACCATCGATCTCTAATACTGTAAATGTCACCAATGATCTTACTGTACATTACTGTATCTCTCTCCCTCTATCCCCTCCTCTTCCCCTGCCAACATGTGTCTACCCTCCCCCCCCCCCCCCCCCCTGAAATCCTTGTGACCATTCAGTACTAACGCTATTCTTTTTTTCTTCTCTCCCCATACCACTCTACCATGAGCAAAATCAAGCGTGTTTGGGACAAAAGAGAGACCCACTGCCTTGGAAAAAGCTTTCTTGTCACCTACTGTAAAATACTGTACTGTACTTTACTTAAAATACTGTGTTAGGACTGATTGAATTACTGTACTTTTTTATTATTATACTGTATTCTACGTTAAGTCCCCAGACAAACTGCAAACCATCTGTACAGGGTCTTGCCTGACGTCATTGAATGTAATGTAATGTACAGTACATGCATACTGTAAATACTGTAACACTTCTCCTGCACTGTATTGTACTGTACTGTATGTTTTAAGAAAAATGAAGTGCTGTAATGTACTGTACAATATTTTTGGTCAATGCTGTGTTTTGTCAATAAAGTACCGGTAGTCCTTGCAGGTGCTGAAGTACTGTAGCAGGCAGCGGCGGAGAGTTGAGTGCAGTGGTGGGTGTCAGGGTAGCGGCACTGCGGAGGTAGTAGGCGGCTTTGCGGCTGTGAGGGGAGTTGTAGCTTGGAGGTCGCGGCTGGAGAGGGTAGCAGGCATTGTGCGCACTCTGCAGAAGTGTGTCAGTGAGTAATGAGTACACCTGTGTGTCTGTGCTGTGACCTGGGAAGTGTGTCAGGGGGTGCAGGTGCATATACTGTACTACAGTATTTGGCTTTTGTGTGTGTGTGTGTGTGTGTGTGTGTGTAATGCTGGGGGGGGCGGGGTTCATTGGGGAGAGAGTGTGAGAGAGAGAGCAGGGGATATAGAGAGACAGTGGGAGAGAGAGCAGGGGATAGATGCACAAATATTAAGTACTGTAGCACTGAAATGTACAGTATTAAGGTGGACCGCAGCAGGAATCTCCGATCCCTGCTGCGATCCCCCCCTGCAGCACCGCCGGCCGCATCCCCCATAGGTTTCTATGGGGGATGCGAAGCTGCCCGATGTATCAGCCCCCCTTTCGGAGCCCTGTCCCTGCGCACAGCAGGTGATACAGTACATCCCGGTGATACTGTATGATCGCATTTTACAATGCGATCCTGGAGGTACTGTACTGTAATATTCCGCCCAGATCGCATTGTAAATGCGATCAATGATAAATGGGGGCCATAGAGAGACAGTGGGAGAGAGAGCAGGGGATAGGGAGACAGTGGGAGAGAGAACAGGGGATACTGTAGGTGTACAGTGTGAGAGAGAGCAGGGGATAGATGCACAGTGTGAGAGAGAGCATGGTATACTGTAGATGCACAGTGTGAGAGAGAGCAGGCGAGTGGGAGTACCTGTGTCTGTTGTGGTCCGCAGTTACTGTAGCTGCTAGGTATAGAGCCAGCCTTCTTCTTTGTGCTGCCAATGGAACCCGGGAGGAAGAAGATGACCACGGGAGAGGTGAAGGGGGAGGGTGCTTCCAGTGGAGCGTGAGCTTCAGCAGCCGGGGGGAGAGAGCAGCGTTGCCGCTGCTGCAGGTCGGCAGAGCCCATGCTCTGGGATGTGTGGCTGCGTGGAAGACCAGCGTGGATTAGTGCAGAGGCTGTCCGGCAGTGTGAAGGAGACCAGGGGAGATTATTGTGTTGGCTGTCCGGCTCCTGCTCACCTTGTAATTCACCGCAGTACTGTAATTCCATTAAGGGGGGGTGGGGGGGTGGGTAGAATGGGACTTGTTTTATAACTTCCCTGTCTCCAAATCTCTGCTGCTTTGCATGACCCCCACTGTGCCAGTGCCGGGGAGATGGCAAGTGACATGCTGCGCGCTGTAGTCGGCCTTCTGGCGGGCCAGGGATTGCCCTGGTGGCTCCGTTTCCATGGGCGGGGTGATCAACCCCCCCAAAAAAAGTAGTCTACTACTAAGATGGATAGTAACACAAATAAATAGCACTGCACATTTAAAACAAAATTCATTATTTATATATTTTTTACAATATAATCAAAGAGTTGATTTTCTGCCCCAATGAGTCTCCCGATTTCACTTCGTATGGCATCTGTGAAAATAAAAAAAAATGAACAGTTTTAGAACAATAATACAAGTTGAGTACTTTACAGTAAACATTATTACAGTGTTTATAAGCTCCTGCATTCAGCAAGGCACAAAAAGGCCAAGAGGAATCATGACTGGCAGATGGCCTGACGTCATGATGTTGCCAAGCAGAGGCTAAAGGCCCCCATGCACTATGAGATTTATCTTACTGTACCTGTAAAATTGCATCTGATTTCCCTTGAATTTCCCCGGCTGCTTCCCAGGAGGCCTACATACTGTACAGTACTGTACAATTTGACACTAGATGTGCCATTCTTTACATCCAATTTGCGTCAGATAAATCACATGTGATTTATCTGATGTAAATTTGGATATGCCACTGAGACAATGCAGGTTCATTAGACCGACTTGTCCTAAGGACAATTCGGACCCAATTCTCCTGCGAGCTTCCCGGCAGCTCCCCGGGAGGCTCACAAACAATTTGGCCCTTGATGTGCAATTACAAAACCGGGGAGCTGCAGGGCGGTGAGGAGCAGTGGGGCGGGCAGCAGCGGTGCCGGTGAGGAGCAGGCATGGGGCAGCAGCGGTTCCTGTGAGGAGCAGTGGGGGCGGGCTGCGGCGGATCTCAAATGATCATCAGTGTGCACCGCCGCAGCGGCGGCTATTACAACTTTAAAATAATGTGTCGAATGACTGTCCAGCTTTTGATTGGCTGAGATAGAGCACTCTTAGCCAATCAGCGGCCTCCCTCTGGCGGCAGCTTATTGGCTGAGAGTGCTCTATCTCAGCCAATCAGAAGACGGACAGTCAATGGACACATTATTTTAAAGTTGTAATTGCCGCTGCTGCCTGCCCCCTGCACACAGCACACTGATGATCACCGCCGTGGCCGCACTGCTTCCCCACCGGCACACACACACCCCCCCGCCCCTTAAAGCGTCCCTGGGACAATGCAGACTGGCACCTAGCACACTGGGTACAGAGGGGCAGATGTATTAAAGATCGATATGAGGGAGAAGGGGTATCAGCGCACGTTATGTGCACTGATACCACATCTCCCCAATGTATTAAGGAGCCAGCATGCAGTAAATGACAGGGGCACTATGCGCCTCTGTCCATATCGGCGCTGCTATCTAAATGATAGCAGGCCAAATGTATGAACGGTCAGCACTGCTGACCATTCAGCCCGCTGCTGGTTTTGCGCCAGCAGCAGGCTGGCGTAGCCCTATCTCAACAGCAGGGACAGCGCTGTCCCTACTGTTGGCTCTGTGCTACAGTACTGTATGCTGGGGATCTTGCAATTAAAAAAAAAGGTTTAAAAATACCTGTACTGTACTGTAAGTTACAGTATTAAGAAGTATAAAACTGTACTGTACCTTGTTGGTCTTCATCCTCAGATGGTGCAGGAGTTGCTGTAAAAAAAAAAAAAGCACTGTCAGTTTACTACTAGTTTAAAACTAAACTTCTAATCTTCCATCCCCCGAACATACTACAGTACCCTTTTTCCCACTATCTCCATCAGCATTGGTGAAACCGAGATCACCTCCACCGACCAAACGCGCGGCCTTGGTGTCATCATTGACTCCTCCCTCTCTTTCACCCCCCACATTCGTGCTCTCTCCAAGTCTTGCCGTTTTAACCTACGCAACATCTCACGCATCAGACCATTCCTCTCCACTGACACGACCAAAATTCTCATTCACTCTCTTGTCATCTCCCGCCTTGACTACTGCAACATCCTTCTCTCTGGGTTACCTCGAACACGCCTTGCACCACTCCAATCCATTATTAACGCTGCTGCTAGGCTCATCTTCCTCTCCCGCCACTCTACCTCTGCCTCCTGGAACAACCTCCCGCCACCTACTGTATCAGGCTTTCTGATTCCCTTACCTCCTTCAAGCGCTCCCTCAAAACCCACTTTTTTCGACTAGCCTATCCCTCCTCCTAACCTCTTTTGATCCTCCTATCATGCCTCCGTTCCCATCTGTTCCTACAGTACTTACAGTACAGTATCCTATTGTTTTTCGTTCGTCCTCCTTTTACTGTAGTCTGTTAACTCTTATGAGTAGGGCCCTCCTTCCTCACGTACTCACCCTACCTCTTTACCTCACCTGTGCTCCTCTCCTGTTGTTCCCTTCATCTACTGTACTGTACTGTACTTCATTTCAACACCTACAGTACTTCTGAACTGATGCTGATTTTAGTTCTACCAGCTACAGTATACTGTACCCCTATTTACAGTATGCTGTAATTTTCAACACACCCTGTACAGTACGTTACCTTGTAATTTGTTTTTTTGTTTGCTACAGTACTGTATGTACGGCGCTGTGGACACTTTGTGGCGCCCAGGGGCGCTGGAACGTTTTTAGGTTGGGGGGGGGGCAAGATATACAGTAATCTCATTTTGGCGCACCCTAAATTGCTATATGTTACCCCCGGGCACTATACACACTGGCAGCGGCATATACACGTGGCCATTATACACCGGGCAGCGGCATATACAGTACATGTGGCCAGAGACACCAGGACTGACATTAATCCAGGGGTTGTCATTTACTCGTAAAAAGTGGAAAAAGTGGCACTGTCACCTCCAAACAGATTTATGTGATTATGTCTGATTATGATAATCAGACATAATTACATAAACCTGTTTGGTTGTGAATCCAGGGGTAAATGACAACCCCTGGATCCAGGAGTCACTGGGGAAGGGAGGGTGAGAGGAGCAGCATTTACCTTTAAGTTTTAGTTGTGGCAGCACAGCGTGATGGCTGCTGCTGCGGCTGTTGTAGGATGCTCCCGCGGCTCCCGCCCATGCACTGATCCACGCGACCAGTCTCCCTCCCTACGGCCCGCATCACGCCCGCCAATCACTGTGGACGCATCACATCCACAGCCACTGTGATTGGCGGGCGCTGGTTCTCAACATCTCCCCGCAGAAGTCATCCATGTGGGCGGACGGCTGCGAATAGGAATCGGATTCTTGCTGAGGCGCTAAAGCAGCTGTGCGGGCGGGCGGCTGCGATTAATCAGTAATATAGGCGGATGGGCGGGAGGCTGGATCAAGCTTAATCAGCCCACCGCCCGCCCGCCTACTGTATATTACTGATTAATCAGCCGCCCGCACAGCTGCTTTAGCGCCTCAGTAATTTTGGGGGGGGCAAGCTGCCCCCTCGCCCCCCCCCTTCCGGCGCCACTGGTGGCGCCTAATAAATAAACGTACTGCTACTATTACTACTTACATGGTTGGGGAGGAGTTTGTTCATACTGCCAAGGTAGCCAAGGGGAATGCACTGTGGAAAAAGAAATGTTTGATCATTTTCTGTAACAATAGTAATACAGTACAGCATACAGTATTGTACAGTACATACGGTACATTACTGTACAGTACAGTACAAATACTTTACTGTACAGTACTGAACAATAGTGTCTCATACTGCAGCACATACAGTACTGTACACTAGTGTACTGTACAGTACTGTATGAACACCAATAAAGTCATAAGAATTGTCATAGTGGAGCACAACTTTCTGTGTACAGTAATGTACAGATGGAGCAGCTCCCATTTCAGCTGCTCCTGGAGACAGAATCTCAGGACAGCTATCCATACTGTAGGCCAGTATTCAATGCAGCAGAAGCAGTTGCAGCAGTGAGTGTTGATGAATGAAGGCATTACACAAGTCAGGGGGCATTGTGCATTAGGTGATGGGGGGGGGGGGGTTTTGAATGCATACTGTAATTACTGTAGGCACTAAAGGGGGGCATTCTTCATACAGTATGGGTCATTCTGTACAGTATACAGAATGGCAATATTGAGGGAATTTTGTAGTGCACAGGTACAGTACAGTACTGTACAGTATATGGCTTTACAGGTGGACTCCACAACTCCCTCAATGCTCCACACCATTACTCCCACCTTCCCTCCCTGCTCCACACTACTACTCCTACCCTCCCTCCCTCCCTGCTCCGCACTATTACTCCCACCCTCCCTCCTGCTCTGCATTATTACTCCCTCCCTCCCTCCCTTCTCCACACTATTACTCCCCCCCTGCTCCACACCACTACTATGCTTGATGGGGAAGGGGCCCCAGAGAGATCAATTTATGGGGCCCCAGGATTGCTGTTGCTGGCCATGAGTACAGTACTTACACCCTGGGGGAGTTCTGCTGGATGCAGGAGGAAGCGCTGCTGCCACCTCGCTTTCTTCCTCCGAGCGGCAGGAACAGTAGCTCCAATTTTCCTGGGGCTCCGGGGATGAACAGCTCCAGGTGTCCATACTGCAGGTGTCCATACTGTCCTCCTTTGGCACCTCTGGGTATTGCAGGTCTGTAAAAAAAATTGCACCAAAATTTGAGCTTGCTGATACAGTACAGTATACTAGGTAACAATAAATACAGTACAATAGGTAACAATAAAGTCTTGAGCGTAGAGGATACTGTATGCTGTACAGTAGAGAGGGGTGAAGAGAGACAGAGTGCCTAATTCAGAGGTGAGCACAAGCAGACACACTTGTACAGTATTTCTGCGCATGTGTAAGAGGGCATGGAAGGGAGGTGGGGTATATTAGCAGCACTTGCCTCCATAATATACTGTACTGTACTGTACTGGTAGAGATACAGTACCAGTGTTGCAAGTAAGGGGGTACGGCGTGGTACGGAGAAATATGTTGCAGGTACGCAGTACCACTTATTCCCTGACCCACTGTCAATTCTATTTTTATTGTAAGTCTAAATATACTGTAATGCATCCGCAGCCCGCCCACCCAGTGTTATGATTGGTGCTGTATGCAGCTACTGGCTACTGCTGATTTAGCCTGTCACACGGTGCCGACAGCATGAAGAGCAGGCTCCACAATTGTAAGTACAGTACAAGCTGCCCGGCTCTCCCCAAGCAAGAGCCAACCCACCCCCAGTCATTCCCTGTTTCTCATTCCCTGTCTCCCAATGCCATGCTACTATTGTCATTAATACCCCTTTTACACCAAGTGAGAAACCCAGGTTGGACACAGGTCAGTGTTGGTGTAAAAGGGGCCACCCTGGTCCAGTAACACTGGTTTCCTACCCAGGTCCTGACCGAAGTTAAACACTGGTTGGACCTGGGTCGTGGGTGGTGTAAATGGTCCCACCCCAGGTTCCACAGGGGAGCTCACATGGTTGATGCTGTACTTTTATACCGCTATGTGTCCTTGAGCACTGAATAAAACTTTTTGAACAAATATTTAACAAAATAAACAAACCGACATTTTTCAATGCTAACTTTTCATGTCTTTTTTATTTTATTTTTTTAATCAATGACGGAAGGTTGACTGGAAGTTTATCAGTCCTAAAATGGACATTTTTTAATGTCATCCAAAGGGAAAAGCAGGGCTGACCCAGGTTCAGTATAAATGGCGCAGACCTGGGTCCGACCTGGGACATAGTGCTGTGTAAATGGGGTATAAAGCTGGGTTCAACCCTGGAAACTCCTGTGTACAAAGATCAGGTCTAACCAAGGATTTTGGTTTAAAGTGGGTATAAGTCACTCCCCTAGCTTTGTGTGACCATGCCCCCTCATGACACATGGCCACGCCCATTTTTGGTGGAAGCTATCAGTACCACCAAGAAAAAAATTCTACTTGCACCACTGTACAATACTGTAACATCTGATGCAGCCCCATAGAGAGAAAAACTAACAAATACTGTAAACAAAAACATGTACTGTACTGTACTTACTAGGTGGAGGGCTGATACGGCCTCTCCAGAGCTGTCTGGGAGCTCCCACTTGTTGAGGGGGTTGCTGGGCTGTTGGAAGACATGTCACCGCAATTAGCAAACGGCCAACGGCACGCCAGACACAAGCATTAGGTCGACATGGTCTAGGTCGACAGTCAAAAGGTCAACATGGGGTTTTTCACTGTTTTTTTTTATCCGAATGTCGACATACTGTACTGTACTGTAGTTTTAAGTGTCCATGCACTCGGCACACTATTTTATTCTCACACAATGCCCCAGTGCAGTGATGGCTAACCTTAACACTCCAGCTGTTGTTGAACTACAGTACACATCCCAGCATGCCCTGCATCAGTTTTAGCATGGCCAAATGGTAAAACTGTAGCAGGGCATGCTGGGATGTGTAGTTCATTAACAGCTGGAGTGTCAAGGTTAGCCATCATCTACAAGCATTAGGTCGACCACTGAAGGTTGACATGCATGAAGGTCGACATGACTGAAGGTCAACATGGGTTAGGGAGACATGGTCATTAGGAAAACTAAATTATTAGGTCGACATGGGTATGGTCAACATTCAAAAAGTTCACCATCGAGTTTTTCATTATTGTTGACTGAATGTCGACACAGTCAACATGGACACTAGAAAAGTGCATTGCGTCCCCTCAGCCTCGGCCAACGGCACGCCAACAAAAGACACAAGTTGGAAAGGAAGAAAAAATACACAAACTCAATAAACAAATGACAGGACTTACTGTCAGACGGAGCGGCTGAGGCGCTGGGGGCTGTAACGGCCCGCAAGGGCAGGGTGCCCTGGTCTTCAAGCGGAGGCACTATGTGAAGATGAGAAAAATGAGAAAGTGTGCTGTTTAAATAAAGTTACTGTACTCATTACTGGGTTTACAAAAATCAGTTTTAGCATGGCCAAATACAGTAGTAAAACTGTAGCAGGGCATGCTGGGATGTGTAGTTCATTAACAGCTGGAGTGTCAAGGTTAGCCATCACTGCCCTAGTGGATATTAGGGCATGAAATACCGCCTGTCGGCTCTTTAAACAGTGAAAAATCCTATGCCGACCTAATGACTTGTTGACCTTGCAGTATGTCGACCTAGTGGTGAGGCCCTAATGACTGTCGACCATCTTTAGGTCGACCAACTGAATGCTGCTGCAGGGGCAGAGGACTGGGGGGAGCACATGGGTGATGCTGCACTTTTATACCGCTACAGTATGTGCGCTTCATCACTGAATACTGTATAACTTTTTGACAAAATATTTTGCTAAATAAACCAACCAACATTTTTCAATGCTAACATTTCATGTCTTTTAATTTTTATTTAAATCATCGAGGGAAGGTTGGCTTCAGTTTCTCACAAATACAGTATCCTATAAACGACAATACATTAGTGGGGGTTGGTGGTGGAGAGCTTTAACACATAGAAATGCTAATGAGTTAGTGTACTTGGAGTGGGGAGGCTAATAGTGTGATTTTTCCTTTCACAGATACAAGATTCAAATGTAAATGTCCTTTTTAGACAATGCAGTCCAGGTTTATAGTGACCCTTAATCAAATTATCGGTCTGCACTTAACACTACAGAAAGGAGGGTGAACTGTCATCTCTAGTACAGTATGCAGCTTTGAAAAGGGGAATCCAGTCATCACATTTGAAGAAAACTTTCAGATTTTCACAAATACAGTATACAGGCCCTTAATCTGATCTAAGCGGTAACGGCCGCATGCGGCCGTTCCGCCGATATTTTCGATCTGCGCATGTGCAGAGGGCACTCTGCGCATGTGCAGGCGAAATCGCCGCACAATTTTTTTTAACGCCGCAAAGGGGGTGGATAGGGGCGTGAGGGACTACTTAGCCTCATTTCCCTATGCATACGCCCCGCGTTTCATGGGCGTTCCCATGCAAACGCGGGGCGTACGCATGGTAATGAGGCTGTGACGCATGTGTTGGGGGCGGGCATCTGACATCGCCGGATGTCAGCTGCCCGGCCCCATACATGCTTTTACACGGACAAGTGTCCGTGAGGTCTATGGGTGCGGGAGCTGGTGACGTCACCGGCGCGCGCACACACTCGCGCAATGCATTCCTGGGACCGCTGGAGACCCTGGAGAAGATGCCGGAGGCCTGCTGTGGACGCCCGGGGACTTGGTAAGTATGAAAAGAGGGTTAGGGGTTGAAAAATAAAAAATAAAAAAAAATTCGAATGATTCCAAAAACCACGGTTTTTGGAATCATTCGGATAAGGGATGTCCGGATACCGGATACTCAACCTGTATACTGTACTGTAGTAGCAAACAAAGATGGGTCATAGGAAAGACAGACATTACTGTAGGTCTACAAGCATTAGGTCGACCACTGAAGGTTGACATGCATGAAGGTCGACATGACTGAAGGTCAACATGGGTTAGGGAGACATGGTCATTAGGAAAACTAAATTATTAGGTCGACATGGGTATGGTCAACATTCAAAAAGTTCACCATCGAGTTTTTCATTATTGTTGACTGAATGTCGACACAGTCAACATGGACACTAGAAAAGTGCATTGCGTCCCCTCAGCCTCGGCCAACGGCACGCCAACAAAAGACACAAGTTGGAAAGGAAGAAAAAATACACAAACTCAATAAACAAATGACAGGACTTACTGTCAGACGGAGCGGCTGAGGCGCTGGGGGCTGTAACGGCCCGCAAGGGCAGGGTGCCCTGGTCTTCAAGCGGAGGCACTATGTGAAGATGAGAAAAATGAGAAAGTGTGCTGTTTAAATAAAGTTACTGTACTCCTTACTGGGTTTACAAAAATCAGTTTTAGCATGGCCAAATAGTAAAACTGTAGCAGGGCATGCTGGGATGTGTAGTTCATTAACAGCTGGAGTGTCAAGGTTAGCCATCACTGCCCTAGTGGATATTAGGGCATGAAATACCGCCTGTCGGCTCTTTAAACAGTGAAAAATCCTATGCCGACCTAATGACTTGTTGACCTTGCAGTATGTCGACCTAGTGGTGAGGCCCTAATGACTGTCGACCATCTTTAGGTCGACCAACTGAATGCTGCTGCAGGGGCAGAGGACTGGGGGGAGCACATGGGTGATGCTGCACTTTTATACCGCTACAGTATGTGCGCTTCATCACTGAATACTGTATAACTTTTTGACAAAATATTTTGCTAAATAAACCAACCAACATTTTTCAATGCTAACATTTCATGTCTTTTAATTTTTATTTAAATCATCGAGGGAAGGTTGGCTTCAGTTTCTCACAAATACAGTATCCTATAAACGACAATACATTAGTGGGGGTTGGTGGTGGAGAGCTTTAACACATAGAAATGCTAATGAGTTAGTGTACTTGGAGTGGGGAGGCTAATAGTGTGATTTTTCCTTTCACAGATACAAGATTCAAATGTAAATGTCCTTTTTAGACAATGCAGTCCAGGTTTATAGTGACCCTTAATCAAATTATCGGTCTGCACTTAACACTACAGAAAGGAGGGTGAACTGTCATCTCTAGTACAGTATGCAGCTTTGAAAAGGGGAATCCAGTCATCACATTTGAAGAAAACTTTCAGATTTTCACAAATACAGTATACAGGCCCTTAATCTGATCTAAGCGGTAACGGCCGCATGCGGCCGTTCCGCCGATATTTTCGATCTGCGCATGTGCAGAGGGCACTCTGCGCATGTGCAGGCGAAATTGCCGCACAATTTTTTTTAACGCCGCAAAGGGGGTGGATAGGGGCGTGAGGGACTACTTAGCCTCATTTCCCTATGCATACGCCCCGCGTTTCATGGGCGTTCCCATGCAAACGCGGGGCGTACGCATGGTAATGAGGCTGTGACGCATGTGTTGGGGGCGGGCATCTGACATCGCCGGATGTCAGCTGCCCGGCCCCATACATGCTTTTACACGGACAAGTGTCCGTGAGGTCTATGGGTGCGGGAGCTGGTGACGTCACCGGCGCGCGCACACACTCGCGCAATGCATTCCTGGGACCGCTGGAGACCCTGGAGAAGATGCCGGAGGCCTGCTGTGGACGCCCGGGGACTTGGTAAGTATGAAAAGAGGGTTAGGGGTTGAAAAATAAAAAATAAAAAAAAATTCGAATGATTCCAAAAACCACGGTTTTTGGAATCATTCGGATAAGGGATGTCCGGATACCGGATACTCAACCTGTATACTGTACTGTAGTAGCAAACAAAGATGGGTCATAGGAAAGACAGACATTACTGTAGGTCTACAAGCATTAGGTCGACCACTGAAGGTTGACATGCATGAAGGTCGACATGACTGAAGGTCAACATGGGTTAGGGAGACATGGTCATTAGGAAAACTAAATTATTAGGTCGACATGGGTATGGTCAACATTCAAAAAGTTCACCATCGAGTTTTTCATTATTGTTGACTGAATGTCGACACAGTCAACATGGACACTAGAAAAGTGCATTGCGTCCCCTCAGCCTCGGCCAACGGCACGCCAACAAAAGACACAAGTTGGAAAGGAAGAAAAAATACACAAACTCAATAAACAAATGACAGGACTTACTGTCAGACGGAGCGGCTGAGGCGCTGGGGGCTGTAACGGCCCGCAAGGGCAGGGTGCCCTGGTCTTCCTCTAGGCTTGGCACTGTGGGGAAATGATAAAATGTGCTGTTAAAATACTGTAAAGTTATTATTCTTACTCTAAATGGGGAGGAGGGGGTGTTAAAAAAAAAAAGCCGTGGACTGTTTTCAATAAAGTGCTGTGCCCACCACACTTGATAAAATAGACTCCACGTCAACGTGGATACTGGGGGTACTGTATGAACAGGTCGGGAGGACACTTACTGGCTGCCAAAGTTTGAGGGGACCTTCTGGGGAGTACCCTTTCCATCCTCCTCTGAAGTCCTGTGTAAAAATAATTACAGTACATTACAGTATACTGTACTGTAGTGTCCTTTGAAACATTAGTTCACACACACTACTGTGATCACTGAGGTTATGGTAGAGTATACAGTATTGCAGTACTGTATACTGTAGATAAATAATGTCTAGGTCAAAACGTCGTGCATCAGACGTACCGCACGCCTCCACTCCCACCCCCTTTGTGCACGAGACGCAGAGCTACAGTACCTGACGGGGACATTACGGTAATTGTGCAGGGCTCCCGTGGGGACACTACGCTGACTGTGCTAGGCTGCCGTTGGCCGATGCTGACAGCGTCGCCCAACGGCACGGCAAAAAACTACACAAGTTCAAACACACAAACACAAAACACAATAAAGAAATGACAGGACTTACTGCTTAGCATCGTGGCGATGCTTGAGGGGGGGCCTGTAGCATGCCCGCAGGGCAGGGTGCCCTGGTCTTCAATCGGAGTCACTGTGGGAAAATGTCAAAAATGAGAACAAGTAACTTACCGTACTCTTATTACTGTAAATGGGGCTGGGGTGGCTTTACAAAAAGGCGTGGACTGGATTTTATAAAGTGCTGCGCCCGCCATACTGTACTTTAGAAAATCCACTCTGCTCCACAGTGGATAGGACACATACCGCTGCGCATTCCCTGCTTACGGCTGCCCTGGATAGTGGTTGTTTCAAAAGGAGGCATTTGCCAGTGCAGTACCGGATGTAAACTAGTACTGCCAGTGGCAATTGCCTCCTTTTGTGCATCAGAGGCATTGGCGCAACGCTCCACCCCCACCCCCCTGACATGGACACAACACTGACTACGCAGGGCTGCGCTAGGCTGCCATTGGCCCACGCTACCAGCGTGGGCCAATGGCACGCCAAGAGAAGACACAATTACTGTACAGTAGGAGAGAAAGAAAAAAAAAAACACAAACTCAATAAAGAAATGACAGGACTTACTCTCAGATGGAGCGGCTGAGGCGGTGGGGGCTGGAAGGGTGCCCTGGTCTGCAATCGGAGTCACTGTGGGAAAATGTCAAAAATGAGAACAAGGATGGATTGTACAGTATGGTCGACCGAAAGATTGTCGACAGTCATAAGGTCGACATACTGCAAGGTCGACAGGTGTCTAGGTCGACATGGGATAAGATCGACAGGTCATCAGGTCGACACAAGCATTAGGTCGACATGGTCTAGGTCGACAGTCAAAAAGTTCACCATTGAGTTTTTCATTATTGTTGACTGAATGTCGACACAGTCAACATGGACAATAGAAAAGTGCATTGCGTCCCCTCAGCCTCGGCCAAAGGCACGCCAAGAAAATACACAAGTTGGAAAGGAAGAAAAAATACACAAACTCAATAAAGAAATGACAGGACTTACTTTCAGACGGAGCGGCTGAGGCTGTAACGGCCCGCAAGGGCAGGGTGTCCTCCTCGCCTTCAAGCGGAGGCACTATGTGAAGATGAGAAAAATGAGAAAGTGTGCTGTTTAAATAAAGTTACTGTACTCATTACTGGGTTTGCAAAAAGGCGTGGACTGGATTTTATAAAGTGCTGCGCCCGCCATACTGTACTTTAGAAAATCCACTCTGCTCCAAAGTGGATAGGACACATACCGCTGCGCATTCCCTGCTTACGGCTGCCCTGGATAGTGGTTGTTTCAAAAGGAGGCATTTGCCAGTGCAGTACCGGATGTACACTAGTACTGCCAGTGGCAATTGCCTCCTTTTGTGCATCAGAGGCCTTGGCGCAACGCTCCACCCCCACCCCCCTGAAGAAAAAATACACAAACTCAATAAAGAAATGACAGGACTTACTCTCAGATGAAGCGGCGCCGCTTGTTGAGGCGGTGGGGGCTGTATCGGCCTGCATTTCCCTCCTCCTCCTCCTCTGAAGTCCTGTGTAAAAATAACATTTACAGTATACTGTACTGTACTGTAGTGTCCTTTCAAACATTAGTGCATTGGGTCAACACCACTAGGTCGACAGAAAGCAAGGTCGACATGGGTTTAGGTCGACTTTGGTCAAGGTCGACATTTCATTTGGTCAACACACCTACTATTACAGCATTCCCGCCAGACAATGGGCCTTATTCTGATCGGTGCAGATTTCTCCGCATGCGGTCATCCCGCCGATGGTCACTCTGCGCATGTGCAGGCGATTTCGCCGCACGTATTCTTTACACGCCGCACAGGGGGCGTAGAGGGGCGTGAGGGGCTACTTAGCCTCATTACCCTATGCATACGCCCCGCGTTTCATGGGCGTTCCCCTGCAAATGCGGGGCGTATGCATGGTAATGAAGCCGTGACGCGTGTGTAGGGGGCGGGCATCTGACATCGCCGGATGTCAGCTGCCCGCCCCCATACATGATTTTACACGGACAAGTGTCCGTGTGGTCTTGGGTGGCGGGACCTGGTGGAGCGTGCGGCCCTGCATTCGATGTTCGGCGACCATCGAATGCAGGGGCTGCTCCCAAGACGGAGGAGGCGTATCCCCGTCCACTTTCATGCAGATCGCCACATATCCGCGTACGGACGGAGGTGGCGATCCGTATGGAAGGCGGGGATTCGCCTGCACGGTCGTGGCCGCATATTCTCATCGGGCCGCACCGATCAGAATAAGGCCCAATGTTTGTACCGTCATGTGATCAGGGACGTCATCACAGCTACTGTACATACTGTACTGTATACAGTAAGTCTGGCCACGCGTGAGAGCGCTACGCCGCTACGACGGTGGCACGGGGAGCTGGAGGGCTTGCACCAATACTAACCCTAATACAATGAGCCATGGGACGTGCAATCGCAGCTTGGCTCCGACATCTCCGCATCGCCATCTCCTGACGCTGCGACATACTGTACTGTACAGTACTTGCGACAGTGTCCTACATGCGCCAAATACTGTATACTGTACAGCCAAATACAGTATACTGTACTGTACAGTACCTGTATACTGTAGTATTTTTTAAAAAATACAGTATATACAGTACCTGTATATACTGTACTGTGTGCTGCATTACCTAATACAGTACATTATTTGCTGATACAGTATGTCCTTAAAAATTGTGTTTCGGGGTAATTATTATCTGCAAATATTGGGGAAGATGTAGAACCGGCCCTTTGAGGGTGACCAAACTGCTGATGCGGCCCCGGATTAATTTGAGTTTGACACCCCTGCCCTAGTGGATGATAGGGCATGAAATACAGTTTCGCCTGTCAGCACATGGCGGATTCCAAAAACACTGGAATATACCATGTCGACCTTTTGAATGTTGACATACTGTAATGCTTGTGTCAATCTAATCACATGTCCACCTTGGCCCATGTCGACCTTCCTGACAGTCGACCTAATGACTGTAGACCTAAGTTCATTCTGACCGATGTCCCGATTACCTTTTTTCATAGTAAACCACCCCCACTACCAACGCCGACCCGAAGCGTGGCGAGCGCAGCGAGCCCACGAGGGGCGGCGTTACGTGTCCAACGACCTTTTCATAACCCCACTATCCACGTCGCCGTGGAGTTTAGAACAGAAAGTGTGGCGAGCGCAGCGAGCCACCGAGCCCAGCAAGCACCGCGAGGGGACACGGATATGTACCTGTACAGATAAACGCTTACCCACGCGGGCTTCACAGGTGTCCGCGTCCCCTTGCGTTTGTGTCTATCCAATTATCCATACCCGCTATAATAACAGTAAATACTGTACTACAGTACTAATGTACTTTAATTTTGTTAATGTCATGTACTGTACAGTACCTCTGCTCAGCTTGGCCCTCAATTTGGCCAGTTTATCTGGCTGCCTCCGAAGCAGGTCACTCCACCTCTTCTGCAGCGAGAGGATACTCCTATCCCTGTGCAGGACTTCCAAAATCTCCTCCTTTGCGCTCCTGTATGCGCTGTTCTTCTCTGCATTACTGGCCAAGGATTTGTCCACATGCCGCAGCAAAATCAGGAGCTCCGCATCACAGAAGTTTCTGTTTCTATGCGCCATGTTGTCTACAGTATACTGTAATGGTGGCCGCCTTCCACGCATGTCACATGTCGACACAGGTCACATGTCAAACAAAAAACGGAAGCCCTCCACTAAAAACGGAAAAATTCGCAGTACAAATTCCACTTAACACGGAAAAATTCGCATAACAAACTTGCGCCGCATAAACCTAAACGCCATACAGCCTTCACAGATTACGGAAACCCTCCACTAAATATGGAAAAATTCGCAGAAGAAACTTGCGCCGCATAAACTGTACATACTGTACAGTATTAATCGCAGGAATAATACTGTAGCAGCTGCAACGCACAGTTTATTAAATTAAATTAATACAGTATGAGGCCTCCCATATACTGTACTGTACGGTATGAAGACACAATTTTATTAAAGTTAAGAAACTCATTCACTGTATACTGTAGTACTGTACAGTACTGGATTGATTACTTTAGCCTACTGACTACCATGTGTCCTGCGTTTTGTGTCATGCGCTGGGGAGTGTTCACTTCCAAAATGGATTCTGCTCAGAGACAGAGACAGCGTTACAGCTACGCAGAGCTGATCATTTTGGTTAGCTGCCGGGACAAGCCTCTGAGCAGTAACCGGGAGAAGCGCAATGCTTATAAGGATGCGCGCAGGATAATAATGCGCAAGTACTGCCGGCTGCGCAGGATTAGGTCACTCCAAAGAAAATGGAGTGACCTAGTCACAAGGCAGCCTGCGAAGCTGGAGGCCCTGCGCCGTTCCGTCGCCAGTAAGTACTGTACACTACTCCTGTTAAGGCCCATACACACTTGAAGATTTTCATTTCAAAAGACTTTGCCAAAATCTTTGATAGATATATCTGTCACCAAAGTAGTGCGTACACACTGATCTATTTTCCCAAAAGAGCAAGAGATGTTCAGGAGGTGAAAGACTTTGCTGAAAATCTTTCATGTAAAAGGCTATTTACTGTACATAATGGGCTGGGTTTGATTTCCAAGGGTGGGAGAAGGGGCCATATTATTCTGTGCATTTCAGTTTTTGGGTCCTGATTCAGAATTGATCGCTGGGCGGAGTATATTCGGAGAAATGCGATTTTGCATGCGATATCAAACGCAATTTAATACCTCTTTATTTCCCGACTATCCACTACGGCGTGGAGTCGAAATTATACAGTGTGGCGAGCGCAGCGAGCCACTGAACCCGAAGCGTGGCGAGCGGACACGGATTATGGTACATTACTGATATCGCATTCCGTGTCCCCTTGCAGCGCTCGCCACGTTTCGGGCTCGGTGTCTCGCTGCGCTCGCCACACTATATAAAATCAACTCCACGCCACAGCGGATAGTGGGGATATGAACAGGTATTAAATCGCATGTGATATCGCATGCGATTTAGTGGCGCCGTGAAACTACACAAGTACCCGCCGGTCTATCGGATTATGTGTGTACGCAGCACGGGCTGAAAGATTAGCCACTTTCAGCCCGCATGCCGCCCCGCCGCCTCCCCCTGCTCCCTCCCCCAACATGCACCTAAATTCCGGCTACAGTACCCCTCCGAATGGCCACAATTTCATCAGGCTGCTGGGCACCCCTCCGCCCGCAGCTCCTT
Source organism: Crinia signifera (assembly GCF_055691185.1). Lineage (NCBI taxonomy): Eukaryota > Metazoa > Chordata > Amphibia > Anura > Myobatrachidae > Crinia > Crinia signifera. The sequence continues at coordinate 2,951,319 of NC_139220.1, read as the reverse complement.
CCGGCCACACGCCCACCTGACATGTCTGCCTGGATGCCCCCGCACCCCCGCAGCAGCTTCCAGGGTCCCCAGCCGCTGCCTCCTCATACAGTATGTTAAAAAAAAAAGCAGTTGTTAAAACTTTTATAAAATGAGACCACTGCCATCAATGTGAGATTGCCCACAAGTGTATTTATATTATAGATATATTTATGTACTGTATATACAGTATATAGTTAAATATATATATCTATATATCTATATATATATAATATATATATTATATTTATAGATAATAAATATATATATATATATATATATATATATACTGTATATATATACTGTATACAGTGTATATACTGTATATATATCTATTATAATGTGTAAGGGGCATTATGGTTATAAGGACATTAATAACATGTGTCATGTGTAAGGGGCATTACTGTGTGGTATTATCAGGGGTGCCGAGAGAAAGGGGTAGGGGGTACAAATTACCCAGGCCAAAGTCTGATGGATGATGTCCCTGATCACATGACGGTACAAACATTGGCTGGCGGGAATGCTGTAATACTGTAGGTGAAGGCTGCGTGGGCCACATGTCGAGGTCTTGCGGGCCAGATTTGGCCCATGGGCCTTGTGTTTGACACCCGTGCACTAGAGCGTGGTGGGATAATAAAATACAGTACTTGTACTTTACTGTACTAATGTTTGAAAGGACACTACAGTATACTGTAAATGTTATTTTTACACAGGACGTCAGAGGAGGAGGAGGGAAAGGGCACTTTTGTCATCAAGTGGAAGCGTGGCAAGCGGTATGTGTCCTATCCACTTTGGTGGGGAGTGGATTTTATAACGTACAGTATGGCATCCGCAGCACTTTATAAAATCCAGTCCACGCCTTTTTGTAAACCCACCCCTTCCCCATTTACAGTAATAAGAGTAGAGTAACTTTATGAAAACAGCACATTTTCTAATTTTTCTAATTTTCCCACAGTGCCTCCGCTTGAAAGTTTGCAGGCCGCTACAGCCGCCCCATCCGGCTCAACAGGCGCAGCCGCTGCCCAGTTTGAGAGTAAGTCCTGCCATTTCTTACCGTGGTTTTTGGAATCATTTGAATTTTTTTTCTATTTTTTAACCCCTAACCCTCTTTTCATACTTACCAAGTCCCCGGGCGTCCACAGCAGGCTTCCGGCATCTTCTCCAGGGTCTCCAGCGGTCCCAGGAATGCATTGCGCGCGCACACTCGCGCAATGCATTCCTGGGACCGCTGGAGACCAGGAGAAGATGTCGGAGGCCTGCTGTGGACGCCCGCGGACTGCGCGGACGCCGAGGGACGCCCGGGGACCATCAGGGGACAGGTAAGTATGGCTGCAAAAAAAATATTCCAAAAACCGGAAAATTCCCCTATCCAAAATGCTCGCGGTCCTGAGCATTTCGGATAGGGGATACTCAACCTGTACTGTACTGTATTTGGGAAAATCTGAAAGTTTTCTTCAAATGTGATGACTGGATTCCCCTTTTCAAAGCTGCATTGTACTAGAGATGCCAGTTCAACCTCCTTTCTGTAGTGTTAAGTGCAGACAGATACAGTAATTTGATTAAGGGTCGCTATAAACCTGCATTGTCTAAAGACTGCATTGTCTAAAAAGGACATTTACATTTGAATCTTGTATCTGTGAAAGGAAAAATCACACTATTAGCCTCCCCACTCCAAGTACACTAACTCATTAGCATTTCTATCTGGTACCAACCCCCACTAATGTATTGTCGTTTATACTGTAGGATACTGTATTTGTGAGAAACTGAAGCCAACCTTCCCTCGATTATTTAAATAAAAATTAAAAGACATGAAATGTTAGCATTGAAAAATGTTGGTTGGTTTATTTAGCAAAATATTTTGTCAAAAAGTTATACAGTATTCAGTGATGAAGCGCACATACTGTAGCGGTATAAAAGTGCAGCATCACCCATGTGCTCCCCCCAGTCCTCTGCCCCTGCAGCAGCATTCAGTTGGTCGACCTAAAGATGGTCGACAGTCATTAGGGCCTCACCACTAGGTCGACATACTGCAAGGTCCACATGGGACAAGGTCAACAAGTCATTAGGTCGGCATAGGATTTTTCACTGTTTAAAGAGCCGACAGGCGGTATTTCATGCCCTAATATCCACTAGGGCAGTGATGGCTAACCTTGACACTCCAGCTGTTATTGAACTACACATCCCAGCATGCCCTGCTACAGTTTTACTATTTGGCCATGCTAAAACTGATGCAGGGCATGCTGGGATGTGTAGTTCAACAACAGCTGGAGTGTTAAGGTTAGCCATCACTGCACTGGGGCATTGTGGGAGAATAAAATAGTGTGCCGAGTGCATGGACACTTAAAACTACAGTACAGTACAGTATGTCGACATTCGGGTAAAAAAAAACAGTGGAAAAACCCCATGTTGACCTTTTGACTGTCGACCTAGACCATGTCGACCTAATGCTTGTGTCGACCTGATGACCTGTCGATCTTATCCCATGTCGACCTAGACACCTGTCGACCTTGCAGTATGTCGACCTTATGACTGTCGACAATCTTTCGGTCGACCATACCAAGCGCAGCGGTCCTATCCACTTTGGAGCGGAGTTGATTTTATAAAGTACTGTACACTACTGTATAGCGGCCGCAGCACTTTATAAAATCCAGTCCACGCCTTTTTGCAAACCCAGTAATGAGTACAGTAACTTTATTTAAACAGCACACTTTCTCATTTTTCTCATCTTCACACAGTGCCTCCGCTTGAAGGCGAGGAGGACACCCTGCCCTTGCGGGCCGTTACAGCCTCAGCCGCTCCGTCTGAAAGTAAGTCCTGTCATTTCTTTATTGAGTTTGTGTATTTTTTCTTCCTTTCCAACTTGTGTATTTTCTTGGCGTGCCTTTGGCCGAGGCTGAGGGGACGCAATGCACTTTTCTATTGTCCATGTTGACTGTGTCGACATTCAGTCAACAATAATGAAAAACTCAATGGTAAACTTTTTGACTGTCGACCTAGACCATGTCGACCTAATGCTTGTGTCGACCTGATGACCTGTCGATCTTATCCCATGTCGACCTAGACACCTGTCGACCTTGCAGTATGTCGACCTTATGACTGTCGACAATCTTTCGGTCGACCATACAATCCATCCTTGTTCTCATTTTTGACATTTTCCCACAGTGACTCCGATTGCAGACCAGGGCACCCTGCCCTTGATGTGGCTGGACACCCCTCCTCGTCCTCTTTACCCCTTCCAATATAACAGTCCCTGTGCTTCCATCCGCCATGAAGAAGGTACTGTAAGCATTGCTGCGCATACTGTACAGTATAGTAGGTGTGCGTAGCCCATTTTATTAGGGGGTGCACCATTCAAGGGGCATGTCAATCACTGGACATGTCCATCACCGCCTATTATTACACAAAATGCCACACACTTTAATGCCCATTAGAGATACTGTAATTACACACACAGTAATGCCAATTCCACATACTGTACTGTAATGCCATGCACAGTAATGTCCATTCCACATAATGCCACACACAGTAATGCCCATTCCACATAATGCCACCCAACATACAGTACAGTAATGCCAATTACACATAATGCCACACACCATAATGGCCAACACTCATACTGTAATGCTACACACAGTAATGACCATTTTACATACAGTAATGCTACACACCATACTGCCCATGACACATTATGCCAGGGCTTGACCAATGTTTGTAAAACAGGGATAATAGAAAATGTGCGTTCCAATGGTGCACGTCAAAAATTTACACCGTAATGCCGATTACATGTCACACAGCCAATACATACTGTAGTACTGTATACCACATGCCATAATGCCCATTACACGTTATGCCACACACCGTAATGCCCATTGCACTGCAAACTGTGATGCCCTCACTGTGATGCCCATTACATGGTACACCTCACACTTCGTAATGCCTATTACATGTCACACAGACATTACACATTATGCCTCAGACCGTGATGCCCATTCAACATTAAGCCTCACACCGTGATGCCCATTACACATTATGCCACACACCATGATGCCCATCACACATAATGGTACACACAGTAATGGCCATTACACTGAGTGCTATACACTATAATGGCCATTACACATTAGGCCACATACTGTATTGCCCATTACACATTATTTGACACACATTATGCCACACACCGTAATGCCCATTACATACTGTACTGTACAGTATTATGCCACACAACTGCGGCTTACCTACAGTGCATTCTCATTGCTAGATGTTACATGCTTGATGCCAGGGATTTATTGCTCGATGCCAGGGATTACAGTACATCTTATTGCCCTGGTCTACATGCTCCATTCCAGGTGTCTCATGCTCGTTGCCAGAGGGTGTGAAATGCTAATTGCCAGGGGGGTGGGGTGAACTGCTCATTTCCAGGGGTAACATGCATTTTACCAGGGGTTCCATGCTACCTGAGAAGGGGGTGGTTAAATGCTAATTGACAGTGGAAGTTTCATGCTCATTGCTTGGGGGCACACTGCACACACTTTCGGAAAGCATTAAGCACTCTTCGTATCAGATACCTGCCGGAGCCGCAGCCTTCTTCCTTTTTAAACTGCATTCCCACATGCCAGAGCCACAGCAGCCTCCTTCCCTTTTGAGCTGCTGCCATATGCTGCACGTCATTTTTGTAAAGCCACCCCCGCCCTATTTACAGTACTAAGAGTACGGTAAGTTTATTAACAGTAAACAGCACTTGTTCTCATTTTTGACATTTTCCCACAGTGACTCCTATTGCAGACCAGGGCACCATAACAGCCCCCACCGCCTCAGCCGCTCCGTCTGAGAGTAAGTCCTGTCATTTCTTTATTGAGTTTGTGTTTTTTTTTTTCTTTCTCTCCTACTGTACAGTAATTGTGTCTTCTCTTGGCGTGCCATTGGCCCACGCTGTTACCCTGCGGGCATTCTACAGGCCCCCCCACCAATTGTTAATGTTGATTTATTATGACCAAAGGACAATAAGTGAAAAGCCTAGGTTACGTATTACAGTATGTCCGTAACCAGCGTACCTTTTATACTGTACCTACAGTAGGTACGTGCGAACAAATCGTGGCGCAGCGTAGCGTACCTTTATTGTGTATTATACACCAAAGAACCAATACCTTAATAATAGATCCCTTCGCAGTACTCTGTCTATAATCTGCGAATACACCTTTAAGGACAGTGTCCGTAATATACCTTATCGCTATATGCGAATAACAGACGAGACCACAGTATACTGTAGAAGTAAGGAGATAGAAACTCCGTAAATGATGTATTAAAGTCCCTAATGGACAAAAGGGGGTTACAGGAATAGGAAATAACAGGTACTGTATAACAAGTAATACAATAGTCTAACAATGAGTATAATAATCAAGCTCTGATAGGGGAAGAAAAACAGACACAGGATACAATCAGCCAACAATACACCGTTACACGTTATGCCACACACCGTAATGCCCATTGCACTGCAAACTGTGATGCCCTCACTGTGATGCCCATTACATGGTACACCTCACACTTCGTAATGCCTATTACATGTCACACAGACATTACACATTATGCCTCAGACCGTGATGCCCATTCAACATTAAGCCTCACACCGTGATGCCCATTACACATTATGCCACACACCATGATGCCCATCACACATAATGGTACACACAGTAATGGCCATTACACTGAATGCTATACACTATAATGGCCATTACACATTAGGCCACATACTGTATTGCCCTTTACACATTATTTGACACACATTATGCCACACACCGTAATGCCCATTACAGTACATACTGTACTGTACAGTATTATGCCACACAACTGCGGCTTACCTACAGTGCATTCTCATTGCTAGATGTTACATGCTTGATGCCAGGGATTTATTGCTCGATGCCAGGGATTACATCTTATTGCCCTGGCAGCAGCCTCCTTCCCTTTTGAGCTGCTGCCATACAGTATGCTGCACGTCATACAGTATCGCACACTTACTGTACTTTACAGTAATAACCATACAGTAACTAGTGTATTACAAGTAATAATAATAATAATAATACTACAGTAATAAAAACTTTATTTTTAAAGTATATTTTCTCATTTTTCCACAGTGCCAAGGGTACAAGTGGACGAGGCAGCCTCCACCCCTCATCCAAATCCGCCCATGGATAGAGGTAAAGTACAGTACAGTATACTGTAGTAATAGTAATGCTTACTGTACTGTAAAGTACAGTATTCAACATGTACAGTATTTCTGTTCTAAAACTGTACATTGTTTGTTTGTTTATTTTCACAGAAGAATTAAGAAGAGTGGTGCAAATGCTGCAGGGGATAATAAATCACATTTTCAATTTATTATTAAGATTAATATAATTTTTTTTTTTTTTTTAATAAAAAATTTATAACAATCATTACTGTCAGTACGTTTCATTACAATTTGAATCATGTGTGGGGACTTCAAATACAGTATAATAAAAAATAAAATAAAAAAAACACAGCACATTAATTTAAACAGGACAAAGTCATACAGTATTTTAGGTACAATAATTTAAAGTACTGTTGGTCACAACAAAGCTTCTTGCAAGGCGTGGCTGTCCTTTGTTCTCGGTCCCAAACTCGCTTGATTTTGCTCATTGTAGAGTGGCATGTGGTGGATAAGGGTTGAAGAAAAAAGAATAGCATTAGTACTGAATGGTCACAAGGGTTTCGGGGGGGGGGGGGGGAACATGTTGGCAGGGGAAGGGGATGGGAGAGAGGGAGAGAGATACAGTAATGTACAGTAAGATCATAAACGTACTTTTTTTCCATTTCATTGCCAGTCCTTTGTTCTCAGTCCCAAACTCGCTTGATTTTGCTCATTGTAGAGTGGCATGTGGTGGATAAGGGTTGAAGAAAAAAGAATAGCATTAGTACTGAATGGTCACAAGGGTTTCGGGGGGGGGGGGGGGAAACATGTTGGCAGGGGAAGGGGATGGGAGAGAGGGAGAGAGATACAGTAATGTACAGTAAGATCATAAACGTACTTTTTTTCCATTTCATTGCCAGTCCTTTGTTCTCGGTCCCAAACTCGCTTGATTTTGCTCATTGTAGAGTGGCATGTGGTGGATAAGGGTTGAAGAAAAAAGAATAGCATTAGTACTGAATGGTCACAAGGGTTTCGGGGGGGGGGGGGGGGGGGAACATGTTGGCAGGGGAAGGGGATGGGAGAGAGGGAGAGAGATACAGTAATGTACAGTAAGATCATAAACGTACTTTTTTTCCATTTCATTGCCAGTCCTTTGTTCTCGGTCCCAAACTCGCTTGATTTTGCTCATTGTAGAGTGGCATGTGGTGGATAAGGGTTGAAGAGAAAAGAATAGCATTAGTACTGAATGGTCACAAGGGTTTGGGGGGGGGAAACATGTTGGCAGGGGAAGGGGATGGGAGAGAGGGAGAGAGATACAGTAATGTACAGTAAGATCATAAACGTACTTTTTTTCCATTTCATTGCCAGTCCTTTGTTCTCGGTCCCAAACTCGCTTGATTTTGCTCATTGTAGAGTGGCATGGGGAGAGAAGAAAAGAGAATAGCGTTAGTACTGAATGGTCACAAGGATGTCAGGGGGGGGGGAGAGAGAGATACAGTATGTTGGAAGGGGATGGGAGAGAGGGAGAGAGATACAGTACAGTAAGATCATAAACGTACTTTTTTTCCATTTCATTGCCAGTCCTTTGTTCTGTGAGTACAGTAGATGCCAGTTTGAAGAGACGTCTCCAGTTGCTGTGCTACAGTAAGCACGTCCAGCGTGTAACTCTGGGCATCCGTAGCAATCCATTTATAGTGTCCTTTATCTTTGTACAATCAGCCTTTGTAAGCTCAAATTTCCCCATGAGCCGTGTCACTATATCGAGGCGCAGATTTTCTGGGATTGCAAATTTATTACGTTGCCCATCATAATTGACCCGATTGCACCAATTCTTATACAGGTCAAAAGAAACATGCTCTTGGAAAATCTGTTGTGCATAACGGTGCATTTCCATCTTCGCTGCTTTAAAGAGAGTGTTGACACCCTCAGCTGTGATGACTTTGAGCGGCATGTCAGGCAAGGAAATCCCCACAGCGCACAATTCTTTGGGTATGATTCTAGGTGTTCTTTCATGTAGAGGTGATGTTCTTTGATGTTGAGGTAAGGTTGCGACGATCATATTTCCAGGGGACAATTGGGATGATGCAACCATTGCAGTGTCCATGTTGTTAGAGGCTTGGGATGGTGCATTGTGTCTGTCAGCCAACCAGTGAGATGTCAGTGGGGTACTTGTTAAGTTGGTCTGACGTTGTTGTGTATCTGAAGCATTATGTGTGGCAGGCAACCAGTGAGATGACACTGGTGTTGTGTCCATGTTCACCAATTCATTTGGTAAAACAGTTTCTGTGTCCACGCTAGGGCTGGCCAATCGGTTGGATGAAGCTGGTGTCATCTCCAAATCAGAAAAGTGGAAAGATGTGGTTGGTTGGGTCATTTCCAAGTCAAAATCCTCTGTTTCAAATGCATCAGGGCAGTCAAATTGTGATTGTACTGGATTAGATGTTGTGGGTGTAATGGGTGGCCCTGTAGCAGCTTGCCATTGTTTGGCTTGAGCAAGCATGTCAATCAGACCTCCTGACAGCACTTTAATTTGTCCTGTCAGTACATGAATTTCCGCTTTCAGTTCATCCACATGTACAGACAGTCCATTGTTTTGGGTTTCCAGGCGGGTCATCTTGCCCAAAATGTCTCTCACCAGCCCTGTGCAGCTACATTGTGGTGGGTTGTGATCCAGAAAGTTAAGTTTCCTACGGGACGGTGATTGAGATTTTTGTTCCAGAGGTGTAATGTGAAGCTCCAAAGGGTGCAAGTCATTATCTATGGGAACTGACACATCTGTCACTGTGTTAATGTCTTGCTGTGCATCAGTGTTAATGTCTTGCACCAGACAGTCATCGTGAGATTCTCCTATAGTCGCGAACAAAGACTTGTTCTTGGCCTTGGCATTTTTCCGTAGTTTGACAACAGGAATATTTTCTTTTCCTGCTTTCTTCTTAACGATATTATTTTTAATGTTTGGCACTAATGCAGCCATTCTCTTGGGACATGCAAGTGTAGGTTCTCCAGAATAGAATTTTTTTGTTTTCACCATCTTCAGTAGGCAGTGCACTCTACAATACACAACAATAAGATTCAAGTTAATACAGTACATACTGTACAGTACAGTACATTAGTTACAGTACAATACAGTAGCATACAGTATTGTATTATGGTATTACAGTAGTGAAAATTACAGTAGGTACAGTACTTGTGACTTATTTGGGCGCCTGATTTTCTTCATCGCACCTAAAATCGCGTCAAATTGCATCGCATACAATCATACAATTGACCCCATTTTTTATTGTATTCCCACCCTGATGGCTAAATGCCCCCATTGTTAACGCCACCCCACTTGCGCTCGCCACACTATATAAAATCAACTCCACGCCGACGTGGATTGTGGGGGTATGAAAAGGTCGGAGGACGCGTAACGCCGCCGCTCGCCACGCTTCGGGTTGGCGTTGATAGTGGGGTGGCGTTAACAATGGGGGCATTTAGCCATCAGGGTGGGAATACAATTAAAAATGGGGTCTGGGGGGCCATTTCACATACTGTATGAAACAGGCATCTGGGTACATCTGTACATACAGTACAGTATTAAAATCGCATCAAATCGCATCGCATGCAATACAATAGCATACAATGCAACAGCAATTTTCTCTTCAAAGGAATTTCAAGGGAAATCGCATGAAATCGCATGCTTAGGGTACTGGCATACAATTTCAACATTGGCTGCCCAGATACTGTAAGTCACAAGTACCGAAAATTATGTGACCGTACTGCATAGACATGAGCTTTTTTTTTCAATAAAAGGGATGAAGCGATAAACAAAAGTACAGTACGTTAACAGATGGGGCTTAGACAGACAGACTAGGAGGGGTGGAGGCAGGGGCGGGCTGGGCCGGGGGGCAGGGTGCCATCTGCCCCCCAGGCCGCTCTGGCAGGTGTGCTGCGGGCCGCGCCGCCGCGCCCGTTTCTGAGGCCGCATTGCCGTTTGTTTTTTTTTTCACTGCCGGCGGCCATGTTCCTGTGGTTTTTTAAATGATGTCTGAGGCCACAGCAACATGGCCGCCGGCCTCCACGGCTACGTGGAGGAGGGCTCCGGCCGGCAGCCTGTTCCCTCTTATCCCCAGTGGCAGTCGGCAGACGCTGGGTGCGGTGTGGACGTCATGACGTTGACGCCTCCCACCCACGCGTCTGCACTCAGAGACTGGAGGAAGGCTGGGGCCGCCCGCAGAGCAACTCGTGGGGGACGCTTCAGGAGGCCGCAGAGAGGGGAACAGAAATTTGTGGAGCCGCAGCAGGACAGGAGGAGCCTGGTCGAGGATAAAACACAGTATAGTAGTAAGTTAACATGATCTAAAACGACATACAGTATCTGTAATAATGCAATGACACCACAGGCTGCTCCCCCTGTATAATAATTTGTGTCATGGCATTACTATTAATAATAGTAATGCCATGACACAAATTATTATACAGGGGGAGCAGCCTGTGGTCATGGCATTACTTTTATATTATACAGGTGGAGCACCCTGTGGTGTCATTATTATTGTACAGGGGGAGCAGCCTGTGGTGTCATGGCATTATGCCATGACACCACAGGCTGCTCCCTCTGCATAATAATAATGCCATGACACCACAGGCTGCTACCCCTGTATAATATAAAAGTAATGCCATGATACCACAGGCTGCTCCCTCTGTATAATAATAATGCAATGACACCACAGGCTGCTCCCCCTGTATAATAATTTGTGTCATGGTATTACTATTGTTACTGTATATTATACAGCGGGAGTAGCCTGTGGTGTCATTGCATTATTATTATACAGTACAGCAGGAACAGCATGTGGTGTCATTGCATTATTATTATTATACAGAGGGAGCAGCCAGTGGTGTCATGGCATTCATTTTACTGTATATTATACAGGGGGAGCCACCTGTGGTGTCATAATTATTATTGTACAGGGGGAGCAGACTGTGGTGTCATGCATTATGCCATGACACCACAGGCTGCTCCCTCTGTATAATAATAATGCCATGACACCACAGGCTGCTCCCCCTGTATAATATAAAAGTAATGCCATGACACCACAGGCTGCTCCCTCTGTATACTGTAATAATAATAATGCAATGACACCACATGCTGTTCCTGCTGTATAATAATAATGCAATGAATTAATAAAAAATGTAATAAAAAAAATCAAAAAATAAACTGGTACAGTATTCTGGTTCTCCGGATACCTGTAATCTAGTATTACTGTACAGTAATTACTGTACAGTATTACAATACGAACACCCACAGCTAGGGGATTTTGTACACAGCTAGGGGATTTTTTACACAAACAGTATGACTGAGTCTGCGAAATAGTCTATTAATATGCGCAAAAATCCCCAAACTGCGAAAAAATACGTTACTACAGTATACAGTATTTACAGTATTACACCAACAGTATTTACAGTTGCACAGATTATAGGAGAATACCCATAGTAGCAGCCTGCCAGTAGTAGCCCACCCTAATAGAGTATTGTCATCGCTAGTCGGGGATCTGCGGCCTATACACACCAGGCAATTTTAACACGTACAATATTCTAAATGGCGCTACAGTATCTCTACTGCACTGCACTGTACTGTATGTGGCATCCATGTTGATCCCTAAAATGGCGGAAAATCACGATACCACGTGATCCTATTGCTGTGACTACTTCAATTACAAGTACAGTATGCGGGAAAAAATGCGAAATGATCCGTTATTTACGGTATTACAACAATATTACTGACAATACCCCAATCCAGGATTTATTACACATTATACGGACAATACCCATAGCGGCAGCCTGCAGTAGCCTAATAAAGTATTCTCATCGCTAGTCGGGGAACTCTGGACCATACACACCAGGCAATTTTCAGATGAAAAACGTTTAGTGTGTACTGTATGATCCTCAAGAGAATCATGCACTGTTCATTATGGTACTTACTGTATGGTACAGTACCTGAAGCAGAAGTGCAGTAAGGGGGAGGGAAAGTTGATCCTGCCCTCGCAAATGTAGCGGGGGATCTGCGTCCCATACACACTAGGCAATTTTAACACATTGTACAATATTCCACATGGCGCTATCTCTACTGCACTGTGCAGCCATCTCGATTCCCAACATGGCTGAAAATCAAGATACTGTATCACATGTGCTCCTATTACTGACTGACTCTGCGAAACAGTCTGTAAACATGAGAAAAACACCGGTCCCCTCGTTTGAGGAAAAAATACGTGTTTTACGGTATTACACCAATGGTATTACGGAGAGAACTAGTATTTAGCAGCCTACAGTAGCCCACCCTAATAGAGTACTGTCATCGCTAGTCGGGGATTTGCGGCCCATACACACCAGGCAATTTTAACACATTGTACAATATTCTCAATGGCACTTGTATACAGTATTCTGCACCGGGTGCATTTGAACAGTAGGGAAAGAAGGGAAACATCTTCATTCAGGGAAGGGTGGGAACCGAGCGCTTCCGCGCAGGGACCGTTTTGTAGTGCTGCTTACTGTATACTGTAATGCAGCAATCAGTGAAATGTACAAATGACTGTACTACTGTATAGTGTACTTACTGCTCCAGCGAGAAGATACAGTAGTGTTCTTGCGGAAGGAAGGCAGTATGATGGTAAAACGGTAGAAACACGAACGCAGCAACAACTTGACTTTGGATTCAGCAGAATGAATAGTCCAGGTGTACAGGTACAATCTCGTGCTTGTATACAGGCAAGAGATGAAGAGACGATCCGTAGCAATTCTACACGGTTTAGATGCAGAAAAACAAACTGGATTGTTTGACAATTTTAATGTACTGTAGCTGAATTTATGCTGGCAGAGACAAAGGAAATCCTTCATGAAGCTGATAGGTGCATTTGAATTATGTACAATTACCAGCGAAACAAAAAGGCAGACTGAAATTAACATACTGTATGACTGCAATCAACATCTTATTGTCTGAGGTGTCGGTCTGTGTCTGAGTTTGGAGAAATCTATTGTTGCTGAAAAAAAACGTTCTCTGTAGCGCAGTACAGTATGGGTATTAACTATCGTTTTTGTTTGTGGAAAAGTCCGAAAGATTTTGATAAGCACCAACTACTGTAACTGTATTAGTTTAAAAAAAAAAAAAAAAAAAGAACGTTTAAAAAATAAAAATATAATGTAACCAACTGAGGATCGAACTACTGATACTGAGATAGTGAAGCCGTGCCTCTACCCGCTAGGCCACTATTGCCTGTGATTTTACTGCTGGCAGATGGTTAGCATGGCTTCTGCACCAATCAAATACAGTTCATGACCATCCAGTACGTCACTGCGGCTGCGAATAAAAGAAAAGAACTCTGTCCGTAAAGTAAGGACAAAATCCGTAGTGTAAAGTATGATACTGTAGGTCCTCAAATAAAGTTTTAAGTAGTCATCCAGCAATAGCAAAGGTTAGCATGGCTTCTGTACCAATTACATAACTGACCGTACGTAGCTGCTTCTGCGAATAAATACAAAACAATCTGTCCGTAAAGTAAGGACAAAATCCGTAGTGAAAAGTGGCTGGTTAGCAATGGTTAGCGAATTTAATCCCGAAACACGGTCCTCAAGGCAAGGAGTTTTACCTGAAAAGCTAAATCTATTTTGCGAAAAAAAACGTTTAAAAAATAAAAATATAATGTAATCAACTGAGGATCGAACTACTGATACTGAGATAGTGAAGCCGTGCCTCTACCCGCTAGGCCACTATTGCCTGTGATTTTACTCCTGGCAGATGGTTAGCATGGCTTCTGCACCAATCAAATACAGTTCATGACCATCCAGTACGTCACTGCGGCTGCGAATAAAAGAAAAGAACTCTGTCCGTAAAGTAAGGACAAAATCCGTAGTGTAAAGTATGATACTGTAGGTCCTCAAATAATGTTTTAAGTAGTCATCCAGCAATAGCAAAGGTTAGCATGGCTTCTGTACCAATTACATAAATGACCGTACGTAGCTGCTTCTGCGAATTAATACAAAACAATCTGTCCGTAAAGTAAGGACAAAATCCGTAGTGAAAAGTGGCTGGTTAGCAATGGTTAGCGAATTTAATCCCGAAACACGGTCCTCAAGGCATGGAGTTTTACCTGAAAAGCTAAATCTATTTTGCGAAAAAAAACGTTTAAAAAATAAAAATATAATGTAATCAACTGAGGATCGAACTACTGATACTGAGATAGTGAAGCCGTGCCTCTACCCGCTAGGCCACTATTGCCTGTGACTTCACTCCTGGCAGATGGTTAGCATGGCTTCTGCACCAATCAAATACAGTTCATGACCATCCAGTACGTCACTGCGGCTGCGAATAAAAGAAAAGAACTCTGTCCGTAAAGTAAGGACAAAATCCGTAGTGTAAAGTATGATACTGTAGGTCCTCAAATAATGTTTTAAGTAGTCATCCAGCAATAGCAAAGGTTAGCATGGCTTCTGTACCAATTACATAAATGACCGTACGTAGCTGCTTCTGCGAATAATTACAAAACAATCTGTCCGTAAAGTAAGGACAAAATCCGTAGTGAAAAGTCGTGGCGGCCACTGTTTTGTAGAAGAGATTTTTACGCATGCGCTGTACTGTTTGGGAAAAGTGACATCTGGTGGTCAATGAGTGTAAGTGCAGGTTACATTTACAAGATTACGTTACGTTATAACGCGATCTATAACGGGACTATAGCGCAAGGAGCAGGCGCGATCCAGGCGCGATTTGCATGGCGCACTTTATGCGCAACGCAGCCACGATGTACCAGGCCATAACTGTATGACATGGGACAAACTCGCCAGAAACTCACTTAAACCTCGCCAGACAATGTAAAACGCTGAGACTATGGGCGGTATTCAATGAGCCTGATTCGCCATGTTTTTATGGCGATTTTGTGCTGTAAGGTGAATTTTTGACTAAAAAGGTGAATCACCCTATTCAATGACCAGATGGCGAATACATTTCAAGGTTTTTTTCGCCATGATTCACCGAGTAGCAATCGCTATCTTTTTATGGTGAAGTGAAATGTGAACTTTTAAAATAAAGTGGTTTTTTTTTTTACATTTGGTGTCAAAAAATCAGGAATTTTATTCTGAGGAGGGGCATGCTATTTTTATTCATGTGTGCAGTGAATATACCTGCTCCCCTGCTGGCTCTCCCGGGGGGCAGCCTGTGCTGCCTGGCACCCGTGGAGCCCACCTCCCCCCCCCCCCACAAACGTTCTGGGGCAGGCAGGGAGACTTCCATCTCCCTGCCTGCCGCCGTCCTCGGGCTCCCTGCGGCATCGCGACTGTCGGAACCCCATACTACACCCCTACTGTAGTGGTAGTATATAGGTGGAAGATCCTCCCAACAGAAGTGGTATCCCCCCCGCAATGGAACATTATTGCAGCCGTTGTCAGCAGCACAGAGGAATCAGAAGAAATTCTACAATAAAGTCATTACCAATGTAGACCGCAACGTTGTTCTCTTCCGCATAGTCATCAATATAGGAAATCCCCAGCGGCTGTATAGGAGCCTCCCCCACGCCACGCAGCAGGTTACCCAACACGGCGTACACCCACGTGGAGGAGTGCGGAGAGTCTCTCTCACACTCTGAGGATGAAGCAGATGACAGAGGCTTCCTCAGGAACTTCAGAGAATCATCAGGTGGAAAATGAGGTGCAAATTTATTTCATATATCGCTGTGTTACCTGCAGTTCCACTAATAAGTTTTGTCACTATTGCATCCTGTACCTTATCCAGATTCTATAATTAAGTTATATCAATATCTTTTATTTAATAAGTGCTAATTATTATGACAGCTTCCACCTACTGTCCTCAGTGTGTGACATTATACGTAATATAAAGGGAGTAAGGGCAGATGACAATACTGACCAGGGGCTCTGTCTGGTCTAGAGAGCAGCTTCTGGTTCCTGTGATCCTGTAGACAAAGGGAGCTGCTGGCGGTGGAATTAGCGGAGTTTGACGCAGGCTCCTCATAGGCGTAGCTGCAGAAGAACGTGTAGGAACATTACAGATTATACAAAATCCAGAAATACACATAACAAACGCATCACTATAGTATCGGTCAGCAAACACTGTGATACTCAGATACTCCTTCCCATCGGTTCTAGGGGAGAAATCATGTAGTGTACAGAACAGAGATATAGGCCAGTAGTTCCCACACTCTGTCCTTAGGACCCCCAACAGGGCAGGTTTTCCAGGTCTCAAAGAATCACAAGTCAAATAGCTTTATCTATGAAAAACGCACCTGCCAGGTGACCTGGGAAATGTATCAGTGAGTAATGATTACACCTGTGCCCCTGCTGGGTGACCTGGGAAATGTGTCAGCGAGTAATGATTACACCTGTGCACCTGCCAGGTGACCTGGGAAATGTATCAGTGAGTAATGAGTACACCTGTGCACCTGCTGAGTGACCTGGGAAATGTGTCAGTGAGTAATGATTACACCTGTGCACCTGCCATGTGACCTGGGGAATGTGTCAGTGATAATGATTACACCTGTGCTCCTGCTGGGTAACCTGGTAAATGTGTCAGTGAGTAATGAGTACACCTGTGCTCCTGCTGGGTAACCTGGGAAATGTGTCAGTGAGTAATGAGTGCACCTGCTGGGTGACCTGGGAAATGTGTCAGTGAGTAATGAGTACACCTGTGCCCCTGCTGGATGACCTGGGACATGTGTCAGTGAGTAATGAGTACACCTGTGCACCTGCCAGGTGACCTAGATAATGTGGAGCAAGAACAGGTAGGGTTCTGGAATCTGCACTCAATAATGTGTGTATTTTACCCTATATTATCGGGTATTTACCGCTATATATTTTTTATCATGTAGCGGGGGTGCTATCCTGACCAACTGTAAGTCAGTAGTCAAAATATTGAGGGGAAGGAAACGACAGTTATTAGTGGATGCACTCCTGGTCTCACAGAAATATCATTTATCAAATAATTTTCTTTTTGTATACATAAAATTGTGGGGACCCCTATCGTCTTTATTATTATGAACTTTGACACGGGGTAGGCCACAAGGATGTGCGAAAATTGAAGAGGTTAAAATATACCAACATACATATATACACAGTGATAAGAAAGAAAAATTAGTGTTGGACAGATTTTTAAAACGTGTAGGCAGGTTTCATAGGATGGTTTAGTTTGTTAGTAGTTGGGTGGTATTCCCTTATAAAGAAAATTTATATACTTCCACTGTTTGCAATTATCAATACACTGTTATTGTTGTCCTTATTAG
This sequence comes from Crinia signifera, assembly GCF_055691185.1. NCBI lineage: Eukaryota > Metazoa > Chordata > Amphibia > Anura > Myobatrachidae > Crinia > Crinia signifera. The sequence goes on along the minus strand of NC_139220.1, from coordinate 2,933,904 downwards.
TACAAGGGGATATGACAGTTGGTCCAAGGGGTTTGTCTTGGCAGTGAATGAATTCACTTATTTTGCCAACCCATGTGTCCAACTGACACACCTGTGGATTTATTAGAGTACAGTTAAATGTATCTACTTCAAATTATTCCTTTCAGCTTCTACTAGCTGTACTGGTAAGTGTTTTGGCCTTAGAACTGGCTCTATATTACACTTTATGGTTTTCAAATAGATATTCTGAGTCCCATAGATTTAGTTATTATCTGTTTTTATTGTTTATCTCTGAGGGTGTACACTATCACAGTTATACTGTAAATTTCTATCACATATAGTTAGTTTGTCTGTGAAGCGGTATCTCTATGTTTGAACAGGCTGTGTGATTTGGCCGTATATTAGGCTCTATGTCACATAAATGTTTGTATACCGTATTCACATCTCTTGTTGTTATTGCCTATTTAGCTGTTTGTGTCAGCATTTGGCAGATGGTGAGGTACGTATCGGGTGTGTGATATGTCACACTGTTATTGTATGCCCGGGATTTTATTGCTTCCTCCTCAGCTTTGTAAGCTGTGCCTTTTAAGCTGTTATGATCAGCATGTGGCAGTTAGTGATATTTGTGATTATGGCCTTAATTCTGGCTCTATGTCACAGTAGATTGTTATATAGTGTTTACTGTATTCACCTCAGGTTTATATTCTGGTAGAGTATATCCTCTGGGACTTGATACTGTATAGATAATCTGACCGCATATGCTACACACTTTTCAGAGTGTGCATAAAAATTCTATAGCTTTCAGTGGATACTTTGTTGCTTTAATTCCTGTCTTGGCGTTTTGCCCAGGATTTTAATACAACAATTTTAGATACAATTTGTTATGTTCCTCCTGATCGCTACTGACATCTGCTGGTGAACTTTTATTATGTATGTATCTCCTGATATACTGGCTAAATTGTCAGTGCCAATATTGAGCAACTGTATCACGTTTTTTATATATGTATGGTTTATTGGTGTTGCCTATAAGTACCCTCTTTATTTGTGCCTGCTACAACCTTCTGTGCACCCCTCCTTTATTGGGTGGTCACTTAGGTGTGCGATATTGGCTGGGTGTTGTACCATACATTCACCTAGTTTGTATTGCTATCTCCCTAGGTTGATAAGTTGCGTGAGCAATAGTGGTTCAATGTTACCAGCAATAGGTCAGAGCGATTTTAGCTATAGATGAACAAACAGTGGAAATAATATAACAACAATTAGTACAATTTACATCCTATTACACCTGCCTAACACGGGTCTAGGACACGTGTTTCGCACTTAGGTGCTTCTTCAAGCTAGCCAAACGATTGATCTCCGCCGTTTAATCTTTATTGGAATGCCCCGCCAATCATTTTCGAGTTTCGCGGGTCACGTGTTGGCCAATTGGCCAATGACGCGAGTCAATGGACGCGTGTCATTACTGTGCGGCATTATGCTGCTGCCGCTGCCTGTGGTGTATATAATAGAATAAATATGAAACAACCAGTATCTTGAGTACTCTCAACATTGATGATTCAGACATCACGTATTAAAGGCAGGATATGAGATACACAGATTACCGGGCAGGAGAACCATTAAGCATACTGAATAATAAAGAACCCCAAATGGGTACCTAACATCAAATTGAAGGAGCGATAACATAAATCTATGGACTCAGGGGGAGAATAGACTCTAATAAGCAGAATATGTAAACCATGCAATGATTACCCCAAAGATTAAAGCCATGTAAAACAACCAAAACTATAAACATACACGTTCCGGGGCGCCAGAATACAGCATACAGATGGACGGGCGATGCCCGAGAGAACGATCATTGGCGTATAGAGAACACGTGACCAATCACGTGACACAGGCAGCGGCAGCAGCATAATGCCGCACAGTAATGACACGCGTCCATTGACTCGCGTCATTGGCCAATTGGCCAACACGTGACCCGCGAAACTCGAAAATGATTGGCGGGGCATTCCAATAAAGATTAAACGGCGGAGATCAATCGTTTGGCTAGCTTGAAGAAGCACCTAAGTGCGAAACACGTGTCCTAGACCCATGTTAGGCAGGTGTAATAGGATGTAAATTGTACTAATTGTTGTTATATTATTTCCACTGTTTGTTCATCTATAGCTAAAATCGCTCTGACCTATTGCTGGTAACATTGAACCACTATTGCTCACGCAACTTATCAACCTAGGGAGATAGCAATACAAACTAGGTGAATGTATGGTACAACACCCAGCCAATATCGCACACCTAAGTGACCACCCAATAAAGGAGGGGTGCACAGAAGGTTGTAGCAGGCACAAATAAAGAGGGTACTTATAGGCAACACCAATAAACCATACATATATAAAAAACGTGATACAGTTGCTCAATATTGGCACTGACAATTTAGCCAGTATATCAGGAGATACATACATAATAAAAGTTCACCAGCAGATGTCAGTAGCGATCAGGAGGAACATAACAAATTGTATCTAAAATTGTTGTATTAAAATCCTGGGCAAAACGCCAAGACAGGAATTAAGGCAACAAAGTATCCACTGAAAGCTATAGAATTTTTATGCACACTCTGAAAAGTGTGTAGCATATGCGGTCAGATTATCTATACAGTATCAAGTCCCAGAGGATATACTCTACCAGAATATAAACCTGAGGTGAATACAGTAAACACTATATAACAATCTACTGTGACATAGAGCCAGAATTAAGGCCATAATCACAAATATCACTAACTGCCACATGCTGATCATAACAGCTTAAAAGGCACAGCTTACAAAGCTGAGGAGGAAGCAATAAAATCCCGGGCATACAATAACAGTGTGACATAGAGCCGGACTTACGGCCAGATCACACACCCGATACGTACCTCACCATCTGCCAAATGCTGACACAAACAGCTAAATAGGCAATAACAACAAGAGATGTGAATACGGTATACAAACATTTATGTGACATAGAGCCTAATATACGGCCAAATCACACAGCCTGTTCAAACATAGAGATACCGCTTCACAGACAAACTAACTATATGTGATAGAAATTTACAGTATAACTGTGATAGTGTACACCCTCAGAGATAAACAATAAAAACAGATAATAACTAAATCTATGGGACTCAGAATATCTATTTGAAAACCATAAAGTGTAATATAGAGCCAGTTCTAAGGCCAAAACACTTACCAGTACAGCTAGTAGAAGCTGAAAGGAATAATTTGAAGTAGATACATTTAACTGTACTCTAATAAATCCACAGGTGTGTCAGTTGGACACATGGGTTGGCAAAATAAGTGAATTCATTCACTGCCAAGACAAACCCCTTGGACCAACTGTCATATCCCCTTGTACTAATAAGGACAACAATAACAGTGTATTGATAATTGCAAACAGTGGAAGTATATAAATTTTCTTTATAAGGGAATACCACCCAACTACTAACAAACTAAACCATCCTATGAAACCTGCCTACACGTTTTAAAAATCTGTCCAACACTAATTTTTCTTTCTTATCACTGTGTATATATGTATGTTGGTATATTTTAACCTCTTCAATTTTCGCACATCCTTGTGGCCTACCCCGTGTCAAAGTTCATAATAATAAAGACGATAGGGGTCCCCACAATTTTATGTATACAAAAAGAAAATTATTTGATAAATGATATTTCTGTGAGACCAGGAGTGCATCCACTAATAACTGTCTTTTCCTTCCCCTCAATATTTTGACCTAGATAATGTGTCAGTGAGTAATGAGTACACCTGTGCACCTGCTGGGTAACCTGGGAAATGTGTCAGTGAGTAATGAGTGCACTTGTGCACCTGCCAGGTGACCTAGGACATGTGTCAGTGAGTAATGAGTACACCTGTGCACCTGCTGCGTGACCTGGGAAAGGTGTCGGTGATAATGATTACATCTGTACACCTGCTGGGTAACCTGGGAAATGTGTCAGTGAGTAATGAGAACACTTGTGCACCTGCCAGGTGACCTATGACATGTGTCAGTGAGTAATGAGTACACCTGTGCACCTGCTGGGTAACCTGGGAAATGTGTCAGTGAGTAATGAGTACACCTGTGCACCTGCTGGGTGGCCTGGGGAGTGAGTAAAGATTTCACCTGTGCAACTGCTGCGTGACCTGGGAAAGGTGTCGGTAATAATGATTACACCTGCACACCTCCTAGGTGACCTGGTAAATATGTCAGTGCGTAATGAGTACACCTGTGCACCTGCCAGGTGACCTGGGAAATCTATCAGTGAGTAATGAGTACACCTGTGCACCTGCCGGGTAACCTGGGAAATGTGTCAGTGAGTAATGAATGCACTTGAGCCTGGGAACCTGGGAAATGTATCAGTGAGTAATGATTACACCTGTGCCCCTGCTGGGTGACCTGGGAAATGTCAGTGAGTAATGGGTACACCAGTGCACCTGCTGGGTGACCTAAGAAATGTGTCAGTGAGTAATGAGTGCACCTGTGCTCCTGCCATGTGCACCTGGGGAATGTGTCAGTGAGTAATGAGTACACCTGTGCCCCTGCTGGGTGACCTGAGAAATGTGTCAGTGAGTAATGAGTACACATGTACACCTGCTGGGTGACCTGGGAAATGTGTCTGTGAGTAATGAGTACATGTAAAGAAAGAGGGGGTTTGTTGGTTGATCGCACAAAACTTTTATGTTGAAGGGACCCCTGTGTAACAATAGGTATGTTTGAAAGGGGTGTGCTACCTCAGGACACGATTTCCAGACATGAAAAGAAAAAAGAGAAGAATGTCCTTTTGTTAGGTGCACCTCAAAGAATTAAACTCTAAAATATAACCTTTATTTGTACTTTCATAAAAAGGCTGCGAAAATATTAAAACCATGAAACAAACAGGGGTGGGTTTACACACATAAAAATAAGGTGGCAGGCAAATTTTTTTATTTTCGTATGTGGTGATTTCACAGTGTGTGGGGCTACCAAAGTCTGTCCTGTGGATCGCTATCTATGCGAGAGCAGATCTCTCCCTGTTGACAGAGTTTTGGTAAGTGCCCCTAGAAGGGTAGCTCATCTACCGTCTTAGTACAATATCACGATGTACTATTCAATGTATAAACTTGCTGACAGTGCTGTGTTTATGCTAATCACAAGCATCAATTCGGCTATATCACTCCTGGTTGTCTCGGTGTGTCTGCTCTATATGAATATCAGAGAGACCTCAACACCAGTTGGCCAGTGTGTAGTCAGCAAGTGCTATAGCAGGAGGTGTCTCTGGGGTTTTGCATTGCCCTGTATATGTAGTATGGGCGCATATACCACCAAGAGATCTCCTCTATGTACAAGCTAATAGAGATCCAATATGGGGTATCTCCATTATCGGCACATCAGTGGGTATAAGCCCTGATAAGGGCTATAGAGTCTTCACACTGCTCAACCATCAATCAAAATGCATTGTAAAGAAAATAATAAATCAGCAAACAGAGCTGTCTGTGCACCGCTAGCCGGCACGCGCTTCGCAGTTAAGCTTCCTCAGAGACAACCAGGAGTGATATAGCCAAATTGATGCTTGTGATTAGCATAAACACAGCACTGTCAGCAAGTTTATACATTGAATAGTACATTGTGATATTGTACTAAGACGGTAGATGAGCTACCCTTCTAGGGGCACTTACCAAAACTCTGTCAACAGGGAGAGATCTGCTCTCGCATAGATAGCGATCCACGGGACAGACTTTGGTAGCCCCACACACTGTGAAATCACCACATACGAAAATATAAACATTTGTTCAGCAAACATCTGCCTGCCACCTTATTTTTATGTGTGTAAACCCACCCCTGTTTGTTTCATGGTTTTAATATTTTCGCAGCCTTTTTATGAAAGTACAAATAAAGGTTATATTTTAGAGTTTAATTCTTTGAGGTGCACCTAACAAAAGGACATTCTTCTCTTTTTTCTTTTCGAGTAAGGAGTGCACCTGTGTTCCTGCTGGGTGACCTGGGAAATGTGTCAGTGAGTAATGAGTACACCTGTGCACCTGCTGGGTGACCTGGGAAAGGTGTCAGTGAGTAATGATTACACCTGTTCTGCTGCTGGGTGACCTGGGAAATGTCAGGGAGTAATGAGTACACCTGTGCCCCTGCTGGGTGACCTAAGAAATGTGTCAGTGGGTAATGAGTACACCGGTGCACCTAGTGGGTGACCTGGGAAATGTGTCAGTAAGTAATGAGGGCACCTGTACACCTACCGGGTGACCTGTGTAATGTGTCAGTGAGTAATGAGTACACCTGTGCTCCTGCTGGGTGACCTGGGAAATGTCAGTGAGTAATGAGTACACCAGTGCACCTGCTGGGTGACCTAAGAAATGTGTCAGTGATAATGATTACACCTGTGCACCTGCCATGTGACCTGGGGAATGTGTCAGTGATAATGATTACACCTGTGCTGCTGCTGGGTGACCTGGAACATGTGTCAGTGAGTAATGAGTACACTTGTGCACATGCTGGGTGACCTGGGAAAGGTGTCAGTGAGTAATGATTACACCTGTGCTCCGGCTGGGTGACCTGGGAAATGTGTCAGTGAGTAATGAGTACACCTGTGCACCTGCCGAGTTTTGAACAGATTAATGGACAAGAAAGGCATTTCACCACAGGTGATGGTAATCATTAGAGACAGGATTATATGCAACATAAAAAGCTTGAAATATGCATGAAAAATAATTAAAATATGCTACATTAAATAATAATAAAAAAGTAATTTTTAACTTATTTATTTAAAAATCAGCATACAATTAGTTGCAAATAAACCTCAAAAATAGGCCCACAGCATCTGCAGATGTCTAGTGCTGTACACAGGTTTTGTTTTCTTCCTGGCTGTTACAGCATACTGCAGCGTCCAGAGCTCTTCTTGCATCAACTGCACGGACCCTCATCTCCAGCGCCGATGGATCAAATGTCAGCATAGCGTGTGAGGGCGGCGCAGTAGAAGGCTTCCTCCCTGCGCCGCATACTCACTGTGACACGGCATTTCCTCCGCACCGCGTCATAACCCTTCCGCCCGCCTCCTCTGCTGCAGAAGTCTGTCTCTTGGTGTAAAGTCCCAGGCCAGGGGAAGGCAAAGGTTCAGGAGCTTTGTAATGGCATCCGCCCTGACTGACTTTTATCACCATGGATTGGCAGCCTAGAGCAGTGTCAGACATAGCGTACATCCAAGGTTCCCCACACTGCCCACATATTGCCCCAGCCTGCACACTACCACTACCTGGCCAGCAGCAGCAGGGCAAAGCAGTGCTGTAACTCGCGGGTGGGAAGAGGGCGGGGCCTAAAATATGCACCATCACTAGATTTTATGTAAAATATGCAATAACCAGTGAGAATGGGCAAAAAATGCAAATGCATATAATCCTGTCTCTAGTAATCCTACATTCAGAGGAAAGCCCAGAAACAGAGCAATGTGTCCCCCCTGGAGAGGTATGATTCTCCCACCACGCCCCAGTGGATGGTAGGACATGAAATACCGCCTGTCGGCACATGTCGGCTGAAAATTTTGTCAAAAAATGCATGTCGACCTTTTGACCCTGTCGACCATATGACTGTCTATGATCAGTCCGGATACCGGATGAGAACCACTGGTATATGTTGTATGTTACCTTGGTTACGTATATGTTGTATGTTACCTTGGTTACGTATATGTTGTATGTTACCTTGGTTACGTATATGTTGTATGTTACCTTGGTTACGTATATGTTGTATCTTACCTTGGTTACGTATATGTTGTATCTTACCTTGGTTACGTATATGTTGTATGTTGCCTTGGTTAGGTATATGTTGTATCTTACCTTGGTTACGTATATGTTGTATGTTACCTTGGTTACGTATATGTTGTATCTTACCTTGGTTACGTATATGTTGTATCTTACCTTGGTTACGTATATGTTGTATCTTACCTTGGTTACGTATATGTTGTATGTTACCTTGGTTACGTATATGTTGTATGTTACCTTGGTTACGTATATGTTGTATCTTACCTTGGTTACGTATATGTTGTATCTTACCTTGGTTACGTATATGTTGTATCTTACCTTGGTTACGTATATGTTGTATCTTACCTTGGTTACGTATATGTTGTATCTTACCTTGGTTACGTATATGTTGTATGTTACCTTGGTTACGTATATGTTGTATCTTACCTTGGTTACGTATATGTTGTATCTTACCTTGGTTACGTATATGTTGTATCTTACCTTGGTTACGTATATGTTGTATGTTGCCTTGGTTAGGTATATGTTGTATCTTACCTTGGTTACGTATATGTTGTATGTTACCTTGGTTACGTATATGTTGTATCTTACCTTGGTTACGTATATGTTGTATCTTACCTTGGTTACGTATATGTTGTATCTTACCTTGGTTACGTATATGTTGTATGTTGCCTTGGTTAGGTATATGTTGTATCTTACCTTGGTTACGTATATGTTGTATGTTACCTTGGTTACGTATATGTTGTATCTTACCTTGGTTACGTATATGTTGTATCTTACCTTGGTTACGTATATGTTGTATGTTACCTTGGTTACGTATATGTTGTATCTTACCTTGGTTACGTATATGTTGTATCTTACCTTGGTTACGTATATGTTGTATGTTGCCTTGGTTAGGTATATGTTGTATCTTACCTTGGTTACGTATATGTTGTATGTTACCTTGGTTACGTATATGTTGTATCTTACCTTGGTTACGTATATGTTGTATCTTACCTTGGTTACGTATATGTTGTATCTTACCTTGGTTACGTATATGTTGTATGTTGCCTTGGTTAGGTATATGTTGTATCTTACCTTGGTTACGTATATGTTGTATGTTACCTTGGTTACGTATATGTTGTATCTTACCTTGGTTACGTATATGTTGTATCTTACCTTGGTTACGTATATGTTGTATCTTACCTTGGTTACGTATATGTTGTATGTTACCTTGGTTACGTATATGTTGTATGTTACCTTGGTTACGTATATGTTGTATCTTACCTTGGTTACGTATATGTTGTATCTTACCTTGGTTACGTATATGTTGTATCTTACCTTGGTTACGTATATGTTGTATGTTACCTTGGTTACGTATATGTTGTATCTTACCTTGGTTACGTATATGTTGTATCTTACCTTGGTTACGTATATGTTGTATCTTACCTTGGTTACGTATATGTTGTATGTTGCCTTGGTTAGGTATATGTTGTATCTTACCTTGGTTACGTATATGTTGTATGTTACCTTGGTTACGTATATGTTGTATCTTACCTTGGTTACGTATATGTTGTATCTTACCTTGGTTACGTATATGTTGTATCTTACCTTGGTTACGTATATGTTGTATGTTGCCTTGGTTAGGTATATGTTGTATCTTACCTTGGTTACGTATATGTTGTATGTTACCTTGGTTACGTATATGTTGTATCTTACCTTGGTTACGTATATGTTGTATCTTACCTTGGTTACGTATATGTTGTATCTTACCTTGGTTACGTATATGTTGTATCTTACCTTGGTTACGTATATGTTGTATCTTACCTTGGTTACGTATATGTTGTATCTTACCTTGGTTACGTATATGTTGTATCTTACCTTGGTTACGTATATGTTGTATGTTGCCTTGGTTACGTATATGTTGTATCTTACCTTGGTTACGTATATGTTGTATCTTACCTTGGTTACGTATATGTTGTATCTTACCTTGGTTACGTATATGTTGTATGTTGCCTTGGTTAGGTATATGTTGTATCTTACCTTGGTTACGTATATGTTGTATGTTACCTTGGTTACGTATATGTTGTATCTTACCTTGGTTACGTATATGTTGTATCTTACCTTGGTTACGTATATGTTGTATCTTACCTTGGTTACGTATATGTTGTATGTTGCCTTGGTTAGGTATATGTTGTATCTTACCTTGGTTACGTATATGTTGTATGTTACCTTGGTTACGTATATGTTGTATCTTACCTTGGTTACGTATATGTTGTATCTTACCTTGGTTACGTATATGTTGTATCTTACCTTGGTTACGTATATGTTGTATGTTGCCTTGGTTAGGTATATGTTGTATCTTACCTTGGTTACGTATATGTTGTATGTTACCTTGGTTACGTATATGTTGTATCTTACCTTGGTTACGTATATGTTGTATCTTACCTTGGTTACGTATATGTTGTATGTTACCTTGGTTACGTATATGTTGTATCTTACCTTGGTTACGTATATGTTGTATGTTACCTTGGTTACGTATATGTTGTATGTTACCTTGTTTACGTATATGTTGTATGTTACCTTGGTTACGTATATGTTGTATCTTACCTTGGTTACGTATATGTTGTATGTTACCTTGGTTACGTATATGTTGTATCTTACCTTGGTTACGTATATGTTGTATGTTACCTTGGTTACGTATATGTTGTATCTTACCTTGGTTACGTATATGTTGTATCTTACCGTGGTTACGTATATGTTGTATCTTACCTTGGTTACGTATATGTTGTATCTTACCTTGGTTACGTATATGTTGTATCTTACCTTGGTTACGTATATGTTGTATGTTACCTTGGTTACGTATATGTTGTATGTTACCTTGGTTACGTATATGTTGTATGTTACCTTGGTTACGTATATGTTGTATCTTACCTTGGTTACATATATGTTGTATGTTACCTTGGTTAGGTATATGTTGTATGTTACCTTGGTTAGGTATATGTTGTATGTTACCTTGGTTACGTATATGTTGTATGTTACCTTGGTTACGTATATGTTGTATGTTACCTTGGTTACGTATATGTTGTATGTTACCTTGTTAACATATATGTTGTATGTTACCTTGGTTACGTATATGTTGTATCTTACCTTGGTTACGTATATGTTGTATCTTACCTTGGTTACGTATATGTTGTATCTTACCTTGGTTACGTATATGTTGTATGTTACCTTGGTTACGTATATGTTGTATGTTACCTTGGTTACGTATATGTTGTATCTTACCTTGGTTACGTATATGTTGTATCTTACCTTGGTTACGTATATGTTGTATCTTACCTTGGTTACGTATATGTTGTATCTTACCTTGGTTACGTATATGTTGTATGTTACCTTGGTTACGTATATGTTGTATCTTACCTTGGTTACGTATATGTTGTATCTTACCTTGGTTACGTATATGTTGTATCTTACCTTGGTTACGTATATGTTGTATGTTGCCTTGGTTAGGTATATGTTGTATCTTACCTTGGTTACGTATATGTTGTATGTTACCTTGGTTACGTATATGTTGTATCTTACCTTGGTTACGTATATGTTGTATCTTACCTTGGTTACGTATATGTTGTATCTTACCTTGGTTACGTATATGTTGTATGTTGCCTTGGTTAGGTATATGTTGTATCTTACCTTGGTTACGTATATGTTGTATGTTACCTTGGTTACGTATATGTTGTATCTTACCTTGGTTACGTATATGTTGTATCTTACCTTGGTTACGTATATGTTGTATGTTACCTTGGTTACGTATATGTTGTATCTTACCTTGGTTACGTATATGTTGTATGTTACCTTGGTTACGTATATGTTGTATGTTACCTTGTTTACGTATATGTTGTATGTTACCTTGGTTACGTATATGTTGTATCTTACCTTGGTTACGTATATGTTGTATGTTACCTTGGTTACGTATATGTTGTATCTTACCTTGGTTACGTATATGTTGTATGTTACCTTGGTTACGTATATGTTGTATCTTACCTTGGTTACGTATATGTTGTATCTTACCGTGGTTACGTATATGTTGTATCTTACCTTGGTTACGTATATGTTGTATCTTACCTTGGTTACGTATATGTTGTATCTTACCTTGGTTACGTATATGTTGTATGTTACCTTGGTTACGTATATGTTGTATGTTACCTTGGTTACGTATATGTTGTATGTTACCTTGGTTACGTATATGTTGTATCTTACCTTGGTTACATATATGTTGTATGTTACCTTGGTTAGGTATATGTTGTATGTTACCTTGGTTAGGTATATGTTGTATGTTACCTTGGTTACGTATATGTTGTATGTTACCTTGGTTACGTATATGTTGTATGTTACCTTGGTTACGTATATGTTGTATGTTACCTTGTTAACATATATGTTGTATGTTACCTTGGTTAGGTATTATCATGGATGTTTCTGTCCTTAGGCAATGGGGATTCTTACCCAACCCCACAGAGAGCAGGATGAGGAGCAGGGAGAGCCTGCGGCTATACCCTGGTACATGTGACTGGACAGGAGAACAATACAGCGCTATATAGCTCTCCTGATAGGACAGTGAGGGACCGTGTCAGACGCTGTATAGCTCTCCTGATAGGACAGTGAGGGACCGTGTCAGACGCTGTATAGCTCCTAATAGGACAGTGAGGGACCGTGTCAGACGCTGTATAGCTCTCCTGATAGGACAGTGAGGGACCGTGTCAGACGCTGTATAGCTCCTAATAGGACAGTGAGGGACCGTGTCAGACGCTGTATAGCTCCTGATAGGACAGTGAGGGACCGTGTCAGACGCTGTATAGCTCCTAATAGGACAGTGAGGGACCGTGTCAGACGCTGTATAGCTCTCCTGATAGGACAGTGAGGGACAGTGTCATACACTGTATAGCTCTCTTGATAGGGCAGCGAGGGACCGTGTCAGACACTTTATAGCTCTCCTGATAGGGCAGCGAGAGACCGTGTCAGACACTGTATAGCTCTCCTGATAGGACAGTGAGGGATCGTGTCAGACGATGTATAGCTCTCCTGATAGGACAGTGAGGGACCGTGTCAGACGCTGTATAGCTCTCCTGATAGGACAATGAGGGACCGTGTCAGACGCTGTATAGGTCTCCTGATAGGACAGTGAGGGACCGTGTCAGACGCTGTATAGCTCTCCTGATAGGACAGTGAGGGACCATGTCAGACACTGTATAGCTCTCCTGATAGGACAGTGAGGGACCAGGGCAGACGATGTATAGCTCTCCTGATAGGATAGTGATTGACTGTGTCAGACGCTGTATAGCTCTCCTGATAGGATAGTGAGGGACCGTGTCAGACACTGTATAGCTCTCCTGATAGGACAGTGAGGGACCGTGTCAGACACTATATAGCTCTCCTGATAGGCCAGTGAGGGACCGTGTCAGACAATGTATAGCTCTCTTGATAGGGCAGTAAGGGACCGTGTCCGACACTGTATAGCTCTCCTGTTATGACCGTGAGGGACCGTGGCAGACACTGTATAGCTCTCCTGATAGGACAGTGAGGGACCGTGTCAGACACTGTATAGCTCTCCTGTTATGACAGTGAGGGACTGTGTCAGACACTGTATAGCTCTCCTGTTATGATAGTGAGTGACTGTGTCAGACACTGTATAGCTCTCCTGATAGGACAGTGAGGGACTGTGTCAGACACTGTATAGCTCTCCTGATAGGACAGTGAGGGACCGTGTCAGACACTGTATACTGTAGCTCTCCTGTTATGACAGTGAGGGACTGTGTCAGACACTGTATAGCTCTCCTGTTATGACAGTGAGGGACTGTGTAAGACACTGTATAGCTCTCCTGATAGGACAGTGAGGGACTTTGTCAGACAATGTATAGCTCTCCTGATAGGGCAGTAAGGGACTGTGTCCGACACTGTATAGCTCTCCTGATAGGGCAGTGAGGGACCGTGTCAGACACTGTATAGCTCTCCTGATAGGACAGTGAGGGACCGTGGCAGACACTGTATAGCTCTCCTGTTATGACAGTGAGGGACCGTGTCAGACACTGTATAGCTGTCCTGATAGGGCAGTAAGGGACCGTGTCGGACACTGTATAGCTCTCTTGATAGGGCAGCGAGGGACCGTGTCAGATACTGTATAGCTCTCCTGATTGATCAGTGAGGGACCATGTCAGACACTGTATAGCTCCTGTTAGGGCAGTGAGGGACCGTTCAGACACTGTATAGCTCTCCTGATAGAGCAGTGAGGGACCCTGTCAGACACTTTATAGCTCTCCTGATAGGACAGTGAGTGACTGTGTCCAACACTGTATAGCTCTCCTGATAGGACAGCGAGGGACCGTGTCAGACACTGTATAGCTCTCCTGATAGGACAGTGAGGGACCGTGTCAGACACTGTATAGCTCTCCTGATAGGACAGTGAGGGACCGTGTCAGACACTGTATAGCTCTCCTGTTAGGGCAGTGAGGGACCGTGTCAGACACTGTATAGCTCTCCTGATAGGACAGTGAGTGACTGTGTCCGACACTGTATACTGTAGCTCTCCTGATAGGATAGTGAGGGATCGTGTCAGACACTGTATAGCTCTCCTGATAGGACAGTGAGGGACCGTGTCCAACACTGTATAGCTCTCCTGATAGGGCAGTGAGGGACCGTGTCCAACACTGTATAGCTCTCCTGATAGGGCAGTGAGGGACCGTGTCAGACTCTTTATAATCAGGATAGATCCAGAATTTTTGCTCTACCCAGCTAATACTTTATCTTACTCCACTTTATCTCTCTCTATGTACTCCATAAACTGTAGAAAATTTGACTTACCGACCCATGGTAAAATGTGGCACTGCCATAATAAATGTTCCGAGTGACATAATCAGGCAGCCGGCTGCAATTATTTTGGGCCTGTGAAGTTTTCCTCCGATGTAGCTGACCAGCATTATCACCAGCAGGTTTCCTGTGGGACACAGACAGTGATTCCCAATAATCCATGTATATTATACTGCACCGTGCGAGGTATCGCCTGCAGCAGCCGCAACGCAGCGGTGAATACAGTAACCATCACAGCGGCGGGACTAGCACGTAACAGGCATTAGGGTACTTGTTTCCTCGCACGGCGCCTGCGATTTTGATTGTATCCATCGGGTCCTAAAAAATCGCGTCGATCGCATCACATGCAACCAAATTGCATGCGGTGCGATCGACGTGATAGATGCGATTTTTACATCAGAACCAATGTAAAATGGTCCCTGAGACCCGATTTTACATTGGGCCCAATGTTAAATGCCCCCCAGACCCCAATTTTCATTGTATATCCACCCTAATGGGTCAAATGCCCCCCCCATTGTTAACGCCACCCCACGATGAACGCCAACCCGAAGCGTGGCGAGCGCAGCGAGCCTGCGAGGGATGGCTGAACGTGTCCTCCGACTTTTTCATACCCCCACTATCCACGTCGGAGTGGAGTTGACTTTATATAGTGTGGCAAGCGCAGCGAGCCACTGAGCCCGAAGCGTGGTGAGCGCAGCGAGCCCCGCGAGGGGACGCGCATTACTTCACAGATATTATGCGTCCCCATGCGGGGCTTGCTGCGCTCGCCACGCTTCGGGCTCGGTGGCTCGCTGCGCTCGCCACACTATATAAAGTCAACTCCATGCCGACGTGGATAGTGGGGGTATGAAAAGGTGAGAGGACACGTTTCGCAGCCCCTCACGGGCTCGCTGCGCTCGCCATGCTTCAGGTTGGTGTTCATCGTGGGGTGGCGTTAACAATGAGGGGGGGGGGGCATTTCACATGCAAAATACCCATAAGGGTGGGTACACAATGAAAAATTGGGTCCATTGGCCCATTTAACATTGTTCCCTAAAATCTCGTCCATCGCATCGGTCACATTGCATGCCTTAACTTAAGGCATGCGATGGACGCGGTTTTTTAATTGTCGGGGGAAAGGCTAAAAATAGCCCTGAAATCGCGTCGGTCGCGTCCATCGCATTCCTTAAGTTAAGGTATGCGATCAAATGCGATGGGCGCCGTGCTAGGAAACAAGTACCGGCGTTAGTCCTCCAACCAGATACATCCAGGGGCCAGGACTAGCATGTAACAAGCATTAGTCCTCCAATTCAATATATCCAGGGGGAGGGACTAGCACGTAACAAGCATTAGTCCTCCAAACCGATATATCCAGGGGGCGGGACAAGCATGTAACAACATTAGTCCTCAAACGCAATACACCCAGGGGGCGGGCCTAGCATGTAACAAGCATTAGTCCTCAAACGCAATACACCCAGGGGGCGGGCCTAGCATGTAACAAGCATTCATCCTCCAACCCGATCCATCCAGGGGGCGGGACTAGCATGTAACAAGCATTAGTCCTCCAACGCAATACATCCAGGGGGCGGGCCTAGCATGTAAAAAGCATTCATCCTCCAACCCAATCCATCCAGGGGGCGGGATTAGCATGTAACAAGCATTAGTCCTCCTCCAACCTAAGAAAAGTAGTCATGGGGTTAATCTGGTAACAAACCTCCCCAGTGGTGTCAGAAGAAGAAGGGGGAGTCATGGGGGGTAATCTGGTAACAAACCTCCCCAGTGGTGTCAGAAGAAGGGGGAGTTATGGTGGGGTAATTTGGTAACAACCCCCCACCCCCCAGTGGTGTCAGAAGAAGAAGAAGAAGGGGGAGTCATAGGGGTAATCTGGTAACAAACCTCTCCAGTGGTGTCAGAAGAAGAAGGGGGAGTCATGGGGGTAATCTGGTAAAAAACCTCCCCAGTGGTGTCAGAAGAATAAGGGGGAGACATGGGGGGTAATCTGGTAACAAACCCCCCAAGTGGTATCAGAAGAAGAAGGGGGAGTCATGGGGTGGGGGGGTTACCTGATGTCTCCAACTTCACTCAGAACCAATTTTCAGACATCATGAGAAATACAAACCAATCTCAAAGCTTCCATCGATGACCCCAACCATGGAGGAGGGGATGTCAAATCTTCTTTCCATCTGAGTGATTGTACTTGTAAGGTAACTTCCTGATAAAGTTTTGGCAAAATATACAAAGCACATGGCAGCCAGGAACATCTGCAGAGAAAGGTGCAAGCAGCACATCATTATACACCTCTACTAGTCATTATATACTGCTACTCTTTATATACCTGTACTAGTCATTATATACTGCTACTACTCTTTATACACCTCTAATAGTCATTATATACTGCTACTACTCGTTATATACCTCTACTAGTCTATTATACACCTCTACTAGTCATTATATACTGCTACTACTCTTTATATACCTCTACTAGTCATTATATACTGCTACTACTCTTTATATACCTCTACTAGTCATTATATACTGCTACTACTCTTTATACACCTCTACTAGTCATTATATACTGCTACTACTCTTTATACACCTCTACTAGTCATTATATACTGCTACTACACTTTATACACCTCTACTAGTCATTATATACTGCTACTACACTTTATATACCTCTACTAGTCATGATTTACCTGTACTTATCATTCTATACAGTTACGTATAATTCTATACCGCTACTAATCATTCTATACCTTTACTAATCATTCTATACCGTTACTAATCATTCTGTACCGTTACTAATCAATCTATACCGCTACTAATCATTCTATACAGTTACTTATAATTCTATACCGTTACTAATCATTCTATACCTTTACTAATCATTCTATACCTGTACTTATCATTATATACCGTTACTATTCATTATATACCGTTACTAATCATTATATACCGTTACTAATCATTATATACCATTACTAATCATTCTATACCTGTACTTATTATATACCGTTACTAATCATTATATACTGTTACTAATCATTCTATACCGTTACTAATCATTGTATACTGCTACTTATCATTCTGTACCATTACTAATTATTATATACCATTACTAATCACTATATACCGTTACTAATCATTATATACCGTTACTAATCATTATATACCGTTACTAATCATTCTATACCGCTACTAATCATTCTATACCGTTACTAATCATTATGTACCGTTACTAATCATTCTGTACCATTACTAATCATTATATACTGTTACTTATCATTATATACCGTTACTAATCATTATGTACCGTTACTAATCATTCTGTACCATTACTAATCATTATATACTGTTACTTATCATTCTGTACCGTTACTAATTATTTTATACCGTTATTAATCATTCTATACCGTTACTAATCATTCTATACCGTTACTAATAATTCTGTACCATTACTAATCATTCTATACCATTACTAATCATTCTATACCATTAATAATCATTCTATACAGTTACTTATAATTCTATACCGTTACTAATCATTCTATACCGTTACTAATCAATCTATACCGCTACTAATCATTCTATACCTTTACTAATCATTATATACCATTACTAATCATTCTATACCGTTACTAATCATTATATACCGTTACTAATCGTTATATACTGTTACTAATCATTATATACATTACTAATCATTCTATACCTGTACTTATCATTATATACCGTTACTAATCATTCTATACCGTTACTAATCATTGTATACCGCTACTTATCATTCTGTACCGTTACTAATCACTATATACCATTACTAATCACTATATACCGTTACTAATCATTATATACCGTTACTAATCATTATATACCGTTACTAATCACTATATACCGTTACTAATTATTCTATACCGTTACTAATCATTCTATACCGCTACTAATCATTCTATACAGTTACTAATCATTCTATACAGTTACTAATCATTATATACCGTTACTAATTATTCTACACCGTTACTAATCATTCTATACCGTTACTAATCATTCTATACCGTTACTAATCATTATATACCATTACTAATCATTCTATACCGTAACTAATCGTTATATACTGTTACTAATCATTATATTCCATTACTAATCATTCTATACCTGTACTTATCATTATATACCATTACTAATCATTCTATACCGTTACTAATCATTGTATACCGCTACTTATCATTCTGTACCGTTACTAATTATTATATACCATTACTAATCACTATATACCGTTACTAATCATTATATACCGTTACTAATCATTATTTACCGTTACTAATCATTCTATACCTTTACTAATCATTCTGTACCGTTACTAATCATTATATACCGTTACTAATCATTCTATACCGTTACTAATCATTATATACCGTTACTAATCATTGTATACCGTTACTAATCATTCTGTACCGTTACTAATCATTATATACCGTTACTAATCATTCTATACTGTTACTAATCATTATATACCGTTACTAATCATTATATACCATTACTAATCATTCTATACCTGTACTTATCATTATATACCGTTACTAATCATTCTATACCGTTACTAATCATTCTATACCGTTACTAATCATTCTATACCGTTACTAATCATTGTATACCGTTACTAATCATTCTGTACCGTTACTAATCATTCTATACCGTTACTAATCATTATATACCGTTACTAATCATTAAATAACGTTAATAATCATTATATACTGTACCATTACTAATCATTTGAGGGAGGAGAAGGCTGTGGCGGGGGGGGGGGGGGGGGTGTTGCTGGGGTGAGAGAGGAGGAGGCTGTGGCGGGGGTGAGGGAGGAGGAGGCTGTGGCAGGGGTGAGGAGGAGGCTGTAGCGGGGGTGAGGGAAGGAGGAGGCTGTGGTGTGGGAGGAGGAGGTTGAGGTGAGGGAGGGAGGAGGAGACTGTGGTTGGGGTGAGGGAGGAGGAGGCTGTGGTGGGGGTGAGGCAGGAGGCGGTGGCGGGGGTGAGGGAGGAGGAGGCTGTGGCGGGGGGTGAGGGAGGAGGAGGCTGTGGTGGGGGTTGAGGGAAGGAGGAGGCTGTGGCGGGGGGTGAGGGAAGGATGAGGCTGTGGCGTGGGTGAGGGAGGAGGAGACTGTTCCGTGGGGGTGGGTGAGGTTGGGGCTCTATTGGCAGAACAGAGGTCCCAACATGAAGGGGGCGGGAGTGACCAAGAATGTGCCTAGGTGTGACCCCTAAATTTGCCCCTGTTGTTAATATAGGGAAAGTTATGAAAGGAAAATATTATATTAATGTGTCTGAATGAGATTGGATGGAGCAAGCGTTAATGTAGAGAGGTGCAGGGAGCGTAATACAATATTACAGATAGTATACAGTATATTATAATTATACATTGTCACCTTATATCCTCCTCTGTATCTCCTGTCCACCTTGTGCCCCGGACACCGATCCCCTGAGGGTGGACTCTTAGGATCTGGACTAGATGGCTCCATTGCCCATTGGCCTCAGTTTCTAAGACGAGAGTAGATTACAGTCATGTAACGCACTGGTACAATGTATAGTTATATCGCAGAAGCCTGGTGCCACCTGGTGCCCAGCATAGCAATGCCCGTCACACGCAACTTATATACCTCTGACCACGGGGAGAGGTATCAAAGTGCCGTCCAATCAGCTGTCATGTTACAGGCTGGGATAGACAAGATGTCAGGAGCTGATTGGTTGGCACTCTCGCTCTCTGGACCGCAGTCACATTGGATGTAAGCGCGGGTTGCGGCATATGGTTGGCAGGTAACATGCAACTTAGGGCCTGATTCACACCTGTGTGCAGCCTAGCGAAAAGGTGAGCACCACCTGCCGCCCCCCCCCTTCCGCTGCACAAATCCCCCCCCTCTAACATGCGAGGGGATGTGCGCGGCCGCAGGGATGACAACTCATGTGATGGTCGCTCACCATCGAATTATTATTCACCCATTCACTAATAAAAGTCACCGATATTTATTATGGCCGCAGATCGACGAAATCGGGGCTGGCCAATGGGCATCCCCCTCCTGCTGCCCCTCCTGGAGCAAACTCTGAATGATGGGGACCAATTCGGAGAAGTCTGAATCAGCCCCTCACAACAAAGTTCCTTGTACTGTTATATGTGCATGGGGGAGGGCAGCCTGGGTTACTATGAGGGATGCGATGCTGCCGATGTATCAATGGGTCCCTGGGCCACCGCCATTGTGAGATGGCTGCATTCCATTGTAGCCTATGGGCTACACACCGCACTGCCGCCAGGGGAGTGGTCACTGGGGTTGGCTGGGGGTCAGCGCTGACTGCACATGCACAGACCACCGGCACCGGAGAGGCATGTCCCAGGAACGTGCTTCTTTTGGGGTCCCTGTGTGAGCTTGTATCTCAGTATCTGCAGCACATGTAGCAGGAGAGCATTGCAGAGCTCGTATCTCAGTATCTGCAGCACATGTAGCAGGAGAGCATTGCAGAGCTCGTATCTCAGTATCTGCATCACACGTAGCAGGAGAGCATTGCAGAGCTCAAATCTCAGTATCTGCAGCACACGTAGCAGGAGAGCATTGCAGAGCTCATATCTCAGTATCTGCAGCACACGTAGCAGGAGAGCATTGCAGAGCTCAAATCTCAGTATCTGCAGCACACGTAGCAGGAGAGCATTGCAGAGCTCGTATCTCAGTATCTGCAGCACATGTAGCAGGAGAGCATTGCAGAGCTCAAATCTCAGTATCTGCATCACACGTAGCAGGAGAGCATTGCAGAGCTCAAATCTCAGTATCTGCAGCACACGTAGCAGGAGAGCATTGCAGAGCTCATATCTCAGTATCTGCAGCACACGTAGCAGGAGAGCATTGCAGAGCTGGTATCTCAGTATCTGCAGCACAAGTAGCAGGAGAGCATTGCAGAGCTCCTATCTCAGTATCTGCAGCAAACGTAGCAGGAGAGCATTGCAGAGCTCGTATCTCAGTATCTGCAGCACACGTAGCAGGAGAGCATTGCAGAGCTCAAATCTCAGTATCTGCAGCACACGTAGCAGGAGAGCATTGCAGAGCTCGTATCTCAGTATCTGTAGCACACGTAGCAGGAGAACATTGCAGAGCTCGTATCTCAGTATCTGCAGCACACGTAGCAGGAGAGCATTGCAGAGCTCGTATCTCAGTATCTGCAGCACACGTAGCAGGAGAGCATTGCAGAGCCCGTATCTCAGTATCTGCAGCACACGTAGCAGGAGAGCATTGCAGAGCTCGTATCTCAGTATCTGCAGCACACGTAGCAGGAGAGCATTGCAGACCTCCTATCTCAGTATCTGCAGCACACGTAGCAGGAGAGCATTGCAGAGCTCCTATCTCAGTATCTGCAGCACACGTAGCAGGAGAGCATTGCAGAGCTCGTATCTCAGTATCTGCAGCACACGTAGCAGGAGAGCATTGCAGACCTCCTATCTCAGTATCTGCAGCACACGTAGCAGGAGAGCATTGCAGAGCTCGTATCTCAGTATCTGCAGCACACGTAGCAGGAGAGCATTGCAGACCTCCTATCTCAGTATCTGCAGCACACGTAGCAGGAGAGCATTGCAGAGCTCGTATCTCAGTATATGCAGCACACGTAGCAGGAGAGCATCGCAGAGCTCGTATCTCAGTATCTGCAGCGCACGTAGCAGGAGAGCATCGCAGAGCTCGTATCTCAGTATCTGCAGCGCACGTAGCAGGAGAGCATCGCAGAGCTCGTATCTCAGTATCTGCAGCACACGTAGCAGGAGAGCATTGCAGAGCTCGTATCTCAGTATCTGCAGCACACGTAGCAGGAGAGCATTGCAGAGCTCGTATCTCAGTACCTGCAGCACACGTAGCAGGAGAGCATTGCAGAGCTCGTATCTCAGTATCTGCAGCACACGTAGCAGGAGAGCATTGCAGAGCTCGTATCTCAGTACCTGCAGCACACGTTGCCCTGGATGAGGCAGCAGAGCATTGCAGAGTTTGGGTCTCAGTACCTGCAGCACACGTTGCCCTGGGTGAGGAAGCAGAGCATTGCAGAGCTTGGGTCTCAGTACCTGCAGCACACGTTGCCCTGGGTGAGGCAGAAGAGCCTTGCAGAGCTTGGGTCTCAGTACTTGCAGCACACATTGCCCTGGATGAGGAAGCAGAGCATTGCAGAGTTTGGGTCTCAGTACCTGCAGCACACGTTGCCCCGGGTGAGGCAGCAGAGCATTGCAGAGCTTGTGTCTTAGTATCTGCAGCACACGTTGCCCCGGGTGAGGCAGTAGAGCATTGCAGAGCTTGTGTCTCAGTATCTGCAGCGCACGTAGCAGGAGAGCATCGCAGAGCTCGTATCTCAGTATCTGCAGCACACGTAGCAGGAGAGCATTGCAGAGCTCGTATCTCAGTATCTGCAGCACACGTAGCAGGAGAGCATTGCAGAGCTCGTATCTCAGTATCTGCAGCACACGTAGCAGGAGAGCATTGCAGAGCTCGTATCTCAGTATCTGCAGCACACGTAGCAGGAGAGCATTGCAGAGCTCGTATCTCAGTATCTGCAGCGCACGTAGCAGGAGAGCATTGCAGATCTCGTATCTCAGTATCTGCAGCACACGTAGCAGGAGAGCATTGCAGAGCTCGTATCTCAGTATCTGCAGCACACGTAGCAGGAGAGCATTGCAGAGCTCCTATCTCAGTATCTGCAGCACACGTAGCAGGAGAGCATTGCAGAGCTCCTATCTCAGTATCTGCAGCACACGTAGCAGGAGAGCATTGCAGACCTCCTATCTCAGTATCTGCAGCACACGTAGCAGGAGAGCATTGCAGACCTCCTATCTCAGTATCTGCAGCACACGTAGCAGGAGAGCATTGCAGACCTCCTATCTCAGTATCTGCAGCACACGTAGCAGGAGAGCATTGCAGACCTCCTATCTCAGTATCTGCAGCACACGTAGCAGGAGAGCATTGCAGAGCTCGTATCTCAGTATCTGCAGCACATGTAGCAGGAGAGCATTGCAGAGCTCGTATCTCAGTATCTGCAGCACACGTAGCAGGAGAGCATTGCAGACCTCCTATCTCAGTATCTGCAGCACACGTAGCAGGAGAGCATTGCAAAGCTCCTGTCTCAGTATCTGCAGCACACGTAGCAGGAGAGCATTGCAGACCTCCTATCTCAGTATCTGCAGCACACGTAGCAGGAGAGCATTGCAGACCTCCTATCTCAGTATCTGCAGCACACGTAGAAGGAGAGCATTGCAGAGCTCGTATCTCAGTATCTGCAGCACACGTAGCAGGAGAGCATTGCAGAGCTTGTATCTCAGTATCTGCAGCACACGTAGCAGGTGAGCATTGCAGAGCTCTTATCTCAGTATCTGCAGCACACGTAGCAGGAGAGCATTGCAGAGCTCGTATCTCAGTATCTGCAGCACACGTAGCAGGAGAGCATTGCAGTGCTCGTATCTCAGTATCTGCAGCACATGTAGCAGGAGAGCATTGCAGAGCTCGTATCTCAGTACCTGCAGCACACGTTGCCCTGGATGAGGCAGCAGAGCATTGCAGAGTTTGGGTCTCAGTACCTGCAGCACACGTTGCCCTGGGTGAGGAAGCAGAGCATTGCAGAGCTTGGGTCTCAGTACCTGCAGCACACGTTGCCCTGGGTGAGGCAGAAGAGCATTGCAGAGCTTGGGTCTCAGTACTTGCAGCACACATTGCCCTGGATGAGGAAGCAGAGTATTGCAGAGCTTGTGTCTCAGTAACTGCAGCATACGTTGCCCCGGGTGAGGCAGCAGAGCATTGCAGAGCTTGTGTCTTAGTATCTGCAGCACACGTTGCCCCGGGTGAGGCAGTAGAGCATTGCAGAGCTTGTGTCTCAGTACTTGCAGCACACATTGCCCTGGATGAGGAAGCAGAGCTTGTGTCTCAGTAACTGCAGCACACTTTGCCCTGGGTGAGGCAGCAGAGCATTGCAGAGCTAGTGTCTCAGTACCTGCAGCACACGTTGCCCCGGGTGAGGCAGTAGAGCATTGCAGAGCTGGGGTCTCAGTACCTGCAGCACACGTTGCCCCGGGTGAGGCAGTAGAGCATTGCAGAGCTAGTGTCTCAGTACCTGCAGCACACGTTGCCCCGGGTGAGGCAGCAGAGCATTGCAGATCTTGGGTCTCAGTATCTGCAGCACACATTGCCCTGGATGAGGCATCAGAGCATTGCAGAGCTTGGGTCTCAGTACCTGCAGCACACGTTGCCCCGGGTGAGGCAGCAGAGCATTGCAGAGCTTGTGTCTCAGTACCTGCTGCACACGTTGCCCTGGGTGAGGCAGTAGAGCATTGCAGAGCTTGTGTCTCAGTACCTGCAGCACACGTTGCTCCGGGTCAGGCAGCAAAGCATTGCAGCACACGTTGGTCCAGGTCAGGCAGCAGAGCATTGCAGTAGGTCTCCTCTCACCTTATATATATATTTGCCCCCAGCTGCTGATTACTGGCCAATACACTGTATTTCCCAATTAGAGAGGACGATAGCTGACAATGCCCCTCTGACGTTATCGCCCTCAGAGCGCGGATTACACAGAAACAGCAGCACAATGCTGCGACGTACCATGATGTAACCGGCCAAGGGTCTAGTTAACTGCTGTTATGGGCCTGATTCGGTAAGCTGCATATACTCCCAGCGTAGGGAACAGGTCACCGTAAGTCGCCGCCCACCAAACGCCAAACATAGAATACGATTGGTTTATATGAAGCTGTACTCACTGTTTTTACTGTTTTTTAAAAATCCCAGGTCCATTGCAGGAGCCATTCAGACATGCGCTAGTCCCGGGACTTATGCGTATGCCTGGACGGGGTGTTATTGATCTGCATTGCTGGAGTAACATCAGTCTACTGTATGTAGCGCTATGTTGAGTATAGTGCACTGTCGCACAAAGCACCTAAATGACAGCTTAGAACCGATTCCGGCACAATGCCGCTGGAATTCGCACTTTCTTCCTCACAATCTTTTTTCTAAATTTAGACATAAGACCCTTGTATTCCGGAGCCCCTGTCACATGGTGAATGGTGAATGAATGGCATCCCGAAGCCTAATTTAGCCATGAAGGGCGGTTTTGTCAGACGAGTGGGGCCCCAGCAGCTGCAGCGCATCTTAGTACCGACTGTCTGTTGTTCCTGTGAATGGGCGGCGGAGGAGCCACAAATACTCCGGCTATTTATACCCCACGCGTCAGTGAGGCCTCAGCGCTGGCAGCATGGGCCTGATTCAGTAACTGCGACAAATGTTAGCCGCATTCCGTGCCCCTGTAATAACCATGGATCTTTGCCCATATTCAGGGATGGTCGCACCGGCCCTATTTACTACTCACGCTACGACATCACGGGTGCTGCGAGCAACATCGCAGCCCGGAACTGCACATGCGCCCATCCATAAGCATCGGATATGTACATCTATATCGAATTAACATACATCCATGAATTGGGCTCCTTAAGCGGAATGGAAGTCCCCTCTTTCTTTGTCACCTCAGGAACTTGGCTCAGCGCCCAGAGATACAGGTCACCTCCAGCCTAGGTGTGGGCTCAGTGCCCAGAGATACAGGTCACCTCCGGCCTAGGTGTGGGCTCAGCGCCCAGAGATACAGGTCACCTCCGGCCTAGGTGTGGGCTCAGCACCCAGAGATACAGGTCACCTCCGGCCTAGGTGTGGGCTCAGCGCCCAGAGATACAGGTCACCTCCGGGCCTAGGTGTGGGCTCAGTGCCCAGAGATACAGGTCACCTCCGGCCTAGATATAGGCTCAGCGCCCAGAGATACAGGTCAACTCCAGCCTAGGTGTGGGCTCAGCGCCCAGAGATACAGGTCAATTCTGGCCTAGATATAGGCTCAGCGCCCAGAGATACAGGTCACCTCCAGCCTAGGTGTGGACTCAGCGCCCAGAGATACAGGTCAACCTCCAGCCTAGGTGTGGGCTCAGCGCCCAGAGATACAGGTCACCCCCGGCCTAGGTGTGGGCTCAGCACCCAGAGACACAGGTCACCTCCGGCCTAGCTATAGGCTCAGCGCCTAGAGATACAGGTCACCTCCGGCCTAGCTATAGGCTCAGCGCCCAGAGATACAGGTCACCTCCGGCCTAGGTGTGGGCTCAGCACCCAGAGATACAGGGCACCTCCGGCCTAGGTGTGGGCTCAGCGCCCAGAGATACAGGTCACCTCCGGCCTAGCTATAGGCTCAGCGCCCAGAGATACAGGTCACCTCCGGCCTAGGTGTGGGCTCAGCACCCAGAGATACAGGTCACCTCCGGCCTAGGTGTGGGCTCAGCGCCCAGAGATACAGGTCACCTCCGGCATAGCTATAGGCTCAGCGCCCAGAGATACAGGTCACCTCCGGCCTAGGTGTGGGCTCAGCACCCAGAGATACAGGTCACCTCCGGCCTAGGTGTGGGCTCAGCGCCCAGAGATACAGGTCACCTCTGGCCTAGGTGTGGACTTAGCACCCAGAGATACAGGTCACCTCCGGCCTAGCTATAGGCTCAGTGCCCAGAGATACAGGTCACCTCCGGCCTAGGTGTGGGCTCAGCACCCAGAGATACAGGTCACCTCCGGTCTAGCTATAGGCTCAGCACCCAGAGATACAGGTCACCTCCGGCCTAGTTATAGGCTCAGCTCCCAGAGATACTGTCACAACTGAAGGGCTGGATGAAGTCGTGTGGTGTGTAGCAACCGGAAACGGACCAGAGGAGGAAGGATTAAATTGTGCAGGTTTAATAATAGAATTCATAAATGGAACAATACACACTTGAATACTTTCTTTAAGTGGCAGTTAGTGGTAATAAGAATTGAGCCAGCACGGCACTTTGAAAGAAGGAAAAGTTCATTTAAACAATGATAGTTCAAGCACTGCGGACGGCAGGCTGGGGTCTTGAGAAATGAAGAAATCCGGAAAGAGAATGTACTTGATGGTAATGAGGGATCCTTGAAGACTGAAAGAAGACGGATGATGACAGAAGAATGGGAAGTTGCTTGGAAGCAGACGGCTTGAAGAGCTTAGGCCAGGAAGCTCAGGGATGCAGGCAGAGACCAGACTGTGGAGAGAACTGGCAGCGATGGGGTTAAGCTGAATCGAGACCAACACAGAGCACTGAAGCAAGGCACCAAGTCAGGAGAGGTGAGTCAGAGAGCCGGAGTCAGCTGGGAGCTGTGAACGCCTCTGGAGACTCTTTGTACTGACACTGAACAGGCCTAGGCAGATCCCCTATATCCCTAGAGGGCGGCTACCATTGGCTGTCAGGTCAGTATGGGCGGAAACCTCAGACAAGGACCAATCTGCTATTTGCCCTTAACCAAGATGGTGGCGCCGGCCTCCCGGCGCCCCTACAGCACATACCGCTACACTTGCCGGCGTCCCACGCTGCCTGCTGCCCACCAGACTGCCGCTGACCTGGAGACCACTACACGCTAGCCGACGGCGGGCGCGAACAGGTGAGTAGTAAGCCCGCCGCGCACCGCCGCGGCTGCGTGTGACAGATACAGGTCACCTCCGGACTAGCTATAGGCTCAGCGCCCAGAGATACAGGTCAGCTCCAGCCTAGCTATAGGCTCCGAGCCCAGAGATACAGGTCACCTCCGGCCTAGCTATAGGCTCTGAGCCCAGAGATACAGGTTACCTCCGGCCTAGCTATAGGCTCCGTGCCCAGGGATATAGGTTACCTCGGGCCTAGCTATAGGCTCAGCGCCCAGAGATACAGGTCACCTTTGGCCTAGCTATAGGCTCTGCGCCCAGATATACAGGTCACCTTAGGTGTTGTGGGACGATTGTTATGTATTGGGTGAATGCTGTTATACGGCGGCGTTGGACAAGGGTCCCCCAAGCTCCACGGCTGCATAGATAGATGCTGGCGCTTCTTTGGTCTTACCCTTAGGTGGAAATTTGCTAATGCTTAAAATGAAAAGAGATGATGTCACCCATAGCAACAATCAGATTTTTTATCATTTTTTAGGATGAAATAGAGAATTAATACACAGAATCTTATTGGTTGCTATGGATAGTTATGGTGGCAGTTATTGAGAGAGTTATGGTATGGATACAGTTATGGATAGTTATGGTGGTTGTTATGGAGGCAGTTATGGTATGGAGGTAGTTATGGTGGTTGTTATGGAGGTAGTTCTGGAGATTGCTATGTAGATTGTTATGGTGGCAGCTGTCGAGGCAGTTATGGAGATAGTTGTGGTGGCAATTATGGAGATAGTTATGGAGATAGTTATGGTGGAAGCTATGGAGGCAGTTATGGTATGGAGGTAGTTATGGTGGTTGTTATGGAGGTTGCTATGTAGATTGTTATGGTGGCAGCTGTCGAGGCAGTTATGGAGATAGTTATGGTGGCAATTATGGAGATAGTTATTTACAAGAGAGAGATATAAAACCTCGCTGTATCTAAACACATGCAACAGGTGTAACAATAAAATTGTAGGAATTTATATACATAATTAAAAAATATTTTTTGTATTAAAACTTATTATATATGTTAATATTGTAAGGTATTGTGGTACCATATATAAGTACACAGAAATAGTCACCCAAAGGTCCAGATGGAATGGTGCCTAATGTCCAAACGTAGTATGCTTTCCTTTGTAGTTCCCAATATTTAGAAGCCGGAGGATATTTAAAGGAGAGGCTGCGCTCTCCAGCCATAGGAACGCCTGGAAGGAAAAGTCCTGTTTGTTAGGAGCTGGCTTGTTTGTATCCTTGTGTCAAAACGGCTGATGGGACAAATGGAGAGCTGGTCCGGTCATAGCAAAGGCAACACAATTGTAATCCAAATGGTGGGTGTCTGTGTCTGGATGGCTGACGCGTTGCGCCTTACAGCTTTTTCAAAGTGATCACCTTGAAAAAGCTGTAGAGCAAAACGCGTCGGAACCCTTGAGCACACAGTAAGCATAATGCAGGATTAGTGCAGCATTTTGGATAATAACTTTCATGGGTTGTGTACTCCACCCTGTTAAGGTGCGGCAGCCATTTTAGGCGCTCTGCGTAGGATTACCCTGGGTGGAATAGATTATCCCTAAAAGAAATTACCCAAAATGGGTGATTTCAGTGTATACTCAGGTCCATGTATTTTTCATCCCATCCACAAGTGCACCAGATGAGGCAGCCATGGTGGGCACACTATGAAGTTAACACTGTAGGAGGCGAGCTATACAATGACCCAATGCATATACTTGTGTAATAGTATGATAAACCCTGCACAGAAACATCCACGTGACCCGACCTATGCAGTGCTTGGTGCACTGCATAGGTCAGAGCTGGCAGGGTGTGCAATCTGCGGAGGTACACATTACAGGAATAGCACATGGTGAGGTAGATGTATTCTACATGGGGGGGGGGGGAGAGCAGACATGAACACACATTTACAGGAGACTGACACCTTTACAAGGGACTGATGGGGGAAGTGTTGCTAAATAGGCTGGCCCTGATGCTTCCCCTCACAGCTCCATGCTCCCCATGAGGGGTAGGGCTGGGGGTAGTCCTGGTGTTCTCAGCCATAGGGGTGGTGGGCCTGGTCCAGGTTTTCTCATGGCAAAGATGAGTTGAGGCCACATGATGTTCCTGAGTTTTGTGGTAATAATGCCGTCCTTCAGAAGTAATGTTGGTGTGTGAACGCCGGTATAATGCTGCTATTATTTAAAATCTGACCCTTTATAACTAGACCCTTCATATACTATACCCCTAACGACTGACGCACCAAGCTATACTGAATATATCAGACTAAAGAGACATATGTGCATCCTGATTTAACTGCCCCTCCCAATACACCTCCCCCACCAGCAAAAGGTGCTAATCAGACCTAGTAGATGTAAGATCAGTGACACTATCCCACTATTTCTAAGTTCTTGACATAGCACAGTTATGGAGATAGTTATGGTGGCAGTTATGGAGATAGTTATGGAGGAAATGACAGTGGCAGTTATGGAGATAGTTATGGAGATAGTTACAGTATGGTGGCAATTATGAAGATAGTTTTGGAGGTAGTTTTGGAGATAGTTATGGTGGCAGTTATGGAGGAAATGATGGTGGCATTTATGGAGATAGTTATGGTGACAATTATGGAGATAGTTTTGGAGTTAGTTATGGTGGCAGTTATGGAGGAAATGATGGTGGCATTTATGGAGATAGTTATGGTGACAATTATGGAGATAGTTTTGGAGTTAGTTATGGTGGCAGTTATGGAGGAAATGATGGTGGCAGTTATGGAGATAGTTATGGTGGCGATTATGAAGATAGTTTTGGAGATAGTTATAGTGGCAGTTATGAAGATAGTTTTGGAGGTAGTTTTGGTGATAGTTATGGTGGCAATTATGAAGATAGTTTTGGAGATAGTTATGGTGGCAGTTATGGAGGAAATGATGGTGGCAGTTATGGAGGAAATGATGGTGGCAGTTATGGAGATATTTATATTGACAGTTATGGAGATAGTTATGATGGCAGTTATGAAGATAGTTTTGGAGATAGTTATGGTGGCAATTATGAAGATAGTTTTGGAGATAGTTATGGAGATAGTTATGCTGGCAGTTATGAAGATAGTTTTGGAGATAGTTATGGAGATAGTTATGCTGGCAGTTATGAAGATAGTTTTGGAGATAGTTATGGAGATAGTTATGCTGGCAGTTATGAAGATAGTTTTGGAGATAGTTATGGAGATAGTTATGCTGGCAGTTATGAAGATAGTTTTGGAGATAGTTATGGAGATAGTTATGGTGGCAGTTACGGAAGTAGTTATAGAACTAATTACAGATGTAGCTATAGAGGCCACTTTGAAAGTGTGTTTACTACATAGTTGGAACCTCCCATGAATGTTTATCTGACTATAAGATAGTTGGATGTGGAGTCTGTTTTAAGGCTGCTTTCTATAGACCTCCATTTTCATCTGCTAGGACACAAGTTTTCAAAGTGGGTCCTCAGGACCCCACACAGTGCATGTTTTGCAGGTTTCGTCACAGAATCAAGTGAAATAATTAGATCCACTTACCATAGTCAGGACAAGTTACATCCATATGTCAAGCAAGTCAGTGTAGGAGACAAAAATCGGGCTCATGGATAATTAATAACAGCTATTTACAGACCTATCAGGCAATGCAGAGTCTTGTGTGTTTCCCGCTGGGAGATGGTCTGCAGATCAGTAGTTATTGATTTCAGCCAGCTCAGAGCTTGGTCCACCTTTCCCAAGTGGATTTCATTGATGTGAAGCTGTGGCGCCATGAAACGCTCATGTTGTCTGAACACAAAAATAACCAAAGTAGCAAAGCAATGGGATGACCGATAACACGTCAGGCCTGTATCGGTCATCGCTGAGATGGAACCTGGAACACAGAGTTGCGTTGTGGAGTCCATATCGCCAGAAGGACGAGAACCGTGCATAGTCCAACCCAACCTCAGCAACCTAACGAGGACAAATAAACGAGCCGCTGGGTAACATAGAATCTCATGTCTTTATTTAGGTCTGAACACTGGCATAACTCTGCTGACATAACAATGCAATAAGGAATTTCCCCACTCTCAGAATATTCCCAATGTTTCCTCTGCTTACAAAATAAAACAACATAAAACCCTCAGACAACAATTCCCTGCTTAAATCGTGGTGAATGATAATACATAAAGAAGACTGGACGTGTGCAAGGTGCCACTTAGGGGCCCCGCGTGTCATAGGGCCACACCAGGCCCCTAGGTGCCAATACTGAGGTTCTGTTATTACTTACATGGTATTTATATACAGCCGCCTGATAATGCCAAGCAATGTTCTCCTACAAGTACAAAATAACCTGAGTTTAGGCGTCTACAGAAAACACTGTGCAACGTGGCTGCGGGGACTGCGCTCAGTGACCGCGCACTTACAGTAATATTGCTCTCGGAATATATGGGAGACGCTGTACATTTGTGTCTTTCCTCTGCGTCCTCTCATTGGAGTCGATATTTTCTACACAAACGTCTCAGAAACCAAGTGACAGTGTTTGCTTTTATCTGTTATTCTTGTATGGAAGTCAGGATTGCGCACGGTCATAACATACAGTCTATAAAACCCACAGAGCTAACGATCAGTTCATGGACGCAGGCCTTGCAACGCACTTTAATAGACCCAGGAGATTGTGTGCAAAAGTGCCAATGGGGAAGCAATTAGTGCAAGTGTGCGGCAGGACTGCTGCAAAGTGCGGCTCGCCCGGCAGTAAATCATCCAATGCTCAGAGTAACCTACAAAGCCAGCAATCGGGAGAATATTCTTCTAGATCAGTGGCTCTCAACCTCGGTCCTCAGGACCCCGGCAGTGCATGTTTTCCAGGTCTCCACATAGAATCACAGGTGACATAATTAGCTCCACCTGTGTGTCAGTGAGTAATGAGTGCACCTTTGCACCTGCCGGGTGACCAGGAAAACGTGGCCTGTGTGGGGTCCTGAGGACCGAGGTTGAGAAAAACTATTCTAGAGTACAATGAATGGTGGAACTTCCACCTTTATCGTAAGGGTGGGATTCAGCTGATAATAATGAGGTGAATGGAGGCATCTGCGGCATTGTGACCCCAGCGATGCTGTCCACTGTTTCACAATGGCAAAACCAACATGGTTCCATTTATCCCTAAGTGGTGAGAATAAGTCCAGCGACAATGGTGATCTAAACGGCGGTGGCAGCCTTATATCCTATCGGGATCCGGGTGCCGCCATGACACAATGATATAACGGACATAATGAGCAGAAGAACCCAAGAAATAACTTCATATAATACAGTGAAATGGAGCCAAGGAGAAAGTTATCCCATGTACCCAGAACATAGTTCCTCTTGGAACCTGTAACTCTTGTCGATGGTTGGAGCATCGATAAGAGAGGAGGCACACTATGTTCAGGCAGACGTGACATCTCTTCTCTTATCGATGGTTGGAAGCATTGATAAGAGAAGAGCCACGCTATGTTCTGACGGACCTGACATCTCTTCTCTTATCGATGGTAGGAAGCTTCGATAAGAGAGGAGGCACGCTATGCTCTGACAGACGTGACATCTCTTCTCTTATCGATGGTTGGAAGCATAGATACGAGAAGAGCCACACTATGTTCTGACAGACCTGACATCTCATCTCTTACCGATGGTTGGAAGCATCGATAAGATAGGAGGCACGCTATGTTCTGCCGGACGTGACATCTATTCTCTTATCGATGGTTGGAAGCATCGATAAGAGAAGAGCCACGCTATGTTCTGACGGATGTGACCTCACTGTTCAGCCACTAAGTACGTGCAGGAGCCCCAATGTACATTATTAAACAGTGAACACTGGGGTTTTTTTCGTCAGAGGAAGAGTCCGACAAAAGAAAGAAAAAACGCTTTTTGGGCGCACTCGTTTGTTTAAAGATGTAATATGATAATATTAAAACATAGCTTTTATTTTAGACTTTATTTAAAATAAATGGCACAAAAATAATTTGATATTTAAATATTAAAATGTAGTGTGATCCTTGGACTGGTTTAATTCCAGGGAAATTGGTAATTTAGTCACACACTTAATCTGTCATTCAAGCACTGATGTTATCAGAGGTATGATTACCAATGATTATAGGCAGTGAAATGATTCAATTCCCCTAGGTATGAAAAATCTTGTGCTTAATAGCATCTGGTAATACACCTAGTATTGGTAGTATGGGGAAAAAAAGATGTCACAGCCTCTATATGTGTTAATAAATTCTTTAATAGACACTCTCTCTGGCAGTCATGTTACAGGTGTTTGTTTAATACGGCGGCTTATACCCCTATTTTTAATATTGCCACACCTGGGCTTCCCCAGGGGTCTCCCACCTGGGTACTGTCCTGGCCCTCCACTGCTTGGCTTCCAAGTTCGGGGAGGGTTTGGGCAGACCAGTGGGGTATGGTGGCAGTATATTAGGGTTTGGTATCTGATCACAAATAACCTGTTGGGCTGCAAAGGGAGGTGGCTCAGCAGGCGCAGCACCTGAGTCACACTGTCTCTGAAAAAACAATAATTAAATATTTATTTTTAATTTTTGTGATAGTGCTAATATTAATGCAAAAAAGGGGGGTTGGTTACTGAGTGCTATAACTGCTGGGGAGTAAAAAAACCCGAAAGGAGCAGTTCTGTGTGTTTACACAAAACTGAAGGAGACAGTCAGCATCAGAGATGGTAGCACAATTAATAATTAGCAGTTTAAGTTGTCACCAAATAATTAAGCAGCTGCGGAGAGATAGTGGCGTCAGACAGACATTATACAATTCCTGTATTTCACTGGATACATTAGATCTCCATGGGATACGAAGTAACAAAGTAACTGTGTCTGATCACTCATCTATAATAGTTGCAAGTTGCTTCTTTTGTAACGATATACACGCTGTGATGACAGACAATCTGCGCACAATATCAGAATTGCTGAACGCAGTCTGATGATGGTTATAGATAGTACAAACCCAGTTTGCTCAAAGAGAGCTCATGAATAATTGGTAAAGCACATCTCCAAGGGGAGATAATCACAAATTGGACAGGTATAGCTGTCCGTACAGGGAGCGCTGACCGACTGCTTACAGCAGTAGCGGTGCGCTTGTCTAACCTGATGCCGCTGCCTGAGTTAGCGGTTTTGACGGAGATAGGGATCGTAGGTTGTCGCGCTGGCTGGCGGCGAAGCTGTGAGCAGAGACCGGCCGGATACTCTGCGCCGGAGCTGGGCGCGTGGAAGTCTAGATACCTGACCTCGCTGTCAGAGCCGGAGCTCCCTGAGGAGTGTGTCGGCGGCGGCGTGTGAACGCTGAAAGTTGCTGCCAGTATCAGGTGGACAGTCAGAGAGGTGAGAGGCTGGACATCGGGGCTGTGGACACGTGTTTCGCCTATAGGGCTTCTTCTTGCAGTGCAAGAACCATCATCAGACTGCGTTCAGCAATTCTGATATTGTGCGCAGATTGTCTGTCATCACAGCGTGTATATCGTTACAAAAGAAGCAACTTGCAACTATTATAGATGAGTGATCAGACACAGTTACTTTGTTACTTCGTATCCCATGGAGATCTAATGTATCCAGTGAAATACAGGAATTGTATAATGTCTGTCTGACGCCACTATCTCTCCGCAGCTGCTTAATTATTTGGTGACAACTTAAACTGCTAATTATTAATTGTGCTACCATCTCTGATGCTGACTGTCTCCTTCAGTTTTGTGTAAACACACAGAACTGCTCCTTTCGGGTTTTTTTACTCCCCAGCAGTTATAGCATTAATATTTTTTGCATTAATATTAGCACTATCACAAAAATTAAAAATAAATATTTAATTATTGTTTTTTCAGAGACAGTGTGACTCAGGTGCTGCGCCTGCTGAGCCACCTCCCTTTGCAGCCCAACAGGTTATTTGTGATCAGATACCAAACCCTAATATACTGCCACCATACCCCACTGGTCTGCCCAAACCCTCCCCGAACTTGGAAGCCAAGCAGTGGAGGGCCAGGACAGTACCCAGGTGGGAGACCCCTGGGGAAGCCCAGGTGTGGCAATATTAAAAATAGGGGTATAAGCCGCCGTATTAAACAAACACCTGTAACATGACTGCCAGAGAGAGTGTCTATTAAAGAATTTATTAACACATATAGAGGCTGTGACATCTTTTTTCTTTTTTCCCCATACTACCAATACTAGGTGTATTACCAGATGCTATTAAGCACAAGATTTTTCATACCTAGGGGAATTGAATCATTTCACTGCCTATAATCATTGGTAATCATACCTCTGATAACATCAGTGCTTGAATGACAGATTAAGTGTGTGACTAAATTACCAATTTCCCTGGAATTAAACCAGTCCAAGGATCACACTACATTTTAATATTTAAATATCAAATTATTTTTGTGCCATTTATTTTAAATAAAGTCTAAAATAAAAGCTATGTTTTAATATTATCATATTACATCTTTAAACAAACGAGTGCGCCCAAAAAGCGTTTTTTCTTTCTTTTGTCGGACTCTTCCTCTGACGAAAAAAACCCCAGTGTTCACCATTGATTCTAAACGCTGGGCGCACCGCCAACCAAGCAACTACCAGAATTTGTCAAGTATAGTAGTTCATTAAGTTGGTACAAAAATCATTACACAGATTATAAGTCTGTGCGGATCTTCAACCCCTTTCTTACCATTATTAAACAGTGTCAGCAGGTTTGGCTGTATACACGGGTGTGGTACAGGGGTCCGACTGTCGTCCACTCAGATGTCCCAGACAGCACTTTATTACAGACTCACAATTCATTTGTAGATTAATAAAAATAAAACAAAAAAAAATGAAAATGTCGCTTGCATGAATATTCAACCTTTGTGCTGTGGAAGCTCCAAGTTTACACAGAAGACCAAGTCCCATCTGTGAATCATTACAATAGTCAGCTGTAATCTATAAAATACCCACTATTCATATCTGTGAGTTCTACATCTCTGGTGTGGCTCTACATCACTTGCGTGGCCCTACATCTCTGGTGTGGCTCTACATCTCTGGCGTAGCCCTATGTCACTGGCATGGCTCTACGTCACTGGGGTGGCTCTACGTCACTGGGGTGGCTCTATGACACTGGCGTGGCCCTATGACACTGGCGTGGCTCTACATCACTGGCGTGGCCCTATGACACTGGCGTGGCCCTATGACACTGGCGTGGCTCCCCATCACTGGCGTGGCTCTACATCACTGGCGTGGCCCTATGACACTGGCGTGGCTCTACATCACTGGCATAGCCCTACGTCACTGGTGTGGCTCTACATCACTGGCGTGGCCCTATGTCACTGGTGTGGCTCTACATCACTGGTGTGGCTCTACATCACTGGCATGGTTCTAAATCACTGGTGTGGTTCTACATCACTGGCGTGGCCCTACATCACTGGCACGGCTCTACATTGGCGTGGCCCTAAGTCACTGTCGTGGCTCTACATCACTGGCATAGCCCTACGTCACTGGTGTGGCTCTACGTCACTGGTGTGGCTCTACATCACTGGCGTGGCTCTATGTCACTGGTGTGGCCCTACGTCACTGTTGTGGGTCTACGTCACTGGTGTGGTTCTACGTCACTGGAGTGGTTCTACGTCACTGGCGTGGCCCTACATCACTGGTGTGGCCCTACAACACTGGTGTGGTTCTTAGTCACTGGTGTGGCCCTACATCGCTGGCATGGCCCTACATTGACCGAGTTACAGCCCACAAGCGCAAACTAGGAGCCCGGGGCAAATCTGCAAGGAAAAATGGGCATGAATCACCCCCACACCCTGTGCAAACCTGGTAGGCACTTACCACCAAAGAGTTACAGCATAATATGGTTCTACCAAGTAGAAACCTGCGGGGTGAACACTTATGCCGGCAGCACTGGTAATATTTCTGCGGGGTGAACACTTATGCCGGCAGCACTGGTAATATTTCTGCGGGGTGAACACTTATGCCGGCAGCACTGGTAATATTTCTGCGGGGTGAACACTTATGCCGGCAGCACTGGTAATATTTCTGCGGGGTGAACACTTATGCCGGCAGCACTGGTAATATTTCTGCGGGGTGAACACTTATGCCGGCAGCACTGGTAATATTTCTGCGGGGTGAACACTTATGCCGGCAGCACTGGTAATATTTCTGCGGGGTGAACACTTATGCCGGCAGCACTGGTAATATTTCTGCGGGGTGAACACTTATGCCGGCAGCACTGGTAATATTTTACAGATAAAATCTGCAGACAAATAATAAGTTCTGCGTTTGCACATCGGAATTGGTTTACCTATAACAGTACGTTCTAGAGCGATCTGTGCACCTTGCAATACAGACAGGTCAGCTGACTTTATAGTGGGCCGCTGTGCATGTGCGCAGTGTGTGTGAGGGGTGCGGTGAGGACTATTATACTTTATATTTCATGTTCAGAAACGTTTAAGCAGAGGTGTATCTTATACCTGAGGGCCATATATTTGGCAGCTGTCGTGCTGCGGACTGTGACAGTTCACTTGTGGCGGGATTAGTCAGTATTACGTTCTGGCAGGAGTGACAGACCATGGAAGCCATTCACCGGTTTCGCTGTGAACCGAAAGTCAGTATAAACTGTCCGGAGCGGTGGACGTTCCGGTGGAAGGCGGACAATGATTCCACGTTACGGGGAAGTAATTGTCCATCATCTATGATACTTTAGCTAAGGCATTATCAGACAGAGGATGATTGTAGGGGGAAACACTAAACCAGATCGTAGTCGACCGGTCGGAACGCGTCAGGTTTTCTGGTTTCCTTCAGTGCACAGACAGTGATATCGGCCAGACGGTACGCTGATCGGGACCCCTGGGTCCACATTATTGCATTAAGGTGAGGCTGAGAGCTCCACTTGTGGGTTGGGTGATAATCGATATATACATCCACGTGGGCAGATGGAACAGATCATTGTGGTGTTGATACATAAATCTCTGTATATGCACTAGTATATACACTGCTCAAAAAAATAAAGGGAACACTTAAATAACTCAACGTAACTCCAAGGCAATCACACTTCTGTGACATCAAACTGTCCACTAAAGGTCCATACACACTAGTAGATTATCTTTCCAATTTGGCTGGTTGGAATGAAAATCTGGAAATTTCTGGGAATATATTAGGTACTTATGTAGTATCTGGGCTGCCGATTTTTTGATTGTATGCCTTAAGTTAAGGCATACAATCAGATGCGATGCGATGCGATATCGCATCGCATCGCATCGCATCGCATGCGACCATCGGATGCGATGACCCGATTTTTCCATAGGAATCAATGGGAAAAAGGGGTCCTTTTCATACCCCTACTATCCAAGTGGGCATGGAGTTGGATATAAACCTGTGGCGAGCGTAGCGAGCCACCGAGCCCGAAGCGTGGCGAGCGAAGCGAGCCCCGCGAGGGGCCGGTATTCTGTGTCCCCTCGCGGGGCTCGCTACGCTCGCCACGCTTCGGGCTCGGTGGCTCGCTACGCTCGCCACAGGTTTATATCCAACTCCATGCCCACTTGGATAGTAGGGGTATGAAAAGGACCCCTTTTTCCCATTGAATTCCATGTTAAAATGGACTCAGTCCATTTTAACATTGATTCCTATGGAAAATCGGGTCATCGCATCGCATCGCATCGATGGTCGCATGCGATGCGATGCGATGTGCCCGATTCGACCCGATTTAGAAATCGGCAGCCCAGATACTACATAAGTACCATATATTACAATCAACTGTTTGCTCCCAAATGCTGGAAAATGGACAAAAGCAGTCATCTATTTAACTTGATTTAACCATTTTGTCTGTAGGACCAATTTTTTAGATCCTCAGACCCCTTGTGAGACCATATGCTGGTGCGGTTGGCCCTGGGTTCCTCCTAATGCAAGACAATGCTAGACCTCATGTGGCTGTAGTGTGTCAGCAGTTCCTGGCATTGATGCTATGGACTGGCCGCCCGTTCCCCAGACCTGAATCCAACTGAGCACATCTGGGACATCATGTCTCGCTCCATCCACCAATGCCACGTTGCACCACAGAATGTCCAGGAGTTGGCGGATGCTTTAGTCCAGGTCTGGGAGGAGATCCCTCAGGAGACCATCCGCCACCTCATCAGGAGCATGCCCAGGCGTTGTAGGGAGGTCATACAGGCACGTGGGGCCACACACACTACTGAGCCTCATGTTGACTTGTTTTAAGGACATTGCATCAAAGTTGGATCAGCCTGTAGTGTGTTTTTTCACTTTAATTTGAGTGGGACTCCAAATCCAGACCTCCATGGGTTAATGCATTTGATTTCCACTAATAATTTTTGTGTGATTTGGTTGTGAGCACATTCACCTATGTAAAGAACAAAGTATTTAATAAGAATATTTCATTCATTCAGATCTAGGATGTGTTATGTGTTCCTTTATTTTTTTGAGCAGTGTATATATATATAAACATCCGACAATTTGGCACATTCCCCAATAATCTATCATTACCATGACGCGTCTGTAACCTGTACCCCTCAGCCTTACTCCCGCCAGTGACGGCCATCATGTAGGCTATTGGTCAGGTCATAGTGATGTGAGGCACTTGTTACAGATTAGTCTCCTACATATAGCGGCAGCCGATGTGCGCGGTCAGAGGGTTGTACAATAATGGGCGCATAGGGTTGTGCCCAATCCCTGCGCCCCGGGGTGTGGAAATGGTTACAGCTATTATAAAAATCTGTGATTTAAAAAAATTACTTTTACAAAAAAAAACAAAAAAAAAACGCTTCTTTCTTTTTTTTCTTTTTTTCTTAAAAAATTCCCCAATAGAAACATCTCCGTATGTACAAGGCGCCGGCGGGGGAATAAAATATCAGACGTTTGTGTCACAGCATGGAACCGCGATATAATATGCTATCATGTGACCCCCAGCGTGCTACGGCTCATCCCCTGCGGTACTGTAATGGCGGCTTATCCCCTGCGGTACTGTAATGGCGGCTTATCCCCTGTGGTACTGTAATGGCGGCTTATCCTCTGCGGTACTGTAATGGCGGCTCATCCCCTGTGGTACTGTAATGGCGGCTCATCCCCTGCGGTACTGTAATGGCGGCTCATCCCCTGCGGTACTGTAATGGCGGCTTATCCTCTGCGGTACTGTAATGGCGGCTTATCCTCTGCGGTACTGTAATGGCGGCTCATCCTCTGCGGTACTGTAATGGCGGCTCATCCTCTGCGGTACTGTAATGGCGGCTCAGCCTCTGCAATACTGTAATGGCGGCTCATCCTCTGCGGTACTGTAATGGCTGCAGCAGTCATCAGCCAATCAGAACCTTGCGAGTAAAGTTGAACGATGGCCTATGTCA
This sequence comes from Crinia signifera, assembly GCF_055691185.1. Taxonomy (NCBI): domain Eukaryota; kingdom Metazoa; phylum Chordata; class Amphibia; order Anura; family Myobatrachidae; genus Crinia; species Crinia signifera. The sequence continues at coordinate 2,892,545 of NC_139220.1, read as the reverse complement.
CCACTGAGCCTTCTCATCCCTTATACAAATCAATAGAATGATTTATTGTTAGTGCATTATAGGCTATAAAAGACAAATATTGTCATCTACCACAATGGAGACCCCCAGGCGATGGCGGCCGGACGAGGTCTATCTGCAGAATGACTCTGTGCACGATTCCGCCCTGAGTATGGTGCGTTATACTGCCCCCCCCCCCCCCCCATGGTATAACGGTACAGGTGCCAAATCAGGACGTATCTCCCCCCTGCCATGATTACAAAGGCAGAGGGATCCATGTACCATGATAAAGTGCGCCTAGGTTATAAACTATCACCCAATCAGCTCCTAGCTGCCGTGCTACAGGCTGTGTTAGAAAAATGACTGTTAGGAGCTGGTTGGTTGGTACTTAATCTCTCTCCAAGGCTTAGTACATCTGGACCTAGCGCCAGACGTCACCTGCTCCACATAAACCAATCCGGGCAGGACAAACCTGCGACCTATGGGAAGTCCAGGAGACGCGGAGGGTTCACAACATACAAATAAGTGACAGTTTCCCGATAACAATATGTGTGCGTGGGTCATTTTGTTCACAGTCACCGTATATATATATATATCTCCACACAGCCGTAGACAGGTGTGCTTACCATGATACATACAGGTATATAGCTATAAATATATTATATATCTCCTGAAGGTGTGGCTGTGCTGCTGTCCGTCAGCCCCATTCGCCAAGTCTCTAGAAGCGGCGGACGGAGCGTCAGAGGTCGCTGTATATAGAAAACACAATGAACAGACAGAGGCAGGAAATCGTCCCTCTTGCTGCTTCTCTACAGTGTTGTGTCTAAGCGCTGTGCTGGAGGTGCGAGGCTCCGCCACCTCCTGCTCATTCGTCCTTCTCGCCATCTGAGCTCTCCTGTTTGGGACTGGCCTCCTCCTCCTCCCTGATGGCCTGGATTTGTTCTGAGGTTTGGTGTACGCTGGACGGCTCCTTGTCCACCACCTCGTCCTCCATCACCTTCTTCCACATCTTGTGGTTCTCCAGCAGGTGCTGAGTTATCTGGCAGAAGATTCTTCTCCTGCACTTCTTCTTCTCTGCAAATATAAAGGAGATCTTCAGGCTGGATGCAGGTTACCTGCCCTGGGCCGCTATACCACCCACCATGGCCAGGGCCACAATACCACCCACCATGTGCAGGGCCGCTGCATCACCCAACCCGGGCAGAGCCACAATACCACCCACCATGGGTAGGGACGCTGTATCACTCACCAAGGGCAGGGCCACTGTATCACCCAACCTATGCAGGGCCGCTGCATCACACAACCCGGGCAGGGCCGCTGTATCACCCAACCCGGGCAGGGCTGGACTATTACCCGCACCGGACAGGGCCGCTGGATCACCCAACCTGGGCGGGGCCACAATACCACCCGCCATGAGTAGGGCCGCTGCATCACCCAACCCGGGCAGGGCCACAATACCACCCACCATGGGTAGGGCCGCTATATCACCCAACCCGGGCAGGGCCACAATACCACCCACCATGAGTGGGGCCGCTGTATCACACAACCTGGGCACGACTGGACTATAACCTGCACCGGGCAGGGCCACTGGATCACCCAACCTGGGCGGGGCCACAATACCACCCACAATGGGTAGGACCTCTGCATCACCCAACCCGGGCAGGGCCGCTGGATCACCCAACCCGGGCGGGGCCAAAATACCACCTGCCATGGGTAGGACCTCTGTATCACCCACCCTGGGCAGGGCCGCGGTATCACCCAACCCGGGCAGAGCCACAATACCATCCGCCATGGGTAGGGCCACTGTATCACCCAACCCATGCAGGGCTGCTGCATCACCCAACCCGGGCAGGGCCACACTATCACCCATACTTTCCAGAGCAGCCCCCTCCCCTCTGCACCTGGCCTCACCGGCACCTACCCGCCCTTGTCCTCCCCTTCTCTGGGCCCTTTTCCAGAGAAGCCCCCCCCCCCCCCCCTCTGCACCTGGCCCTACCCCCCCCCTGTTCTGCACCCTGATTTATGAACCATACCAAGTCCATGAACAATAAACTCTGCGCACCATTTCCCGCCCCTGAGACGTTGCTTGTAGCGTGACGTATTTTGGGACACTCTGGCCGGGGAAAGCGCCATTCTTCTCTGACACCCCCCCCTGTGCTCGGCGTGAGGTAATCATGTTCCCCTCAGGGGATATAATCGCACACACACAAGAGAGCGCTCTGAGAACCCCAATTAGCAAATTCTTCTGTCTGAGAAAGAATCTGTGACCATTCCCAGGCGACACAAACATCTGAGGTCACCAGAATCCCCCCCCCCCGGCCCCATCCTACTCGTAGGCCAATGCTGGGCGCTGACGTCTCGCTCACATGCCGACACACAGGGATGGAGGGAGAACATTGTTTACTTATCATTTGGGGGTCTGCACAATATTGAGGAACATTACCTCATTTCTGTAGCCTGGGCACAGTACTTTATCTCTCTCCACTTTGTGAGGCCCATTTATCAATCAGCATTTTGAGCTATTTCCCAGCATGCACTTGTATATTCGGTATCCCCCGCATATATATAACAGGTATCAGATCCTCCATTCCGACCTGGATCCGGGTGACTCACAGACATGTCGGGGTAGACACCAACAGTTCGTCAGTCAATAGTTACAAAGTTACAAACTGTCAACACAAAAGGTTGACACGTGAAAAAGTCAACATGCGTTTTTCACAATTTAAAAGGAAAAGTTTTTTGCTTTTTCATCCAAGAGCTCAGATGTCGACATTGGCACCCAAAAAATGAAAATCTCATGTCAGTCTTTTCATGTGTCAACCTTGTGTGACCTTTTGTCAATATCGAACTGTTGACTGTCAAACTTTTGGTGTCGACCTATGGACTGTGTATGTAGACATTGCCTGTGAGGTATACCACACCCCTTACCGTCGGCAGCCACATCCCCCGTAGGTGTCGATGGAGAATGTGGGGCCTGCCAGGTGCACCGATAGCAAAATCCCCCCCCTAGGGAGAGGGGGCGCAGGAGCCTGACAGGTGCATGGATAGGAGAATCCCCCCCCCCCTAAGGAAAGGGGGCGCAGGGGCCTGCCAGGTGCACCAATAGCAGAATCCCCCCCTAGGGAGAGGGGGCGCAGGTGCCTGCCAAGTGCACCGATAGCAGAATCCCCCCCTAGGGAGAGGGGGCGCAGGAGCCTGACAGGTGCATGGACAGGAGAATCCCCCCCCCCTAAAGAGAGGGGGCGTAGGGGCCTGCCAGGTGCACCAATAGCAGAATCCCCCCCCCCCCCAAGGAGAGGGGGCGTAGGGGCCTGCCAGGTGCACCGATAGCAGAATCACCCCCTAGGGAGAGGGGGCGCAGGGGCCTGCCAGGTGCACCGATAGCAGAATACCCCCCTAGGGAGAAGGGGCGCAGGGGCCTGTCAGGTGCACCGATAGCAGAATCCCCCCCCTAGGGAGAGGGGGCGCAGGTGCCTGCCAAGTGCACCGATAGCAGAATCCCCCCCTAAGGAGAGGGGGCGCAGGGGCCTGCCAGGTGCACAGATAGCAGAATCCCCCCCTAAGGAAAGGGGGCGCAGGGGCCTGCCAAGTGCACCGATAGCAGAATCACCCCCTAGGGAGAGGGGGCGCAGGGGCCTGCCAGGTGCACCGATAGCAGAATCACCCCCTAGGGAATAGCAGAATCCCCCCCTAAGGAGAAGGGGCGCAGGGGCCTGCCAGGTGCACCGATAGCAGAATCCCCCCCTAAGGAGAGGGGGCGCAGGGGCCTGCCAGGTGCACCGATAGCAGAATCCCCCCCTAAGGAGAAGGGGCGCAGGGGCCTGCCAGGTGCACCGATAGCAGAATCCCCCCCTAGGGAGAGGGGGCGCAGGGGCCTGCCAGGTGCATCGATAGCAGAATCCCCCCCTAAGGAGAGGGGGCGCAGGGGCCTGCCAGGTGCACCGATAGCAGAATCCCCCCCTAGGGAGAAGGGGCGCAGGGGCCTGCCAGGTGCACCGATAGCAGAATCCCCCCCTAGGGAGAGGGGGCGCAGGGGCCTGCCAGGTGCATCGATAGCAGAATCCCCCCCTAGGGAGAGGGGGCGCAGGGGCCTGCCAGGTGCACCGATAGCAGAATCCCCCCCTAGGGAGAGGGGGCGCAGGGGCCTGCCAGGTGCACCGATAGCAGAATCCCCCCCTAGGGAGAGGGGGCGCAGGAGCCTGCCAGGTGCACCGATAGCAGAATCCCCCCCTAGGGAGAAGGGGCGCAGGGGCCTGCCAGGTGCACCGATAGCAGAATCCCCCCCTAGGGAGAGGGGGCGCAGGGGCCTGCCAGGTGCACCGATAGCAGAATCCCCCCCTAGGGAGAGGGGGCGCAGGGGCCTGCCAAGTGCACCGATAGCAGAATCCCCCCTAGGGAGAGGGGGCGCAGGTGCCTGCCAAGTGCACCGATAGCAGAATCCCCCCCTAGGGAGAGGGGGCGCAGGGGCCTGCCAGGTGCACCGATAGCAGAATCACCCCCTAGGGAGAGGGGGCGCAGGGGCCTGCCAGGTGCACCGATAGCAGAATCCCCCCCTAAGGAGAGGGGGCGCAGGGGCCTGCCAGGTGCACCGATAGCAGAATCCCCCCCTAGGGAGAGGGGGCGCAGGTGCCTGCCAGGTGCATCGATAGCAGAATCCCCCCCTAGGGAGAGGGGGCGCAGGGGCCTGTCAGGTGCATCGATAGCAGAATCCCCCCCTAGGGAGAAGGGGCGCAGGGGCCTGCCAGGTGCACCGATAGCAGAATCACCCCCTAGGGAGAGGGGGCGCAGGGGCCTGCCAGGTGCACCGATAGCAGAATCCCCCTAGGGAGAAGGGGCGCAGGGGCCTGCCAGGTGCACCGATAGCAGAATCCCCCCCTAGGGAGAAGGGGCGCAGGGGCCTGTCAGGTGCACCGATAGCAGAATCACCCCCTAGGGAGAGGGGGCGCAGGGGCCTGTCAGGTGCACCGATAGCAGAATCACCCCCTAGGGAGAGGGGGCGCAGGGGCCTGCCAGGTGCACCGATAGCAGAATCACCCCCTAGGGAGAGGGGGCGCAGGGGCCTGCCAGGTGCACCGATAGCAGAATCACCCCCTAGGGAGAGGGGGCGCAGGGGCCTGCCAGGTGCACCGATAGCAGAATCCCCCCTAGGGAGAAGGGGCGCAGGGGCCTGCCAGGTGCACCGATAGCAGAATCACCCCCTAGGGAGAGGGGGCGCAGGGGCCTGCCAGGTGCACCGATAGCAGAATCACCCCCTAGGGAGAGGGGGCGTAGGGGCCTGCCAGGTGCACCGATAGCAGAATCCCCCTAAGGAGAGGGGGCGCAGGGGCCTGCCAGGTGCACCGATAGCAGAATCCCCCCCTAGGGAGAGGGGGCGCAGGGGCCTGCCAGGTGCACCGATAGCAGAATCCCCCCCTAGGGAGAGGGGGCGCAGGGGCCTGCCAGGTGCACCGATAGCAGAATCCCCCCCTAGGGAGAGGGGGCGCAGGGGCCTGCCAGGTGCACCGATAGCAGAATCCCCCCCTAAGGAGAGGGGGCGCAGGGGCCTGCCAGGTGCACCGATAGCAGAATCCCCCCCTAGGGAGAAGGGGCGCAGGGGCCTGCCAGGTGCACCGATAGCAGAATCCCCCCCTAGGGAGAGGGGGCGCAGGGGCCTGCCAGGTGCACCGATAGCAGAATCACCCCCTAGGGAGAGGGGGCGCAGGGGCCTGCCAGGTGCACCGATAGCAGAATCCCCCCCTAGGGAGAGGGGGCGCAGGGGCCTGCCAGGTGCACCGATAGCAGAATCCCCCCCTAGGGAGAGGGGGCGCAGGGGCCTGCCAGGTGCACCGATAGCAGAATCCCCCCCTAGGGAGAGGGGGCGCAGGGGCCTGCCAGGTGCACCGATAGCAGAATCCCCCCCTAGGGAGAGGGGGCGCAGGGGCCTGCCAGGTGCACCGATAGCAGAATCCCCCTCTAGGGAGAGGGGGCGCAGGGGCCTGCCAGGTGCACCGATAGCAGAATCCCCCCCTAAGGAGAGGGGGCGCAGGGGCCTGCCAGGTGCACCGATAGCAGAATCCCCCCCTAGGGAGAAGGGGCGCAGGGGCCTGCCAGGTGCACCGATAGCAGAATCCCCCCCTAGGGAGAGGGGGCGCAGGGGCCTGCCAGGTGCACCGATAGCAGAATCCCCCCCTAGGGAGAGGGGGCGCAGGGGCCTGCCAGGTGCACCGATAGCAGAATCACCCCCTAGGGAGAGGGGGCGCAGGGGCCTCTCAGGTGCACCGATAGCAGAATCCCCCCCTAGGGAGAGGGGGCGCAGGGGCCTGCCAGGTGCACCGATAGCAGAATCACCCCCTAGGGAGAGGGGGCGCAGGGGCCTGCCAGGTGCACCGATAGTAGAATCCCCCCCTAAGGAGAGGGGGCGCAGGGGCCTGCCAGGTGCACCGATAGCAGAATCCCCCCCTAGGGAGAGGGGGCGCAGGGGCCTGCCAGGTGCACCGATAGCAGAATCCCCCCCTAGGGAGAGGGGGCGCAGGGGCCTCTCAGGTGCACCGATAGCAGAATCCCCCCCTAGGGAGAGGGGGCGCAGGGGCCTGCCAGGTGCACCGATAGCAGAATCCCCCCCTAGGGAGAGGGGGCGCAGGGGCCTGCCAGGTGCACCGATAGCAGAATCCCCCCCTAGGGAGAGGGGGCGCAGGGGCCTGCCAGGTGCACCGATAGCAGAATCACCCCCTAGGGAGAGGGGGCGCAGGGGCCTGCCAGGTGCACCGATAGCAGAATCCCCCCCTAGGGAGAGGGGGCGCAGGGGCCTGCCAGGTGCACCGATAGCAGAATCCCCCCCTAGGGAGAAGGGGCGCAGGGGCCTGTCAGGTGCACCGATAGCAGAATCCCCCCCTAGGGAGAGGGGGCGCAGGGGCCTGTCAGGTGCATCGATAGCAGAATCCCCCTAGGGAGAAGGGGCGCAGGGGCCTGCCAGGTGCACCGATAGCAGAATCACCCCCTAGGGAGAGGGGGCGCAGGGGCCTGCCAGGTGCACCGATAGCAGAATCACCCCCTAGGGAGAGGGGGCGCAGGGGCCTGCCAGGTGCACCGATAGCAGAATCACCCCCTAGGGAGAGGGGGCGCAGGGGCCTGCCAGGTGCACCGATAGCAGAATCACCCCCTAGGGAGAGGGGGCGCAGGGGCCTGCCAGGTGCACCGATAGCAGAATCCCCCCCTAGGGAGAAGGGGCGCAGGGGCCTGTCAGGTGCACCGATAGCAGAATCCCCCCCTAGGGAGAGGGGGCGCAGGGGCCTGTCAGGTGCATCGATAGCAGAATCCCCCCCTAGGGAGAAGGGGCGCAGGGGCCTGTCAGGTGCACCGATAGCAGAATCACCCCCTAGGGAGAGGGGGCGCAGGTGCCTGCCAGGTGCACCGATAGCAGAATCACCCCCTAGGGAGAGGGGGCGCAGGGGCCTGTCAGGTGCACCGATAGCAGAATCCCCCCCTAGGGAGAGGGGGCGCAGGGGCCTGCCAGGTGCACCGATAGCAGAATCCCCCCCTAAGGAGAGGGGGCGCAGGGGCCTGCCAGGTGCACCGATAGCAGAATCCCCCCCTAGGGAGAAGGGGCGCAGGGGCCTGTCAGGTGCACCGATAGCAGAATCCCCCCCTAGGGAGAGGGGGCGCAGGGGCCTGTCAGGTGCACCGATAGCAGAATCCCCCTAGGGAGAGGGGGCGCAGGGGCCTGTCAGGTGCACCGATAGCGGAATCCCCCCCTAGGGAGAGGGGGCGCAGGGGCCTGCCAGGTGCACCGATAGCGGAATCACCCCCTAGGGAGAGGGGGCGCAGGGGCCTGCCAGGTGCACCGATAGCGGAATCACCCCCTAGGGAGAGGGGGCGCAGGGGCCTGCCAGGTGCACCGATAGCGGAATCACCCCCTAGGGAGAGGGGGCGCAGGGGCCTGCCAGGTGCACCGATAGCAGAATCACCCCCTAGGGAGAGGGGGCGCAGGGGCCTGCCAGGTGCACCGATAGCAGAATCACCCCCTAGGGAGAGGGGGCGCAGGGGCCTGCCAGGTGCACCGATAGCAGAATCACCCCCTAGGGAGAGGGGGCGCAGGGGCCTGCCAGGTGCACCGATAGCAGAATCCCCCCCTAGGGAGAGGGGGCGCAGGGGCCTGCCAGGTGCACCGATAGCAGAATCCCCCCCTAGGGAGAAGGGGCGCAGGGGCCTGTCAGGTGCACCGATAGCAGAATCCCCCCCTAGGGAGAGGGGGCGCAGGGGCCTGTCAGGTGCACCGATAGCAGAATCCCCCCCTAGGGAGAGGGGGCGCAGGGGCCTGTCAGGTGCACCGATAGCAGAATCACCCCCTAGGGAGAGGGGGCGCAGGTGCCTGCCAGGTGCACCGATAGCAGAATCACCCCCTAGGGAGAGGGGGCGCAGGGGCCTGTCAGGTGCACCGATAGCAGAATCCCCCCCTAGGGAGAGGGGGCGCAGGGGCCTGCCAGGTGCACCGATAGCAGAATCCCCCCCTAGGGAGAGGGGGCGCAGGGGCCTGCCAGGTGCACCGATAGCAGAATCCCCCCCTAGGGAGAGGGGGCGCAGGGGCCTGCCAGGTGCACCGATAGCAGAATCCCCCCCTAGGGAGAGGGGGCGCAGGGGCCTGCCAGGTGCACCGATAGCAGAATCACCCCCTAGGGAGAGGGGGCGCAGGTGCCTGTCAGGTGCACCGATAGCAGAATCACCCCCTAGGGAGAGGGGGCGCAGGGGCCTGTCAGGTGCACCGATAGCAGAATCCCCCCCTAGGGAGAAGGGGCGCAGGGGCCTGTCAGGTGCACCGATAGCAGAATCCCCCTAGGGAGAGGGGGCGCAGGGGCCTGTCAGGTGCACCGATAGCAGAATCCCCCCCTAGGGAGAGGGGGCGCAGGGGCCTGCCAGGTGCACCGATAGCAGAATCCCCCCCTAGGGAGAGGGGGCGCAGGGGCCTGCCAGGTGCACCGATAGCAGAATCACCCCCTAGGGAGAGGGGGCGCAGGGGCCTGTCAGGTGCACCGATAGCAGAATCCCCCCCTAGGGAGAGGGGGCGCAGGGGCCTGCCAGGTGCACCGATAGCAGAATCACCCCCTAGGGAGAGGGGGCGCAGGGGCCTGCCAGGTGCACCGATAGCAGAATCACCCCCTAGGGAGAGGGGGCGCAGGGGCCTGCCAGGTGCACCGATAGCAGAATCACCCCCTAGGGAGAGGGGGCGCAGGTGCCTGCCAGGTGCACCGATAGCAGAATCACCCCCTAGGGAGAGGGGGCGCAGGGGCCTGCCAGGTGCACCGATAGCAGAATCACCCCCTAGGGAGAGGGGGCGCAGGGGCCTGCCAGGTGCACCGATAGCAGAATCCCCCCCTAGGGAGAGGGGGCGCAGGGGCCTGCCAGGTGCACCGATAGCAGAATCACCCCCTAGGGAGAGGGGGCGCAGGGGCCTGCCAGGTGCACCGATAGCAGAATCACCCCCTAGGGAGAAGGGGCGCAGGGGCCTGCCAGGTGCACCGATAGAAGAATCCCCCCCTAGGGAGAAGGGGCGCAGGGGCCTGCCAGGTGCACCGATAGCAGAATCACCCCCTAGGGAGAGGGGGCGCAGGGGCCTGTCAGGTGCACCGATAGCAGAATCCCCCCCTAGGGAGAAGGGGCGCAGGGGCCTGTCAGGTGCACCGATAGCAGAATCACCCCCTAGGGAGAGGGAGCGCAGGTGCCTGCCAGGTGCACCGATAGCAGAATCACCCCCTAGGGAGAGGGGGCGCAGGGGCCTGTCAGGTGCACCGATAGCAGAATCCCCCCCTAGGGAGAAGGGGCGCAGGGGCCTGTCAGGTGCACCGATAGCAGAATCCCCCTAAGGAGAGGGGGCGCAGGGGCCTGTCAGGTGCACCGATAGCAGAATCCCCCCCTAGGGAGAGGGGGCGCAGGGGCCTGCCAGGTGCACCGATAGCAGAATCACCCCCTAGGGAGAGGGGGCGCAGGGGCCTGCCAGGTGCACCGATAGCAGAATCACCCCCTAGGGAGAGGGGGCGCAGGGGCCTGTCAGGTGCACCGATAGCAGAATCACCCCCTAGGGAGAGGGGGCGCAGGGGCCTGCCAGGTGCACCGATAGCAGAATCACCCCCTAGGGAGAGGGGGCGCAGGGGCCTGTCAGGTGCACCGATAGCAGAATCCCCCCCTAGGGAGAGGGGGCGCAGGGGCCTGCCAGGTGCACCGATAGCAGAATCACCCCCTAGGGAGAGGGGGGGCAGGGGCCTGCCAGGTGCACCGATAGCAGAATCACCCCCTAGGGAGAAGGGGCGCAGGTGCCTGCCAGGTGCACCGATAGCAGAATCACCCCCTAGGGAGAGGGGGCGCAGGGGCCTGCCAGGTGCACCGATAGCAGAATCACCCCCTAGGGAGAGGGGGCGCAGGGGCCTGCCAGGTGCACCGATAGCAGAATCCCCCCCTAGGGAGAGGGGGCGCAGGGGCCTGCCAGGTGCACCGATAGCAGAATCACCCCCTAGGGAGAGGGGGCGCAGGGGCCTGCCAGGTGCACCGATAGCAGAATCACCCCCTAGGGAGAAGGGGCGCAGGGGCCTGCCAGGTGCACCGATAGCAGAATCACCACCTAGGGAGAGGGGGCGCAGGGGCCTGCCAGGTGCACCGATAGCAGAATCACCCCCTAGGGAGAGGGGGCGCAGGGGCCTGCCAGGTGCACCGATAGCAGAATCACCCCCTAGGGAGAGGGGGCGCAGGGGCCTGCCAGGTGCACCGATAGCAGAATCACCCCCTAGGGAGAGGGGGCGCAGGGGCCTGCCAGGTGCACCGATAGCAGAATCACCCCCTAGGGAGAGGGGGCGCAGGGGCCTGCCAGGTGCACCGATAGCAGAATCACCCCCTAGGGAGAGGGGGCGTAGGGGCCTGCCAGGTGCACCGATAGCAGAATCACCCCCTAGGGAGAGGGGGCGCAGGGGCCTGTCAGGTGCACCGATAGCAGAATCACCCCCTAGGGAGAGGGGGCGCAGGGGCCTGCCAGGTGCACCGATAGCAGAATCACCCCCTAGGGAGAGGGGGCGCAGGGGCCTGCCAGGTGCACCGATAGCAGAATCCCCCCCTAGGGAGAGGGGGCGCAGGGGCCTGCCAGGTGCACCGATAGCAGAATCACCCCCTAGGGAGAGGGGGGGCAGGGGCCTGCCAGGTGCACCGATAGCAGAATCACCCCCTAGGGAGAGGGGGCGCAGGGGCCTGCCAGGTGCACCGATAGCAGAATCACCCCCTAGGGAGAGGGGGCGCAGGGGCCTGCCAGGTGCACCGATAGCAGAATCACCCCCTAGGGAGAGGGGGCGCAGGGGCCTGCCAGGTGCACCGATAGCAGAATCCCCCCCTAGGGAGAGGGGGCGCAGGGGCCTGCCAGGTGCACCGATAGCAGAATCACCCCCTAGGGAGAGGGGGCGCAGGGGCCTGCCAGGTGCACCGATAGCAGAATCACCCCCTAGGGAGAAGGGGCGCAGGGGCCTGTCAGGTGCACCGATAGCAGAATCCCCCCCTAGGGAGAGGGGGCGCAGGTGCCTGCCAGGTGCACCGATAGCAGAATCCCACCTAGGGAGAAGGGGCGTAGGGGCCTGCCAGGTGCACCGATAGCAGAATCACCCCCTAGGGAGAAGGGGCGCAGGGGCCTGCCAGGTGCACCGATAGCAGAATCACCCCCTAGGGAGAGGGGCGTAGGGGCCTGCCAGGTGCACCGATAGCAGAATCACCCCCTAGGGAGAAGGGGCACCTTACCCTGCATCCTCTCTCCCTAGGGGGCAGTTCTCCTATCCCCTGCATCCTCTCACCCTAGGGGGCAATTCTCCTATCCCCTGCATCCTCTCTCCCTAGGGGGCGGTTCTCCTATCCCCTGCATCCTCTCTCCCTAGGGGGCAGTTCTCCTATACCCTGCATCCTCTCTCCCTAGGGGGCAGTTCTCCTATACCCTGCATCCTCTCTCCCTAGGGGGCGATTCTCCTATCCCTTGTGCCCTCTCTCCCTAGGGGGCGGTTCTCCTATCCCCTGCGTCCTCTCTCCCTAGGGGGCGGTTCTCCTATTCCCTGCGTCCTCTCTCCCTAGGGGGCAGTTCTCCTATCCCTTGTGCCCTCTCTCCCTAGGGGGCGGTTCTCCTATCCCCTGCGTCCTCTCTCCCTAGGGGGCGGTTCTCCTATACCCTGCGCCCTCTCTCCCTAGGGGGCGGTTCTCCTATCCCCTGCATCCTCTCTCCCTAGGGGGCGGTTCTCCTATACCCTGCGCCCTCTCTCCCTAGGGGGCGGTTCTCCTATCCCCTGCATCCTCTCTCCCTAGGGGGCGGTTCTCCTATCCCCTGCATCCTCTCTCCCTAGGGGGCAGTTCTCCTATCCCCTGCGCCCTCTCTCCCTAGGGGGCGGTTCTCCTATCCCCTGCGTCCTCTCTCCCTAGGGGGCGATTCTCCTATCCCCTGCGTCCTCTCTCCCTAGGGGGCGGTTCTCCTATCCCCTACGTCCTCTCTCCCTAGGGGGCAGTTCTCCTATCCCCTGCATCCTCTCACCCTAGGGGGCAGTTCTCCTATCCCCTGCATCCTCTCTCCCTAGGGGACAATTCTCCTATCCCCTGCGTCCTCTCTCCCTAGGGGGCGGTTCTCCTATCCCCTGCGTCCTCTCTCCCTAGGGGGCGGTTCTCCTATCCCCTGCGTCCTCTCTCCCTAGGGGGCGGTTCTCCTATCCCCTACGTCCTCTCTCCCTAGGGGGCAGTTTTCCTATCCCCTGCATCCTCTCACCCTAGGGGGCAGTTCTCCTATCCCCTACATCCTCTCTCCCTAGGGGACAATTCTCCTATCCCCTGCGTCCTCTCTCCCTAGGGGGCGATTCTCCTATCACCTGCGTCCTCTCTCCCTAGGGGGCGATTCTCCTATCGCCTGCGCCCTTTGCTGTGGGTGTGACAGATAAAACAAGAATGTTACAGTAAGTAAAGGGATAAATAATGGTTCCTTACCCTTCCCTGTATATTTCCCCCACAAGGCATCTTTGAAACAACAGAAGATCTGAGAGGACATACTTGTTAAGATTTCTGAGGGTTCGGACGTTTCCTCCTCTGTAGTGTCCGTGTCTTCGTCCTGTTCGTCCGTGTCGCCGGAATCGTCATCGCTGTCTATCCATTTCCCGGGCATCAGTCCCGCTGAGTCGTAGGAATTACACAGTGGTCCCACAATGTGAGAGATAAATGACTCTTGTAGTTTTGCTAACTGCGGGGCTGACCGGTCCATAAAGGGGCTGATTGGTAGGCCAAGGCTGGCTTCTTCATCACCCTGGAGACAGGAGAACATGAGATGTCAGCCACAGGCGCACAGATGAGCAAGGCGCCACTTATAGGCTGGGTTACACCTTTATGGAGACATCTCTGAGGAGCCTCTAACACTTCATGGAATAAAACAGCCATAATAACCAACTGGTGCATATCCTGAGCGCGGCTGGAATTCGGGGAGAGGAGATAACGTTCCAGCTGCCGATGCTGCTCTCGTCCTCTCTCTCGCTCTGACTGTAATTGTTTGGGATTGTCAATGCCCCTCCCCTATGGGAGGTCACAGGGGCGCTGACAACCACAAACCCAATCAGGATAGAGGATGTATTGGTCAAGGTATTACCTTGGTGAATATGAGAATGGTATTTTATGCATCCCGCCCACAGCGTCTAAACCAGGGATGGGGATCCCTTGGGCCCCCAGTTGTGTTTTAACTACACTTCCCAGCATGCCTTTTAGCATGGCCAAATAGCAAATTGGTAGCAGGGCATGCTGGGATGTGTAGTTCAACAACAACTGGGGGGCCAAAGTGTCCACGTTCCTGTGTGTAGACTGACAGGGCGGGTGGGGTGGAGTGAGGTGTGGGGGTATCAGGATCTCCCTGTGTCACCCCAACAGTAGCACACAAGCCCCCGTGTAACCTTCCAGCTGGTATGTCAGCATTATGGGGTAAGAAGGACATCTGTGACTACTGGTCACCCAGGACCAGGGGCGGATCCAGGATAAAATGACAGGGGGGGCACCATGATAAAAGAGGGTTTAGGTGGGGGAGGGGCAGTGTTAGTGGTGCCAGTGTACATGCTAAGAGAGCGGCAGAGAGAGGGTGGGAATGGGATTAAAAATAGGCGCTGGCATTTAAAGTACGCAGGCCCACCATGGCAACAAAAGCGAAGGATGTAGTTGTACGCGCGCCGAAGGCGCGCTCCGGAAAAGGGGTGTGGTCACTCAACAGAGGTGTGTCCTTGAGTGTAGTCTACAACACCATATACAACTTCTACACATTATGCAACAAATTACTAGACCCCTTTATACTTCCCCCTTACACATGATGCCAAATGGAATGAAACTAAATTCACATAATTCCACACAGATTTAGCCAAAATTCACATAATGCCAAATGGATTGAGCCAAAATTCACATAATGCCACATGGATTGTGTCAAAATTCACATAATGCCACATGGATTGAGCCAAAATTTACATAATGCCACACGGATTGAGCCAAAATTGACATACTGCCACATGGATTGAGCCAAAATTGACATAATGGGGGAAATTTACCAAAATGGATTCGTAGAAAAAAGGTGTATTCGTAGGCAGAAATACACCTTTTTTTTACAAATTTGTATTTTCGGGATTTACAATCCCAAAAATACAACAATTCGTAGTCCTAAAGATGGAACATTCGTATTTGTAGTTACAAATACGAATGTCTACACCATCGATAGGATACGACAGAAATCACCATTCAAAAGAATGGTGGTTTCTGATTTACTAAGCAGCCGTACTGATAATACGGCTGCTTAGTGGTGTAAAACACCCACGCAAATACGACAGGAAAATAGAACACCATTTTCCTGTTCTATTTGCGTTTTAGCCTGCACGGATCAGTCAGATCCGTGCAGGCTGCGGTGTAAAAAAATAGAAAAAAAATTAAATATTAAAAAAAAAACGGCGTGGGGTCCCCCCCACAGCCGAAACCAGCACCAGGCTGAAGGAGCCGGGGCCGGTAATTAAAAATCAGGGAACCCGACAAATAGGGGTTCCCCGATTTTTAACAACCAGCCCCAGGCTCCAGGTCCGGGGCTGGTTCCCAAAATACGGGGGACAAAATGACTAGGGGTCCCCCGTATTTCAAGAACCAGCCCCAGACCAAACAAGCCAGCAGGGTAATGTCACAGCCGGGGGACACTTATAATATAAGGTCCCGCGGCCAAAACATTAACCCTACCGACCAGTCAGCCTGGCCAGGGGCCCTGGGGGAGTGGGGACCCCCCCAATAAAGGGGTCCCCCCCCTCCAGGACTTACCTGACCAGGCTGAAGCCTGGTGCTGTCCCCGGTGACCCTGGGCTGTGGTCACCGGGCTGATCTTGGTGTAAAAAATAGAATAAAAACCATTGTCTTTTACTGGTGAACTATGAGTCCCAGCAAGCCTCCCCCGCAAGCTGGGACTTGGAGAACCACAAGTCCCAGCCTGCGGGGCATTAAAGGGCCCGCTGGGTCTTGTAGTGCCACAGTAAAAGAAAGAGTTAAATAAACACACTGACACACGTGAAAAATAAAAGTTTAATACATACATAACACATACATACATACTGATACTTACCTTTCTTGATCCCGTAGGTAGCCCTGGTCCTGATGTCCTGTGTCGTCCATGTCGGCTGTCTGCGTCGTCCTCCAGGTCCATGTCGACGGTCCGTGTCGTCCTCCAGGTCCATGGCGGTGTCCGGGTCCGAAGAAATCCATGTTGGAGCTGTGGAAGGAAATCCTACTCACCTGTTCCTGCGCTGAAGAAGTCTTCTCTTGATCCGACGTAGTCCAGGTAATCTTCCTGCTGTCGCCGGTCCCCGCTGTCTCCGCTGTCCGTGCATCGCGCTGAGGAGAGATGCTGAGATGTTTCATATTCGGCGCCTCTCCTCAGACTGAATTCTATTGGCCGCCTAGCAGGCCAATCAGGAGCCGACTTTCTCGGCTCCTGATTGGCCTGCTAGGCGGCCAATAGAATTCAGTCTGAGGAGAGGCGCCGAATATGAAACATCTCAGCATCTCTCCTCAGCGCGATGCACGGACAGCGGAGACAGCGGGGACCGGCGACAGCAGGAAGATTACCTGGACTACGTCGGATCAAGAGAAGACTTCTTCAGCGCAGGAACAGGTGAGTAGGATTTCCTTCCACAGCTCCAACATGGATTTCTTCGGACCCGGACACCGCCATGGACCTGGAGGACGACATGGACCGTCGACATGGACCTGGAGGATGACGCAGACAGCCGACATGGACGACACAGGACATCAGGACCAGGGCTACCTACGGGATCAAGAAAGGTAAGTATCAGTATGTATGTGTTATGTATGTATTAAACTTTTATTTTTCACGTGTGTCAGTGTGTTTATTTAACTCTTTCTTTTACTGTGGCACTACAAGACCCAGCGGGCCCTTTAATGCCCCGCAGGCTGGGACTTGTGGTTCTCCAAGTCCCAGCTTGCGGGGGAGGCTTGCTGGGACTCATAGTTCACCAGTAAAAGACAATGGTTTTTATTCTATTTTTTACACCAAGATCAGCCCGGTGACCACAGCCCAGGGTCACCGGGGACAGCACCAGGCTTCAGCCTGGTCAGGTAAGTCCTGGAGGGGGGGGACCCCTTTATTGGGGGGGTCCCCACTCCCCCAGGGCCCCTGGCCAGGCTGACTGGTCGGTAGGGTTAATGTTTTGGCCGCGGGACCTTATATTATAAGTGTCCCCCGGCTGTGACATTACCCTGCCGGCTGGTTGTGCCTGGGGCTGGTTCTTGAAATACGGGGGACCCCTAGTCATTTTGTCCCCCGTATTTTGGGAACCAGCCCCGGACCTGGAGCCTGGGGCTGGTTGTTAAAAATCGGGGAACCCCTATTTGTCGGGTTCCCTGATTTTTAATTACCGGCTCCAGGCTCTGTCAGCCTGGTGCTGGTTTCGGCTGTGGGGGGGACCCCACGCCGGTTTTTTTTTTTATTTATTTATTTTTCTATTTTTTTTTACACATTGCAGCCTGCACGGATCTGACTGATCCGTGCAGACTGCTAGAAATAATTCGTATTAGCGGCCGTATATACGGCCGCTAATACGAATTCCTACGACATCGGTGGGTTACAAAGCAGTCGTATATGACTGCTTTGTAAATCCCCCTCCGGAACACGACTTTGCATACGACTTAAACAGTCGTATGCAGTCGTAGGGAAAATACCAATACGAAAAACTAGGTTTTTCATATTGGTAAATTTCCCCCATAATGCCACACGGATTGAGCCAAAATTTACATAAGAACACACGGATTGAGCCAAAATTCACATAATGCCAAATGAATTGAGCCAAAATTTACATAATGCAACATGGATTGAGCCAAAATTTACATACTGCCACACGAATTGAGCCAAAATTCACAAAATGCCACATGGATTGAGCCAAAATTCACATAATGCCACATGGATTGAGCCAAAATTCACATAATGCCACACGGATTGAGACAAAATTCACATAATGCCACACGGATTGAGACAAAATTCACATAATGCCACATATATTTAGCCAAAATTCACATAATGCCACACGGATTGAGCCAGAATTCACATAATGCCACACAGATTAAGCCAAAATTCACAATAAGCTTCATAAACAGGGACATTGTCCACCAAAGGCACACATTAAACATTTACACCATAATGTCCATAACACGTTAAGTTACACGCCATTATGTCCATTATGTATTATGCCAAACACCATAATGCCTATTAAAAATTATGCTACATAAGTGCTGCTTATCTACATGCTCATTGCCAAGGGTTCCATGCTCATTGCCAGAGGTTCCATGCTCATTGCCATGTGGGATTACATGTTCATTGCCAAGGGGGAATACATGCTCGCGGTAAAAGGGGGACAGCCGCCGCCAGGCAAAAGTGATAGCCACTGACAGTGGCAGAGCCTGGCTGTATTCAGTGCACTGCAGGTACCGGCTATTTGAAATAATACCCCTTTCACACCAGAAAATGCATTCCCAGGTTGGCCCCTTTTACACCAGCCTAGTCCTTGCATTTTCTGGTGTGAGGGGGAGAGAAAATCACCCCTCCCCTCCCCCCTTTAACCAGTTATCTCATTTAACCGGCTATATCGTTGGAACCAACTGACCCATTTACATGAGACAAGTATCATATTGAAGAACTTTTGAGTGGGCTTTGAATGATTTTGGTCCAGTGAAACTGGAACGTTTGGTTCCAGAGTAATCTGCCCTCAAAGAACATGAACAGCCATGAAATTACATTTAAAAAATAAAAAATAGGTTTACACGCAATATCTCTGGAACCGATTGACCGATATGGACCAGCCTGATATCATATTGAAGGCCCAGCGATTTGGAATTGAATGAGATCAACCACAAGCTTCTGTGATGCCAGGGCGGGAACTAATTGACGGGTCCCATATTATCCTATGGGGAAAAAACGTTACAGCTTTGCCAGGCGATATCTCCGGTTCCCGGGGGGCTAGAGACACGGGGCTGGGCTCGTTGGAAAGCCCTGGTCCTCAGCTACAAAATGAAATGACAGGGGGGCACGTGCCCGGGTGCCCCCCCCCTGAATCCGCCACTGCCCAGGACAGAGACCCGTCCGGGACAGCCGGGGAGACCAGCGCTAGTGACTGGGGGTAATTCTGCGGGACGCAGCGAGGACTCACCTGCTCATAGAACTCATTGACGATTCCTTCCGTCCACTTTAGGTGCAGGTCCTTACACTTGGCTGGACCGTTGATGTCGGCCAATTTAATGCACATCTGACAGACCAGCAATCGGTCATTCTCATTGGACCAGTTGATTCCGGGACCCACGTCCTCGTTCACCTGATAGAGAAGGAGAGGGATTATGCTGCGTTACTAAACTAGCTGTTATAGATCATTAAGTATAGTAGGGCATGTTCCATGACCCTGTATAGTAGGTAATTTTCCGTGGCTCTGTATAGTAGGGCGTGTCCCATGGTTCTGTATAGTAGGGCATGTCCCGTGGCTCGGTGTAGTAGGGCGTGTCCCCTGGCTCTGTACAGTATGGCATGTCCCATGGCTCGGTGTAGTAGGGCGTGTCCCCTGGCTCTGTATAGTAGGGCGTGTCCCCTGGCTCTATATAGTAGGGCGTGTCCCGTGGCTCTGTGTAGTAGGGCGTGTCTTGTGGCTCTGTATAGTAGGGGTGTTCCGTGGCTCTGTCTAGTAGGGCATGTCACGTGGCTCTGCATAGTAGGGCATGTTCGGTGGCTCTGCATAGTAGGGTATGTTCCGTGACCCTGTATAGTAGGTAATTTTCCGTGGCTCTGTATAGTAGGGCGTGTACCATGGTTCTGTATAGTAGGGCATGTCCCGTGGCTCGGTGTAGTAGGGCGTGTCCCATGGCTCTGTATAGTATGGCATGTCCCATGGCTCGGTGTAGTAGGGCGTGTCCCCTGGCTCTGTATAGTAGGGCATGTCCCCTGGCTCTGTGTAGTAGGGCGTGTCCCCTGGCTCTGTATAGTAGGGCATGTCCCCTGGCTCTGTGTAGTAGGGCATGCCCCATGGCTCTGTATAGTAGGGCATGTCCCCTGGCTCTGTATTGTAGGGCATGTCCCCTGGCTCTGTATAGTAGGGCGTGTCCCCTGGCTCTGTATAGTAGGCCGTGTCCCCTGGCTCTGTATAGTAGGCCGTGCCCAGTGGCTCTGTCTAGTAGGGCGTGTCCCATGGTTCTGTATAGTAGGGCATGTCTTGTGGCTCTGTATAGTAAGGCATGTCCCGTGGCTCTGAAAAGTAGGGCATGTCCCATGGCTCTATATAGTAGGGTGTGTCCCGTGGCTCTGTATACTAGGGCGTGTTCCATGGCTCTGTATAGTAGGGCATGTCCCGGGTCTTATACTGGGGCGTGTCCCGTGGCTCTGTAATGTAGGGCGTGCCCCGTGGCTCTGTAATGTAGGGCGTGCCCCATGGCTCTGTATAGTAGGGCATGCCCTGTGGCTCTTTATAGTAGGGCGTGTCCCGTGGCGCTTTATAGTAGGGCGTGTCCCCTGGCTCTGTATAGTAGGCTGTGTCCCGTGGCTCTGTATAGTAGGGCATGTCCCGTGGCTCTGTATAGTAGGCTGTGTCCCGTGGCTCTGTATAGTAGGCTGTGTCCCGTGGCTCTGTATAGTAGGCTGTGTCCCGTGGCTCTGTATAGTAGGCTGTGTCCCGTGGCTCTGTAATGTAGGGCGTGCCCTGTGGCTCTGTATAGTAGGCTGTGTCTCGTGGCTCTGTATAGTAGGCTGTGTCCCGTAGCTCTGTATAGTAGGCTGTGTCCCGTGGCTCTGTATAGTAGGCTGTGTCCCGTGGCTCTGTAGTAGTAAGGACACGCACACACGGAGGGGGGCAATAAGAACAAGCACAAATAGAGGGGTCAATAAGAACACGCACACACAGCGAGGGGACTGGGGATGGCACACATGAGGCATACTAGGAATATAGGTATTATTACACGTGTATACTATTAACCTTTGCATTGAATTCTGCCAGGAAATCGAAGTGCTTCTTCAGGTCTGTGGCCAGAATGGCCTCAATCACAAGGAAGCGGAACCTCTTGAACTCCATGTGATCTAAGTTGACTAAGAAATTGTATTCCGGCCTTGAGAGCAGAAGGTTCCAAGCGGCTGCAGCGTGATGGTTCTCCAGGACCGAGCGGTCATTGTACAGCACTGCCTGGAAACAGATATTGTATTACTCATTGCCCCTCCCACACATTACCATCAGTGATTACAGCCCCTCCCACACGTTACCATCAGTGATTACAGCCCCTCGCACATGTTACCACCAGTGATTATTACCTCTCCTACATATTACCACCAGTGATTATCGCCTTTCCCACATGTTACCAATAGTGATTATTGCCCCTCCCACACATTATCATCAGTGATTACAGCCCCTCGCACACGTTACCACCTGTGATTACAGCTTCTCCCACATGTTACCACCAGTGATTATCGCCTTTCCCACATGTTACCAACAGTGATTATTGCCCCTCCCACATGTTACCACCAGTGATTATAGCCCCTCCGACATGTGAACACCAGTAGTTATTGCCCCTCCCACATGTGAACACCAGTGGTTATTGCCCCTCCCACATGTTACCACCAGTGGTTTTTGCCCCTCCCACATGTTGCGACCAGTGGATATTGCCCCTCCCACATGTTCCCACCAGTGATTATTGCCCCTCCCACTTATTACCACCAGTGATTATCGACTTTCCCACATGTTACCACCAGTGATTATTGCCCATCCCACATGTTCCCCCCAGTGGATATTGCCCCTCCCACATGTTCCCACCAGTGATTATTGCCTTGCACACATGTTCCCACCAGGGATAATTGCGCCCCAACATGCTACCACCAAGGATTACTGCCCCTCCCACATGTTCCCACCAATGATTATTGCCCCTCCCACATGTTCCCACCAGTGATTATTGCCCCTCCCACATGTTCCCACCAGTGATTATTGCCCCTCCCACATGTTCCCACCAGTGATTATTGCCCATCCCACATGTTCCCACCAGTGGTTATTTCCCATCCCACATGTTCCCACCAGTGGTTATTGCCCCTCTCACATGTTACCACCAGTGATTATTGCCCCTCCCATATGTTACTACCATTGATTATTGCCCCTCCCACGTTACTACCAGTGATTATTGCCCCTCCCACATGTTACCACCAGTGATTATAGCCCCTCCCACATGTGAACACCAGTGGTTATTGCCCCTCCCACATGTTACCACCAGTGGTTATTGCCCCTCCTACATGTTACCACCAGTGGTTACTGCCCCTCCCACATGTTACCACCAGTGGTTATGGTCTCTGTACATCTCCTCCCCTGATATAAGCAGCAATATTTGGGACAGCGATGTGTTACCTGAGGAGCACTTGTAGCGACCAGAAACGCGTTGGTTCGTCCGGGATGGTCGTAATCGTGCATAGCGGCCGCTACGTACAGAGCCATGAGTTCTAAAGATGGTATATTGCCAGACAAACATCCATACGTGTCTTCTGAGGGACTGTACGTCTTGGAGAACACATAACCCATGTGTCCATGTGTGATCCCGCTGTCAGAGTCTGTGCGGACAGGAGCAAGGTAACATCCCAGTTATGGTCCTGACATTATGTATCCTTTTACATCCCGTATCCATTAACCATTCATTAAGCGGCCTAGGGTCCAAACTAATCTGGCCGGGTGCCGGACAGTTTCCCGACAGTCGGGATCCCGACAGTCATTACCCTGACGTCAGGATTCCGACAGTCAAAACCCTGACACTTGGGGTCCCAACAGTCAAAACCCCGACACTTGGGGTCCCGACGGCCACTGGCTATTCTCCCTCGTGGGAGTCCATGACCGTGCCCGCAGTGTGGCGAGTGCAGCGAGCCCGCAAAGAGCTTTGTTGCGCTCGCCATGCTGTCTGAGTCCGGCCAGTCAGGACCCCAATGTCGGGCTAATGACTGTCGGGATCCCGACTGTCGGAACCATATACCACACCCACAGAACGTATAGCTCTGCATCATAGTGACAGAGCATTTACAGTAGTATTTTGTGCAGCTGCATTGTCTCCCATCAGTCACTAGCAGTTACTGTATCATTGTGACCCCATGGGGCCCTAGACAGGATTTCCCCCCTCTTTCCCCTCTCTATTGTAAAGAAGAACAGTGCACCCACATAAGGCAGGCCAGAGGGGTGTGGTATATGGTCCCGACAGTCGGGATCCCGACAGTAATTAGCACAACGTCGGGATCCCGACTGGCCGGACTCAGACAGCATGGTGAGCGCAACAAAGCCCCTTTCCTGCAGTAATTCAGAGCCCTGTGTTGTATATTGTAATAATGCAAAATGCTATGTGTGAGCACTCTGTGTAATACTGTATACTGCAATAATGCAGAACGCTATGCGCATTACCGAATACTGTAATAATGCAGAACGCTCTGTGTAATACCATATACTGTAATAATGCAGAGCGATATGCGCAGTACCGTACACTGTAATAATGCAGAACGCTATGTGTAATACCATATACTGTAATAATGCAGAGCGCTATACGCAGTACCAAATACTGTAATAAGGCTGAACACTATACCAGTGCCATATACTGTAATAATGCAGAGCGCTATATGCAGTACCGTATACTGTAATATTGCAGAGCACTATACCAGTACTGTATACTGTAATAATGCAGAGCGCTATATGCAGTACCGTATACTGTAATAATGCAGAGCACTATACACAGTATCGTATACTGTAATAATGCAGTGCACTATACGCAGTACCATATACTGTAATAATGCAGAGTGCTCTATGCAGTACCTTTTACTGTAATAATGCACAGCACTATACACAGTAACGCATACAATTTTTATCATACAAATCATGTTATAATAACAATGTTGACCTGTGAGAACAAAGGCCTATTGTTCCAGTCGACACGTGTTTCACTACATGCTTTATCATGACAGAATTGTCTTGATAACGCATGTAGTGAAACACGTGTCGACTGGAACAATAGGCCTTTGTTCTCACATGTCGACATTGTTATTATAACCTGATTTGTATGATAAAAACTGTAAACGCTCACGTGATAGCTCTAAGGGCAACGATACTTAACAAAGGGATACTCTCCCATGGGAAGGAGAGACTACCACATTGGGAATAGCAATTAACCCCATCTAGTAAAGGAACAATTACCCATAAATATAGATAGAGGTTTTGCTATGAAAGGTTAATTATATATGTAAATGTAATTTTGTCTACTGTCCACAGGAGGGCATCAGATCACTACAAATATAGTGTAGGAACTATTTCTTTCAATATATTGGAAGACAGCATCTGAATGATATGAGTTCCTAACTATATATCACTGTGCAGAGAGTGACTAGAATCAGTGAAACCCTGTGGAGATCAAATCTGCAGAGAAATAAGATCATTACAAGCAATAATAGCAAAAAGAACTACAATATAAATACAACCTGCAGAGAAACAATAGCATGTGATAAAATCATATATAATAACCTAATTTAAATTTACATGTGGATTACAGCTGCACTATAAAAGGAGCTCTATTAGATATAACATTCTAAAGTAAGTGCTATCCACATACTAAAAACCACCCCATTGTGAGCGATCTCCACAAGAAGAGAGGCCCTGTATCGTATGTGATTGCCCACAAGAACCAAAACATTCTGTATAGATAAATTGGTACAAAATAAAAAGTAACAACAGCCTCTATGAAAATGTATCCAAGTGTATGAATAATACAACAGATATTCCTCCGGGCCAATTGCCATTTATTTGAAACAGTGTATTATCTAATTATCTAACAAACACACAAACACGCTATAATTATAGAGGAGGCACAGTATTATCACTGTGTAGCAACAGCGACAAGAAAACACAGAACCAAAGGCCTATATGCTTTTATACCTATATACGCACTCTTTTCATTCTTTATAAGTGCAGGATAAGCACCTCACATTATATGTATGTTTGTCAATGTGTGTCCTAATATTTTTAACCCCTTAAACATTTTCACTAGCAATAAGGTGGGAGATTACCCGTGAACCTATAAATTAAACGAACACGGATAAAGCTCCCCCTTATCTTTTAACGGAATAACTAATAAAGTGTAAGTTTTATTAAACTAAAAATATTGGGTGAGATTTAATAGGATGAGATATTCAGAAAGTGAGAGATTTGGTAAGAAATCTCCAGTTTTTTTTAAAGCGGCAATCATCTACCTTGCAAAATCAAACTGGTTTTGCAGTGTAAATGATTGCCGCTTTAAAAAACCTGGAGATTTCTTACCAAATCTCTCACTTTCTGAATATCTCATCCTATTAAATCTCACCCCATATCTTTTTAGGAGTGCATCCATAGCGCAAATCTTTCTTTCTTCATTATATATTGTATCTAACCTTGCCCGGATAGCACCCCCGCCACATGAAATTTGAAAAATAGGCGGGGATTTACAGTAAATCAATTTGTGTGCGGATTATCATCTCCCCTCTCCCCGTTTTCCCTTTTGAGATTAATAGCGAGTAACCCAGGATCAATGTGTCCTGTATTTTGCAGTATACAGAACATCAGACCTTTTCTCCCCTTTGCTGTACTGTAATGTAGAAGCACAATCCGGGAACGTACCGGAGTCACTGGCTGATCCCTGATCGGTCACCACATTGAAGAGTCCCGGGATGGCCTGCGTGCTCAGGTACCACACCGCATGCAGCACATCTGTAGCATGAATCCTGTTGTGATCTAGGAAATAAAGGTTACTGTCAGCTTCTTCCTATGGAGTAAGATCGCCACCTGGTGGCCGTTACAACAACTGCACACACTGGAAAATGACATTTTATTGAAATTTCAGTGGGGCTGCTTTTCAGTGCTCAGTAAGAATCGATTTTCCCTGCTTACCGAGCCAATATGAATCACTATATATATACAGGTAGCAGACAGGACGTACTTACAGGGAATATCTCTGTAGCCATTCTCCAGTGCATGGAAATAGTTCATGAATTCCTTCAATGGGATCTTAAACGTCTGTAGAAGATTCATGTCATCAAACAGCCGATACGTCATCTGCCGACAGGAGGCACACAGTAAGTACAAAATGTGATAGCAGGCAAGTCCCAATGTAAGCAATACCCTATTACTCCACAGGGGGAGCTGTACCCTATACACTATACAGTATTACACCACAGGGGGTGCTGTAACCTATTCATTACAGTATTACCCCGCAGGGGGCGCTGAACCCTATACACTACACAGTATTACCCCACAGGGGGCACTGCACCCTATACACTATTACCCCACAGGGGAGCTGTACACTATACATTACAGTATTACCCCACAGGAGGCGCTGTACGCTATACACTATACACTATTACCCCACAGGGGGCGCTGCACCCTATACACTACACAGTATTACCCCACAGGAGGCGCTGTACGCTATACACTATACAGTATTACCCCACAGGGGGTGCTGCACCCTATACACTATACAGTATTACCCCACAGGGGGCGCTGTGCACTATACACTATTACCCCACAGGGGACAATATTTGGCACCTACCTGGCTCAGGATTCTGCCGCATGAATGTCCCGTTTTCTCTACGATGTCAAATATGGGGAAGTTCCAATTGTTGACTTCCCCCATGAGGTTTTCTAAATTGTCCATAATTAGCGGCTCTGGAGCCAGAATCGGTTTCTCCTGAATGTGGGAATAAAAAGGAACAATTCGATCATTCTGCTCTAATCCCAGCACAAAGCCGACGTGCACAAGATAGACATTGACAAGAAGTACACACAAGCAACGGTCAGCGTGGAATCAGCGTTCCGCTGCATTCGGCGCACTTCTACTGTTCTCCCCGTCAGAGCCAAGTTGGTGGTAAAGGAAGAAAAATAAATGAAAGCAATACATTCAATAAAAACTAAAAATAATGTATCGACCTTTTGCTTGTGTCGATGTTTTGTCACTGTCAACCTTGTGAATTTCGACCTATTCACTATCGGCCTAGACATTGTCGGCCATCCAGATCCAGACAAAGCGGTATGTGCCGCCATTGTAACGACAGCGTACACTGGGCTAATATGGCGTACGGTGAGCGATTATTACATTACTGACCTCCGTCGTTGCTGTTAACGTATGGAGATCAATCTTGTCCGCCCGATAAGTCCGGCACAGAGATCCTTTCCTGGACTGCGTCCCCTCGCCTTCGGCGTCCTCGTCATTCTGTACAATGTCGCTGCTGTCGCTGTTGTTGGTCTCGTGCATACTGTCATAATCGGACGTGGTGTGAGCCGGATCGTCTACAACAGAGACACAACCACCAAATGCGAGACTGGCAACTCTGCAGAGAAACGCGTCACACCCAATGACAGAGACCTATAGCGATACCAACATCACATAATCCTGACCGACACGCTCTGATTCCCTCGGCCATGTGCAACCATCCTCCCCAACTCTGCAGAGAAACGCGTCACACCCAATGACAGAGACCTATAGCGATACCAACGTCTCCTCATCCTGACCGACACGCTCTGATTCCCTCGGCCATGTCCAACCATCCTACTCCCCAACTCTGCAGAGAAACGCGTCACACCCAATGACAGAGACCTATAGCGATACCAACGTCACATCATCCTGACCAACACGCTCTGATTCACTCGGCCATGTGCAACCATCCTCCCCAACTCTGCAGAGAAACGCGTCACACCCAATGACAGAGACCTATAGCGATACCAACGTCACATCATCCTGACCAACACGCTCTGATTCACTCGGCCATGTGCAACCATCCTCCCCAACTCTGCAGAGAAACGCGTCACACCCAATGACAGAGACCTATAGCGATACCAACGTCTCTTCATCCTGACCGACACGCTCTGATTCTTTCGGCCATGTGCAACCATCCTCCTCCCCGAGTCTGCGGAGAAACGCGTCACACCCAATGACAGAGACCTATAGCGATACCAACGTCACATCATCCTGACCGACACGCTCTGATTCCCTCGGCCATGTGCAACCATCCTCCCCAACTCTGCGGAGAAACGCGTCACACCCAATGACAGAGACCTATAGCGATACCAACGTCACATCATCCTGACCGACACACTCTGATTCCCTCGGCCATGTGCAGACATCCTCCTCCCCAACTCTGCGGAGAAACGCGTCACACCCAATGACAGAGACCTATAGCGATCCCAACATCTCCTCATCCTGACCGACACGCTCTGATTCCCTCGGCCATGTGCAGCCATCCTCCCCAACTCTGCGGAGAAACGCGTCACACCCAATGACAGAGACCTATAGCGATCCCAACATCTCCTCATCCTGACCGACACCCTCTGATTCTTTCGGCCATGTGCAACCATCCTCCTCCCCAACTCTGCGGAGAAACGCATCACACCCAATGACAGAGCCCTATAGTGATCCCAACGTCTCCTCATCCTGACCGACACCCTCTGATTCCCTCGGCCATGTCCAACCATCCTCGTCAACTCTGCAGAGAAACGCGTCACACCCAATGACAGAGACCTATAGCGATCCCAACGTCTCCTCATCCTGACCAACACGCTCTGATTCCCTCGGACACGTGCCACAATGCGGGGTGAGGCAGACTGTACCTGGCACCTTATTCATGTTTGTACACA
The DNA here is from genome assembly GCF_055691185.1 of Crinia signifera. Classification (NCBI taxonomy): domain Eukaryota; kingdom Metazoa; phylum Chordata; class Amphibia; order Anura; family Myobatrachidae; genus Crinia; species Crinia signifera. The sequence continues at coordinate 2,864,373 of NC_139220.1, read as the reverse complement.
GCGGGTGATTATAACGCACCAGGCTGCCCATGTGCCAAGGTGCCGCTGCAATCCTGCTCACAATGAGGTTTCATGGAAAACTGATTGACAGGAAGAGGCCATTGTGCGAACGGCGTCTTTATGGGAAGTGGTTGGGAAAACGCAGGTGTGTCATGGACGGTTTCGGGGGGAATATATCTGCTGACAGCCGTAGCTTATAAATGCACACATACTGTATGGCGTCTGTGCCGCTAATGCTGTGGCCATTAAGCCGCGATGTTCCTCACGTTTGCATATAGTCTGTGGATGTGTACGCAACTACAAATGAGTTTGCGATCTCTCCAATGGGCGGCAGCATCACTTGTGGACGTATTGACGCCAGTCTAGAGAATCACTATTATCATTGCATTTGCGTACAAACATGACATAGGTCCCAGGCGCTCCTGAAATAAAATCCGCAGTCTAGAGCGCAATACATGAACGCAATACATGTATTTATATAATTATCCTGCCATGGCCATCATAGTTGTGGAGCACTTTAGTTGCTGTGCGCTCTGCAGAAGAATAACGGAACCTTACTGCAGAGCGTTCCGTATGCAGACTGGTCAGCGCTCATGTGTAACATTCGCTGTATAATTCCCAGACAAATGGCCATTTCAATGTGGCGCAATCAGATGCTGCGCAAATCACACCACACCCCAATACACACCCGGCAGACACCTGAACCCAGATACATACAACACACAGATAACGCTGCACATCAGTAATACCTGCTCTGCTCTGGGAGTGCGTCACATCGGCGTCCGGCGTCCTGGCGGCTGGGTTATTCTGGCTGTACGGCCTCCCGCAGCTGGAATACAGGGATTATTACCATGTATAGTGATTGCAGTCTCAAACACATCTTATACAGGGGCACAGGACCACTACACCCCTATGTCACCCTAATACCTGGGCACCCGGGTACAGTACTGCACGTTCTAGGGCAGGTGACAGGACAAGGTACCGCAACTCCCGGCTGCACCCTGATAGTTGCTTACTGGCGCGGTGTCACTAAGTGCCAAGGATCAGTTGGTAGCTCGCGCATGACCACAATGCCAGTTACCTGGGCAGAGCCACATAAAGCTGCCAGTAATGACAATTACCCGCATTGCGCCCAGCGCCAGGCACCGCTGGACTAACAGTAATGTTCTATGTAACAAGTGCCGTGATGACTTAATACATAGCACTGTCTCTTGCCAGATCGGTAGAATATTTATAATAAGGCCACACCCCCTTATGTACCAAAACCACCCCCTACTCCAGCGAGACCACACCTCTGTGGCTTGGGGGCCCTATAGAAACAATGGGGAGATATATTAAAACTTCTACAGGGGACAAATGGAAACTATAACCTTCTACTATTTTATAGAATGTACTTGATAATTAATTTCTATCAGCTGATTGGTGCTGCATCGTCTTTACTTCTACACCAGGACCAGAGGCTCCTAAACTGGGCCATGAAGCCTCAGAGATCAGATCTGCAGGCTCAGAAACGGGGCCAGATGTGTCCTCGTGCACTATGGTCCATCCTGATGCACAAGGCCCCAAGCGACCTGGGCACAACTAGCGGCATCTTATTTGGAACCATTAAACATCTGACAGCGACAAAACTAGCAGATGACCCTGACATGCGGCAGCGACTGCCATCAGCAGACATTGCAGATACATACTAATGCTGCGGACTACTGAGATGCCCACGAGGGCAGGAAGCTGGTAGTGATAGGGGTGTGTGGGTATACCGGGGACTAAAGAGGAGGGTGGGGGGCACTGTGCAGCTTCTGTCAGTGGATGGGGGTCCAGCGTGGCAGCACAGGAGTACAGGACGGTGCCCCTGAGTCAGTGTCTCCTCCTACTGGGTGGGAGTTAGGGTGCATGAGAGCAGGAGGCTGGGATATGAGGCATGATAGGGGAATGTGGGCAACACAGGGTGAGCGGGTCCCCACTGGCGGAAGTTACGGGGCAGGAGAACAGGAGGCAGGGCAGTGATAGAGGTGTGTGGGCATGAGGGGTAGCAAAGGTTTTTGCCTGTTGCAGAGTAGTGATGGGCATTGGTGCAGACGCCATCGATGGTTAGCATTGATAGCGATTTTGCACCCTGACATCGATAGTAGTAACATATTACTTGGATAACCAATGGTAGCTATCGATGGTCATCCATTATATCTGACTGAATAGGCCGTGAGTCATTTAGAACTTGGTGTCGGGACTTCCTGGTGTGGGTGGGCGGAGCTATGCTCCGTGTTCCCGGCAACTTAAAAAAATTTGAAACTTGATCGGTTCTCCTTTGCCATCGATGTAGGGAAACCATCTGGTCCTCCCACATCAATGGCAAAAGTATTCAACATCGGCCATAAACCATCGATGATTTGAAATTATTGATGGTCGATGGGCAACCCTAGAACTGGAGGAGGGTGGGGGACAGTATGCAGCTTCCGGCAATTGGTGAGCGTCTCCTCCCACTGGGAGGGAGTGAGGGTGCATGAGAGCAGGAGGCTGTATAATAATGGTATGTGGGCAAGACATTGATAAAAGTTGTGGCGCTGGTGCAGAGGACCGTGGGGTCACTTCTGGCAGTGGGGGAACCTGCAGCGTGGCAGCCAGGGCCGGATTTCCCACCTAGGGGTGGCACCTGCTTGTGGCGGATCCCCCATTCTCACGGGGGTATGTGAAATGCGGGAGCGGGGTCGCGGGGGTCCATTGGGGGGGCGAATTGCTGGAAGGGGGTCAGGGGGGTCTGCAACTTGCGGCAGGGGGTGTGGGGATCTGCGATTAGCGGGAGGGGGCGGGAGTCCGCAAATCGCAGAAGGGGGCGCGGGGGGGTGTGTGTCTTGAATCGAGGGGAGGGGGGTTGTGGGGGTCAGTGAATTGTGGGAGGGGGGTTGTGGGGGTCCGTGAATCGCGGGAGGGGCGAGGCGGGTGCCGTGAATCACGGGAGGGGGGGGGTGTGCGGGGGTCCGCAAATCACGGGAGGGGGGGTCGTGGGGGGGGCGCAAATGGCGGGAGGAGGGGTGCCGTGAATCGCAGGAGGGGGTCTGCAATTCGCGGGAGGGGGCGCGAGAGGGGGGTGTCGCGAATCGCGGGAGGGGGTGCGGGAGGTGCAGTGGGGGTCGGTGAATTGCGGTACAGGGTCAGCAAATCGCGGGAGGGGGAGTCGCGGGGGTCCCGCGGATTGCAGGAGGTGGGGTCACGGGGGGTGGGGTGCTGGCAGAGGGGATGGGCGGGAGTAATGGTGGATGGTGGCTGTGGAGTAATGGTGGATGGTGGGCTTGTACTGTAGCACTGGCTGGGCGGGGGGAGGTGATGTCAAGGGGGTGGGGTGAGAAGAACACTGGTCTTTTCCTTAGGGCGGGCGGGTTTGTGTATAACGCTGGGCGGGAACGTTATACACATAAAACACTGGTCTTTTCCCTAGGGGGGCGGGTTTGTGTCTCCCGCTGGGCGGGAACATTATATACAGAGGATGAGTGACAGATCTGGCTATATATATATAAGAGATGGCACATGAGAAGCACTTACCTGCCACAGACAATGGGGGCTTCGTGAGGTGGCTCTGGGATCTCTGGCGCACTCTTCGTATATGTTAAGGCTTTATGTGGGTTCAGTCGGCTCCCCTCAGTAGAGTCTGTGAACTGTACAGGGAGGGATTTTATTGTAGGGCTGGGGGCTGGTGTCCCGTGAATGGGAGAATGGCACGGGGAGGTAAGCGGAGAAATGCTGGGAGGAATTCCTGCGGGAGAGAAACATCAAACGTGGGCGTTACTACACCCTATACGTCACATGAGTTATCACACACTATATGTCACATGTGGGCGTTACTACACCCTATACGTCACATGAGTTATCACACCCTATACGTTACACGTGGGCGTTACTACACCCTATACGTCACATGAGTCATCACACCCTATACGTCACACGTGGGCGTTACTACACCCTATACGACACATGAGTTATCACACCCTATACGTCACACATAGGCGTCACTACACCCTATACGTCACATGAGTTATCACACCCTATACGTCACATGTGGGCGTTACTACACCCTATACGTCACACATAGGCGTCACTACACCCTATACGTCACACATAGGCGTCACTACACCCTATACGTCACATGAGTTATCACACCCTATACGTCACACGTGGGCGTTACTACACCCTATACGTCACATGAGTTATCACACCCTATACGTCACACATAGGCGTCACTACACCCTATACGTCACATGAGTTATCACACCCTATATGTCACACGTAGGCGTCACTACACCCTATACGTCACATGAGTTATCCCACCCTATACGTCACACGTAGGCGTCACTACACCCTATACGTCACATGAGTTATCACACCCTATACGTCACACATAGGCGTCACTACACCCTATACGTCACATGAGTTATCACACCCTATACGTCACACGTGGGCGTTACTACACCCTATACGTCACATGAGTTATCACACCCTATACGTTACACGTGGGCGTTACTGCACCCTATACGTCACATGAGTCATCACACCCTATACGTCACACGTGGGCATTACAACACCCTATACGTCACATGAGTTATCACACCCTATACGTCACACGTGGGCGTTACTACACCCTATACATCACATGAGTTATCACACCCTATACGTCACACGTGGGCATTACTACACCCAATACGTCACATGAGTTATCACACCCTATATGTCACACGTGGGCGTTACTACACCCTATACGTCACATGAGTTATCACACCCTATACGTCACACGTGGGCGTTACTACACCCAATACGTCACATGAGTTATCACACCCTATATGTCACACGTGGGCGTTACTACACCCTATACGTCACATGAGTTATCACACCCTATACGTCACACGTGGGCGTTACTACACCCTATACGTCACATGAGCTATCACACCCTATATGTCACACATAGGCGTCACTACACCCTATACGTCACATGAGTCATCACACCCTTTACGTCACACATAGGCGTCACTACACCCTATACGTCACATGAGTTATCACACCCTACACGTCACACATAGGCGTCACTACACCCTATACGTCACATGAGTTATCACACCCTATATGTCACACGTGGGCGTTACTACACCCTATACGTCACATGAGTTATCACACCCTATACGTCACATGTAGGAGTTATTACACCCTATACGTCACACGTGGGCGTTACTACACCCTATACGTCACATGAGTTATCACACCCTATACGTCACATGTAGGAGTTATTACACCCTATACGTCACACGTGGGCGTTACTACACCCTATACGTCACATGAGTTATCACACCCTATACGTCACACGTGGGCGTCACTACACCCTATACGTCACATGAGTTATCACACCCTATACGTCACACGTGGGCGTCACTACACCCTATACGTCACATGAGTTATCACACCCTATACGTCACACGTGGGCGTCACTACGTCCTATACGTCACATGAGTTATCACACCCTATATGTCACACGTGGGTGTTACTACACCCTATACGTAACATGAGTTATCACACCCTATATGTCACACGTAGGCGTCACTACACCCTATACGTCACATGAGTTATCACACCCTATACGTCACACATAGGCGTCACTACACCCTATACGTCACATGAGTCATCACACCCTATTCGTTACACATAGGCGTCACTACACCCTATACGTCACATGAGTCATCACACCCTATACGTCACACGTGGGCGTCACTACACCCTATACGTCACATGAGTTATCACACCCTATACGTCACATGTAGGCGTCACTACACCCTATACGTCACATGAGTTATCACACCCTATATGTCACACGTGGGCGTCACTACACCCTATACGTCACATGAGTTATCACACACTATATGTCACATGTGGGCGTTACTACACCCTATACGTCACACATAGGCATCACTACACCCTATACGTCACACATAGGCGTCACTACACCCTATACGTCACATGAGTTATCACAACCTATACGTCACACGTGGGCGTTACTACACCCTATACGTCACATGAGTTATCACACCCTATACGTCACACATAGGCGTCACTACACCCTATACGTCACATGAGTCATCACACCCTTTACGTCACACATAGGCGTCACTACACCCTATACGTCACATGAGTTATCACACCCTACACGTCACACATAGGCGTCACTACACCCTATACGTCACATGAGTTATCACACCCTATATGTCACACGTGGGTGTTACTACACCCTATACGTCACATGAGTTATCACACCCTATACGTCACATGTAGGAGTTATTACACCCTATACGTCACACGTGGGCGTTACTACACCCTATACGTCACATGAGTTATCACACCCTATACGTCACATGTAGGAGTTATTACACCCTATACGTCACACGTGGGCGTTACTACACCCTATACGTCACATGAGTTATCACACCCTATACGTCACACGTGGGCGTCACTACACCCTATACGTCACATGAGTTATCACACCCTATACGTCACACGTGGGCGTCACTACACCCTATACGTCACATGAGTTATCACACCCTATACGTCACACGTGGGCGTCACTACGTCCTATACGTCACATGAGTTATCACACCCTATATGTCACACGTGGGTGTTACTACACCCTATACGTAACATGAGTTATCACACCCTATATGTCACACGTAGGCGTCACTACACCCTATACGTCACATGAGTTATCACACCCTATACGTCACACATAGGCGTCACTACACCCTATACGTCACATGAGTCATCACACCCTATTCGTTACACATAGGCGTCACTACACCCTATACGTCACATGAGTCATCACACCCTATACGTCACACGTGGGCGTCACTACACCCTATACGTCACATGAGTTATCACACCCTATACGTCACATGTAGGCGTCACTACACCCTATACGTCACATGAGTTATCACACCCTATATGTCACACGTGGGCGTCACTACACCCTATACGTCACATGAGTTATCACACACTATATGTCACATGTGGGCGTTACTACACCCTATACGTCACACATAGGCATCACTACACCCTATACGTCACACATAGGCGTCACTACACCCTATACGTCACATGAGTTATCACAACCTATACGTCACACGTGGGCGTTACTACACCCTATACGTCACACATAGGCGTCACTACACCCTATACGTCACATGAGTTATCACACCCTATATGTCACACGTAGGCGTCACTACACCCTATACGTCACATGAGTTATCCCACCCTATACGTCACACGTAGGCGTCACTACACCCTATACGTCACATGAGTTATCACACCCTATACGTCACACATAGGCGTCACTACACCCTATACGTCACATGAGTTATCACACCCTATACGTCACACGTAGGCGTTACAACACCCTATACGTCACATGAGTTATCACACCCTATACGTCACACGTGGGCGTTACTACACCCTATACATCACATGAGTTATCACACCCTATACGTCACACGTGGGCGTTACTACACCCAATACGTCACATGAGTTATCACACCCTATATGTCACACGTGGGCGTTACTACACCCTATACGTCACATGAGTTATCACACCCTATACGTCACACGTGGGCGTTACTACACCCAATACGTCACATGAGTTATCACACCCTATATGTCACACGTGGGCGTTACTACACCCTATACGTCACATGAGTTATCACACCCTATACGTCACACGTGGGCGTTACTACACCCTATACGTCACATGAGCTATCACACCCTATACGTCACACGTGGGCGTTACTACACCCTATACGTCACATGAGTGATCACACCCTATACGTCACACATAGGCGTCACTACACCCTATACGTCACATGAGTCCTCACACCCTATACGTCACACATAGGCGTCACTACACCCTATACGTCACATGAGTCATCACACCCTTTACGTCACACATAGGCGTCACTACACCCTATACGTCACATGAGTTATCACACCCTACACGTCACACATAGGCGTCACTACACCCTATACGTCACATGAGTTATCACACCCTATATGTCACACGTGGGCGTTACTACACCCTATACGTCACATGAGTTATCACACCCTATACGTCACATGTAGGAGTTATTACACCCTATACGTCACACGTGGGCGTTACTACACCCTATACGTCACATGAGTTATCACACCCTATACGTCACATGTAGGAGTTATTACACCCTATACGTCACACGTGGGCGTTACTACACCCTATACGTCACATGAGTTATCACACCCTATACGTCACACGTGGGCGTCACTACACCCTATACGTCACATGAGTTATCACACCCTATACGTCACACGTGGGCGTCACTACACCCTATACGTCACATGAGTTATCACACCCTATACGTCACACGTGGGCGTCACTACGTCCTATACGTCACATGAGTTATCACACCCTATATGTCACACGTGGGTGTTACTACACCCTATACGTAACATGAGTTATCACACCCTATATGTCACACGTAGGCGTCACTACACCCTATACGTCACATGAGTTATCACACCCTATACGTCACACGTGGGCGTTACTACACCCTATACGTCACATGAGCTATCACACCCTATACGTCACACGTAGGCGTCACTACACCCTATACGTCACATGAGTTATCCCACCCTATTTGTTACACATAGGCGTCACTACACCCTATACGTCACATGAGTCATCACACCCTATACGTCACACGTGGGCGTCACTACACCCTATACATCACATGAGTTATCACACCCTATACGTCACATGTAGGCGTCACTACACCCTATACGTCACATGAGTTATCACACCCTATATGTCACACGTGGGCGTCACTACACCCTATACGTCACATGAGTTATCACACCCTATACGTCACATGTAGGCGTTACTACACCCTATACATCGCATGAGTTATCACACCCTATATGTCACACGTGGGTGTTACTACACCCTATACGTAACATGAGTCCTCACACCCTATACGTCACACGTAGGCGTCACTACACCCTATACGTCACATGAGTTATCACACCCTATACGTCACACGTAGGCATCACTACACCCTATACATCACATGAGTTATCACACCCTATACGTCACACATAGGCGTCACTACACCCTATACGTCACATGATTCCTCACACCCTATACGTCACACGTAGGCGTCACTACACCCTATACGTCACATGAGTTATCACACCCTATACGTCACACGTAGACGTCACTACACCCTATACGTCACATGAGTTATCATACCCTATACGTCACACGTAGGCGTCACTACACCCTATAAGTCACATGAGTTATCACACCCTATACGTCACACGTAGGCGTCACTACACCCTATACGTCACATGAGTTATCACACCCTATACGTCACACATAGGCGTCACTACACCCTATAAGTCACATGAGTTATCACACCCTATACGTCACACATGGGCGTTACTACACCCTATACATCACATGAGTTATTACACCCTATACGTCACACATAGGCGTCACTACACCCTATACGTCACATGAGTTATCACACCCTATACGTCACACATAGACGTCACTACACCCTATACGTCACATGAGTCATCACACCCTATATGTCACACATGGGCGTTACTACACCCTATACATCACATGAGTTATCACACCCTATATGTCACAGGTGGGCGTCACTACACCCTATACGTCACATGAGTTATCACACCCTATACGTCACACATAGGCGTCACTACACCCTATAAGTCACATGAGTTATCACACCCTATACGTCACACATGGGCGTTACTACACCCTATACATCACATGAGTTATCACACCCTATACGTCACACGTGGGCGTTACTACACCATATACGTCACATGAGTTATCACACCCTATATGTCACACGTGGGCGTTACTACACCCTATACGTCACATGAGTTATCACACTCTATACGTCACACATAGGCGTTACTACACCCTATACGTCACATGAGTTATCACACCCTATATGTCACACGTGGGCGTCACTACACCCTATACGTCACACGTAGGCGTTACTACACCCAATACGTCACATGAGTTATCACACCCTATATGTCACACGTGGGCGTTACTACACCCTATACGTCACATGAGTTATCACACCCTATACATCACACGTAGGCGTCACTACACCCTATACGTCACATGAGTTATCACACCCTATACGTCACACATAGACGTCACTACACCCTATACGTCACATGAGTCATCACACCCTATATGTCACACATGGGCGTTACTACACCCTATACATCACATGAGTTATCACACCCTATATGTCACAGGTGGGCGTCACTACACCCTATACGTCACATGAGTTATCACACCCTATACGTCACACATAGGCGTCACTACACCCTATAAGTCACATGAGTTATCACACCCTATACGTCACACATGGGCGTTACTACACCCTATACATCACATGAGTTATCACACCCTATACGTCACACGTGGGCGTTACTACACCATATACGTCACATGAGTTATCACACCCTATATGTCACACGTGGGCGTCACTACACCCTATACGTCACACGTAGGCGTTACTACACCCAATACGTCACATGAGTTATCACACCCTATATGTCACACGTGGGCGTTACTACACCCTATACATCACATGAGTTATCACACCCTATACGTCACACGTAGGCGTCACTACACCCTATACGTCACATGAGTTATCACACCCTATACATCACACATAGGCGTCACTAGACCCTATACGTCACATGAGTTATCACACCCTATACGTCACACGTAGGCGTTACTACACCCAATACGTCACATGAGTTATCACACCCTATATGTCACACGTGGGCGTTACTACACCCTATACGTCACATGAGTTATCACACCCTATACGTCACACATAGGCGTCACTACACCCTATACGTCACATGAGATATCACACCCTATATGTCACACGTGGGCATTACTGCACCCTATACGTCACATGAGTTATCACACCCTATATGTCACATGTGGGCGTTACTACACCCTATACGTCACATGAGTTATCACACCCTATACGTCACACGTAGGCGTCACTACACCCTGAACGTCACATGAGTTATCCCACCCTATACGTCACACGTGGGCGTTACTACACCCTATACGTCACATGAGTTATCACACCCTATACGTCACACGTGGGCGTCACTACACCCTATACGTCACATGAGTTATCCCACCCTATACGTCACACGTGGGCGTTACTACACCATATACGTCACATGAGTTATCACACCCTTTATGTCACACGTGGGCGTTACTACACCCTATACGTCACATGAGTCATCACACCCTATACGTCACACGTAGGTGTCACTACACCCTATACATCACATGAGTTATCACACCCTATACGTTACACGTAGGCGTCACTACACCCTATACGTCACATGAGTTATCACACCCTATACGTCACACATAGGCGTCACTACACCCTATACATCACATGAGTTATCCCACCCTATACGTCACACGTGGGCATTACTACACCATATACGTCACATGAGTTATCACACCCTATATGTCACACGTGGGCGTTACTACACCCTATACGTCACATGAGTTATCACACCCTATATGTCACACGTGGGCGTCACTACACCCTATACGTCACATGAGTTATCACACCTTATATGTCACACGTGGGTGTTACTACACCATATACGTCACATGAGTCCTCACACCCTATACGTCACACGTAGGCATCACTACACCCTATACGTCACATGAATTATCACACCCTATATGTCACACGTAGGAGTTATTGCACCCTATACGTCACACGTAGGCGTTACTACACCCTATACGTCACATGAGTTATCACACCATATATGTCACACGTAGGAGTTATTACACCCTATACGTCACACGTAGGAGTTATCACACCCTATACGTCACATGAGTTATCACACCCTATATGTCACACGTAGTAGTCATCACACCCTATACGTTACACGTAGTAGTCCTCACACCCTATACGTTACACATAGGAGTTATCACACCCTATACGCCACACGTAGGAGTTATCACACCCTATACGTCACACGTAGGAATTATTAAACACTATACGTCACACGTAGGAGTTATTACACCCTATACGTCACACGTAGGAGTTATCACACCCTATACATCACACGGAGGAGTTATCACACCCTATACGTCACACGTAGGAGTTATCACACCCTATATGTCACACGGAGGAGTTATCACACCCTATACGTCACACGTAGGAGTTATCACACCCTATACGTCATACGTAGGAGTTATTACACACTATACGTCACACCTGGGCGTTACTACACCTTATATGTCACACGTAGGAGTTATCACACCCTATACGTCATATGTAGGAGTTGTTACACCTTATATGTCACACGTGGGTGTTACTACACGCTATACGTCACATGAGTTATCACACCCTATACGTCACACGTAGGAGTCATCACACCCTATACGTCACACATAGGAGTTATCACACCCTATACGTCACACGTGGGCGTTACTACACCCTATATGTCAAACGTAGGAGTTATTACACCCTATACGTCACACGGAGGAGTTATCACACCCTATACGTCATATGTAGGAGTTATTACACCCTATACGTCACACGTAGGACTTATTACACCCTATACGTCACACATAGGAATTATCACACCCTATACGTCACACGTAGGAGTTATCACACCCTATACGTCACACGTAGGAATTATCACACCCTATACGTCACACGTAGGAGTTATCACACCCTATACGTCACACGTAGGAGTTATCACACCCTTTACGTCACACGTAGGAGTTATCACACCCTATACGTCACACGTAGGAATTATCACACCCTATACGTCACACGTAGGAGTTATTACAGCCTATACATCACACGTAGGATTTATCACACCCTATACGCCACACGTAGGAGTTATTACACCCTATACGTCACTCGTAGGAGTTATTACACCCTATACGTCACACATAGGAGTTATCACACCCTATACGTCACACGTAGGAGTTATTACACCCTATACATCACACGTAGGAGTTATTACACCCTATACATCACACGTAGGCGTTATTACACCCTATACGTCACACGTAGGAGTTATTACACCCTTTACGTCACACGTAGGATTATTACACTGTATACGTCATACGTAGGAGTTATTACACCCTATATGTCACACGTAGGAATTATTACACCCTATATGTCACACGTAGGAGTTATTACACCCTATACGTCACAAGTAGGAGTTATCACACCCTATACGTCACACGGAGGAGTTATTACACCCTATACGTCACACGGAGGAGTTATTACACCCTATACGTCACACGGAGGAGTTATCACACCCTATATGTCACACGGAGGAGTTATCACACCCTATACGTCACACGTAGGAGTTATTACACCCTATACGTCACACGTAGGAATTATCACACCCTTTACGTCACACGTAGGAGTTATTACACCCTTTATGTCACACATAGGAATTATTACACCCTATACGTCACACGTAGGAGTTATTACACCCTATACGTCACACGGAGGAGTTATTACACCCTATACGTCACACGTAGGAGTTATTACACCCTATACGTCACACGTAGGAGTTATCACACCCTATACGTCACACGTAGGAGTTATTACACCCTATACGTCACACGTAGGAGTTATCACACCCTATACGTCACACGTAGGAATTATCACACCCTATACGTCACACGTAGGAGTTATTACAGCCTATACATCACACGTAGGATTTATCACACCCTATACGCCACACGTAGGAGTTATTACACCCTATACGTCACACGTAGGAGTTATTACACCCTATACGTCACACATAGGAGTTATCACACCCTATACGTCACACGTAGGAGTTATTACACCCTATACATCACACGTAGGAGTTATTACACCCTATACATCACACGTAGGCGTTATTACACCCTATACGTCACACGTAGGAGTTATTACACCCTTTACGTCACACGTAGGATTATTACACCGTATACGTCATACGTAGGAGTTATTACACCCTATATGTCACACGTAGGAATTATTACACCCTATATGTCACACGTAGGAGTTATTACACCCTATACGTCACAAGTAGGAGTTATCACACCCTATACGTCACACGGAGGAGTTATTACACCCTATACGTCACACGGAGGAGTTATTACACCCTATACGTCACACGGAGGAGTTATCACACCCTATATGTCACACGGAGGAGTTATCACACCCTAAACGTCACACGTAGGAGTTATTACACCCTATACGTCACACGTAGGAATTATCACACCCTTTACGTCACACGTAGGAGTTATTACACCCTTTATGTCACACATAGGAATTATTACACCCTATACGTCACACGTAGGAGTTATTACACCCTATACGTCACACGGAGGAGTTATTACACCCTATACGTCACACGTAGGAGTTATTACACCCTATACGTCACACGTAGGAGTTATCACACCCTATACGTCACACGTAGGAGTTATTACACCCTATACGTCACACGTAGGAGTTATTACACCCTATACGTCACACGTAGGAGTTATTACACCCTATACATCACACGTAGGAGTTATTACACCCTATACATCACACGTAGGCGTTATTACACCCTATACGTCACACGTAGGAATTATTACACCCTTTACGTCACTCGTAGGATTATTACACCGTATACGTCACACGTAGGAGTTATTACACCCTATATGTCACACGTAGGAATTATTACACCCTATATGTCACACGTAGGAGTTATTACACCCTATACGTCACACGTAGGAGTTATCACACCCTATACGTCACACGGAGGAGTTATTACACCCTATACGTCACACGTAGGAGTTATTACACCCTATACGTCACACGTAGGAGTTATCACACCCTATACGTCACACGGAGGAGTTATTACACCCTATACGTCACACGTAGGAGTTATCACACCCTATACGTCACACGTAGGAATTATCACACCCTATACGTCACATGTAGGAGTTATTACACCCTATACGTCACACGTGGGCGTTACTACACCCTATACGTCACATGAGTTATCACACCCTATACGTCACATGTAGGAGTTATTACACCCTATACGTCACACGTGGGCGTTACTACACCCTATACGTCACATGAGTTATCACACCCTATACGTCACACGTGGGCGTCACTACACCCTATACGTCACATGAGTTATCACACCCTATACGTCACACGTGGGCGTCACTACACCCTATACGTCACATGAGTTATCACACCCTATACGTCACACGTGGGCGTCACTACGTCCTATACGTCACATGAGTTATCACACCCTATATGTCACACGTGGGTGTTACTACACCCTATACGTAACATGAGTTATCACACCCTATATGTCACACGTAGGCGTCACTACACCCTATACGTCACATGAGTTATCACACCCTATACGTCACACGTGGGCGTTACTACACCCTATACGTCACATGAGCTATCACACCCTATACGTCACACGTAGGCGTCACTACACCCTATACGTCACATGAGTTATCCCACCCTATTTGTTACACATAGGCGTCACTACACCCTATACGTCACATGAGTCATCACACCCTATACGTCACACGTGGGCGTCACTACACCCTATACGTCACATGAGTTATCACACCCTATACGTCACATGTAGGCGTCACTACACCCTATACGTCACATGAGTTATCACACCCTATATGTCACACGTGGGCGTCACTACACCCTATACGTCACATGAGTTATCACACCCTATACGTCACATGTAGGCGTTACTACACCCTATACATCGCATGAGTTATCACACCCTATATGTCACACGTGGGTGTTACTACACCCTATACGTAACATGAGTCCTCACACCCTATACGTCACACGTAGGCGTCACTACACCCTATACGTCACATGAGTTATCACACCCTATACGTCACACGTAGGCATCACTACACCCTATACATCACATGAGTTATCACACCCTATACGTCACACATAGGCGTCACTACACCCTATACGTCACATGATTCCTCACACCCTATACGTCACACGTAGGCGTCACTACACCCTATACGTCACATGAGTTATCACACCCTATACGTCACACGTAGACGTCACTACACCCTATACGTCACATGAGTTATCACACCCTATACGTCACACGTAGGCGTCACTACACCCTATAAGTCACATGAGTTATCACACCCTATACGTCACACGTAGGCGTCACTACACCCAATAAGTCACATGAGTTATTACACCCTATACGTCACACATAGGCGTCACTACACCCTATACGTCACATGAGTTATCACACCCTATACGTCACACATAGACGTCACTACACCCTATACGTCACATGAGTCATCACACCCTATATGTCACACATGGGCGTTACTACACCCTATACATCACATGAGTTATCACACCCTATATGTCACAGGTGGGCGTCACTACACCCTATACGTCACATGAGTTATCACACCCTATACGTCACACATAGGCGTCACTACACCCTATAAGTCACATGAGTTATCACACCCTATACGTCACACATGGGCGTTACTACACCCTATACATCACATGAGTTATCACACCCTATACGTCACACGTGGGCGTTACTACACCATATACGTCACATGAGTTATCACACCCTATATGTCACACGTGGGCGTTACTACACCCTATACGTCACATGAGTTATCACACTCTATACGTCACACATAGGCGTTACTACACCCTATACGTCACATGAGTTATCACACCCTATATGTCACACGTGGGCGTCACTACACCCTATACGTCAAACGTAGGCGTTACTACACCCAATACGTCACATGAGTTATCACACCCTATATGTCACACGTGGGCGTTACTACACCCTATACGTCACATGAGTTATCACACCCTATACATCACACGTAGGCGTCACTACACCCTATACGTCACATGAGTTATCACACCCTATACGTCACACATAGACGTCACTACACCCTATACGTCACATGAGTCATCACACCCTATATGTCACACATGGGCGTTACTACACCCTATACATCACATGAGTTATCACACCCTATATGTCACAGGTGGGCGTCACTACACCCTATACGTCACATGAGTTATCACACCCTATACGTCACACATAGGCGTCACTACACCCTATAAGTCACATGAGTTATCACACCCTATCTGTCACACATGGGCGTTACTACACCCTATACATCACATGAGTTATCACACCCTATACGTCACACGTGGGCGTTACTACACCATATACGTCACATGAGTTATCACACCCTATATGTCACACGTGGGCGTCACTACACCCTATACGTCACACGTAGGCGTTACTACACCCAATACGTCACATGAGTTATCACACCCTATATGTCACACGTGGGCGTTACTACACCCTATACATCACATGAGTTATCACACCCTATACGTCACACGTAGGCGTCACTACACCCTATACGTCACATGAGTTATCACACCCTATACATCACACATAGGCGTCACTAGACCCTATACGTCACATGAGTTATCACACCCTATACGTCACACGTAGGCGTTACTACACCCAATACGTCACATGAGTTATCACACCCTATATGTCACACGTGGGCGTTACTACACCCTATACGTCACATGAGTTATCACACCCTATACGTCACACATAGGCGTCACTACACCCTATACGTCACATGAGATATCACACCCTATATGTCACACGTGGGCATTACTGCACCCTATACGTCACATGAGTTATCACACCCTATATGTCACATGTGGGCGTTACTACACCCTATACGTCACATGAGTTATCACACCCTATACGTCACACGTAGGCGTCACTACACCCTGAACGTCACATGAGTTATCCCACCCTATACGTCACACGTGGGCGTTACTACACCATATACGTCACATGAGTTATCACACCCTATATGTCACACGTGGGCGTTACTACACCCTATACGTCACATGAGTCATCACACCCTATACGTCACACGTAGGTGTCACTACACCCTATACATCACATGAGTTATCACACCCTATACGTTACACGTAGGCGTCACTACACCCTATACGTCACATGAGTTATCACACCCTATACGTCACACATAGGCGTCACTACACCCTATACATCACATGAGTTATCCCACCCTATACGTCACACGTGGGCATTACTACACCATATACGTCACATGAGTTATCACACCCTATATGTCACACGTGGGCGTTACTACACCCTATACGTCACATGAGTTATCACACCCTATATGTCACACGTGGGCGTCACTACACCCTATACGTCACATGAGTTATCACACCTTATATGTCACACGTGGGTGTTACTACACCATATACGTCACATGAGTCCTCACACCCTATACGTCACACGTAGGCATCACTACACCCTATACGTCACATGAATTATCACACCCTATATGTCACACGTAGGAGTTATTGCACCCTATACGTCACACGTAGGCGTTACTACACCCTATACGTCACATGAGTTATCACACCATATATGTCACACGTAGGAGTTATTACACCCTATACGTCACACGTAGGAGTTATCACACCCTATACGTCACATGAGTTATCACACCCTATATGTCACACGTAGTAGTCATCACACCCTATACGTTACACGTAGTAGTCCTCACACCCTATACGTTACACATAGGAGTTATCACACCCTATACGCCACACGTAGGAGTTATCACACCCTATACGTCACACGTAGGAGTTATTAAACACTATACGTCACACGTAGGAGTTATTACACCCTATACGTCACACGTAGGAGTTATCACACCCTATACATCACACGGAGGAGTTATCACACCCTATACGTCACACGTAGGAGTTATCACACCCTATATGTCACACGGAGGAGTTATCACACCCTATACGTCACACGTAGGAGTTATCACACCCTATACGTCATACGTAGGAGTTATTACACACTATACGTCACACCTGGGCGTTACTACACCTTATATGTCACACGTAGGAGTTATCACACCCTATACGTCATATGTAGGAGTTGTTACACCTTATATGTCACACGTGGGTGTTACTACACGCTATACGTCACATGAGTTATCACACCCTATACGTCACACGTAGGAGTCATCACACCCTATACGTCACACATAGGAGTTATCACACCCTATACGTCACACGTGGGCGTTACTACACCCTATATGTCAAACGTAGGAGTTATTACACCCTATACGTCACACGGAGGAGTTATCACACCCTATACGTCATATGTAGGAGTTATTACACCCTATACGTCACACGTAGGACTTATTACACCCTATACGTCACACATAGGAATTATCACACCCTATACGTCACACGTAGGAGTTATCACACCCTATACGTCACACGTAGGAGTTATCACACCCTTTACGTCACACGTAGGAGTTATCACACCCTATACGTCACACGTAGGAATTATCACACCCTATACGTCACACGTAGGAGTTATTACAGCCTATACATCACACGTAGGATTTATCACACCCTATACGCCACACGTAGGAGTTATTACACCCTATACGTCACTCGTAGGAGTTATTACACCCTATACGTCACACATAGGAGTTATCACACCCTATACGTCACACGTAGGAGTTATTACACCCTATACATCACACGTAGGAGTTATTACACCCTATACATCACACGTAGGCGTTATTACACCCTATACGTCACACGTAGGAGTTATTACACCCTTTACGTCACACGTAGGATTATTACACTGTATACGTCATACGTAGGAGTTATTACACCCTATATGTCACACGTAGGAATTATTACACCCTATATGTCACACGTAGGAGTTATTACACCCTATACGTCACAAGTAGGAGTTATCACACCCTATACGTCACACGGAGGAGTTATTACACCCTATACGTCACACGGAGGAGTTATTACACCCTATACGTCACACGGAGGAGTTATCACACCCTATATGTCACACGGAGGAGTTATCACACCCTATACGTCACACGTAGGAGTTATTACACCCTATACGTCACACGTAGGAATTATCACACCCTTTACGTCACACGTAGGAGTTATTACACCCTTTATGTCACACATAGGAATTATTACACCCTATACGTCACACGTAGGAGTTATTACACCCTATACGTCACACGGAGGAGTTATTACACCCTATACGTCACACGTAGGAGTTATTACACCCTATACGTCACACGTAGGAGTTATCACACCCTATACGTCACACGTAGGAGTTATTACACCCTATACGTCACACGTAGGAGTTATCACACCCTATACGTCACACGTAGGAATTATCACACCCTATACGTCACACGTAGGAGTTATTACAGCCTATACATCACACGTAGGATTTATCACACCCTATACGCCACACGTAGGAGTTATTACACCCTATACGTCACACGTAGGAGTTATTACACCCTATACGTCACACATAGGAGTTATCACACCCTATACGTCACACGTAGGAGTTATTACACCCTATACATCACACGTAGGCGTTATTACACCCTATACGTCACACGTAGGAGTTATTACACCCTTTACGTCACACGTAGGATTATTACACCGTATACGTCATACGTAGGAGTTATTACACCCTATATGTCACACGTAGGAATTATTACACCCTATATGTCACACGTAGGAGTTATTACACCCTATACGTCACAAGTAGGAGTTATCACACCCTATACGTCACACGGAGGAGTTATTACACCCTATACGTCACACGGAGGAGTTATTACACCCTATACGTCACACGGAGGAGTTATCACACCCTATATGTCACACGGAGGAGTTATCACACCCTATACGTCACACGTAGGAGTTATTACACCCTATACGTCACACGTAGGAATTATCACACCCTTTACGTCACACGTAGGAGTTATTACACCCTTTATGTCACACATAGGAATTATTACACCCTATACGTCACACGTAGGAGTTATTACACCCTATACGTCACACGGAGGAGTTATTACACCCTATACGTCACACGTAGGAGTTATTACACCCTATACGTCACACGTAGGAGTTATCACACCCTATACGTCACACGTAGGAGTTATTACACCCTATACGTCACACGTAGGAGTTATTACACCCTATACGTCACACGTAGGAGTTATTACACCCTATACATCACACGTAGAAGTTATTACACCCTATACATCACACGTAGGCGTTATTACACCCTATACGTCACACGTAGGAATTATTACACCCTTTACGTCACTCGTAGGATTATTACACCGTATGCGTCACACGTAGGAGTTATTACACCCTATATGTCACACGTAGGAATTATTACACCCTATATGTCACACGTAGGAGTTATTACACCCTATACGTCACACGTAGGAGTTATCACACCCTATACGTCACACGGAGGAGTTATTACACCCTATACGTCACACGTAGGAGTTATTACACCCTATACGTCACACGTAGGAGTTATCACACCCTATACGTCACACGGAGGAGTTATTACACCCTATACGTCACACGTAGGAGTTATTACACCCTATACGTCACACAGAGGAGTTATTACACCCTATATGTCACACGGAGGAGTTATCACACCCTATACATCACACGTAGGAGTTATCACACCCTATACGTCACACGTAGGAGTCACTACCATCAGCCGCACGAAGGGCTATTATCACTCCCCGCGGGTTAATAACAGTAATTATTCTCTATTTTTATATAAAAAGAGAGAAAGCAGAAGATTGCGGAGTCTGCGCCAGGACACGGCCCTCGGATGCTGCTATCTGCTCACTGATGGTGCTGCAGAGGCTTCTAATACGCTCAATGTCTCTGTATCTAGGGCACAGGCCGGAGCCCCATCATTATATTGGAATATACATCACTCTGACACTATTGGCTGACTCAGTGCCGGACAGGGACCTCTGTGAACGTCACCACAGTCCCCCAGGGCGCAGGGGAATGTGTCCACTCAGCATCGCTGCCGCCTTATATCACATCCCACGGAGTAAGAAACAACACGTAAGGCCAGTGAGACGCTATAACGCGGCATGTACTTATACGTAGGTGTGAGGAATATGTATGAGGGGGAATCAGCAGATTCCTGTCTTATAACAATCGTTATTGTCTATGGATGTAATCATATGTAGAACATTTCTCCTGCTAATGTTCCAGGGTTCTGGTGCTGCAGAGCGCAGACGTCACATCCTAAAAGCCTGCGGTATGTATTATACCAGGAGGGAACAGTGCTGGCTGCTTTACCTGGCATACATCAGTGGGATCATCCAATTTCCTGTATGAGAACCAGCCCAACAGAGGCTGGTTCTATGGTACTGCATGGCCTCCGTTATAGAGGCTGGTTCTATGGTACTGCACGGCCTCCGTTATAGAGGCTGGGTCTATGGTACTGCACGGCCTCCGTTATAGAGGCTGGGTCTATGGTACTGCACGGCCTCCGTTATAGAGGCTGGTTCTATGGCACTGCATGGTCCTCTGTTATAGAGGCTGGTTCTATGGCACTGCACGGCCTCCGTTATAGAGGCTGGTTCTATGGTACTGCTGGGTCCCCCGTTATAAAGGCTGGTTCTGTGGTACTGCACGGCCTCCGTTATAGAGGCTGGTTCTATGGTACTGCTCGGTCCCACGTTATAGAGGCTGGTTCTATGGTACTACTCGGTCCCCCGTTATAAAGGCTGGTTCTATGGTACTGCTTAGTAATCCGTTATAAAGGCTGGTTCTATGGTACTGCTCGGTCCTCTGTTATAGAGGCTGGTTCTATGGTACTGCTCAGTAATCCGTTATAGAGGCTGGTTCTATGGTACTGCTTGGTCCTCTGTTATAGAGGCTGGTTCTATGGTACTGCTCGGTCCTCTGTTATAGAGGCTGGTTCTATGGTACTGCTGGGTCCCCCGTTATAAAGGCTGGTTCTGTGGTACTGCACGGCCTCCGTTATAGAGGCTGGTTCTATGGTACTGCTCGGTCCCACGTTATAGAGGCTGGTTCTATGGTACTGCTCGGTCCCACGTTATAGAGGCTGGTTCTATGGTACTGCTTAGTAATCCGTTATAAAGGCTGGTTCTATGGTACTGCTCGGTCCTCTGTTATAGAGGCTGGTTCTATGGTACTGCTCAGTAATCCGTTATAGAGGCTGGTTCTATGGTACTGCTCAGTAATCCGTTATAGAGGCTGGTTCTATGGTACTGCTTGGTCCTCTGTTATAGCGGCTGGTTCTATGGTACTGCTCGGTCCTCTGTTATAGAGGCTGGTTCTGTGGTACTGCACGGCCTCCGTTATAGAGGCTGGTTCTATGGTACTGCTCGGTCCTCTGTTATAGAGGCTGGTTCTATGGTACTGCTCAGTAATCCGTTATAGAGGCTGGTTCTATGGTACTGCTCAGTAATCCGTTATAGAGGCTGGTTCTATGGTACTGCTTGGTCCTCTGTTATAGAGGCTGGTTCTATGGTACTGCTCGGTCCTCTGTTATAGAGGCTGGTTCTGTGGTACTGCACGGCCTCCGTTATAGAGGCTGGTTCTATGGTACTGCTCGGTCCTCTGTTATAGAGGCTGGTTCTGTTGTACTGCACGGCCTCCGTTATAGAGGCTGGGTGTATGGTACTGCTCGGTCCCCCGTTATAGAGGCTGGTTCTATGGTACTGCTTGGTCCTCTGTTATAGAGGCTGGTCCTATGGTACTGCTTGGTCCTCTGTTATAGAGGCTGGTTCTATGGTACTGCTTGGTCCTCTGTTATAGAGGCTGGTCCTATGGTACTGCTTGGTCCTCTGTTATAGAGGCTGGTTCTATGGTACTGCTCGGTCCTCTGTTATAGAGGCTGGTTCTATGGTACTGCTCAGTAATCCGTTATAGAGGCTGGTTCTATGGAACTGCTCAGTAATCTGTTATAGAGGCTGGTTCTATGGTACTGCTTGGTCCTCTATTATAGAGGCTGGTTCTATGGTACTGCTCGGTCCTCTGTTATAGAGGCTGGTTCTATGGTACTGCTCAGTAATCCGTTATAGAGGCTGGTTCTATGGTACTGCTTGGTCCTCTGTTATAGAGGCTGGTTCTATGGTACTGCTCGGTCCTCTGTTATAGAGGCTGGTTCTATGGTACTGCTCGGTCCTCTGTTATAGAGGCTGGTTCTGTGGTACTGCACGGCCTCCGTTATAGAGGCTGGGTGTATGGTACTGCTCGGTCCCCCGTTATAGAGGCTGGTTCTATGGTACTGCTTGGTCCTCTGTTATAGAGGCTGGTCCTATGGTACTGCTTGGTCCTCTGTTATAGAGGCTGGTTCTATGGTACTACTCGGTCCTCTGTTATAGAGGCTGGTTCTATGGTACTGCTCAGTAATCCGTTATAGAGGCTGGTTCTATGGTACTGCTCAGTAATCCGTTATAGAGGCTGGTTCTATGGTACTGCTCGGTCCTCTGTTATAGAGGCTGGTTCTATGGTACTGCTCAGTAATCCGTTATAGAGGCTGGTTCTATGGTACTGCTCAGTAATCCGTTATAGAGGCTGGTTCTATGGTACTGCTTGGTCCTCTGTTATAGAGGCTGGTCCTATGGTACTGCTTGGTCCTCTGTTATAGAGGCTGGTTCTATGGTACTGCTCAGTCCTCTGTTATAGAGGCTGGTTCTATGGTACTGCTCAGTAATCTGTTATAGAGGCTGGTTCTATGGTACTGCTTGGTCCTCTGTTATAGAGGCTGGTTCTATGGTACTGCTCGGTCCTCTGTTATAGATGCTGGTTCTATGGTACTGCATGGCCTCTGTTATAGAGGCTGGTTCTATGGTACTGCATGGTCCTCTGTTATAGAGGCTGGTTCTATGGTACTGCATGGTCCTGCGTTATAGAGGCTGGTTCTATGGTACTGCTCGGTCCCCCGTTATAGAGGCTGGTTCTGTGGTACTGCACGGCCTCCGTTATAGAGGCTGGTTCTATGGTACTGCATGGTCCTCCATTATAGAGGCTGGTTCTGTGGTACTGCTCAGTCCCACGTTATAGAGGCTGGTTCTGTGGTACTGCACGGCCTCTGTTATAGAGGGTGGGTCTATGGTACAGCTTGGTCCTCCGTTATAGAGGCTGGTTCTATGGTACTGCTTTGTCCTCTGTTATAGAGGCTGGTTCTATGGTACTGCTTGGTCCTCTATTATAGAGGCTGGTTCTATAAAACTTCTTGGTCCTCTGTTATAGAGGCTGGTTCTATGGTACAAAAAAAGGAGAGATTGCTACTCGCACAGGACCCTCATTGGTATCAAGGATGGTGGGTGGACCCCCAGGTAAGTGGGCTTATCAGGGGTGTGCTACCACTGGACATCAGAAATATACATAAATGACAAAGAGGAAAAAGTATGTCCCTGTGTGGTGCACCTATTGAGACTCAAGCGAATAAAAATTAACTTTTATTAACAATTTTTAGAAGGCGAAATATAAAAACACACGGACACAACATATACACAAATGTGTTTTAAAAAACGATGGCTCTCCGACTCCACATGAATATTGACCGTAGATCGGTGTGAAATTTTTACAGGTATTATTTAGCCGACACTCTTTATAGTAATAATTATATAGTTCAAAGTGTTAGTGTCTTAGTGGCTGAATGCCCATGTGCATAGGTGCAGAGACCTGACAAAAGTGTGGTGATTTGTGTGGTTTAGCACATTATAAGGGTATAGGCCGACAAACAATTCTTAGAGCCCAGAAGCAGTATCTCAGTGATTTGTCTGGGTGTCTGCCTAAAATGCCACTGATTTTTGACGTGTAAGGGGCTATTTATGGATAGGGTTGACACTGATGTCGACCAGTACCACAGGTTTCTCACCAGAAGGATCTGTCGCTGGCTACCTTTATTATCAGGGCCAGATATCTCTGTGTCAGTCACCAACAATCCACAATATCATGTCAATCAGTGAAAACAAGTCAACACGGATGCTCGGTCCTCTGTTATAGAGGCTGGTTCTATGGTACTGCTCAGTCCCCCATTATAGAGGCTGGTTCTGTGGTACTGCTCAGTAATCCATTAAAGAGGCTGGTTCTATGGTACTGCATGGTCCCCTGTTATAGAGGCTGGGTCCATGGTACTGCTTGGTCCTCTGTTATAGAGGCTGGTTCTATGGTACAGCTCGGTCCTCCGTTATAGAGGCTGGTTCTATGGTACAGCTCGGTAATCCGTTATAGAGGCTGGTTCTATGGTACTGCTGGGTCCTCCGTTATAGAGGCTGGTTCTATGGTACTACTGGATCCTCCGTTATAGAGGCTGGTTCTATGGTACTGCTTGGTCCTCTGTTATAGAGGCTGGTTCTATGGTACTGCTGGGTCCTCCGTTATAGAGGCTGGATCTATGGTACTGCTGGGTCCTCCGTTATAGAGGCTGGATCTATGGTACTGCTGGGTCCTCCGTTATAGAGGCTGGTTCTATGGTACTACTGGATTCTCCGTTATAAAGGCTGGTTCTATGGTACTGCTTGGTCCTCTGTTATAGAGGCTGGTTCTATGGTACTGCATGGTCCTCCGTTATAGAGGCTGGTTCTATGGTACTGCATGGTCCTCTGTTATGTAGGCCTGTCAGTTGCTGGTTGTATAGTAGCGGGTGGACTCAGTTGAATGGCTGCTCTTGGGTAATGGGTGGGGTATCCGGACTATTTGTCTACAACAAGAAGATAGACAGCCATTAGGTCGACACCATTAGTTCAACAACTCAATAGGTCGACATGCTTTTAGGTCAACGTACCATTAGGTCGACATGCCATTAGGTCGACAGTGTCTAGGTTGACAGTCAAAAGGTCAACATGGTTTTTTCACTGTTTTTTGAGCCGACATGTGCCGACAGCCGGTATTTCATGCCCTACCATCCACTAGGGCGTGGAGTTAGATTATAATAGTGTGCCGAGCGCAGCGAGGCACCGTGCCCGAAGCATTGCGTGCGAAGCGAGCGATGCGAGGGGCTGCGGTTCACTTCAAACTGTGTCGATGTCGACATTTGGGTAAAAAAAATATGAAAAAAACCATGTCGACCTTTTGACTGTCGACCTAGACACTGTCGACCTAATGACATGTCGACCTAATGGTATGTCGACCTAAAAGAATGTCGACCTATTGAGTTGTCGAACTAATGGTGTCGACCTAATGGCTGTCTATCTTCTTGTTGTAGACAAATGGTCCCACATCCGGTGGGTGGACACAGTTACAATTAGAGGCCTGCTCTCAGGTAACGGGTGGACACAGTACAGTTAGAGGCCTGCTCTCAGGTAACGGGTGGACACAGTTACAGTTAGAGGCCTGCTCTCAGGTAACGGGTGGACACAGTACAGTTCGAGGCCTGCTCTCAGGTAACGGGTGGACACAGTTACAGTTAGAGGCCTGCTCTCAGGTAACGGGTGGACACAGTTACAGTTAGAGGCCTGCTCTCAGGTAACGGGTGGACACAGGTACAGTTAGAGGCCTGCTCTCAGGTAACGGGTGGACACAGTTACAGTTAGAGGCCTGCTCTCAGGTAACGGGTGGACACAGTACAGTTAGAGGCCTGCTCTCAGGTAACGGGTGGACACAGTTACAGTTAGAGGCCTGCTCTCAGGTAACGGGTAGACACAGATACAGTTAGAGGCCTGCTCTCAGGTAACGGGTGGACACAGTTACAGTTAGAGGCCTGCTCTCAGGTAACGGGTGGACACAGGTACAATTAGAGGCCTGCTCTCAGGTAACGGGTGGACACAGTTACAGTTAGAGGCCTGCTCTCAGGTAACGGGTGGACACAGTACAGTTAGAGGCCTGCTCTCAGGTAACGGGTGGACACAGTTACAGTTAGAGGCCTGCTCTCAGGTAACGGGTGGACACAGTTACAGTTAGAGGCCTGCTCTCAGGTAACGGGTGGACACAGATACAGTTAGAGGCCTGCACTCAGGTAACGGGTGGACACAGTTACAATTAGAGGCCTGCTCTCAGGTAACGGGTGGACACAGATACAGTTAGAGGCCTGCTCTCAGGTAACGGGTGGACACAGTTACAGTTAGAGGCCTGCTCTCAGGTAACGGGTGGACACAGTTACAGTTAGAGGCCTGCTCTCAGGTAACGGGTGGACACAGTACAGTTAGAGGCCTGCTCTCAGGTAACGGGTGGACACAGTTACAGTTAGAGGCCTGCTCTCAGGTAACGGGTGGACACAGATACAGTTAGAGGCCTGCTCTAAGGTAACGGGTGGACACAGATACAGTTAGAGGCCTGCTCTCAGGTAACGGGTGGACAGTTACAGTTAGAGGCCTGCTCTCAGGTAACGGGTGGACACAGGTACAATTAGAGGCCTGCTCTCAGGTAACGGGTGGACACAGTTACAGTTAGAGGCCTGCTTTCAGGTAACGGGTGGACACAGTTACAGTTAGAGGCCTGCTCTCAGGTAACGGGTGGACACAGATACAGTTGGAGGCCTGCTCTCAGGTAACGGTGGACACCGATACAGTTAGAGGCCTGCTCTCAGGTAACGGGTGGACACAGTTACAGTTAGAGGCCTGCTCTCAGGTAACGGGTGGACACAGTTACAGTTAGAGGCCTGCTCTCAGGTAATGGGCGGACACAGTTACAGTTAGAGGCCTGCTCTCAGGTAACGGGTGGACACAGTTACAGTTAGAGGCCTGCTCTCAGGTAACGGGTGGACACAGATACAGTTAGAGGCCTGCTCTCAGGTAACGGGTGGACACAGTTACAGTTAGAGGCCTGCTCTCAGGTAACGTGTGGACACAGATACAGTTAGAGGCCTGCTCTAAGGTAACGGGTGGACACAGATACAGTTAGAGGCCTGCTCTAAGGTAACGGGTGGACACAGATACAGTTAGAGGCCTGCTCTCAGGTAACGGTGGACACAGTTACAGTTAGAGGCCTGCTCTCAGGTAACGGGTTGACACAGTTACAGTTAGAGGCCTGCTCTCAGGTAACGGGCGGACACAGATACAGTTAGAGGCCTGCTCTCAGGTAACGGACTGTCTGTAACGGACAGTTACAGTTAGAGGTCTGTAACGGACAGTTACAGTTAGAGGCCTGCTGTCAGGTAACGGGTGGACACAGATACAGTTAGAGGCCTGCTCTCAGGTAACGGGTGGACACAGATACAGTTAGAGGCCTGCTGTCAGGTAACGGGTGGACACAGATACAGTTAGAGGCCTGCTGTCAGGTAACGGGCGGACACAGATACAGTTAGAGGCCTGCTCTCAGGTAACGGGCAGACACAGATACAGTTAGAGGCCTGCTCTCAGGTAACGGGTGGACACAGATACAGTTAGAGGCCTGCTCTCAGGTAACGGGTGGACACAGATACAGTTAGAGGCCTGCTCTCAGGTAACGGGTGGACACAGATACAGTTAGAGGCCTGCTCTCAGGTAACGGGTGGACACAGATACAGTTAGAGGCCTGCTCTCAGGTAATGGGTGGACACAGTTACAGTTAGAGGCCTGCTCTCAGGTAACGGGTGGACACAGTTACAGTTAGAGGCCTGCTCTCAGATAACGAGCGGACACAGATACAGTTAGAGGCCTGCTCTCAGGTAACGGGGTGGACACAGATACAGTTAGAGGCCTGCTCTCAGGTAACGGGTGGACACAGTTACAGTTAGAGGCCTGCTCTCAGGTAACGGGTGGACACAGTTACAGTTAGAGGCCTGCTCTCAGGTAACGGACAGACACAGTTACAGTTAGAGGCCTGCTGTCAGGTAACTCATTACAGTTAGAGGCCTGTCAGAGGTCATCTCTTAGGTCAGATGCAGCCATAGACCCCCATAGGGTAAAGCAGGTAGTGGGATTCTTACCTTGCCTTCTCTTTGAATTAAGGTGATTTACATTGGCTATGACAAATGGCGTTGAGAAGGAACGGCTCTTACTAATGTTACCCAGCAGAGCGTTATTCCAGGTGTCCGAGCCGGTACTGCTGGGAGATGAAGGGACAGAAGGTGACATCAGCGTTACTAGCTTACAGAAACAGAACATAAATCTGTATATGTAAGAACAGCACAGGAGCATCTGTGTCACTACTGATCCCAGAAGATTCTGTTACACTAAACCCCCCTCCATCAGTGTAACATTATATAGCTTTACTTATTCCATATATTACTATGTGTGACATATGTAGTGTAGTCTATGTGTACTTCCCCAAGCATCAACTGAGCGGACTGGGGTATATGGGGCGAGGGGGGGGGGGGCATAATGCAGAAAACAACGTCACCAGAGTTCCGCTCCATGCAGTGGTGGAGTTATAACAGGTGGAGCGGAGACGTATGGGAACATGAGTCTGTATGTGACAGGACAGTATAGGGGATCCCAGCACTATATATAAGGGGGAGGGGAGCTGTACGGGAACACGGGTCTGTATGTGACAGGACAGTATAGGGGATCCCAGCACTATATATAAGGGGGAGGGGAGCTGTACGGGAACATGGGTCTGTATGTGACAGGACAGTATAGGGGATCCCAGCACTATATATAAGGGGGAGGGGAGCTGTACGGGAACACGGGTCTGTATGTGACAGGACAGTATAGGGGATCCCAGCACTATATATATATAAGGGGGAGGGGAGCTGTACGGGAACATGGGTCTGTATGTGACAGGACAGTATAGGGGATCCCAGCTCTATATATAAGGGGGAGGGGAGCTGTACTGGAACACGGGTCTGTATGTGACAGGACAGTATAGGGGATCCCAGCACTATATATAAGGGGGAGGGGAGCTGTACGGGAACATGGGTCTGTATGTGACAGGACAGTATAGGGGATCCCAGCTCTATATTTATAAGGGGGAGGGGAGCTGTACGGGAACATGGGTCTGTATGTGACAGGACAGTATAGGGGATCCCAGCACTATATATAGGGGGAGGGGGGCTGTATGGGAACATGGGTCTGTATGTGACAGGACAGTATAGGGGATCCCAGCACTATATATAAGGGGGAGGGGAGCTGTACGGGAACATGGGTCTGTATGTGACAGGACAGTATAGGGGATCCCAGCTCTATATATAAGGGGGAGGGGAGCTGTACGGGAACATGGGTCTGTATGTGACAGGACAGTATAGGGGATCCCAGCACTATATATAAGGGGGAGGGGAGTTGTACGGGAACATGGGTCTGTATGTGACAGGACAGTATAGGGGATCCCAGCACTATATATAAGGGGGAGGGGAGCTGTACGGGAACATGGGTCTGTATGTGACAGGACAGTATAGGGGATCCCAGCACTATATATAAGGGGGAGGGGGGCTGTACGGGAACATGGGTCTGTATGTGACAGGACAGTATAGGGGATCCCAGCACTATATATAAGGGGGAGGGGGGCTGTACGGGAACACGGGTCTGTATGTGACAGAACAGTATAGGGGATCCCAGCACTATATATAAGGGAGCTGTACGGGAACATGGGTCTGTATGTGACAGGACAGTATAGGGGATCCCAGCACTATATATAAGGGAGCTGTACGGGAACATGGGTCTGTATGTGACAGGACAGTATAGGGGATCCCAGCACTATATATAAGGGAGCTGTACGGGAACATGAGTCTGTATGTGACAGGACAGTATAGGGGATCCCAGCACTATATATAGGGGGAGGGGGGCTGTACGGGAACATGGGTCTGTATGTGACAGGACAGTATAGGGGATCCCAGCACTATATATAAGGGGGAGGGGAGCTGTACGGGAACATGGGTCTGTATGTGACAGGACAGTATAGGGGATCCCAGCACTATATATAGGGGGAGGGGAGCTGTACGGGAACACGGGTCTGTATGTGACAGGACAGTATAGGGGATCCCAGCACTATATATAAGGGGGAGGGGAGCTCTACGGGAACATGGGTCTGTATGTGACAGGACAGCAGGGGATCCCAGCACTATATATAGGGGGAGGGGGGCTGTACGGGAACACGGGTCTGTATGTGACAGGACAGTATAGGGGATCCCAGCACTATATATAGGGGGAGGGGGGCTGTACGGGAACATGGGTCTGTATGTGACAGGACAGTATAGGGGATCCCAGCACTATATATAAGGGGGGGAGCTGTACAGGAACACGGGTCTGTATGTGACAGGACAGTATAGGGGATCCCAGCACTATATATAGGGGGAGGGGGGCTGTACGGGAACACGGGTCTGTATGTGACAGGACAGTATAGGGGATCCCAGCACTATATATAGGGGGAGGGGGGCTGTACGGGA
This sequence comes from Crinia signifera, assembly GCF_055691185.1. Taxonomy (NCBI): domain Eukaryota; kingdom Metazoa; phylum Chordata; class Amphibia; order Anura; family Myobatrachidae; genus Crinia; species Crinia signifera. The sequence goes on along the minus strand of NC_139220.1, from coordinate 2,832,036 downwards.
ACATGGGTCTGTATGTGACAGGACAGTATAGGGGATCCCAGCACTATATATAAGGGGGAGGGGGCTGTACGGGAACACGGGTCTGTATGTGACAGGACAGTATAGGGGATCCCAGCACTATATATAAGGGGAGGGGAGCTGTACGGGAACATGGGTCTGTATGTGACAGAACAGTATAGGGGATCCCAGCACTATATATAGGGGGAGGGGGGCTGTACGGGAACACGGGTCTGTATGTGACAGGACAGTATAGGGGATCCCAGCACTATATATAGGGGGAGGGGGGCTGTACGGGAACACGGGTCTGTATGTGACAGGACAATATAGGGGATCCCAGCACTATATATATATAAGGGGGATGTACAGGAACACGGGTCTGTATGTGACAGGACAGTATAGGGGATCCCAGCACTATATATAGGGGGAGGGGCGCTGTACGGGAACACGGGTCTGTATGTGACAGGACAGTATAGGGGATCCCAGCACTATATATAGGGGGAGGGGGGCTGTACGGGAACACGGGTCTGTATGTGACAGGACAATATAGAGGATCCCAGCACTATATATATATAAGGGGGATGTACAGGAACACGGGTCTGTATGTGACAGGACAGTATAGGGGATCCCAGCACTATATATAAGGGGGAGGGGGGCTGTACGGGAACATGGGTCTGTATGTGACAGGACAGTATAGGGGATCCCAGCACTATATATAAGGGGGAGGGGAGCTGTACGGGAACATGGGTCTGTATGTGACAGGACAGTATAGGGGATCCCAGCACTATATATAGGGGGAGGGGGGCTGTACGGGAACATGGGTCTGTATATGACAGGACAGTATAGGGGATCCCAGCACTATATATAGGGGGAGGGGGGCTGTACGGGAACATGGGTCTGTATGTGACAGGACAGTATAGGGGATCCCAGCACTATATATAAGGGGGAGGGGGGTTGTACAGGAACACGGGTCTGTATGTGACAGGACAGTATAGGGGATCCCAGCACTATATATAGGGGGAGGGGGGCTGTACGGGAACACGGGTCTGTATGTGACAGGACAGTATAGGGGATCCCAGCACTATATATAGGGGGAGGGGGGCTGTACGGGAACATGGGTCTGTATGTGACAGGACAGTATAGGGGATCCCTGCACTATATATAAGGGGGAGGGGAGCTGTACGGGAACATGGGTCTGTATGTGACAGGACAGTATAGGGGATCCCAGCACTATATATAGGGGGAGGGGGGCTGTACGGGAACATGGGTCTGTTTGTGACAGGACAGTATAGGCAGGGCTATTTTTGTGCAGGTTCCAGCAGGAACTGTGGCCCTTATTCTAGTTCACTCTTTCTGACAAAATATTCCTCAGATGGACAAAACCATGTACACTGCAGGTGTAAAACCCCACCCAAATCTAATTATCTCTGCACAAGTAACACCTGCCTCACCTGCAGTGCACATGGTTTTGTCCATCTAAGAAATATTTTGTCAGAAAGAGTGAACTAGAATAAGGGCCACAGTTCCTGCTGGAGCCTGCACAAAAATAGCCCTGAGTATAGGGGATCCCAGCACTATATATAGGGGGAGAGGGGCTGTACGGGAACATGGGTCTGTATGTGACAGGACAGTATAGGGGATCCCTGCACTATATATAAGGGGGAGGGGGGCTGTACAGGAACACGGGTCTGTATGTGACAGGACAGTATAGGGGATCCCAGCACTATATATAAGGGGGAGGGGGGTTGTACAGGAACACGGGTCTGTATGTGACAGGACAGTATAGGGGATCCCAGCACTATATATAGGGGGAGGGGGGCTGTACGGGAACACGGGTCTGTATGTGACAGGACAGTATAGGGGATCCCAGCACTATATATAACAGGTGGAGGGGAGCTGTACGGGAACATGGGTCTGTATGTGACAGGACAGTATAGGGGATCCCAGCACTATATATAATGTGGGAGGGGAGCTGTACAGGAACATGGGTCTGTATGTGACAGGACAGTATAGGGGATCCCAGCACTATATATAGGGGGAGGGGGGCTGTACGGGAACACGGGTCTGTATGTGACAGGACAATATAGGGGATCCCAGCACTATATATATATATAAGGGGGATGTACAGGAACACGGGTCTGTATGTGACAGGACAGTATAGGGGATCCCAGCACTATATATAAGGGGGAGGGGAGCTGTACGGGAACATGGGTCTGTATGTGACAGGACAGTATAGGGGATCCCAGCACTATATATAGGGGGAGGGGGGCTGTACGGGAACATGGGTCTGTATGTGACAGGACAGTATAGGGGATCCCAGCACTATATATAGGGGAGGGGAGCTGTACGGGAACATGGGTCTGTATGTGACAGGACAGTATAGGGGATCCCAGCACTATATATAAGGGAGCTGTACGGGAACATGGGTCTGTATGTGACAGGACAGTATAGGGGATCCCAGCACTATATATAAGGGGGAGGGGGGTTGTACAGGAACACGGGTCTGTATGTGACAGGACAGTATAGGGGATCCCAGCACTATATATAGGGGAGGGGGGCTGTACGGGAACACGGGTCTGTATGTGACAGGACAGTATAGGGGATCCCAGCACTATATATAGGGGGCTGTACGGGAACATGGGTCTGTATGTGACAGGACAGTATAGGGGATCCCTGCACTATATATAAGGGGGAGGGGAGCTGTACGGGAACATGGGTCTGTATGTGACAGGACAGTATAGGGGATCCCAGCACTATATATAGGGGGAGGGGGGCTGTACGGGAACATGGGTCTGTTTGTGACAGGACAGTATAGGGGATCCCAGCACTATATATAGGGGGAGGGGGGCTGTACGGGAACATGGGTCTGTATGTGACAGGACAGTATAGGGGATCCCAGCACTATATATATAACTGGTGGAGCGGAGACGTACGGGAACATGGGTCTGTATGTGACAGGACAGTATAGGGGATCCCAGCACTATATATAAGGGGGAGGGGAGCTGTACGGGAACATGGGTCTTTATGTGACAGGACATTATAGGGGATCCCAGCACTGTATATGGGGGAGGGGAGCTGTACGGGAACATGGGTCTGTATGTGACAGGACAGTATAGGGGATCCCAGCACTATATATAAGGGGGAGGGGAGCTGTACGGGAACACGGGTCTGTATGTGACAGGACAGTATAGGGGATCCCAGCACTATATATAACAGGTGGAGGGGAGCTGTACGGGAACATGGGTCTGTATGTGACAGGACAGTATAGGGGATCCCAGCACTATATATAAGGGGGAGGGGAGTTGTACGGGAACACGGGTCTGTATGTGACAGGACAGTATAGGGGATCCCAGCACTATATATAATGTGGGAGGGGAGCTGTACGGGAACATGGGTCTGTATGTGACAGGACAGTATAGGGGATCCCAGCACTATATATAAGGGGGAGGGGAGCTGTACGGGAACATGGGTCTGTATGTGACAGGACAGTATAAGGGATCCCAGCACTATATATAAGGGGGAGGGGAGCTGTACGGGGACACAGGTCTGTATGTGACAGGACAGTATAGGGGATCCCAGCACTATATATAAGGGGGAGCTGTACGGGAACACAGGTCTGTATGTGACAGGATAGTATAGGGGATCCCATCACTATAAATAAGGGGGGCTGTATGGGAACACAGGTCTGTATGTGACAGGACAGTATAGGGGATCCCAGCACTATATATAAGGGGGAGCTGTACGGGAACACAGGTCTGTATGTGACAGGATAGTATAGGGGATCCCATCACTATAAATAAGGGGGGCTGTACGGGAACACGGGTCTGTATGTGACAGGACAGTATAGGGGATCCCAGCACTATATATAAGGGGGAGGGGAGCTGTACGGGAACATGGGTCTGTATGTGACAGGATAGTATAGGGGATCCCAGCACTATATATAAGGGGGAGGGGAGCTGTACAGGAACACGGGTCTGTATGTGACAGGACAGTATAGGGGATCCCAGCACTATATATAACAGGTGGAGGGGAGCTGTACGGGAACATGGGTCTGTATGTGACAGGACAGTATAGGGGATCCCAGCACTATATATAATGTGGGAGGGGAGCTGTACAGGAACATGGGTCTGTATGTGACAGGACAGTATAGGGAATCCCAGCACTATATATAAGGGAGCTGTACGGGAACATGGGTCTGTATGTGACAGGACAGTATAGGGGATCCCAGCACTGTATATAAGGGGGGGAAGGGAGCTGTATGGGAACACAGGTCTGTATGTGACAGGACAGTATAGGGAATCCCAGCACTATATATAAGGGAGCTGTACGGGAACATGGGTCTGTATGTGACAGGACAGTATAGGGGATCCCAGCACTGTATATAAGGGGGGGAAGGGAGCTGTATGGGAACACAGGTCTGTATGTGACAGGACAGTATAGGGTATCCCAGCACTATATATAAGGGGGGAGCTGTACTGGAACACGGGTCTGTATGTGACAGGACAGTATAGGGGATCCCAGCACTATATATAAGGGGGGGAAGGGAGCTGTATGGGAACACAGGTCTGTATGTGACAGGACAGTATAGGGGATCCCAGCACTATATATAGGGGGAGGGGGCTGTACGGGAACATGGTCTGTATGTGACAGGACAGTATAGGGGATCCCAGCACTATATATAAGGGGGAGGGGAGCTGTACGGGAACACAGGTCTGTATGTGACAGGACAGTATAGGGGATCCCAGCACTATTTATAAGGGGGAGGGGAGCTGTACGGGAACACGGGTCTGTATGTGACAGGACAGTATAGGGGATCCCAGCACTATATATAAGGGGGAGGGGAGCTGTACGGGAACACGGGTCTGTATGTGACAGGACAGTATAGGGGATCCCAGCACTATATATAGGGGGAGGGGGGCTGTACGGGAACACGGGTCTGTATGTGACACTATAGGGGATCCCAGCACTATATATAGGGGGGGGGGGCTGTACGGGTACACGGGTCTGTATGTGACAGTATAGGGGATCCCAGCACTATATATAGGGGGAGGGGGGCTGTACGGGTACACGGGTCTGTATGTGACAGGACAGTATAGGGAATCCCAGCACTATATATAAGGGGGAGGGGAGATGTACGGGAACACGGGTCTGTATGTGGCAGGACAGTATAGGGGATCCCAGCACTATATATAGGGGGGAGGAGGGCTGTACGGGAACATGGGTCTGTATGTGACAGGACAGTATAGGGGATCCCAGCACTGTATATAGGGGGGAGGAGGGCTGTACGGGTACATGGGTCTGTATGTGACAGTATAGGGGATCCCAGCACTATATATAAGGGGGAGGGGGGCTGTACGGGAACACGGGTCTGTATGTGACAGTATAGGGGATCCCAGCACTATATATAGGGGGAGGGGGGCTGTACGGGTACACGGGTCTGTATGTGACAGTATAGGGGATCCCAGCACTATATATAAGGGGGAGGGGGGCTGTACGGGAACACGGGTCTGTATGTGACAGTATAGGGGATCCCAGCACTATATATAGGGGGAGGGGGGCTGTACGGGTACACGGGTCTGTATGTGACAGTATAGGGGATCCCAGCACTATATATAGGGGGGGGGGAGCTGTACGGGAACACGGCCTATATGTGACTTGTTATAGGAACCTAGCATGCTGTGACCATTGCCCTGGACTATGGTCATCCTACTAGGACCCCCACCGGCTGTGGTGCTAATCTCTCCCCGTATGTACAGTATTATGTCTCCCATCGCTTGCACCCTTGGTGACTGTACCCACTCTATCTGCATCTGACCATTGCCGCCTGTATCATAAATACATGGTGAGAGAGAGAGAGGACACTACCCTGGTACCTGGAGGAGGTTGTGTCAGTGGGTTTAATACTGCCGCTGCGGTCTCTTCTCACCGGTGCTGGTTCTAGAGTCGGTAAACCGGTGGCCGATGTGGTTGTGGTCCATGTGGAAGAGACCCTCCGCATCAGCCCTGATGGAAGACTCCTTCGTAGTCTCTGGAGAAAGAGACAGACATGAAGACACATGCTACAGAGTGACATCACCAATGTGGGTGCACTGTGGCATACGGTATACTGGGGGCACTACAGTGTGGCACTGGGGGCATATTAATGGTAGTTACCGAGTCACTGTACCTTTGGTATGGTCATCTTGTCGCCTTTTTCGGAGCCTTCCTCTGAATCGGAACAGGCGTAGTTCTCGTTGAAGGTGACCAGAGGGTTGAGCCTCGGCTTGTGGATGGGCTGGAAGTTTAGCTGGGTACTTAGCAGGTTACTGACGGCCCGCAAGGATGTGCAGATGTGGGGGGGCAACGAGGCGTCAGCTAGTAAATCTGTGATAAGTCCGTGGGCTTCCCCCATTACAGCAATGTCTACAGTGATGCTGGTGCCAGACGACTGGAAGGAGAAGAAACACAATCATCAGAAACGGGAAATTCTCTGGCACTGGGAAGACAACACGTTACATGTCTCCATAGTCTGAGCCCCATGTAAGAACGAGTCTACAGGCCCCATGCAAGGATGAGTGTATAGGCCCCATGTAAGAACAAGTCTATAGGCCCCATGCAAGAACGAATCTACAGGCCCCATGCAAGAACGAGTGTATAGGCCCCATGTAAGAACAAGTCTATAGGCCCCATGTAAGAACGAGTGTACAGGCCCCATGTAAGGATGAGTGTATAGGCCCTATGTAAGAACTAGTGTATAAGCCCCATGTAAGAACGAGGCTAACTAAGAACTTCATTTCTATGTGATTATTCCCCACATGGACCAGATGATTAAATTATGGATAGATTTACAATGGAAGGTAAGAGGTGACCATGTGCTTCTCATCTTCTTCTCTCAGACATGTCATATCCTGAGAATTGCATGTTTTCACCAATATCCATACAGCAGGGCGTTACCTAGGAGACTGCAAGTCAGGTAATAGGGAGGGCTCCCAGCAGATGGAGTGTGAGAGGTGCAGTGTAAGAGAGGAGAGGCTCTGTGTATATGCCCATACAGTGTCATGTACACCAGCAGCTGATAGGAGGCTGATGGGAAGCACGTGCAATATTGCCATCACTAAGGATGTTGCAGAACTTCTACCGATAACCAGGAATAAAAGCGGCATTACTGTGGACTGATTTATACATCGCCGTTCAATTAACTGAATCACTTTAATTACTGCAGGAAATCCAACTGCGGCAGAGGCATTACAACCTACAGACGTGATCATTATTGGAACATGACATCCAGTACATGGTAATCTGGTGACTGGGGGTGGGGGATAAGTCACACAACTCATGCAATTATGTATTCGCTATAAGGGGGCTAATTACCAAGCAGTGGCACCCCTCAGACATAGTCCTCAGCCAGGCTTCAGGTAAAGGAACCAGTGTCGCACTACATCACACCCCTCAGACATAGTCCTCAGCTAGGCTTCAGGTAAAGGAACCAGTGTCGCAATACATCACACCCCTCAGACATAGTCCTCAGCCAGGCTTCAGGTAAAGGAACCAGTGTCGCACTACATCACACCCCTTAGACATATTCCTCTGCTAGGCTTCAGGTAAAGGAACCATTGTCACACTACATCACACCCCTCAAGCATATTCCTCTGCTAGACTTCAGGTAAAGGAACCATTGTCGCACTACATCACACCCCTCAAGCATATTCCTCTGCTAGACTTCATGTAAAGGAACCAGTGTTGCGCTACATCACAGTCAAAAAGCTCACTGTGAAACGCGCGTCAGCGTTTCACGTGAGCAAGAGAAGCTGTACCTTGTCTTGATATATTTAAAATTGTATTTTGAATGTTTAGCTTAATTTAAGCCTCAGTGTTGGCACTTGCCTGTCCACAGTCACAGCGGTCCACCATATGTTATTCAGCAACGGCGGACGCTAACATTAAGGTGACGGGGGCATAGGAATAAAGAAACGCTGCTGTGTACACACGCACCCAGCATACAGGCTGTTGCTACACACTGGTGGTGGATGTGAGCGGACGTTTTGTACAGGGGAGATAGGACGTTTCCTACCCCTGGCCCTTACAAGCCCGACGGGACCCAGTGCATCAGCCGGCTTATATCACTTGCCTCATACGACTGTCAGCAGGGTGACAGGAACGGCCAGGACGCTGCCCGCACCAAGTCTCCCTGCCTATTAATTTAACAAAAGTCTACACAGGTCCATTTTAGGTCAATTAACATAGAAGCGCACAAACAGGGACACGGTTCCCCTTACATTAATAACAGCGCTTACACAATTGCAAGCACGACCTGAAGAGATAATATTAGCCTCTGGCAGTGTATCACACAAGTTTAATTTAAATGAATTTTTTGCATGCCACACATTCTCTAATTCAAAATAAAGGAATTTAGGTACATAAATCCCGCCACGTCAGGATTGATATATTCTTTTTAATTGTGTTGTTTCACGTCTCTATATGTTATATGTTTGCTTTTAGAATTTTTTTTGCAGTTTCTTTAATGATAAATTAAAAGTTATATTTTATTATTCTCTCTTTTTGCACCACCCACGGACAGTCTTCTTACCCCAATAATTAAATTCTTCATTGTCCAGTGGTAGCACACCTCAACATTATTTGGACATTGTCCCTATGTATACAATGAGGTAATTTGAACAAATCTATATTGATTTCCTCTTCCAGTGGGATCAACAATATTTCTCTCTTTTGTCACTTCCAACACACATTACATCACTTCCCCATCACATCACATCACATCACATCACATCAATACCGCCTCACATCACATCACTTCCCTCTCACATCATATCACTTCCCCATCACATCACATCAATACCGCCTCACATCACATCACATCAATACCGCCTCACATCACATCCCATCAATACCGCCTCACATCACATCACTTCCCTCTCACATCACATCACTTCCCTCTCACATCATATCACTTCCCCATCACATCACATCAATACCGCCTCACATCACATCAATACCGCCTCACATCACATCACTTCCCCCTCACATCACATCACTTCCCCCTCACATCACATCACTACCGCCCACATCACTAACCCCTTACATCACATCACTACTGCCTCATGTCACATCACTTCCCCCTCACATCACATCACTTCCTCTCATATCACATTGCTTCCCCCTCACATCACCTCCAACACACATTACATCACTTCCCCATCACATCACTTCCCCCCTCACATCACATCACATCAATACCGCCTCACATCACATCACTTCCCTCTCACATCATATCACTTCCCCATCACATCACATCAATACCGCCTCACATCACATCACATCAATACCGCCTCACATCACATCACATCAATACCGCCTCACATCACATCACATCAAATCACTACCGCCCACATCACTAACCCCTTACATCACATCACTACTGCCTCATGTCACCTCACTTCCCCCTCACATCACATCACTTCCTCTCATATCACATTGCTTCCCCCTCACATCACTTCCAACACAGATGACATCACTTCCCCTCACATCACATCACTACTGCATCATATCACTACCACCTCACATCACATCACTACCGCCTAACATCACACCACTTACCCCTCACATCACATCACTACCGCCTAAAATCACATCACTACTGCCTCACATCACTTCCCCCCCACATCACTACCACTGCACATCACATCACTTACCCCTCACATCACACTACCGTCTCACATCACATCACATGAATTCCCCTCACATCACATCACTACCGCCGCACATCACATGACTTCCCCTCACATCACATCAGTTACCCCTCACATGACATCACATACCCCACACATCACATCATTACTGCCTCACATCACAACACTTACCCCTCACATCACTACCACTGCACATCACATCACTTACCCCTCACATCACACTACCGTCTCACATCAAATCACATGACTTCCCCTCACATCACATCACTACCGCTGCACATCACATGACTTCCCCTCACATCACATCAGTTACCCCTCACATGACATCACTACCGCCTAACATCACATCACTACCGCCTCACATCACATCTCTTCCCCTCACATCACATCACTACCGCCTAACATCACATCACTACCGCCTCACATCACATGACTTCCCCTCACATCACATAAGTTACCCCTCACATGACATCACTACCGCCTCACATGACATCACTACTGCCTCACATCACATGACTTCTCCTCACATCACCCAGGTAAAGTCACAATTACAGTATCTGACAACACTGCAAAAATAACTAAATAAACTGCTATAAGGAAATGGTGGACAGACACCAGATAAGATCATTTCAAGTACAACAAAAAAAATAATCAGGATCTGAAAGCTGCGTTGGAGGCATTTTGGGGATAAGACGTAATTATATGGCGAGGTTTCTCCTCAGATTTCCTAGAGATTGCATGCACCCCACACTGTCACTTTCCAGGAAACCTTGTGCCTTTCTGTTCCGCTCTTTAGCCAACGCTGTAACTGTGGAGTTATTTATGGGGCGATCGTGCCTGTGATGGCGGATATGTGTGCGAATGTAGAACTGGGTGACGCTACCCTCCATGTACACATTATACTGGTCACTGTCATCATCACTGGCTGATAATACTCATAAGATGATCTCACTAATGTAATCTAGTATAATGTAGTCTGTCCATTCCGATCATAACATCAACAAGACAAAGTTTTCCTATCAGCAGGAACCACGACAAAAACAGTAAAACGCGCCGGTCCCGGCCCGACCAAAATGGGCAAATTGTTTTTGTTAAACTGTTAATCTTCAAATTCGGCATCTAATCCAGAAAACAAGGCATGTCTTATATGTACAGATATGTCTCCCATCTTGGTGCACCAGGACCGACGCAGCAAGACCTTTTCACATATCTTTCTCTTCAATATGCGTCTTAGTCACAATGTGAAACCACTTCATGGCACCGGGGAGATTAAAAATGCAGTAAAAACCCCGTTATCGGGGTAACCCGACGGGGGGCATCGCCAGAAAAATCTGGTGATGCCCCATAGAAGCATATGGGCTCCTAACGTGACCCTCCGCCGCCCCGCACCGACCCCTCCTCACCTGTGTCACCTGTGTCCGGGCAGCACAGAGCTGTGCTGCCCGGACCTGTGACCTCCTCCTCCCTGCACTATGATCCTCTTCCGGGTGCAGGGAGGAGGAGAGCCCGGCACAACAGCAGCGCCGGGTAAGGGAGGGGAGAGCCGCCGGGACCCCATGCTGGCTCTCACCGCAAAGGACAGCTCTTAACGCAAGAGCTGTCCTTTGCCATAATTATCACATATGTTAGTGCATATGCGATAATTATGAATGCTATAGCCGTCGATAGGGGGCAGTAACCACCCCCTGGTGTGCCCCTATCGCTGATGTCACATGACTTCCCCTCACACACCTGGCTATGCCTGCGTATTACCTGACACTCCCAGATAACCGCCGCTCACCATGTAATGATTCCCCAGTGTGTGCAGTCTGTGCGTAGCCCAGGACTTACTCAGCGGCTGTGATAGAATCAGGCTGATCGGGGGCGGAGCTGACATCACATGACTTCCCCATCACACACCTGGCCACACCTGCGTATTCCCTGACACTCCCAGATAACAGCCGCTCACCATGTAATGATTTCCCAGTGTGTGCAGTGTGTGTGTAGCCCAGGACTTACTCAGTGGCTGTGATATAATCAGGCTGATTGGGGGCGGAGCTGACGTCACATGACATCCCCTCACACACCTGGCCACACCTGCGTATTACCTGACACTCCCAGATAACAGCCACTCACCATGTAATGATTCCCCAGTGTGTGCAGTGTGTGCGCAGCCCAGGACTTACTCAGCGGCTGTGATAGAATCAGGCTGATCGGGGGTGGAGCTGATGTCAAATGACTTCCCCCTCACACACCTGGCCACACCTGCGTATTCCCTGACACTCCCAGATAACAGCCGCTCACCATGTAATGATTTCCCAGTGTGTGCAGTGTGTGTGTAGCCCAGGACTTACTCAGTGGCTGTGATATAATCAGGCTGATTGGGGGCGGAGCTGACGTCACATGACTTCCCCTCACACACCTGGCCACACCTGCGTATTACCTGACACTCCCAGATAACAGCCGCTCACCATGTAATGATTCCCAGTGTGTGCGTAGCCCAGGACTTACTCAGCGGCTGTAATAGAATCAGGCTGATCGGGGGCGGAGCTGACATCACATGACTTCCCCTCACACACCTGGCCACGCCTGTGTATTACCTGACACTCCCAGATAACAGCCGCTCACCATGTAATGATTCCCCAGTTTGTGCAGTGTGTGCGTAGCCCAGGACTTACTCAGCGGCTGTGATAGAATCAGGCTGATCGGGGGCGGAGCTGATGTCACATGACTTCCCCTCACACACCTGGCCACGCCTGCGTATTCCCTGACACTCCCAGAAAACAGCCGCTCACCATGTAATGATTCCCCAGTGTGTGCGTATCCCAGGACTTACTCAGTGGCTGTGACAGAATCAGGCTGATCGGGGCGGAGCTGATGTCACATGACTTCCCCTCACACACCTGGCCACACCTGCGTATTACCTGACACTCCCAGATAACAGCCGCTCACCATGTCATGATTCCCAGTGTGTGCAGTGTGTGCGTAGCTCAGGACTTACTCAGCGGCTGTTATAGAATCAGGCTGATCGGGGCGGAGCTGACATCACATGACTTCCCCTCACACACCTGGCCACACCTGCGTATTACCTGACACTCCCAGATAACAGCCGTTCACCATGTAATGATTCCCCAGTGTGTGCAGTCTGTGTGTAGCCCAGGACTTACTCAGCGGCTGTGATAGAATCAGGCTGATCGGGGGCGGAGCTGGCGTCACATGACTTCCCCCCTCACACACCTGGCCACACCTGCGTATTACCTGACACTCCCAGAAAACAGCCGCTCACCATGTAATGATTCCCCAGTGTGTGCAGTGTGTGCGTATCCCAGGACTTATTCAGTGGCTGTGATAGAATCAGGCTGATCGGGGGCGGAGCTGACAACACATGACTTCTCCTCACACACCTGGCCACACCTGCGTATTACCTGATACTCCCAGATAACAGCCGCTCACCATGTAATGATTCCCAGTGTGTGCAGTCTGTGCGTAGCCCAGGACTTACTCAGTGGCTGTGATAGAATCAGGCTGATAGGGGGCGGAGCTGACGTCACATGACTTCTCCTCACACACCTGGCCACACCTGCATATTATCTGATACTCCCAGATAACAGCCACTCACCATGTAATGATTCCTAGTGTGTGCAGTGTGTGTGTAGCCCAGGACTTACTCAGCGGCTGTGATAGAATCAGGCTGATCGGGGGCGGAGCTGACATCACATGACTTCCCCTCACACACCTGGCCACACCTGTGTATTCCCTGACACTCCCAGATAACAGCCGCTCACCATGTAATGATTCCCCAGTGTGTGCGGTGTGTGTGTAACCCAGGACTTACTCAGTGGCTGTGATAGAATCAGGCTGATCGGGGGCGGAGCTGATGTCACATGACTTCCCCTCATGCACCTGGCCACACCTTTGATAATCGCCGTCACTGCTAATTGGCAGCCATGCCATCATGTCTGAAGGCCCTATGTGCAAATGTAAAACTAATTCCCATGCGATTACAGTCACAGCCCGGCATCTGTTGTACGCAGGGAGCTGTGTTTCTCTGCGTCTGGGTACAGATAAGATGCTACCGGGCTTGCCGTGACTCATCTACGCCGGGTGTCGTGCGCAGCATGGTATATTGAGGCCAGGTACAGGAGGACACATCTGTAAATAATCTGAATTCAATCCATCCAAAAACACTTTCCTGTCCGGACGTAGACTCCTCAAACCTCCCAGCTGAACTTTTTATTTAGTGCCAAGGTAAATTGTCGTTGGGTAAAGCCGCGTATATATTGTGGCAGGACTGGCAGCGGGCAGACTGCAGAGTCAGAGATCTCTCTGGAAAGAGCAATATGCAACGAGGCGGATGGGAACAATGTGAGATTTTTGGAAAGATAGTTGGAAAATTAGGAGAGGAATCTGGATGAGTTGCGGAGGCAGCCTCGCACGTGGCGTCCAAAAGCGTTACACAATGAGACGACATCTTCTCGGAAGAGAGGTCCCAGGAAAGCTCCCGCAGACAGGGAAACATTCCCCAATCATCACTTCCTGTCTGTCTCCATATTGGCCCTCATTCTGGTTCTCATCATGCCGCGCGCACCGTGAATGTCCCTGCACACATGCCAATGGATGTTTTATGTGGTTGCCGAACCATCGGAGGATTTCTACAGTACACACAGATATAAGACCCCCGGGAAGAGGGTGGGGAGCTGACGTCAGCTGCCTGCCCCCAACGCCACCGGCAAATTACCATGGGAACGTCAGTGCAGCGAAAGACCGCCACCCCACGCCCCCAACCCGCAGTGCTGTGTGCGGTGTGGCTGCACATGCCCATAAACATCGCTCACTGCTGGTATGACCTCCATTGTCACTTGTGGTAAGAGACTTCATGGTCACACACTGTATACATGAGGGTCAGAGGTCGGGAGGACCTGACAAGTCCTCCTACAGGGGGGAACTCAGGACGCAGGACGCAGGCTACATGTCCTCCCTTTGTTGTATTGGCAGCGACTGGACTAAGTGGTCGCCCTAGCGACCATATCCCCAACTGCCAGAGTGACGTTATCCGGTCACAGTGATGTTATGGGCACGCTGGGAAGCTGGGAGTCTGGATGAAAGTCTAATGGGAAAAGGGAGAAAGTTCCAGAGATCAGGAGTAGGCCAGGAGAAATCCAGAATGTGGAAGAGGGATGTGGTGATCATGGAGGTGAGGCGTACCTCCCGCTGACCACCCCACCACTAGATGACAGCACACCTCCCGCTGACCATCCCACCACTAGGTGGCAGCACACCTCCCTCTGACATCCCACCACTATATGGCAGCACACCTCCCGCTTACCATCCCACCACTAGGTGGCAGCACACCTCCCTCTGACATCCCACCACTATATGGCAGCACACCTCCCGCTGACCACCCCACCACTAAACAGCAGCACACCTCCCGCTGACCACCCCATCACTAGATGGCAGCACACCTCCTGCTGACCAACCCACCACTAAATGGCAGCACACCTCCCGCTGACCACCCCACCACTAAACAGCAGCACACCTCCCACTGACCACCCCACCACTAGATGACAGCACACCTCCCCCTGACCATCCCACCACTAGGTGGCAGCACACCTCCCGCTGACCATCCCACCACTAGGTGGCAGCACACCTCCCGCTGACCATCCCACCACTAGGTGGCAGCACACCTCCCGCTGACCATCCCACCACTAGGTGGCAGCACACCTCCCTCTGACATCCCACCACTAGGTGGCAGCACACCTACCGCTGACCATCCCACCACTAGGTGGCAGCACACCTCCCTCTGACATCCCAACACTAGATGGCAGCACACCTCCCTCTGACCATCCCACTACTTGATGGCAGCAAACCTCCCTCTGATATCCCACCACTAGGTGGCAGCACACCTCCCGCTGACCACCCCATCACTAGATGGCAGCACACCTCCCGCTGACCAACCCACCACTAAATGGCAGCACACCTCCCGCTGACCACCCCACCACTAAACAGCAGCACACCTCCCACTGACCACCCCACCACTAGATGACCGCACACCTCCCCCTGACCATCCCACCACTAGGTGGCAGCACACCTCCCGCTGACCATCCCACCACTAGGTGGCAGCACACCTCCCGCTGACCATCCCACCACTAGGTGGCAGCACACCTCCCTCTGACATCCCACCACTAGGTGGCAGCACACCTACCGCTGACCATCCCACCACTAGGTGGCAGCACACCTCCCTCTGACATCCCAACACTAGATGGCAGCACACCTCCCTCTGACCATCCCACTACTTGATGGCAGCAAACCTCCCTCTGACATCCCACCACTAGGTGGCAGCACACCTCCCTCTGATCATCCCACAACTAGATGGCAGCAAACCTCCCTCTGACATCCCACCACTAGATGGCAGCACACCTCCCTCTGATCATCCCACCACTATATAGCAGCACACCTCCCGCTGACCATCCCACCACTAGATGGCAGCACACCTCCCGCTGACCATCCCGACGCTAGATGGCAGCACACCTCCTGCTGACCATCCCACCACTAGATGGCTCAGTTACTATAATACCGCACAAACGGTGCTCAGTTACTATAATACTGTACACACAACTCTTAGTTACTATAATACAGCACAAACGGTGCTCAGTTACTATAAAACTGCACACACAACTCTTAGTTACCATAATACTGTACACATGGAGCTCAGTTACTATAATACCGCACACACTGTGCTCAGTTACTATAATACCACACACACTGTGCTCAGTTACTATAATACCGCACACACAACGCTCAGTTACTATAATACCGCACACACTGTGCTCAGTTACTATAATATCGCGCACACAACGCTCAGTTACTATAATACCGCACACACAACGCTCAGTTACTATAATACCGCACACACAACGCTCAGTTACTATAATACCGCACACACAACTCTTAGTTACTATAATACCGCACACACAATGCTCAGTTACTATAATACCGCACACACTGTGCTCAGTTACTATAGTACCGCACACACAACTCTTAGTTACTATAATACTGTACACATGGAGCTCAGTTACTATAATACTGTACACATGGAGCTTAGTTACTATAATACTGTACACATGGAGCTCAGTTACTATAATACCGCACACACAACTCTTAGTTACTATAATACTGTACACATGGAGCTCTGTTACTATAATACTGTACACATGGAGCTCAGTTACTATAATACTGCACACAACGCTCAGTTACTATAATACCGCACACAACGCTCAGTTACTATAATACCGCACACACAACACTCAGTTACTATAATACCGCACACACAACTCTTAGTTACCATAATACTGTACACATGGAGCTCAGTTACTATAATACTGCACACAACGCTCAGTTACTATAATACCGCACACACAACGCTCAGTTACTATAATACCGCACACACAACTCTTTGTTACTATAATACTGTACACATGGAGCTCAGTTACTATAATACCGCACACACAACTCTTTGTTACTGTGGAAGTCGAGTTGCACACACGCCATTTTAGGATAGTATGGCCGCCATTTTGGTTCGCAGAGTTGCGCACACCCGAGTTTCCATACCCGAGTATGTGTGACAAAGTGGACCAGAAGAGTAGCCATACTATCACACATAAATTCATAATGACATACTTACACTAAATAAAATATAGTTAAAGGTTTAGAACGCCACACATAGCTTAGTTAGCATTGCATACATCTATCTGTATAGTGTTTAGTACCGTTCCGTTCCGTTTCTTATGCGCAGTATTCCGGTCATTGCGAATATTTCGCAATAGACACGGCCCGATAGTTATGGACATAATTCCATATTCCCAAGACAGTTTCGGTTGAAAGTATATAACAAAGGAATCTAGATGTAACCGGTTTCTACAGCTATTTACGACTCCTGACGACGATACCAACAAACAAAGGACTCTTAAAGTTCACTCCCCTGCACCTATTCAAACCAGGTGCCTCATCTAACCCCCAATCACAGTGGACCTGACATACGATCTCTGACCAATGGGAATGGCCTTTGACCTCCCCTTTCTGACCCTATAAGATAGGCGACCCAGAACAATCACGTTCACTTCGGCACATCTTTCTTTTCCCTGACCTTCAACCGGGCTATAGTTCAATCCTGAACGATAGCGAGCTCTGACCGGACTGCGCTTCGCATATTTGATGAGACGGTAACGGTTGCATTCACGGTACTTATACTTATTGTATTGTTGGCTGATTGTATCCTGTATCTGTTTTTCTTCCCTTAGTAGAGCCTGATCATTGTATTCATTGTTAGTCTATTGCATTACCTGTTATACCTGTATCTTTTATTCCTGTAACCCCCTTTGTCCATTAGGGACTTAAATACAACCTTTTTGGGAGTTCTTATCTCCTTATTTCTACACAGTGGTTTGTGTCTGTTATTCGCACTTAGCGATAAAGGTATATTACGGACACAGTCCTTAAAAGGTATATTCGCAGATTAGAGACAAAGTACTGCGAAGGGATCTCTTATTAAGGTATTGGTTCTTGGGTGTATAATACACAATAAAGGTACGCTACGCTTTGTTCGCACGTAGTTAGGTATAAAGGGTACGCTGGTTACGGACATAATACGTAACCTGCGCTTTTCACTTATTGTTTCTTTGGTTATAATTCATCGGCATTAACAATTGAGGGCTCGTCCGTCCGTTTCACATTCCAGAACTCAGTACCAGGCGTGCGGCCCGACCTATACCAGCAAAAGGGTGGAAGTATTATTATCCATTGCTGGATAGGCCGGGTCCGCGGCGGTGCGGGGTTCGGGAAGTGCTAGCGTTGAACTCGAAGCACAATAAGTGAAAGCCAAGTGTTTTAAAGCATATCATATCTAAGTGTTTAGTAAACTGTACTTCTGCCTGCCACAAGTAGTTTAACGGGGTATAGTGTCTTGGGTTGCTTGTTTATTACAGTATATGAGCCACGTGCGATAAATTTCGCACACGTGGAAACAAAGGCCTGTGTTTTATTATAGTACATAGAGGATCCCTTCTGTGCAAAACTATAACTTTTATTGTTAGTTACTGCAGGGTCAGGGACTCCGCCACGTGGCGATAAGTTCTGGGCCTTTTACAGTAACGTAAAGCGTCTATTGTGTATTACGCAAGGTGCGCGCGCACGTGCCCATATCGGGAAATTTTCGCATCTTTGTACGTGATTTACGGATTAAGTACGGGATTTATTTTGCATCTTGATACGTAACTTTCGGACGGAGTTAAGGGATTTATTTCACATTTAGGCGCAATTACTGCGTATAGCGAAACCCGAGTGCAACCTTGCAAATACACTATAGAACACGTGGGTGGCCGATTTCATCGGCGGCCTGTGAACAACGCATGTACACACGTGGCTGTTCATTGGCACTGCACATGCAGCACACATAGGAACTCAAAAGGTGAACAGTGTTAAACCACTAGCCTTATTTAAAACAGTATAGTAATATGCTGTGGATAAGGCGGTGATTAATAAAAGAAAATAAGTTTTTTTTTTCTTTTTGTTCATTTTCCAAAAACAAGCAACTCAAGCATTATTTTAATAGATTCCTATAGCTTTTTATAAGGGATTTATACCTGCATAAGTATCTAGTGAAAAGCTACCAGCCTGGGAAGATTTTCTGTACAGAAATATGTCAAATATAAGCATAAGACCAAGGTGTAACTAGCTCCCAGTGTGAAACATAACTGAGGCGAACGGGTGTGTGACGGCACGACTCAAGCGCAGTGTAGTCCAGTGTAGGACAGTCCAGGTAGGACAGGGTGCACGTGACGACGTGCCCATAGGAACTGCCCCTTCAGTGGAACTGATCCGCTAGGAGGGTACAAGAAGATACATCGGAACCCAGTGATCCGATTAGCTACTTTAGAAAATCCAGTTTTTGGGGGTACAGGAAAACAAGTTTGTTGTACCCTGGAAAAATTAGGCCGCACCTTGCAAGTTGACTAGAAGTTCGCTGCTAGTTGAAAGACTTGGTGATTGAGTATCATACCTCATATCCTTCGCACCCGCTTGATTGTGGGACTGTTCTAGGAAGCTGTAGAAGTGAGTGTTTGGGGAGCTCTCAGACAAGTAATAACCCACCGATATCTATTAAGCTGTGAACGTTTATTCCTGTAATTATGGGTAATAACGGGTCACGCTGTGATAACGTGCATGTTAGGGAGGAAGCAAGCCGACCAAAAGGATCGGCGGCTTTTATTATGTGCTGTAAGCACGGTGAACGAGCAGTTGTTTACCAAAATAAATGGAGAAAAATGACACAAGGCAGCAAGTTAGAATTTCCCAGTGTTGGTAGCTTCGATCCAGAAATCTTATCGGCAGTAAAAGATGAAATATGTCTACTCTCCAATCGTAAGAAGAGAGTTAAGCACATAGAAATTCTTAAATTGTGGCAGAAGGAAGGGCAGGAACAATGGGGAATCAGATGTCTGGCAGTGCCAGATACAATCAGCCACAATAAAAATGCAACCGTAGCCGCAACAGCTCCCCCACCCCCATATGTGCCGAAGGGGTTAATGACTAATAAGCGAGACCTGAGTAGTAATTTACCTGTTGCTAACTTGTACCCTGTCTTATCCCCTTATAAGGAAACCCGAGAGGAAAACGAGCAGCTGTTGGCACTGGCCGTCTCCCATGCAATTAAGGGAAAAGCTGAACCGGCTAAACCTGCTGCTGGGGCTCCCGCACAGGAAGAGGAGACGGCTGATGCCAACAGCATAGTATTGGACCCAGGTAAGAAAGCACTGCACAGCACAGACGACTCCCAAGAAGGTCCCAGTAATGCAAATGTGGTACAAACATACCCTGTACGCACGCTGGAGGTTCCCTATGGTAAGGCAGACAGAGAGGGTGTGATACCTACCAGAAAGATGACCATGCTAAACCCATGGACACGGTTAGAGCTGCGGTCCATCATTACAGATTTCCCTGATCCTAGGAAAGATCTGGCATTGTGCCGGAAATTTGTAAGGGATCTGGGAAACTCTGATGAGCCCACCAACAAGGATTGGAGAATCATGTTGAGGGCCTGTCTCCCCACTCACATAGACATCCCGAAATTCATTCAGGATAGTGGATTGAAAGTGGACAAGGAGATAAATGATGAGATCAACCAGGAAAATATACGCCTAATCAACTTACAATTGGGAGTATATTTTGCTGCGGCAGTGGAATATAGCAAGATTTTCACCATCAAACAAAAGGATGGCGAAACTGCTGCTGATTATTTCACTAAGGCCTTACTGGAGGTATCAAAATACACTGGTGTCTCCGAGCCTAAGGACGACCCCCACCTGAGGGAGATGATTGTCTCTGTGCTGGTGGAAGGGCTTAGGGAAAACCTGAGAGCCAGAGTCCAAACTTCTTTCCCAAATTGGCGTGGAATGACAGTGGATGCCCTACGGGAATCTGCTGTGGACCACGACCGCAACATTAAGAAACACAGGGAACTGCAAACTGACAAACTGATGATGGTTAGCATCCAAGCCCTTACAAATGCCCCAAATAAAGCTGCATACCAACGAAACACCAGGGACACAGTTAGAAAGCCAATTATCTGTTACAACTGCAATAGGGAAGGTCACTACTCAGCTCATTGTAAGTCAGGAAACCCCAGGAGTTACAAAACACATAGGCGAGAATGGGAGCCTCACCAGGGTGAGACAAGGAAATACCCAACCCCTAGACAATGGGAGGAGACAGACAGGTCACGCAACATGCCTCCTCCCCATCTGATGGCTGACACGGTACTAAGGGCAACCCAGGTAAGACAATAGGAAACAGGTCATACCTGTATCCTACAGCCAGTTAGACTAACACAACACCTTAGAGAGGAACCTCAGGTGAAGGTTGATATAGCTGGAGTAAGGCAAACCTTCTTGGTTGATACAGGGGCGGCCAGATCTGTTCTCAACACTCCTCTTCACTTGGGTTTCACTGACCAATCAGTAGCAGCAATTGGGGTAACAGGAAAAATACAACATTACCCACTGACGAAACCAGCAGAGGTTACAATCGGGCCTCTGCATACCAAACACTCTTTTCTGTTGGCTGCAGCGGCCCCGACTAACCTTCTGGGTAGAGATTTACTATGCAAAATGGGATGTGTCATCTATTGCACCCCCGATGGGGTATTCCTGGACACTCCTAAAAATCTTACACAAGAAGTGCAAGATATGCTGGACAGTCCTCAGAGGCTAATGTTGTATTCCACTGTTGTAGAGTCAAATCCATCTAGGGTAGCTGAAATTACAGCACAAATACCGGGTTCCCTTTGGACTAAAGATGGACAGGATGCTGGGCTGATGGCAAATGTAGCTCCAGTAGAGATCCGCTTAAAAGAAGGCAGGATAGCCCCAAAAATACCGCAATACCCTTTAAAACCTGAAGTTGAGCTAGGAGTATACCCTGTGATCCAGCGATTGCTCCAACAGGAAATCCTAGTTAGAACTTCCAGCACGGCCAATAGTCCCATCTTTCCTGTGAAAAAGAGCGGGGGGAGGGGCTACAGACTAGTGCAGGATTTAAGAGGGGTAAACAAAGTAGTTGAGAGCCAATTCCCCGTAGTGCCAAACCCAGCTGTCATCCTGATGCAAATACCACCTCACTGTACTCATTTCACAGTCATTGATTTGTGTTCAGCGTTCTTCTCTGTCCCTTTACACCCAGATAGCCAGTATCTGTTCGCCTTTACCTACAGAGGAGTACAGTATACCTGGACTCTACTCCCTCAGGGATTCATAGACAGCCCCAGCATCTTCTCCCAGGCCTTGCATGATTGTTTGCAATCCTTTCAACCCCTGAGTGGTTCGATACTGATACAATATGTCGATGACTTATTGTTGTGTTCTGAGTCACTGGAGTCATCAGTGGATGACACTAGACAGCTGCTGATGCATCTCTCAGAGACGGGACATAAAGTATCAAAGGATAAGCTGCAATTATGCCAGACCAGGGTTAAGTATCTGGGCCACTGCCTTACCCAAGGGCTGAGACACCTCACCGACGACCGAATCCAAGCGATTCAGAACATGGTACTGCCACAGACCCAGCACCAGATCCGTACGTTCCTAGGCATGTGTGGATACTGTCGCAATTGGATCCCAGGATTCTCTATTCTGGCATTACCACTACAAGACATGGTTTCCTCAACTAAGCCAGATTGGGTCTCTCATACTGAGGAATCTGAACTGGCTTTCGAGGAACTAAAGGTGAGCCTAACAAAGGCCCCAGCACTGGGAATGCCAGATTATGGGAAACCCTTTGAACTGTACGGAACTGAATCAGCTGGGTGTGCAGCAGGAGTACTTGTACAAAAACATGGTGATGCCAACCGACCAGTAGCGTACCACAGTGGCCAGCTGGACACAGTAGCACGCTCACTCCCAACTTGCTTACGAAGTGTGGCCGCAATAGCACAACTAGTAAGCAAGAGTGAGGACGTGGTGTTGGGACACGATTTAACTGTTCATGCTCCCCATGCTGTCTCTGCCCTCCTAAATTCTGCCCAAACACGTCATGTGTCCTCAGCACGGTTCACCAAGTGGGAACTGGCGCTGATGGCCCCAGTAAATATTACCATCAAAAGATGCAACACACTAAACCCAGCCACATTCCTTCCTCATGTGCCCTCCAAGGCACAAAGGGTGGAGAGTGATGGGAATGTTGCTGAAAATGGTAAAGCAGAGTTTAGTGATGGTGAGGATAAGCATGATTGCATGACCTACCTGAATCAGACCTTTACAGCACGTCCTGACATAAGCGACAGCCCATTAAGTGAGGTAGACATAACCTTATTCACAGATGGTAGCTGTCATAGACAGACGGAGACGGGAGAGCTGTGCACAGGCTACGCGGTAGTAGATGGAGAAGGTATTGTGGAAGCTGAACCCTTGGGACCACCTCACTCAGCACAAGTAGCAGAACTGGTGGCACTGACCAGAGCATGTGAACTGGCCAAGGGAAAATCAGTTAACATATATACCGACTCCAGATATGCTTTCGGAGTAGTGCATGATTTTGGAGCCCTATGGCGCCTCCGAAATTTCATGACGGCGGCTGGCACACCAGTGGCGCATGCGACATACATTAGGAGACTTCTGGGAGCTATCCAGCTTCCAGACAGAGTGGCTGTTATCAAGTGCAAAGCTCATACATCAGAGAAGGACCCGGTGTCACTTGGGGGGAAATTTACTAATATGGATTCGTATTTTAAAGTAGAAAAAAGTCGTATTCGTAGGGAAATAATCGTGAATTTCTGTCGTATTCGTGAAATGTTCATTTATCAAGTGCAAAATTCGTAGATTCGTGAAATTTGTATTGTCGTAAACATGTCATATTGAGATCGTATTCGTATTTTTAAATACGATTACGCATGTTTACGAAAAGTCTACACCATCGATAGAATACGCCTGATTTTTGCATTGGCTAGGCGTATTTTCACCATTTACTAAAAATTCGTATTCGTGAATTCGTAAAATCGGATTCGTAAACACCTACGATTCGTAAACAAACTCGTGAAAAAAAATACACCTTCCTTTGCAAGGTGTATTTTGAAGTGTCTTTTGCCTGCTTCAATGGGACACATGTGTTATCATTTTAACAATACATCACAGACCATTGTAATCCCAAATGTGTGCCTTATAAAAGCCAAATAACTACCTACAAACACTTCCTGACTTCTAGCATGGCAGACTATATGCTATATCAGGGTGCATCAGTGTGGGCTTTGAGAGACCTGATGTCTTGGCAGTGCCAAGGAAGAAGACGACTCATGCGCTGTCTCAGGCCTGCACAAACTGCTGGCTGTGTTGTACTTTCTGGCATCTGGCAGTTTTCAACATGTCACTGGCCAAGGCATTGGCATATCTCAGCCCACACTGTCCAGGTACCTGACCCAGGTGCTTGAAGCCCTTCAGCCACATATAGATGCCTCAATCTGCTTCCCAAACCAGGAGACAGAGTGGCATGATGTTAGGGTAGCATTCCATCGCATTGCATGCATGCCAAATGTGCTTGGTGCTATTGACTGCACACACATTCCGCTAAGACCACCTCGGGATACTGCCCGTTCCTATTATAACCGACATGGAAGCACAAGTACCAACGTGCAGGTGGTCTGTGATGCCAATCTTAAGATCATGAGTGTGTTTGCAGGCTACCCTGGCTCATGTCATGACTCCTATATCCTCGGCCAGTCAGTCCTCTTTGATGAGTTTGAAGCCGGATCAATGGCAGAGGGCTGGCTACTGGGTAAGTCCCTAATACTGTATAAACTGCTGTATGCAATACATAGGGAATTGATTACACATGTGTGTTTATCTCTCTGGCTTTTTGTGTGATTATGAATACATTATAATCTGTCTCTGTCTCATAGGAGCAGATTTATTAAGCTTGGAGAAGAGATAAACTGGAGATAAAGCGGAGAAAAGGTAAAAGGAGATAAAGCACCAGCCAATCAGCTCCCAACTGTCTTTTTTCAAACACAGCTGATTGGCTGGTGCTTTATCTCCTTTTACCTTTTCTCCGCTTTATCTCCAGTTTATCTCTTCTCCAAGCTTAATAAATCTGCCCCATATCTCTCTCTCTATCTCTCTAAGGACCAGATGCACTAAGCTTCAAAAGTGATAGAATGGAGAGTGATAAACAACCTGCCAATCAGCTCCTACCTTCCATGTCACAGGCTGTGTTTGAAAATTGTCAGACAAGAGCTGATTGGCTGGTTGTTTATCACTCTCCATTTTATCACTTTTCAAGCTTAGTACATCTGGCCCTAAGACAGATGTCAGCGAGGCACCACTACACACAGCTGATCAAATACACCTGTTACTGTTGTAAAGTCAGCTGTAACCAGCAGTTATGGTGACTCATACATCAGCTGACATCCTGGTACCAGCCAGCCCAGGAGAACAAGCCCCATACACATGTGTGAGAAGAACACACACTCATGCAGGAAAACATGCTGCGCTGTGGCCTGAGTTCATGTAACATTTGTAGTGTACAAATTGACTTTGTGTTAGCGTTGCACTATGCCTATTATTCTGTTATGATGGTAGTTCAATGTTTTCAACAACGTGGGTCAGAGCATGTGCAGTGCAGGTGGGCCAGATGTAACATGTGCAGAGTCAGATACATTTGGCTTGGGCAGTGCCAGTGCAAGGCGCCGGAGCGCCCCAGGCGGGGGGGCGCCCCGGCGCTCACCCGCTCTACGGGGGGGTGGGGTGGGGGAGGAATATGGCCGCCATGCTGCTCCTGGGGGGGGGGGGACACCACTCACCCTTAAGGAGGACCTCGGGTGACGGTCCAGCGAGCGAGCGGGCGGGCGGGAGGGAGAGCTCAGTCCCTATGCATGTTAATTGACATTGTCCTCCACCCGCACCGCGTACAGCCACTCAGCCGGGCAGCGCTGAGCACTTGGCTCACCCTCAGACGCTGAACGGCTGTACGCGTGGAGGAAAATGTCGTTAACATGCATCGGGACTGAACTGCGCACAGCGCAGTGAGCCCTCCCTCCTGCCCTGCTTCCAACCATTGCCTAGTGGTGGCGTCAGCCCTGGGCTTGGGTGTGTGGAAGCAGAAATGTAAAGTGCTGTGTTTTTACAAATAAGTACATTATTTAGGCTGAACGAGGGTTTTGGGGGGTTCTGCACACACAAAAAGGATTAATGCCCTCTATTAGACGGGCAGTAGACCACTGTATGTCAGTTCACAACAGTGGGGGTGCTATCCCAAACGGTTGGCTAAACGAGGGTTTTGGGGGGTTCTGCACACACAAAAAGGATTAATGTTTTGTTGACCAGCACTACATCAATTAAAGTCGCAGAGAGAGAGACTTGGATACATTCATCCCACTGCAAGAAAGCCAGTAACCCAGAGTCCCAGTGTGCAGAGAGCGAAAGAGAAGAAGTCTCGCTAGAAGCATTGTTCCGGGAACACTGAGAAGCAGCCAAGGTCAAGCAACCTGAGCGAGCAAAGGTCCAAGAGCAGAGAAAATAAAAGTCCCCTGGTAGAGATGATGGAAGGACTCCAAGCAACAGGTTCACAGTTATGCATCTATTTCCTTGTTTTCTTTCTGTTTCCTCTTCTTCATCCAAGGATACTCGGTGGCTGCCACATACTAGAGCGATCGGAGCGGAGTTCTGACAGTGTAATAATGGACCCAGATATGGGTGAAGTAGAATCCCTAAACCAGCTTGACACTTTGCCCATGACAGGAGAAGGTAAGAGGTATGAGGAAAACGTAGTTCAAGGGCTATGTGATGAGTTATTGTCTGGTGAGTACTGTGTCTGTAGATATTGTCAACCTAAAATGGAAGAAGAATGCATCCAGCGATGTCAGTCGACAAGTAAGGCAACTACAGGCCGACATCCTTTGAGTGATTACCACTCACTAGTGGGTAAGGTCTTAAACCAAACAGAATGCTGGGTGTGTTCACAAGTGCTACATAAAAGGAGTAGTGTAGGCCTAGTCCCATACCCGCTTAATATTTCTGAGATAAGTGTCTTAAATAAAGGGAGGCCACTGGATAAGAGATACCTGTATACCAGGTCCCCTAGTCTTAGATTACACCCATACCAAGTGGACAAATCCCTGGTATGTATGAACTTCTCGAGTTCCAGAGCGATTGGTACTTGGGAAGTGACATGGCATAACCAGACAATAACTTACTCCCAACGTCCAGATGGAGAGCCTATTGATAAAGAATTGTTGTTAAAAATCCGAACCAGTGGGAGACACTATAAATATGTCTACACGGTGAAGAAAAGTAAAATGATGGCCGGCAGAGTATCAGCCGGCTACTGTAATATGACCCTACAGCCAGAAACTTGTGAGGAACAAGTCAGGGAGCAGGGGACGGGAATGTTCTTATGGATAATGTGTGACAAGATCATGAAATACTCTGTCCCTTATTTTCTCCCTGACGACGTTTATTATATTTGTGGTAGAAGGGCGTACAAATGGCTCTCCATGAACTACGTTGGTACAGTATGTTATGTTTTTCATCCTTGCTGGCGGGTCGCCAGAACGTACGCGCTGGCGACCCGCCAGCAGCCTCGCCAGCGAGAAAACCGCTAGCTAGCGCGACGGAAACCCTGTCCGTCTCCGCCTCAGGGAGACGGACAGGGTTAGGGGGGGGTTAGTGGGGGGTGCGGGCAGTCGGCGGGGACCCCGGGTTACCGCCGGCAAGCCGGCGGGGACCCGGGGAAACGTATGGAAGCGCCGTCGGAAGGGGACCAAGATCCCAAGACCGGAACCTGGGCCTTATCCTTTTCGCCGCTGGCACAAACCTGCGTACATATCGGTCCTCGGCCAGATCCCAATCTACAATGGCCCCCAAGGCCGACATTTGAACCTTTAACGTGCTCACAGATAAGTTCATCTGTACCCCAGCACTGGAGACACCTCTTTTGGAACTTGCTGGCCTATCTTGCACCAAGATCTGTACCTTCTCCACACTCTATAATAAGATTTAGAGGTTGATGATTTCCTTGCTTTGAGAAGGGTGTCAATTACTACATCCATAAAGCCTTCGGCCTTCAGTGTATTGGTCTCAACAACCAGGCCGTCAGTTTCCATGCTGGCGGCTGTGCCTGACGTACTTGGCCTTGGACTAGGAGATCGGGCATTGAAGGCAGTATCCACGGCCCATCCACTGCCATCTGTATCACCGTGGCAAACCATGCTCGCCGCGGCCAGTACGGGACTATCACTGTATTATGACTTCTGCTTTCTCCCTTTGTATCTTCCTTATTAGTCGTGGAATAAAAGGGATTGGAGGGAAAACATACGCCCGTGACATGGTCCATGCTGCTGTCCACCTGTTCTGCCTGCAAGTCTTCGAACCTTAAAAAACACTAGTACCTTTTTGTTCTTGGCCGTGGCCATAAGATCTACCTGCGGCTGACCCCATTTCTCTACTAGCATGTTGGAGATCTCCTCGTTGAGGGCCCACTCGCCTGGAAGGCATCTTGTTCTGCTCAGTGCGTCCGCCATTTGTCTTTTTCTGCTAGGAATACTGCCAAAATGCTGTGGACGCAATTTTCTGCTCAGCTTAACAGGTGCGTTGTCACCTCCATGAGACGACGACTCCTCGTCCCTCCTTGTCGATTTATGTAAGACACTACGGCCTGATTGTCCGATCTTATAATGACCTCCTGGTTTCCTAATCGGTCCTGAAATAATGACACGCTATGATTACTGCCTTCATCTCTCTTCAGTTGGAATGCGACCTGGCCGACCATTGTCCTTGTGCTATTTCCTGGCCGCATGTCGCTCCCCAACTTATTTGGCTGCATTTGTCGTCACTGTGATCTGTTTTACTGCCCTAACCGTGGTACTTCGTCCGACCACCAATCCAAACCTGACTTTGCGGACTTCAGCAGTACGATCTTTTGTGTAAGATCTTCGCTGTTTTTGTCCCCCTTTAATAGTCTGAGACAGAGGAAACGTTTTACCCTCCTTTTCCTGTCCTTAAACAGAAGTTCTTGTAAATTAAGATCTTCTTGCGGATCTTCAATATTAAGGGTTTATGAATCCGCCCCAATAGATTACTTATCATATCCTCAGACTTATCCTGTGATATGTCTTCTTCATCATCCAAGTCCTGACCTAGCATGTGAGCACTGCTTGACTCCTCAGAATCTTCACTTAAGACCACATGCTTCCTTTTGGTGCTCACTTTGCCTAGGTCCTCCTTAGTGACGAAGGTGTCAGCCAATGCTGTGTTCACCATATCCCCAAATTGGACATTTGTGCCAACGGTATTTGCTGAGGGGTCTTACACGCATCACACAGGTTGCCCACATGCTTATCTGACAGCACCTTATTGCATAGGGTACACCTAGCCACATGTGCTCTCTTGTGTTTGGCCTTGGCATCCTTGTCCTGTACAACGGCCCAAACACAGAGCTTCTGCAATGTACATCCACCACCTAACAACATACGGCTTACCCCGACCTTATCACTGCCTGACGATTTTCCTCCTCCATTTTAGCCAGCGGTGCGCACTGATAAAATATGCACAATCCATTAAAACCTTGAATAAACTCCAATGCTCCTGTAGGTAATCCGGGATACGCCCCGATAGGACCTCCTGCCGTAATCAGTCCACAAACCTGCTGTGTGTATCCGGCACAACAACAATGTGGTAACACAGTAAACAATAAGGCCACATTGCTCACCGCTCCCGCAGTCTGCTCTGTGTCCACACTCCCGGTGCCTCAGACGCTGGCCCACGAGTCCCCGGCAGCCTGCACCTTGTACACAGACGCCGGCATCACTTCCGCCCTCATCAGGCCGGAAGACGCCATGAGCCGACCCGCTGACACCCGCCTGCTTTCTCTACAGATGAACGCAGGCCAGGCATGTTGCGCTATCCCGCACCGCCTCCCGCACACACGCCCGTGGTTGCCGCCGCGTGTAGCTGCCCCCGGGGAAGGGGGGGTCCGCATGCGGCCTGGAGACCTTTTCAGCTTTCAAAAAGGGCCAGCATACCCTTTCCTCCTGCCGGAAAGCCCGGGCTACGGCAGAGGTTTCTTTCTATGGCAGTTCTTCACAGGGAAAATCACACTGGATACAGGCGGAGGCACCTTCTTATAGGGGATGGTTCCCCCCCCCCCCCTTTCCAAAGCACTACTCAGAGGGGAGGAACCCATTGGTCATGGCTGCCATGGGGGAGGTAGAGGAAACAATGCTCAGTTACTACAATACTGCACACACAGGGCCTTATTCTATTTCGCTCTTTCTGACAAAATTCTTCTTAGATGGACAAAACCATGTGCACTGCAGGTGGGGCAGATGTTACTTGTGCAGAGAGAATTAGATTTGGGTGGGGTTTTACTTCAAAGTGAGATCTATATTGCAGTGTAAAAATAAAGCAGCCAGTATTTACCCTGCACAGAAACAAAATGACTCACCCAAATCTAATTCTCTCTGCACATATTACATCTGCCCCACCTGCAGTGCACATGGTTTTGTCCATCTAACAAAGATTTTGTCAGAGAGTGAACTAGAGTAAGGCCCGTAATGCTCAGTTACTAAAATACTGCATACATGGTGCTCAGTTACTACAATACTGCATACATGGTGCTCAGTTACTACAATACTGCATACATGGTGCTCAGTTACTACAATACTGCATACATGGTGGTCAGTTACTATAATACTGCATACATGGTGCTCAGTTACTACAATACTTCACACAATGCTCAGTTACTATAATACTGCATACATGATGCTCAGTTACTATAATACTGCATACATGGTGCTCAGTTACTACAGTACTGCATACATGGTGCTCAGTTACTACAATACTGCATACATGGTGCTCAGTTACTACAATACTGCATACTTGGTGCTCAGTTACTACAATACTGCATACTTGGTTCTCAGTTACTACAATACTGCATACATGGTGCTCAGTTACTACAATACTACATACATGGTGCTCAGTTACTATAATACTGCATACATTGTGCTCAGTTACTATAATACTGCATACATGGTGCTCAGTTACTACAATACTTCACACAATGCTCAGTTACTATAATACTGCAAACATGATGCTCAGTTACTATAATACTGCATGCATGGTGCTCAGTTACTACAATACTGCATACATGGTGCTCAGTTACTACAATACTGCATACATGGTGCTCAGTTACTACAATACTGCATACATGGTGCTCAGTTACTACAATACTGCATACATGGTGCTCAGTTAATATAATACTGCATACATGGTGCTCAGTGACTACAATACTGCATACATGGTGTCCAGTTACTACAATACTGCATACATGGTGCTCATTTACTATAATACTGCATACATGGTGCTCAGTTACTACAATACTGCATACATAGTGCTCAGGTACTACAATACTGCATACATGGTGCTCAGTTACTATAATACTGCATACAAGGTGTTCAGTTACTACAATACGGCACACACAACGTTCAGTTACTATAAAAATGCATACATGGTGTTCAGTTACTACAATACTGCATACATGGTGCTCAGTTACTATAATACTGCATACATGGTGTTCAGTTACTACAATACTGCATACATGGTGCTCAGTTACTATAATACTGCATACATGGTGCTCAGTTACTACAACACTGCATACATGGTGCTCAGTTACTATAATACTGCATACATGGTGCTCATTTACTATAATACTGCATACATGGTGCTCAGTTACTATAATACTGCATACATGATGCTCAGTTACTACAATACTGCATACATGGTGCTCAGTTACTACAATACTGCATACATGGTGCTCAGTCACTACAATACTGCACACACGGTGCTCAGTTACTACAATCCTGAACACATAATGCTCAGTTACTATAATACTGCATACATGGTGCTCAGTTACTACAATACTGCATACATGGTGCGCAGTTACTACAATACTGCATACACAACGCTCAGTTACTACAATACTGCACACACGACGCTCAGTTACTACAATACTGCATACATGGTGCTCAGTTACTACAATACTGCATACCTGGTGCTCAGTTACAACAATACTGATTACTTGGTGTTCAGGTACTATAATACTGCACACACGACACTCAGTTACTACAATGTTGCACACACGACACTCAGTTACTACAATACTGCATACCTGGTGCTCAGTTACTACAATACTGCATACATGGTGTTCAGTTACTACAATACTGCATACATGGTGCTCAGTTACTACAATACTGCATACATGGTGCCCAGTTACTACAATACTGCATACATGGTGCTCATTTACTATAATACTGCATACATGGTGCTCAGTTACTATAATACTGCATACATGGTGCTCAGTTACTAAAATACTGCATACATACAGATGGGTCTTGTCCCATCTTTGCAGGGGATGGCGCTGGCGTCGCCAGCCGCCATCCCCCGCCAGCGCCATGGCGATGGTGAGAAGGGGACGCGCGCGCACGAGCGGCGCGCGCGTCCCCTTCCGACGGCGCTTCGATCCGTTCCCCCGGGTCCCCGCCGGCTTGCCGGCGGTAACCCGGGGTCCCCGCCGCCTGCCCGCACCCCCCCCCTAACCCCCCCTAACCCTGTCCGTCTCCCTGAGGCGGAGACGGACAGGATTTCCGTTGCGCTAGCGACGGAGACTGAGACGCGCGTGCGCGTGAGACGCACGCGCGTCTCAGTCTCCTCGCTGGCGAGGCTGCTGGCGGGTCGCCAGCGCGTACGTTCTGGCGACCCGCCAGCAAGGATGGGACAAGACCCATCTGTAGTGCTCAGTTACTTCAATACTGCATACATGGTGTTCAGTTACTACAATACGGCACACACAACACTCAGTTACTATGATACTGCATACATGGTGCTCAGTGACTACAACACTGCATACATGGTGCTCAGTGACTACAATACTGCATACATGGTGCCCAGTTACTACAATACTGCATACATGGTGCCCAGTTACTACAATACTGCATACATAGTGCTCAGTTACTACAATACTGCATACATGGTGCTCAGTTAAAATAATACTGCATACATGGTGTTCAATTACTACTACAATACGGCACACACAACGCTTAGTTACTATAATACTGCATACATGGTGCTCAGTTACTATAATACTGCATACATGGTGTTCAGTTACTACAATACTGCACACATGGTGCTCAGTGACTACAATACTGCATACATGGTGCCCAGTTACTACAATACATGGTGCTCATTTACTATAATACTGCAAACATGGTGCTCAGTGACTACAATACTGCATACATGGTGCTCAGTGACTACAATACTGCATACATGGTGCTCAGTGACTACAATACTGCATACATGGTGCTCAGTGACTACAATACTGCATACATGGTGCCCAGTTACTACAATACTGCATACATGGTGCTCATTTACTATAATACTGCATACATGGTGCTCAGTTACTACAATACTGCATACATGGTGCTCAGTTACTACAATACCGCATACATGGTGCTCAGTTACTATAATACTGCATACATGGAGCTCAGTTACTAAAATACTGCATACATAGTGCTCAGTTACTTCAATACTGCATACATGGTGTTCAATTACTACAATACGGCACACACAACGCTCAGTTACTACAATACTGCATACATGGTGCTCAGTTACAACAATACTGATTACTTGGTGCTCAGGTACTATAATACTGCACACACGACACTCAGTTACTACAATGTTGCACACACGACACTCAGTTACTACAATACTGCATACCTGGTGCTCAGTTACTACAATACTGCATACATGGTGTTCAGTTACTACAATACTGCATACATGGTGCTCAGTTAATATAATACTGCATACATGGTGCTCAGTTACTAAAATAATGCATACATAGTGCTCAGTTACATCAATACTGCATACATGGTGTTCAGTTACTACAATACGGCACACACAACACTCAGTTACTATAATACTGCATATATGGTGCTCAGTGACTACAATACTGCATACATGGTGCTCAGTGACTACAATACTGCATACATGGTGCCCAGTTACTACAATACTGCATACATGGTGCCCAGTTACTACAATACTGCAAACATGGTGCTCATTTACTACAATACTGCATACATGGTGCTCAGTTACTACAATACTGCATACATAGTGCTCAGTTACTACAATACTGCATACATGGTGCTCAGTTAAAATAATACTGCATACATGGTATTCAATTACTACTACAATACGGCACACACAACGCTCAGTTACTATAATACTGCATACATGGTGCTCAGTTACTATAATACTGCACACATGGTGCTCAGTGACTACAATACTGCATACATGGTGCCCAGTTACTACAATACATGGTGCTCATTTACTATAATACTGCATACATGGTGCTCAGTGACTACAATACTGCATACATGGTGCTCAGTGACTACAATACTGCATACATGGTGCTCAGTGACTACAATACTGCATACATGGTGCCCAGTTACTACAATACTGCATACATGGTGCTCAGTTACTATAATACTGCATACATGGAGCTCAGTTACTAAAATACTGCATACATAGTGCTCAGTTACTTCAATACTGCATACATGGTGTTCAATTACTACAATACGGCACACACAACGCTCAGTTACTACAATACTGCATACATGGTGCCCAGTTACTACAATACTGCATACATGGTGCTCATTTACTATAATACTGCATACATGGTGCTCAGTTACTACAATTCTGCATATATGGTGCTCAGTTACTATAATACTGCATACATGGTGTTCAGTTACTACAATACTGCACACATGGTGCTCAGTGACTACAATACTGCATACATGGTGCCCAGTTACTACAATACTGCATACATGGTGCTCAGTTACTACAATACTGCATACAAGGTGCTCAGTTACTACAATACTGCATACATGGTGCCCAGTTACTACAATACTGCATACATGGTGCCCAGTTACTACAATACTGCACACACAACGCTCAGTTACTACAATACTGCATACATGGTGTTCAGTTACTACAATACGGCACACACAACACTCAGTTACTACAATACGGCATACATGGTGCTCAGTTACTACAATACTGCATACATGGTGCTCAGTTACTATAATACTGCATACACGGTGCTCAGTTACTACAATACTGCATACATGGTGCTCAGTGACTACAATACTGCATACATGGTGTTCAGTTACTACAATACGGCACACACAACGCTCAGTTACTATAATACTGCATACATGGTGCTCAGTGACTACAATACTGCACACATGATGCTCAGTTACTACAATACTGCATACATGGTGCTCAGTTACTACAATACTGCATACATGGTGCTCAGAGACTACAATACTGCATATATGGTGCTCAGTTACTACAATACTGCATACATGGTGCTCAGTTACTACAATACTGCATACATGGTGCTCAGTGACTACAATACTGCATACATGGTGTTCAGTTACTACAATACGGCACACATGGTGCTCAGAGACTACAATACTGCATACATGGTGCCCATTTACTACAATACTGCATACATGGTGCCCAGTTACTACAATACTGCACACACAACGCTCAGTTACTACAATACTGCATACATGGTGTTCAGTTACTACAATACGGCACACAACGCTCAGTTACTACGATACGGCATACATGGTGCTCAGTTACTACAATACTGCATACACGGTGCTCAGTTACTACAATACTGCACACATGGTGCTCAGTTACTATAATACTGCACACATGGTGCTCAGTTACTACAATACTGCACACATGGTGCTCAGTTACTATAATACTGCATACATGGTGCTCAGTTACTACAATACCGCTTACATGGTGCTCAGTTACTACAATACTGCATACACGGTGCTCAGTTACTATAATACTGCATACACGGTGCTCAGTTACTACAATACTGCACACATGGTGCTTAGTTACTACAATACTGCACACATGGTGCTCAGTTACTACAATACTGCACACATGGTGCTCAGTGACTACAATACTGCATACATGGTGCTCAGTTACTATAATACTGCATACATGGTGCTCAGTTACGACAATACTGCATACATGGTGCTCAGTTACTACAATACTGCACACATGGTGCTCAGTTACTATAATACTGCATACATGGTGCTCAGTTACTACAATACCGCTTACATGGTGCTCAGTTACTACAATACTGCATACATGGTGCTCAGTTACTATAATACTGCATACACGGTGCTCAGTTACTACAATACTGCACACATGGTGCTTAGTTACTACAATACTGCACACATGGTGCTCCGTTACTACAATACTGCACACATGGTGCTCAGTGACTACAATACTGCATACATGGTGTTCAGTTACTATAATACTGCATACATGGTGCTCAGTTACTACAATACTGCATACATGGTGCTCAGTTACTACAATACTGCACACATGGTGCTCAGAGACTACAATACTGCACACATGGTGCTCAGTTACTACAATACTGCATACATGGTGCTCAGTTACTACAATACTGCACACATGGTGCTCAGTTACTATAATACTGCATACATGGTGCTCAGCTACTATAATATCTGAGGCTCACCCTCAGTGCAGACAGAATAATAGTGGTGTAGTAACTCACCCTATTACCTGGTCCTGGGGTTCTGGGAGTTGTAGTGTCCCCATGGTTCGCCTATGACACCAGTGACAGTTGTGGGAACACGACAAAAACGCAGCTCTCCAGCAATGGAGAGGATTGTGCCAGTTACTGAGGGATTGTCACACAAGCTTCCTCTTTTCTGCAGAGTCCTGACGCTTTTATGACACTCTGTGTTTAATGGTCTCATTTATGCTCCTCCAGCGAGAAGGAAGTGAGGTCTCAGAGCTGACCGTAAATCTCAGGGAACAGGTAACTATCTGTCACCTTACCCCATTCCCTGAGACTGGGCAGACAGGGCCTTACCCCATTCCATGAGACTGCAACACAGGGGCCTTACCCCATTCTCAGAGACTGCGTACACAGGGGACTTACCCCATTCTCAGAGACTGCGTACACAGGGGCCTTACCCCATTCCATGAGACGGCGCACACAGGGCCTTACCCCATTCCGTGAGACGGCGTACACAGGGGTCTTACCTCATTCCACGAGACTGCGTACACAGGGGCATTACCCCATTCCATGAGACGGCATACACAGGGGTCTTACCTCATTCCGTGAGACTGCGTACACAGGGGCCTTACCACATTCCCCGAGACTGGGCAGACAGGGCCTTACCCCATTCCCTGAGACTGGGCAGACAGGGCCTTACCCCATTCCATGAGACTGGGCAGACAGGGCCTTACCCCATTCCATGAGACGGCGCACACAGGGCCTTACCCCATTCCGTGAGACTGCATACACAGGGTCTTACCCCATTCCGTGAGACGGCATACACAGGGGTCTTACCTCATTCCACGAGACTGCGTACACAGGGGCCTTACCACATTACCTGAGACTGCGTACACAGGGGCCATACTCCATTCTCCGAGACTGCAACACAAGGGCCTTACCCCATTCCCTGAGAATGCGTACACAGGGGCCTTACCTCATTCTCAGAGACTGCGTACACAGGGGCCTTACCCCATTCTCAGAGACTGCGTACACAGGGGCCTTACCTCATTCTCAGAGACTGCGTACACAGGGGCCTTACCTCATTCTCAGAGACTGCGTACACAGGGGCCTCACCCCATTCCCCAAGACTGCGTACACAGGGGCCTTACCCCATTCCCTGAGACTGCGTACACAGGGGCCTTACCTCATTCTCAGAGACTGCGTACACAGGGGCCTTACCCCATTCTCAGAGACTGCGTACACAGGGGCCTTACCTCATTCTCAGAGACTGCGTACACAGGGGCCTTACCTCATTCTCAGAGACTGCGTACACAGGGGCCTTACCTCATTCTCAGAGACTGCGTACACAGGGGCCTTACCCCATTCCCTGAGACTGCGTACACAGAGGCCTTAACCCATTCTCAGAGACTGCGTACACAGGGGCCTTAACCCATTTTCAGAGACTGCGTACACAGGGGCCTTACCACATTCCCTGAGACTGCGTACACAGGGGCCTTACCCCATTCCACGAGACTGAGTACACAGGGGCCATACCCCATTCACACCTTACCGCATTCCCCAAGATTGCATACACAGGGCCTAATCCATGTTCAACGCAAATACAATAGCAGCTGCTGATGTCGGCTAGTAATGCTGCTGTCCAGGAATGACTAGGGACGCAGACAGGAGCTCCCGCACATCGTTAGCGACTGTAAATTCAGTTCAATCTGGACTATCTAGTCAGTGACTGCATGTATGGAGCAGGGGCGGGCTACGTCACTAACCAATATCGTTACCGATATCTGTCAGTGTGTATGCACTATATCTTGACTCCCGCAACACTGTCGATATAGTTAATACTAGTGGCGGGCGTGCCGGAATCTGCTGGTGTGTACCCACCATAAAGCAACCGCAGAAACAGTGCTGTGTGAACCTTGGTGGCACATAGAGGCACATAGTAGGGAAACCAAAATGTAATCAAGCACACCCCCTCCAAACAAGCCAGGGCATGACCAAAAAGACCTCCCCCTGCTTCAATAGATGAGTATGGCTTATCTCCTTACTCCACCTGCACAGTACTGCAATAGATGATGAGTATGGCTTATCTCCTTACTCCACCTGCACAGTACTGCAATAGATGATGGGTATGGCTTATCTCCTTACTCCACCTGCACAGTACTGCAATAGATGGTGAGTACGGCTTATCTCCTTACTCCACCTGCACAGTACTGCAATAGATGATGAGTATGGCTTATCTCCTTACTCCACCTGCACAGTACTGCAATAGATGATGAGTATGGCTTATCTCCTTACTCCACCTGCACGGTACTGCAATAGATGGTGAGTACGGCTTATCTCCTTACTCCACCTGCACGGTAATGCAATAGATGGTGAGTACGGCTTATCTCCTTACTCCACCTGCACGGTACTGCAATAGATGGTGAGTACGGCTTATCTCCTTACTCCACCTGCACGGTACTGCAATAGATGATGAGTATGGCTTATCTCCTTACTCCACCTGCACGGTACTGCAATAGATGGTGAGTACGGCTTATCTCCTTACTCCACCTGCACAGTACTGCAATAGATGGTGAGTACGGCTTATCTCCTTACTCCACCTGCACAGTACTGCAATAGATGATGAGTATGGCTTATCTCCTTACTCCACCTGCACGGTACTGCAATAGATGGTGAGTACGGCTTATCTCCTTACTCCACCTGCACGGTAATGCAATAGATGGTGAGTACGGCTTATCTCCTTACTCCACCTGCACGGTACTGCAATAGATGGTGAGTACGGCTTATCTCCTTACTCCACCTGCACAGTACTGCAATAGATGATGAGTATGGCTTATCTCCTTACTCCACCTGCACGGTACTGCAATAGATGGTGAGTACGGCTTATCTCCTTACTCCTCCTGCACAGTACTGCAATAGATGGTGAGTACGGCTTATCTCCTTACTCCACCTGCACGGTACTGCAATAGATGGTGAGTACGGCTTATCTCCTTACTCCACCTGCACGGTACTGCAATAGATGGTGAGTACGGCTTATCTCCTTACTCCACCTGCACGGTACTGCAATAGATGATGAGTATGGCTTATCTCCTTACTCCACCTGCACGGTACTGCAATAGATGGTGAGTACGGCTTATCTCCTTACTCCACCTGCACAGTACTGCAATAGATGGTGAGTACGGCTTATCTCCTCACTCCACCTGCACAGTACTGCAATAGATGATGAGTATGTCTTATCTCCTTATTCCACCTGCACGGTACTGCAATAGATGATGAGTATGGCTTATCTCCTTACTCCACCTGCACGGTACTGCAATGGATGGTGAGTACGGCCTATCTCCTTACTCCACCTGCACGGTACTGCAATAGATGGTGAGTATGGGGTATCTCCTTACTACACCTGCCCAGTACTGCAATAGATGATGAGTATGGCTTATCTCCTTACTCCACCTGCACGGTACTGCAATAGATAAGTATGGCTTATCTCCTTACTCCACCTGCACAGTACTGCAATAGATGGTGAGTACGGCTTATCTCCTTACTCCGCCTGCACAGTACTGCAATAGATGATGAGTATGGCTTATCTCCTTACTCCATCTGCACAGTACTGCAATAGATGATGAGTGCGGCTTATCTCCTCACTCCACCTGCACAGTACTGCAATAGATGATGAGTATGGCTTATCTCCTTACTCCACCTGCACAGTACTGCAATAGATGATGAGTATGGCTTATCTCCTTACTCCACCTGCACGGTACTGCAATAGATGGTGAGTACGGCTTATCTCCTTACTCCACCTGCACAGTACTGCAATAGATGGTGAGTACGGCTTATCTCCTTACTCCACCTGCACAGTACTGCAATAGATGATGAGTATGGCTTATCTCCTTACTCCACCTGCACAGTACTGCAATAGATGATGAGTATGGCTTATCTCCTTATTCCACCTGCACGGTACTGCAATAGATGATGAGTATGGCTTATCTCCTTACTCCACCTGCACGGTACTGCAATAGATGGTGAGTACGGCCTATCTCCTTACTCCACCTGCACGGTACTGCAATAGATGGTGAGTATGGGGTATCTCCTTACTACACCTGCCCAGTACTGCAATAGATGATGAGTATGGCTTATCTCCTTACTCCACCTGCACGGTACTGCAATAGATGAGTATGGCTTATCTCCTTACTCCACCTGCACAGTACTGCAATAGATGGTGAGTACGGCTTATCTCCTTACTCCGCCTGCACAGTACTGCAATAGATGATGAGTATGGCTTATCTCCTTACTCCATCTGCACAGTACTGCAATAGATGATGAGTGCGGCTTATCTCCTCACTCCACCTGCACAGTACTGCAATAGATGATGAGTATGGCTTATCTCCTTACTCCACCTGCACAGTACTGCAATAGATGATGAGTATGGCTTATCTCCTTACTCCACCTGCACGGTACTGCAATAGATGGTGAGTACGGCTTATCTCCTTACTCCACCTGCACAGTACTGCAATAGATGGTGAGTACGGCTTATCTCCTTACTCCACCTGCACAGTACTGCAATAGATGATGAGTATGGCTTATCTCCTTACTCCACCTGCACAGTACTGCAATAGATGATGAGTGCGGCTTATCTCCTTACTACACCTGCACGGTACTGCAATAGATGGTGAGTACGGCTTATCTCCTTACTCCACCTGCACGGTACTGCAATAGATGATGAGTATGGCGTATCTCCTTACTCCACCTGCACAGTACTGCAATAGATGATGAGTATGGCTTATCTCCTTACTCCACCTGCACAGTACTGCAATAGATGATGAGTGCGGCTTATCTCCTTACTCCACCTGCACAGTACTGCAATAGATGATGAGTGCGGCTTATCTCCTCACTCCACCTGCACAGTACTGCAATAGATGATGAGTATGGCGTATCTCCTTACCACGCCTGCACAGTACTGCAATAGATGATGAGTATGGCTTATCTCCTTACTCCGCCTGCACAGTACTGCAATAGATGATGAGTGCGGCTTATCTCCTTACTACACCTGCCCAGTACTGCAATAGATGATGAGTATGGCTTATCTCCTTACTCCACCTGCACAGTACTGCAATAGATGATGAGTATGGCGTATCTCCTTACCACGCCTGCACAGTACTGCAATAGATGATGAGTATGGCTTATCTCCTCACTCCACCTGCACGGTACTGCAATAGATGATGAGTATGGCTTATCTCCTTACTCCACCTGCACGGTACTGCAATAGATGGTGAGTACGGCTTATCTCCTTACTACACCTGCCCAGTACTGCAATAGATGATGAGTATGGCTTATCTCCTTACTCCACCTGCACAGTACTGCAATAGATGATGAGTATGGCGTATCTCCTTACCACGCCTGCACAGTACTGCAATAGATGATGAGTATGGCTTATCTCCTCACTCCACCTGCACGGTACTGCAATAGATGATGAGTATGGCTTATCTCCTTACTCCACCTGCACAGTACTTTTCTATTGGAAGTAAATGACCATTTTCCTTACATAAACATCTCCAACGCAGTCCTGATGACATAGCAGTAAGTCAGAGTTCTCCCTGGCAATGGCCGGTGTGTATGTGTGGATAGCAGTAATTCTGCTTCATACTGAGTACCGTGCTGCTTAATACATGGCGCTAACTATGCGCCCAGATAGCACTGTATATGTGCCCTTTGCAGTTAATGGCAGAACAGTATATCCTTTCAATGGTCAGTATGTCCTCATATTCCCCGCTACTGGGGCCAGGTCATGCCCTGTGATTATTAGGTGCACGGGGTTCAGGACCAGTGCCGGATCAACCACAGGGTGAAAGGGGGGGGGGTCACCCCGGGGCCTCCACACCAGCCCTGCTGCGGCTGTGACAGCTAGGTGGCAGGCAGCGCAGGGTGGGCAGGTGTCCCTGCAGTTCGGGGCAGGCAGGGGGTCCCTGTAGTTGCGGGGTCCCTGCCGCAGATGGGAAGTCAACGGCGGGGTCCCTGCACCGAATGGGAACTAGTAGAGCTACTAGTTCCCATACACCACAGTGCCCCCGTCGCTGACTGCCCATCAACTGCAGGGACCCCGGCACCTCCCCAGTGCTGCAGGGACCCCGCCGCTACCCCAGTGCTGCAGGGACCCCGCTGCCCGGCCCAGGTACCACCGTCCTCCTCTGGGGGAGGGAACCCATAGACCTTAATCAGGACACAGGGATATAGGCGCAGAGCAATGTGCCGCTCCCCTGACCTGCAGCTCCATGATTTGTGCTGGAGAAGTGAAAGATAGGATGCCATAAATATATAAATCTTTATCATTTATTTATCCAGAGTTAAGATGAACTATCACCAATCGTGTCCCCAGCGCAGCATGAGATAAACACACCTGATACGGCACAGTGTGTTTCCTGACTACATCTAATGCACAGGATGAGGCACAGGACACCTTGTACACAGCACAGGACGAGGCACAGGACACCTTGTACACAGCACAGGATGAGAAACAGGACACCTTGTACACAGCACAGGATGAGGTACAGGACACCTTGTACACAGCACAGGATGAGGCACAGGACACCTTGTACACAGCACAGGATGAGGCACAGGACACCTTGTACACAGCACAGGATGAGGCACAGGACACCTTGTACACAGCACAGGATGAGGTACAGGACACCTTGTACACAGCACAGGATGAGGCACAGGACACCTTGTACACAGCACAGAAAGAGGCACATGACACCTTGTACACAGCACAGGATGAGGCACAGGACACCTTGTACACAGCACAGGATGAGGCACAGGACACCTTGTACACAGCACAGGATGAGGCACAGGACACCTTGTACACAGCACAGGATGAGAAACAGGACACCTTGTACACAGCACAGGATGAGGCACAGGACACCTTGTACACAGCACAGGATGAGGCACATGACACCTTGTACACAGCACAGGAGGAGGCACAGGACACCTTGTACACAGCACAGGACGAGGCACAGGACACCTTGTACACAGCACAGGATGAGGCACAGGACACCTTGTACACAGCACAGGATGAGGCACAGGACACCTTGTACACAGCACAGGATGAGAAACAGGACACCTTGTACACAGCACAGGATGAGGCACAGGACACCTTGTACACAGCACAGGATGAGGCACAGGACACCTTGTACACAGCACAGGATGAGGCACAGGACACTTTGTACACAGCACAGGATGAGGCACAGGAAACCTTGTACACAGCACAGGATGAGACACAGGACACCTTGTACACAGCACAGGATGAGGCATAGGGCACCTTGTACACAGCACAGGATGAGAAACAGGACACCTTGTACACAGCACAGGATGAGGCACAGGACACCTTGTACACAGCACAGGATGAGGCACATGACACCTTGTACACAGCACAGGAGGAGGCACAGGACACCTTGTACACAGCACAGGACGAGGCACAGGACACCTTGTACACAGCACAGGATGAGGCACAGGACACCTTGTACACAGCACAGGATGAGAAACAGGACACCTTGTACACAGCACAGGATGAGGCACAGGACACCTTGTACACAGCACAGGATGAGGCACAGGACACCTTGTACACAGCACAGGATGAGGCACAGGACACCTTGTACACAGCACAGGATGAGGCACAGGACACTTTGTACACAGCACAGGATGAGGCACAGGAAACCTTGTACACAGCACAGGATGAGACACAGGACACCTTGTACACAGCACAGGATGAGAAACAGGACACCTTGTACACAGCACAGGATGAGGCACAGGACACCTTGTACACAGCACAGAAAGAGGCACAGGACACCTTGTACACAGCACAGGATGAGGCACAGGACACCTTGTACACAGCACAGGATGAGGAACAGGACACCTTGTACACAGCATAGAACGAGGCACAGGACACCTTGTACACCG
This sequence comes from Crinia signifera, assembly GCF_055691185.1. Classification (NCBI taxonomy): domain Eukaryota; kingdom Metazoa; phylum Chordata; class Amphibia; order Anura; family Myobatrachidae; genus Crinia; species Crinia signifera. Next base: position 2,787,268 of record NC_139220.1, on the reverse strand, counting down.
CACAGGATGAGGCACAGGACACCTTGTACACAGCATAGAATGAGGCACAGGACACCTTGTACACAGCACAGAACGAGGCACAGGACACCTTGTACACAGCACAGGATGAGGCACAGGACACCTTGTACACAGCACAGGATGAGGAACAGGACACCTTGTACACAGCACAGAACGAGGCACAGGACACCTTGTACACCGCACAGGATGAGGCACAGGACACCTTGTACACAGCATAGAACGAGGCACAGGACACCTTGTACACAGCACAGGATGAGGCACAGGATGAGGCACAGGACACCTTGTACACAGCACAGAACGAGGCACAGGACACCTTGTACACAGCACAGAACGAGGCACAGGACACCTTGTACACAGCACAGAATGAGGCACAGGACACCTTGTACACAGCATAGAACGAGGCACCGGACACCTTGTACACAGCACAGTATGAGGCACAGGACACCTTGTACACAGCACAGGATAAGGGAAAGGACACCTTGTACACAGCACAGGTTTAGGCACAGGACACCTTGTACACAGCACAGGATGAGGCACAGGACACCTTGTACACAGCACAGGATGAGGAACAGGACACCTTGTACACAGCACAGGTTTAGGCACAGGACACCTTGTACACAGCACAGGATGAGGCACAGGACACCTTGTACACAGCACAGGATGAGGCACAGGACACCTTGTACACCGCACAGGATGAGGCACATGACACCTTGTACACCGCACAGGATGAAGCACAGGACACCTTGTACACTGCACAGGATGAGGCACAGGACACCTTGTACACAGCATAGAATGAGGCACAGGACACCTTGTACAAAGCACAGGATGAGGCACTGGACACCTTGTACACAGCAAAGGATGAGGCACAGGACACTTTGTGCACAGCACAGGTTCAGGCACAGGACACCTTGTACACAGCACAGGATGAGGCCCAGGACACCTTGTACACAGCACAGGATAAGGCCCAGGACACCTTGTACACAGCACAGGATGAGGCCCAGGACACCTTTTACACAGCACAGAATAAGGCACAGGACACCTTGTACAAAGCACAGGATGAGGCACAGGATACCTTGTACACCGCACAGGATGAGGGACAGTACATCTAATAACCAGCACACAGGATGAGGCGCAGTACATCATATAACCAGAACACATATACATATAGTATATACTTTAAATATTGAGAGAATGTAACCACTGAGCCATATTACATATATACTGTATATGGTGAGAGAATGATAACCACTGAGCCATATTACAACTATACTGTATATAGTGAGCAAATGATAACCACTGAGCCATATTACACATATACTGTATATAGTGAGAGCATGATAACCACTGAGCCATATTACACATATACTGTATATGGTGAGAGAATGATAACCACTGAGCCATATTACAACTATACTGTATATAGTGAGCAAATGATAACCACTGAGCCATATTACACATATACTGTATATAGTGAGAGCATGATAACTACTGAGCCATATTACACATATACTATACATAGTGAGAGAATGTAACCACTGAGCCATATTACACATATACTGTATATAGTGAGCGAATGATAACCACTGAGCCATATTACACATATACTGTATATAGGGAGCGAATGATAACCACTGAGCCACATTACACATATACTGTATATAGTGAGAGAATGTAACCACTGAGCCATATTACAACTATACTGTATATAGTGAGAGAATGTAACCACTGAGCCATATTACATATATACTGTATATAGTGAGAGAATGATAACCACTGAGCCATATTACACATATACTGTATATAGTGAGCGAATGATAACCACTGAGCCATATTACACATATACTGTATATAGTGAGAGAATGTAACCACTGAGCCATATTACAACTATACTGTATATAGTGAGCGAATGATTACCACTGAGCCATATTACACATATACTGTACATAGTGAGAGAATGTAACCACTGAGCCATATTACACATATACTGTATATAGTGAGCGAATGTAACCACTGAGCCATATTACATATATACTGTACATAGTGAACGAATGATAACCACTGAGCCATATTACATATATACTGTATATAGTGAGAGAATGTAACCACTGAGCCATATTACACATATACTGTACATAGTGAGAGAATGTAACCACTGAGCCATATTACACATATACTGTATATAGTTTGAGAATGTAACCACTGAGCCATATTACATATATACTGTACATAGTGAGATAATGTAACCACTGAGCCATATTACACATATACTGTATATAGTGAGCGAATGATAACCACTGAGCCATATTACACATATGCTGTATATAGCGAGAGAATGATAACCACTGAGCCATGTTACAACTACACTGTATATAGTGAGAGAATGATAACCACTGAGCCATATTACACATATACTGTATATAGTGAGAGAATGTAACCACTGAGCCATATTACATATATACTGTATATAGTGAGAGAATGATAACCACTGAGCCATATTACACATATACTGTACATAGTGAGAGAATGTAACCACTGAGCCATATTACACATATACAGTACTGTATATAGTGAGAGAATGTAACCACTGAGCCATATTACATATATACTGTATATAGCGAGAGAATGATAACCACTGAGCCATATTACACATATACTGTATATAGCGAGAGAATGTAACCACTGAGCCATATTACACATATACTGTATATAGTGAGAGAATGTAACCACTGAGCCATATTACACATATTCTGTATATAGTGAGAGAATGATAACCACTGAGCCATATTACACATATACTGTATATAGTGAGCGAATGATAACCACTGAGCCATATTACATATATACTGTATATAGTGAGAGAATGATAACCACTGAGCCATATTACACATATACTGTATATAGTGAGAGAATGTAACCACTGAGCCATATTATACATATACTGTATATAGTGAGAGAATGATAACCACTGAGCCATATTACATATATACTGTATATAGTGAGAGAATGTAACCACTGAGCCATATTACACATATACTGTATATAGTGAGAGAATGTAACCACTGAGCCATATTACATATATACTGTACATAGTGAGAGAATGTAACCACTGAGCCATATTACACATATACAGTACTGTATATATAGTGAGAGAATGATAACCACTGAGCCATATTATGCATATACTGTATATATAGTGAGAGAATGTAACCACTGAGCCATATTCGCATATACTGTATATAGTGAGAGAATGTAACCACTGAGCCATATTACACATATACTGTACATAGTGATAGAATGTAACCACTGAGCCATATTACATATATACTGTATATAGTGATAGAATGATAACCACTGAGCCATATTACACATATGCTGTATATAGTGAGAGAATGATAACCACTGAGTCATATTACACATATACTGTATATAGCGAGAGAATGATAACCAGTGAGCCATATTACACATATACTGTATATAGTGAGAGAATGATAACCACTGAGCCATATTACACATATACTGTATATAGCGAGAGAATGATAACCACTGAGCCATATTACACATATACTGTATATAGCGAGAGAATGTAACCACTGAGCCATATTATACATATACTGTATATAGCGAGAGAATGATAACCACTGAGCCATATTACACATATACTGAATATGGTGAGAGAATGATAACCACTGAGCCATATTACGCATATACTGTATATAGTGAGAGAATGATAACCACTGAGCCATATTACACATATACTGTATATAGTGAGAGAATGTAACCACTGAGCCATATTACACATTTACTGTATATAGTGAGCGAATGATAACCACTGAGCCATATTGCACATATACTGTATATAGTGAGAGAATGATAACCACTGAGCCATATTGCACATATACTGTATATAGTGAGAGAATGATAACCACTGAGCCATATTACACATATACTGTATATAGTGAGAGAATGATAACCACTGAGCCATAATACACATATTCTGTATATAGTGAGAGAATGTAACCACTGAGCCATATTACACATATACTGCATATAGCGAGAGAATGATAACCACTGAGCCATATTACACATATACTGTATATAGTGAGAGAATGATAACCACTGAGCCATAATACACATATTCTGTATATAGTGAGAGAATGTAACCACTGAGCCATATTACACATATACTGTATATAGCGAGATAATGATAACCACTGAGCCATATTACACATATACTGTATATAGCAAAAGAATGATAACCACTGAGCCATATTACACATATACTGTAAATAGTGAGAGAATGATAACCACTGAGCCATATTACACATATACTGTATATAGTGAGAGAATGATAACCACTGAGCCATAATACACATATTCTGTATATAGTGAGAGAATGTAACCACTGAGCCATATTACACATATACTGCATATAGCGAGAGAATGATAACCACTGAGCCATATTACACATATACTGTATATAGTGAGAGAATGATAACCACTGAGCCATAATACACATATTCTGTATATAGTGAGAGAATGTAACCACTGAGCCATATTACACATATACTGTATATAGCGAGATAATGATAACCACTGAGCCATATTACACATATACTGTATATAGCAAAAGAATGATAACCACTGAGCCATATTACACATATACTGTAAATAGTGAGAGAATGTAACCACTGAGCCATATTACACATACTGTATATAGCGAGAGAATGTAACCACTGAGCCATATTACACATATACTGTATATAGTGAGAGAATGTAACCACTGAGCCATATTACAAATATACTGTATATAGCGAGAGAATGTAACCACTGAGCCATATTACACATATTCTGTATATAGTGAGAGAATGATAACCACTGAGCCATATTACACATATTCTGTATATAGTGAGAGAATGTAACCACTGAGCCATATTACACATATACTGTATATAGTGAGAGAATGTAACCACTGAGCCATATTACACATACTGTATATAGTGAGAGAATGTAACCACTGAGCCATATTACACATATACTGTATATAGTGAGAGAATGATAACCACTGAGCCATAATACACATATTCTGTATATAGTGAGAGAATGTAACCACTGAGCCATATTACACATACTGTATATAGTGAGAGAATGTAACCACTGAGCCATAATACACATATTCTGTATATAGTGAGAGAATGTAACCACTGAGCCATATTACACATACTGTATATAGTGAGAGAATGTAACCACTGAGCCATATTACACATATACTGTATATAACGAGAGAATGTAACCACTGAGCCATATTACACATATACTGTATATAGCGAGAGAATGTAACCACTGAGCCATATTACACATAATATATATATATATATATATATATATATATATATATATATATATATATATATATATATATATATATATATATATATATATATTTAGGGAAAGTTTTGCGGAACCCGGCGATCTGTGTTTAATAAAAATTTGGACCAATTAGACTATGTCAAAAAAGATAGCAATTTATTATACTAAACAAGGGAATATGGGGTACACAGCAATCAATAAGAAATGACACTAGCACATAAGAAGTATATATATATAAAAAATGGGTAATAGTTATAATAAGAGCAATAATATTGACGAGAGATAAAAACAAAATAAGAGAAAAAAAAAAAAAAAATCCTTAGGAATAAAAAAATTTTTGTTCTTAAAAAAGAGTATTTCACAGTAGCTTAAATATAAAGGATAAATAGCTTAACTGAGGATTGAGGATAAGGACTCAAAAGCTGCCCGACATGTTTCGTCTTACAAGACTTCCTCAGGGGGTGTGGACAAACTGGTTAGGAGCAGGTATATATCAGTAAGGCAGGCTGACATCACTTCCTGTAGTTAGGTAAATCAATTAAGCCAGATATACTAGTTAGATGCTACTACTACATAATTACTTACTATGTTACATACTAGACAACCCGTTTTATATATACATTCATAAATCATGTAGTCTCTGAGCGCTGATGTATGTTAGCGCTGAAAAATAGTTAATTGAGTACAACGGAGGTTTCAGGAAGTGGGGCGGGACGTCATATCCGCCCCACTTCCGCCCCGCATCCGCCGTCGTCAGGGACAATATGCGCATGTAGTGTGAGTCAATTATTCAGGAAGGAGCGTCTGGGTTCCCCGCTGTTCTCCGTTACATTGAAGGCGGATACTTTGTCCAGTGTCAGGACCCGGATCTTGTACGTCATCGTGCTCGTGCGATGGGTTGTATTATGCTGACATCTTGTGGTTAATTTACAGAGCTGCAGCTTCATATATTGTTTCTCAATTAATTGGCAAGTTATGTTCCTTTAGTATAGGAAGCTCAAAGAGACGGACATAAAGTGATGTGGGAGACAAGAAAAAGGGGGTTTTTAGTAAATCAGTTATGAATACTCATTAACAGGTACATGCACTGATATTCAGATGGCAGATAATATATATATTTTAAAAATCAAAAAAAAAAAGCAGGTATTTCTGCCTAATATAAGTATCAATAATTATATCGGAATTTAGATCCAGGGATATTATACATATGCAGAGAAGTAATAAATCATTAGAAGAAATTAGTAGTAGTATAATTGTAGTTCACATAAGGCATAGTTCCTGATCATGTATCTATACTGAATGGTACACGTCCAGCTAGGCATACTGTATGATCGACCTTTACTTGTGTGTCACCACCTGATATTTTGAGATTACAGCACCTGGTATTCCATAGAGGTCTCCCATCCATGTACTGACCAGGCCCTACACTGCTTAGCTTCCAAGATCGGACGTGGTTGGGCGTCCCAGTGTGGTATGGCTGTATGATAGTGGATGGTATGTTGGCACAAAAGGGATCAAGACCAGTTACCTACTGACATCCAGGTTTGAAAATACGCGCTAGGTATATTATCACTTTCATTTTTGGGGCATATCCAACCTTATTGTGTGATATATTCTTGTCATCTGTCACTTTCCATATAGGATGCGTTGGTAAGGGTTCACAGAAAGGGTGCTATCTCGTAGTTGTCATTGAATCCTTCTGGATGGAGGGTGTTTAGTTCAAAAATCCAGAACATTTCCCTTCGTGAGAGTAAGTTGGATAGATCTCCTCCTCGTTCTCCAAGGGTGACTTGCTCGATCCCTTTATACAGTAGTTTTTCTGGGTCTGAGTTGTGATGTTCAAGGAAATGTTGTGATACTGTATGTGTTTGAATTTTGTTTTTAATGTTTCTGGCATGTTCCTGGATCCTGGTCTTCAAAGGTCTTTTGGTCTTGCCAATATATTGGAGGCCACAAGGGCACTCCAGCATATAGACAACTGAGGTAGTGTTGCAATTGATGAACTGTTTTATTTTATATTCCTTGGTCTTCTCTTTGTTCTGGAAGATTTTTCTGTTGGGGTGTAGTAATCTGCAAATGTTACAGTGGCCGCATTTGTAACTTCCTACACATTTGGGCATTGTGTTCATTTGGATGGTCTTTTCTTTAAGCATGCTTGGGGCTATCATATCTTTTAAGTTTTTTGTTTTTCTGAATACCACTTGAGGGCGTGTTGGTAGATGGTCTTTGAGGACTGGGTCCATCATGAGGATGCCCCAGTGTTTGTTTAGTGCTGTCTTGATGTTCCTCTCGTGATGGTTGTAGGTGGTTACAAACTTCACCCCTGGTTTTTGATGTTCCCTTTTGGTATATTGAAGTATATTGTTTCTGTCGAGATCTTTTGCTCTTTGTTCAGCATTGGTGAGGATATGTTCCGGATAACCTTTCTCCCTGAATCTGTCTGCATATGTATTAAGTTGAGTGTCTCTTTCGGTCTCCGTTTTGCAGTTACGTGTCAGTCTGTGGAATTGTGAGAAGGGTATATTGTCCTTCCACTTCTTGAGGTGACAGCTTTCGTAATGTACATAGCTGTTGGTGTCCACTTTTTTGATAAAATTTTTTGTGATGACTGAGTTTCCGCTTTTCATCAGCACCAAGTCCAGAAATTCCACTTGTTCCATGCTCGTGTTGGAAGTGAATACTAAGTTTAGGTCATTGTTTCCTATGTATTCCAGGAATTCATTGAATTCTGTTGCGGTCCCACACCAAACAATAAGAATGTCGTCAATATACCTTTTAAAAAGAATAATATTGTCCTTAAAACGATGGTCGTTATAGATAAAATTCCTTTCCCAGTAGCCCATGAGTAAGTTGGCAAAGCTTGGGGCAAAGATAGTCCCCATAGCAGTGCCACACGTTTGTAAGTAAAAGCCATCCAAGAATTTAAAATAGTTGTGTTTGAGAATAAATCTCATGATGTCACAGATGAATTGTGTGTTGTCATCTGACAGTGATGTATCCTCCTTTAAAAACTCATAGCATGCTTTGATACCATCTTCATGATTAATGCACGTATACAGTGATTGAACGTCAATGGTGGCCCACATGTAATTGTCTTTCCAAGTTACGTTCTCCATGATGTTTAGTACTGACGTGGTATCTTTCAAGAAGGATGGGAGATTCATCACGTGTGGACGTAGGAATTTATCCGCGTATTCTGACAAATGGGATGTCAGGGAATCAATACCGGCCACAATCGGCCTACCCGGAGGATTCTGCAGAGATTTATGTATCTTCGGGAGAAAATATACTTCTTATGTGCTAGTGTCATTTCTTATTGATTGCTGTGTACCCCATATTCCCTTGTTTAGTATAATAAATTGCTATCTTTTTTGACATAGTCTAATTGGTCCAAATTTTTATTAAGCACAGATCGCCGGGTTCCGCAAAACTTTCCCTAAATATCCTCCTTTCTATAGAGACGGTCCACCACCGTCCCTTAAGTAGAACCCGTGCAGACACCCATTGTATAGTGGGGAGTGTGTTTTTTCAATTCCATAAGGGACCTCATAATTATTCTTAGAAATACTTTCTGTATACCGTATCTTGGCGCTGAACTCCCTTTCTTTTGTGTATCCATAAAATTCTCTGGTGCTAGGGATTAAGCAGCCTCGATCTCAGACCCCATCTCCATAGAAACAACATGTTTAGAGGGAATGAGAGGGTCAAGAACAGAAGTGATGCCTGTCAGAAAATATTCAATGAGGGAAGGGATATAACTACAATCAATGACAATAATGATCTAGACAATTCTTTTTGGAATATGGAAAAACTCCTATCCAAAGAAATCCGCACCTGGTGGGACATAAAAGGCTTGGAACACTATGTAAGCGTTAACCGCATCCCAAGAGGCCTTAGGCTCATGAAACAACCCACTTTTGGCAGCGACAACCCCGAATTCATGAAAGAATGGGACCAAACACTACATAAGTGCTCAATCGACCTTATGAAGCTCCTAATAACAGAAAAGAAACGTATACTAACAACTCTAGAGAAAGAGATAAAAGAAGCAGAAACAAAATTATCCACACGAAAAGACGAGGAGAACTTTGCCATCAATGATGAAGTTCTAAATAAAAAACTGGAACGTATAGAAACTGAGGTAAGAGGCAATAAGGAGAAAAAGTTTAACAGGGACAAACTGGACTATGAAAATAACAAAGTGAAAAAATGGAGCAAAGATTTTAAAATTCACCCCAATACTGGAAGAACATCAAATTGGAAACAGACCAAATACACCAGCAGGAAAAATGAAAATGTAGACTGGGAAACCAGGAGACACAGACCAGTCTATACGACTAATCAACCCATATCAGGAAGAAATGATTCACCTCTAAATGGAAGGAACACTTTTTTATCTGCAGAAACGAGCACCCGCATCAAGGACTTAACCACCACAGCAATTATAGAGAAAGTGAACCATGCATCCCCCTTAAAAAGAAGACTAGAGGAAGGAGAGGATGTAGAGGCAGCGGAAGGAACAAACAGAAACTACCACAAGAGGAGAACCCTAAATCAAAACCAATAACACCCAAAGGCATTTTTAATCTTTCAAAATACACCCTTTCGGATCCAGAAATAAGCCTTCTCAACAGAGGATTATCATTTGCACCAACTAAAGGAAAAAGCCGGTTTGATACATTCATCGACCTCAACAAATTCACTAGGCAACTGACACTGAAAAGACATTTTTTAAGAAAGGAGGATGCAGTAATCCAGAACTATACGAATAACTCAAGATCTGGCCTGAAACCAACCTCAAAATTTTACCCCCTAGAGTCCAAAGGACCATACATTGGGACATTTTATGAAGCAGTAAAGAAGGAACTATGCATTGAAGAAGAACCCGTTATACCGAAAAAGAACCTCACAAGCAAGGAAAGAGAAGCGATCAAGACTCTGCGTGATAATGACCAAATAGTAATTAAATCAGCCGATAAGGGTGGTGGATTGGTGATTATGGACAGATCAGCATATGAAGAAGAAGCTAAGAGACTACTCAGTGATACATCATCATATACACCGCTACCACAGGATCCTAAAGACAGTTTCCTAGAAGAACTCCGTATCACCTTACTCAGAGGTTTGAGGAACGGAACATTAACAAAGGATGAGTATCAATATCTGCTTCACACTAATCCAACCACACCTATATTCTATTTTCTCCCGAAGATACATAAATCTCTGCAGAATCCTCCGGGTAGGCCGATTGTGGCCGGTATTGATTCCCTGACATCCCATTTGTCAGAATACGCGGATAAATTCCTACGTCCACACGTGATGAATCTCCCATCCTTCTTGAAAGATACCACGTCAGTACTAAACATCATGGAGAACGTAACTTGGAAAGACAATTACATGTGGGCCACCATTGACGTTCAATCACTGTATACGTGCATTAATCATGAAGATGGTATCAAAGCATGCTATGAGTTTTTAAAGGAGGATACATCACTGTCAGATGACAACACACAATTCATCTGTGACATCATGAGATTTATTCTCAAACACAACTATTTTAAATTCTTGGATGGCTTTTACTTACAAACGTGTGGCACTGCTATGGGGACTATCTTTGCCCCAAGCTTTGCCAACTTACTCATGGGCTACTGGGAAAGGAATTTTATCTATAACGACCATCGTTTTAAGGACAATATTATTCTTTTTAAAAGGTATATTGACGACATTCTTATTGTTTGGTGTGGGACCGCAACAGAATTCAATGAATTCCTGGAATACATAGGAAACAATGACCTAAACTTAGTATTCACTTCCAACACGAGCATGGAACAAGTGGAATTTCTGGACTTGGTGCTGATGAAAAGCGGAAACTCAGTCATCACAAAAAATTTTATCAAAAAAGTGGACACCAACAGCTATGTACATTACGAAAGCTGTCACCTCAAGAAGTGGAAGGACAATATACCCTTCTCACAATTCCACAGACTGACACGTAACTGCAAAACGGAGACCGAAAGAGACACTCAACTTAATACATATGCAGACAGATTCAGGGAGAAAGGTTATCCGGAACATATCCTCACCAATGCTGAACAAAGAGCAAAAGATCTCGACAGAAACAATATACTTCAATATACCAAAAGGGAACATCAAAAACCAGGGGTGAAGTTTGTAACCACCTACAACCATCACGAGAGGAACATCAAGACAGCACTAAACAAACACTGGGGCATCCTCATGATGGACCCAGTCCTCAAAGACCATCTACCAACACGCCCTCAAGTGGTATTCAGAAAAACAAAAAACTTAAAAGATATGATAGCCCCAAGCATGCTTAAAGAAAAGACCATCCAAATGAACACAATGCCCAAATGTGTAGGAAGTTACAAATGCGGCCACTGTAACATTTGCAGATTACTACACCCCAACAGAAAAATCTTCCAGAACAAAGAGAAGACCAAGGAATATAAAATAAAACAGTTCATCAATTGCAACACTACCTCAGTTGTCTATATGCTGGAGTGCCCTTGTGGCCTCCAATATATTGGCAAGACCAAAAGACCTTTGAAGACCAGGATCCAGGAACATGCCAGAAACATTAAAAACAAAATTCAAACACATACAGTATCACAACATTTCCTTGAACATCACAACTCAGACCCAGAAAAACTACTGTATAAAGGGATCGAGCAAGTCACCCTTGGAGAACGAGGAGGAGATCTATCCAACTTACTCTCACGAAGGGAAATGTTCTGGATTTTTGAACTAAACACCCTCCATCCAGAAGGATTCAATGACAACTACGAGATAGCACCCTTTCTGTGAACCCTTACCAACGCATCCTATATGGAAAGTGACAGATGACAAGAATATATCACACAATAAGGTTGGATATGCCCCAAAAATGAAAGTGATAATATACCTAGCGCGTATTTTCAAACCTGGATATCAGTAGGTAACTGGTCTTGATCCCTTTTGTGCCAACATACCATCCACTATCATACAGCCATACCACACTGGGACGCCCAACCACGTCCGATCTTGGAAGCTAAGCAGTGTAGGGCCTGGTCAGTACATGGATGGGAGACCTCTATGGAATACCAGGTGCTGTAATCTCAAAATATCAGGTGGTGACACACAAGTAAAGGTCGATCATACAGTATGCCTAGCTGGACGTGTACCATTCAGTATAGATACATGATCAGGAACTATGCCTTATGTGAACTACAATTATACTACTACTAATTTCTTCTAATGATTTATTACTTCTCTGCATATGTATAATATCCCTGGATCTAAATTCCGATATAATTATTGATACTTATATTAGGCAGAAATACCTGCTTTTTTTTTTTGATTTTTAAAATATATATATTATCTGCCATCTGAATATCAGTGCATGTACCTGTTAATGAGTATTCATAACTGATTTACTAAAAACCCCCTTTTTCTTGTCTCCCACATCACTTTATGTCCGTCTCTTTGAGCTTCCTATACTAAAGGAACATAACTTGCCAATTAATTGAGAAACAATATATGAAGCTGCAGCTCTGTAAATTAACCACAAGATGTCAGCATAATACAACCCATCGCACGAGCACGATGACGTACAAGATCCGGGTCCTGACACTGGACAAAGTATCCGCCTTCAATGTAACGGAGAACAGCGGGGAACCCAGACGCTCCTTCCTGAATAATTGACTCACACTACATGCGCATATTGTCCCTGACGACGGCGGATGCGGGGCGGAAGTGGGGCGGATATGACGTCCCGCCCCACTTCCTGAAACCTCCGTTGTACTCAATTAACTATTTTTCAGCGCTAACATACATCAGCGCTCAGAGACTACATGATTTCTGAATGTATATATAAAACGGGTTGTCTAGTATGTAACATAGTAAGTAATTATGTAGTAGTAGCATCTAACTAGTATATCTGGCTTAATTGATTTACCTAACTACAGGAAGTGATGTCAGCCTGCCTTACTGATATATACCTGCTCCTAACCAGTTTGTCCACACCCCCTGAGGAAGTCTTGTAAGACGAAACATGTCGGGCAGCTTTTGAGTCCTTATCCTCAATCCTCAGTTAAGCTATTTATCCTTTATATTTAAGCTACTGTGAAATACTCTTTTTTAAGAACAAAAATTTTTTTATTCCTAAGGATTTTTTTTTTTTTCTCTTATTTTGTTTTTATCTCTCGTCAATATTATTGCTCTTATTATAACTATTACCCTTTTTTTTATATATATACTTCTTATGTGCTAGTGTCATTTCTTATTGATTGCTGTGTACCCCATATTCCCTTGTTTAGTATAATAAATTGCTATCTTTTTTGACATAGTCTAATTGGTCCAAATTTTTATTAAGCACAGATCGCCGGGTTCCGCAAAACTTTCCCTAAATATCCTCCTTTCTATAGAGACGGTCCACCACCGTCCCTTAAGTAGAACCCGTGCAGACACCCATTGTATAGTGGGGAGTGTGTTTTTTCAATTCCATAAGGGACCTCATAATTATTCTTAGAAATACTTTCTGTATACCGTATCTTGGCGCTGAACTCCCTTTCTTTTGTGTATCCATATATATATATATATATATATATATATATATATATATCCAGGGGATGGGACGACACTCACTATTAAAGTTCATCAATGCTGGGGTGCACGCTCAAAATAGTCCTCCATGAAGGAAGTATTTAGTATAGTCGTGGTTATTTTTTTTTCATCTCATTTTATTTACGCTGCCATCACATTTGGTCAACGTTTCGACCCGAATTAGGGCCTTTTTCAAGACTTGTTTGACAGTTATATCAGACAATACATCGAAGAAATATAGACACCATTGAGTGTCCAAAACGCTGCACCACAAACTGTTAACGCATGTCAGCGTCGTGTGCTGACATAAATAGAATAGTGTGTCAAGAGTAGCGAGCCATGTGAGGGGATGCGGTGCTACTTTTCGGTGTCCATGTCGACACGACATGTGCCGACAGGCGGTATAACATGCCCTACCATCCATTAGGGCATGAAGGGATGATAGAATAGTGTGTTGAGCGCAGCGAGCCATGTGACGGAACAGTGTTCATGTTGACATTCCAGACAAAAAACTGTGAAAAACTCATGTCAACCTTTTTGACCGTCGACCTTGCCATTGCCGACCTAACGCTTGTGTCGATCTAACCCTGTTGACCTTAGCAGAAGAGAGGGAAGGGAAAAGGGGAAAGGCCGAGGGCACTGGGCTATAATGACGGAGGGTAAGAAGGCATACTCCAGTCAATGTGATAAAGTATAATTAGATAAAAATAAAATTGTGGAGGTGCTCCCAGGGAGTAGGGTAATGGTAGTCAAAAAGGTTAGATATCCAAGAGAGGATATCGAAAAAAGACTCCCGGGTGGGGCACAGCCTTCTAATGAAAAAGGATTACTGTTAATACAAAATTTATTAGTTAAAACATGACCCTAATTAAGGGTCAGGAGAAGACAAAAGACAAAGACAAACAGATAACACTCATGGACAATATACGTGAGAAAGTAGTGAAATATTATTTCAAGATATATCTGTCTAGGGATTCAATGGAGAAAACACTCCAATAAGTCACGGAATGTACATACTGTATACACTGATAGAATCCTAATAGACAGTAAAAAGCCTCAAATACCAATTGGTGTTGGAAATAAATGTCAAAATTAGCTAGATTTGGTTAGTACTTGTATTTCCTGTAAGTGACGGAGTTGTCTGGACTGGGTAAGTCTGAGTAGCTGATTGATAGCAGTATGGTCTAGGTATAGAGACACCTGAGTATGGGTATGCTAAGGGAGTCGCTGCTGCCTGTGCATTTGACGTTAATCAGTGAATGCGCAGTTGAGCGGACTCCGAGAGTGTGATGCTGTCAGACTATGGTTACGGTACCTGAAGTTCCGGGTCTTCTTTCCGGCACTGCTCGTCTGCGACCTGCCTGTTTCACTCGCCTGCAATTCGGAGGGCGGAGGGACAAAGGCACCCCAAGGAGACAATACCCCCAAGAACACCCCACAGAGTGGTCACTACACGTTGGGACGGTGATCAAATAGTTTATTTCGCAGCAAGGAGGACCGTAGATCACCGTTATGGAAAATATGATTAAACAATGCAATAATACAATGCAGTACTATTCAAGAGAAACAAAGACAATGGGTAGACTATGAAGAAAGATTTAAAGAATACTCCGTCTGCCTGATATTGTGCGCAATAGGGCCACTGTGGCACCATAGGCCGCACCTCACACAATATACTGCCACCAAGGAATGACCTGACTCACACAACAATTTCAATGAATGGCAAAAGAATGCGAATATTCCCCAAAGAGGATACCGTGTGCACTGGGGCCACCGGTGACACTTGTAGGCCGCAGCTCACACGGTATGCTGCGTTACTGAGATCACCAGGCAATATGACTTTAGTGTAAACAATGCAAACCATAAAAAGAACATGTAGTAAGTTTCCCAACAATTAACAGTAAGATGCAGCACTTGATACTTGCATACATAACCAAACGTGTCCATACACGACAGAATAAGTCCCTGAACTGCAGTTCAATGATCAATCCTAGGTACCATGTGGCCTAGGTGCACCGTATTGGAAATAAACCTAAAGCTAGATTGGTAATCCAGGGTACTTGTGTCCAGTGCTCCGGCACAATATGGGCACTTGAAGCAAATAACAGAGAAAGGGGAAAGCTCCTTTATGGCAATGCTGGTGGAACTGTGGCCCAACACAATAAGTAGGGGTGCAGTGTTCTCCGCACCAGGTCACTGGGGCCAACAGGGCAGTTGTCGCTGGTGTATTGATGGAAAAGTCCCGTCCCTTGGGCTGTTGCCACTAGTGAGGCACTCTCAATGTGGGGAAAACAGAAGCAGCCCGGTGTAAACGGCTAGTACAAAGGCCTAGGACGGCGTCTGGGTGCGGGGTGTCAATAAGCCTGTAGCATGGGTGAGCGGGGCTGTGACAGGGTACCTGTGTCTCCGGTGCCGTTGCCAGCTCCTGCCGGTCACTACTGGAACAGGGAGCTCACTGCGGTGCACTTGGGACCTCTGCTGGGCACTTGGTTTCTCTGCTGGGCACTGGAGTCCTCTGCTGGGCACTTGGCTTCTCTGCTGGGCACTGGAGTCCTCTGCTGGGCACTTGGCTGCTGTGGAGGGGGTCCCGCTCTGCGTAGTGTGCGTCTCGGTCTCTTGGAGTCTCCCCGGCGGCTCAGCTGTCACTCACCGCCAGGCGTCGGACCGCGATCTCCCCTTCCTCCACACTAGCCGGGCGCTTGTCGGCGGCACTGTCTGACGGGGTACCTCTGCAGCTCGCTTCTCGCGCTGGACTTGGGCGTCACGCTGCTCCGTTCTGGCTTCCCCTTCGCCTGTCAGCTCCGGACCCGCGCTTCCCGCACTCCTCTCTCCTTCCGCTGTTCAGCCTCCGGCACCGCCCGCTCACCTCACTCCTCCCCTGACTTTTCGCGCCCTTCCACTCTCTTCCTCACGTCCTGCGCTGGCAACATATCTTTCTCCCCAGCAACAGGCTGGGACGTCCCACAGCCTTGGCGCCCCCTTGAGCCACCAATGGAAAAGGGTCCCTGGGATTTCAGCCAGCGATCCAGCTGCGGGGCGGTTGCCTAGCAACCCCCCGAGTGCACATGAACCCACCATATTGACGATGGGCAAGGAAAAGGGCAAAAAGGGGGATACCCCTGGTTCTGGGGTACCACACGCTCCCACGCTGTAAGAATGCCAGTCCGCGGGCATTATGGCAGAAGCGACGGTAGTCCGGTTACAGTCTCTTGGTGAAGAACAAACATATGAGGCCTGGGCATTTCTGCATAAATAATAACTGTACATTCAGGTAAGAACGGTTTAAGGAACAATTTACAATCGTACAATAGCATTAAGGAAAAACACTTTACATTCTATACCTCAAGGGTGGGACACCCTTGGTTGTGCGTTCCGACCTACGTGTCTGAACCACCGGAGAATGGACCTCAGGGGAACCATGGCCGACCACTGGTAGGGGTTCCTCTACCACAGGAGTGGGGGATACACATGGAAGGAAGGGTACTGGGGCACTCATGAAGACTAACATGTCAGTGGGGTTGTCCCAAGGCATGCCCCCCCAGGTTCCCTGCCCCTCCACCTCAGGCGAGACTCTCGATTCCACTGGGACTTCAGCAGTGCAGAGCTTGAGTTGATCTCTGGACACCACGTTGATTGGTCCTCCAGGGGTCCTTTGGATTTCGTAGGTGTACCGGTCACCCGCGGGTGTCCTGACGACTGTGTATGGTTCACTTTCCCACATGGCGTCGAGCTTACTTGAGCGGTGGTTCCGTTTCTTCCATACAGGATCTCCCACTTTCAGGGTCTCGGGCTTATTGTGAGAGTTATAATCCTTTCCTTGTCGACGCTGAGCGCCCTCCATCCGTTGAGTAACGACTTCCCTAGCAGCGTCAATCCTCTGCTGGTGCTCACGGACCCAGTCGGTCTGGGGTTGGGTTGATGGGCCTTCCATCGGAGACAGTTCCAAGTCTTGCGGTAACTTGCCCTTGCGGCCAAACATTAGGTAATACGGGGTGAAGCCGGTGGAGCAATGTTCGGCATTATTGTAGAGGTACGCCAATTCGGGGAGTAGGGTCGGCCACTTGTTTCGGTCTCCTGCCGACAGACTGCGGAGCATGCCGATGATGGTCTGGTTAGACCGTTCGCAGAGCCCGTTTCCCTGGGGGTGATAGGCCGTGGTCCTGATTTTCCGACATCCATAGTAGGAGCATAACTCGTGAAAAAGCTGGGACTCAAAGGCGGGCCCTTGGTCCGTGAGGATGCAGTCAGGATAGCCGTAGGGTCTCGCGAAGTGCTTAAGAAACTGCTCTGCTGTAGTCTTGGCGGTGAGGTCTCGAACCGGGGTGACCACAAGGAATTTGCTGTAGTGGTCGGTGATGGTCAAGGCATATTGATGCCCACTGGAGCTAGGTTCGAGTTTGACGTGGTCAAGAGCCACGATCTGCAACGGGCGTTGGGTCTTGATGGAGTGTAATGAATCTCGCTGGGACGCGTCAGGAGCTCTCTTTAGACTGCAGGGAATGCAGGCACGGCACCAGTTGTCAACGTCTTCTCGCATACCCACCCAGAAGTACCGGGTACGCAGGATGGCTTCCGTCTTCTGCACGCCAAAATGGCCGGATTTGTCGTGGTAGGCGGCCAGAAGTAGTGGAGCCTGTTTTCTTGGAACAACCACCTGAACCACGGGGTGGTGTGTGCCGGGGTCCACACTGTCACGGACCAGGATGCCTTCTTCCTGGCGAACTCGGTCGCGATGCCGCAGCAGCTTTACCAGTTCGGGGTCAGCTTCTCTGCGTTGGTCTCGATCCAAGTGGCGGCGTTGATTGAGCAGAACCAGGAATTCCTTCAGCACCGGGTCTTGACGCTGAATTTTCCTCCAGTCGACTGTAGGGGTGTCGAGTAGGTCGGCCTTCTGCAGGCGGGAGTCTGTGACGGACAGGGGATCCGAGGTTGCCAGGTTCCTTGCTCTATACGCCTTGAATATGGGCATTTCTACATCCTCATTCGGGTCCCCTACCTCTTCGGGGGCATCGGTCACAGGCAGTCTGGAGAGGGCGTCTGCATTGGCGTTGGCCTTGCCACTACGGTAGTTAGTGGTGAACCGGTAGCTGGCGAGGCGCGACATCCACCGCTGTTCTAGAGCTCCCAATTTGGCATTCTGTAGGTGCACTAAGGGGTTGTTGTCGGTCATGACTACAAATGGGGTGGCGGCTAGGTAGTGCTTAAACTTCTCGGTAACTGCCCATACCAGGGCGAGCATCTCCAGCTTGAAGGCACTATAATTTTCGCAATTCCTCTCGGTCTTACGGAGGCCTCTGCTGGCATACGCTATTACTCGCTCGCGCCCCTCTTGAGTCTGGGAGAGCACAGCACCGAGCCCGCGGTTGCTGGCGTCCGTGTAGAGTTGGAATGGTTTGTCATAATCGGGGTAAGCCAGCAAGGGAGCGTCGATTAAAGATCTCTTCAATTGGTTAAAGGCCTGCTGTTGCTCTTCTCCCCAAGCGATTAGGGCCGATCCCCTTCGCTCCTGGCCCGACTGGCCCCTCAGTAGCTCATGCAGGGGGGATGCCACCTTCGCAAAGTTCTCGATGAATCTTCGGTAGTAGCCCACGAACCCCAGATAACTGCGGACCTCTCTGACGGTCTTGGGCGCTGGCCAGTCTCTGACGACAGTGATCTTCTCTGGGTCGGGCATCACGCCTTCCGCGCTAACGACATGCCCGAGGTACTGTACTCTAGGCTTCAGCAGGTGACATTTGCTGGGCTTCAGCTTCAAACCGCTCTGTATCAGTCGTTTGAAGACCTCGTCCAGGTGCCGCAGATGGTCGTCATAGCTCCTTGAGAAAATGATCACGTCGTCCAGATAGAGGAGCACCATTTCGAAGTTGTGCTGCCCAAGGCAGTGCTCCATCACACGCTGGAATGTGGCGGGGGCGTTACAGAGTCCGAAGGGCATTCTGTCGAACTCGAACAGGCCCATTGGCGTCGTGAAGGCCGTCTTCTCTCTATCTTCTGGGGCCATCTGGACCTGCCAGTACCCGCTGGTCAGGTCAAGGGTCGAGAAGTATTCCGCCGTTTTCAAGGCCGTGAGCGACTCCTCGATCCTAGGGAGCGGATAGGCGTCCTTATGGGTTACGGCATTCAGTTTGCGGTAGTCCACGCAGAAGCGCAGACTACCGTCCTTCTTTTTGACGATCACCAGGGGGGCCGCCCAGGGGCTATGGCTTTCTTTGATGACACCCGCCTCTTTCATTTCGGTGATCATGTTCCGGACGGGCTGGTACATGGCTGGTGGGAGGGGTCGGTGCCTTTCCTTGACCGGGGGAGCCGATCCTGTAGGGATGTGGTGGTATACCTTTTCTGCCTTACCGAAGTCGCTCGGGTGTTGACTGAACGCGGCAGCATTCCGTTCCACAACGCGGAGGACCCCCTCTCGCTTCTCAGCCGGAGTGTCCCCATCTCCGATCTGTATGGCTGCGTGCCAAGGGGGTTCGCTGTCGTCTCTCTCTTCCTCCATCACCCCTTGCTGAGCCGCCACGGCGCCTTGCCCCAAGATGTCTTGGAAGTCCACCCAGCTGATCCTGGCCACTTGACAATACTTATATAGTCTGACTGCGTATGGGTGTGGATTCAGCAGCCTCACTGGTACTCTCCCTTGGACCACCTTCGCCAGGGTCCTGGCAACTGCGAAGGGCTGTCGATCGTCAGTATCGCAGGGTTCTATCAGGGCTTCGTAGTCTCTGCCTCCTGGTCCTGTTCTGGCCTTGCACCAGACGACTTGCTCCGAGTTTGGGCGCAGGAGGATCGGGCGGCGGTCTGCGATTCGGGCCTTCCCCACTTCTCCTTGCTCGTTGACGAACCTCTGCTGACCCGCGATCAGTCGCACTGTTTGCTGCAAAGCCTTCTTCTCTTGGGGGGGGGCTGTTCTCATTTCCCACTGTAGTGCTTCCACTACTTCGCCCGGGCAGTTCCTTAGCACATTCATGCCCAGTATTATCGGCGGCAAGTATTCGTTAGAGTTGGTGGTGACCAAGAACCCCTGTTGGCCCAGGGTGGCTTTTCCCACTTGGACGTCAGTTTCCCAATATCCTTGGAAGGTGATAGGCTGGCCGTTACTGGCTAGTAGGTGTAACCAGGTTGCGGGGGGAGACACGATGTCTTCTTGTGCCCAGTGTTGTAGGAAGTCGGTGATCCTGATGGTGGACACCTGTGACCCTGTATCCAACAGGGCTGTCATCTGTACCCCGTTCACTCTGATGCTCAGGTGGGGGCATTCCCCGACGTATCGGGGCCACCATTCTGCTGGTGGTGTCGGACCAGTTAGTGCATCTCCTCCCGAGGGTCGGTCCCTTGCCTCGGGGTCCCCTCGTTTAAAGCCGTTTCTGGGCAATTTCTCTCGACGTGCCCGCTCAGCCGGCACCTCCGGCAGATCGGTCGCCCTTGCTGGTCGAATTGATCGGATGGTCTTCGGCCAGACTCGCGTGTGACTTCCCATCTTGGGCGGTTCCTTGGGCCACGGTCTTGTCGCCATTCCCCTTGTCGACTTCTGCCTTGGTTTCTGTCTAAGTCTTCTAATTTCTGTGACATGCGCGTCATATTATTAGTTAGCTCGGACATCTGGCGAGTCAGCACGTCGAGCGGGCTTGGTTCTGTGGGGGCTTGTGCCTGTTGTGTAACGGGCCTACTTGGGTATAGGGTGTCCGTGGTTTGCCCTTTTGGGGCCTGTTGGTAGACCTCTCCTTCTGCCGACTCCTCTTCTTCATCCCGGCCACTCTGGTTCATGCCCAGGATCTGCAGGGTGGTCTCTTTAAATTTGGCGAAGGAGCTGTCAGGTTGTTGCCGCCTCCACATACGTAACTGTGACTTGACTGCCTCCTCTCTCGCTCCTTCGATGAAAAGGTTGGTCAACGTTTCATCTACTAGTTCTTTCGGTGTCTTTTCCCTCAGTTGTATGGCCTTCATGGCTTCCTGCAAGCTTAGCGCGTATTCCCGCAGAGGCTCGTTCGGTCGCTGCTTTCGTGAATACAGGCGGCTCTTTAAATCTGCTATCGTCTTCGATTCGAAGATCTCCCGCAGTTTTTCAAAGATCTGTTCTACCGTTTTCTTTTCATCGGTTTCCCATGTTCTCACTTCGCGTAGTGCTGGGCCTCTCAGTTGCCCCACCAGTATTTCTACTGCTTGTTTGTTGCCGAGCTTGTATAACTGTGTCATGGAGAGTATCCTGTTTTTAAATTCCTTCAGTGTGTGTGTCCCCGGGGTGTTGTTTCCCGAGTAAGTCGGTACCCAGGGTGCTCCAAAGTAGTATGGCATGGTGATGGGTGCCGCCGTCATTTCCACCGAATCTCTTTCTCCGGGTGATGCAGGGAGTCGTCTCCTCCTGGTTGACGTAGGGGCCTGTGCTTGGTCCGAGTCTGACATCGCTGAATCCTGTTCGCGGACGCCAAATGTGATGCTGTCAGACTATGGTTACGGTACCTGAAGTTCCGGGTCTTCTTTCCGGCACTGCTCGTCTGCGACCTGCCTGTTTCACTCGCCTGCAATTCGGAGGGCGGAGGGACAAAGGCACCCCAAGGAGACAATACCCCCAAGAACACCCCACAGAGTGGTCACTACACGTTGGGACGGTGATCAAATAGTTTATTTCGCAGCAAGGAGGACCGTAGATCACCGTTATGGAAAATATGATTAAACAATGCAATAATACAATGCAGTACTATTCAAGAGAAACAAAGACAATGGGTAGACTATGAAGAAAGATTTAAAGAATACTCCGTCTGCCTGATATTGTGCGCAATAGGGCCACTGTGGCACCATAGGCCGCACCTCACACAATATACTGCCACCAAGGAATGACCTGACTCACACAACAATTTCAATGAATGGCAAAAGAATGCGAATATTCCCCAAAGAGGATACCGTGTGCACTGGGGCCACCGGTGACACTTGTAGGCCGCAGCTCACACGGTATGCTGCGTTACTGAGATCACCAGGCAATATGACTTTAGTGTAAACAATGCAAACCATAAAAAGAACATGTAGTAAGTTTCCCAACAATTAACAGTAAGATGCAGCACTTGATACTTGCATACATAACCAAACGTGTCCATACACGACAGAATAAGTCCCTGAACTGCAGTTCAATGATCAATCCTAGGTACCATGTGGCCTAGGTGCACCGTATTGGAAATAAACCTAAAGCTAGATTGGTAATCCAGGGTACTTGTGTCCAGTGCTCCGGCACAATATGGGCACTTGAAGCAAATAACAGAGAAAGGGGAAAGCTCCTTTATGGCAATGCTGGTGGAACTGTGGCCCAACACAATAAGTAGGGGTGCAGTGTTCTCCGCACCAGGTCACTGGGGCCAACAGGGCAGTTGTCGCTGGTGTATTGATGGAAAAGTCCCGTCCCTTGGGCTGTTGCCACTAGTGAGGCACTCTCAATGTGGGGAAAACAGAAGCAGCCCGGTGTAAACGGCTAGTACAAAGGCCTAGGACGGCGTCTGGGTGCGGGGTGTCAATAAGCCTGTAGCATGGGTGAGCGGGGCTGTGACAGGGTACCTGTGTCTCCGGTGCCGTTGCCAGCTCCTGCCGGTCACTACTGGAACAGGGAGCTCACTGCGGTGCACTTGGGACCTCTGCTGGGCACTTGGTTTCTCTGCTGGGCACTGGAGTCCTCTGCTGGGCACTTGGCTTCTCTGCTGGGCACTGGAGTCCTCTGCTGGGCACTTGGCTGCTGTGGAGGGGGTCCCGCTCTGCGTAGTGTGCGTCTCGGTCTCTTGGAGTCTCCCCGGCGGCTCAGCTGTCACTCACCGCCAGGCGTCGGACCGCGATCTCCCCTTCCTCCACACTAGCCGGGCGCTTGTCGGCGGCACTGTCTGACGGGGTACCTCTGCAGCTCGCTTCTCGCGCTGGACTTGGGCGTCACGCTGCTCCGTTCTGGCTTCCCCTTCGCCTGTCAGCTCCGGACCCGCGCTTCCCGCACTCCTCTCTCCTTCCGCTGTTCAGCCTCCGGCACCGCCCGCTCACCTCACTCCTCCCCTGACTTTTCGCGCCCTTCCACTCTCTTCCTCACGTCCTGCGCTGGCAACATATCTTTCTCCCCAGCAACAGGCTGGGACGTCCCACAGCCTTGGCGCCCCCTTGAGCCACCAATGGAAAAGGGTCCCTGGGATTTCAGCCAGCGATCCAGCTGCGGGGCGGTTGCCTAGCAACCCCCCGAGTGCACATGAACCCACCATATTGACGATGGGCAAGGAAAAGGGCAAAAAGGGGGATACCCCTGGTTCTGGGGTACCACAAGAGCGTCACAGGTGTCGGAATATAGATGAGGGAGTTTCTACTGTTTCCAGGGGTGACCTGTCTGGCTCTGTTATACAAAGTACAGCGCAGAGTCGGATCCAGGGTCCCCCAGAAATGAGAGAACCCTGAATAGAAATAGAGTATGAGGTACCCCTTCACCCTATCCCTGGTGTTTGCTGCTATCCTCTGTGTTCTGTACACAGAGGATAGCAGCAAACACCAGGGACAGGGAGAAGGAGTGCCTCATACTCTATTTCTATTCAGGGTTCTCTCATTTCTGGGGGACCCTGGATCCGACTCTGCGCTGTACTTTGTATAACAGAGCCAGACAGGTCACCCCTGGAAACAGTAGAAACTCCCTCATCTATATTCCGACACCTGTGACGCTCTCGGAGTCCGCTCAACTGCGCATTCACTGACCAACGTCACATGCACAGGCAGCAGCGACTCCCTTAGCATACCCATACTCAGGTGTCTCTATACCTAGACCATACTGCTATCAATCAGCTACTCAGACTTACCCAGTCCAGACAACTCCGTCACTTACAGGAAATACAAGTACTAACCAAATCTAGCTAATTTTGACATTTATTTCCAACACCAATTGGTATTTGAGGCTTTTTACTGTCTATTAGGATTCTATCAGTGTATATGTACATACCGTGACTTATTGGAGTGTTTTCTCCATTGAATCCCTAGACAGATATATCTTGAAATAATATTTCACTACTTTCTCACGTATATTGTCCATGAGTGTTATCTGTTTGTCTTTGTCTTTTGTCTTCTCCTGACCCTTAATTAGGGTCATGTTTTAACTAATAAATTTTGTATTAACAGTAATCCTTTTTCATTAGAAGGCTGTGCCCCACCCGGGAGTCTTTTTTCGATATCCTCTCTTGGATATCTAACCTTTTTGACTACCTGTTGACCTTAGCCAAGTTCACCTATTTGATGTGTCGACCCAAGCCATGTCGACCACCTAATGACCCATCCCCATTTCCATGTATGACTAGCAGTAGCACACACAGGCCGGCCCGGTCACTCTGAGGAAGATTTGGAGAATTCCAGATTTCTCTACAAAGATTCAATAAAGAACAAAATTTACAGCGATAATCACTATAATCAAACTCTAATCACTATTATCAACCGCTGATCACTATTATTAACCACTAATCACTATAAGCAACCGCTAATCACTATTATTAACCACTAATCACTATAAGCAACCGCTAATCACTATTATTAACCACTAATCTCTGTTATGAATCCCTAATCACTAATATCAACGCTAATCACTAATATTAACTGCTAATCACTATAAGCAACCTCTAATCACTTATGTCAACCACGAATCACTATAAGCAACCGTTAATCACTATTATTAACCACTAATTCTATTATCAATCCCTAATCACTAATATCAATGCTAATCCCTTATATTAACTGCTAATCACTATAAGCAACCTCTAATCACTTATGTCAACCACGAATCACTATAAGCAGCCGCTAATCAGTAATATCAACCACTCATCACTATTATCAATCTCTAATCACCTATAAGCAACCGCTAATCACTATAAGCAACCGCTAATCACTATTATCAACCACTAATCACTATTATCAATCTCTAATCACTAATACCAATGCTAATCACTAATATCAACTGTTAAGGTTGGGAGATACATTGCTCAGTGTCTCCCTTTCATCAGTGACCAGAGATGGTCGCTGATGAAAGGGAACCTCTGCCGGCGGTGCCGCAGAGGTAATCAGCTGGTCTCAGGAGCAAGCTCCCGCGACCAGTGATTAGAACAGGGCTAAAAACGAGAGCGCGCACCCGGCGATTTATCGCCGGGGTACACTCCCATCACTGGCATTATGGTCGCCAGCGACCATATTCCCAGCGATTTCAGCCCCTATCGCAGCCATGTATACACAGCTTTACTCAGTATAAGCAACCGCTAATCACTTATATCAACCACTAATCACTAATATCAACCACTAATCACTGTAATGAATGCTAATCACTATTATCAACCACTAATCACTATAATCAATGCTAATCAATAATATCAACCACTAGTCACTATAAGCAACCACTAGTCACTAATATCAACTGCTAATCACTATAATATCAACCACTTATCAGTATTATCAACCATTAATCAGTATTATCAACCACTAATCACTAATATCAACCACTAATCACTATAATCAACGCTAATCACTATATCAACCACTTATCACTAAAAGCAAACGCTAATCACTAATTTTCAACCACTAATCACTATAATTAACCAATAATCACTTATATCAACCACTAATCACTAAAATCAATGCTAATCACTAATATCAACCGCTAATCACTTACAGGTATTTAAACCACTAATCACTAATATCAACCGCTAATCACTATTATCGACCACTAATCACTTTAAGCAACCGCTAATCACTATTATCAACCACTAAGCACTATTGTCCACCACTAATCACTGTTATCAATCTCTAATATCAACCACTAATCAGTATAATCAACGCTAGTCACTAATATCAACTGCTAATCACTATAAACAACCGCTAATCACTATTATCAACCACTTTTCACTATAATCAACTGCTTATCACTAATATCAACCACTGATCAATACGAGCAACAGCTAATCAGTATTATCAACCTCTCATCACTATTATCGATCACTAATATCAACCGCTTATCACTATTATCAACAACTTAACACTATTATCAATCACTAATCACTATTATCATAACCCCAATAGACTGAATAACCCTTTCTATAATAAAATACTAGATATGATGAAAGAATATGAAAACTAGACTGCCGTCTCAGCGCCCCAATAATCTCCGAGCCCCCCTCCGATGGTGTCAGTAGTACGTCAGCAACTCTCAGTCACTGTTTCTCCTTGCCAGTGTCGATCTCATCTGTGCATTATTCTCTTTTTTGTGCATTATTCTCTGACACAGGAGCTGACACAGCCACAGGAGCTGACACACCAGTCTAAGCCACTGTAGGAGGCCCACGGCCACGTGAGCGCACCCTCTGCCAGCTTATCCCTCAGTCATGTCTTCATATCATCGGGGGACATTGTGTCCCCTGAGAGCTGCCGCCTCATAGCAAGTAATGCCTGATGATATAAATGTGATTCTCAGGAGCACAGAAGGCAGCCGGGGATATAGAATGTGGCTAGTAAAAGCTGCAGGAAGCCGCAAGGAAGATAAATCCGCTGCAGATTATTGTGTTGTTTATGCCGAATCCCCATTAATACCGTGGAGATGTTCTGTGATATTACATTTATTTATAGACACAGATTATTCAGGGAGATCGCAGACATTTACTGTTAGCCCAAGTGGTGGGGAGAAGCCTGACCACAAGAGCTTACAATTATCCTGGGATAGAGTGGTACAGTTCCAGCTTGTCGCAAGGTCTTATTGGCTGCGCAAACATGTGACAGCTGGACAGCCAATAAGATGTTGTTTTCAGATACAAATGTAACCAAATTTGAACCAATCGGAACCTCTCATCTGTACTGAAAGTGGCATTGTGGCTAACATTTGCGCTAAATAATGACATTGTGCACAGGTGGGGGCTTTGGTGGTCTGTACCCCTCTTTTACACCCATATCCCCTAGCTCCTCGTTCCTTACATCTCTGGCCAATATGATCCTGAATGAGCTGTGGAGCGCGGCCATGACGGGATGTGTAATGAGGGGATTATGAATTGGCGTGGTCAGTGGGGGCACACAGAGAAGCCCACCCTGCCTCTCTCTGGAGTATGGAATACACCGGCCTCATGTTACCTGTTGTGTTGGGTGGTGCACTGTGCAGTCTGGACACTAGGGGGCATAGGTGTACTGTCTATGTTGGGAAGGCTGGGACATATGGGACCCTGATTTATAGAGGCTGATTGTGAGTGGCACAGCAAAGTATAAACAGGCTAACGCCATGCTGCACTGCAGGTGGGCAGATGTAACGTGCAAAGAGACCATATGGCTCACAGAGTGTCATCCAATGAAAACACTGCTTTGGAATGATATAACAGTGTGGCGTGGATCTGGCGATGATCAGATCTGACCCTCGACGTCTACAACTGTCCCTGACACATCTTCTGTCTCCTCCGATCACCAGGGTGTGGTGCAGACGTGCTACGCTATTTACGTCGGCAATCAACACCAAATGGTCGACAGGCAGAAAAGGTTGACATGACAATGGTTGGCACAAGTGGACGACACAAGTTTTCTAACTCGTGAACCCTTGTGGGTCGCCACGCTTTGGGCAGGGTTACTATTGTCAATCATAGTCCATGCGGTTAGTCTAGGACAGTGGTTCCCAAACTGTGTGCCGTGGCTCCCTGGGGTGCCTCGGGACACTTGCAGGGGTGCCGCGCCTTGGTGGTCCAGGACCAACTCAAATTATTAATGGTTAATTATTTATGAGCAAAACCAGTGCTGGTGGCTGCCAGTCATAGAATGTGTACAAACAGAAGCAAATCCTGCCCTTTACCACATAACTGCCGCTAAGAATCGCATATAAACCCAATCTAATTCATTTTTTGGGGACCTAGGGGTGCCGTGAAAACAATTCAGATTCTCTAGGGTGCCGTTAATCAAAAAAGATTGGGAACCCCTGGTCTAGGATATGATGTCGGCCTAGTCACCCGGATAGCAATCACTGGACCACGGTTGCTCCATCCTCGCTGCCATACGTACCCGGTACCCGTGCAGCCGATATGGGATTTATGTGACACTATATAATAGTATAGGAACATTCTGTTCTGATTACAGTCCAGGGAATGTCGCCGGACACGGAGCGATTGATACGTCGGATCTGCGGGCAGATGATTAGAAGATGAGTCTCAATCTCCTGTAATCTACGGTCTCATTAGGACACGTCAGTGATTAATCCCCCCCACGTCACAGGCAGCCGCCATATGGGTCACGTTTACTGATTAGAGGAAAGTTACATTTTGGGGAAATCCCGAATTTAAAAGTTGCATCTGCAGTTAACCCGCTGATTGCTGGTGGGTCAATGTACGGAGGACGGTGTCAGTTACTGTAATCGCACCCAGATCTCCCGCGCCAGCAGCGGCAGCGGCAGGACATTATCTGCGCCTATAGAAATAATCACACACACAAAGGAAAACAGAGTCATTTTACTGACTGCGCTGAATCTCTCCTTGTTTACTAATACTCAGTAGACCCCCCCCCCCCTTACACACACCCCACCCCCCCTTACACACACCCCACCCCCCCTTACACCCCCCCCCCCCTTACACACACCCCACCCCCCCTTACACACCCCCCCTTACACACACCCCACCCCCCCTTACACCCCCCCCCTTACACACACCCCACCCCCCCTTACACACACCCCACCCCCCCTTACACCCCCCCCCTTACACACACCCCACCCCCCCTTACACACCCCCCTTACACACACCCCACCCCCCCTTACACCCCCCCCCCCTTACACACACCCCACCCCCCCTTACACACACCCCACCCCCCCTTACACACACCCCACCCCCCCTTACACCCCCCCCCTTACACACACCCCACCCCCCCTTACACACCCCCCCCTTACACACACCCCACCCCCCCTTACACCCCCCCCCCCTTACACACACCCCACCCCCCCTTACACACACCCCACCCCCCCATACACACACCCCACCCCCCATACACACACCCCCCCTTACACACCCCCCACCCCCTCATACACACACACACACACCCATACACACACACCCCCCATACACCCCCCCCCATACACACACCCCACCCCACCCATACACACCCCCCCATACACACACCCCACACCCCCATACACATACACTACTACCAGTTATTTATATAGCGCACACATATTCCACAGCGCTGTACAGAGACTATTATTACTAATTATTATATAGTGCACACATATTCCGCAGCACTGTACAGAGACTATTATTACCAGTTATTATATAGCACACACATATTCCGCAGCGCTGTACAGAGACTATTATTACCAGTTATTTATATAGCGCACACATATTCCGCAGTGCTGTACAGAGACTATTATTACCAGTTATTATATAGCGCACACATATTCCACAGCGCTGTACAGAGACTATTATTACTAATTATTATATAGTGCACACATATTCCGCAGTGCTGTACAGAGACTATTATTACCAGTTATTTATATAGCGCACACATATTCCACAGCGCTGTACAGATAATATTATTACCAGTTATTATATAGCGCACACATATTCCGCAGCGCTGTACAGATAATATTATTACCAGTTATTATATAGCGCACACATATTCCACAGCGCTGTACAGAGCGTATTATTACCAGTTATTAAATAGCGCACACATATTCCGCAGCGCTGTACAGAGAATATTATTACCAGTTATTATATAGCGCACACATATTCCACAGCGCTGTACAGAGCGTATTATTACCAGTTATTATATAGTGCACACATATTCCGCAGCGCTGTACAGAGACTATTATTACAAGTTATTATATAGCGCACACATATTCCGCAGCGCTGTACAGAGAATATTATTACCAGTTATTATAAAGCGCACACATATTCCACAGCGCTGTACAGAGACTATTATTACCAGTTATTATATAGTGCACACATATTCCACAGCACTGTACAGAGACTATTATTACCAGTTATTATATAGCGCACACATATTCCGCAGCGATGTACAGAGACTATTATTACCAGTTATTATATAGCGCACACATATTCTGCAGCGCTGTACAGAGACTATTATTATCAGTTATTATATAGCGCACACATATTCCACAGCGCTGTACAGAGAACATTATTACCAGTTATTATATAGCGCACACATATTCCGCAGCGCTGTACAGAGACTATAATTACCAGTTATTATATAGCGCACACATATTCCGCAGCGCGGTACAAAGAATATTATTACCAGTTATTATATAGCACACACATATTCCGCAGCGCTGTACAGAGACTATTATTACCAGTTATTATATAGTGCACACATATTCCGCAGCGCTGTACAGAGACTATTATTACCAGTTATTATATAGCGCACACATATTCCGCAGTGCTGTACAGAGAATATTATTACCAGTTATTATATAGCGCACACATATTCCGCAGCGCTGTACAGAGAATATTATTACCAGTTATTATATAGTGCATACATATTCCGCAGCGCGGTACAAAGAATATTATTACCAGCTATTATATAGCGCACACATATTCCGCAGCACTGTACAGAGACTATTATTACCAGTTATTATATAGCGCACACATATTCCGCAGCGATGTACAGAGACTATTATTACCAGTTATTATATAGTGCACACATATTCCGCAGCACTGTACACAGACTATTATTACCAGTTATTATATAGCACACACATATTCCGCAGCGCTGTACAGAGACTATTATTACCAGTTATTATATAGTGCACACATATTCCGCAGCGCTGTACAGAGACTATTATTACCAGTTATTATATAGCGCACACATATTCCGCAGCGATGTACAGAGACTATTATTACCAGTTATTATATAGCGCACACATATTCTGCAGCGCTGTACAGAGACTATTATTATCAGTTATTATATAGCGCACACATATTCCACAGCGCTGTACAGAGAACATTATTACCAGTTATTATATAGCGCACACATATTCCGCAGCGCTGTACAGAGACTATAATTACCAGTTATTATATAGCGCACACATATTCCGCAGCGCGGTACAAAGAATATTATTACCAGCTATTATATAGCGCACACATATTCCGCAGCGCTGTACAGAG
This sequence comes from Crinia signifera, assembly GCF_055691185.1. NCBI lineage: Eukaryota > Metazoa > Chordata > Amphibia > Anura > Myobatrachidae > Crinia > Crinia signifera. The sequence continues at coordinate 2,755,178 of NC_139220.1, read as the reverse complement.
ACTATTATTACCAGTTATTTATATAGCGCACACATATTCCACAGCGCTGTACAGAGACTATTATTACCAGTTATTATATAGCGCACACATATTCCACAGCGCTGTACAGAGACTATTATTACCAGTTATTATATAGCGCACACATATTCCGCAGCGCTGTACAGAGTATTATTACCAGTTATTTATATAGCGCACACATATTCTGCAGCGCTGTACAGAGATTATTATTACCAGTTATTTATATAGCGCACACATATTCCACAGCGCTGTACAGAGACTATTATTACCAGTTATTATATAGCGCACACATATTCCGCAGCGCTGTACAGAGTATTATTACCAGTTATTATATAGCGCACACATATTCTGCAGCGCTGTACAGAGATTATTATTACCAGTTATTTATATAGCGCACACATATTCCGCAGCGCTGTACAGAGAATATTATTACCAGTTATTATATAGCGCACACATATTCCGCAGTGCTGTACAGAGACTATTATTACGAGTTATTATATAGGGCGCACATATTCCGCAGCACTGTACAGACCCTATTATTACCAGTTATTATATAGTGCACACATATTCCACAGCGCTGTACAGAGACTATTATTACCAGTTATTATATAGCACACACATATTCCGCAGCGCTGTACAGAGGATATTATTACCAGTTATTATATAGCGCACACATATTCCACAGTGCTGTACATAGACTATTATTACCAGTTATTATATAGCGCACACATATTCCACAGCGCTGTACAGAGACTATTATTACCAGTTATTTATATAGCGCACACATATTCCACAGCGCTGTACAGAGACTATTATTACCAGTTATTTATATAGCGCACACATATTCCACAGTGCTGTACAGAGACTATTATTACCAGTTATTATATAGTGCACACATATTCCACAGCGCTGTACAGAGACTATTATTACCAGTTATTATATAGCGCACACATATTCCGCAGCGCTGTACAGAGACTATTATTACCAGTTATTTATATAGCGCACACATATTCCGCAGCGCTGTACAGAGAATATTATTACCAGTTATTATATAGCGCACACATATTCCGCAGTGCTGTACAGAGACGATTATTACCAGTTATTATATAGCGCACACATATTCCGCAGTGCTGTACAGAGACTATTATTACCAGTTATTTATACAGCGCACACATATTCCGCAGCACTGTACAGAGATTAATATTACCAGTTATTTATATAGCGCACACATATTCCACAGCGCTGTACAGAGACTATTATTACCAGTTATTTATATAGCGCACATATATTCCACAGCGCTGTACAGAGACTATTATTACCAGTTATTATATAGTGCACACATATTCTGCAGCGCTGTACTGAGACTATTATTACCAGTTATTATATAGCGCACACATATACCGCAGCGCTGTACAGATAATATTATTACCAGTTATTATATAGCACACACATATTGCGCAGCGCTGTACAGAGACTATTATTACCAGTTATTATATAGCACACATATTCCGCAGCGCTGTACAGAGTATTATTACCAGTTATTATATAGCGCACACATATTCTGCAGCGCTGTGCAGAGACTATTATTACCAATTATTATATAGCACACACATATTGCGCAGCGCTGTACAGAGACTATTATTACCAGTTATTATATAGCGCACACATATTCTGCAGCGCTGTACAGAGAATATTATTAACCGTTATTATATAGTGCACACATATTCCGCAGCGCTGTACAGAGAATATTATTACCAGTTATTATATAGCGCACACATATTCTGCTGCACTGTACAGAGACTATTATTACCAGTTATTATATAGCGCACACATATTTTGCAGCGCTGTACAGACAATATTATTACCAGTTATTATATAACGCACACATATTCCGCAGTGCTGTACAGAGAATATTATAACCAGTTATTATATAACGCATACATATTCCACAGTGCTGTACAGAGAATATTATTACCAGTTATTTATATAGCACACACATATACCGCAGCGCTGCACAGAGAATATTATTACCAGTTATTTATATAGCGCACACATATTCCACAGCTCTGTACAGAGAATATTATTACCAGTTATTTATATAGCACACACATATACCGCAGCGCTGTACAGAGACTATTATTACCAGTGTCTTATATAGCGCACACATATTCTGCAGCGCTGTACAGAGAATATTATTACCAGGTATTATATAGTGCACACATATTCCACAGCGCTGTACAGAGAATATTATTACTAATTATTATATAACGCACACATATTCCGCAGCGCTGTACAGAGACTATTATTACCAGTTATTATATAGCGCACACATAATCCGCAGCGCTGTACAGAGAATATTATCACCAGTTATTATATAGCGCACACATATTCCACAGCGTTGTACAGAGACTATTATTACCAGTTATTATATAGCGCGCACATATTCCGCAGCGCTGTACAGAGACTATTATTACCAGTTATTATATAGCGCACACATATTCCGCAGCGCTGTACAGAGAATATTATTACCAGTTATTATATAGCGCACACATATTACACAGCGCTGTACAGAGAATATTATTACCAGTTATTATATAGAGCACACATATTCCTCAGCGCTGTACAGAGACTATTATTACCAGTTATTATATAGCGCAGACATAATCCGCAGCGCTGTACAGAGAATATTATCACCAGTTATTATATAGCCCACACATATTCTGCAGCGCTGTACAGAGATTATTATTGCCAGTTATTATATAGCGCACACATATTCCGCAGCGCTGTACAGAGAATATTATTACCAGTTATTATATAGCGCACACATATTCCACAGCGCTGTACAGAGACTATTATTAGCAGTGTCTTATATAGCGCACACATATTCCGCAGTACTGTACAGAGACTATTATTACCAGTTATTATATAGCGCATACATATTCCGCAGCGCTGTACAGAGACTATTATCACCAGTTATTATATAGCGCACACATATTCCGCAGCGCTGTACAGAGACTATAATTACCAGTTATTACCGTATATAGTGCACACATATTCCGCAGCGCTGTACAGAGATTATTATTACCAGTTATTATATAGCGCACACATATTCCACTGCGCTGTACAGAGATTATCACCAGTTATTATATAGCGCACACATATTCCGCAGTGCTTTACAGAGATTATTATTACCAGTTATTATATAGTGCACACATATTCCGCAGCGCTGTACAGAGAATATTATTACTAGTTATTTATATAGCGCACACATATTCCGCAGCACTGTACAGAGACTATTATTACCAGTTATTATATAGCGCACACATATTCCGCAGCGCTGTACAGAGAATATTATTACTAGTTATTTATATAGCGCACACATATTCCGCAGCGCTGTACAGAGACTATTATTACCAGTTATTATGTAGCGCACACATATTCCGCAGCGCTGTACAGAGAATATTATTAACAGTTATTATATAGCGCACACATATTCCGCAGCGCTGTACAGAGACTATTATTACCAGTTATTACCGTATATAGTGCACACATATTCCGCAGCGCTGTACAGAGATTATTATTACCAGTTATTATATAGCACACACATATACCGCAGCGCTGTACAGAGACTATTATTACCAGTTATTATATAGCGCACACATATTCCGCAGCATTGTACAGAGAATAATATTACCAGTTATTATATAGCACACACATATTCCACAGCGCTGTACAGAGAATATTATTACCAGTTATTATATAGCGCACACATATTCCACAGCGCTATACAGAGAATATTATCACCAGTTATTATATAGAGCACACATATTCCACAGCGCTGTACAGAGACTATTATTACCAGTTATTTATATAGTGCACACATATTCCGCAGCACTGTACAGAGACTATTATTACCAGTTATTATATAGCGCACACATATTCCGCAGCGCTGTACAGAGAATATTACCAGTTATTATATAGTGCACACATATTCCGCAGTGCTGTACAGAGACTATTATTACCAGTTATTATATAGTGCACACATATTCCACAGCGCTGTACAGAGACTATTATTACCAGTTATTATATAGCGCACACATATTCCGCAGCGCTGTACAGAGAATATTACCAGTTATTATATAGTGCACACATATTCCGCAGTGCTGTACAGAGACTATTATTACCAGTTATTATATAGCGCACACATATTCCGCAGTGCTGTACAGAGACTATTATTACCAGTTATTATATAGCGCACACATATTCCACAGAGCTGTACAGAGAATATTACCAGTTATTATATAGTGCACACATATTCCGCAGTGCTGTACAGAGACTATTATTACCAGTTATTATATAGTGCACACATATTCTGCAGCGCTGTACAGAGATTATTATTACCAGTTATTATATAGCGCACACATATTCTGCATCGCTGTACAGAGACTATTATTACCAGTTATTATATAGCGCACACATATTCCGCAGCGCTGTACAGAGATTATTATTACCAGTTATTATATAGCGCACACATATTCCACAGCGCTGTACAGAGAATATTACCAGTTATTTATATAGCGCACACATATTCCACAGCGCTGTACAGAGAATATTATTAACAGTTATTATATAGTGCACACATATTCCGCAGCGCTGTACAGAGACTATTATTACCAGTTATTATATAGCGCACACATATTCCGCAGCGCTGTACAGAGACTATTATTACCAGTTATTATATAGCGCACACATATTCCGCAGCGCTGTACAGAGACTATTATTACCAGTTATTATATTGCGCACACATATTCCGCAGCGCTGTACAGAGAATATTATTACCAGTTATTATATAGCGCACACATATTCCGCAGTGCTGTACAGAGAATATTATTACCAGTTATTATATTGCGCACACATATTCCGCAGCGCTGTACAGAGACTATTATTACCAGTTATTTATATAGCGCACACATATTCCGCAGCGCTGTACAGAGAATATTATTACCAGTTATTATATAGCGCACACATATTCCATAGCGCTGTACAGAGACTATTATTACCAGTTATTATATAGCGCACACATATTCTGCAGCACTGTACAAAGAATATTATCACCAGTTATTTATATAGCGCACACATATTCCACAGCGCTGTACAGAGACTATTATTACCAGTTATTATATAGCGCACACATATTCCGCAGCGCTGTACAGAGACTATTATTACCAGTTATTATATAGCGCACACATATTCCGCAGCGCTGTGCAGAGAATATTGTAACCAGTTATTATATAGCGCACACATATTCCGCAGCACTGTACAGAGAATATTATTACCAGTTATTATATAGCGCACACATATTCTGCAGCGCTGTACAGAGACTATTATTACCAGTTATTATATAGCACACACAAATTCTGCAGCGTTGTACAGAGAATATTATTACCAGTTTTTATATAGCACACACATATTGCACAGCGCTGTACAGAGATTATTATTTCCAGTTATTATATAGCGCACACATATTCCACAGCGCTGTACAGAGATTATTATTACCAGTTATTATATAGCACACACATATTACACAGCGCTGTACAGAGAATATTATTACCAGTTATTTATATAGCGCACACAAATTCTGCAGTGCTGTACAGAGACTATTATTACCAGTTATTATATAGCGCACACATATTCCGCAGCGCTGTACAGAGAATATTATTACCAGTTTTTATATAGCGCACACATATTGCACAGCGCTGTACAGAGATTATTATTACCAGTTATTATATAGCACACACATATTCCGCAGCACTGTACATATATATCACCAGTTATTTATATAGCGCACACATATTCCACAGCGCTGTACAGAGAATATTATTACCAGTTATTATATAGCGCACACATATTCCACAGTGCTGTACAGAGAATATTATTACCAGTTATTATATAGCGCACACATATTCCGCAGCGCTGTACAGAGACTATTATTACCAGTTATTATATAGCGCACACATATTCCGCAGCGCTGTACAGAGACAATTATTACCAGTTATTTATATAGCGCACACATATTCCGCAGCGCTGTACAGAGATTATTATTACCAGTTATTATATAGCGCACACATATTCCGCAGCGCTGTACAGAGATTATTATTACCAGTTATTATATAGCGCACACATATTCCGCAGAGCTTTACAGAGAATATTACTACTAGTTACTATATAGCGCACACATATTCCGCAGTGCTGCACAGAGAATATTATTACCAGTTTTTATATAGCGCACACATATTGCACAGCGCTGTACAGAGATTATTATTACCAGTTATTATATAGCGCACATATTCCACAGCGCTGTAGAGATTATTATTACCAGTTATTATATAGCGCACAAGTATTCCGCAGCTCTGTACAGAGACTATTATTACCAGTTATTACAGTATATAGCGCACACAAATTCCGCAGCGCTGTACAGAGATTATTATTACCAGTTATTATATAGCGCACACATATTCCACAGCGCTGTACAGAGATTATTATTACCAGTTATTATATAGCACACACAAATTCTGCAGCGCTGTACAGAGAATATTATTACCAGTTATTGTATAGCGCACACATATTCTGCAGCACTGTACAGAGACTATTATTACCAGTTTTTATATAGCGCACACATATTGCACAGCGCTGTACAGAGATTATTATTACCAGTTATTATATAGCGCACACATATTCCGCAGCACTGTACATATATATCACCAGTTATTTATATAGCACACACATATTCCACAGCGCTGTACAGAGAATATTATTACCAGTTATTATATAGCGCACACCTATTCCGCAGCTCTGTACAGAGACTATTATTACCAGTTATTTATATAGCGCACACATATTCCGCAGCGCTGTACAGAGACTATTATTACCAGTTATTACAGTATATAGTGCACACATATTCCGCAGCGCTGTACAGAGATTATTATTACCAGTTATTATATAGCGCACACCTATTCCGCAGCTCTGTACAGAGACTATTATTACCAGTTATTACAGTATATAGCGCACACATATTCCGCAGCGATGTACAAAGATTATTATTACCAGTTATTATATAGTGCACACATATTCCGCAGCTCTGTACAGAGAATATTCAGAGAACATTCACATCAGTCCCTGCCCCAGTGGAGCTTACAGTCTATATTCCCTACCACATATACATGCACACAGACGTTCTAGGGTGAATTTTGTTGTAAGCCAATTAACCTACCAGTATATTTTGGGGCGTATTGTGGAAGGGAGAGAATATACAAACTCCACAAGCTGTGAGGCAGTAATGCTAACCATTACAACGTCCGTACTGCCCGTATATATATAACACATGGTGGGGATAGAACCCATGACCTCAGTGCTGTGAGGCAGTAATGCTAACCATTACACCATCCGTACTGCCCCGTATATATAACACATGGTGGGAATAGAACCCATGACCTCAGTGCTGTGAGGCAGTAATGCTAACCATTACACCATCCGTACTGCCCCGTATATATAACACATGGTTAGGATAGAACCCATGACCTCAGCGCTGTGAGACAGTAATGTAACCATTACACCGTCCGTACTGCCCCGTATATATTACACACATGGTATATATTACACACATGGTGGGAATAGAACCCATGACCTCAGTGCTGTGAGGCAGTGATGCTAACCATTACACCGTCCGTACTGCCCCGTATATATAACACATGGTGAGGATAGAACCCATGACCTCAGCGCTATGAGGCAGTAATGTAACCATTACACCGTCCGTACTGCCCATATATATAACACATGGTGGGAATAGAACCCATGACCTCAGTGCTGTGAGGCAGTAATACTAACCATTACACCGTCCGTACTGCCCCGTATATATAGCACCGGGTGGGGATAGAACCCATGACCTCAGTGCTGTGAGGCAGTAATGTAACCATTACACCATCCTTACTGCTCCGTATATATATAACACATGGTGGGGATAGAACCCATGACCTCAGTGCTGTGAGGCAGTAACCATTACACTGTCCGTACTGCCTGTATATGTAACACATGGTGGGGATAGAACCCATGACCTCAGTACTGTGAGGCAGTAATGCTAACCATTACACCATCCGTACTGCCCTGTATATATAACACATAGTGGGAATAGAACCCATGACCTCAGCGCTGTGAGACAGTAATGCTATAACCATTACACCATCCGTACTGCCCTGTATATATAACACATGGTGGGGATAGAACCCATGACCTCAGTGCTGTGAGGCAGTAATGTAACCATTACACCGTCCGTACTGCCCCGTATATATAACACATGGTGGGGATAGAACCCATGATCTCAGCGCTGTGAGGCAGTAATGTAACCATTACACCGTCCGTACTGCCCCGTATATATAACACATGGTGGGAATAGAACCCATGACCTCAGCGCTGTGAGGCAGTAATATAACCATTACACCATCCGTACTGCCCCGTATATATAACACATTGTGGGGATAGAACCCATGACCTCAGTGCTGTGAGGCAGTATACCATTACACCGTCCGTACTGCCCCGTATATATAACACATGATGGTAATAGAACCCATGACCTCAGTGCTGTGAGGCAGTAATGTAACCATTACACTGTCCTTACTGCCCTGTATATATAACACATGGTGGGAATAGAACCCATGACCTCAGCGCTGTGAGGCAGTAATGCTAACCATTACACCATCCATACTGCCCCGTATATATAACACATGGTGGGGATAGAACTCATGACCTCAGTGCTGTGAGGCAGTAATGTAACCATTACACCATCCGTACTGCCCTGTATATATATAACACATGGTGGGGATAGAACCCATGACCTCAGTGCTGTGAGGCAGTAATGTAACCATTACACCATCCGTACTGCACCGTATATATAACACATGGTGGGGATAGAACCCATGACCTCAGTGCTGTGAGGCAGTAATGTAACCATTACACCGTCCGTACTGCCCCGTATATATAGCACCGGGTGGGGATAGAACCCATGACCTCAGTGCTGTGAGGCAGTAATGTAACCATTACACCATCCTTACTGCTCCGTATATATTTAACACATGGTGGGAATAGAACCCATGACCTCAGCGTTGTGAGGCAGTAATGTAACCATTACACCATCCGTACTGCCCCGTATATATAACACATGGTGGGGATATAACCCATGACCTCAGCGCTGTGATGAAGTAATGCTATAACCATTACATCATCCGTACTGCCCCGTATATATAACACATGGTGGGATAGAACCCATGACCTCAGTGCTGTGAGGCAGTAACCATTACACCGTCCATACTGCCCCGTATATATATAACACATGGTGGGGATAGAACCCATGACCTCAGTGCTGTGAGGCAGTAACCATTACACCGTCCATACTGCCCCGTATATATAACACATGGTGGGAATAGAACCCATGATGTCAGCGCTGTGAGGCAGTAATGCTAACCATTACACCATCCGTACTGCCCCGTATATATAACACATGGTGGGAATAGAACCCATGACCTCAGTGCTGTGAGGCAGTAATGCTAACCACTACACCGTCCGTACTGCCCCGTATATATAACACATGGTGGGAATAGAACCCATGACCTCAGTGCTGTGAGGCAGTAATGCTAACCATTACACCATCCGCACTGCCCCATATATATAACACATGGTGGGAATAGAACCCATGACCTCAGTGCTGTGAGGCAGCAATACTAACCATTACACCATCCGTACTGCCCGTATATATAACACATGGTGGGGATAGAACCCATGACCTCAGCGCTGTGAGGCAGTAATGCTAACCATTACACCGTCCGTACTGCCCCGTATATATATAACACATGGTGGGGATAGAACCCATGACCTCAGGGCTGTGAGGCAGTAATGTAACCATTACACCGTCCGTACTGCCCCGTATATATAACACATGGTGGGGATAGAACCCATGACCTCAGTGCTGTGAGGCAGTAATGTAACCATTACACCATCCGTGCTGCCCCGTATATATAACACATGGTGGGGATATAACCCATGACCTCAGTGCTGTGAGGCAGTAATGCTAACCATTACACCATCCGTACTGCCCCGTATAACACATGGTTGGGATAGAACCCATGACCTCAGCGCTGTGAGGCAGTAATATAACCATTACACCATCCGTACTGCCCCGTATATATAACACATGGTGGGGATAGAACCCATGACCTCAGCGCTGTGAAGCAGTAATGTAACCATTACACCGTCCGTACTGCCCCGTATATATAACACATGAAGGGGATAGAACCCATGACCTCAGTGCTGTGAGGCAGTAATGTAACCATTACACCGTCCGTACTGCCCCGTATATATAACACATGGTGGGGATAGAACCCATGACCTCAGTGTTGTGAGGCAGTAATATAACCATTACACCGTCCGTACTGCCCCGTATATATATAACACATGGTGGGGATAGAACCCATGACCTCAGCGCTGTGAGGCAGTAATGCTAACCATTACACCATCCGCACTGCCCCATATATATAACACATGGTGGGGATAGAACCCATGACCTCAGCACTGTGAGGCAGTAATGTAACCATTACACCGTCCGTACTGCCCCGTATATATAACACATGGTGGGGATAGAACCCATGACCTCAGCACTGTGAGGCAGTAATGTAACCATTACACCGTCCGTACTGCCCTGTATATATAACACATGGTGGGGATAGAACCCATGACCTCAGTGCTGTGAGGCAGTAATGCTAACCATTACACCATCCGTACTGCCCCGTATATATAACACATGGTGGGAATAGAACCCATGACCTCAGTGCTGTGAGGCAGTAATGTAACCATTACACCATCCGCACTGCCCCATATATATAACACATGGTGGGAATAGAACCCATGACCTCAGTGCTGTGAAGCAGTAATACTAACCATTACACCGTCCGTACTGCCCCGTATATATAACACATGGTGGGGATAGAACCCATGACCTCAGCGCTGTGAGGCAGTAATGTAACCATTACACCGTCCGTACTGCCCCGTATATATATAACACATGGTGGGGATAGAACCCATGACCTCAGCGCTGTGAGGCAGTAATGCTAACCATTACACCGTCCGTACTGCCCCGTATATATAACACATGGTGGGGATAGAACCCATGACCTCAGCGCTGTGAAGCAGTAATGTAACCATTACACCGTCCGTACTGCCCCGTATATATAACACATGAAGGGGATAGAACCCATGACCTCAGTGCTGTGAGGCAGTAATGTAACCATTACACCGTCCGTACTGCCCCGTATATATAACACATGGTGGGGATAGAACCCATGACCTCAGTGTTGTGAGGCAGTAATATAACCATTACACCGTCCGTACTGCCCCGTATATATATAACACATGGTGGGGATAGAACCCATGACCTCAGCGCTGTGAGGCAGTAATGCTAACCATTACACCATCCGCACTGCCCCATATATATAACACATGGTGGGGATAGAACCCATGACCTCAGCACTGTGAGGCAGTAATGTAACCATTACACCGTCCGTACTGCCCCGTATATATAACACATGGTGGGGATAGAACCCATGACCTCAGCACTGTGAGGCAGTAATGTAACCATTACACCGTCCGTACTGCCCTGTATATATAACACATGGTGGGGATAGAACCCATGACCTCAGTGCTGTGAGGCAGTAATGCTAACCATTACACCATCCGTACTGCCCCGTATATATAACACATGGTGGGAATAGAACCCATGACCTCAGTGCTGTGAGGCAGTAATGTAACCATTACACCATCCGCACTGCCCCATATATATAACACATGGTGGGAATAGAACCCATGACCTCAGTGCTGTGAAGCAGTAATACTAACCATTACACCGTCCGTACTGCCCCGTATATATAACACATGGTGGGGATAGAACCCATGACCTCAGCGCTGTGAGGCAGTAATGTAACCATTACACCGTCCGTACTGCCCCGTATATATATAACACATGGTGGGGATAGAACCCATGACCTCAGCGCTGTGAGGCAGTAATGCTAACCATTACAACATCTGTACTGCCCCGTATATATAACACTTGGTAGGGATAGAACCCATGACCTCAGCGCTGTGAGGCAGTAATGTAACCATTACACCGTCCGTACTGCCCTGTATATATAACACATGGTGGGGATAGATCCCATGACCTCAGCGATGTGAGGCGGTAATGCTAACCATTACACTGTACATGCTGCCCTACTCACACACGGCTGGGGGTGGCGTGGGTGTGGTTGGTAAGTGGATATTCCGTGGGTGCGACATTGGCGATTGTGCGATCAGCGACACTTATTGATACATACTGGGAGCGCTGACGCTGCGTTCCTGTAGTGCTGGATATTGCTGACAACAAAGGAACTTGTAGAAATTGCATTACACTTCCAGCAGAGGCATATGGCAAATCTCAGAGCGAGGACCTAGGTCAGCACTTCTGCCTTCATGCTGAGGAGAGTGATGTACAAGGACTGGGCAGCAGGGACCTCCCACAGGACACAACACATAAATCAGGGACTAACATCTCCGTGAACTCTCTGCTGCAATAGAATTCAGCCCTTTTCCACATTTCTTTTTAAAACGTTCCTTATGCCCTAAAATGGCCTGGGTCTCACTCAGGGAAATGTACTACGGCATCACCGGCCGTGTCGAAGGTCTGCGCAAATGCCCGGTGGAGCCAGGATCCATACTCCTGTTACATGGCAAGAAGTGTAGTAATATGCCCCTCACCTGCTGTACCCCTCGCTTGCTGTGACCCTCTCCTGCTGTGCCCCTCCCCTGCTGTGTGCCTCTCCTCATGTGCTCCTCTCCTGCTGTTGCACTCTCCTCGTGTGCTCTCTCCTACTGTACCCCTTGCCTGCTGTGCTCCTCTCCTGCTGTGCCCCTCACCTGTTGTGCCTCTCTCTCCTGCTGTGCCCCTCCCCTCATGTGCTCCTCCCCTGCTGTGTCCCTCTCCTGCTGTACCCCTTGCTTGCTGTGCCCCTCTCCTGCTATGCTCCTCACCTGCTGTGCCCCTCACCTGTTATTCCTCTCTCCTGCTGTGTCCCTCTCCTCATTTGCTCCTCTCCTGCTCTGCCCCTTGCCTGCTGTGTCCCTCTCCTGCTGTGCTCCTCACCCACTGTGCCCCTTTCCTGCTGTTCCCCTTGGATACTGTGCCTATCCTGCTGTGTCCCTCTCCTCCTGTGCCCCTCTCACTGTTCCCCTTGCCTGCTGCGCCCCTCTCCTGCTGTGCCCCTTGCTCTGCCTCTTTCCTCCTGTGCCCCTCACCTGTTATGCCTCTCTCCTGCTGTGTCCCTCTCCTCATTTGCTCCTCTCCTGCTCTGCCCCTTGTCTGCTGTGTCCCTCTCCTCCTGTGCCCCTCTCCTCCTATGCTCCTCACCTGCTGTGCTCCTCACCTGCTGTGCCCCTCTCTTACTGTTCCCCTTGCCTGCTGCGCCCCTCTCCTGCTGTGCCCCTTGCTCTGCCTCTTTCCTGCTGTGCCCTTCACCTGCTTTGCCCCTATCCTTCTGTGCCCCTCGCTTGCTGTCCCACTAGCCTACTGTGCCCCTCTCCTGCTGTGCCCCTCACCTGCTGTGCTCCTCACCTGCTGTGCCCCTCACCTGTTGTGCCCCTCTCTTACTGTTCCCCTTGCCTGCTGTGCCCCTCTCCTGCTGTGCCCCTTGCTATGCCTCTTTCCTGCTGTGCCCTTCACCTGCTTTGCCCCTATCCTTCTGTGCCCCTCGCTTGCTGTCCCACTAGCCTACTGTGCCCCTCTCCTACGGTGCCCCTCTCCTGCTGTGCCCCTCTCCTGCTGTGCTGCTGTCCAGTTCTCTGTTCCTGTAATAAAGTCTCTGCAGCAGCCGGGAATCAGATGGAGCCAATATTGCAGCCACCCAAAAGGGGGAGATACCGGACAGGTACCTAAAGCGCCCATCATATAATACAGGTTACACTGAGCCAGATAGGACAAATACACTGCAAGATATAATAACTGGCCATGTATCCTACCTGTACAACACTATGGGGGGGATTCAAGTATCCGTGATAACCCATTCTGTGGTAAAATTGAGCTTTTATCGCCGCCATTCAATTCTCCATAGGTTTACCGCAAATTTCGTTTCATCGCCTCTGAGCAGGCGCAAAGTTGGGGAAAATAAATATTTTAAAGGTAAAAATTTGGGATTTTTCTCAGAACCCCTTGGACATCCCCTGAAGGACTAATTTGGCAATTAGAAGTTTTTAAATTACTTTGGCCAATAATTACAAGTCATTTTCTTAATAAAAACTTATAACCCTTTTTATGTTCCCAAATTTAAGTAGATCACTTATTTTGCAGTAAAAAAAAATTACTTTCCAGAATTTTTTTACTTAAACATACTGTATGCATATCCGTATAATCGCCACTTTAAGTGTCTCAGATCCTACTATGACCACTATCAGACGTCTACAATGACCAGTTTGGCTGTTTTTGGGTGGTACAGGCAGATTTCACCATTGTCACCTATACCTTTCTCTGGCGTAGCCGGTAAGAATTATCGCACAAATCCCGTTTATAGCGCGTGTGCAACTGGATGGGCCGTATTTACACCCGATTAACCACTGCGTTTTCACGGTGAATTGAATTCCCCCCTATGTATCCAGGCTTGGGGCGATATAATGTTTGCTGGAACCCATCGCCTCATTACGCCGACATGTGTAGTCGCAGTGATAGAATGCTGACGTATTGTAGGTGAATTCTAATGAGGCTTAGAGTAGATGAAACTTTTTTAGGTTCCAGGTTGATTTTTTTGGAGTCTTGTGACAAATCCCTTAGCGGCTTCGGATTTCTGGCGCTGATGATTCTCTGAGCTGCGTAAAATCGCAGAACAAAGTGGGATATTTCCTGGGGACGACGCAACAGGTTGCAAATGCAACCAACGCAGTGCAGCGAATAATGCAGCTTCTGGTGACAGACTTCTACTGTACCTGGTCCATGAATGGGAAGGTCTCCCTCCTCCGCTTGAGGCGACGCATCGTCCTCCAGCTCATCCTGCCGCCGTGTGAGGAGATGACTGAGGAGTGCATTGAGTTTATCCCTCCAGGGCGCAGGAACTGCACCTACGGTGTCTTGCTCTCACGAGGACCTGATCCGAGCACCGCCAGGCAGCGAATAAGCCGCTGTGCGGACAAAGTGGACAGCACAGGAAGTATTTAATCTTAAAATAACAGTTGCTTGGGAACGGGAGGGTAAAGTGCAATACCTCAGCGCAGCAGACAGATTCTCCCTTCCAATTACAGTAAATGAAATGAGCAGGACAGTGAGCAATTGTTCCCCCAGCGGCGAATGGGACTCCCGGGCTGCGCCGAGCTCCCCCATAGGCGTCACTTCAAGCAGCTTTATCTGCATCATACGAATCTGGTATACCAGAGGCTCTCAAACTCGGTCCTCAGGACCCCACACAGGTCACGTTTTCCAGGTCACCCGGCAGGTGCACAGGTGCACTCATTACTGACTGACACACAGGTGGAGCTAATTATTTCACTTGATTTTGTGAGTAGACCTGCACAACATGCACTGTGTGGGGTCCCGAGGACCGACTTTGAGAACCTGGGGAATATGCTAATATCGTGCATCTGTTTTGGAGGCAGACTAGCGAAATGCAAGCTCTTCAGACAAAATATGCCAACATATTCACCTCCGATTTGTCTGTACAGAGCAGAGACATAACATAGACCCGTATGATTGGCGTCTGTTCTCCAGATCTCACTGACAGCGGAGACGGGACAGATAACAGTCCTCAAACATCAATATCATGGGCCTGATTCTGGGTCACTTGCAAAAGGAAATTCACTTTCTAATAGACAAAACCATGTGCACTGCAGGCGGGGCAGATGTAACATGTGCAGAGAGAGTTATATGTGGGTGGGGGTTTGTACTTCAAACTGAGATCTATATTGCAGTGTAACAATAAAGCAGCCAGTATTTACCCTGCACAGAAACAAAATAACTCACCCAAATCTAACTCTCTCTGCACCTGTTACATCTGCCCCACCTGCAGTGCAACATGGTTTTGTCTATTAGAAAGTGAATTTCCTTTTGCAAGTGAACGGGAATCAGGCCGCTAGTGTGCAGAAGAGTTTCCCCCATAGCGGATGCAGCGCCCTCCTGCCGCTTTGTCTGATGGATAATTCCCAGCATGCCTTGTTACAGACAGGCTACATAGTGTTGTGGTGTATGGGTTGACAGTTAAGTCGACGCAAAAATGTTGACACGCACAAGCGCAATAAAAAGGGGTCACTTTTTAAGGGGTTTTTGGTGTCAATGTCGACACCTGAGCATGTGGAATAGGTGAAAATACGGTCTAACATTTGTTTCGGTCGCAGCCGCTATGCAGCGAGGAAGTGACCCATCGCTAATCGCCATGGTTACAGCCATCTATGTGGGTGACTGAAATGTTTTCATGCCGTCTGTTTGATGCAGTTTATGTTGAGTGTTTCTGGCGTCCGACTCTCTTACCGTCACGGGTAAAGTAGAAGCCGTTCCCCGGTTATTCTGCGTCGCCTGTGACCGTTCTTATTGATTACAGAGCAGAATGTGACATCAGTACAAGCAGCGGTGACCACGTGGTAGCGGCACAGACCTCAGCCAGCCGCGCCGAGCAGGTAAGTGAATTACGTGACGTCAGAGATCTCTGGAGGAAACATTCACATTTATAAACTGTTCCGCTACAATGATTTTATAATTTCATTTCGATGTTAGGTTAGTGGCCGCACTGAGTCATTATACAGCGGGATACATACACTCAGGTCATTAGCCAGACACAATGTCCTATACTGCAGCATGCAGGAGGCAGACTGACTATCCATTCTGTGAGGGCAAAAACTGTACACTGTACAGGAGGATGCTGCAAATGTGACCTCAGTGTATATTCTCTCTGTAATTACCTGATAGTGATGTATATAGCCTAGGTAGTGTGATCACTGAGTGTATATATCACCAGGTGACCGCTGTACAGGACTGTTATACAGACACAATAGGGGCTGTATTATACTAATTACCTGATAGTGATGTATATAGCCTAGGCCCTAGGGAGTGTGATCACTGAGTGTATATATCACCAGGTGACAGTGACCGCTGTACAGGACTCTTATACAGACACAATAGGGGCTGTATTATACTAATTACCTGATAGTGATGTATATAGCCTAGGTAGTGTGATCACTGAGTGTATATATCACCAGGTGACAGTGACCGCTGTACAGGACTCTTATACAGGCACAATAGGGGCTGTATTATACTAATTACCTGATAGTGATGTATATAGCCTAGGTAGTGTGATCACTGAGTGTATATATCACCTGGTGACAGTGACCGCTGTACAGGACTCTTATACAGACACAATAGGGGCTGTATTATACTAATTACCTGATAGTGATGTATATAGCCTAGGTAGTGTGATCACTGAGTGTATATATCGCCAGGTGACAGTGACCGCTGTACAGGACTCTTATACAGACACAATAGGGGCTGTATTATACTAATTACCTGATAGTGATGTATATAGCCTAGGTAGTGTGATCACTGAGTGTATATATCACCAGGTGACAGTGACCGCTGTACAGGACTCTTATACAGACACAATAGGGGCTGTATTATACTAATTACCTGATAGTGATGTATATAGCCTAGGTAGTGTGATCACTGAGTGTATATATCACCAGGTGACAGTGACCGCTGTACAGGACTCTTATAGAGACACAATAGGGGCTGTATTATACTAATTACCTGATAGTGATGTACCGTATATAGCCTAGGTAGTGTGATCACTGAGTGTATATATCACCTGGTGACAGTGACCGCTGTACAGGACTCTTATACAGACACAATAGGGGCTGTATTATACTAATTACCTGATAGTGATGTATATAGCCTAGGTAGTGTGATCACTGAGTGTATATATAACCAGGTGACAGTGACCGCTGTACAGGACTCTTATAGAGACACAATAGGGGCTGTATTATACTAATTACCTGATAGTGATGTATATAGCCTAGGTAGTGTGATCACTGAGTGTATATATCACCAGGTGACAGTGACCGCTGTACAGGACTCCTATACAGACACAATAGGGGCTGTATTATACTAATTACCTGATAGTGATGTATATAGCCTAGGTAGTGTGATCACTGAGTGTATATATCACCAGGTGACAGTGACCGCTGTACAGGACTCTTATACAGACACAATAGGGGCTGTATTATACTAATTACCTGATAGTGATGTATATAGCCTAGGTAGTGTGATCACTGAGTGTATATATCACCAGGTGACAGTGACCGCTGTACAGGACTCTTATACAGACACAATAGGGGCTGTATTATACTAATTACCTGATAGTGATGTATATAGCCTAGGTAGTGTGATCACTGAGTGTATATATCACCAGGTGACCGCTGTACAGGACTCTTATACAGACACAATAGGGGCTGTATTATAGTAATTACCTGATAGTGATGTATATAGCCTAGGTAGTGTGATCACTGAGTGTATATATCACCAGGTGACAGTGACCGCTGTACAGGACTCTTATACAGACACAATAGGGGCTGTATTATACTAATTACCTGATAGTGATGTATATAGCCTAGGTAGTGTGATCACTGAGTGTATATATCACCAGGTGACCGCTGTACAGGACTCTTATACAGACACAATAGGGGCTGTATTATAGTAATTACCTGATAGTGATGTATATAGCCTAGGTAGTGTGATCACTGAGTGTATATATCACCAGGTGACAGTGACCGCTGTACAGGGCTCTTATACAGACACAATAGGGGCTGTATTATACTAATTACCTGATAGTGATGTATATAGCCTAGGTAGTGTAATCACTGAGTGTATATATCACCAGGTGACAGTGACCGCTGTACAGGACTCTTATACAGACACAATAGGGGCTGTATTATACTAATTACCTGATAGTGATGTATATAGCCTAGGTAGTGTGATCACTGAGTGTATATATCACCAGGTGACAGTGACCGCTGTACAGGGCTCTTATACAGACACAATAGGGGCTGTATTATACTAATTACCTGATAGTGATGTATATAGCCTAGGTAGTGTAATCACTGAGTGTATATATCACCAGGTGACAGTGACTGCTGTACAGGACTCTTATACAGACACAATAGGGGCTGTATTATACTTATTACCTGATAGTGATGTATATAGCCTAGGTAGTGTGATCACTGACTGTATATATCACCAGGTGCCAGTGACCGCTGTACAGGACTCTTATACAGACACAATAGGGGCTGTATTATACTAATTACCTGATAGTGATGTATATATCCTAGGTAGTGTGATCACTGAGTATATATATCACCAGGTGACAGTGACCGCTGTACAGGGCTCTTATACAGACACAATAGGGGCTGTATTATACTAATTACCTGATAGTGATGTATATAGCCTAGGTAGTGTGATCACTGAGTGTATATATCACCAGGTGACAGTGACCGCTGTACAGGACTCTTATACAGACACAATAGGGGCTGTATTATACTAATTACCTGATAGTGATGTATATAGCCTAGGTAGTGTGATCACTGAGTGTATATATCACCAGGTGACAGTGACCGCTGTACAGGGCTCTTATACAGACACAATAGGGGCTGTATTATACTAATTACCTGATAGTGATGTATATAGCCTAGGTAGTGTGATCACTGAGTGTATATATCACCAGGTGACAGTGACCGCTGTACAGGACTCTTATACAGACACAATAGGGGCTGTATTATACTAATTACCTGATAGTGATGTATATAGCCTAGGTAGTGTGATCACTGAGTGTATATATCACCAGGTGACAGTGACCGCTGTACAGGACTCTTATACAGACACAATAGGGGCTGTATTATACTAATTACCTGATAGTGATGTATATAGCCTAGGTAGTGTGATCACTGAGTGTATATATCACCAGGTGACAGTGACCGCTGTACAGGACTCTTATACAGACACAATAGGGGCTGTATTATACTAATTACCTGATAGTGATGTATATAGCCTAGGTAGTGTGATCACTGAGTGTATATATCACCAGGTGACAGTGACCGCTGTACAGGACTCTTATACAGACACAATAGGGGCTGTATTATACTAATTACCTGATAGTGATGTATATAGCCTAGGTAGTGTGATCACTGAGTGTATATATCACCAGGTGACAGTGACCGCTGTACAGGACTCTTATACAGACACAATAGGGGCTGTATTATACTAATTACCTGATAGTGATGTATATAGCCTAGGTAGTGTGATCACTGAGTGTATATATCACCAGGTGACCGCTGTACAGGGCTCTTATACAGACACAATAGGGGCTGTATTATACTAATTACCTGATAGTGATGTATATAGCCTAGGTAGTGTGATCACTGAGTGTATATATCACCAGGTGACAGTGACCGCTGTACAGGACTCTTATACAGACACAATAGGGGCTGTATTATACTAATTACCTGATAGTGATGTATATAGCCTAGGTAGTGTGATCACTGAGTGTATATATCACCAGGTGACAGTGACCGCTGTACAGGGCTCTTATACAGACACAATAGGGGCTGTATTATACTAATTACCTGATAGTGATGTATATAGCCTAGGTAGTGTGATCACTGAGTGTATATATCACCAGGTGACCGCTGTACAGGACTCTTATACAGACACAATAGGGGCTGTATTATACTAATTACCTGATAGTGATGTATATAGCCTAGGTAGTGTGATCACTGAGTGTATATATCACCAGGTGACAGTGACCTCTGTACAGGACTCTTATACAGACACAATAGGGGCTGTATTATACTAATTACCTGATAGTGATGTATATAGCCTAGGTAGTGTGATCACTGAGTGTATATATCACCAGGTGACAGTGACCGCTGTACAGGGCTCTTATACAGACACAATAGGGGCTGTATTATACTAATTACCTGATAGTGATGTATATAGCCTAGGTAGTGTGATCACTGAGTGTATATATCACCAGGTGACAGTGACCGCTGTACAGGACTCTTATACAGACACAATAGGGGCTGTATTATACTAATTACCTGATAGTGATGTATATAGCCTAGGTAGTGTGATCACTGAGTATATATATCACCAGGTGACAGTGACCTCTGTACAGGGCTCTTATACAGACACAATAGGGGCTGTATTATACTAATTACCTGATAGTGATGTATATAGCCTAGGTAGTGTGATCACTGAGTGTATATATCACCAGGTGACAGTGACCGCTGTACAGGGCTCTTATACAGACACAATAGGGGCTGTATTATACTAATTACCTGATAGTGATGTATATAGCCTAGGTAGTGTGATCACTGAGTGTATATATCACCAGGTGACAGTGACCGCTGTACAGGACTCTTATACAGACACAATAGGGGCTGTATTATACTAATTACCTGATAGTGATGTATATAGCCTAGGTAGTGTGATCACTGAGTGTATATATCACCAGGTGACAGTGACCGCTGTACAGGACTCTTATACAGACACAATAGGGGCTGTATTATACTAATTACCTGATAGTGATGTATATAGCCTAGGTAGTGTGATCACTGAGTGTATATATCACCAGGTGACAGTGACCTCTGTACAGGACTCTTATACAGACACAATAGGGGCTGTATTATACTAATTACCTCATAGTGATGTATATAGCCTAGGTAGTGTGATCACTGAGTGTATATATCACCAGGTGACCGCTGTACAGGGCTCTTATACAGACACAATAGGGGCTGTATTATACTAATTACCTGATAGTGATGTATATAGCCTAGGTAGTGTGATCACTGAGTGTATATATCACCAGGTGACCGCTGTACAGGACTCTTATACAGACACAATAGGGGCTGTATTATACTAATTACCTGATAGTGATGTATATAGCCTAGGTAGTGTGATCACTGAGTGTATATATCACCAGGTGACAGTGACCGCTGTACAGGGCTCTTATACAGACACAATAGGGGCTGTATTATACTAATTACCTGATAGTGATGTATATAGCCTAGGTAGTGTGATCACTGAGTGTATATATAACCAGGTGACAGTGACCGCTGTACAGGACTCTTATAGAGACACAATAGGGGCTGTATTATACTAATTACCTGATAGTGATGTATATAGCCTAGGTAGTGTGATCACTGAGTGTATATATCACCAGGTGACAGTGACCGCTGTACAGGACTCTTATACAGACACAATAGGGGCTGTATTATACTAATTACCTGATAGTGATGTATATAGCCTAGGTAGTGTGATCACTGAGTGTATATATCACCAGGTGACAGTGACCGCTGTACAGGACTCTTATACAGACACAATAGGGGCTGTATTATACTAATTACCTGATAGTGATGTATATAGCCTAGGTAGTGTGATCACTGAGTGTATATATCACCAGGTGACTGCTGTACAGGGCTCTTATACAGACACAATAGGGGCTGTATTATAGTAATTACCTGATAGTGATGTATATAGCCTAGGTAGTGTGATCACTGAGTGTATATATCACCAGGTGACAGTGACCGCTGTACAGGACTCTTATACAGACACAATAGGGGCTGTATACTAATTACCTGATAGTGATGTATATAGCCTAGGTAGTGTGATCACTGAGTGTATATATCACCAGGTGACAGTGACCGCTGTACAGGACTCTTATACAGACACAATAGGGGCTGTATTATACTAATTACCTGATAGTGATGTATATAGCCTAGGTAGTGTGATCACTGAGTGTATATATCACCAGGTGACAGTGACCGCTGTACAGGACTCTTATACAGACACAATAGGGGCTGTATGATACTAATTACCTGATAGTGATGTATATAGCCTAGGTAGTGTGATCACTGAGTGTATATATCACCAGGTGACAGTGACCGCTGTACAGGACTCTTATACAGACACAATAGGGGCTGTATTATACTAATTACCTGATAGTGATGTATATAGCCTAGGTAGTGTGATCACTGAGTGTATATATCACCAAGTGACCGCTGTACAGGACTCTTATACAGACACAATAGGGGCTGTATTATACTAATTACCTGATAGTGATGTATATAGCCTAGGTAGTGTGATCACTGAGTGTATATATCACCAGGTGACAGTGACCGCTGTACAGGACTCTTATACAGACACAATAGGGGCTGTATTATACTAATTACCTGATAGTGATGTATATAGCCTAGGTAGTGTGATCACTGAGTGTATATATCACCAGGTGACAGTGACCGCTGTACAGGGCTCTTATACAGACACAATAGGGGCTGTATTATACTAATTACCTGATAGTGATGTATATAGCCTAGGTAGTGTGATCACTGAGTGTATATATCACCAGGTGACAGTGACCGCTGTACAGGACTCTTATACAGACACAATAGGGGCTGTATTATACTAATTACCTGATAGTGATGTATATAGCCTAGGTAATGTGATCACTGAGTGTATATATCACCTGGTGACAGTGACCGCTGTACAGGACTCTTATACAGACACAATAGGGGCTGTATTATACTAATTACCTGATAGTGATGTATATAGCCTAGGTAGTGTGATCACTGAGTGTATATATCACCAGGTGACAGTGACCGCTGTACAGGACTCTTATACAGACACAATAGGGGCTGTATTATAGTAATTACCTGATAGTGATGTATATAGCCTAGGTAGTGTGATCACTGAGTGTATATATCACCAGGTGACAGTGACCGCTGTACAGGACTCTTATACAGACACAATAGGGGCTGTATTATACTAATTACCTGATAGTGATGTATATAGCCTAGGTAGTGTGATCACTGAGTGTATATATCACCAGGTGACAGTGACCGCTGTACAGGACTCTTATACAGACACAATAGGGGCTGTATTATACTAATTACCTGATAGTGATGTATATAGCCTAGGTAATGTGATCACTGAGTGTATATATCACCTGGTGACAGTGACCGCTGTACAGGACTCTTATACAGACACAATAGGGGCTGTATTATACTAATTACCTGATAGTGATGTATATAGCCTAGGTAGTGTGATCACTGAGTGTATATATCACCAGGTGACAGTGACCGCTGTACAGGGCTCTTATACAGACACAATAGGGGCTGTATTATACTAATTACCTGATAGTGATGTATATAGCCTAGGTAGTGTGATCACTGAGTGTATATATCACCAGGTGACAGTGACCGCTGTACAGGACTCTTATACAGACACAATAGGGGCTGTATTATACTAATTACCTGATAGTGATGTATATAGCCTAGGTAGTGTGATCACTGAGTGTATATATCACCTGTTGACAGTGACCGCTGTACAGGACTCTTATACAGACACAATAGGGGCTGTATTATACTAATTACCTGATAGTGATGTATATAGCCTAGGTAGTGTGATCACTGAGTGTATATATCACCAGGTGACCGCTGTACAGGACTCCTATACAGACACAATAGGGGCTGTATTATACTAATTACCTGATAGTGATGTATATAGCCTAGGTAGTGTGATCACTGAGTGTATATATCACCAGGTGACAGTGACCGCTGTACAGGACTCTTATACAGACACAATGGGGGAAATTTATGAAGGGAAAGTCATAATAAATAGGTGTATACATAAATACACCAATTTTTTACAAATTCGTATTTTTGGGATTTACTATCCCGAAAATACGTAATTGCGTATTCATGGCACATTCGTATTTGTATTTACAAATAGGAATGTATACCCCATCAACAGAATACGATTAGGAATTACCATTCAAAAATTTTCAATACAGCCGCTAATTGCTGGTAAAATGCATCTGGAAAATACACTACATTTTCCAGGTGTATTTGCATAAAAAAGGCGTGGGGTCCCTCCCCCACAGACATAACCAGCCCCAGGCTCACAGAGCCGGTCCTGGTTATAATAAATCAGGGGAAAAACCGAGTAGGGTTCCCCTGTATTTTAAGAACCAGCACCAGGCCCCAACCAGCCAGCAGGGTAATGTCACAGCCGGGGGACACATATAAGGTCCCACGGCCAAAACATTACCCCCTGACCGGTCAGCCCGGGTAGAGGTCCTGGAGGAGTGGGGACCCCCCAATGAAGGGGTCCCCCCCTCCAGAATTTATCTGGCAGGAGGAGAGGCAGGATGTGTGTTTACATCCTACGGCTTCTCTTCCCGAATGCCGCCATTGGCCGCCTAGCGGCTCTTGATTGGCCGCTAGGTCCCACTAGGCAGCCAATAGCGGCATTCGGGAGGAGGAGCCGCAGGATGTAAACACACATCCTGCCGCTCCTCCTGTCAGCTCGGTGTTCGGGTTATCACGTTTTTTGTTTTGCAAGTCCTGGATGCCTACTGTGGAACGAAGAGGACCAGATCTACGCTGGATATGGATTTCTTCTGGACTGCACCGATAGACGGATGGACGATGACAGCTACCTATGGGCTCAAGATAGGTAAGAATCAGTATGTGTGGGCTCTGTATGGAATAAAGTTTTATTTTTCTGGTATGTCAGTGTGTTTATTTAACTGTTTGTATTGCTGTGGAACTACAAGTTCCAGCGGGTCCTTTAATGCCCCCAAATGCTGGGAATTGTGGTTCTCCAAGTCCCTGCACGCCCGGGAGGCTTGCTGGGACTCATAGTTCACCAGCAATATACAATAGTTTTGTTATATTTTTTACACCAAAATCAGCTCGGTGCCCACCGCCCAGGGGCACCAGGGACAGCCCCAGGCAGTGGCGTATCTACAGCACCGCAGCCCCCGCGGTCGCGGGGAGGCGCTGGGTAAGTGCGGGCGCCGGGGGGCTGCGGTGCTATTGTAATGCCCCATTCCCCGCAGCATTACCTATATTCGCTGCGGTGGTCCCGGCTCCCCTGGCTTCATTCTGCTATTGCGACGGGCTATCATAAAATGTCCGCCCCCATATAGCAGCCAGTTCTCTGAACCTGTCTGCTGTATGGGGGCGGCCATTTTGTGATGGTCCGTGTTTCATATCAGAAGGAAGCCAGGATGGGAGCCGGGACCAGCGCAGCGAATACAGGTAAGTATGCGGGGGATGGGGGGGTGGGGCATGGGCGTCCGGAGTGGTTGTGGGGTGAGGGCGTGTTTTATTATCAGCGGGGGGTGCCGAAATGATAGTTACGCCGCTGGCCCCAGGCTTCATCCTGGGCAGGTAAATTCCGGAGGGGGGGGGACCCTTTTATTGAGGGGATCCCCACTCTCCCAGGACCCCTGCTCAGGCTGACTGGTCGGGGGTAATGTTTTGGCCCTGGGACCTTATATAATAAGTGTCCCCCGCAGCGGCGTAGCTTTGTTTGGGGCGCCCCCCCGCCATTAATGGGGGGGCGCCCCCCCCCCTCCCCGCCCGTCCGTCCGGCAGCCCGTGCCCCCTGTGCCACCTCCCCCCATTGCCGCATGCTTACCTGTCCGCGCGTCCCGGCTCCCCTCCTGGCTTCAATAAATTCTATGCAGACGGACCACGATAAAATGGCCGCCCCCATACCGCATACAGTTTTAGAGAACAGTCTGCTTTATGGGGTGGCCATTTTATCGTGGTCCGTCTCCATAGCATTGATTGAAGCCAGGAGGGGAGCCGGGACATGCGGACAGGAAAGCATGCAGGGGATGGGGGGCGGGGGGATTACTATAGCACCGCAGCCCCCCCGGCGCCCCCATATGCACAGCGTCCCCGCGACCGCGGGGGGTTGCGGTGCTATAGTTACGCCACTGGTCCCCTGGCTTTAACATTACCCTGCTGGCTGGTTGGGGCCTGGTGCTGGTTCTTAAAATATGGGGGACCCCTAGTCATTTTGTCCCCTGTATTTTGGGAACCAGGACCGGCCCTTGGGCCTGGTGCTGGTTTTAAAAAATCAGGGGAACCCTAGTCATTTTTCCCCCCTGATTTTTTACAACCAGGACCCGGTCTGTGAGCCTGGTGCTGGTTACGGTCGGGGGGGGGAGGACCCCCACACTGTTTTTTAAAATGATTTATTTATTTTTCTTTTTTTTTACACTGCAGCCTGCACAGATCTGACTGATCTGACTGATCTGACTGATCCGTGCAAAGTCGTATTTAGCGGTCGAATATACGGCCGCTAATACGAATGAATACATATTGCTCAGTACATATCTCTCAGTACATAGCGCTCAGTACATAGCGCTCAGTACATATCTCTCAGTACATAGCGCTCAGTACATATCTCTCAGTACATAGCGCTCAGTACATATCTCTCAGTACATAGCGCTCAGTACATATCTCTCAGTACATAGCGCTCAGTACATATCTCTCAGTACATAGCGCTCAGTACATATCTCTCAGTACATAGCGCTCAGTACATATCTCTCAGTACATAGCGCTCAGTACATATCTCTCAGTACATATCTCTCAGTACATAGCGGTCAGTACATAGCGCTCAGTACATATCTCTCAGTACATAGCGCTCAGTACATAGCGCTCAGTACATAGCGCTCAGTACATAGCGCTCAGTACATAGCGCTCAGTACATAGCGCTCAGTACATATCTCTCAGAACATAGCGCTCAGTACATATCTCTCAGTACATAGCGCTCAGTACATAGCGCTCAGTACATAGCGCTCAGTACATAGCGCTCAGTACATATCGATGAGTACATAGCGCTCAGTACATATCTCTCAGTACATAGCGCTCAGTACATAGCGCTCAGTACATATCTCTCAGTACATAGCGCTCAGTACATAGCGCTCAGTACATAGCGCTCAGTACATACAGTAGCGTTGAGTACATATCTCTCAGTACATAGCGCTCAGTACATAGCGCTCAGTACATATCTCTCAGTACATATCTCTCAGTACATAGCGCTCAGTACATATCTCTCAGTACATATCGCTCAGTACATATCGCTCAGTACATAGCGCTCAGTACATATCTCTCAGTACATATCTCTCAGTACATAGCGCTCAGTACATAGCGTTCAGTACATAGCGCTCAGTACATATCTCTCAGTACATATCTCTCAGTACATAGCGCTCAGTACATATCTCTCAGTACATAGCGCTCAGTACATATCTCTCAGTACATAGCGCTCAGTACATAGCGTTCAGTACATACAGTAGCGTTGAGTACATATCTCTCAGTACATAGCGCTCAGTACATAGTGCTCAGTACATAGCGTTGAGTACATATCACTCAGTGCAAAGCGCTCAGTACATAGCGCTCAGTAAATAATCGCTCAGTACATAGCGCTCAGTACACAGCACTCAGTACATAGCGCTCAGTACATAGCGCTCAGTAAATAATCGCTCAATACATAGCGCTCAGTACATATCTCTCAGTACATATCTCTCAGTACACAGCGCTCAGTACACAGCGCTCAGTACATAGCGCTCAGTACATAGCGCTCAGTACATATCTCTCAGTACATATCTCTCAGTACATAGCGCTCATTACATAGCGCTCAGTACATAGCGTTCAGTACATATCTCTCAGTACATATCTCTCAGTACATAGCGCTCAGTAAATAATCGCTCAGTACATAGCGCTCAGTACATATCTCTCAGTACATAGCGCTCAGTACATAGCGCTCAGTACATATCTCTCAGTACATATCTCTCAGTACATAGCGCTCAGTACATAGCGCTCAGTACATATCTCTCAGTACATAGCGCTCAGTACATAGCGCTCAGTACATAGCGTTCAGTACATAGCGCTCAGTACATATCTCTCAGTACATATCTCTCAGTACATATCTCTCAGTACATAGCGCTCAGTACATAGCGCTCAGTACATAGCGCTCAGTACATAGCGTTCAGTACATAGCGCTCAGTACATATCTCTCAGTACATATCTCTCAGTACATAGCGCTCAGTACATATCTCTCAGTACATAGCGCTCAGTACATATCTCTCAGTACATAGCGCTCAGTACATAGCGTTCAGTACATATCTCTCAGTACATATCTCTCAGTACATAGCGCTCAGTACATATCTCTCAGTACATAGCGCTCAGTACATAGCGCTCAGTACATATCTCTCAGTACATAGCGCTCAGTACATAGCGTTCAGTACATACAGTAGCGTTGAGTACATATCTCTCAGTACATAGCGCTCAGTACATAGTGCTCAGTACATAGCGTTGAGTACATATCACTCAGTACAAAGAGCTCAGTACATAGCGCTCAGTAAATAATCGCTCAGTACATAGCGCTCAGTACACAGCACTCAGTACACAGCACTCAGTACATAGCGCTCAGTAAATAATCGCTCAGTACATATCTCTCAGTACATATCTCTCAGTACACAGCGCTCAGTACACAGCGCTCAGTACATAGCGCTCAGTACATATCTCTCAGTACATATCTCTCAGTACATAGCGCTCATTACATAGCGCTCAGTACATAGCGTTCAGTACATATCTCTCAGTACATATCTCTCAGTACATAGCGCTCAGTAAATAATCACTCAGTACATAGCGCTCAGTACATATCTCTCAGTACATATCTCTCAGTACATAGCGCTCAGTACATATCTCTCAGTACATATCTCTCAGTACATAGCGCTCATTACATAGCGTTGAGTACATATCACTCAGTACATAGCGCTCAGTACATAGCGCTCAGTAAATAATCGCTCAGTACATAGCGCTCAGTACACAGCACTCAGTACATAGCGCTCAGTACATAGTCACTCAGTACACAGCACTCAGTACACAGCGCTCAGTACATATCTCTCAGTACATAGCGCTCAGTACATATCTCTCAGTACATAGCGCTCAGTACATATCTCTCAGTACATAGCGCTCAGTCCATAGCGCTCAGTACATATCTCTCAGTACATAGCGTTCAGTACATACAGTAGCGTTGAGTACATATCTCTCAGTACATAGCGCTCAGTACATAGTGCTCAGTACATAGCGTTCAGTACATAGCGCTCAGTACATATCTCTCAGTACATATCTCTCAGTACATAGCGCTCAGTACATATCTCTCAGTACATATCGCTCAGTACATATCGCTCAGTACATAGCGCTCAGTACATATCTCTCAGTACATAGCGCTCAGTACATAGCGTTCAGTACATATCTCTCAGTACATAGCGCTCAGTACATAGCGTTCAGTACATAGCGCTCAGTACATATCTCTCAGTACATATCTCTCAGTACATAGCGCTCAGTACATATCTCTCAGTACATAGCGCTCAGTACATATCTCTCAGTACATAGCGCTCAGTACATAGCGTTCAGTACATACAGTAGCGTTGAGTACATATCTCTCAGTACATAGCGCTCAGTACATAGTGCTCAGTACATAGCGTTGAGTACATATCACTCAGTGCAAAGCGCTCAGTACATAGCGCTCAGTAAATAATCGCTCAGTACATAGCGCTCAGTACACAGCACTCAGTACATAGCGCTCAGTACATAGCGCTCAGTACATAGCGCTCAGTACATAGCGCTCAGTACATATCTCTCAGTACACAGCGCTCAGTACACAGCGCTCAGTACATAGCGCTCAGTACATAGAGCTCAGTACATATCTCTCAGTACATATCTCTCAGTACATAGCGCTCATTACATAGCGCTCAGTACATAGCGTTCAGTACATATCTCTCAGTACATATCTCTCAGTACATAGCGCTCAGTAAATAATCACTCAGTACATAGCGCTCAGTACATATCTCTCAGTACATATCTCTCAGTACATAGCGCTCAGTACATAGCGCTCAGTACATATCTCTCAGTACATATCTCTCAGTACATAGCGCTCAGTACATAGCGCTCAGTACATATCTCTCAGTACATAGCGCTCAGTACATAGCGCTCAGTAAATAGCGTTCAGTACATAGCGCTCAGTACATATCTCTCAGTACATATCTCTCAGTACATAGCGCTCAGTACATAGCGCTCAGTACATAGCGCTCAGTACATAGCGTTCAGTACATAGCGCGCAGTACATATCTCTCAGTACATATCTCTCAGTACATAGCGCTCAGTACATATCTCTCAGTACATAGCGCTCAGTACATATCTCTCAGTACATAGCGCTCAGTACATAGCGTTCAGTACATATCTCTCAGTACATATCTCTCAGTACATAGCGCTCAGTACATATCTCTCAGTACATAGCGCTCAGTACATAGCGCTCAGTACATATCTCTCAGTACATAGCGCTCAGTACATAGCGTTCAGTACATACAGTAGCGTTGAGTACATATCTCTCAGTACATAGCGCTCAGTACA
Source organism: Crinia signifera (assembly GCF_055691185.1). Lineage (NCBI taxonomy): Eukaryota > Metazoa > Chordata > Amphibia > Anura > Myobatrachidae > Crinia > Crinia signifera. The sequence continues at coordinate 2,723,798 of NC_139220.1, read as the reverse complement.
TAGTGCTCAGTACATAGCGTTGAGTACATATCACTCAGTACAAAGAGCTCAGTACATAGCGCTCAGTAAATAATCGCTCAGTACATAGCGCTCAGTACACAGCACTCAGTACATAGCGCTCAGTACAAAGCGCTCAGTAAATAATCGCTCAGTACATAGCGCTCAGTACATATCTCTCAGTACATATCTCTCAGTACACAGCGCTCAGTACACAGCGCTCAGTACATAGCGCTCAGTACATAGCGCTCAGTACATATCTCTCAGTACATATCTCTCAGTACATAGCGCTCATTACATAGCGCTCAGTACATAGCGTTCAGTACATATCTCTCAGTACATATCTCTCAGTACATAGCGCTCAGTAAATAATCACTCAGTACATAGCGCTCAGTACATATCTCTCAGTACATATCTCTCAGTACATAGCGCTCAGTACATAGCGCTCAGTACATAGCGCTCAGTACATAGCGATCAGTACATATTTCTCAGTACATAGCGCTCAGTACATAGCGCTCAGTAAATAATCGCTCAGTACATAGTGCTCAGTACACAGCGCTCAGTACATAGCGCTCAGTACATAGTCACTCAGTACACAGCACTCAGTACATAGCGCTCAGTACATAGCGCTCAGTAAATAATCGCTCAGTACATAGCGCTCAGTACATAGCGCTCAGTACACAGCGCTCAGTACATAGCGCTCAGTACATAGCGCTCAGTACATAGCGCTTAGTACATAGTCACTCAGTACACAGCACTCAGTACATAGCGCTCAGTACATAGCGCTCAGTACATAGTCACTCAGTACATAGCGCTCAGTACATAGCGCTCAGTACACAGCACTCAGTACATAGCGCTCAGTACACAGCACTCAGTACATAGCGCTCAGTACACAGCACTCAGTACATAGTCACTCAGTACATAGCGCTCAGTACATAGCGCTCAGTACATAGCACTCAGTACACAGCACTCAGTACATAGCGCTCAGTACATAGCACTCAGTACATAGCGCTCAGTACACAGCACTCAGTACATAGCGCTCAGTACATAGCGCTCAGTACATAGCGCTCAGTACATAGCACTCAGTACATAGTCACTCAGTACACAGCACTCAGTACATAGCGCTCAGTACATAGCGCTCAGTACATAGCGCTCAGTACATAGTCACTCAGTACATAGCGCTCAGTACATAGCGCTCAGTACATAGTCACTCAGTACACAGCACTCAGTACACAGCACTCAGTACATAGTCACTCAGTACACAGCACTCAGTACATAGCGCTCAGTACATAGCGCTCAGTACATAGTCACTCAGTACACAGCACTCAGTACACAGCGCTCAGTACATAGCGCTCAGTACACAGCGCTCAGTACACAGCACTCAGTACATAGCACTCAGTACATAGCGCTCAGTACATAGCGCTCAGTACATAGTCACTCAGTACATAGCGCTCAGTACATAGCGCTCAGTACATAGCACTCAGTACACAGCACTCAGTACACAGCGCTCAGTACATAGCGCTCAGTACATAGCGCTCAGTACATAGCGCTCAGTACATAGTCACTCAGTACATAGTCACTCAGTACACAGCACTCAGTACATAGCGCTCAGTACATAGCGCTCAGTACATAGCGCTCAGTACATAGCGCTCAGTACATAGCGCTCAGTACATAGTCACTCAGTACATAGCGCTCAGTACATAGCACTCAGTAATAATAATAATAATAATAATAATAATGATATTTATATAGCACTTTTCTCCCAATAGGACTCAAAGTGCTTCACACTTTGTCTTTACAGCTCCAAATACAAAACAAGCTTAACAGTAGATGTCAGTGAAATCAGTACACAGCACTCAGTACACAGCACTCAGTACATAGTCACTCAGTACATAGTCACTCAGTACACAGCACTCAGTACACAGCACTCAGTACATAGTCACTCAGTACACAGCACTCAGTACATAGCGCTCAGTACATAGCGCTCAGTACATAGTCACTCAGTACACAGCACTCAGTACATAGCGCTCAGTACATAGCGCTCAGTACACAGTGCTCAGTACACAGCACTCAGTACATAGCACTCAGTACATAGCGCTCAGTACATAGCGCTCAGTACATAGTCCCTTAGTACATAGCGCTCAGTACATAGCGCTCAGTACATAGTCACTCAGTACACAGCACTCAGTACACAGCGCTCAGTACATAGCGCTCAGTACATAGCGCTCAGTACACAGCACTCAGTACATAGTCACTCAGTACACAGCACTCAGTACATAGCGCTCAGTACATAGTGCTCAGTACATAGCGCTCAGTACATAGTCACTCAGTACATAGCGCTCAGTACATAGCGCTCAGTACATAGTCACTCAGTACACAGCACTCAGTACACAGCACTCAGTACACAGCGCTCAGTACATAGCGCTCAGTACACAGCACTCAGTACATAGCGCTCAGTACATAGCACTCAGTACACAGCACTCAGTACACAGCGCTCAGTACACAGCGCTCAGTACATAATGCTCAGTACATAGCGCTCAGTACATAGCGCTCAGTACATAGTCACTCAGTACACAGCACTCAGTACATAGCGCTCAGTACATAGCGCTCAGTACACAGCACTCAGTACATAGCGCTCAGTACATAGCGCTCAGTACACAGCACTCAGTACACAGCACTCAGTACATAGCGCTCAGTACATAGTCACTCAGTACACAGCGCTCAGTACATAGCGCTCAGTACATAGCGCTCAGTACATATCGCAGTGTGCACTGCGGGTGTACCGCAATGTGTACTGAGCAATCATGCATTAGCCGCCACTCAGCGCAGACTCTCCCGCCATGCCGCGTGTATGGGGCTTTAACCTTGACTTATATAAATGCATCAGCTAAAAATGGATTATTGCACCAAAACAGCGACTTCTCTGCTAATAATACATAATGGTTTGTTTTTTATTTTCCCGTAAATCTGTATAAATGACATCTGGAATCCGCTGTGTAATATTAGCTGCATATTATGCAAATATGGTAATGTGCCCGAGGCGGGGAGAGGGGTGCCCCACTGCCCTCTGGGCGACCTCAGAGCGTGGCGTGGGAATGGCTGTGCACCAGGGCGATGATGTCATCAGAGGAAGTGAACGACATGATTGCAGTGTCTGGGAATGTGATGGTCTATACTACATACACATACATGTACACTGTACACACGCAGGCACACCTGCGTACAAGCCTGGGCGACCTTATCAGAACACTGGGGGAGGGGGGTGCGACGTGTCCCATATCATTGTCACACAGATACATACAGCGCAAATCACGACCGGATGGTAACTTGCAGTTATATATCAACAGGGACTAGGATGAGACTAATCTGCAGTATGATAATGGTCCAATGCATGTGTGCGGTACCGCCACCACCCGCACCGTGCACAATGTATATACACAGTGGTATCATATATGATTAGATATTACATCATCTGTGCTCATATATTATAACAGATACATGGTCATGTGACTTCCCAGCGACATATGTACATGTGGGGTCACACATTACAGTGTACAGGATATCTGGGGGTATCTCTGTTATACACACATATATACATGCCTTATAGTCCCCGGATACACACTAGCACTCTGTCCCCCGATGTATGTACATGTGGGGTCACACATTACAGTATACAGGATATCTGGGGGTATCTCTGTTATACACACATATATACATGCCTTATAGTCCCCGGATACACACTAGCACTCTCAGTCCCCGATGTACGTACATGTGGGGTCACACATTACAGTATACAGGATATCTGGGGGTATCTCTGTAATACACACATATATACATGCCTTATAGTCCCCGGATACACACTAGCACTCTCAGTCCCCCGATGTATGTACATGTGGGGTCACACGTTACAGTATACAGGATATCTGGGGGTATCTCTGTAATACACACATATATACATGCCTTATAGTCCCCGGATACACACTAGCACTCTCAGTCCCCGATGTATGTACATGTGGGGTCACACATTACAGTATACAGGATATCTGGGGGTATCTCTGTAATACACACATATATACATGCCTTATAGTCCCCGGATACACACTAGCACTCTGTCCCCCGATGTATGTACATGTGGGGTCACACATTACAGTATACAGGATATCTGGGGGTATCTCTGTAATACACACATATATACATGCCTTATAGTCCCCGGATACACACTAGCACTCTCAGTCCCCGATGTATGTACATGTGGGGTCACACATTACAGTATACAGGATATCTGGGGGTATCTCTGTAATACACACATATATACACACCTTATAGTCCCCGGATACACACTAGCACTCTCAGTCCCCCGATGTATGTACATGTGGGGTCACACATTACAGTATACAGGATATCTGGGGGTATCTCTGTAATACACACATATATACATGCCTTATAGTCCCGGATACACACTAGCACTCTCAGTCCCCGATGTATGTACATGTGGGGTCTCACATTACAGTATACAGGATATCTGGGGGTATCTCTGTAATACACACATATATACATGCCTTATAGTCCCCGGATACACACTAGCACTCTCAGTCCCCCGATGTATGTACATGTGGGGTCACACATTACAGTATACAGGATATCTGGGGGTATCTCTGTAATACGCACATATATACATGCCTTATAGTCCCCGGATACACACTAGCACTCTCAGTCCCCCGATGTATGTACATGTGGGGTCACACATTACAGTATACAGGATATCTGGGGGTATCTCTGTAATACACACATATATACATGCCTTATAGTCCCCGGATACACACAAGCACTCTCAGTCCCCCGATGTACGTACATGTGGGGTCACACGTTACAGTATACAGGATATCTGGGGGTATCTCTGTAATACACACATATATACATGCCTTATAATCCCCGGATACACACTAGCACTCTCAGTCACCCGATGTATGTACATGTGGGGTCACACATTACAGTATACAGGATATCTGGCGGTATCTCTGTAATACACACATATATACATGCCTTATAGTCCCCGGATACACACTAGCACTCTCAGTCCCCGATGTATGTACATGTGGGGTCACACATTACAGTATACAGGATATCTGGGGGTATCTCTGTAATACACATATATACATGCCTTATAGTCCCCGGATACACACTAGCACTCTCAGTCCCCGATGTATGTACATGTGGGGTCACACATTACAGTATACAGGATATCTGGGGGTATCTCTGTAATACACACATATATACATGCCTTATAGTCCCCGGATACACACTAGCACTCTCAGTCCCCCGATGTATGTACATGTGGGGTCACACATTACAGTATACAGGATATCTGGGGGTATCTCTGTTATACACACATATATACATGCCTTATAGTCCCCGGATACACACTAGCACTCTCTGTCCCCCGATGTACGTACATGTGGGGTCACACATTACAGTATACAGGATATCAGGGGGTATCTCTGTTATACACACATATATACATGCCTTATAGTCCCCGGATACACACTAGCACTCTCAGTCCCCCGATGTATGTACATGTGGGGTCACACATTACAGTATACAGGATATCAGGGGTATCTCTGTAATACACACATATATACATGCCTTATAGTCCCCGGATACACACTAGCACTCTGTCCCCCGATGTATGTACATGTGGGGTCACACATTACAGTATACAGGATATCAGGGGGTATCTCTGTAATACACACATATATACATACCTTATAGTCCCCGGATACACACTAGCACTCTCAGTCCCCGATGTACGTACATGTGGGGTCACACATTACAGTATACAGGATATCTGGGGGTATCTCTGTAATACACACATATATACATGCCTTATAGTCCCCGGATACACACTAGCACTCTCAGTCCCCGATGTATGTACATGTGGGGTCACACATTACAGTATACAGGATATCTGGGGGTATCTCTGTAATACACACATATATACATGCCTTATAGTCCCCGGATACACACTAGCACTCTGTCCCCCGATGTATGTACATGTGGGGTCACACATTACAGTATACAGGATATCTGGGGGTATCTCTGTAATACACACATATATACATGCCTTATAGTCCCCGGATACACACTAGCACTCTCAGTCCCCCGATGTATGTACATGTGGGGTCACACATTACAGTATACAGGATATCTGGGGGTATCTCTGTAATACACACATATATACATGCCTTATAGTCCCCGGATACACACTAGCACTCTCAGTCCCCCGATGTATGTACATGTGGGGTCACACGTTACAGTATACAGGATATCTGGGGGTATCTCTGTAATACACACATATATACATGCCTTATAGTCCCCGGATACACACTAGCACTCTCAGTCCCCCGATGTATGTACATGTGGGGTCACACGTTACAGTATACAGGATATCTGGAGGTATCTCTGTAATACACACATATATACATGCCTTATAGTCCCCGGATACACACTAGCACTCTCAGTCCCCCGATGTATGTACATGTGGGGTCACACATTACAGTATACAGGATATCTGGGGGTATCTCTGTAATACACACATATATACTTGCCTTATAGTCCCCGGATACACACTAGCACTCTCAGTCCCCGATGTATGTACATGTGGGGTCACACATTACAGTATATAGTATATCTGGGGGTATCTCTGTTATACGCACATATATACATGCCTTATAGTCCCCGGATACACACTAGCACTCTCAGTCCCCGATGTACGTACATGTGGGGTCACACATTACAGTATACAGGATATCTGGGGGTATCTCTGTAATACACACATATATACATGCCTTATAGTCCCCGGATACACACTAGCACTCTGTCCCCCGATGTATGTACATGTGGGGTCACATATTACAGTATACAGGATATCTGGGGGTATCTCTGTAATACACACATATATACATGCCTTATAGTCCCCGGATACACACTAGCACTCTCAGTCCCCGATGTACGTACATGTGGGGTCACACATTACAGTATACAGGATATCTGGGGGTATCTCTGTAATACACACATATATACATGCCTTATAGTCCCCGGATACACACTAGCACTCTCAGTCCCCGATGTACGTACATGTGGGGTCACACATTACAGTATACAGGATATCTGGGGGTATCTCTGTAATACACACATATATACATGCCTTATAGTCCCCGGATACACACTAGCACTCTCAGTCCCCGATGTACGTACATGTGGGGTCACACAATACAGTATACAGGATATCTGGGGGTATCTCTGTAATACACACATATATACATGCCTTATAGTCCCCGGATACACACTAGCTCTCTCAGTCCCCCGATGTACGTACATGTGGGGTCACACATTACAGTATACAGGATATCTGGGGGTAGCTCTGTAATACACACATATATACATGCCTTATAGTCCCGGATACACACTAGCACTCTCAGTCCCCGATGTATGTACATGTGGGGTCACACGTTACAGTATACAGGATATCTGGGGGTATCTCTGTAATACACACATATATACATGCCTTATAGTCCCCGGATACACACTAGCACTCTCAGTCCCCCGATGAATGTACATGTGGGGTCACACATTACAGTATACAGGATATCTGGAGGTATCTCTGTAATACACACATATATACATGCCTTATAGTCCCCGGATACACACTAGCACTCTCAGTCCCCCGATGTATGTACATGTGGGGTCACACATTACAGTATACAGGATATCTGGAGGTATCTCTGTAATACACACATATATACATGCCTTATAGTCCCCGGATACACACTAGCACTCTGTCCCCCGATGTATGTACATGTGGGGTCACACATTACAGTATACAGGATATCAGGGGGTATCTCTGTAATACGCACATATACACATGCCTTATAGTCCCCGGATACACACTAGCACTCTCAGTCCCCCGATGTATGTACATGTGGGGTCACACATTACAGTATACAGGATATCTGGGGGTATCTCTGTAATACACACATATATACATGCCTTATAGTCCCGGATACACACTAGCACTCTCAGTCCCCCGATGTATGTACATGTGGGGTCTCACATTACAGTATACAGGATATCTGGGGGTATCTCTGTTATACACACATATATACATGCCTTATAGTCCCCGGATACACACTAGCACTCTGTCCCCCGATGTATGTACATGTGGGGTCACACATTACAGTATACAGGATATCTGGTGGTATCTCTGTAATACACATATATACATGCCTTATAGTCCCCGGATACACACTAGCACTCTCTGTCCCCCGATGTACGTACATGTGGGGTCACACATTACAGTATACAGGATATCAGGGGGTATCTCTGTAATACACACATATATACATGCCTTATAGTCCCCGGATACACACTAGCACTCTCAGTCCCCCGATGTACGTACATGTGGGGTCACACATTACAGTATACAGGATATCAGGGGGTATCTCTGTAATACACACATATATACATGCCTTATAGTCCCCGGATACACACTAGCACTCTCAGTCCCCCGATGTACGTACATGTGGGGTCACACATTACAGTATACAGGATATCTGGGGGTATCTCTGTAATACACACATATATACATGCCTTATAGTCCCGGATACACACTAGCACTCTGTCCCCCGATGTATGTACATGTGGGGTCACACATTACAGTATACAGGATATCTGGGGGTATCTCTGTTATACACACATATATACATGCCTTATAGTCCCCGGATACACACTAGCACTCTCAGTCCCCTGATGTATGTACATGTGGGGTCACACATTACAGTATACAGGATATCTGGGGGTATCTCTGTAACACACACATATATACATGCCTTATAGTCCCCGGATACACACTAGCACTCTCAGTCCCCCGATGTATGTACATGTGGGGTCACACATTACAGTATACAGGATATCTGGAGGTATCTCTGTAATACACACATATATACATGCCTTATAGTCCCCGGATACACACTAGCACTCTCTGTCCCCCGATGTACGTACATGTGGGGTCACACATTACAGTATACAGGATATCTGGGGGTATCTCTGTAATACACACATATATACATGCCTTATAGTCCCCGGATACACACTAGCACTCTCAGTCCCCCGATGTATGTACATGTGGGGTCACACATTACAGTATACAGGATATCTGGGGGTATCTCTGTAATACACACATATATACATGCCTTATAGTCCCCGGATACACACTAGCACTCTCAGTCCCCCGATGTATGTACATGTGGGGTCACACATTACAGTATACAGGATATCTGGGGGTATCTCTGTAATACACACATATATACATGCCTTATAGTCCCCGGATACACACTAGCACTCTCAGTCCCCCGATGTATGTACATGTGGGGTCACACATTACAGTATACAGGATTTCTGGGGGTATCTCTGTTATACACACATATATACATGCCTTATAGTCCCCGGATACACACTAGCACTCTCAGTCCCCGATGTATGTACATGTGGGGTCACACATTACAGTATACAGGATATCTGGGGGTATCTCTGTAATACACACATATATACATGCCTTATAGTCCCCGGATACACACTAGCACTCTCAGTCCCCCGATGTATGTACATGTGGGGTCACACATTACAGTATACAGGATATCTGTGGGTGTCTCTGTAATACACACATATATACATGCCTTATAGTCCCCGGATACACACTAGCACTCTCAGTCCCCCGATGTATGTACATGTGGGGTCACACATTACAGTATACAGGATATCTGGGGGTATCTCTGTAATACACACATATATACATGCCTTATAGTCCCGGATACACACTAGCACTCTCAGTCCCCCGATGTATGTACATGTGGGGTCACACATTACAGTATACAGGATATCTGGGGGTATCTCTGTTATACACACATATATACATGCCTTATAGTCCCCGGATACACACTAGCTCTCTCTGTCCCCCGATGTACGTACATGTGGGGTCACACATTACAGTATACAGGATATCAGGGGGTATCTCTGTAATACACACATATATACATGCCTTATAGTCCCCGGATACACACTAGCACTCTCAGTCCCCGATGTATGTACATGTGGGGTCACACGTTACAGTATACAGGATATCTGGGGGTATCTCTGTAATACACACATATATACATGCCTTATAGTCCCCGGATACACACTAGCACTCTCAGTCCCCGATGTATGTACATGTGGGGTCACACATTACAGTATACAGGATATCTGGGGGTATCTCTGTTATACACACATATATACATGCCTTATAGTCCCCGGATACACACTAGCACTCTCAGTCCCCGATGTACGTACATGTGGGGTCACACATTACAGTATACAGGATATCTGGGGGTATCTCTGTAATACACACATATGTACATACCTTATAGTCCCCGGATACACACTAGCTCTCTCTGTCCCCCGATGTATGTACATGTGGGGTCACACATTACAGTATACAGGATATCTGGGGGTATCTCTGTAATACACACATATGTACATACCTTATAGTCCCCGGATACACACTAGCACTCTGTCCCCCGATGTATGTACATGTGGGGTCACACGTTACAGTATACAGGATATCTGGGGGTATCTCTGTAATACACACATATATACATGCCTTATAGTCCCCGGATACACACTAGCACTCTCAGTCCCCCGATGTACGTACATGTGGGGTCACACGTTACAGTATACAGGATATCTGGGGGTATCTCTGTAATACACACATATATACATGCCTTATAGTCCCCGGATACACACTAGCACTCTCAGTCCCCGATGTATGTACATGTGGGGTCACACATTACAGTATACAGGATATCTGGGGGTATCTCTGTAATACACACATATATACATGCCTTATAGTCCCCGGATACACACTAGCACTCTCAGTCCCCGATGTACGTACATGTGGGGTCACACATTACAGTATACAGGATATCTGGGGGTATCTCTGTTATACACACATATATACATGCCTTATAGTCCCCGGATACACACTAGCACTCTCAGTCCCCGATGTACGTACATGTGGGGTCACACATTACAGTATACAGGATATCTGGGGGTATCTCTGTAATACACACATATATACATGCCTTATAGTCCCCGGATACACACTAGCACTCTCAGTCCCCCGATGTATGTACATGTGGGGTCACACATTACAGTATACAGGATATCTGGGGGTATCTCTGTAATACACACATATATACATGCCTTATAGTCCCCGGATACACACTAGCACTCTCTGTCCCCCGATGTATGTACATGTGGGGTCACACATTACAGTATACAGGATATCTGGGGGTATCTCTGTAATACACACATATATACATGCCTTATAGTCCCCGGATACACACTAGCACTCTCAGTCCCCCGATGTATGTACATGTGGGGTCACACATTACAGTATACAGGATATCTGGGGGTATCTCTGTAACACACACATATATACATGCCTTATAGTCCCCGGATACACACTAGCACTCTCAGTCCCCCGATGTATGTACATGTGGGGTCACACATTACAGTATACAGGATATCTGGGGGTATCTCTGTAATACACACATATATACATGCCTTATAGTCCCCGGATACACACTAGCACTCTCAGTCCCCGATGTATGTATATGTGGGGTCACACATTACAGTATACAGGATATCTGGGGGTATCTCTGTTATACACACATATATACATGCCTTATAGTCCCCGGATACACACTAGCACTCTCAGTCCCCCGATGTATGTACATGTGGGGTCACACATTACAGTATACAGGATATCTGTGGGTGTCTCTGTAATACACACATATATACATGCCTTATAGTCCCCGGATACACACTAGCACTCTCAGTCCCCCGATGTATGTACATGTGGGGTCACACATTACAGTATACAGGATATCTGGGGGTATCTCTGTAATACACACATATATACATGCCTTATAGTCCCGGATACACACTAGCACTCTCAGTCCCCCGATGTATGTACATGTGGGGTCACACATTACAGTATACAGGATATCTGGGGGTATCTCTGTTATACACACATATATACATGCCTTATAGTCCCCGGATACACACTAGCTCTCTCTGTCCCCCGATGTACGTACATGTGGGGTCACACATTACAGTATACAGGATATCTGGGGGTATCTCTGTAATACACACATATATACATGCCTTATAGTCCCCGGATACACACTAGCACTCTCAGTCCCCGATGTATGTACATGTGGGGTCACACATTACAGTATACAGGATATCAGGGGGTATCTCTGTAATACACACATATATACATGCCTTATAGTCCCCGGATACACACTAGCACTCTCAGTCCCCCGATGTATGTACATGTGGGGTCACACATTACAGTATACAGGATATCTGGGGGTAGCTCTGTAACACACACATATATACATGCCTTATAGTCCCCGGATACACACTAGCACTCTCAGTCCCCCGATGTATGTACATGTGGGGTCTCACATTACAGTATACAGGATATCTGGGGGTATCTCTGTAATACACACATATACACATGCCTTATAGTCCCCGGATACACACTAGCACTCTGTCCCCCGATGTATGTACATGTGGGGTCACACATTACAGTATACAGGATATCTGGGGGTATCTCTGTTATACACACATATATACATGCCTTATAGTCCCCGGATACACACTAGCACTCTGTCCCCCGATGTATGTACATGTGGGGTCACACATTACAGTATACAGGATATCTGGGGGTATCTCTGTAATACACACATATATACATGCCTTATAGTCCCCGGATACACACTAGCACTCTCTCCCCCGCTGTATGTACATGTGGGGTCACACATTACAGTATACAGGATATCTGGGGGTATCTCTGTAATACACACATATATACATGCCTTATAGTCCCCGGATACACACTAGCACTCTCAGTCCCCGATGTATGTACATGTGGGGTCTCACATTACAGTATACAGGATATCTGGGGGTATCTCTGTAATACACACATATATACATGCCTTATAGTCCCCGGATACACACTAGCACTCTCAGTCCCCGATGTATGTACATGTGGGGTCACACGTTACAGTATACAGGATATCTGGGGGTATCTCTGTAATACACACATATATACATGCCTTATAGTCCCCGGATACACACTAGCACTCTGTCCCCCCGATGTATGTACATGTGGGGTCACACATTACAGTATACAGGATATCTGGGGGTATCTCTGTAATACACACATATACACATGCCTTATAGTCCCCGGATACACACTAGCACTCTCAGTCCCCCGATGTATGTACATGTGGGGTCACACATTACAGTATACAGGATATCTGGGGGTATCTCTGTAATACACACATATATACATGCCTTATAGTCCCCGGATACACACTAGCACTCTCAGTCCCCCGATGTATGTACATGTGGGGTCACACATTACAGTATACAGGATATCAGGGGGTATCTCTGTAATACACACATATATACATGCCGTATAGTCCCCGGATACACACTAGCACTCTCAGTCCCCCGATGTATGTACATGTGGGGTCACACATTACAGTATACAGGATATCTGGGGGTATCTCTGTAATACACACATATATACATGCCTTATAGTCCCCGGATACACACTAGCACTCTCAGTCCCCGATGTATGTACATGTGGGGTCACACATTACAGTATACAGGATATCTGGGGGTATCTCTGTAATACACACATATATACATGCCTTATAGTCCCCGGATACACACTAGCACTCTCAGTCCCCGATGTATGTACATGTGGGGTCTCACATTACAGTATACAGGATATCTGGGGGTATCTCTGTAATACACACATATATACATGCCTTATAGTCCCCGGATACACACTAGCACTCTCAGTCCCCGATGTATGTACATGTGGGGTCACACATTACAGTATACAGGATATCTGGGGGTATCTCTGTTATACACACATATATACATGCCTTATAGTCCCCTGATACACACTAGCACTCTCAGTCCCCCGATGTATGTACATGTGGGGTCACACATTACAGTATACAGGATATCAGGGGGTATCTCTGTAATACACACATATATACATACCTTATAGTCCCCGGATACACACTAGCACTCTCAGTCCCCCGATGTACGTACATGTGGGGTCACACATTACAGTATACAGGATATCTGGGGGTATCTCTGTAATACACACATATATACATGCCTTATAGTCCCCGGATACACACTAGCACTCTGTCCCCCGATGTATGTACATGTGGGGTCACACATTACAGTATACAGGATATCTGGGGGTATCTCTGTTATACGCACATATATACATGCCTTATAGTCCCCGGATACACACTAGCACTCTCAGTCCCCCGATGTATGTACATGTGGGGTCACACATTACAGTGTACAGGATATCTGGGGGTATCTCTGTTATACGCACATATATACATGCCTTATAGTCCCCGGATACACACTAGCACTCTCAGTCCCCCGATGTATGTACATGTGGGGTCACACATTACAGTATACAGGATATCTGGGGGTATCTCTGTAATACACACATATATACATGCCTTATAGTCCCCTGATACACACTAGCACTCTCAGTCCCCCGATGTATGTACATGTGGGGTCACACATTACAGTATACAGGATATCTGGGGGTATCTCTGTAATACACACATATATACATGCCTTATAGTCCCCGGATACACACTAGCACTCTGTCCCCCGATGTATGTACATGTGGGGTCACACATTACAGTATACAGGATATCTGGGGGTATCTCTGTTATACGCACATATATACATGCCTTATAGTCCCCGGATACACACTAGCACTCTCAGTCCCCGATGTATGTACATGTGGGGTCACACATTACAGTATACAGGATATCTGGGGGTATCTCTGTAATACACACATATATACATGCCTTATAGTCCCCGGATACACACTAGCACTCTCAGTCCCCCGATGTATGTACATGTGGGGTCACACATTACAGTATACAGGATATCTGGGGGTATCTCTGTTATCCGCACATATATACATGCCTTATAGTCCCCGGATACACACTAGCACTCTCAGTCCCCGATGTATGTACATGTGGGGTCACACATTACAGTATACAGGATATCTGGGGGTATCTCTGTAATACACACATATATACATGCCTTATAGTCCCCGGATACACACTAGCACTCTCAGTCCCCCGATGTATGTACATGTGGGGTCACACGTTACAGTATACAGGATATCAGGGGGTATCTCTGTAATACACACATATATACATGCCTTATTGTCCCCGGATACACACTAGCACTCTCAGTCCCCCGATGTATGTACATGTGGGGTCACACATTACAGTATACAGGATATCAGGGGGTATCTCTGTAATACACACATATATACATGCCTTATAGTCCCCTGATACACACTAGCACTCTCAGTCCCCCGATGTATGTACATGTGGGGTCACACATTACAGTATACAGGATATCTGGGGGTATCTCTGTAATACACACATATATACATGTCTTATAGTCCCCGGATACACACTAGCACTCTGTCCCCCGATGTATGTACATGTGGGGTCACACATTACAGTATACAGGATATCTGGGGGTATCTCTGTAATACACACATATATACATGCCTTATAGTCCCCGGATACACACTAGCACTCTCAGTCCCCGATGTATGTACATGTGGGGTCACACATTACAGTATACAGGATATCTGGGGGTATCTCTGTAATACACACATATATACATGCCTTATAGTCCCCGGATACACACTAGCACTCTCAGTCCCCCGATGTATGTACATGTGGGGTCACACATTACAGTATACAGGATATCTGTGGGTGTCTCTGTAATACACACATATATACATGCCTTATAGTCCCCGGATACACACTAGCACTCTCAGTCCCCCGATGTATGTACATGTGGGGTCACACATTACAGTATACAGGATATCTGGGGGTATCTCTGTAATACACACATATATACATGCCTTATAGTCCCGGATACACACTAGCACTCTCAGTCCCCCGATGTATGTACATGTGGGGTCACACATTACAGTATACAGGATATCTGGGGGTATCTCTGTTATACACACATATATACATGCCTTATAGTCCCCGGATACACACTAGCTCTCTCTGTCCCCCGATGTACGTACATGTGGGGTCACACATTACAGTATACAGGATATCTGGGGGTATCTCTGTAATACACACATATATACATGCCTTATAGTCCCCGGATACACACTAGCACTCTGTCCCCCGATGTATGTACATGTGGGGTCACACGTTACAGTATACAGGATATCTGGGGGTATCTCTGTAATACACACATATATACACACCTTATAGTCCCCGGATACACACTAGCACTCTCAGTCCCCCGATGTACGTACATGTGGGGTCACACATTACAGTATACAGGATATCTGGGGGTATCTCTGTAATACACACATATATACATGCCTTATAGTCCCCTGATACACACTAGCACTCTCAGTCCCCCGATGTATGTACATGTGGGGTCACACATTACAGTATACAGGATATCAGGGGGTATCTCTGTAATACACACATACATACATGCCTTATAGTCCCCGGATACACACTAGCACTCTCAGTCCCCCGATGTATGTACATGTGGGGTCACACATTACAGTATACAGGATATCTGGGGGTATCTCTGTAATACACACATATATACATGCCTTATAGTCCCCGGATACACATTAGCACTCTCAGTCCCCCGATGTATGTACATGTGGGGTCACACATTAAAGTATACAGGATATCTGGGGGTATCTCTGTAATACACACATATATACATGCCTTATAGTCCCCTGATACACACTAGCACTCTCAGTCCCCCGATGTATGTACATGTGGGGTCACACATTACAGTATACAGGATATCTGGGGGTATCTCTGTAATACACACATATATACATGCCTTATAGTCCCCTGATACACACTAGCACTCTCAGTCCCCCGATGTATGTACATGTGGGGTCACACATTACAGTATACAGGATATCTGGGGGTATCTCTGTAATACACACATATATACATGCCTTATAGTCCCCGGATACACACTAGCACTCTCAGTCCCCCGATGTATGTACATGTGGGGTCACACATTACAGTATACAGGATATCTGGGGGTATCTCTGTAATACACACATATATACATGCCTTATAGTCCCCTGATACACACTAGCACTCTCAGTCCCCCGATGTATGTACATGTGGGGTCACACATTACAGTATACAGGATATCTGGGGGTATCTCTGTAATACACACATATATACATGCCTTATAGTCCCCGGATACACACTAGCACTCTCAGTCCCCCGATGTATGTACATGTGGGGTCACACATTACAGTATACAGGATATCTGGGGGTATCTCTGTAATACACACATATATACATGCCTTATAGTCCCCGGATACACACCAGCACTCTCAGTCCCCGATGTATGTACATGTGGGGTCACACATTACAGTATACAGGATATCTGGGGGTATCTCTGTAATACACACATATATACATGCCTTATAGTCCCCGGATACACACTAGCACTCTCAGTCCCCCGATGTATGTACATGTGGGGTCACACATTACAGTATACAGGATATCTGGGGCCTCATTAGTAAATCAGTGATTGTGTAGTGCTCTCACTGTTGGGGTTCTCTCTGCTCCCTGAAACCCCCCCACAGCTTATTGTAATACAATGGCCAGTTGTTATGTATTATGTTACTCCGCACCATAATCCATGCAGCAATACACCGGTAATACATAGTAAGGAATAACTGCATGACTGACCTGCGACGCCCGGGAGCCGCGCTTGTGGTCCCATTCCGGATGGCTCAGTAACTGCAGGAGAGAGAGACATCACTGCATTAGACACATGTGACTTGTTATATGCACACAATGACATCATACATGCATCGCATTACATACTGACGTCCTACATGTATAACATGTTACACTTATGGGACGGGTGCAGTGATTCAGGGGGTTTGGAGGCTTTTCTCACATGCGATACCGGGGGTGCGGACGGCATTACCCTATACAAGCCTATAGACTTCCTTCAATGGTTTCCCCTGAGAAGGTTCCAATCAGATCCCTCTGTTAGGATAAACCCTTGTTCTATAGGAATAGAACAGGGAACTACAGCTAATAAGGTAGCTGGAGCTGTTGCTGGATGATCAGAATAAATAAATGACATAAACTAAACTGAATACGGGACACAGGACAGACAAGAGTAACTGACAATAACAAGGAGGATAGAGGTGAGGACGAGCCACAATCCCAAGCCAGACTCTGTTAATCCCTCCAGAGATTATAGGCACCTGCAGAACTAAGACTTCACCTATAATAGCCAGGTTTCAAGGGGCAAATTAGGTCTACCCCAACTTCGGTGCCATCAGGCCTTACAGGGAGACAAGGTGCCCAAAACCTCCAGAGCAGACAAGAGGAAAACTAACTTAACCCCATAAAACAGGGACACAAAACAAAATGTGGCACAGCTGTCCTCCACGGGAGGGAATCCTCCAGCAGTCTAACGTACACTAGCAGATGACCTCCTAAGCAGGTCTATACAGAGAGGTAGTGAAGTACTGTAGGAGCTAACGATACAGTTTCCTACCAAACTAACGTTAATGCAACAATGCACGAAGGTGTTAAACATATACACAATACTTTTAGAGCTAGACCCATAAATGCAACAATGGAAGAATATATTAATAATAAAAGAAAACTACCTATGCAGTGCGAATGATAACCTGAAGATGAGCAAGAGAGACAATATAACTCCACACAGATATACACTGTATAAGAGACAACAGAGAAAATGCTAAAGATGGTAGAGCACTTATCTCTTGTTCAGACAGGGTCTGGGGAGAACCAGGAACCAGCAGAATACTATGGGTCTCACAGGAATACTAAGGACTTTAACAAGACTATGGCCCTTATTCAGATTGAAGCGGTACGGCCCGCATGCGGCCGTACCGCCGATGTTTTCTCTCTGCACATGCGCAGAGGTCACTCTGCGCATGTGCAGGGGAAATCTCCGTTTAAAAAAATTAGACGCCGCAAAGGGGGCGTATAGGGGCGTGAGGGGCTTCAGTCCCTCATTTCCCTATGTATACGCCCCGCGTTTCATGGGCGTTCCCATGCAAACGCGGGGCGTACGCATGGTAATGAGGGCATGACGCCACTCATGGGGGCGGAAAGCTGACGTCGCCGGATGTCAGCTTTCAGCCCCCATACAAGCTACCACACGGACGATTGTCCGTGTGGTCTCAGCTTGCGGGAGCTGCCGCGGCGTGCGGCCCTGCCTTCGATGGTCGTCGACCATCGAATGCAGGGGGCAGCTCCCACCATGGTGGAGGCGTACGCCTCCACCATTTTCGTGCGGATCGCCAGCCGTCCGTGTACGGACGGCCGTGGCGATCCGTAGCGTGGGCGGGGATTCGTCTGGTGCGGTCGGAGCCGCATATGCGGCTCGACCGCACCAACCAGAATAAGGGCCTATAAATGGCAAGTTCTCAATAAATACCCAGAGGCCTAGCAGGCAGCCACACCCAAAAACCAAGGTTTGCATGAAAACCAGGCAAGGTGGATCAGCAAAACCTGGAGTGATGATCCGGAGAGAACATATAACTACAAACAGAATATGAATGACACCGACCCGACAAAGGCAGCTTGTAACACCCTCCCAGCACCACCCACAGCATCTGCCACTTGACACATGCACTGAATCATGGACTCATGTATCCAAATCTTGGAATTTCTACTATTGCAGAAGGCAGCTCATACAGTGATAGCTGTCCCAAAGCATACAGTATTACTATGCCACTGCCCCCATTCATATCACTCAACGTTCCCATTCATGAGAGTAAAGTAACTTTGGTCAGAGGGGAGGGAGAGGCCCCAGACTGGGACAGCTAGGAGGTAGGCCTCAGAGGCTGGGCCTTGGGGGCCTGTCTACAGGTGCTTAGCATTGGGGGCTGGTCCTCAAGGGCTGGGCCTTAGAAGCTGGTCCTCAGTTGTTGGGCCATTGGGGATGGTCTTTAGATGCTGGGCTTTTGCGGCTGGGCCTCAGGTGCTGGACCTTGGGGGCAGGTCTTCAGATGCTGGTCCTCGGGGGCTTGGCCTCAGGTGATGGGCATTGGGACTGGTCTATGGTGCTGAGACGGGCTAGTTTACAGGTGCTGGTCCTTGGCGGCTGGTCCTCAGGGGCTGGGCCTCAGGTGCTGGGCTTTTGGGGGCTGGGTCTCAGGTGCTGGTCCTCGGGGGCTTGGCCTCAGAGCTGGTCTACAGGTGCTGGTCCACAGGGGCTGGGCTTCAGGTGCTTGGTATCTGGGCTGGTTTATGGGTACTGGGGGTCAGGAGCAAGTCTACAGGTGCTGGGTGTCTGGGGTTGGGTTTTCTGGGTCACATGGGTCCCTACACCTTTGCGGTGGCTGGGGTAGGCAGGATGTAGTTAGCCGTCTACGGTTAACTACATCTTGTTTACACACGGAGCTCAGACCAAATCACCAAGGTGTACACACGAGTCCTGTGTGTACACCCCTTAAGCTTCACTGAGGCGGGGACTGAGACCTGTGTGTACATCCCCCTACACCACAGGGGTGGGGACTGAGACCTGTGTGTACACCCCCCCTACACCACTGGGGCGGGACTGAGACCTGTGTGTACATCCCCCTACACCACTGGGGCGGGGACTGAGACCTGTGTGTACACCCCCCCTACACCACTGGGGCGGGACTGAGACCTGTGTGTACACCCCCCCTACACCACTGGAGCAGGACTGAGACCTGTGTGTACACCCCCCTACACCACTGGAGCAGGACTGAGACCTGTGTGTACATCCCCCTACACCACTGGGGCGGGTACTGAGACCTGTGTGTACACCCCCCTACACCACTGGGACGGGACTGAGACCCATGTGTACACCCCCCTAGACCAAGGGGGCGGGGACTGAGACCCGTGTGTACACCCCCCTACACTACTGGGGTGGGACTGAGACCTGTGTGTACATCCCCCTACACCACTGGGGTGGGGACTGAGACCTGTGTGTACATCCCCCTACACCACTGGGGTGGGGACTGAGACCTGTGTGTACACCCCCCTACACCACTGGGGCGGGACTGAGACCTGTGTGTACACCCCCCTACACCACTGGGGCGGGGACTGAGACCTGTGTGTACATCCCCCTACACCACTGGGGCAGGGACTGAGACCCATGTGTACACCCCCCTACCCCCCATGGGTTCTTTTTTTTTGTTCAGAATGTCAACACGGTCGACATGGACACCGTATCAGGGTACCACGGCCCCTCGCATGGCTCTCTGCACTCGGCCCACTATACTATTCTCCCACCACGCCGTAGTGGATGGTAGGGCATGAAATACTGCCTGTCGGCACATGTCGGCTCAAAAAGAAATGTGACAAAGCCATGTCGACCTAGCCATTGTCGACCTAAAGCTTGTGTCGACCTTCCATCCATGTCAAACTATTTGAGGTGTCGACTGAAGCCATATTGACCTTCAGTTGTCGACCCAATACATGTCGACCTTTGGTGTGTCGTCGGTTGTCCCAACGAGCGTATATTGCTGTGGGAGCCATAGATCGTGAAGAAGAGGCGGAGACTCATACGCCGTTACATACACATTCGAAGCATGAACGCAAACACTGAGGCTATGGGTGCACTACGGCTACGCAGAGTGGACACAGCGGGGGTTTCATGCTATTGTTCGTTGCTGAACCCGTCGCCTTGTGTGTGTCCCAGCAACCAGACAGTTAATGTGCTCTACAGCTCAGTAAACATTTCATCAATTGCCATGTAATTAGCTTCCTAGAAAGAGACATGAGCCAAGAACGGCTATTAAATATCCCAAGGAAATAATTAACTAAATGACATGAGTATTTTCACTTCTTCCAAACTGAACTGGTGCTGAACTTATCTACCAGATACAGTGCTGAGGATCAGATACATTGTAGCATGTCCAAGATATCTGCCAGATACAGCGCTGAGGATCAGATACGTTGTAGCATGTCCGAGGTATCTGCCAGATACAGTGCTGAGGACCACATACATTGCTGCATGTCCGAGGTATCTACCAGATACAGTGCCGAGGATCGGATACATTGCTGCATGTCCGAGGTATCTGCCAGATACAGTGCTGAGGATCAGATACACTGTAGCATGTCTGAGGTATCTACCAGATACAGTGCCGAGGATCGGATACATTGCTGCATGTCCGAGGTATCTACCAGATACAGCGCTGAAGATCAGATACAATACAGCATGTCCGAGGTACAGTATCTGCCAGATACAGTGCTGAGGATCGGATACATCGCTGCATGTCCGAGGTATCTACCAGATACAGTGCTGAGGATCAGATACATTACAGCATGTCCGAGGTATCTGCCAGATACAGTGCTGAGGATCAGATACATTGCATCATGTCCGAGGTATCTGCCAGATACAGTGCTGAGGATCAGATACATTGTAGCATGTCTGAGGTATCTGCCAGATACAGTGCTGAGGATCGGATACATCGCTGCATGTCCGAGGTATCTACCAGATACAGTGCTGAGGATCAGATACATTACAGCATGTCCGAGGTATCTGCCAGATACAGTGCTGAGGATCAGATACATTGCATCATGTCCGAGGTATCTGCCAGATACAGTGCTGAGGATCAGATACATTGTAGCATGTCCGAGGTATCTGCCAGATACAGTGCCGAGGATCAGATACATTGTAGCATTTCCAAGATATCTGCCAGGTACAGCGCTGAGGATCAGATACATTGTAGCATGTCCAAGATATCTGCCAGATACAGTGCCTAGGATTGGATACGTTGTAGCATGTCCGAGATATCTGCCAGATACAGTGCTGAGGATCAGATACATTGCATCATGTCCGAGGTATCTGCCAGATACAGTGCTGAGGATCAGATAAATTGCAGCATGTCCGAGATATCTGCCAGATACAGGCCCTTATTCTGATCGGATCGGTACGGCCCGCGTGCGGCCGTACCGCCGATGTTTTTACTCTGCCCATGCGCAGAGGTCAATCTGCGCATGTGCAGCCCCCTTCGCCGCAGACGGATTTCGTCCGCCGCAAAGGGGGCGTATAGGGGCGTGAGAGGCATCATGCCCTCATTTCCCTATGTGTACGCCCCGCGTTTCATGGGCGTTCCCATGCAAACGCGGGGCGTACGCATGGTAATGAGGCCATGACGCAACTCATGGGGGCGGAAAGCTGACGTCGCCGGATGTCAGCTTTCAGCCCCCATACAAGATTGTCCGTGTGGTCTCAGCTTGCGGGAGCTGCCGCGGCGTGCGGACCTGCCTTCGATGGTCGACGACCATCGAATGCAGGGGGCAGCTCCCACCATGGTGGAGGCGTAGCCTCCACCATTTTTATGCGGTTCGCCAGCCGTCCGTGTACGGACGGCCGTGGCGAACCGTAGGGTGGGCGGGGATTCGTCTGGTGCGGTCGGAGCCGCATATGCGGCTCGACCGCACCAACCAGAATAAGGGCCATAGTGCTGAGGATCAGATACACTGTAGCATGTCCGAGGTATCTGCCAGATACAGCTCTGAGGATCGGATACGTTGTAGCATGTCCGAGATATCTGCCAGATACAGTGCTGAGGATCAGATACATTGCATCATGTCCGAGGTATCTGCCAGATACAGTGCTGAGGATCAGATAAATTGCAGCATGTCCGAGATATCTGCCAGATACAGTGCTGAGGATCAGATACATTGTAGCATGTCTGAGGTATCTGCCAGATACAGTGCCAGTGGTGCAAGTAGAATTTTTTTCTTGGTGGTACTGATAGCCTCCACCAAAAATGGGTGTGGCCATGTGTCATGAGGGGGCGTGGTCACACAAAGCTAGAGGAGTGACTAAATGACAATAGTGGTGTGGCATCAGGAGACAGGGAATGAGAAACAGGGAATGACTGGGGGTGGGTTGGCTCTTGCTTGGGGGAGAGCCGGGCAGCTTGTGCTTACAATTGTGGAGCCTGCTCTTCATGCTGTCGGCGCCGCTGATGCCTGTCAGTGTGACAGGCTAATTCAGCAGTAGCCGGTAGCTGGTAGCTGCATACAGCACCAATCATAACGCTCGGTGGGCGGGCTGCGGATGTATTATATTTAGACTTAAAATAAAAATAGAATTGACAGTGGGTCAGGGGGTAAGTGGTACTGCGTACCTGCAACATATTTCTTACAGGTACTCCGTACCATGCCGTACCCCCTTACTTGCAACACTGTACAGTGCTGAGGATCAGATACATCGCATCATGTCCGAGGTATCTGCCAGATACAGCTCTGAGGATCAGATAAATTGCAGTGTGTCCGAGATATCTGCCAGATACAGTGCTGAGGATCGGATACGTTGCAGCATGTCCAAAGAATCTGCTGTACATATTATATGCAATGTTGCCATTTTGGCAAGAAACAAAGTCAAACATGTTGGAGCCACATTGAAAATCTTTGGGCATAGCCTCCTGCCACTGGGTAATGTATACACTTAGCTGGCATAGCCTCCTGCCACTGGGTAATATATACACTTAGCTGGCATAGCCTCCTGCCACTGGGTAATGTATACACTTAGCTGGCATAGCCTCCTGCCACTGGGTAATATATACACTTAGCTAGCATAGCCTCCTGCCACTGGGTAATGTATACGCTTAGCTGGCATAGCCTCCTACCACTGGGTAATGTATACACTTAGCTGGCATAGCCCCCTGCCACTGGGTAATGTATACACTTAGCTGGCATAGCCCCCTGCCACTGGGTAATGTATACAGCTTAGCTGGCATAGCCCCCTGCCACTGGGTAATGTATACAGCTTAGCTGGCATAGCCCCCTGCCACTGGGTAATGTATACACTTAGCTGGCATAGCCTCCTGCCACTGGGTAATGTATACACTTAGCTGGCATAGCCCCCTGCCACTGGGTAATGTATACACTTAGCTGGCATAGCCCCCTGCCACTGGGTAATGTATACACTTAGCTGGCATAGCCTCCTGCCACTGAGTAATGTATACACTTAGCTGGCATAGCCCCCTGCCACTGGGTAATGTATACACTTAGCTGGCATAGCCTCCTGCCACTGGGTAATGTATACACTTAGCTGGCATAGCCTCCTGCCACTGGGTAATGTATACACTTAGCTGGCATAGCCTCCTGTCACTGGGTAATGTATACACTTAGCTGGCATAGCCTCCTGCCACTGGGTAATGTATACACTTAGCTGGCATAGCCTCCTGCCACTGGGTAATGTATACGCTTAGCTGGCATAGCCTCCTGCCACTGAGTAATGTATACGCTTAGCTGGCATAGCCTCCTGCCACTGGGTAATGTATACACGTAGCTGGCATAGCCTCCTGCCACTGGGTAATGTATACACTTAGCTGGCATAGCCTCCTGCCACTGAGTAATGTATACGCTTAGCTGGCATAGCCTCCTGCCACTGGGTAATGTATACACTTAGCTGGCATAGCCTCCTGCCACTGGGTAATTTATACACTTAGCTGGCATAGCCTCCTGCCACTGGGTAATGTATACAGCTTAGCTGGCATAGCCTCCTGCCACTGAGTAATGTATACGCTTAGCTGGCATAGCCTCCTGCCACTGGGTAATGTATACACTTAGCTGGCATAGCCCCTGCCACTGGGTAATTTATACACTTAGCTGGCATAGCCTCCTGCCACTGGGTAATTTATACACTTAGCTGGCATAGCCTCCTGCCACTGGGTAATGTATACACTTAGCTGGCATAGCCTCCTGCCACTGAGTAATGTATACACTTAGCTGGCATAGCCCCCTGCCACTGGGTAATGTATACACTTAGCTGGCATAGCCTCCTGCCACTGGGTAATGTATACACTTAGCTGGCATAGCCTCCTGCCACTGGGTAATGTATACACTTAGCTGGCATAGCCTCCTGCCACTGGGTAATGTATACACTTAGCTGGCATAGCCTCCTGCCACTGGGTAATGTGTACACTTAGCTGGCATAGCCTCCTGCCACTGGGTAATGTATACAGCTTAGCTGGCATAGCCTCCTGCCACTGGGTAATGTATACACTTAGCTGGCATAGCCTCCTGCCACTGGGTAATGTATACACTTAGCTGGCATAGCCTCCTGCCACTGAGTAATGTATACACTTAGCTGGCATAGTCTCCTGCCACTGGGTAATGTATACAGCTTAGCTGGCATAGCCTCCTGCCACTGGGTAATGTATACACTTAGCTGGCATAGCTTGGTGCACCCTGGGTAATGTATACCCTTAGCTGGCATAGCCCCCTGCCACTGGGTAATGTATACGCTTAGCTGGCATAGCCTCCTGCCACTGGGTAATGTATATGCTTAGCTGGCATAGCCCCCTGCCACTGAGTAATGTATACGCTTAGCTGGCATAGCCTCCTGCCACTGGGTAATGTATACACTTAGCTGGCATAGCCTCCTGCCACTGAGTAATGTATAGACTTAGCTGGCATAGCCTCCTGCCACTGAGTAATGTATACACTTAGCTGGCATAGCCTCCTGCCACTGGGTAATGTATACGCTTAGCTGGCATAGCCTCCTACCACTGGGTAATGTATACAGCTTAGCTGGCATAGCCTCCTGCCACTGGGTAATGTATACGCTTAGCTGGCATAGCCTCCTGCCACTGGGTAATTTATACACTTAGCTGGCATAGCCTCCTGCCACTGAGTAATGTATACACTTAGCTGGCATAGTCTCCTGCCACTGGGTAATGTATACAGCTTAGCTGGCATAGCCCCCTGCCACTGGGTAATGTATACACTTAGCTGGCATAGCCTCCTGCCACTGGGTAATGTATACACTTAGCTGGCATAGCCTCCTGCCACTGGGTAATGTATACACTTAGCTGGCATAGCCTCCTGCCACTGGGTAATGTATACACTTAGCTGGCATAGCCTCCTGCCACTGGGTAATGTATACACTTAGCTGGCATGACCTCCTGCCACTGGGTAACGTATACACTTAGCTGGCAAAGCCTCCTGCCACTGGGTAATGTATACACTTAGCTGGCATAGCCTCCTGCCACTGGGTAATGTATACACTTAGCTGGCATAGCCTCCTGCCACTGGGTAATGTATACACTTAGCTGGCATAGCCTCCTGCCACTGGGTAATGTATACACTTAGCTGGCATAGCCTCCTGCCACTGAGTAATGTATACACTTAGCTGGCATAGCCCCCTGCCACTGGGTAATGTATACACTTAGCTGGCATAGCCTCCTGCCACTGAGTAATGTATACACTTAGCTGGCATAGCCCCCTGCCACTGGGTAATGTATACACTTAGCTGGCATAGCCTCCTGCCACTGGGTAATGTATACACTTAGCTGGCATAGCCTCCTGCCACTGGGTAATGTATACACTTAGCTGGCATAGCCTCCTGCCACTGAGTAATGTATACGCTTAGCTGGCATAGCCTCCTACCACTGGGTAATGTATACACTTAGCTGGCATAGCCCCCTGCCACTGGGTAATTTATACACTTAGCTGGCATAGCCTCCTGCCACTGGGTAATGTATACGCTTAGCTGGCATAGCCTCCTGCCACTGGGTAATGTATACGCTTAGCTGGCATAGCCCCCTGCCACTGGGTAATTTATACACTTAGCTGGCATAGCCTCCTGCCACTGGGTAATGTATACACTTAGCTGGCATAGCCTCCTGCCACTGGGTAATGTATACACTTAGCTGGCATAGTCCCCTGCCACTGGGTAATGTATACACTTAGCTGGCATAGCCTCCTGCCACTGAGTAATGTATACACTTAGCTGGCATAGCCCCCTGCCACTGAGTAATGTATACGCTTAGCTGGCATAGCCTCCTGCCACTGGGTAATGTATACACTTAGCTGGCATAGCCTCCTGCCACTGGGTAATGTATACACGTAGCTGGCATAGCCTCCTGCCACTGGGTAATGTATACACTTAGCTGGCATAGCCTCCTGCCACTGAGTAATGTATACACTTAGCTGGCATAGCCCCTGCCACTGAGTAATGTATACGCTTAGCTGGCATAGCCTCCTGCCACTGGGTAATGTATACAGCTTAGCTGGCATAGCCCTGTGCCACCCTGAGTAATGTATACAGCTTAGATGGCATAGCCCTGTGCCACCCTGGGTAATGTATACGCTTAGCTGGCATAGCCCGGTGCACCTTGGGTAATGTATACGCTTAGCTGGCATAGCCCGGTGCACCCTGAGTAATGTATACAGCTTAGATGGCATAGCCCTGTGCCACCCTGGGTAATGTATACGGCTTAGCTGGCATAGCCCGGTGCACCCTGAGTAATGTATACAGCTTAGATGGCATAGCCCTGTGCCACCCTGGGTAATGTATATGGCTTAGCTGGCATAGCCCGGTGCACCCTGGGTAATGTATATGGCTGTACAGCTGCACACACCATCTTGTAACCAGGAATTCGAGCCTCTGATTGCACCGATCATTAACCTCTGGTGTGCTGTGCCCCGGCCCGTATGTACAATGTGCTAGGTCTGGTGATGGGGGAAGGGGGCATTGCACAATATAACAGGGGAGGGGGGGAATTACCACATCCACAATGTCTTATTCTGATCTTGCAGAGAGAGTACTGGGAATTATCCAACATAACAGGAGAGTCAGTGTCTGTGTCACATTCAGGAACAGACGTGGGGATATCAGACATGGACCTGTGTCCTCATCTGCAAACAAGGGGCATATGTGATAAATAGGCCGCTCTACATATATATATATATATATATATATATATATATATATATATATATATATATATACACACACACTGTATAGGCATGGGGATATCTCCTGGTATACTCCTCACACATACCTCCCAACAGTCCCGATTTTATCAGGACAGTCCCGATTGTCAGGGCCTGTCCCGCTGTCCCACCCGCGGGCGGCAGTGTCCCGCGGTGTGGGGGGGCTGTTGGGAGTCCCCCCTGTCAGCTGCTAAGCAGTCATGCCCCCATAGCGGCAAAATGGGGGCGTGGCATCGCGGGAGAGCTGTAAGTATAGGCCACGCCCCAAATTAGGCCACGCCCCCAAACACCCCCCCCACCCCCCCCCCCCCCCCCCGAAAATTTTGCCTGCTGAGCTGCCAGAGTTGGGAGGTATGCTCACATGTGATAAATAGGCCACCATATATATATATATATATATATATATATATATATATATATATATATATATATATATATATACACACACACTGTATAGGCCTGGGGATATCTCCTGGTATACTCCTCACATGTGATAAATAGGCCACTATATATATATATATATATATATATATATATATATATATATATATATATATATATATATATATATATACATATACACTGTATAGGCCCGCAGATATCCCCTGATATACTCCTCGTATGTGATGAATAGGCCGCGCTATATATATATATATATATATATATATATATATATATATATATATATATATATAGGTATATATATACTGTATAGGCCTGCGGATAATACAGAATGGTTGCATCGATTACTCTCATTTCTTCTTAAACAGCCTAAATAACGGAGAGATTTGCAGACAATCCTGAATCTCACGTTATAACAGAGCGCCCAACACTCCGGGTTATAATAAGGGTATCCGTGCTTAGCCATTTACTGTGGATAATCAGTGAGAGCCCCCCAAATAATGGCTCCCCTACCATAAATGTGACCTTATATATATAGATTTATCAGCAGCTGCAGTTATGTGTATATGAGGTGCAACGTCCGGCCCAGAACTGGTTAAAAGCTCCGTTAGTGAAAAGTTTGACAGCGCCAAGTTCCAGCGAATGTCAGCGCGCGGTTAATGTAAGCTGAGGTAAACACAGGGAGGTATGTAAACTGAACACCGGAGAGGTTAGGGCCCGCGTTGTGGCAGCCATGGAGAGAAATCTCAGCGCGAGTGGAAAATATTTATAGGTGAGTAAAGTCAGCGAGCGCCTCCGACTTCTCTGTGTGACAAGCGCGATAAGTAAACAGTAATACGCAGAGGAAACATTCCATCCATTACAGAAGAAGCTGCGCAGAGACGCCATGATGTTCTGACGTTGTTCCGCAGGTCACCTGTGTGTACGCACAATATCGTTACCGAGCACCAGTCTCACTCAGTATAATATGGCTTATGTCGCTTGTGCAAATTATACGGTGTGTGGCAGTGACCTGTAGCTGCTGCCCAGCCCGGGGGGCTCCGGGGGGCCCCGGTGGAGCTTGTGCACATTGTACGGTGTGTGGCAGTGGTCTGTAGCTGCTGCCCAGCCCGGGGGGCCCCAGTGGAGCTTGTGCACATTGTACGGTGTGTGGCAGTGTCCTGTAGATGCTGCCCAGCCCGTGGGGCTCCGGGGGGCCCCGGTGGAGCTTGTGCACATTGTACAGTGTGTGGCAGTGACCTGTAGATACTGCCCAGCCCGGGGGGCTCCGGGGGAGGGGGGCAGTGGAGCTTGTGCCCCAGGAGCTGAGGTGGAGAGGGGAGGCGCCGGAGGACCTGGAGACTCGCAGGGGCGCCAGTGAGCAAGAGAGCCAGCCGCAGGAGAGTCATGTGCCGGTGACCACGAGGCCACCAATGCTAGTAAAAAAAAAAAAGACATGTCTACTCTCCTCTTCCCCCATCACCTCCCCCTTCTTTTCTGCCTCACCCCCTTTCTACCCTCCCCCTCTCGCACACCGTCAACTCTCCCCCTCTCACCCATTGTTACCTCATACCCTCCATTTTAGCCAGTATCTTTCGTCTTTCATATCTTTTATAAAATCGATGCTCAATATCTTTCATGATCAACTCAAGGGAAATTGTTCACCAATATGTTTCGTCTTTCATATCTTCTAGTGCAGCGGTGGCCAACCCGCGGCTCGCGAGCCGCATGCGGCTCACCGCGCTGTAAATTGCGGCTCCAGCCTCCCATCCCGTCTGCAAAGCGGGGTTTTGAATTTGGCGCCAATTCGGCTGCCAAATTCAAAACGCCGCATCGGCGGCCAATAGGAAACGGCCGCGGCGAGCGCTGATTGGCCGTTTCCGCCCTGCCCCCGGCGTCTGACATCAGACGCCAGCGGGAGGGCGAAAAGTCTTCTCCACGCCGGCGGAGCGCAGGAGCGCTCCTGAAGACGCGAGAAGCCGCCGGAGGATGGCGCAGAAGACGGCGGCGGGGAGAAGAGTTCCGGCGCCGCTGAAGAGGCCAGAAGACGCCGGGATCAAGACAGAAGATTTCCGGCGCCTTCTGCAAGAAAAAAGAAGATGGCTCCTGGAGAGGCCAGCGGGGGTGTGAAGCAAAAGAGCTGACGAAGCTCCCCCCAGCGGCCTCTCCCAACACCAGGTAGGGGTCTTTGGCCTCCTACCCTCCATCCACCCTAGACCACCGGGTGTCGGGCACTAGGCCCGTGGGCAAATTCAGGCCCTTCTGGCCTGTGTGCGCATTAGTCGGGCCCTCTTGGCCCGTGGCTCATTTGTTTGTTGGGCCCTCCTGGCCCTCTAGGTGGGCCCTTTAGTTAGGAAGCTGGGCCCTCCAGCATAGGTGTTGCACTGTGGGCAACACCTGTGCTGGAGGGCCCAGCTTCCTAACTGTGGGGGCATATGATGTTTGGCACTGTGGGGGGCATATGTTTGGCACTTTGAGGGGCATGTGATGTTTGGCACTGTGGGGGGCATATGATGTTTGGCACTGTCGGGGGCATATGATGTTTGGCACTGTGGGGGGCATATGATGTTTGGCACTGTGGGGGGCTTATCTGGCACTGGGGGCATAAAGTTTTGTCATGTGGCCACTCTCCTTGTGTCATATGACCACGCCCCTGACCACTCCCCCGATCACGCCCCTTTTTGGCGCGCGCGCATGATGTTGGCTCTTTGGCTTGACGACTGATATTTTTCGGCTCTTTACCCCTGACCGGTTGGCCACCCCTGTTCTAGTGTGTACGGGGCTTAAGGATCTGGGCCACAAATGAGTAACTAGTGGGACTAATGGTGGGGAACAGAGAGAGGCCACATATGCTGGTGTCCTGCAATGGTGACGTCACAGCGTATCACACACACACACACACACACACACACACACACACCAAACCATTCTATAAAACCAATCTCTGCTAATTTACTAACGATTCGTGTCGGGAAAAACGTGTGTATACGATGCATAAACAAATACAGATCGTAAAAAATGCAAACCAAAAAATACTCCTCATATTAGCCCTCAGCCACTCACATGCACAAGTGTGTGCCTTATAAAAGGCCATTAACCACACACACAATGACTGAACACTCACAATAACACACACTTATAAAGCTACACAACCTGCACAACAAAAATCCACTCAGAAAATTGTAACTACAACCAACCAAACTCCCCCCACTCTCCCCCCCACGCCGAGCTAACCCCACAGGGAGCTTGTATATGGCTGGGAGAACACAAGCTTGTAACAAATATTAATGGGAAATGCACGGTGACGGGGGCCCCGGTGTAGGCGATAGGCTTCCACGGGTCAAGGGGCCGATTCCAGCCCAGCGATTAGTTAGAGCTCTCCCCGCAGAGTGAATCCTGCCCATGTGCATGGCTGCCATGCCAAGAGGGGGAAATCCATTTGCATTTGCATTCAGCCACCATCGAATGGATTCCCCCCCTCCCAACGGTCGGGTCCGCCGGCATCTATTCGCAGAATACGCTGCAGGTGCCGCCCACAAACACTGGCCAGCTGTCAATCAGCCAGCTCACAGCATGCACTCACAGGCCGTCGCAGGGTGTGGCTGCACATGCATTTTCTGTGGACATCCATTCACCTGCCTGTGGGAACCTACCCCATCATTCGATGGTTGCCTACCATCGAATGATGTGGAAAGCGCTCGCCTATGCCCATACCTATGAGTGAAGCAAAGCAGGGATATGGGCGGGCAGCTGGCATCCAGTAACGTCGGCTGTACGCCCCCCGCACGCACGTCACAGCCACATTTCCATATGCACGCCCTGCGTTTTCGTGGGAACGCCCAGGGTGCGCGCATATGATAATGACCCTGATCAGGCCGTAACGCCCCTCTCCACCCCCTGCCCGGAAGGCCAGGAGCGAGCGCAGAAATGGTTGTGCACATGCGTATACGCACAACATCGTCCGAGCGAAGCGATCTGAATAAGGCCCTATCTGTGTCATACAATGGGTGATACTATATATTGGAAAATTGACAATAATAAAACAAAAATGTAAAAGCAGAAGTTGCGCTGTGCATGATGCCATATTCGTAGAGAAGGAAAACACACGCGCCAATCCCTGAATAGCGCCATCCTCGCCAGATTCAGACGATAACTGCTGGCTCCGGGGAATGTTATTAAGCAGGTTTCCATACATTCCTAGCTGGGAAGGTGATGTCGGGCCACCCAGGAGCGCTAATGGATGAGGCCGGATCTGATACAGTGTAGTCGCGCCCAGTAACATGAACACCAGGACCCGGGATTAGGAGGAAAACATTTCCTTCCAAAAACCAAGGCGCTCCTCTGAATAGATCCAGAACAAGTTCTCCCCTGGACAAGACACAGGGACAGATACCTGTCATCCAAGGGTTAATAACCATCCTGTAATCCGGCACATTGCCGCATGCCAGCACCCGGCGGGTTCTCCTCGTGCAATGAAGGAATTAGGGGACATTTACTAAGATCAGATTTAGCACCAGATGGAGAGTGATAAACCACCAACCAATCAGCCCCTAAAGGGCCCCATACATCAGCAATTAATTGTGACAATTTTCAGATATGGAGATGATTGCCACAATTAATTTTAGATGTGTGGGCTCCCCCTTTTGGCAATCCCAATCAAAATCGCCAATCGATTGCTTAATCAGGTTTTTAAACATGCTTAATAATCTGGTATTATCTGCAGATCTTTTTTAGATGTGTGGGCATTCCCAATTCGTCTTCTTCATCTATTTACATTATGAACAGCTGAAATGACAATCGATTGGGGCAATTTCCAGATATGAAGATGCAATCTTTAGATGGAAAAATGCCGATCACTGAAATAAATCTGTAATGTGTGGGCAAGTCAGATAGATTGTAAAATCCATTTATCTGGCCAAAATATCCCTATATCTGAAAATCCATAAATTGTGATTGCTGATGTATGGGGCCCATAACTGTCATGTCACAGACTGTTATATGACTCTA
Source organism: Crinia signifera (assembly GCF_055691185.1). Lineage (NCBI taxonomy): Eukaryota > Metazoa > Chordata > Amphibia > Anura > Myobatrachidae > Crinia > Crinia signifera. Next base: position 2,689,449 of record NC_139220.1, on the reverse strand, counting down.
ATGCCCCCCTGCAGTGCACATGCTTTTGTCCATTAGAGAGTGATTGTGCCTTTCCGAGTGAATCAGAATAACCCCCTGTGTCAGGAAGGAGCTGATTGGCTGGAGCTTTATCACTCTCCATTGTATCACTTTTGAAGCTTAGTGCATCTGGCTCAGAATCTGATTGGTTGTTATGGACAACATCATATCTCTGTCACGTTAGTACATTTCCCCTGAGTATCGCTGAGTGTGGGACGCCTGATGTACAATACCCCGGATGGGCACAGTGTAATGTTATATAGTTATATGGTCACATGCGTCACTAAGGGCGACGGGTCACTGTGTCGGACATATGGTGAGTGCAAGCTCTCTGGGCAAGTATACGCTCACTAACTGACGGCTGCAACAGAAACATCTCAGAGAATGGGAATAAACATCGGCAACGTCATCCAGGGGGTGTTCTACATACGGGGGGATCATTGATACGCAGCGTTAGGGGCGGGGGATACATGCATCTATGGGGGTCAGTATATGGGGCTGGGGATACATGCATCCATCGGGGTCAGTATATGGGGCTGAGGATACATGCATCTATAGGGGTCAGTATATGGGGCTGGGGATACATGCATCTATAGGGGTCAGTATATGGGGCTGGGGATACATGCATCTATAGGGGCCAGTATATAGGGGCTGGGGATACATGCATCTATAGGGGTCAGTATATGGGGCTGGGGATACATGCATCTATAGGGGCCAGTATATAGGGACGGGCGATACATGCATCTATGGGGGTCAGTATATGGGGCTGGGGATACATGCATCCATCGGGGTCAGTATATGGGGCTGAGGATACATGCATCTATAGGGGTCAGTATATGGGGCTGGGGATACATACATCTATAGGGGTCCGTATATAGGGGCTCTGGGTTGGGGCTATATGCATCTATAGGGGTCAGTATTTAGGGGCGGGCGATACATGCATCCATCAGGGTCAGTATATGGGGCTGGGGATACATGCATCTATAGGGGTCAGTATATGGGGCTGGGGATACATGCATCTATAGGGGTCAGTATATAGGGGCTGAGGATACATGCATCTATAGGGGTCAGTATATGGGGCTGGGGATACATGCATCTATAGGGGTCAGTATATAGGGCTGGGGATACATGCATCTATAGGGGTCAGTATATAGGGGCTGAGGATACATGCATCTATAGGGGTCAGTATATAGGGTTGGGGATACATGTATCTATAGGGGTCAGTATATAGGGGCTGAGGATACATGCATCTATAGGGGTCAGTATATGGGGCTGGGGATACATGCATCTATAGGGGTCAGTATATGGGGCTGGGGATACATGCATCTATAGGGGTCAGTATATAGGGCTGGGGATACATGCATCTATAGGGGTCAGTATATAGGGGCTGAGGATACATGCATCTATAGGGGTCAGTATATGGGGCTGGGGATACATGCATCTATAGGGGTCAGTATATGGGGCTGGGGATACATGCATCTATAGGGGTCAGTATATAGGGGCGGGCGATACATGCATCTATAGGGGTCAGTATATGGGGGCGGGCGATACATGCATCTATAGGGGTCAGTATATGGGGCTGGGGGATACATGCATCTATAGGGGTCAATATATGGGTCTGGGGATACATGCATCTATAGGGGTCAGTATATGGGGCTGGGGATACATGCATCTATAGGGGTCAGTATATGGTGCTGGGGATACATGCATCTATAGGGGTCAGTATATGGGGCTGGGGATACATGCATCTATAGGGGTCAGTATATAGGGGCGGGCGATATATGCATCTATAGGGGTCAGTATATGGGGCTGGGGATACATGCATCTATAGGGGTCAGTATATAGGGGCGGGTGATACATGCATCTATAGGGGTCAGTATATGGGGACGGCGATACATGCATCTATAGGGGTCAGTATATGGGGCTGGGGATGCATGAATCTATAGGGGTCAGTATATAGGGGCTGGGGATACATGCATCCATCGGGGTCAGTATATGGGGCTGGGGATACATGCATCTATAGGGGTCAGTATATAGGGGCGGGGGGTACATGCATCTATAGGGGTCAGTATATAGGGGCGGGGGGTACATGCATCCATCGGGGTCAGTATATGGGGCTGGGGATACATGCATCTATAGGGGTCAGTATATAGGGGCGGGGGGTACATGCATCCATCGGGGTCAGTATATGGGGCTGGGGATACATGCATCTATAGGGGTCAGTATATAGGGCTGGGGATACATGCATCTATAGGGGTCAGTATATGCATCTATAGGGGTCAGTATATAGGGGCTGGGGATACATGTATCTATAGGGGTCAGTATATAGGGGCGGGGGTACATGCATCCATAGGGGTCAGTATATGGGGCTGGGGATACATTCATCTATATGGGTCAGTATATAGGGGCGGGGGTACATGCATCCATCGGTGTCAGTATATGGGGCTGGGGATACATGCATCTATAGGGGTCAGTATATAGGGGCTGGGGATACATGCATCTATAGGGGTCAGTATATGCATCTATAGTGGTCAGTATATAGGGGCGGGTGATACATGCATCTATAGGGGTCAGTATATAGGGGCGGGCGATACATGCATCTATAGGGCTCAGTATATGGGGCTGGGGATACATGCATCCATCGGGGTCAGTATATGGTGCTGGGGATACATGCATCTATAGGGGTCCGTATATAGGGACGGGTGATACATGCATCTATAGGGGTCACTATATGGGGCTGGGGATACATGCATCTATAGGGGTCAGTATACAGGGCTGGGGATACATGCATCTATAGGGGTCAGTATATGGGGCTGGGGATACATGCATCTATAGGGGTCAGTATATAGGGGCTGGGGATACATGCATCTATATGGGTCGGTCTATAGGGGCTGAGGATACATGCATCCATGGGGGTCAGTATATAGGGGCTGGGGATACATGCATACATGGGGGTCAGTATACAGGGGCTGGGGATACAGGCATCCATCTGGGTCAGTATATAGGGGCTGGGGATACATGCATCCATGGGGGTCAGTATATAGGGGCTGGGGCTACATGCATCCATCTGGGTCAGTATATAGGGGCTGGGGATACATGCATCCATGGGGGTCAGTATATGGGGCTGGAGATACATGCATCTATAGGGGCCAGTATATAGTGGCTGGGGGAAACATGCATCTATAGGGGTCAGTATATAGGGGCTGGGGAACCGTGCATATATAGGGGTCAGTATATAGGGGCATAGGATGCATGCATCTATAGGGGTTCATATATAGGGGCTGTGTGATGGGGCTATATGTATTTATATGGGTCAGTATATAGGGGCTGAGGATACATTCATCTATAGGGGCCAGTATACAGGGGCTGAGGATACATACATCTATAGGGGTCCGTATATATGGGCTCTGGGGTGGGGCTATATGCATTTATAGGGGTCAGTATATGGAGGCTGAGGATACATGCAACTATGGCTGTCTGTATATAGGGACTGAGGATACATGCATCTATAGGGTTCCGTATATAGGGGCTGAGGATACTCATATCTATAGCGGTCAGTATATAGGGGATGAGGCTACATGCATCTATAGGGGTCAGTATATAGGGGCCGATGATACATGCATCCATGGGGGGTCCAGTATATAGGGCTGGGGATACATGCATCTATAGGGGTCCGTATATAGGGGCTGAGGATACATGCATCTATAGGGGTCACTATATAGGGGATGAGGCTACATGCATCCATTGGGGTTCATATATAGGGGCTGAGGATATGTGTATCTGTAGTGGCCAGTATATAGGGGCTGAGGATACATGCATCTATAGGAGTTCGTATATAGGGGATGAGTCTACATGCATCCATGGGAGTCAGTATATACGGGCCGAGGATACATGCATCTATAGGGGTTCATATATAAGGGCAGTGGGATGGGGCTATATGCATTTATATGGGTCAGTATATAGGGGCTGAGGATACATGCATCTATAGAGGCCAGTATACAGGGGCTGATGATACATACATCTATAGGGGTCCGTATATAGGGGCTCTAGGGTGGGGCTATATGCATCTATAGGGGTCAGTATACAGAGGCTGTGGATACATGCATCTATGTGGGTCCGTATATAGGGGCTGTGGGATGGGGCTATATGCATCCATAGGAGTCACTATGAAATGAGTGGAAAGAGACCTGTCCTTTCAGCAGCCTCCTCGCTCTTTCTGTCTTGGTGCCCCTCTGAGAGCTGAAGCCCAGCAGCCAATGCCTCCAATGTGGCACTGCCATTACAGCGAGAGCTGGAGGAAGCGTTAAACCTTTTTGTCTTTTATATGTAATTCTGTATGTTTTACCACATGTAAGCCGAAGTAGTCAGACACAGAGCTAATAACATTCCCACCGGCCAATGGCGGTTACTGACCTGATCGTAGTCCCTACCCGCAGCCCAGGTGTCACACCTGACCCAGAACGTCCTTTGTTCTCCTGATAAATCATATTACATACATGTGAGACTTATCTCCATCATGCCCCAATGACATTGTACAGAAGAGGTGACACGATAGCACCCAGTGATACATGAGATTACAGAGCGGGAGACGTTTCCTGAGCTGCTCCTGGACAGTAACATGAACAACTATTTGGTAACTGAAGCTAAACAACCCGTCTCTCCCAAACCTCTGCAAATATTACATTTATTTTTAAAGATTTCCATGAACGGAGCCGCCAAAGCCGGGTGCATCCTGTGTGCTGTGGGTTCCACGCTGCTATTCTATAACCGGACCGGGAACTGAAAAAGCTTTTGTCATCTGATAGAGTTTTCCTCCCAAATATCATTATTTCCTGATGTTTCCTCAACTGGAATAACCAAGATGATTTACCAAGCTGCCAAACTGCTGCAACATCTTCCACCTGTCCGACTGTGTGCACCTATGTGGCAGGATGTGGCAGAGAACCACTACACTACACACCGCCACCAGGTGGAAGAACAGCGGGGGATCCCAGGGGTCTTCCTGCTACTAGTGATTATACCTGGACATCCCTACATACAATTTGGTACTTGTTACTATATACAGCATAGAGATAAATAAGAGGATACTGCACCCCACAATCCACAATGTTTGTGCCACGTTCCCCTGCAGCAGATCCTCCTCCAACTGCACTTTCACCACCTCCTCCTCTACCACTTCCTGCCGAGGTCACTCAAAGCTCCATTACTTACCCCCTTCTCTTATAATTCTACACCCACTCAATTAGTAACGTTACCAGACTCCAGCCTCCTTTCTATTCTAATCATACCAACTCTACCGGTCATCCTCAAAATCCCCCCCTCTGTCCGCCATCTTCTTCTGGGCGTATCTAAACTTTTTCAAGCTAAATATGTCCATGAATGAAGTCATTCTCCTGCAACCTTCTCAGGGCTCCACCTCTTCTTTAATGTTGACATTAGCACCCTCTCATCATCTCCTCCAATCCACATGGGCGTCACCCTGCCACTCAGCCACTAATGAATCCACCATAAGAACACTGCCATGATTAGACCCTTCGCACCATCAATACTTCCAAAAACACTTGTTCGCTGTCTTATTATCTCCCACTGTGACTACTGCAACTCTGTCCTTTCTAGCTGACCTCCCTCCCTCCCGTCTTTCACCTCTTTATTCACTCTTAAGATGTTAGATTCATCTTACCTTTAGTAATCCTATCACGGACCCCTTATCACCTAACCACTTCACTTTCCCGCTTCTCCTTCCCTCTATTAGCTTCCTCTCTAACTTGCCTCTCCTCCTCTCTGATAACTGCCTCTACCTTACTCCTCTGTTCTGATGCCCACCTTTCCCTACTGTCTATCCTCTAATAACCACCTCCTCTCTGATGACCACCTCTCCTTTGATGACCACTTCTCTGTAATAACTACCTTTTCCTACCGCCTCTCCTCTGACAACCGCTTCTTCTCTAATTACAACCTCTCCTGATAGCCACCTCTACCTTCCGCCTTTTTTGTAATGGCCACCTCTTTCTTCACCCTCTGCCTATCCTTTGATAACCACCTCTCGTCTGATGACTATCGCTTCTCTCATAGCCGCTTCTGCACTGATAGCCACCTCTCCTCCCTTCTGGTAACCAACTCTACCTTCCTCCAAAACCTCCATCCGAATAAGGCCACAGTGCTTCAAAACTTTCCACCAAACTAACTCCAGTATCACTGCCCCCTCCCTTATTTCCCTCACCCACATGTGACCTGATCTGAGGATTGTAGCCAGAGATCACATGTGACCTGATCCTAATTATTGGAACCACAGATGACTACTTGTGATCTGATCCTATAAATGTAGCTCAGAAGTCTCTAAACATGACCTGATCATAGGGATTTAGCCCAGAGATCACTGCTTGTTATACCGATCCTGGGAATTCAGCCCGGTGATCATACATGTGATCTGATCCTGGGAATTCAGCCCGGTCATCATACATGTGATCTGATCCTGGGAATTCAGCCCGGTCATCATACATGTGATCTGATCCTGGGAATTCAGCCCGGTGATCATACATGTGATCTGATCCTGGGAATTCAGCCCGGTGATCACACATGTGACATTCAGCCCGGTCATCATACATGTGATCTGATCCTGGGAATTCAGCCCGGTGATCATACATGTGATCTGATCCTGCGAATTCAGCCCGGTGATCATACATGTGATCTGATCCTGGGAATTCAGCCCAGTCATCATACATGTGATCTGATCCTGGGAATTCAGCCCGGTGATCACACATGTGACTAGTCCTAGGATTTGGAAGCAGAGATCACATACTGTAAGTGGATCTTGCTATTTGGGTTAGAAACAATTTAGAAGATAAGATCAGAGCATTATGACTAGATCAGAGAACAATTGAGGAGCATGCCAGTGTGCCACTGAGCTTGCAATCTGATTATACAGAGTTTAGCTTACTGTCAGAATAACGGATATACACCATTGGACTATTCAGTCCTCGGGCTGAGCCGGGATATCTAGCAGCAGAAGTGGAACCTCTGTGACACAATAAATAAATACAAGCAGCGCTCTCGTTATAGTAAAACAAACAGAATACGGCTAATAATAAGCGCAGCCTCCACTACCTGATGTACTAAAGTGCTCACAGAAAGCCCTGCGGTCTATCTTTGGAGGAGCCATTCTTGCACGTACTGCGCGGCTAATTGAGAAGATGACGTCACTGGACTGATTTATGGGCAGCGCGGACGATGTTTAGATTAGAGAGAATTTACTAAGGTTGGCCAAAGTAAACTCTACAAAGTTTGTTTAGGATTCGCTTGTTTATAAAACTGCCATTTACCACCGCTATTAGGTATAAACAGATCCCGCCATCATGGACTCAGTATCGAGGCGCAGGAAACGCGGCCTCATTGTCACACTTATCACCCGCAGTAGCCAACCGCCACAAAACATTTACCGGAAATAACAAGTGTTATCAAACCAGAGCTTCTGATTGGCCGAAGGAAGAAAATGTAGCATACTAGTGATTGCAAGCATTACATAAATACTTATATACACAAGTGACTTGTGCGAGGAACGCTACATAAATAAATGATGTGAGCAATTCATACACAGGGGATTAGTGAGCATCAAGGATACATAAATAATAAGTGTGAGGAACCAATACAAACACACACATGTATATATATATATATATATATATAGTATCCAAGGGTCCGGCACTCCCAATGAAGATTTGTAACTTTGGCTGGTGCCTTCACAGAAATTGTAAAGTCCAGTATAGGTGCGGCACTCAGCACGAAATATCAAAGTAAAAGTACCAACGTCAGTGGTTTAAGACAACGTTTCAGTTGTATTTATTCACAACTTTTTTCAAGTCATGACTTTGATATTTCGTGCTGAGTGCCGCACCTATACTGGACTATATATATATATATATATATATATATATATATATATATATATATAGTGTGTGCGAGCGATGCGAGGGGATGCGGTGCACTTTAAACTGTGTCCATGTCGACTGTGCTGACAGGTAAAAAAACAGTGAAACCCCATGTCGACCTTTTGACTGTCGACCTAGATATTGTCGAACTAATGATCTGTTGAACTAATGACCTTTCAACCTATAACCATGTCGACCTTTTCCCATGGCGACCATCATGCTGTAGACCAAATGACCCCAACTCATATAAAATTAGTTGTAAGCTGATGATATATACAGTATATTTCATTTATTTATATATTAACAGTTTCTTATATAGCGCACACATATTCTGCAGCGCTGTACAGAGATTATTATTACCAGTTATTTATATAGCGCACACATATTCCGCAGCACTGTACAGAGAATATTATTACCAGTTATTATATAGAGCACACATAGTCCGCAGCGCTGTACAGAGACTATTATTACCAGTTATTATATAGCGCACACATATTCCACAGCGCTGTACAGAGAATATTATTACCAGTTATTATATAGCGCACACATATTGCACAGCGCTGTACAGAGACTATTATTACCAGTTATTATATAGCGCACACATATTCCGCAGCGCTGTACAGAGACTATTATTACCAGTTATTATATAGCGCACACATATTCCGCAGCGATGTACAGAGAATATTATTACCAGTTATTATATAGCGCACACATATTCCACAGCGCTGTACAGAGACTATTATTACCAGTTATTATATAGCGCACACATATTCCGCAGCGCTGTACAGAGACTATTATTACCAGTTATTATATAGTGCACACATATTCCGCAGCGCTGTACAGAGACTATTATTACCAGTTATTTATATAGCGCACACATATTCCGCAGCGCTGTACAGAGACTATTATTACCAGTTATTATATAGCACACACATATTCCGCAGCGCTGTACAGAGAATATTATTACCAGTTATTATATAGCGCACACATATTCCACAGCGCTGTACAGAGACTATTATTACCAGTTATTATATAGTGTACAAATGGGGTATTTGTCAACGTTTCGAAGCTTCTTTAATAGCACTCCGTTATGTTAGGATGCACAGTGTGTCCTGATGACAGAGTACTATTATAGAGGCTCGGAAACGTTGACAAATACCCCATTTGTACAAGTCTTCTTGAGATAAGTGAGTGCCGCCCCGGAGAGTGACGGTGTTTTGGGGAAGGCAACGCTGATGCTGTAAGCGATGAGGTGTGCTGGCCTTCACTAGTGTCTATATATATCATACCTCCCAACTGTCCCTCTAAACGTGGGAACGTCCCGATTTTCGGGTACGTTCCCGCGTCCCTCCCGCGGCTGGCAGTGTCCCGCTGCGGGGGGGGGGGGCGTCAGTTGGGAGTCCCCCCTTATGTCACAGAATAGACGCTGTGCGCATGCGCATAGCGTCTATTTGCGGCTGAAAACGAGGGTGCGGCCTAATTTGCATAAGCGGCATCCTCATTTGCATACACCACGCCCCCTTTTTGGGCGCTCCCAGTGTCCCTATTCTTATCTTCCCAAAGTTGGGAGGTATGCTATATCTATCTATCTATCTATCTATCTATCTATCTATCTATCTATATATAAATAAAAATAAATAAAATCAGCTATTTGATGCCATTTCTGATCCCCAATTATTTTACTTTTGGTCCCTAAGAGACACCTGTACTGTCCCCCAATGTAATGCCCCATACACACTAGATCTGGGGTAGCCAACTTCAGTCCACGAGAGCTACCAACAGTGCATGTTTTCCAGATCTCCTCATAGAATCACAAGTGAATTATTTAGCTGCACCTGTGGATCTTTTAAAAGGTGTTAGTGAGTAATGAGTGCACCTGTGCAGCAGCTGGGTTGTCTGGAAAATGTGACCTGTTGGTAGCTCACGAGGACTGGAGTTGGCTACCACTGGTTTAGATGATTCCCTTCATGACAGATATTGTCAAAGATCATTATAGAAAATGTCTGTGCAACTTGATTACTCCACCTGCGGTTACACAGACGCACAGCAGCCTGGGACCATTACTCAATGACGCTGCCAGCATGTAGCCACCAGGGCTGCTCCACCTGCGGTTACACAGAAGCACAGCAACCTGGGACCATTACTCACTGACGCTGCCAGCATGTAGCCACCAGGGCTGCTCCACCTTCGGTTACACAGACGCACAGCAGCCTGGGACCATTACTCACTGACGCTGCCAGCATGTAGCCACCAGGGCTGCTCCACCTGCGGTTACACAGAAGCACAGCAGCCTGGGACCATTACTCACTGACGCTGCCAGCATATAGCCACCAGGGCTGCTCCACCTGCGGTTACACGGACGCACAGCAGCCTGGGACCATTACTCACTGACGCTGCCAGCATGTAGCCACCAGGGCTGCTCCACCTGCGGTTACACAGAAGCACAGCAGCCTGGGACCATTACTCACTGACGCTGCCAGCATATAGCCACCAGGGCTGCTCCACCTGCGGTTACACAGAAGCGCAGCAGCCTGGGACCGGTACCCACTGCCGCTGCCAGCGTATAAAGTGACTGGTAGAAGCTAATTGGTTGCTATTGGTGACCTCGCCACCTCTCCCCTGTAGGTTTGATACAGTACATCTCTGCTGTAGCTCCGCCCCTTTGTGCGCAGTCAGCGGGGAAGCCTACGCTGCGGCACTACTGTGGCTGCCTCCCTCCAATATGGTGACTATATAGCGGCCTCCCTCCCCTGCCGGGTAACACTGATACTGTGACATTCCAGCAATTAGGAGAGGTGTACCGGATCGCTGTTACCATCTGTCATCTACCGGGAGTAACCTGCACAAACCCAGTCACCCCAATCACTGCTAATGCATCATCCGGCAGCTGCTGGGGCGGTTACTGATTAATGGTGTGCGATGGGGTTGTCAGGTTCTATCGTCCCCTCTGCAGCTAAACCTCTGATTTCAACCGTTCTCCTACTACATATCCAACCCGCACCCCCTATATCCTGCGCTGGGGGAGGGGCATTCTCACCGCCAAGAGTGAAATAGTCTAAAGCCCCACACGCGCATGTGCCAGGAGTGTGCGGCCACGGCGAACGCACGCAAGACTGCGGGCAGGGGGCGTGGGGTGGCGGGTTGGGGGATTCGCCCATGGGAACACGCTGGACGTTCCCATGGGAAGAACCCTGTGACGTGTGGAAGCTGGGCGGGCAGCTGACATCATTGCAAACCTGAGCGCCACTTAGATGTGCGTGCACCCGCACTGCGAATGGGGTAGGGGTGGCAAATGTGAACGTTGGGGGGGGGGGGGGTGACACACATTGCTGCGAATAAAGCTGATCTGTGTGTCACCCAGCATAAGGTCCTAAATAACGGGAGACGCGGCCGATATAATCTGCTATACCAGATGCAGTACCGATATTGCGTGAACGCACTGAATGATATTGGCCGCTGATAATGATTGTTTGGCTATAGTGCACATTCAGAAGACATACGTCATCGTTACCAATGCCAGGGGTGCGCATCATGTACACACTAGACGATACTGTGATCATTACTGCTCAGAACCCGCTTTCATCCTCCAGTGCAGGTATGTCCAAACTGCGGCCCTCCAGCTGTTGTGAAACTACAAGTCCCATCATGCCTTGCCACAGTTTTGCTCTTAGGGAATGCTAAAACTATGGCAAGGCATGCTGGGATATATAGTTTCACAGCAGCTGGAGGGCCACGATTGGACATGCCTGCTCTAGTGGAACGCTAGACAATGAATTCCCAGAAATCTCATATCATGCATAAGGGTAGATGTGCTGAGACGTGGAGAGAGATAAAGGACCTTATTCTAGTCCATGCGCTCCCCTGCGAATTCACACAGGGTTTGTGACCGCACATACACACGTATGCACACGTGCAGCCGCTTGGTGCTAGCGGACATGGCAAATTGATTATTCGCCTTTCTGTTCACACCTAGCAGTGCGTGTGGGGGGTGCGGGGAGGCGATCAGCAGCTGTGCCCATGGGAATGCTGGGCGTTGCCATGGTAGTTCGTCGATGACGCGGGGGCGTGGGGGGTCGGTAGCTGATGCCATTGGATGCCAGCTGCCCTTCCTCTTCCCGTACAGGGAGCCGACAGATCTGAGACACCATAGAGGTATAATAGATCTGCGCACACAATTGAATGACTTTGTCCCCCACGCAAGGCTGTGAATGTATATTTATGCGTGCGGGCATACACGGCGTGCGAGCGGGGCCGGCAGCGCAAAGATGAATCGCAGCTTTGCTTGTTAACCAGAATAAGGTCCATAGTACCAAACAATCAGCTCCCGCCTCAAACACAGCCTGTAATCTGGCAGCTGATACGTTTGGAGTAATTCGGTAGCGCTCACCAAGCAGGGGTTATTTGCTGCTTGGCGAGCGGTTTAACGCCCTCCGCTGCCCCCCCCCCCCTTAGCACTGAATCCACTTAGTAACGATAACGCACCCCCTCGCATGCAGCCACTAGCAGGGGTCGCTAGAACAAAGACGGGTCGGGCGGCTCACGTCATGTGATGTCAGACGCCCGCCCCTGCCAGCATCGGCCCGCCCGCATTCCCAGGAAAACGCACACCCATAAAAACTGAGTGTTCCCCTAGTCCGGCCTTGTGTCCCTCCCCATCCCTCCCTCCCTGCAGCAAATGGCCCGGCGAGTGTGAATCTCGCTGAAGCTGTTCGCTGTCGGGGGTTTGCCCAAACCAACATCGGGGCTAGGACCGAATTAGAATTACATAAAAGTGATCCCAAATCAGTCACCTGCCTCCGTTTTATCTCTCTCCAACAGCCTAACGTGTAACAGCTTCCGTGCTCCGCGGCTTTGCGTGACGTGGCAGTGTAGGGTGCGGCTTTGCGGGACACGGCTGTGTAGGGTGTGGCTGTGCGGGACGCGGCTGTGTAGGGTGTGTCTGTGCGGGACGCGGCTGTGTAGGGTGTGTCTGTGCGGGACGCGGCTGTGTAGGGTGTGTCTGTGCGGGACGCGGCTGTGTAGGGTGTGTCTGTGCAGGACACGGCTGTGTAGGGTGTGGCTGTGCGGAACGCGGCTGTGTAGAGTGTGTCTGTGCAGGACACGGCTGTGTAGGGTGTGGCTGTGCGGGACGCGGCTGTGTATGGTGCGGATGTGCAGGAAGTGGCTGTGCAGGACGAGGCTGTGTAGGGTGTGGCTGTGCAGGAAGCGGCTGTGTGGGACGCGGCTGTGCAGGACGCGGCTGTGTAGGGTGCTGCTGTGAGGGACGCGGCTGTGTAGGGTGTGTCTGTGCGGGACGCGGCTGTGTAGGGTGTGTCTGTGCAGGACACGGCTGTGTAGGGTGTGGCTGTGCGGAACGCGGCTGTGTATGGTGCGGATGTGCAGGAAGTGGCTGTGCAGGACGAGGCTGTGTAGGGTGTGGCTGTGCAGGAAGCGGCTGTGTGGGACGCGGCTGTGCAGGACGCGGCTGTGTAGGATGCTGCTGTGCGGGACGCGGCTGTGTAGGGTGCGGCTGTGCGGGGCGCGGCTGTGTAGGGTGTGGCTGTGCGGGACGCGGCTGTGTAGGGTGCGGCTGTGCAGGACGCTGCTGTGTAGGGTGCGGCTGTGCGGGACGCGGCTGTGTAGGATGCTGCTGTGCGGGACGCGACTGTGTAGGGTGTGGCTGTGCGGGGCGCGGCTGTGTAGGGTGTGGCTGTGCAGGACGCGGCTGTGTAGGGTGCTGTTGTGCGGGACGCGGCTGTGTAGGGTGCTGCTGTGCGGGACGCAGCTGTGTAGGGTGCGGCTGTGTAGGGTGCGGGCAATCACTTTATAAAATGATAATGTCTAGCAGGGGCATTATATTCTGTTACGCTGATGCCATTAGAGGCATTTATATATATATATATATACACACACACGCACACACACATGGCCGTGGCTTACTATGCATTCCTGTCTGTTGAGCAGATCTTGTATTATAGAACCAGGAAATGACAGATTTTATTATACCCACTTAACCTAATTATTAATAATAACATAAACAGTAATGAAAATCCCGGCTGCAGCGTCTCATGTTTCAGCCTCCGGAGGATGGAAATTTCCAGTGAGCAGAGATGTCAGATGTCCAGCGCTAGAGCCCCTGGGAGCGTCCAGTCTCCGGAGGCAGAAACCATATGTAGGAATGTTCTGGTAACCCCGGCCGGCATCACCGTGGCTCCTGAAATCTGTGGTTTCAGCTGCACAGACAAGGACGGAGCATTGTTCATTAATGCAGATGCCACCGGTTCAATAAACAGCAGGAACAATATGACAATCGTCTCCTGGGCCAGGCACAGAGGCCGGCCAGACCTCAAGGAATGTGGCTGAGCTTCAGGGAGGAACCAGAGACACATCGGAGAACCTGGTGCAGTGACCATAAAGCAAAACCTCTTCATGTTCTGGGGCTCATCCTCCAGCGGTGGCTAAGAGGTGGATCTACAGTGGTCTACCGATACAATATTACCATTGCCTACACCTAGTAGCGCCTGTGGCCACCTCACATCATGTCACTGCCCCTGTCACATGCAGCCCTGTACTCACTGATACATCACTCATCTCCTGATATACTCTGTGCTGCTGGGGACCCTGCTCCTCCCACTATATAACTCTCAGTCTGTGGCTTCCTGCTTCCTCCATTCCCCTCCTTACATCATGTCACTGCCCCTGTCACATGCAGCCCTGTCCTCACCGACACATCCCTCTTCTCCTGATATACTCTGTGCTGCTGGGGACCCTGCTCCTCCCACTATATAACTCTCAGTCTGTGGCTTCCTGCTGCCCCCATTCCCCTCCTTAGATCATGTCACTGCCCCTGTCACATGCAGCCCTGTCCTCACTGACACATCCCTCATCTCCTGATATACTCTGTGCTGCTGGGGACCCTGCTCCTCCCACTATATAACTCTCAGTCTGTGGCTTCCTGCTGCCTCCATTCCCCTCCTCACATCATGTCATTGCCCCTGTCACATGCAGCCCTGTCCTCACTGACACATCCCCATCTCCTGATATACTCTGTGCTGCTGGGGACCCTGCTCCTCCCACTATATAACTCTCAGTCTGTGGCTTCCTGCTGCCCCCATTTCCCTCCTCACATCATGTCACTGCCCCTGTCACATGCAGCCATGTCCTCACTGACACATCACTCATCTCCTGATATACTCTGTGCTGCTGGGGACCCTGCTCCTCCCACTATATAACTATCAGTCTGTGGCTTCCTGCTGCCTCCATTCCCCTCCTCACATCATGTCACTGCCCCTGTCACATGTAGCCCTGTCCTCACTGACACATCACTCATCTCCTGATATACTCTGTGCTGCTGGGGACCCTGCTCCTCCCACTATATAACTCTCAGTCTATGGCTTCCTGCTGCCTCCATTCCCCTCCTCACATCATATCACTGCCCCTGTCACATGCAGCCCTGTCCTCACTGACACATCCCTCATCTCCTGATATACTCTGTGCTGCTGGGGACCCTGCTCCTCCCACTATATAACTATCAGTCTGTGACTTCCTGCTGCCCCCATTCCCCTCCTCACATCATGTCACTGCTCTTGTCACATGCAGCCCTGTCCTCACTGACACATCACTCATCTCCTGATATACTCTGTGCTGCTGGGGACCCTGCCCCTCCCACTATATAACTCTCAGTCTGTGGCTTCCTGCTGCCCCCATTCCCCTCCTCACATCATGTCACTGCCCCTGTCACATGCAGCCCTGTCCTCACTGACACATCACTCATCTCCTGATATACTCTGTGCTGCTGGGGACCCTGCTCCTCCCACTATATAACTCTCAGTCTGTGGCTTCCTGCTGCCCCCATTCCCCTCCTCACATCATGTCACTGCCCCTGTCACATGCAGCCCTGTCCTCACTGACACACCCCTCATCTCCTGATATACTCTGTGCTGCTGGGACCCTGCTCCTCCCACTATATAACTCTCAGTTTGTGGCTTCCTGCTGCCTCCATTCCTCTCCTCACATCATGTCACTGCCCCTGTCACATGCAGCCCTGTCTTCACTGACACATCCCTCATCTCCTGATATACTCTGTGCTGCTGGGGACCCTGCTCCTCCCACTATATAACTCTCAGTCTGTGGCTTCCTGCTGCCTCCCTTCCCCTCCTCACATCATGTCACTGCCCCTGTCACATGCAGCCCTGTCCTCACTGACACATCACTCATCTCCTGATATACTCTGTGCTGCTGGGGACCCTGCTCCTCCCACTATATAACTCTCAGTCTGTGACTTCCTGCTGCCCCCATTCCTCTCCTCACATCATGTCAGTGCCCCTGTCACATGCAGCCCTGTCCTCACTGACACATCTTTCATCTCCTGATATACTCTGTGCTGCTGGGGACCCTGCTCCTCCCACTATATAACTATCAGTCTGTGGCTTTCTGCTGCCTCAATTCCCCTCCTCACATCATGTCACTGCCCCTGTCACATGCAGCCGTGTCCTCACTGACACATCACTCATCTCCTGATATACTCTGTGCTGTAATATACAGTAACCAGGCTGATGACTAGAATCGGGGGGCCAGACTCTCCTGAGGAATATGGCAGTAGCCATGACACGGGTGCAGCTCCCCAGCCAGTAACAGGAGTGAGGAGGTTACTGTCTGTATACATCAGAGGTAATGTGTAGCCCGGTGCTGTGCATGGAAGACCTCCTGGCTCTGTGATACAGCCCCCACCCTTGGAAGCCCCCGGGGGCAGCAGAACGCAGCCACCTGGACTAACACTCGGCAGTGAGTCTCTGGCGCTGAGAGCTGGAAACATTTATGCAGTAATTCTGCAGACGTTTCATTTCTGCTACCGCTGCGCACGGATCCTATTGACACAAGGGGAAGCAGCCCAATATTATCAATGAGGGATCAGGTAGCAGCCGGCTCAGCCGGCGGCAGCGTCCGAACAACACAGACCATTCTTCTCCTGTCTCCCCATAGACGGTCAGGAAGCTGCCGCTCGCTCGCAGCAGGCGATAAAAGTGCCTCCGCCTCGTGCTCAGCAACATGTCTTCCTGGTCAATTTATCCAAGTGGCTCCAGGGTCCCCTGAAATCGTTATACGGGCAGAGCGTTCCCGCTTCACAGCGCCTGGACGGGCAGCCGGGACAGTTCTAAAATACTGTCCCTAAAGCTGGGTACACATATGTACAATTTCATTTTTCTTGCGACCGTTCGATCGACCGAATACACGTTCGGCCGTCCAAAACATACGACGATCTGCGCGTACACATATGTACAATTTTACTTGCGACGTCCGATGTACTCCCGTCCAAACAATCGCAAGAAAAAGATGGGCGTGCTGCTTTTGGGAGGAATGATCGCAGGAACGGGCTGCATATCGATCGAACGTGCGTACACATGTCACTTTTCTTTCGATATGGAGCCGTCCTGTCGGAAGAATATTAAGCAGCAAAGAACCTTCGACCGACCGACCGTGGACGGCCAAGAGCGTTTTTGGCCGTTTATCGATCGCAACGAAGGGATCGGGACTGCGTACATATATATACAATCGAACGGCCGTTCGTCCGCAGAACGGAAGAACAGCCCGACGATTGTACATATGTGTACCCAGCTTTAGATGTGAGTGGCGCTCAGCTGATCCGCCGACGTGTCGGCAGTGCTAGGAGGGGGTGCAGACATCAAGAAAAAACGCAAAAGAAGGAGAGAAGAGATTGGGGCGGAACAGACTCCGGGTTACTGTATTTTCTATATATTATATACAGTAACATATGCTGCGTTAGCAGAGAGGCACATTTGGCAGGGGACCCCCCCATGTGTGCATGGTAAGCCCCCCAAATCTCCTGTGTGGAGAGAGTGTGCACCAAGTGGCCAGTAAGTGTTCTATGCAGCAGAACTAATAACCTGGACGTCAGCAGCCACGTGAGATAACGAGATTATCATTAAGACGTGGTACAGATGGGTAATAATGAGGCAGAGCAGCTGCGCGAGACGCCTGGAACCAACATGCAATTAATGACCAGATTTGCAATATTCTCCATACAGAACCTGCCATGACGCTTTCCAACCTCACCACATTGGCACCTGTGGATAGTGGGCAGTGTGGGCACACTATGGCGGGGGTGAGGACATGCCACGACACTTCATCACCCCGGGGAATTTACAGAAGGATACTGCACCAAAGAGCCCATCATCCCATTGGGGGTTATTCTGTTTCACTCGGAAAGGCACAATCACTCTCTAATGGACAAAACCATACAGTATGCACTGCAGGTGGGGCAGATGTAACATGTGCATAGAGAGTTAGATTTGTGTGATTTATTTTGTTTCTGTGCAGGGTAAATACTGGCTGCATTATTTCTACACTGCAATATAGATATCAGATTGAAGTACACCTCACCCAAATCTAATTCTCTCTGCACATGTTACATCTGCCCCACCTGCAGTGCACATGGTTTTGTCCATTAGAGATTGTGCCTTTCCGAGTGAATCAGAATAACCCCCATTGTGTGAACAAAGGTTGTAGACTAATCTGAATCTAGATGCCACAACAGCAATTGACACCCTTCATCACCAACTGAATTCCCCCTATAATGGGAACAGAGCAATGTATACAGACAAGCCAGGACATTGCACCAGGACCAGTAACTTTGTACCAGAACAAACCATGTTGCAATGCAAAATAAAGGTCTTCAAATTCTTTGGCATGCAGGGTAAATACTGGCTGCATTAATCTTACACTGCAATTTAGATTTCAGTTATAACACACCTCATCCAAATCTAACTCTCTCTGCACATTACATCTGCTTCACTTGAAGTGCAGCATGGTGTTACCCAGGTCTCTGAACATGATTCATCTGCCCCTCCAGTGCAGCATGGTGTTACCCAGGTCTCTGTGAACATGTTATGTCTACCCCCTGCAGTGCAGCATGGTGTTACCCAGGTCAGTGTGAACATGTTATATCTAACCCCCCTGCAGTGCAGCATGGTGTTACCCAGGTCTCTGAACATGATTTATCTGCCCCCTCCAGTGCAGCATGGTGTTACCCAGCATGTTTTTTCCATTTGAGACTCTGGAGAGAAGTATACGTGTATGCTTACTTGCTGCAGCTATGCTGAACCCTGGCTATACTGCAGAGGCATTTCCTGCAAGCCAAACACTCCCCAAACATTTCCAGGACAACAAACACTTCCCGGACACCAAACACTTCCTGCACACCAAACACTTCCCGCACATCAAATACTTCCCGCACATCAAACACTTTCCGCACACCAAACACTTACCGCACACCAAACACTTCCTGCACAAAAAAACACTTCCCGGACACCAAACACTTCCTGTACAACAAACACTTCCAGCACATCAAACACTTCCCGTACAACAAACACTTCCCAGACACCAAACACTTCCCTCACATCAAACACTTCCTGTACAACAAACACTCCCTGCACATCAAACACTTCCCGTACAACAAACACTTCCCGCACATCAAACACTTCCTGTACAACAAACACTTCCAGCACATCAAACACTTCCTGTACAACAAACACTTCCTGTACAACAAACACTTCCCGCACATCAAACACTTCCTGTACAACAAACACTTCCCGCACATCAACACTTCCCGCACACCAAACACTTCCCGGACACCAAACACTTCCCAGACACCAAACACTTCCAGCACATCAAATACTTCCTGTACAACAAACACTTCCTGTACAACAAACACTTCCCGCACATCAAACACTTCCCGTACAACAAACACTTCCCGCACACCAAACACTTTCCAGACACCAAACACTTCCTGCACATCAAATACTTCCCGCACACCAAACACTTCCCGGACACCAAACACTTCCTGCACATCAAACACTTCCCGCACACCAAACACTTCCCGGACACCAAACACTTCCCGCACACCAAACACTTCCCGGACACCAAACACTTCCCGGACACCAAACACTTCCAGCACATCTAATACTTCCTGTACAACAAACACTTCCCGGACACCAAACACTTCCCACACACCAAACACTTCCCAGACATTAAACACTTCCCGGACACCAAACACTTCCTGTACAACAAACACTTCCCGCACATCAAACACTTCCCGTACAACAAACACTTCCCGGACACCAAACACTTCCCGCACATCAAAAACTTCCCGCACATCAAACACTTTCCGCGCACCAAACACTTCCCGCACACCAAACACTTCCTGCACAAAAAAACACTTCCCGGGCACCAAACACTTCCTGTACAACAAACACTTCCCACACATCAAACACTTCCCGTACAACAAACACTTCCCAGACACCAAACACTTCCCGCACATCAAACACTTCCTGTACAACAAACACTCCCCGCACATCAAACACTTCCTGTACAACAAACACTTCCCGCACATCAAACACTTCCTGTACAACAAACACTTCCAGCGCATCAAACACTTCCTGTACAACAAACACTTCCTGTACAACAAAAACTTCCCGCACATCAAACACTTCCTGTACAACAAACACTTCCCGTACATCAACACTTCCCGCACACCAAACACTTCCCGGACACCAAACACTTCCCAGACACCAAACACTTCCAGCACATCAAATATTTCCTGTACAACAAACACTCCCCGCACATCAAACACTTCCTGTACAACAAACACTTCCCGCACATCAAACACTTCCCGTACAACAAACACTTCCAGCGCATCAAACACTTCCTGTACAACAAACACTTCCTGTACAACAAACACTTCCCGCACATCAAACACTTCCTGTACAACAAACACTTCCCGTACATCAACACTTCCCGCACACCAAACACTTCCCGGACACCAAACACTTCCTGTACAACAAACAATTCCCGCACATCAAACACTTTCCGTACAACAAACACTTCCAGGACACCAAACACTTCCCGGACACCAAACACTTCCCGCACATCAAACACTTCCCGCACACCAAACCCTTCCCGGACACCACACACTTCCCGCACATCAAACACTTCCCGCACACCAAACACTTCCCGGACACCAAACACTTCCTGCGCATCAAATACTTCCCGCACACCAAACACTTCCCGTACACCAAACACTTCCCGCACATCAGACACTTCCCGGACACCAAACACTTCCAGCACATCAAATACTTCCTGTACAATAAACACTTCCCGGACACCAAACAAAACACATCTTATACACAAATCACTTTCTATACACCAAACACTTCCCATACAACAAACACTACCTGGACATTTTCATGGATACTATTAATATGCACCAATTAAACGCCTTGAACGGTATTGGATGCGGTAGTGCAACTTAATTCCTAGCTGATATATGGCAGGGTTGCCTACTTTTAAAGTCTCCTTTCCAGGCGTCAGCAGCACTTCGGGGGGGCAGGGCCTGATGTAGACATCAAGCCCCGCCCCACAGTACTGCAAATCCACAGGTCTTCGAGAAGGAGACGGGGCTAAATGACGCAATTTGCATCTTTATCCCTGCTCCCTCCCCCCAAAAGCCACGAGTCACAGGAAATTGATGCTGTCGCGAGGGGCGGTATCTGGGAGACGGATCTCTGTTCATTTCCTGCGACAACGTAAAATTGATTTCCTGTGACAATGTATCAATGATTTCATGCGACAACGTATCACTAGTTATTTGCTGAGACAACGTATCTCAGACTTCCTGAAACAAAGTATCCCACATTTCCTGCAACACCACATCTCTATTACTGCTTTCACGCTGCCTAAACGTTTTAAAAACCGGTATTTTGAAACGGGTCTGAGCCTTCACATTGCAGTAGATTACCGTTTTAAATACCGTTTAAATACCATTCACATGAGGCAACCCGTTTAATACCCTGAACACGTTTCAAGGCAGAATGCAGGGGCCAGTCTATATGCACACACAAACTTCCATTGATTACATATATATATATATATATATATATATATATATATATATATATATATATATATATATTTACTTGATTGGCGCATGGTGATTTCTTGCAGGGATCTGAGTGGCATGCATATATGGATCTATCTATCTATCTATCTATCTATCTATCTATCTATCTATCTATCTATCTATCTGTATTTCCAGTGGTTTATATAATATACACATGTAGTCACGGTCAGTAACGTTGGGGAAACGTATGACGCAGCGATAAACCGAACGGGGGGATGCTGCAGATTTAACCCCTGCTGTAGTCTGGATGGAGAAAATGACACATAATCCATTTATTTGATCCCTAAACACAGAATAATGTGGATTTTTGCCTTCATTTGGTCAGAGACAGAGTACAGGAAGGCCTGTGATGATGAAGAGAAACCATCCGCGCTCAGCAGAAAGTCCCCACTTTTATCCCATCTGGAAGAAATTATCCAGTGACGCACAACTGTGGGCAGAATTCCCCGGAGTCTCCCTGTTCTCTAATGTAACGTCCTCACTCTGAGCGTGAACTCACTCTAGGAAGAGCTAGGAGACCGTGCAGGCTTATACCGAACCATAGATAAAGGGAGAGGGGGGGAGGGAGAGAGAGGGGGGGGGGGGGGGGGGGAGATAGAGAGAGGTTCTCAAACTCGGTTCTCAGGGCCCCACACAGATCACATTTTTCAGATTACCCGGCAGGTGCACAGGTGCACTCATCATTCACTGACACATTTCAAAATGTCCACGGGTGGAGCTAATTATTTACATGTGATTCTGTGAAGAGACCTGGAAAACATGCACCGCGTGGGGTCCTTGGGACCGAGTTTGAGAACCTGTGAGATAGATAAATAGATAGATACATACATACTGTATATAACAATACCTTCTATACTTTAGGCCTGATTCGGATATTTAGGAAACATCCGATGTTACATTTCTGATGTTTTCAGATCAGCGCGTGCGACACAGAGAACAACGCGCTAATCACACAGAGAACGGCGCGCTAATCACACAGAGAACGGCGCGCTAATCACACAGAGAACGACGCGCTAATCACACAGAGAACGGCGCGCTAATCACACAGAGCAAGAACCGCTAATCACACAGAGAATGACGCGCTAATCACAGAGAACGACGCGCTAATCACACAGAGCACGATGCACTAATCACACAGAGCACGATGCGCTAATCACACAGAGCACGATGCGCTAATCACACAGAGCATGACGCGCTAATCACAAAGAGCACGATGCGCTAATCACACAGAGCACGACGTGCTAATCACAAAGAGCACTATGCGCTAATCACACAGAGAACGAACCGCTAATCACACAGAGAATGATGCGCTAATCACACAGAGCACGACGCGCTAATCACAGAGAACGACTCGCTAATCACACAGAGCACGACGCGCTAATCACAGAGAACGACGCGCTAATCACACAGAGAACGGCGCGCTAATCACACAGAGAACGACGCGCTACTCACACAGAGAACGGCGCGCTAATCACACAGAGCACGAACCGCTAATCACACAGAGAATGACGCGCTAATCACAGAGAACGACGCGCTAATCACACAGAGCACGATGCACTAATCACACAGAGCACGACACCCTAATCACACAGAGCACAATGCGCTAATCACACAGAGCACGATGCGCTAATCACACAGAGCATGACGCGCTAATCACAAAGAGCACGATGCGCTAATCACACAGAGCACGACGTGCTAATCACACAGAGCACTATGCGCTAATCACACAGAGAACGAACCGCTAATCACACAGAGAACGATGCGCTAATCACACAGAGCACGACGCGCTAATCACAGAGAACGACTCGCTAATCACACAGAGCACGACGCGCTAATCACAGAGAACGACGCGCTAATCACACAGAGCACAATGCGCTAATCACAGAGAACGACGCGCTAATCACACAGAGCACGATGCGCTAATCACACAGAGCATGACGCGCTAATCACACAGAGCACAATGCGCTAATCACACAGAGCACGAACCGCTAATCACACAGAGCACAATGCGCTAATCACACAGAGCACGAACCGCTAATCACACAGAGAACGATGCGCTAATCACACAGAGCAGGACGCGCTAATCACAGAGAACGACTCGCTAATCACACAGAGCACGACGCGCTAATCACAGAGAACGACGCGCTAATCACACAGAGCACAATGCGCTAATCACAGAGAACGACGCGCTAATCACACAGAGCACGATGCGCTAATCACACAGAGCATGACGCGCTAATCACACAGAGCACAATGCGCTAATCACACAGAGCACGACGCGCTAATCACACAGAGCACGACGCGCTAATCACACAGAGCACGATGCGCTAATCACACAGGGAATGGCGCGCTAATCACACAGAGCACGATGCGCTAATCACACAGAGCAAGATGCCCTAATCACACAGAGCACGAACCGCTAATCACACAGAGAACGATGCGCTAATCACTCAGAGCACGACGCGCTAATCACAGAGAACGACTCGCTAATCACACAGAGCACGACACGCTAATCACACAGAGCACAATGCGCTAATCACACAGAGCATGACGCGCTAATCACAGAGAACGACTCGCTAATCACACAGAGAACAACACGCTAATCACACAGAGCACAATGTGCTAATCACACAGAGCACGACACGCTAATCACACAGAGCACGACGCGCTAATCACACAGAGCACGACGCGCTAATCACACAGAGAACAACACGCTAATCACACAGAGCACAATGTGCTAATCACACAGAGCACGACGCGCTAATCACACAGAGCACGACGCGCTAATCACACAGAGCACAACGCGCTAATCACACAGAGAACGACGTGCTAATCACAGAGAATGACTCGCTAATCACACAGAGCACGACGCGCTAATCACACAGAGCACGATGCGCTAATCACACAGAGAACGACTCGCCAATCACACAGTGCATGATGTGCTAATCACACAGAGCACGACGCGCTAATCACAGAGAACGACTCGCTAATCACACAGAGCACGACGCGCTAATCACAGAGAACGACGCGCTAATCACACAGAGCACGATGCGCTAATCACACAGAGAACGACACGCTAGTCACACAGAGCAGGACACGCTAATCACACAGATCACGATGCGCTAATCACACAGAGCACGAGGTGCTAATCACACAGAGCACGACGCGCTAATCACACAGAGCACGACGCGCTAATCACACAGAGCACGACGCGCTAATCACACAGAGCACGACGCGCTAATAACACAGAGCACGACGCGCTAATCACACAGAGCACGACGCGCTAATCACACAGAGCACGACGCGCTAATCACACAGAGAACGACGCGCTAATCACACAGAGCACAACGCGCTAATCACACAGAGCACAACGCGCTAATCACACAGAGCACGAACCGCTAATCACAGAGAACGACGCGCTAATCACACAGAGCACTATGCGCTAATCACAGAGAACGACGCGCTAATCACACAGAGCACAACGCGCTAATCACACAGAGCACGATGCGCTAATCACACAGAGCACGAACCGCTAATCACACAGAGCACGATGCGCTAATCACACAGAGAACGACGCGCTAATCACACAGAGCACGAACCGCTAATCACACAGAGCATGACGCGCTAATCACACAGAGCACAATGCGCTAATCACACAGAGCACGAACCGCTAATCACACAGAGCACAACGCGCTAATCACACAGAGCACGAACCGCTAATCACACAGAGCACGATGCGCTAATCACACAGAGCATGATGCGCTAATCACACAGAGCACGAACCGCTAATCACACAGAGCACGATGCGCTAATCACACAGAGAACGATGCGCTAATCACACAGAGAACGGCTCGCTAATCACACAGAGCGCCATGCGCTAATCACACAGAGCACCATGCACTAATCACATAGATCATATATACTGTAGACATAGATTATATATACTGTAGACATAGATCATATATACTGTACACATAGATCATATATACTGTAGACATAGATCATATATACTGTACACATAGATCATATATATTGTACACAGCTCTTTACGAAGGGGCAATAAAGGGATTGGTACAAAGTACAAGCGACAGCGATCCACGGAGGACCACGTACAGGGAACAATATAATACTGCGAGAGGATAATTACACGGCACAGCAACCCGCTACAAATCATGTATATAACTGTAACATCTCACACACATGTACGGAATCACACATATAACATATCACACACATGTAATACATCCCACATATAACATCTCACACACATGTACGGAATCACACATATCACATCTCACACACATGTAATGCATCCCACATATAACATCTCACACACATGTACGGAATAACACATATAACATCTCACACACATGTAATACATCCCACATATAACATCTCACACACATGTACGGAATCCCACATATAACATCCCACAAACATGTAATACATCCCACATATAACATCTCACACACATGTACGGAATCCCACACACATGTAATACATCCCACATATAGCATCTTACACACATGTAATACATCCCACATATAACATCTCACACACATGTACGGAATCCCACCCGCATGTACGGAATCCCACATATAACATCTTACACACATGTAATACATCCCACATATAACATCCCACACACATGTAATACATCCCACATATAACATCTCACACACATGTACGGAATCACACATATAACATCCCACACACATGTACGGAATCCCACATATAACATCCCACACACATGTAATACATCCCACATATAACATCTCACACACATGTACGGAATCCCACACGCATGTACGGAATCCCACATATAACATCTTACACACATGTAATACATCCCACATATAACATCTCACACACATGTACGGAATCACACATATAACATCCCACACACATGTAATACATCCCACATATAACATCTCACACACATGTACAGAATCACACATATAACATCCCACACACATGTACGGAATCCCACATATAACATCTCACACACATGTAATACATCCCACATATAACATCTCTCACACATGTACGGAATCACACATATAACATCTCACACACATGTAATACATCCCACATATTACATCTCACACACATGTACGGAATCACACATATAACATCCCACACACATGTAATACATCCCACATATAACATCTCACACACATGTACATAATCACACATATAACATCCCACACACATGTACGGAATCCCACATATAACATCTCACACACATGTAATACATCCCACATATAACATCTCTCACACTTGTACGGAATCACACATATAACATCTCACACACATGTAATACATCCCACATATAACATCTCTCACACATGTACGGAATCACACATATAACATCTCACACACATGTAATACATCCCACATATAACATCTCACACACATGTACAGAATCACACATATAACATCCCACACACATGTACGGAATCCCACATATAACAACCCACACACATGTAATACATCCCACATATAACATCTCTCACACATGTACGGAATCCCACATATAACATCTCACACACATGTAATACATCCCACATATAACATCTCTCACACATGTACGGAATCACACATATAACATCTCACACACATGTAATACATCCCACATATAACATCTCACACACATGTACGGAATCACACATATAACATCCCACACACATGTAATACATCCCACATATAACATCTCACACACATGTACAGAATCACACATATAACATCCCACACACGTGTACGGAATCCCACATATAACATCTCACACACATGTAATACATCCCACATATAACATCTCTCACACATGTACGGAATCACACATATAACATCTCACACACATGTAATACATCCCACATATAACATCTCTCACACATGTACGGAATCACACATATAACATCTCACACACATGTAATACATCCCACATATAACATCTCACACACATGTACAGAATCACACATATAACATCCCACACACATGTACGGAATCCCACATATAACAACCCACACACATGTACGTAATCACACATATAACATCTCACACACATGTAATACATCCCACATATAACAGCATGATTCGCCACCAGACAATGTGTTTTGCCACCATACAATGTGATTCACCACCAGACAACGTGATTCACCACCAGGCAGCATGATTCGCCACCAGACAGCACAAATAACCACCAGACAACGCGAATCATTACCAGACATTGTGATTCGCCACCAGACAACGCGATTCACCAACAGACAGCATGAGTCGCCACCAGACAACGTGAATCATTACCGGACAATGTGATTCGCTACCGGACAACGCGATTCACCACCAGACAATGCAATTCACCACCAGACTATGCGATTCACCACCAGACAGCACGTTTCACCACCAGACAATGCGATTCACCACCAGACAGCATGATGCGCCACCAGACAACGCGTTTCACCACCACACAACGTGATTCACCACCAGACAACGCGTTTCACCACCACACAACGTGATTCACCACCAGACAATGCAATTCAACACCAGACTATGCGATTCACCACCAGACAATGCGATTCACCACCAGACAGCATGATTCACCACCAGACAATGCGATTCACCACCAGACAATGCGATTCACCACCAGACAATGCGATTCAACACAAGACAGCGAGATTCGACACTAGGAAGGGCAATTCACCACCAGGCAATGTGATTCACCACCAGACAGTGCAATTCGCCACCAGACAACGCGATTAACCACCAGACAACGTGATTCAGGCCAATGCAAGAAGTCCTAAATATGCAATTTGTGGTACAAAACATGGCAGTCACCGTAACTTTTCTCCATGGCTTTAAGCATGGATATCCTTAAAACCTGAACTGTAATGACAGACAGACAGAAACTCCGGCATTTGACATAAAGGTCCAATCTTTGTAAAAAATAAATAAAAAAATCAATGTATCTAGTAGGCTTTAAGAAGGCTTCCCATACCATCCCCCTAACCAGGACACTAATGAGTTACACAGGTACCGGGGCTGGCTGACTTCATACTGACATGTCACTTGGTTATAATCAGCCCCAGAACCTGTGTAATCCATGTGTCCCAGGTTAGAGAGATGGTAACTAGGTTACAGGATGGCCAAATTGGAGCCAAAAGGCAGCTGTATCAATGAATGATGTCACAGATGTTACTAAGCACTAACCAATCAGAACAGAGCACAGGAGAATACATCACCGTCAGTCTGCCAGGGCTCACGGGAAACCAAATCAGTAACGGAGACGGACTGGGACTTGGGCAGCGATGCCACAAGTGCCCAATAAGATGCTGCCCAAGCTGTATACAACCACTTGTACTGACATATGCGATAAGTAACGCAGCTTTGCCATGCCAGGACTGCCGGGGATATGGTCGCATTGTCGACAGCACTTAGGTCAACAGTCATTAGGTCGACACCATTGGGTCGACATGTGTGTCGACATTCAGGTAAAAAAAACTTGAAAAAACCCATGTCGGCCTAACGACATGTCGACCTAACCCATGTCGACCTAAACCCATGTCGACCTTGTCCCATGTCGACCTAGACACTTGTTGACCTTCACCCATGTCGACCTAGAACCCTGTCGACCTTGCCACCTGTCGACCCAACGGTGTCGACCTAATGACTATCCACACCCAACTGCCGGGCTTGTAACCTCTGCACATGTGTAGCGTGATGCCAGCGGGGCAGGATCTGTGCCCCAAACAGCAATGCGGAGAGAATCCCAGCTGGCAGTGCCCTCTGCATCTGTGCCAGTATGTCGGCCTCACCACATCCCACCCAGAGAGAGAAACCAAATCAGGTCCTGTATGACTCTGCGGCCAGGAGCTGCGGCAGCATGCGATACATGGGAGTGATTGGGGGACCCCCCTCCCCTATAGTCACTATGTCCCCTATAGCCATAGCCAGAGGTCATTCCTGCCCAGCGAGAATACCGCGACCGTCGCTGTATCGATGTGATAAGGGACCGGTGACCTCACATGACCTTATAACGTGTCTGCCCAGCTGATAATGCCCAATGTGTGTGATGTGAGGCACAGGACGGCTGCCCACTGTACTGAGCAGGATCATGGTGCGGGACATTGTTACATGAAGCGCTGGGGTTATTGGAGCACTGGAGCCCCACCGGAGCCCAGCGATGTTATGTATTGTAGCGATGGCCATTAATGAATCATAATCATCGATGGTTTATGGTCCATGAAGAATACTTTTGCCATCGATGGCGGAGAACCAGATGGTTCCCCCAAAGATTGCACAGCATAACCAAATACAGAGCATAGCTCCACCCCCAACGCCTCCTGTTCTGATTGGCCAGTCAGTCAAACAAAACAGATGACCATCAATAGTAAAAAACATTGATGATCATCCATTAGATATTATGCTGCCATCGATAAATGTTTGTACTGTCATCATCGATGGTGACCACAAAAATGTATCACCACTGGTTCCAGTATATACAGTCACCTCGCTGCGAGACCCAATATTGTATTCCCTGCAGCACCAACGTTGTCCACAAGGGGCGCTGTACTATAGAAGGGAGACCATGGACAGGCCCGGATATAACACTGCTCTGTATGCAGCACATTGCACTAGTAAACTCTGTATGCAGCACATTACACTAGTAAGCTCTGTATGCAGCACATTGCACTAGAAAGCTCTGTATGCAGCACATTGCACTAGTAAGCTCTGTATGCAGCACATTGCACTAGAAAGCTCTGTATGCAGCACATTGCACTAGAAAGCTCTGTATGCAGCACATTACACTACTAAGCTCTGTATGCAGCACATTGCACTAGTAAGCTCTGTATGCAGCACATCACACTAGTAGCAGCACATTGCACTAGTAAGCTCTGTATGCAGCACATTGCACTAGTAAGCTAAGTATGCAGCACATTGCACTAGTAAGCTAAGTATGCAGCACATTGCACTAGTAAGCTAAGTATGCAGCACATTGCACTAGTAAGCTCGGTATGCAGCACATTGCACCAGTAAGCTCGGTATGCAGCACATTGCACTAGTATGCAGCACATTGCACTAGTTAGCTCTGTATGCAGCACATTGCACTAGTAAGCTCTGTATGCAGCACATTGCACTAGTAAGCTCTGTATGCAGCACATTGCACTAGTATGCAGCACATTGCACTAGTAAGCTAAGTATGCAGCACATTGCACTAGTTAGCTCTGTATGCAGCACATTGCACTAGTATGCTCGGTATGCAGCACATTGCACTAGAAAGCTCTGCATGCAGCACATTGCACTAGTAAGCTCGGTATGCAGCACATTGCACTAGTATGCAGCACATTGCACTAGTAAGCTCTGTATGCAGCACATTGCACTAGTAAGCTCGGAATGCAGCACATTGCACCAGTAAGCGCAGTATGCAGCACATTGCACCAGTAAGCTCGGTATGCAGCACATTACACCAGTAAGCGCGGTATGCAGCACATTGCACCAGTAAGCGCGGTATGCAGCACATTGCACCAGTAAGCTCGGTATGCAGCACATTGCTCCAGTAAGCATGGTATGCAGCACATTGCACTAGTAAGCTCAGTATGCAGTACATTGCACCAGTAAGCTCGGTATGCAGCACATTGCACCAGTAAGCTCGGTATGCACCACATTGCACCAGTAAGCTCTGTTCTCGCTGACGCCGGATGTACTCCCTGGACGCTGCGCGATACACCCAGATGTTCTCAGGCCGCATGTGCAGTCCGCAGCAGAGGACATATGTTTCACCAGCATGTTACATTAAACATACACAGTGTCGTTACCCATCAGCCAAATACATGTGGAAAGTTGGGGGAGAGCCCAGAGGAGTCTGTGTAAGGGTCATTAAGGACAGTGCACAAACATTTCAGAATTATTAAAGGAAAAAGCACCTATAAGACGAGCCAACTGCACCAGCGCCATCCAAGATGTTGCAGCACGCGGCTCAGAGCCAAAGCTCCGCACAGAGTTTTCCCACCAGGCTCTGCACATACGGAGCAGGAGAAGCCGGGCAATGGCGCTGGGAACCCTACAGGAAAGGACGAGAGACGTAAGGAACGATCTCCAGGTCGTGAATAAAACCCTGTACGAGGGAGATAGTAATACTGGGTACACACCAGAACGATGTCCGCTCAATTCCCCCAAACCACCGACCGCAAGAGCAGAATTGGGCGTGTTCTCAGTGCGACACTGATCCGCTGCGCGTCCCCGCCGGTCGCCTGTCGGATTGGAGATTTTACCTCCTGCACTAAAGATTAGTCATGTACATTGGATTGGTTACCGACCAGATAGTGCGACCATCCTACGATGTCAGGACGTCGCACGATCCTGGTGTTCTGGTGTGTACCCTACATAACAGGCTGCGCACCTACAGACCTAGGGAATATATTATTACATGGCACCATCTGCCAGATAGCAGTAAGACATCGCTGGAGCAGGCCACATTCCCTGACCGCTATTTATATGGCGCCACAAGGGATCTGCGTACAGGTTTTTTAGCCCTTTTGCTATGACTTGTATACAGCTTTCCCCCGCTTCCAGCCACTTACAGCCTGATATATATTTCTTATGCCCACAATTGGGACCGGTCCTCTCGCTCCTCCCACCTCTTCTCACCTCTCCCCTTATCCATCTCTTTTTCTTTCCTTTCCTCTCTTCTTTATCTTACACTATATTCTTTTATATCTTTCCACCCAGTTTGTATCCCCCCCACCCCTATTTGTTGTGTATCATTTGCACACTATAATTGCAAAACTATAAATAAACTTGTTACAAAAAAAAACCGGTGAATACACCCGAGCAGTGGTTCCCAACCTGGGGCACTTGTACCCCTGGGGTTTGCTGCAGACCGTTTAGGGGTACTTGAAAATAATATTGGTAATAGTGGAAGACGAAGTCTACTGATGGCGGAATAAGTCTCCAGTTGCCATGGAGATGAACCACGTTGCGCTACTTCCGGTTCTCTCTCATCAGCATCTTCTCGTGCTTTTGTCTGTCCAGCAATCCACTGGGAGATACCCCCGCTGCCCTCAGCGATCATCTGCCCCACGCTAACACAGGTGGAGGAACAATTAATCCTACAGGCGTTAGCGGGAATCCCGGAGACAGTACACTGGGCCAGACACAGAGGGGCCGATTCCTGACCGCACACTACTCCTCCGCTACCAGAGACAGTACACAGCCAGCGGCCAGACACAGAGGGACCCGATTCCTGACCGCACACTACTCCTCCGCTACCGGAGACAGTACACAGCCAGCGGCCAGACACAGAGGGACCCGATTCCTGACCGCACACTACTCCTCCGCTACCAGAGACAGTACACAGCCAGCGGCCAGACACAGAGGGAACAGCCAGGAGAGGGGGGAGGGGTGGGAGGATGACCAGGCAAGGGCAGAGAGGCTATAGGATGGCCAGGAGAGGGCAGATAGGCTATAGGATGGCCAGGAGAGGGCAGAGAGGTAGGAGGACATCCAGTAGAGGGCAGAGAGGCTATAGGATGGCCAGGAGAGGGCAGAGAGGTAGGAGGACAGCCAGGAGAGGGCAGAGATGCGGGAGGACAGCCAGGAGAGGGCAGAGATGCGGGAGGACAGCCAGGAGTGGGCAGAGAGGTAGGAGGACAGCCAGGAGAGGGCAGAGAGGCAGGAGGTCAGCCATGAGAGGACAGATAGGTAGGAGGACAGCCAGGAGAGGGCAGAGAGGTAGGAGGACAGCCAGGAGTGGGCAGAGCAGCAGGAGGACAGCCAGGAGAGGGCAGAGAGGCAGGAGGACAGCCAGGAGAGGGCAGAGAGGTGGGAGGACAGCCAGGAGAGGACAGAGAGGCAGGAGGACAGCCAGGAGAGGGCAGAGAGGTGGGAGGACAGCCAGGAGAGGGCAGAGAGGAGAGAGCAGAGAGGCAGGAGGACAGCCAGGAGATTGCAGATAGGTAGGAGGACAGCCAGGAGAGGGCAGGAGAGCAGCCAGGAGAGGGCAGAGAGGTAGGAGGACAGGCAGAAGAGGGCAGAGATGCAGTAGGACAGCCAGGAGAGGGCAGAGAGGTAGGAGGACAGCCAGGAGAGGGCAGAGAGGTAGGAGGACAGCCAGTAGAGGGCAGAGAGGCGGGAGGACAGCCAGGAGAGGGCAGAGAGGTAGGAGGACAGCCAGGAGAGGGCGGAGAGGTGGGAGGTCAGCCAGGAGAGGAGAGAGGCAGAAGAGCAGCCAGGAGAGGGCGAAGAGGTAGTAGGACAGCCAGGAGAGGGCAGAGAGGTAGTAGGAAAGCCAGGAGAGGGCAGAGAGGTAGAAGGACAGCCAGTAGAGGGCAGAGAGGCGGGAGGACAGCCAGTAGAGGGCAGAGAGGCGGGAGGACAGCCAGAAGAGGGCAGAGATGCAGGAGGACAGCCAGGAGAGGGCAGAGAGGCAGGAGGACAGCCAGGAGAGGGCAGAGAGGTAGGAGGACTGCCAGGA
Organism: Crinia signifera; assembly: GCF_055691185.1. Classification (NCBI taxonomy): domain Eukaryota; kingdom Metazoa; phylum Chordata; class Amphibia; order Anura; family Myobatrachidae; genus Crinia; species Crinia signifera. Next base: position 2,655,086 of record NC_139220.1, on the reverse strand, counting down.
GAGGGCAGAGAGGTAGGAGGACAGCCAGGAGAGAGCGGAGAGGCAGGAGGACCGCCAGGAGAGGGTACAGAGGTAGGAAGACAGCCAGGAGAGGGCAGAGAGGTAGGAGGACTGCCAGGAGAGGGCAGAGAGGTAGGAGGACAGCCAGGAGAGGGCAGAGAGGTAGGAGGACAGCCAGTAGAGGGCAGAGAGGTAGGAGGACAGCCAGGAGAGGGCGGAGAGGTGGGAGGTCAGCCAGGAGAGGGCAGAGAGGCAGAAGAGCAGCCAGGAGAGGGCGGAGAGGTAGGAGGACAGCCAGGAGAGGGCAGAGAGGTAGGAGGACGGCCAGTAGAGGGCAGAGAGGTAGGAGGACAGCCAGTAGAGGGCAGAGAGGTGGGAGGACAGCCAGAAGAGGTCAGAGAGGCAGGAGAGCAGCCAGGAGAGGAAAGAGAGGTAGGAGGACAGCCAGGAGAGGGCAGAGAGGTAGAAGAGCAGCCAGGAGAGGGCGGAGAGGCAGGAGGACTGCCAGGAGAGGGTAGAGAGGTAGGAGGACAGCCAGGAGAGGGCAGAGAGGTAGGAGGACTGCCAGGAGAGGGCAGAGAGGTAGGAGGACAGCCAGGAGAGGGCAGAGAGGTAGGAGGACAGCCAGGAGAGAGCAGAGAGGTAGGAGGACAGCCAGAAGAGGTCAGAGAGGAAGGAGAGCAGCCATGAGAGGGCAGAGAGGCAGGAGAGCAGCCAGGAGAGGGCAGAGAGGTAGGAGGACAGCCAGAAGAGGGCAGGGAGGCAGGAGAGCAGCCAGGAGAGGGCAGGGAGGCAGGAGAACAGCCAGGAGAGGGCGGAGAGGACAAGAAGAATAAGCAGAGTAGTGACCCTTACATTTGGCAGCATGAAGATCATTGCAGACCTTAGTGTGGGCAGTGTCATTGGAGTGGGGAGGATGGAAGCCAAACTGGAATGGGTTCCAGCGGGCAGTGGAAGAAAGGCAGTAAGGCGTTTATAGACAATGTGCTCAAAGAGTTTGGAGGCAATTGGTAGGAGAGAGAATGGGTGGTAGTTGGAGAGGGTGTTTGGAAACAAGGGCATGCTCGAAGGCAGAGGGTACAGTGCCCGATGAGAGGGTTAGAGTAATGAGGTGTGCAAGGTGGGAACAGGCAGAGGGAGAGAGGTAGAAGAGGGATGGGACAGGGTTAATAAATATAGAGAATGTAAGGGATGGTTCTGGGGGTGTGAGTTGGTAGTGGTGACTCCCACCCGCCACCATGGCGGCCCCCAGGTTGGGGTGCATGTGAGAACGTGAGGCCCCCAGCAGAGAGCAGCAGGAGAAGAAATGTCAGAGGGGGTGACCCAGGTGTCAGTAATGGCTAGGAGATGAAGGGAGGGGACCAGTTTGTTACATACAGACCGTCCATAGGGCACAGGATCGGGGGTGAGATTATCAGGGTTGCTGTATTATTGAGGTGATAGGAAGGCCAGGATACAGAGGATGTAGTAATGGTGCTGGGAAGGGAACTGCAGGAAATGTGATACTGATGGAGGAGAGGCCCTGACCAATAATGGTGAGCAGACACTGATTACATCATACTCATAAACAGATTCCTAATTACATCATAACCATTGTAATGTGAATAGGATGCACAAGCAGCTCATGCTGAGTAAAATGATATGTTACTGCCTATATACTGTATCTGCAAAAAGAGACGGCGATCACGTCGCCTCTCTCTCCGCGGCTGACCTGGAGTTACTATGTACAGGTAGCAGGATAGTGAGCTCAGGGCGGGCGATGACAGGCATGGACGGGTGCCTGAGATGTCCTACCATCTCACTCTTCCTCTCTTCCTCTCACTGTGCATCTGAGAAATCTCATGTCCATAAGATGCATATAAGTCATATACACTGGGAAACCGGACGCTCCAATTACTATATCCAGCACTGCGCAACTATTCCCCGGGCTGCAGGAAGAGACTCACTGCAGCACATAACAATGCAGAATATTCTGTGGAATCTATCTCTGTAACCCACTTTCCCACACCCCCATCACCTACGGCCCCTTATCCTGCATCCTCTCTCCTTATCATTAATGTATATGCAGATGTGACAGCGTCAGGATTCCGGAATGTGACCGCTGTAAGTTCCGGAGGGATGCATCGTTCTGCAGCAGCACACAGGAGGGGGGTGACAAGTGGCTCAGTCTGGTTATAATATGGATTTATACACCTGACAGTAGTCTAGTGACAGGGAATCAAAGGTTTTTGCATATTTTAGAGGCTTATGTATTAAAACTACGCTAGAAATCTGTCACCTGTTCTTGCAGATGATCGCACTCATATTCTAGAAGCAGTGATCATTTACCAGGCAAAACCGACCTAATTTTATCATGTAAATGACAGCCTGCCATTACATATTGCCCCAGGTCTCATAAAGGAGCCCCAACAGGAGCCCGGCATCTCTGACATGGCGACAACATCACTGATTATTATGCAGGAAGCCTCCCTCCTATAGAGGTGTTTGAGGTAAGAGGCACAGGCTAAGCAATGAGACACCCAGGGGGGGGGGGGGGGGGTGAGGAAGTGAGCACAATGGGGAGGAGCACAGAAGTGAGTATCCAGGGGGAGGAGCACAGGAAGTAAGCACATAGGGGAGGAGCACAGAAGTGAGTATCCAGGGGGAGGAGCACAGGAAGTAAGCACATAGGGGAGGAGCACATGAAGTGAGCATCCAGGGGGAGCAGCACAGGAAGTAAGCACACATGGGAGGAGCACAGGAAGTGAGCATCCAGGGAGAGGAGCACAGGAAGTAAGCACACAGGAGGAGGAGCACAGGAAGTAAGCACACAGGGGAGGAGCACAGGAAGTAAGCACACAGGGGAGGAGCACAGGAAGTGAGCATCCAGGGGGAGGAGCACAGGAAGTAAGCACACAGGGAGAGGAGCACTGGAAATAAGCACACAGTGGGAGGATCACAGGAAGTGAGCATCCAGGGGGAGCACAGAAGTAAGCACACAGGGGGAGGAACACAGGAAGTGAGCATCCAGGGGGAGGAGCACAGGAAGTAAGCACACAGGGGAGGAGCACAGGAAGTAAGCACACAGGAGGAGGAGCACAGGAAGTAAGCACACAGGGGAGGAGCACACAGGAAGTAAGCACACAGGGGAGGAGAACAGGAAGTGAGCATCCAGGGGGAGGAGCACAGGAAGTAAGCACACAGGGGGAGGAGCACAGGAAGTAAGCACACAGGGGAGGAGCACAGGAAGTGAGCAACCAGGGGGAGAAGCACAGGAAGTAAGCACACAGGGGGAGGAGCACAGGAAGTAAGCACACAGGAGGAGGAGCACAGGAAGTAAGCACACAGGGGAGTAGCACAGGAAGTAAGCACACAGGAGGAGGAGCACAGGAAGTAAGCTAACAGGGGAGGAGCACAGGAAGTAAGCACACAGGGGAGGAGCAAAGGAAGTAAGCACACAGGAGGAGGAGCACAGGAAGTAAGCACACAGGGGAGGAGCAGGTTTCTCAGATGACCAAAGGTCCTGCAGAGTGATTCCATGTTGCACTCTCTCACACAGCATAGGATCACATAGGGGACACCAGGCGCCTCCTGATGTAATAGCATATTAGTTGAAGGGTATTGCACAGCCTCTTCCCTGTGTCCACATCCCTAGAGGAGACGCCACCACTACACCACACAGGGCCCGCTATAGTGCACCTCCATGCACTGATTACAGAGCTGTGTTTATAAGCGACTCACTGGCCACCCAGTGGTTGAGACGGGTACTGCATGGTGTGCAACATCGCATTGTAGAGTCATGGAGCAGTTTGGAAAGCCCTGAGAATGGATATTCGGCTACATTTCCTCATGTGTACATGGTCAGGTCTATACATACGAAGTAAGGGCAGATCTGTATGATGGGGGGGGGGGGGGGGGTGCTACACCTCTTCATCGACAACCTCACAAGCTTTGCAAAGAGAGAGAGAACTAGTGATATTCCCATTAATCGGTTCTCTCCGTAAACTAATCCCAATTATACAAATAAATAAACATCATTAAATGACATTTCTCCTTATGAAACCAAGAACCGGAACTACACTGTCACAATGAGTAGGGATTATTTTTCCATAAATGGGAATTGAAGGAGTTTATTAGCCGCTATATCTATTTATACAAAGATGACGGAACAGTGACGGCAGATGGAGACCAGGGGGTGCGCTCACAATCCCGCCTGTTCATGTATTAGTAGTATCACTAGTATTTCCATAACTAGACCCTGCTGCTGGACAGACCAATAATATCCACCCAGTGTGTGCATTTTCCTCGTTTGTTCCATATTCTCGGGGTATTAATACCACCACGAAGAGCGACACAGCCATAACTGCTGCTATGAAAAGCTGCAATCTTCCCGCGTTATGCTATAACCTGTATGTACAGCGCTACAGCGGATGCAGGGGCACAACACAAATGTTATTAATTACAATGTTTGTACATAGTTACCTACCCTCCTGCATTCTGCAGGATACTCCCTGACATAGCAGCAATCTCCCTCTCTCCCTCATTAGTCTAGCAATCTCCCTCATGTCACCTATCCCACATTACAATGTTACACCATAGTTGTCTCGCCTTCTGCATTCTGCAGGAGACTCCCTGACATAGCAGCAATCTCCCTCTCTCCCTCATTAGTCTAGCAATCTCCCTCATGTCACCTAGCCCACATTACACTGTTACATCATAGTTACCTCCCCTCCTGCATTCTGCAGGAGACTCCCTGACATAGCAGCAATCTCCCTCTCTCCCTCATTAGTCTAGCAATCTCCCTCATGTCACCTAGCCCACATTACACTGTTACATCATAGTTACCTCCCCTCCTGCATTCTGCAGGAGACTCCCTGACATAGCAGCAATCTCCCTCTCTCCGTCATTAGTCTAGCAATCTCCTTCATGTCACCTAGCCCACATTACACTGTTACATCATAGTTACCTCCCCTCCTGCATTCTGCAGGAGACTCCCTGACATAGCAGCAATCTCCCTCTCTCCCTCATTAGTATAGCAATCTCCCTCATGTCACCTAGCCCACATTACACTGTTACATCATAGTTACCTCCCCTCCTGCATTCTGCAGGAGACTCCCTGACATAGCAGCAATCTCCCTCTCTCCCTCATTAGTCTAGCAATCTCCCTCATGTCACCTGGCCCACATTACACTGTTACATCATAGTTACTTCCCCTCCTGCATTCTGCAGGAGACTCCCTGACATAGCAGCAATCTCCCTCTCTCCCTCATTAGTCTAGCAATCTCCCTTATGTCACCTAGCCCACATTACACTGTTACATCATAGTTACCTCCCCTCCTGCATTCTGCAGGAGACTCCCTGATATAGCAGCAATCTCCCTCTCTCCCCCATTAGTCTAGCAATCTCCCTCATGTCACCTAGCCCACATTACACTGTTACATCATAGTTACCTCCCCTCCTGCATTCTGCAGGAGACTCCCTGACATAGCAGCAATCTCCCTCTATCCCTCATTAGTCTAGCAATCACAGATTAGTGGCAGCCTCACAGCTACTTAGATCTGCACAGACGGTAAAGTCTCAGGAATTGCATATGGATCTGTGGGTGGATAGCGATGTGCGATACATACGCAATTCCCTCACAAATTTGCACAGGGGCGTTTTGTCTTTGTCTGGTTGGGGTGTGGTATAGGGGTTCGACAGTCGGGATCACGACAGTCATTAGCCCGACATCGGGATCCTGATTGACTGGACCCAGACAGCATGGTGAGCGCAACTAAGCCCCTTTCGGGTTTGCTGTGCTCACCACGCTGCCGGCACGGTGGCTCGCTACGCGAACCACCTATTCTATTCTCCCTCTGTGGACCCCCACGAGGGAAAATAGCAGATGGCCGTCGGGCACCTGGCTGTCTGTGTTTTGATAGTCGGGTAAATGCCTGTCGGGACCCCGTCCGGCACCCCTCTGGGTGGCAGCTATTTCCACGCAGTTACCTCATTACCAATCCATGCTGAATAAGGCCAAAAATCCTATAATGCTGCGTTACTCTCATAAAGGGATGCCAATCCCGGGCCATTGAAAAATGCTCAATGCTTGGAATCTCGGGATCCCAGGATTGACTTAATTGTACTCAAGTCAGTAGTTACAAGTCAGATAGGTTGAACTCGATGGATTGATGTCTTTTCAGCCTTCATTAATTACTATGTTATCCCCCAGCAGTGCTTAGGTATCTGTCCCTACAGCCGTCTGCCCCCGAATACCAGCTTCCACTTGTATGATATTTCAGCGGCTGCCTGGCTCCCTCCATTCCGAATCCAAACGCCACTGCTGAAGATTTGGCTGGTCGTGAAGGACTCTGCTAAAGACTGTGGGTGGGGAGGGGCGGTTGGGCTACACAGCGTGACCTTTGACATCAAGCTGCGCACAGCCATAGAACAGTGAAAGCTGGGCAGTGTCTGAGCCGCCCGCTGCTCCGCGCTGGCCGGCATTTACAAAACGGACTACGCATGCGCTTCCAATACCGAAATCCCGGGATTAGCCACCCTACTCTAATACAGAGCGAATTCACAGGCCTAGAGTACCTACCAGTGAGATAGTTCTGCCTGTATATAATGATAGACATCCCTGTACTGTTATATGCCAGAAAATGTCCCCCTAGGGCCTAGGCAATTATAACGGGTACTGTCAGGTCTATATATATATATATATATATATATATATATATATATATATATATTTGAGTTAATGTGGACCATAAGGTTGTCATGGGTAAAAAAGTTGTTAAGCACAAAGTTGCCACAAGTTTTTCATGATTATTTTGGTGCCAATTTGTAATTGGAGAACATGGACCCCCGATTATCGTACCATGGACCCTGGCATGACTGGTTTCACTCGCCTCGCTTTGGCAAAGGTATCTCATTCCTCTACCATTCCTAATCGTGGGCCACATCAATGGTAAAGTATCAAAATGATCAAAAAAACTCATGAAAAACTCACATTGACCTTTTTGGGTTTGGCCCCTTCTGTATCAACCTTTTTCTTGTGTCGATCTAATGTCGGCCAATAGTGGTTGTCCTATTGGGTACAGAACGCCAGACGGGAGAACATCTCCATGCTGATATATGATGGGACTACTGTATATACCCGTATATCTGGCGCCATATACCCTCACCCTGATGAAGGATTGCTGTGCCCATCTGCATGCCCGTATTCCGCACTCCCGTTACCTAGGGGACTACAAGCGAATCCTCCAGGACCACCCTGAGTGATGGAAGACTTCACCCCCCGACACCTGTGCAGAATGTGTTATATATCATGGATAATACACAGACTGTTGTGCCACATATGTAAGACGTTCTTATAGATCCCGTTATACATACATTCCTTCCATTTCCTCTCTACGTGGAAGAATTTATTTATTTTAGGAGAAATGGGGTCATGCAGAGTTCACTGCCAAAACATCGCTTCCCAGAACGCAAATCAGATAAACGCTGCCGTCGCTACTGCGCAGTCACATGAGGAGCAGTCTCATATATTTACATAGTCGGTGCATGTGTGTGTGTGTGTGTATATATATATATATATATATATATATATATATATATATATATATATACACACACACACAGATATGCCCTTATTCAGATCGCAGCACAAATTTGTTCTCAAAATGGGCAAAACCATGTGCACTGCAGGTGGGGCAGATGTAACATGTGCAGAGAGAGTTACATTTGGGTGGGGGTGTACTTCAAACTGATATCTATATTGCAGTGTAAAAATGTATCCAGTATTTACCCTGCACAGAAACAACATAACACACAAATCTAACTCTCTCTGCACATGTTACATCTGCCCCGCCTGCAGTGCACATGGTTTTGTCCATTTACGAGCGAGTGTGCCTTTACGAGTGCACCAAAATAACCCCCTTTGTTTGGATCAGCTATACTGGGAGGTACTAGATTATGCAGGTGATCCCTGGTTAATGGCACCTCAGTAGATCCTATGTAAGGGGTCAAGGGAACAGGTACCATCTCCTGGGATAGATGGTAAAGTGCAGCAGCTGAGAGGTCACAAACCAGTCCAATACTGGGGTGTAACTGGCCGCAACCAGCTTTATTAATCAAAGAAATCAGAACAAACCCTTCCCGCCTGGCTCTAACTAATACACCGGACAGGTTCCTAGCTCACTAATACGCCGGACAGGTCCCTAGCTCACTAATACGCCGGACAGGTCCCTAGCTCACTAATACGCCGGACGGGTCCCTAGCTTACTAATACACCGGACAGGTCCCTAGCTCACTAATACGCCGGACGGGTCCCTAGCTCACTAATACGCCGGACAGGTCGCTAGCTCACTAATACACCAGACGGGTCCCTAGCTCACTAATACACCGGACAGGTCCCTAGCTCACTAATACGCCGGACGGGTCCCTAGCTCACTAATACACCGGACAGGTCCCTAGCTCACTAATACGCCGGACGGGTCCCTAGCTCACTAATACGCTGGACGGGTCCCTAGCTCACTAATACACCGGACAGGTCCCTAGCTCACTAATACACCGGACAGGTCCCTAGCTCACTAATACGCCGGACAGGTCCCTAGCTCACTAATACACCGGACAGGTCCCTAGCTCACTAATACACCGGACAGGTCCCTAGCTCACTAATACACCGGACAGGGCCCTAGCTCACTAATACACCAGACAGGTCCCTAGCTCACTAATACAACGGACAGGTACATAGCTCACTAATACGCCGGACAGGTCCCTAGCTCACTAATACACCAGACAGGTCCCTAGCTCACTAATACACCGGACAGGTACATAGCTCACTAATACACCGGACAGGGCCCTAGCTCACTAATACGCCGGACAGGTCCCTAGCTCACTGATACGCCGGACAGGTCCCTAGCTCACTGATACGCCGGACAGGTCCCTAGCTCACTAATACACGGACGGGTCCCTAGCTCACTAATACACCGGACAGGTCCCTAGCTCACTAATACACCGGACAGGGCCCTAGCTCACTAATACACCGGACAGGTACATAGCTCACTAATACACCGGACAGGGCCCTAGCTCACTAATACACCAGACAGGTCCCTAGCTCACTAATACACCGGACGGGTCCCTAGCTCACTAATACACCGGACAGGGCCCTAGCTCACTAATACACCGGACAGGTACATAGCTCACTAATACACCAGACAGGGCCCTAGCTCACTAATACACCAGACAGGTCCCTAGCTCACTAATACACCGGACAGGTCCCTAGCTCACTAATACGCCGGACAGGTCCCTAGCTCACTAATACACCGGACAGGTCCCTAGCTCACTAATACACCGGACAGGTCCCTAGCTCACTAATACGCTGACAGGTCCCTAGCTCACTAATACACCGGACAGGTCCCTAGCTCACTAATACGCCAGACAGGTCCCTAGCTCACTAATACACCGGACAGGTCCCTAGCTCACTAATACGCCGGACAGGTCCCTAGCTCACTAATACACCAGACAGGTCCCTAGCTCACTAATACACCGGACAGGGCCCTAGCTCACTAATACACCGGACAGGTACATAGCTCACTAATACACCGGACAGGGCCCTAGCTCACTAATACACCAGACAGGTCCCTAGCTCACTAATACACCGGACGGGTCCCTAGCTCACTAATACACCGGACAGGGCCCTAGCTCACTAATACACCGGACAGGTACATAGCTCACTAATACACCAGACAGGGCCCTAGCTCACTAATACACCAGACAGGTCCCTAGCTCACTAATACACCGGACAGGTCCCTAGCTCACTAATACGCCGGACAGGTCCCTAGCTCACTAATACACCGGACAGGTCCCTAGCTCACTAATACACCGGACAGGTCCCTAGCTCACTAATACGCTGACAGGTCGCTAGCTCACTAATACACCGGACAGGTCCCTAGCTCACTAATACACCGGACAGGTCCCTAGCTCACTAATACGCCGGACGGGTCCCTAGCTCACTAATACACCGGACAGGTCCCTAGCTCACTAATACACCGGACGGGTCCCTAGCTCACTAATACGCCGGACGGGTCCCTAGCTCACTAATACACCGGACAGGTCCCTAGCTCACTAATACACCGGACAGGTCCCTAGCTCACTAATACACCGGACAGGGCCCTAGCTCACTAATACACCGGACAGGTCCCTAGCTCACTAATACACCGGACAGGTCCCTAGCTCACTAATACACCGGACAGGGCCCTAGCTCACTAATACACCGGACAGGTCCCTAGCTCACTAATACACCGGACAGGTACATAGCTCACTAATACACCGGACAGGGCCCTAGCTCACTAATACACCGGACAGGTCCCTAGCTCACTAATACGCTGACAGGTCCCTAGCTCACTAATACACCGGACAGGTCCCTAGCTCACTAATACACCGGACAGGTCCCTAGCTCACTAATACGCCGGACAGGTCCCTAGCTCACTAATACACCGGACAGGGCCCTAGCTCACTAATACACCGAACAGGTCCCTAGCTCACTAATACGCCGGACAGGTCCCTAGCTTACTAATACGCCGGACAGGGCCCTAGCTCACTAATACACCGGACAGGTCCCTAGCTCACTAATACGCTGACAGGTCCCTAGCTCACTAATACACCGGACAGGTCCCTAGCTCACTAACACACCGGACAGGTCCCTAGCTCACTAATACACCGGACGGGTCCCTAGCTCACTAATACGCCGGACAGGTCCCTAGCTCACTAATACACCGGACAGGGCCCTAGCTCACTAATACACCGAACAGGTCCCTAGCTCACTAATACGCCGGACAGGTCCCTAGCTTACTAATACACCGGACAGGTCCCTAGCTTACTAATACGCCGGACAGGTCCCTAGCTCACTAATACACCGGACAGGTCCCTAGCTCACTAATACACCGGACAGGGCCCTAGCTCACTAATACACCGGACAGGTCCCTAGCTCACTAATACACCGGACAGGTCCCTAGCTCACTAATACACCGGACAGGTCCCTAGCTCACTAATACACCGGACAGGTACATAGCTCACTAATACACCGGACAGGTCCCTAGCTCACTTATACGCCGGACAGGTACATAGCTCACTAATACACCGGACAGGGCCCTAGCTCACTAATACACCGGACAGGTCCCTAGCTCACTAATACACCGGACAGGGCCCTAGCTCACTAATACACCGGACAGGTCCCTAGCTCACTAATACGCCGGACAGGTCCCTAGCTCACTAATACACCGGACAGGTCCCTAGCTCACTAATACACCGGACAGGTCCCTAGCTCACTAATACACCGGACAGGTCCCTAGCACACTAATACACCGGACAGGGCCCTAGCTCACTAATACACTGGACAGGTCCCTAGCACACTAATACACCGGACAGGGCCCTAGCTCACTAATACACCGGACAGGTCCCTAGCTCACTAATACGCCTGACAGGTCCCTAGCTCACTAATACGCTGACAGGTCCCTAGCTCACTAATACCCTGGACAGGTCCCTAGCTCACTAATATGCCGGACAGGTCCCTAGCTCACTAATACATCGGACAGGTCCCTAGCTCACTAATACACCGGACAGGGCCCTAGCTCACTAATACGCCGGACAGGTCCCTAGCTCACTAATACGCTGACAGGTCCCTAGCTCACTAATACACCGGACAGGTCCCTAGCTCACTAATACGCCGGACAGGTTTAGTCACAGACCCCCTTTCACACTATACCTCAGACCCGGGAAAATCCCGGGTAGACCCCCTTTCAAGCATAGGACCTTATTCAGATCCATTGGCATGGAGGACCGATGTCATGCGCCTGCGCATGTGCATTCTGTTCGCCAGGTGCATGCACCCTACACAGCGGGCTGGGGGGGGGGTGGGGGAGGGCGGGGGGTGCCGGGCAGCTCCATTACCATATGGAAACACCCACATCTCACGCTGGCCGTTCTCAGGCTAATGAGGCCGTGACGCGGGTGCGCGCGGGGGGGGGGGGGGGGGGCAGCTGACATCACACAGAGCACCCGCAGCTTAGAGTCACCATGTAGGCGACCATCGAATGAGTTCTCCCCACCTGCTAATGGGTGATTATGTACATCGTCCCTTCACAGCCGTGCGGGGATTCCCCAGTGCGAGGGGGGGGGGGGCTGGCACGGCGAGCAGCGGGCAGCAACTGATGGACTCGCGAGTCGATCACAATACGGTGTACATTAAAAGGGACTCTTACAAAGGACTCTGTTTATATGTTCAGCTGCAAAGGGAGCACGAAGCAAATCACTGTCTCTGCACATGTGTCCGAGGCGTGTCTGTACGTCTGCACATGTGACCTCATCAGGAGCCGCCTCAGCTGACAAAAAAACAAACACGGGCTTAAGAATGAAAAAACCCGGGTAGCACCATTCAGACATAACCCGGGACTTCTTACCAGAAATCAAATCCTGGGAAAAACCCGGGTCCATTGCAGGGGCTCAGGATCTGTGAGTGAAATCCTGGTAAGACCCTTTAGGATATTTGCTAGTCCCAGGTGGATGCGTGTTCATGTGAAGGAACCCGGGATTTTTGCGTCAGTCTGGCAGCATTTCACCAAACTCACACAGGCGGAGACCCGAAATCACCTTCTGTGAGGCTAACAGCCCAAAGACATGAACTAAGCCTAATGGCTGGTGAACCCTTCCACTCTGCATCCATCCAACCCCAGGACCAATACCCGTCCTTATAAAGAGCCCACAGCAGAACCAGCAAATCTCCTGGGGTTTTAAAACACATATGTCAAATCTCTGGGGGATATATACCTGCCTTACCTTACTGTACCAGTGACCATGTCACAATATATACTGTACACATACATGCACACACACAATATACATTTATATCATACTTGCCTACCCTCCCGGAATGGCCGGGAGGGTCCCGCAAATCGGCTCCCCCACCCGGCCCCCCCGGGAAGGTGGGCAAGTCTCCCGCATTGTAGCAACAGCCCCTGCTCCCTCCTTACCCATGGTAAAAATGTCCGGGGGGGGGGCTAAAATGACACGAATCGCGGCATTTCGCTACATTTTAACCCCTCCCCCAATCCACAGACCCGATAATTAATGCAGCTGCCGGTCGTGGGGGCGGGGCTTGGTGATGTCAGCCTCGCCCCGCCCCCAAAACGAAGCCTCGTCCAGCCCTGCTTTCACCCCTCTCCGGGCTTCTCCCGGAGAGGAGTTTAGAAAAGTCGGCAGGTATGATTAATATATGAATGTACCTAAAGCAATGACATAGAACAGATTTTAATACGCAGTAGAACCTGACTAGAATCATACATGGCCGTTCCTTTGGTTGGGGAAATCTCCCAACTAACGTGTGCGCGATTCTGTACACTACAGAGCCAATGCCGAGCTCAGCGTAGCCACATTTGTGTAGCGCATCTGCGCCAATCAATCGTATTGCAAACATATGTACAGTATAGCCAGACAGGAGGCACGAACGGGGGGGGGGGGGGGAGTCTGAAGCACAGCGGATACCGATATATTGGGCCACCCACCGACCGATAATCCATTCTGTATGATGTCACAAGTGGCCCGGCACATCGGTCAGCGTATCGGTAAATGGATACGCACAAGAATGTTTGCCCATAACCGTGGCACTTGTTCCTGCGTTCCCGACAGGGCGGGCTACAAAGGGTTACACAGAGAGAAGGTCACACAGCCGGAGAACAAGGGACCGGTCTATTTACTCAAAGGCGAAATATCCGTAATTCAGCTCTGCAAACAGAGGAAAGTCTGCGCGTCCTTCCTTATCTGCGTGACATTACTAATTAATTGTCTATTTATGGATCAGGGCACCCTGACGTGTGCAGCCGTGTTATACCTGTCCCAGGCACACCAACGACGTATGTACCAATGGCAAGAGACACTGGATAGACACTGTCCCTTGTATGAAGGGGACGTACCCTTATTGGGCAATTCTCACTTTATCATCACGAACGTCCGCACGCCCACTGACTCTATAGGTAGCGTGGTAGCGGCGTGGAAGCACTGCAAAGGCAGGAACAGAGAGGGCGGGCATGGACCATTGATGGATTCCCAATGATTGAGGGTATTTTCATCGATGGCAGAGGGTTGATGGTGAAGCAGTAATGTACCAGTCATACAGAGCTTAAGCTGCCCATGCGCGGTCTGTTTAACGGATCCGTTTGGGACTTAAATAGCACGCATAGCATCGCATGCCTTGTGCATGCACTGCGATCCGATGCGATGTGTAGCTAGTACAAAAAGTATGTGCAGCACAGCGCGGGAGCGCGCATCGCATCGTACAGAACGGAGCCGGTCCACAAAGGGCCGTGTATGGGCAGCTTTAGTCCTGCTCTCCCTAATCCGACATGTTCCAGCTAGTGATGCCGCGGATGGTGAATCCCGGCTCCATGGACAAGCACAGTGGGCCTTATTCTAGTTCACTCTTTCTGACAAAATCCTTCTTAGATGGACAAAGCCATGTGCACTGCAGGTGGGGCAGATGTTACTTGTGCATAGAGAATTAGATTTGGGTGGGGTTTTCCTTCAAAGTGAGATCTATATTGCAGTGTAAAAATAAAGCAGCCAGTATTTACCCTGCACAGAAACAAAATAACTCACCCAAATCTAATGCTCTCTGCACATGTTACATCTGCTCCACCTGCAGTGCACATGGTTTTGTCCATCTAAGAAGGATTTTGTCAGAAAGAGTGAACTAGAATAAGGCCCAGTGTGAGCAGAGATGAGCTACACGAGGAGCCTGGAATACACAGTGAGCGAAGTGCACAGCGATGGCCGGTGACTAAACATTTACAGAAACATATGTGAGTAAGTAGCAGCGCAGGCTCCGCAGACACCGGGACGTCATTCCCTCTTATATCAACGACACAACGCCAACTGCAATGGTCTCGGAAGCATCGGTGACAGCTCTGTATGGCGCAGCAGCAGAAGCAGGCGTCTATCGCACACACACGGAGATCTGACCTGTCCCTAGGATGCAGCATCACATTACTGTGCCACCATCGGGAGGCCTGAGGCCGCTGCATATCATTGTAACAGAACAAGAAATCACCTTCCAACAATGTAGATCCCTGACCTCTTCCCTCCCCTAAACAACAGACTCATGCATCCATTTTTATCACCCCCAAATTGCATCAGAACCACGGACAGCGTGATGCCGTCCCACGTTCTGCGGCCTGCACATGCTCAAGGTAACAAAGTACCAAATGGGATCTGAATTAGCCCCAACGTGAGACTGCACCAATATCCTGTGATACAAAGATTTGTACCATTCTTACACCACTTCACACTACTTTCTTTTGGGCTCTTCCCCTAATATCTCATATGTAATCATTCACCTTGTGCAGTCCCTGAGACTGCACTACTTACTGAGGAGGGATACAGCCTATACACAGACATAACCCTTAACCCCTCCTCCTACAGGTACTGTGAGGAGCCCTGCCGCAGTATTTACTGAGGAGGGATACACCCTATATGCAGACACAACCACCAATTCCTTCTCCTATAGGGTTCCTCCTACAGGTACTGTGAGGAGACCTGCCGCACTACTTACTGAGGAGGGATACACCCTATACGCAGACACATACGCCAACCCCTCCTCCTGCAGGAACTGTGAGGAGCTCTTCTGCACTATTTACTGAGGAGGGATACATCCTATAAGCAGACACATACGCCAATCCCTCCTCCAACAGGTACTGAGGTAATGAGAGCCCTGATGAACTATTTACTGAGGAGGGATACACCTTATACGCAGGCACAACTGCCAACCCCTCCTCTGATAGGTACTGTGAGGAGCACTGCTTAACTCTTACTGAGGAGGAATACATCCTATAAGCAGACACAACCACCAACCCCTTCTCCTACAGGTACTGTGAGGAGCACTGCCACACTACATACTGAGAAGGGATACAAACTAAATTAAAAAAAACAACCACAAACTCCTCCTCCTTCAGGTAATGTGAGGAGCCCTGTTGTACTCTTACTGAGGAGGATACACCCTATAAACAAACACAACCACCAACCCCACCTCCTACAGGTACTAATGAGAGCCCTGATGAACTATTTACTGAGGAGGGATACACCTTATACGCAGCCACAACTGTCAACCCCCTCCTCCGATAGGTACTGTGAGGAGCACTGCTTAACTCTTACTGAGGAGGAATACATCCTATAAGCAGACAAAACGGTACTTGTTTCCTATCTGGGCGCCCAGGTTTTCTACGTACGGCACCGTACTGAAATCGGATCGCATCGCATCGTACACATACACGATATTGAACGATGCGATGCGATGCGATCCGATTCGATTTCCCATAGGAAACAATGTGAAATGGCTCAATTTAGCCAAATTATAATAGGAACAATAGTAAATGGGCCAAAAACACCCCTGAACATTGAAATGTCCCCCCAAAAGTAGTTGACGCCACCCCGCCATCAACGTGAACCCGAAGCGTGGCGAGCGCAGCGAGCCCGCGAGGGGCGGCGGTACGCGTCCTCCGACCTTTTCATGCCCTACTATCCACTAGGGCGTGAAGTGAGAATAGAATAGTGTGGCGAGCGCAGCGAGCCACCGAGCCCGAAGCGTGGCGAGCGCAGCGAGCCCCGCGAGGGGACGCGGATACCTTCACAGTTATACGCGTCCCCTCGCGGGCTTCCCAGGTGTCCATGGCGACGCGGACACCTGGGAAGCCCGCGAAGGGACGCGTTTACCTGTGAAGGTATCCGCGGCCCCTCGCGGGGCTCGCTACGCTCGCCACGCTTCGGGCTCGGTGGCTCGCTACGCTCGCCACACTATTCTATTCTCACTCCACGCCCTAGTGGATAGTAGGGCATGAAAAGGTCGGAGGACGCGTACCGCCGCCCCTCGCGGGCTCGCTGCGCTCGCCACGCTTCGGGTTCACGTTGATGGCGGGGTGGCGTCAACTACTTTTGGGGGGACATTCCACTGCTCTGTGGGTTTTTTTGGGGTTTCTGGCCCATTTACCATTCTTCCCTATGCTGATTTGGGTAAATTGATCCATTTAACATTGTTTCCTATGGGAAATCGAATCGGATCGCATCGCATCGCATCGTTCAATATCGTGTATGTGTACGATGCGATGCGATCAGATTTCTCTACGGAGAATAGCATGGTGCGCAATTAACTTAGCGGGCGCCCAGATAGGAAACAAGTACCGACAAAACCACCAACCCCTCCTCCTACAGTTACTCAGGTACTGTGAGGAGCACTGTCACACTATATACTGAGAAGGAATACACCCTATACACAGACACAACCACCAACCCCTCCTACAACAGGTACTGTGAGGAGCCCTGCCACACTACTTTAGGAGAAGGGATACATCCTATACACAGACACAACCACCAACCCCTCCTCCTACAGGCACTGTGAGGAGCTCTGCAGTACTACTTACTGAGGAGGGATACATCCTATAAGGCGGGCTGAAAGATGAGAGACTTTCAGCCTGGCTGAACGCCCCGCTCATTCCCTTGCCAACCCCCCATCCGGCCTGCTCCAGACGCAGCAGCATACTCACTGCTCACCGCGCCGTCCACACTGCCCCGCTGTCACCGATCAGCCCGGCTCTACACACGGAGCCCTACTTCACCGCCCGGCCACACAGGCTGTATGCTCCGCCCCACTTGGCCTGCTCAACATGGAGCATAGATACACTGGCCACCAATGTTTTATTTTTAAGTCAGTAATATATACATTGGATCACCAGCCTCCACCATTTGCTGCCGGCCATCGGAGCAGGCGCATTCCCGCCGGACGCTGCTGCCCCCCCAACCCTGCCTGTCTCTTTGAAGCCCTGCCCGTCGCCCTATTTGCATCTTTAGCCCCGCCCCTCTCTGTAAAACCACAAATCGCTGAAAATAACGCTGCCGCGGGGGATGGGGGGGACGCCGATATCTGGGAGGGTTGCGCACCTTTCCGGGGGGCCAGGAGGGCGACCCGATTCTCTTGAGCCTCCCGGCCATCCTGGGAGAGTAGGCAACCCTGATCTATCAGAGATTTTGGCAAAGTTTTTTTAAATGAATATCTCCCAGTGTGTATGGGCCTAAGAATGCTGTATGTCAGTAAAAGATACACTATATATAGATGTGACGTCCGGATCTCCCAGTGTGTATGGGCCTAAGAATGCTGCATGTCAGTAAAAGATACACTGTATCTAGATGTGACGTCCGTATCTCCCAGTGTGTATGGGCCTAAGAATGCTGTATGTCAGTAAAAGATACACTGTATCTAGATGTGACGTCTGTATCTCCCAGTGTGTATGGGCCTAAGAGTGCTGTATGTCAGTAAAAGATACACTGTATATAGATGTGACATCCGTATCTCCCAGTGTGTATGGGCCTAAGAATGCTGTATGTCAGTAAAAGATACACTGTATCTAGATGTGACGTCTGTATCTCCCAGTGTGTATGGGCCTAAGAGTGCTGTATGTCAGTAAAAGATACACTGTATCTAGATGTGACGTCCGGATCTCCCAGTGTGTATGGGCCTAAGAATGCTGTATGTCAGTAAAAGATACACTATATATAGATGTGACGTCCGTATCTCCCAGTGTGTATGGGCCTAAGAATGCTGTATGTCAGTAAAAGATACACTATATATAGATGTGACGTCCGGATCTCCCAGTGTGTATGGGCCTAAGAATGCTGCATGTCAGTAAAAGATACACTATATCTAGATGTGACGTCCGTATCTCCCAGTGTGTATGGGCCTAAGAATGCTGTATGTCAGTAAAAGATACACTATATATAGATGTGACGTCCGGATCTCCCAGTGTGTATGGGCCTAAGAATGCTGTATGTCAGTAAAAGATACACTATAGCTAGATGTGACGTCTGGATCTCCCAGTGTGTATGGGCCTAAGAGTGCTGTATGTCAGTAAAAGATACACTATAGCTAGATGTGACGTCTGGATCTCCCAGTGTGTATGGGCCTAAGAGTGCTGTATGTCAGTAAAAGATACACTATATCTAGATGTGACGTCCGTATCTCCCAGTGTGTATGGGCCTAAGAATGCTGTATGTCAGTAAAAGATACACTATATCTAGATGTGACGTCCGGATCTCCCAGTGTGTATGGGCCTTAGAATGCTGTATGTCAGTAAAAGATACACTATATCTAGATGTGACGTCTGGATCCCCCAGTGTGTATGGGCCTAAGAATGCTGTATGTCAGTAAAAGATACACTATATCTAGATGTGACATCCGGATCTCCCAGTGTGTATGGGCCTAAGAATGCTGCATGTCAGTAAAAGATACACTATATCTAGATGTGACGTCCAGATCTCCTAGTGTGTATGGGCCTAAGAATGCTGTATGTCAGTAAAAGATACACTATATCTAGATGTGACGTCCGTATCTCCCAGTGTGTATGGGCCTAAGAATGCTGTATGTCAGTAAAAGATACACTGTATCTAGATGTGACGTCCGGATCTCCCAGTGTGTATGGGCCTAAGAATGCTGCATGTCAGTAAAAGATACACTGTATCTAGATGTGACGTCCATATCTCTGAGCATCCCCTGGACGCAGTCCAGACATAATATTCGCTGATTGCTGTTGCAAAAAGTCCTTTAAACAACAATGAACCTTATTTGATAAAACTTCTGGGTATTCTGCCGACGCATGAGCAGGACAGAGCGCCGACAGGGAGCCGGATCTAGGACAGGGGCACACTTTTATCACCTCCTGTGACGCAAGACCCCGGGTGTAAGATACAGGGAAGAACAGGCTGCCTCTATTCATCTGCATTGTTGGAAATTTCCAAGTAGAGTGTGATCAGAAGGTGACACTGAGGCCGGGACACGAGCCATTGACACAGAACAGGAATGCCCTGGGGGTGACGCCAGCCACCGTGATCATGTCACTTCAATAGTCAGCAGGGGAGCGCCAGGGCAGGTTTCCCGGGTGTAAGCTCTTCTGCCTTTGTTTTATTTTGGCTGGTATTTGTGTCACCTTTATGTATGGATATGTACAGAAGCATCCGGGAACAAAACCAAATACATTGCTTTATCTTTCCAGTCATGCAGGCCGTGCTCTTCAGCAGTGCATTATATAATCCTGGAGCAGAGGTCATGACCTCCGTCACCCTTGGGTATGACCTAGAGCAGCATTATGTGTACACACTCACCAATGTGTAGGCAGATACAGGCCACCTGGATTTATACGGAGACGCCAGTCCCCAGCGGCTGTGTGCAGAGACACAGCATCAGTGCAGAGCAGACAGATACAGCACGACCCGTATCACCACACTTTCCGCTGGACAAATGCTGTCCCACGTGCGGGGCCACTAGGCGAATAATCACTCAACCGCCTCCCAAAAAAAAATCAGGTTTCTGGCAAGCTATAAATCAGGCCCGTAGTAGACAGAGCAGCAGGTCTGAGTAGTATCCAAGGGCG
The DNA here is from genome assembly GCF_055691185.1 of Crinia signifera. NCBI lineage: Eukaryota > Metazoa > Chordata > Amphibia > Anura > Myobatrachidae > Crinia > Crinia signifera. The sequence continues at coordinate 2,634,660 of NC_139220.1, read as the reverse complement.
ATGATAAAACGGAGGAAAATGGCCTCTGGCGCAGCGGCGGAGCAGGCGGCACAGAGAGGGGACACTGTGGAATTAGTACACATCACAGGAAAGAATAACTCACTTCCAGTGAAAGTGGACAAGCCACGGAGACGTATCCTCCCAGCACTGAACGTGGAATGCCAACCTGCACCCCACGTGCCCGGCTAGTGACGCCACATTCGCCATCATAGGGGAACGTGCTGCAATGGGTATGTTATACCTCTATGTAGTCTCCTACAAGTGTGGGACATGCCCCAGTGTCTCCCCAGAGCTTACAGTCTAAACATGGAGCAGAGACTGATGTGTATGGTAGATATTCTCAGCGCCATCACATAAACACATGATAATAATCACACTGTCAGACGTGGCTGATGTTTATGTCTGATCGCTGGGAATGACATCCGTGACTTGTGCAGATTACAGAGCGTCACAGCTGGGGGCCGGAGATAATCTCTCCCAATACCGCACAGTACAAGCGCTTGTCATTTCCTCCTGTGTTCTCTCTGTGATACGCCATGATGGCCACCGATCAGTACATTCCCAACGCCACAAATGTCACAATGCCTGAAAGACACATTTACTATGACAGATAGTACGTCGCGATGCAGAGGCCTATTGCCGGGTAGCGGGGTCCGGACAGCGGTGAGGAGTGGGTAGCGGCATTTGCTGGGCGAAGCGGCTGTGACATTCAAAATTGATTTTCAAAAGACTGGCTGGCCGGTTATTATTGGCTGAGAGAATTAGCAGCCGGACGGTTATTGGCTGAGACAATTAGCAGCCGGCATGTTATTGGCTGAGAGAATTAGCAGCCGGCCGGTTATTGGCTGAGAGAATTTGCAGCTGGACGGTTATTGGCTGAGAGAATTAGCAGCCGGCCGGTTATTGGATGAGAGAATTAGCAGCCGGCATGTTATTGGCTGAGAGAATTAGCAGCCGGACGGTTATTGGCTGGGAGAATTAGCAGCCGGCCGGTTATTGGCTGAGAGAATTAGCAGCCTGCCGGTTATTGGCTGTGACAATTAGCAGCTGTCCGGTTATTGGCTGAGAGAATTAGCAGCCGGACAGTTATTGGCTGAGAGAATTAGCAGCCGTCTGGTTATTGGCTGAGAGAATTAGCAGCCGGCCGGTTATTGGCTGACAGAATTAGCAGCCGGCCAGATATTGGCTGAGAGAATTAGCAGCCGGACGGTTATTGGCTGTGACAATTAGCAGCCGGACGGTTATTGGCTGAGAGAATTACCAGCCGGCCGGTTATTGGCTGACAGAATTACCAGCCGGCTGGTTATTGGCTGTGACAATTAGCAGCTGGACGGTTATTGGCTGAGAGAATTAGCAGCCGGCTGGTTATTGGCTGTGACAATTAGCAGCCGGACGGTTATTGGCTGAGAGAATTAGCAGCCGGCCGGTTATTGGCTGAGAGAATTAGCAGCCGGACAGTTATTGGCTGAGAGAATTACCAGCCAGCTGGTTATTGGCTGAGAGAATACCAGCCGGACGGTTATTGGCTGAGAGAATTAGCAGCCGGCCGGTTATTGGCTGAGAGAATTAGCAGCCGGATGGTTATTGGCTGAGAGTCTTTTGAAAACAGTTTTTTTTAATTCTGCAGCTGCTTCGCGCCCCGCCACCTGGCATTTGCCGCTACCCACTCCTCGCCGCTGTCCGCCCCTGCACATAGGTGTGTGCCAGCGCTGCTTTACCGCTGGCACACAACTACGGATCGGACCCTGCAGCGGGTTTTATCTGAAGGGTACCGACCCGATGCGCTCGGGACCGCACATCAGGTAGGGTGGGACGTCAAACACATCCGATTTGGGCCATCGGGATCGTGGGATTGGCTTCGCTAATAGGCACCTTTAGTCTCCATTCAGATGATGAGATGACACTGACGGTGACTGACCTGCGAGGAGGGACAAGAAAAGGCCGAATGTATTGCGGTCAACCACTGAGGGTCAACATAGCTAAGGTCGACATATGCATTAGGTCCACAGTCAAAAAGGTCAACACGAGTTTTTCATGTTTTCATTCAGCCGACATGTGCCGACAGGCAGTATTTTATGCCCTATCGTCCACTAGGCACCGTGCCCGAAGCATGGGAGCGCAGTGGTACATTTTGGGGCAGTGGTACATTTTGGGGAAGAAAAAAATAACTAACGTTAAACACCCATGTCGACCTTTTGACTGTCGACCTAATGCAGCAGCTGTAGAGGATTACATACCACTTGGCCAACCAGTCGCTGCAGCATGCTGGGAGGACGGGTGAGGGTGGCGGGAGACATACCCGCTGAGGGCCCGACTCAGAGATGGAGCAGTGGCGGTGTAGACAGCGGTGCACCATCGGTCAGACCATGAGCAGTCCTTGCCGACACACCCTCCAACAGCAGTCATCACCCCGGTACAGAGCCGCCATCGGTAATGTCTGTGGCTCATGACCATTGTGCAGACGTAGAGTGCTTCTGCCCGATATTGTACATGAATCAGGCCCTGTGTGACTGATCCCTACTGAGTGAGCTGTGACTGATCCCTACTGAGTGAGCTGTGTCTGATCCCTGCTGAGTGAGCTGTGTCTGATCCCTGCTGAGTGAGCTGTGCCTGATCCCTACTGAGTGAGCTGTGTCTGATCCTTTCTGAGTGAGCTGTGTCTGATCCCTACTGAGTGAGCTGTGTCTGATCCCTACTGAGTGAGCTGTGTCTGATCCCTACTGAGTGAGCTGTGTCTGATCCCTGTTGAGTGAGATATGACTGATCCCTACTGAGTGAGCTGTGCCTGATCCCTACTGAGTGAGCTGTGTCTGATCCCTACTGAGTGAGCTGTGTCTAATTCCTGCTGAGTGAGCTGTGCCTGATCCCTACTGAGTGAGCTGTGTCTGATCCCTGTTGAGTGAGATATGACTGATCCCTACTGAGTGAGCTGTGCCTGATCCCTACTGAGTGAGCTGTGCCTGATCCCTACTGAGTGAGCTGTGTCTGATCCCTACTGAGTGAGCTGTGATTGATCTCTACTGTGTGAGCTGTGACTGATCCCTACTGGGTGAGCTGTGACTGATCCCTACTGAGTGAGCTGTGATTGATCTCTACTGAGTGAGCTGTGACTGATCCCTACTGAGTGAGATGTGATTGATCTCTACTGTGTGAGCTGTGACTGATCCCTACTGAATGAGCTGTGACTGATCCCTACTGAGTGAGCTGTGATTGATCTCTACTGTGTGAGCTGTGTCTGATCCCTACTGAGTGAGCTGTGCCTGATCTCTACTGTGTGAGCTGTGTCTGATCCCTACTGAGTGAGCTGTGACTGATCCCTACTGAGTGAACTGTGACTGATCCCTACTGAGTAAGCTGTGACTGATCCCTACTGGGTGAGCTGTGACTGATCCCTACTGAGTGAGCTGTGACTGATCCCTACTGAGTGAGCTGTGACTGATCCCTACTGAGTGAGCTGTGACTGATCCCTACTGAGTGAGCTGTGACTGATCCCTACTGAGTGAGCTGTGTCTGATCCCTGCTGAGTGAGCTGTGACTGATCCCTGCTGAGTGAGCTGTGACTGACACCTACTGTTTGAGCTGTGACTGAGCCCTACTGAGTGAGCTGTGACTGAGCCCTACTGAGTAAGCTGTGACTGATCCCTACTGAGTGAGCTGAGCCTGATCCCTCCTGAGTGAGCTGTGTCTGATCCCTACTGAGTGAGCTGTTCCTGATCCCTACTGAGTGAGCTGTGACTGAGCCCTACTGAGTGAGCTGTGTCTGATCCCTACTGAGTGAGCTGTTCCTGATCCCTACTGAGTGAGATGTGACTGATCCCTACTGAGTGAGCTGTGTCTGATCCCTACTGAGTGAGCTGTGCCTGATCCCTACTGAGTGAGCTGTTCCTGATCCCTACTGAGTGAGCTGTGACTGACACCTACTGCTTGAGCTGTGACTGATCCCTACTGAGTGAGCTGTGACTGATCCCTACTGAGTGAGCTGTGTCTGATCCCTGCTGAGTGAGATGTGACTGATCCCTGCTGAGTGAGCTGTGTCTGATCCCTCCTGAGTGAGCTGTGTCTGATCCCTGCTGAGTGAGATGTGACTGATCCCTCCTGAGTGAGCTGTGTCTGATCCCTGCTGAGTGAGATGTGACTGATCCCTCCTGAGTGAGCTGTGCCTGATCCCTACTGAGTGAGCTGTGCCTGGTCCCTACTGAGTGAGCTGTGACTGATCCCTACTGAGTGAGCTGTGTCTGATCCTTCCTGAGTGAGCTGTGACTGATTCCTACTGAGTGAGCTGTGACTGCTTCCTACTGAGTGAGCTGTGACTGATCCCCACTGAGTGAGCTGTGTCTGATCCCTCCTGAGTGAGCTGTGTCTGATCCCTCCTGAGTGAGCTGTGTCTGATCCCTCCTGAGTGAGCTGTGTCGATCTGATCCCTCCTGAGTGAGCTGTGTCTGTTCCCTCCTGAGTGAGCTGTGTCTGTTCCCTCCTGAGTGAGCTGTGTCTGTTCCCTCCTGAGTGAGCTGTGTCTGATCCCTCCTGAGTGAGATGTGTCTGATCCCTCCTGAGTGAGATGTGTCTGATCCCTCCTGAGTGAGCTGTGTCGATCTGATCCCTCCTGAGTGAGCTGTGTCTGATCCATACTGAGTGAGCTGTGTCTGATCCCTCCCGAGTGAGCTGCGACTGATCCCTCCCGAGTGAGCTGCGACTGATCTCTCCTGAGTGAGCTGTGACTGAGCCCTACTGAGTGAGCTGTGACTGATCCCTTCTGAGTGAGCTGTGACTGATCCCTACTGAGTGAGCTGTGGCTGATGTATACCGTGTGAGCTGTGAATGGTCCCTACTGAGTGAGCTGTGGCTGATGTATACTGGGTGAGATGTGACTGATCTCTCCTGAGTGAGCTGTGACTGATCTCTACTGAGTGAGCTGTGACTGATCCCTACTGAAGGAAGCCTGATATACATTGCACATCTCCCTTTATGGCTCCCTAGAAATGCGCAGCTCAGGGCAAGTGCCAGACGCAGGGGGAAGATGACGGGAATACCAGACAATGGGCGAGATCCTGCCAGGAATCCTGACACCCCTGCAGGAGACATGCAGTGTGGATGCTGGTTACTCAGCAGATGGGTCACATCTGTGTATACACTGTATATATACAGTATATATATATATATATATATGCTGTGTCACGGTGCCCACCAGGTGCCATCAATTAACTGAGGTAACAGGAGTCAGTGGACGAAACTACAGGTGTCCACACAATGAGTAACTGTATACCGCACACGGAGCACACGCGGGTCCACGCAATGAGTAACTGTATACCGCACACGGAGCACACGCGGGTCCACGCAATGAGTAACTGTATACCGCACACAAAGCACACGTGGGTCCACGCAATGAGTAACTGTATACCGCACACAAAGCACACATGGGTCCACACAATGAGTAACTGTATACCGCACACGGAGCACATGCGGGTCCACGCAATGAGTAACTGTATACCGCACACGGAGCACACGCAGATCCACGCAATGAGTAACTGTATACCGCACACGGAGCACGTGCAGATCCATGCAATGAGTAACTGTATACCGCACACGGAGCACGTGCAGATCCATGCAATGAGTAACTGTATACCGCACACAGAGCACACGCAGATACACGCAATGAGTAACTGTATACCGCACACGGAGCACGTGCAGATCCATGCAATGAGTAACTGTATACCGCACACGGAGCACACACAGATCCACACAATGAGTAACTGTATAGCGCACACGAAGCACACGCAGATCCACGCAATGAGTAACTGTATACCGCACACGGAGCACACGCGGGTCCACGCAATGGGTAACTGTATACCGCACAAGGAGCACACGCACGTCCACGCAATGAGTAACTGTATACCGCACACGGAGCACACGTGGGTCCACGCAATGAGTAACTGTATACCGCACACGGAGCACACGTGGGTCCACGCAATGAGTAACTGTATACCGCACACGGAGCACACGCAGATCCACGCAATGAGTAACTGTATACCGCACACGGAGCACACGCGGGTCCATGCAATGAGTAGCTGTATACCGCACACGGAGCACACGCGGGTCCACGCAATGAGTAGCTGTATACCGCACACGGAGCACATGCAGGTCCACGCAATGAGTAACTGTATACTGCACACAGAGCACACGCGGGTCCACGCAATGAGTAACTGTATACCGCACACGCAGGTGCACGCAACGAGTAACTGTATACTGCACACGGAGCACACGCAGGTTCACGCAATGAGTAGCTGTGTACCGCACACGGAGCACAGGTGGGTCCACGCAATGAGTAACTGTATACCGCACACGGAGCACACGCGGGTCCACGCAATGAGTAACTGTATACCGCACACGGAGCACACGCAGGTCCACGCAATGAGTAACTGTATACTGCACACGGAGCACACGCGGGTCCACGCAATGAGTAACTGTATACCGCACACGGACCACACGTGGGTCCACGCAATGAGTAACTGTATACCGCACACGGACCACACGTGGGTCCACGCAATAAGTAACTGTATACCGCACAGTGAGCACACGCGGGTCCATGCAATGAGTAACTGTATACCGCACACGGAGCACACACATGTACCCCATACCCATTACATCACCCTATTCTCAGCACAGTACCCTATTCTTCTCACAGCATCCCATTCCCATCACAGCATCCCATTCCCATCACAGCATCCCATTCTCAGCACAGTACCCTATTCTTCTCACAGCATCCCATTCCCATCACAGCATCCCATTCCCATCACAGCATCCCATTCTCAGCACAGTACCCTATTCTTCTCACAGCATCCCATTCCCATCACAGCATCCCATTCTCAGCACAGTACCCTATTCTTCTCACAGCATCCCATTCCCACCACAGCATCCCATTCCCATCACAGCATCCCATTCTCATCACAGCATCCCATTCTCAGCACAGCATCCCATTCTCAGCACAGCATCCCATTCTCAGCACAGCACCCTATGTTATTATCACTAAGCTCTATAATATAATACACTATTTATTGTACATGTGTAATAATCACTAAGCAAGGGGTTCCCAGTCTTTTGTGAATCACGGCACCCTAGAGTATCAGAATGTTTCCACAGAACCCCTAGGCCTAAAAAGAATGCAGAAAAATAAATATAAAATGAAGTAGGTTGTGTTTATAGGTTCCGTTATGTGTTAAAGGGTAAGATGTGCTTCTGTTATTTTATGATTGACAGCCCCCAGCACTGGGTTGGTCCAACAATTGATGATAAATAATTTGAATTGGTCCTGGACCACCCACCCGTGGCACCCTTGCAAGTTTCGGGAGGCACCCCAGGGAGCCACGGCACACAGTTTGGGAACCACTGCACTAAGCTCTATAATATAATACACTATTTATTGTACACGTGTTATAATCACTAAGCTCTATAATATAATACACTATTTTATTGTACACGTCTTATAATCACTAAGCTCTATAATATAATACACTATTTTATTGTACATGTCTTATAATCACTAAGCTCTATAATATAATACACTATCGTACACGTGTTATAATCACTAAGCTCTATAATATAATACACTATTAATTGTACACGTCTTATAATCACTAAGCTCTATAATATAATACACTATCGTACACGTGTTATAATCACTAAGCTCTATAATATAATACACTATTAATTGTACACGTCTTATAATCACTAAGCTCTATAATATAATACACTATCGTACACGTGTTATAATTACTAAGCTCTATAATATAATACACTATTGTACACGTGTAAAAATCACTAAGCTCTATAATATAATACACTATCGTACATGTGTAATAATCACTAAGCTCTATAATATAATACACTATCGTACACGTGTTATAATCACTAAGCTCTATAATATAATACACTATCGTACATGTGTAATAATCACTAAGCTTTATAATATAATACACTATCGTACACGTGTTATAATCACTAAGCTCTATAATATAATACACTATTTATTGTACACGTGTTATAATCACTAAGCTCTATAATATAATACACTATTTATTGTACATGTGTAATAATCAATAAGCTCTATTTATTGTACATGTGTAATAATCAATAAGCCCTATTTATTTATTGTATATTGGTCATAATCACTAAGTTCTAGAATATAATACACTATTTATTGTACACGTATTATAATCACTAAGCTCTATATATAATACACTATTCATTGTACATGTGTAATCAATAAGCTCTATAATATAATATAATACACTATTTATTGTATATTGATTATAATCACTAAGCTCTAGAATATAATACACTATTTATTGTATATTGCTTATAATCACTAAGCTCTATAATTCAGCATGTACTATCGGAGTGTTATAATGACTGAGCGTTATACTATAATATAGTGACATCAATGACACAAATACTGGATGTGTGTAAATTGCACTTTCCCAGCTGCTGCCTCCGCACTGGCAGCAGAACATATTATATCCGTCTTATATTTGCTCTCCGGTGATTACATAACGCACATTTACACCTTGTTACTACTCCCAACTACTGTTTCATTTGGCAAGCATGGCACAGCAACGTGATGAGTGTATCGTGATGTGACAGACATGCCGGGCGACATTACAACATAATACATACATCACCTATAACCTCTCAGGACACGTGTAATACAGACAGTCCCGGCGTCCCCTCGCTCTCAGGACACGTGTAATACAGACAGTCCCGCCGTCCCCTCACTCTCAGGACACGTGTAATACAGACAGTCCCAGTGTCCTCTCACTCTCAGGACACATGTAATACAGACAGTCCCGGCGTCCCCTCGCTCTCAGGACACGTGTAATACAGACAGTCCCGGCGTCCCCTCGCTCTCAGGACACGTGTAATACAGACAGTCCCGGCGTCTCCTCAATCTAAGGACACGTGTAATACAGACAGTCCCGGCGTCCCCTCGCTCTCAGGACACGTGTAATACAGACAGTCCCGGTGTCCCCCACTCTCAGGACACATGTAATACAGACAGTCCCGGCGTCCCCTCACTCTCAGGACACGTGTAATACAGACAGTCTTGGTGTCCCCTCACTCTCAGGACACATGTAATACAGACAGTCCCGGCGTCCCCTCACTCTCAGGACACGTGTAATACAGACAGTCCCGGCATCCCCTCACTCTCAGGACACGTGTAATACAGACAGTCCCGGCGTCCCCTCACTCTCAGGACACGTGTAATACAGACAGTCCCGGCGTCCCCTCACTCTCAGGACACGTGTAATACAAACAGTCCCGGCGTCCCCTCACTCTCAGGACACGTGTAATACAGACAGTCCCGGCGTCCCCTCACTCTCAGGACACATGTAATACAGACAGTCCCGGCGTCCCCTCACTCTCAGGACACGTGTAATACAGACAGTCCCGGCGTCCCCTCACTCTCAGGACACTGTAATACAGACAGTCCCGGCGTCCCCTCACTCTCAGGACACGTGTAATACAGACAGTCCCGGCGTCCCCTCACTCTCAGGACACATGTAATACAGACAGTCCCGGCGTCCCCTCACTCTCAGGACATGTGTAATACAGACAGTCCCGGTGTCCCCTCACTCTCAGGACACGTGTAATACAGACAGTCCCGGCGTCCCCTCGCTCTCAGGACACGTGTAATACAGAAGGTCCCGGCGTCCCCTCACTCTCAGGACACGTGTAATACACAGACAGTCTCGGTGTCCCCTCACTCTCAGGACACGTGTAATACAGACAGTCCCGGCGTCCCCTCACTCTCAGGACACGTGTAATACAGACAGTCCCAGCGTCCCCTCACTCTCAGGACACATGTAATACAGACAGTCCCGGTGTCCCCTCACTCTCAGGACATGTGTAATACAGACAGTCCCGGCGTCCCCTCACTCTCAGGACACGTGTAATACAGACAGTCCCAGCGTCCCCTCACTCTCAGGACACGTGTAATACAGACAGTCCCGGCATCCCCTCACTCTCAGGACACGTGTAATACAGACAGTCCCGGTGTCCCCTCACTCTCAGGACACGTGTAATACAGACAGTCCCGGCGTCCCCTCACTCTCAGGACACGTGTAATAAAGACAGTCCCGGCGTCCCCTCACTCTCAGGACACATGTAATACAGACTGTACCGGCGTCCCCTCACTCTCAGGACACGTGTAATACAGACAGTCCCAGCGTCCCCTCACTCTCAGGACACGTGTAATACAGACAGTCCCGGCGTCCCCTCACTCTCAGGACACGTGTAATACAGACAGTCCCGACATCCCCTCACTCTCAGGACGCGTGTAATACAGACAGTCCCGACATCCCCTCACTCTCAGGACACGTGTAATACAGACAGTCCAGGCGTCCCCTCACTCTCAGGACACGTGTAATGCAGTCCCGGCATCCCCTCACTCTCAGGACACGTGTAATACAGACAGTCCCGGTGTCCCCTCACTCTCAGGACACATGTAATACAGACAGTCCCGGCGTCCCCTCACTCTCAGGACACGTGTAATACAGAAGGTCCCGGCGTCCCCTCACTCTCAGGACACGTGTAATACACAGACAGTCTCGGTGTCCCCTCACTCTCAGGACACGTGTAATACAGACAGTCCCGGTGTCCCCTCACTCTCAGGACACGTGTAACACAGACAGTCCCGGCGTCCCCTCACTTTCAGGACATGTGTAATACAGACAGTCCCAGCGTCCCCTCACTCTCAGGACACGTGTAATACAGACAGTCCCGGTGTCCCCTCACTCTCAGGACACGTGTAATACAGACAGTCCTGGCATCCCCTCACTCTCAGGACACGTGTGATACAGACAGTCCCGGCGTCCCCTCACTCTCAGGACACGTGTAATACAGACTGTACCGGCGTCCCCTCACTCTCAGGACACGTGTAATACAGACAGTCCCAGCGTCCCCTCACTCTCAGGACACGTGTAATACAGACAGTCCCGGCGTCCCCTCACTCTCAGGACACGTGTAATACAGACAATCCCGGCGTCCCCTCACTCTCAGGACACGTGTAATACAGACAGTCCCGGCGTCCCCTCACTCTCAGGACACGTGTAATACAGACAGTCCCGGTGTCCCCTCACTCTCAGGACACATGTAATACAGACAGTCCCGGCGTCCCCTCACTCTCAGGACACATGTAATACAGACAGTCCCGGCGTCCCCTCACTCTCAGGACACGTGTAATACAGACAGTCCCGGCGTCCCCTCACTCTCAGGACACGTGTAATACAGACAGTCCCGGCGTCTCCTCACTCTCAGGACACGTGTAATACAGACAGTCCCGGCGTCCCCTCACTCTCAGGACACGTGTAATACAGACAGTCCCGGCATCCCCTCACTCTCAGGACACGTGTGATACAGACAGTCCCGGTGTCCCCTCACTCTCAGGACACGTGTAATACAGACAGTCCCGGTGTCCCCTCACTCTCAGGACATGTGTAATACAGACAGTCCCGGCGTCCCCTCACTCTCAGGACACGTGTAATACAGACAGTCCCGGCGTCCCCTCACTCTCAGGACATGTGTAATACAGACAGTCCCGGCGTCCCCTCACTCTCAGGACACATGTAATACAGACAGTCCCGGCGTCCCCTCACTCTCAGGACACATGTAATACAGACAGTCCCGGTATCCCCTCACTCTCAGGACACGTGTAATACAGACAGTCCCGGCGTCCCCTCACTCTCAGGACACATGTAATGCAGACAGTCCCGACATCCCCTCACTCTCAGGACACGTGTAATACAGACAGTCCTGGCGTCCCCTCACTCTCAGGACACGTGTAATACAGACAGTCCAGGAGTCCCCTCACTCTCAGGACACGTGTAATACAGACAGTCCCGGTGTCCCCTCACTCTCAGGACACATGTAATACAGACAGTCTCGCCGTCCCCTCACTCTCAGGACACGTGTAATACAGACAGTCCCGGCGTCCCCTCACTCTCAGGACACGTGTAATACAGACAGTCCCGCCGTCCCCTCACTCTCAGGACACATGTAATACAGACAGTCCTGGCGTCCCCTCACTCTCAGGACACATGTAATACAGACAGTCCCGCCGTCCCCTCACTCTCAGGACACATGTAATACAGACAGTCCCGGTGTCCCCTCGCTCTCAGGACACGTGTAATACAGACAGTCCCGGCGTCCCCTCACTCTCAGGACACGTGTGATACAGACAGTCCCGGTGTCCCCTCACTCTCAGGACACGTGTAATACAGACAGTCCCGGCGTCCCCTCACTCTCAGGACACGTGTAATACAGACAGTCCCGGCGTCCCCTCACTCTCAGGACACGTGTAATACAGACAGTCCCGGCGTCCCCTCACTCTCAGGACACGTGTAATACAGACAGTCCCGGTGTCCCCTCACTCTCAGGACACGTGTAATACAGACAGTCCCGGCGTCCCCTCACTCTCAGGACACATGTAATACAGACAGTCCCGGCGTACCCTCACTCTCAGGACACGTGTAATACAGACAGTCCCGGCGTCCCCTCACTCTCAGGACACGTGTAATACAGACAGTCCCGGCGTCCCCTCACTCTCAGGACACGTGTAATACAGACAGTCCCGGCATCCCCTCGGTCCATGGCAGGTGGGTGGGGGCCTCAGCTAATGTTGTGTACTTGCCCCCAGGCCACAATTTGCCAGTAAGCCCCTGAGTCCTGGCCTGAGCCCCCACCCACCTGCCACAGACCAGCCTCGCGCCCCATTCAGGACACTGGGCCTCGGATCCGCTCCCTGGCGCAGATCGAATCTTCTCACATAAACTTCCACAAACCTAAACTGTCGGAATTCCACAACATTATTGTGAAACTTCAGCGTCTGTGAGGAAAACGTTTCCATCTGGTTTGTAAACACATAATATCAGCACTGACTGCTGAGGACGCGGCTGCCAACGGCCTGCTTCATGTTACTGCGAGATATCCTGTACAACCGTAACATCCGCCGCTATCAATCAGCACAGCTGTCTGACGCTTCCTCGCCACGTGAGCTGACGCTCTATTGGTGCTGTGATAGTCACAATTATTCATATGGAGGAAGGACAGAGCTGTATCTGTCACTGTGCGAGGTGTGGCGGGGGATTTGGCTTTATTGGGCCTGATTCAGATCTGATATCTGGGCTGCGAATGTAAGAATCCTAGTGATTGGGTAAGAGCTTCCTCCCACCCCTGGGAACCTGCCCGCAGCCCGGCATACAGGGGGAAACCATTCAGCTACATATACAGCGGGTACATTGTGGCAATATCTCCATATCTAACCGTCTGAGCACAAGGGGGAGATGTCCCAGCCTTCCAAAATGAGAGCAGCAGTCACAACAAACAAGTGGAGACGTTGCCCATAGCAACTGATACATTTGTAGCTTGCATTACCAAATATATTCTAAAAATTATAGGCTGAAGTTGTTGGTTGCTACGGACAACTACAACACTTATAACTCTCTATAGGAAGCGGATCCATCTCCCCCACATCAGAACAAATGCCCCTCTCACTATTCCTGGGTGCCAGGTATCAGGTCTGCTGGCAAATAACTTATTTTCTAAACAAGAATTTCAGCCAAATTTTCCTCCACTCCCTGATAACACCGAATATTACACGGAAGTCGCCTGGATGGGGGGGGGGGGTCTCTGAGGGGTTGGAGGGGGGGAGGGTCTCTGAGGGGTTGGAGGGGGGTCTCTGAGGGGGTGGAGATGGTTGGGGGGTTTCTGAGGGGTTGGAGGGGGGTCTCTGAGGGGTTGGAGGGTGGGGGGGTCTCTGAGGGGTTGGAGGGGGGAGGGTCTCTGAGGGGTTGGAGGGGGGTCTCTGAGGGGGTGGAGATGGTTGGGGGGTTTCTGAGGGGTTGGAGGGGGGTCTCTGGGGGGATATCTCTGAGGTGGGGGGTGTCTGAGGGGGTGGAGGGGGGGCTCTGAGGGGTTGGAGGGGGGGCTCTGGGGGGGGGGGGGTATTTCTGAGGTGGGGGTGTCTGAGGGGGTGGACAGGGGCTGGCTGGCAACTTTTAGCCTGGGGGGCAAGTCCAGAGCACCGGCCCATAAGTAACAGCGTATCGTTAAATGGAGGTTTTTCGTAAAAAAAAAACACAATAATAGGACACCACAGGCTGCTCCCCTGTATAATATCAGGACCCCACAGGATGCTCCCCCTGGCTAGTTATGCCAGAACCAGTGGTGTAAGTAGCCATTTTGGTACCCTGTGCCAGAAAGGAAATTGGTGCGTGCCCCACCACCACACTAAAAACAGGAGAGTGCGCGCCGAAGGCGCACTGCAAAATGTAGGAGCGATACTTCATGGGGAAGAGGCGTTAGTAAAAGTACTAATAACATCGTAATGCCCATAACACATTATACCACACACAGTAATGCCCATTATGTATTATGCCACACAGCGTAATGCCCCTTACACAATATGCAGCACACCATAATGCCCATATGATACACATTATGCTCCACGCAATGCCCCAAATACACCTGCACCATACCTCCCAACAGTCCCGATTTCAGTGGGACAGTCCCGATTATCAGGGCCTGTCCCGCTGTCCCTCCCGCGGCCGGCAGTGTCCCGCGGTGAGGGGGGGCTGTTGGGAGTCCCCCCTGTCGGCTGCTAAGCAGAGGGGAATAAACGCTGTGCGCATGCACACAGCGTCTATTTCTGCAGCCAGGGGGCTGGGGGCATGGCTAGAGGCTCACAGAGCCTCTGGGTCATGCCCCCATAGCGTCAAAATGGGGGCGTGGCCTCACGGGAGAGCTGCGAGTATAGGCCACGCCCCCGGAATTAGGCCACACCCCCCCAATTTTTTCCCGCGCATGCGGCGCGCAGCAGCACCGTCCCGCCTCCATCAGATCAAAAGTTGGGAGGTATGCTGCACATGCCTACATAATGCCCAAGTTAGCGACAGTAGTAGCGCAACTTATACTGTACATAACGTCCACATCAGTTGCCGACAGTAGTAGTATCACAACTTATACATAATGCCCACACCAGTTGCTGACAGTAGTAGCACTGCTTATACGTAACAACCACACCAGTTGCCGACACTAGTAGTGTTGCCTATACATAACACTCGTACCAGTTTCTGACAGTAGTAGCGCTGCTTATACGTAACGCCCACACCGACACCAGTCGCAACAGCAGTAGTGCTGCCTATACATATGCCCCCACCAGTTGCCGACACTAGTAACGCTGCCTGTACATATGTCCACACCAGTTGTCCGACACTAGTAACGCTGCCTGTACATATGTCCACACCAGTTGCCAACACTAGTAACGCTGCCTGTACATATGTCCACACCAGTTGTCTGACACTAGTAACGCTGCCTGTACATATGCCCACACCAGTTGCCGACACTAGTAGCGCTGATTATACATATGCCCACACCAGTTGCCAACACTAGTAGCGCTGATTATACATATGCCCACACCAGTTGCCGACACTAGTAGTGCTGACTATACATATGCCCACATCAGTTGCCGACACTAGTAGCGCTGCTTGTACATATGTCCACACCAGTTGCCAACACTAGTAACGCTGCCTGTACATATGTCCACACCAGTTGTCCGACACTAGTAACGCTGCCTGTACATATGCCCACACCAGTTGCCGACACTAGTAGCGCTGATTATACATATGCCCACACCAGTTGCCAACACTAGAAGCGCTGATTATACATATGCCCACACCAGTTGCCGACACTAGTAGTGCTGACTATACATATGCCCACATCAGTTGCCGACACTAGTAGCGCTGCTTGTACATATGGCCACACCAGTTGCCGACACTAGTAACGCTGCCTGTACATACAGTATGTCCACACCAGTTGCTGACACTAGTAGCGCTGATTATACATATGCCCACACCAGTTGCAGACACTAGTAACGTTGCCTATATATATGTCCACACCAGTTGCCGACACTAGTAGCGCTGATTATACATATGCCCACACCAGTTGCCGACACTAGTAACGCTGCCTATATATATATGTCCACACCAGTTGCCGACACTAGTAGCGTTGCTTGTACATATGCCCACACCAGTTGCCGACACTAGTAGCGCTGATTATACATACTGTATGACCACACCAGTTGCCGACACTAGTAGCGCTGCCTGTATATATGTCCACACCAGTTGCCGACACTAGTAGCGCTGCTTGTACACATGCTGACACCAGTTGCCGACACTAGTAGCGCTGCTTGTACACATGCTGACACCAGTTAAAGTACACTCACATTTTACTTAACTAGTTCAGGGCACTTCAGGCTGGCAGCTCATCATCTCCTTTTTTCCAATAGACACTGACAATCGTGTAGCTCCGCCCCTCCTGACGTTAGCCCCGCCCCCTTTTCTGACCCTGCAGGGACGCTGACCAGGAGCAGGGAGGGATCCTCGGTGCTGTCCCTGATGCTGCCTGTAATGCAGTGTGATACAGGCGCAGCAGCTGCTGACAGCCACAGAGGACTGAGTTCCTCAGAGAGTCCACAGTCACTCTCTCTATAGCGGCCTCCTGCACTAGACATGTCCTCAGTGCAGGAGGCCGGCGGGCGGCCATATTTCAGAAGACCAGTCAGAGACTGGTCAGCCGTGGCTGCAGTAACAGCCTCAGAAAGTGGAAACTGTCGCAAATAGATTGCGAATAGATTGAGCGGCCCGGGGGGCACATGGCACCCTGCCCCCCGGCCCAGCCCGCCCCTGCGTGGAGGGGAGGGCTCTGAGGGGGGGGTGTCTCCCCTTAGTCCAGTTCCCCCACAGTGCGGGAAGAACAGCAATGATGAGAGCTTGGTATAGATGGGGCTCTATAATGGATACTATAATACACAGAAATGGCAGATTACACAATGTACGGGGATAATCCCTGGTGTTAGAACAGGACGTCTGCCTGAAATCAGCTGCTTAACATGAAGAAACACACTGCTGCCCCCATTCTACAGATAGCTCCTTATATATACATCAGTCCCGGGGAACCTCTGCAAACACTTTGGGGTGAATTTACCAAAGATACTAAAAATGAAAAGTGATGATGTTGCCGATAGCAACCAATGCGATTCAGCCTGTAATTTCAAGAAAATGAGAGGCATAATCTGATTGGTTGCTATGGGCCGACATGCAAATGTTCATGAATGTAACCAACAATCCTGAGCAGCCGCCTTACCGCGGGATAAATCTGCATAGTGAGGTCAGCGGTGTCCAGACCCGCGCTACAGTCTGTGGCAGTGTTACTGCGTTTATTAATATAACAGAGGCTGCTCCTCTATTAATACTCTGTGCAGAGAGGCGGACAAGGCGCCCTTGTATGTGGCCTCGCTCTAACCAAATTCACAGGCAGCGCCCCCCCCCCCCCTCCAGGTGAGGATCAGCCACCGCTCAGTGTTAGGCAGAAGGGGTCTGTAAAGGAACCCAACTCTGTTCCTACAGTAACCGTCCGACCTGGATGCTGCAGGACCCCGATGTCCGTTCCCTGGGACTTATTCAGGATGGTGTGCGTATTAGAGAATTCAAGAATGACCACGCATACGTACTGCAGACATTGCGCATGGAGAGGGAAAATCGCAAATTAACATGCATACATCCACAGCGGCAGGAGAACGCCATACATCCACAGCGGCAGGAGAACGCCATACATCCACAGCGGCAGGTGAACGCCATACATCCACAGCGGCAGGTGAACGCCATACATCCACAGTGTCAGGAGAACGCCATACATACACAGCGGCAGGAGAACGCCATACATTCACAGCGGCAGGAGAACGCCATACATCCACAGCGGCAGGTGAACGCCATACATCCACATCGGCAGGAGAACGCCATACATCCACAGCGTCAGGAGAACGCCATACATCCACAGCGGCAGGAGAACGCCATACATTCACAGCGGCAGGTGAACGCCATACATCCACATCGGCAGGAGAACGCCATACATCCACAGCGGCAGGAGAACGCCATACATCCACAGCGGCAGGTGAACGCCATACATCCACAGCGGCAGGTGAACGCCATACATCCACATCGGCAGGAGAACGCCATACATCCACAGCGGCAGGAGAACGCCATACATCCACAGCGGCAGGAGAACGCCATACATCCACAGCGGCAGGAGAACGCCATACATCCACATCGGCAGGAGAACGCCATACATCCACAGCGGCAGGTGAACGCCATACATCCACAGCGGCAGGAGAACGCCATACATCCACAGCGGCAGGAGAACGCCATACATCCACAGCGGCAGGAGAACGCCATACATCCACAGCGGCAGGAGAACGCCATACATCCACAGCGGCAGGAGAACGCCATACATCCACAGCGGCAGGTGAACGCCATACATCCACAGCGGCAGGAGAACGCCATACATCCACAGCGGCAGGAGAACGCCATACATCCACAGCGGCAGGTGAACGCCATACATCCACAGCGGCAGGTAAACGCCATACATCCACAGCGGCAGGTAAACGCCATACATCCACAGCGGCAGGAGAACGCCATACATCCACATCGGCAGAAGAACGCCATACATCCACAGCGGCAGGAGAACGCCATACATCCACAGCGGCAGGAGAACGCCATACATCCACAGCGGCAGGTGAACGCCATACATCCACAGCGGCAGGTAAACGCCATACATCCACATCGGCAGAAGAACGCCATACATCCACATCGGCAGAAGAACGCCATACATCCACAGCGGCAGGAGAACGCCATACATCCACATCGGCAGAAGAACGCCATACATCCACAGCGGCAGGAGAACGCCATACATCCACAGCGGCAGGTAAACGCCATACATCCACAGTGGCAGGAGAACGCCATACATCCACATCGGCAGAAGAACGCCATACATCCACAGCGGCAGGAGAACGCCATACATTCACAGCGGCAGGAGAACGCCATACATCCACAGCGGCAGGAGAACGCCATACATTCACAGTGGCAGGAGAACGCCATACATCCACAGCGGCAGGTAAACGCCATACATCCACAGCGGCAGGAGAACGCCATACATCCACAGCGGCAGGTAAACGCCATACATCCACAGCGGCAGGAGAACGCCATACATCCACATCGGCAGAAGAACGCCATACATCCACAGCGGCAGGAGAACGCCATACATCCACAGCGGCAGGTAAACGCCATACATCCACAGTGGCAGGAGAACGCCATACATCCACATCGGCAGAAGAACGCCATACATCCACAGCGGCAGAAGAACGCCATACATCCACAGCGGCAGGAGAACGCCATACATCCACAGCGGCAGGAGAACGCCATACATCCACAGTGGCAGGTAAACGCCATACATCCACAGCGGCAGGTGAACGCCATACATCCACAGCGGCAGGAGAACGCCATACATCCACAGCGGCAGGTGAACGCCATACATCCACAGCGGCAGGAGAACGCCATACATCCACATCGGCAGAAGAACGCCATACATCCACATCGGCAGAAGAACGCCATACATCCACAGCGGCAGGAGAACGCCATACATCCACATCGGCAGAAGAACGCCATACATCCACAGCGGCAGGAGAACGCCATACATCCACAGCGGCAGGTAAACGCCATACATCCACAGTGGCAGGAGAACGCCATACATCCACATCGGCAGAAGAACGCCATACATCCACAGCGGCAGGAGAACGCCATACATCCACAGCGGCAGGAGAACGCCATCCCCTCGCAGTTTGGTGGTGGAAACCTGACATGTTATGGGAGTGTCTGATAATACGCAGGTGTCTTAGGGGAGGGCCTGTGACATCAGCGGCGGTCTCAGGCAATGGATCAGCGACTGGGTGGCGATCTGAGACCCATTTCTGTCTGGGCGGCGCCCTACTCTCCTCAGATAGGCGTTCCATGCTGAATTAGACTACAGCCAGTGATGTACAGGGTTCAGGCGTGGAAACAGGGACCGTATGCGCTCGTTAGGGTTACAGCCCTAAGGTCGACATGCGTTGGGTCGACCACTGAAGGTCGAACTGGGGTTAGGTCAACAGGGTCATTAGGTCGACACAAGCATTAGGTCGTCATGGGCTAGGTCAACAGTCAAAAGATCAACATTGTTTTTTTTACAGCCGACAGGCAGTATTTCATATCCTTCTATTCACTAGGGTTTGGAGGGAGAATATAACAGTGTGCCATGCGAGGTGACACAAGGCACCAATACACAATAACAGCGGGATTACAGGGGTATAACAGCAGGATAACACCAGGATAACAGCCGGATAACTGCGGGATAACAGCGGTATAACTGCGGGATAACAGCGGTATAACAGCAGGATAACACCAGGATAACAGCCGGATAACTGCAGGATAACTGCGGGATAACAGCAGGATAACAGCGGTATAACTGCGGGATAACAGCGGTATAACAGCAGGATAACACCAGAATAACAGCCGGATAACTGCGGGATAACAGCGGTATAACTGCGGGATAACAGCAGGATAACACCAGAATAACAGCCAGATAACAGCCGGATAACTGCGGGATAACAGCAGGATAACAGCGGTATAACAGCAGGATAACAGCGGTATAACACCAGGATAACAGCGGGATAACAGCAGTATAACACCAGGATAACAGTGGGATAACAGCGGTATAACAGCAGGATAACACCAGGATAACAGCCAGATAACAGCCGGATAACTGAGGGATAACAGCGGTATAACAGCAGGATAACAGCAGGATAACAGCAGTATAACACCAGGATAACAGCAGTATAACACCAGGATAACAGCGGTATAACACCAGGATAACAGTGGGATAACTGCGAAATAACAGCGGTATAACAGCAGGATAACAGCAGTATAACACCAGGATAACAGCAGTATAACACCAGGATAACAGTGGGATAACTGCGGAATAACAGCGGTATAACAGCAGGATAACAGCAGTATAACACCAGGATAACAGCCAGATAACTGAGGGATAACAGCGGGATAACAGCAGTATAACACCAGGATAACACCAGGATAACAGTGGGATAACTGCGGAATAACAGCGGTATAACAGCAGGATAACAGCAGTATAACACCAGGATAACTGCGGAATAACAGCGGTATAACAGCAGGATAACAGCAGTATAACACCAGGATAACAGTGGGATAACTGCGGGATAACAGCGGTATAACAGCAGGATAACAGCAGTATAACAGCAGTATAACACCAGGATAACACCAGGATAACAGCAGTATAACAGCAGTATAACACCGGGATAACTGCGGAATAACAAGGGTATAACAGCAGTATAACAGCAGGATAACAGCAGGATAACAGTGGTATAACAGCAGGATAACAGCAGTATAACACCAGGATAACAGCAGTATAACACCAGGATAACAGTGGGATAACCGCGGGATAACAGCGGTATAACAGCAGGATAACAGCAGTATAACACCAGGATAACAGCGGGATAACTGCGGTATAACAGCAGGATAACAGCAGTATAACAGCAGGATAACAGTGGTATACCAGCAGGATAAAAGCAGTATAACAGCAGGATAACAGTGGTATAACACCAGGATAACAGCGGGATAACTGTGGGATAACAGCAGTATAACACCAGGATAACAGCTGGATAACTGCGGTATAACAGTGGGATAACAGCAGTATAACACCGGGATAACAGTGGGATAAAAGCAGGATAACAGCAGTATAACACCAGGATAACAGCGGGATAACAGCAGTATAACAGCAGGATAACAGCAGGATAACAACTGGATAACACCAGGATAACAGCGGGATAACAGCAGGATAACAGCAGTATAACAACAGGATAACAGCGGGATAACTGCGGTATAACAGCAGGATAACAGCAGTATAACAGCAGGATAACAGTGGTATACCAGCAGGATAAAAGCAGTATAACAGCAGGATAACAGTGGTATAACACCAGGATAACAGCGGGATAACTGTGGGATAACAGCAGTATAACACCAGGATAACAGCTGGATAACTGCGGTATAACAGTGGGATAACAGCAGTATAACACCCGGATAACAGTGGGATAAAAGCAGGATAACAGCAGTATAACACCAGTATAACAGCGGTATAACAGCAGGATAACAGCAGGATAACAGCTGGATAACACCAGGATAACAGCGGGATAACAGCAGTATAACAGCAGGATAACAGCAGTATAACTGCGGGATAACTGCGGAATAACAGCAGGATAACAGCAGTATAGCAGCAGGTTAACAGTGGTATAACAGCAGGATAACAGCGGGATAACTGCGGGATAACTGCGGGATAACAGCAGGATAACAGTGGTATAGCAGCAGTATAACCCCAGGATAACAGCAGGATAACTGCGGGATAACAGCAGGATAACAGCAGTATAACACCAGGATAACAGTGGGATAGCTGCGGTATAACAGCAGGATAACAGTGGTATAACAGCAGGATAACACCAGGATAACAGTGGAATAACAGCAGGATAACACCAGGATAACAGTGGTATAACAGTGGGATAACAGCAGTATAACACCAGGATAACAGTGGTATAACAGTGGGATAACAGCAGTATAACACCAGGATAACAGTGGTATAACAGCGGGATAACAGTGGTATAACAGCGGGATAACACTAGGATAACAGCGGTATAACACCAGGATAACAGCGGGATAACTGCGGTATAACAGCAGGATAACAGTGGTATAACAGTGGGATAACAGCATGATAACACCAGGATAACATCAGAATAATAGCCGGATAAGTGCAGGATAACAGCGGTATAACACCAGGATAACAGCGAGATAACAGCAGGATAACAGCGGTATAACACCAGGATAACAGCAAGATAACACCAGGATAACAGCAGTATAACACCAGGATAACAGCAAGATAACACCAGGATAACAGCAGTATAACACCAGGATAACAGCGGTATAACAGCAGGATAATAATGGTATAACAGCCGGATAACAGCGGTATAACAGCAGGATAATAATGGTATAACAGCGGTATAACAACATTATAACAGCGGTATAACAGCAGGATAATAATGGTATAACAGCGGTATAACAACATTATAACAGCGGTATAACAGCAGGATAATAATGGTATAACAGCGGTATAACAGCAGGATAATAATGGTATAACAGCCGGATAATAGCGGTATAACAGCAGGATAATAATGGTATAACAGCCGGACAACAGCGGTATAACAACGGTATAACACCAGGATAACAGCAGGATAATAGCAGGATAATAGCAGTATAAAAGCAGGATAACAGCGGGATAACAGCAGTATAAAAGCAGGTTAACAGCAGGATAACGGTGGTATAACAGCGGGATAACAGCAGGATAACAGCGGGATAACAGTGGGATAACAGCGGGATAACAGCGGGATAACAGAGGGATAACAGCGGGATAACAGCGAGATAACGTATTGCCACCTGAGCAAACAACAAAATAGAGCTTTTCCCTTATGTTTACCAGCGCAGATCTTGCCAAAGGTGTTCTGAATGTTACGTTACCTAGGAGACTGCAAGCCAATTACTCAGACTTCTGCAGTCTATTGCCAATGCAAGATAAATAGGGGCCACCCGCACATACAGAGGTAAACATGTCAGCTGTATGTGGTGGGTTTCCGGTCTTGGACGTGGTCCGGACGTGTCCCGTCTCAGCATTGCCGGTTAGGGATTACAGGGCAGTCTGCCTACCAGGGTAATCTATTCTGTGTCACTAACACATTCCACTCATTGACCTGAAGAAGTCGCGCATCCTTGTAAGTATCTGCGGCGCGGAACAGTTACTTAACCGTCCTGTTTATTCCAGTTTAATCTCCTTTGTAAATGAAACATAACAAAGCCCACTTGTGGCCATAAAGTCCTATTTCTGGGCTGTGATATCGCTGCTGCACACTGCGACATTAATTGCTCTGTAATTACTTGTGACGTAAAGTGCAGCTCCCCGTTTATATTCTCCTGCCAAGCGCCTGGCGTTTACGGCCTGTCTCCGTGAGTCCAGGACATACCACATACCCAGAACAGCCTGGAGAAATCCTGGGATCCCGGGAACTTGGAATGAGCTCCGGACCAGGAAGAACATTTCTCATCTAACGAGTCCCCCGTGAGAGCGAGTGTAAGCGAAGGGCCGGGGCTGCCGTTCTCCGATCATCAGAGTATCTCAGTAATGTACAATCGGCCTAGGAATACATACATTTATTATCCCCGCATGTGCTGCGTGCCGCTAATTCCCAACACAGAATGTATATAGGAATAATCTGGAGGGCAAGGAAATAATGAGTCAACAGCTGAAAACTAAATAAAGATTCATATAACAAAGCAAATCTTTACACTCCTCTGAGCTGGTTGGAGAAATACAGGAGGGGGGGGGCTGGGGTCCAAATATGGGGTACAAACAGAGCAGGGGTCCCAAAGATCCAGCAGGGTAATGCCACAGTCAGGGAAGACTTTAAAATCCCACCGCCAAAGCATTAACCCGACTGGTCAGCCTGTGCTGGGACCCTGAGGGGGTGGGGACGCCCCCTCCAGGGCACCCCTGCTCGGGCTGAAGTTTGTGGAACTACAAGACCCAGCAAGTCTCCCCGCATGCAGGGACTTGGCGAACCACAAATTCCAGCATGTGGGGCATTAAAGAGCCTGGTGAGTGTTGTAGTTCTACAACTTAACCAATAGTGAAATAAAATGACACACACACACCGGTTAATACACACTACAATCACCCCTAGGCCAAGAAATATTTGTATAACATGAAGTAGATTGTGTTTATATGTGCCTTCTTAGGTTCAGTTATGTGGTAAAGGGCAGGATTTGCTTCTGATTGTACACATTTTATGATTGGCAGCCACCAGCACTGGTTTTGTCCAGAAATAATTGATCATAAATAATTTTAATTGGTCCTGGACCACAACCTGGACCACCAACCCCTGCATGTGTCCCGAGGCACCCAGGGAGCCACGGCACACAGTTTGGGAACCACTGCCATAAGGAACTGGAGGAGCCGGCACATGTGTTTACACTTGGGGCTCCTCCCCCGAACGGGGGGATTTCCTGGTGACATCATACACCGGGTCCTCCCCCAGCCAATCAGCAGTGGGCTTCTGGGGAGCCATAGAAGCCCATGTTAAACTTTAAAAGGGCTTTTATGGAGCCATGAACAACCAATCAGCTGCGGAACTCCCCCAGAGCCCAATGCTGATTGGCTGGGGGTGTATGATGTCACCGCCCAGGGGCCCCAGGGATAGCACCAGGCTTCAGCCCGGGCTGGGGGAGCCCAATGAGAGGGCACCCCTTAATTGGGGGGTTCCCACTCCCTGAGGGTCCCAGCCTGGGATGACCGGCTATGGATTAATGCTTTGGCTGTATATAAAGTCTCCCCGGCTGGGACATTACCCTGTTGGCTGTTTGGGCCCGGTGCTGTTTTCCAAAATATGGGGGACCCCTACCCAGTTAGTCCCACATATTTTGGGCACTAGGACCGGTCCATGAGCTTGGTGCTGCTTATAAAAAACCGATGGACCCCAACTTTTTTTACCCTTTGTACTTTTGCAACCAGTATCAGGGTCAATGAGACCATGCAGGTAATTGCCCCAGTGGGGGGGGGTATTTATTTATATAATCTAATGTGCTGATCTGACTGTTTATATTTGGTTGCTGGAATTAGAGTTCATTTTATATATATATATATATATATATATATTATATATATATAATATATATATATATATATATATATATGCGGTATAGAGAGAGAGAGATATTATTAGGATGAGAATAAGGTATTCTGGGCAGATGTACTAAGCCTGGTGAAGTGATAAAGTTGAAGGTGATAATGCACCAGCCAATCAGCTGCTGTAATTTTTTAACCCAGCCTGTAACTTTAAAGTTTGGAGCTGATTGGCTGCTGTGTTATCACCTCTGCTTTATCACTTCACCAGACTTAGTACATCTGCCCCTATGTTCCCCCCCCCCTCCTCTCTCTCTCTCTCTCTCTCTATATATATATCCTGCACCCCCCTCTCTCTATATATATATATATATATATATCATATATATATGATATATTATATATATATATATATATATGATTGGCTGATTCTGAATTTCAGATATCCAGCACTGCAGGAGACAGATCTCCAGGCTTAAGGCTCATCATTTCTGAAGCCACATATCTGGATTGGCATCACCACACATTGATTGGTGATTTTATACAATTGTGTAGTTTCTGGAAGGATATCCAAATCTTTGCGAATTTTTTTTTTAAAAGAATATGGAGTCTTATTCCAACTGAAAAAATAGACTTGCTCCAAAGAAAAGGAATTTTTTTTGTTACATTTTAATACCTTATTTAAAGGGAACATTTCCCTATCTGGTGGATTCTTCACAAAAATAACAATAAGTCATCATTATATGGAAGAGCTGTTATTATTCCCCTGACAGGGTATTGTCTAATCGCTGTGCCCAATTACCCCCCACAAATGACATAACTCTCTTGTTGGATAAAATTGGCCACAGCAGCCATCTTTATTGAAACAATACAAAATTAACAATAATCAAAACATTCCCCACGGAAGGTGGTCCCCGAGGCCCTCAATAAATCAATCCACACCTCTAAGCACTTCCAGGAGTTGTTACCCCAGCCGATAGCGATTGGCTCGAGGGCACCAATTGTCAACACCCAGTGCTCATTAATTAGCCTCACCCAGGGGAGTCCAGCCCCCTCATGGGGCCCTCCCCGCCACATAATTAAGCCTCAATGCCACCAACCTCGAGGACCCCTTCCGCACAGGCCACTGTGACAAAAGACAACCTATCAATAATTCTTCCTAAAAATTATAAAATTAGGGAGGGTGGGTGGGAGCTGTTCAGAAAAATCTCCCAGTGACCCCTATTTCCTGCCTGCACTCTGCTTATATACCCTTACTACACCCCGTTAAGCCCCTCCCCCTATGACCCTCTCCTTAGACACCCCTTCTATGACTGTCCAGCTAGTCAGCTCCCTACAAACCCTGTCAGGGGAGCCTACCCCCAGGCTTTGCCTCCAGTCCGGCTCCTACATGATAAAGTCATTTCTGACGAAACGCGTTGGTATTTCTATGCAAAGGTGCCGATTTATGTTTTTGCTGGAGGGTGCTCAAGCCAAAACTATAGGGGAGTGGCTTCTTAGGGAAGGGGCGTGGCCACAAAATAATACCAATTTACATTATGCTGCACAGTTGTCTCCAATATTCAAATAAACCGTATAGGTTACATCGAGGCTATTTGACAAACTAAACAAGTTACATGCGCCAAGAAAGCATGCAAGTGTGTCCGCAGTAAAATACAGTCAATAAATCAATACATAGACCTACACAGCTACCAAATATTATGCTTTGGGGCTCATCTACATTTGGATATAAGACATTTTAAAAGGTTCCTCTCAGATGTAGCAGTGCACACCCACGCTTCTAGGTGCCACGGTCACAATCTCTTTGCTCATTCTCACAATGTGAAACTAGACACACTCTTTGAGTGGCGCATGACAAGTCCCATCAGTGGAGCGCTGTATAAAATTCTACTACCAACTATAATCTCCCTGAAACTAGTTTTCAAAAGCAGGCAAGTATGAATTACAGTAAGTTACTGCAGAAGGTCTTCACATCACATGTGTGAAGGGAGGAGTGTATACACCATTGCCCATCACATCACATGTGTAGCCAGCACATACATTGCAGCATTGTGGAGGCACAGAGTGATGGGAGGAGTCTAATATACCATAACCCATCACATCACACGTGTAGTCAGCAGACAGCACATACATGGCAGCATTGTGGAGGCACAGAGCGATGGAGGAGCTGATATACCATAACCCATCACATCACACGTGTAGTCAGCAGACAGCACATACACGGCAGCATTGGGGGGGGGGCACAGAGTGATGGGAGGAGTCTGATATACCATAACCCATCACATCACACGTGTAGTCAGCAGACAGCACATACATGGTAGCATTGTGGAGGCACAGAGTGATGGGAGGAGTCTGATATACCATAACCTATCACATCACATGTGTAGTCAGCAGACAGCACATACATGGCAGCATTGTGGAGGCAGAGAGTGATGGGAGGAGTCTAATATACCATAACCCATCACATCACACGTGTAGTCAGCAGACAGCACATACATGGTAGCATTGTGGAGGCACAGAGTGATGGAGGAGTCTGATATACCATAACCCATCACATCACACGTGTAGTCAGCAGACAGCACATACATGGTAGCATTGTGGAGGCACAGAGTGATGGGAGGAGTCTAATATACCATAACCCATCACATCACACGTGTAGTCACAGACAGCACATACACGGCAGCATTGGGGGGGGGGGGGGCACAGAGTGATGGGAGGAGTCTGATATACCATAACCCATCACATGACATGTGTAGTCAGCACACAGCACATACATGGCAGCATTGTGGAGGCACAGAGTGATGGGAGGAGTCTGATATACCATAACCCATCACATCACACGTGTAGTCAGCAGACGGCTCATACATGGCAGCATTGTGGAGGCACAGTGTGATGGGAGGAGTCTGATATACCATAACAATCACATCACACGTGTAGTCAGCAGACAGCACATACATGGCAGCATTGTGGAGGCACAGAGTGATGGGAGGAGTCTGATATACCCATAACCCATCACATCACACGTGTAGTCAGCAGACAGCACATACATGGCAGCATTGTGGAGGCACAGAGTGATGGGAGGAGTCTGATATACCATAACCCATCACATCACACGTGTAGTCAGCAGACAGCACATACATGGCAGCATTGTGGGAGGCACAGAGCGATGGGAGGAGTCTGATATACCATAACCCATCACATCACACGTGTAGTCAGCAGACAGCACATACACGGCAGCATTGTGGAGGCACAGAGCGATGGGAGGAGTCTGATATACCATAACCCATCCCATCACACGTGTAGTCAGCACACAGCACATACATGGCAGCATTGTGGAGGCACAGAGTGATGGGAGGAGTCTGATATACCATAACCCATCACATCACACGTGTAGTCAGCAGACGGCTCATACATGGCAGCATTGTGGAGGCACAGAGTGATGGGAGGAGTCTGATATACCATAACCAATCACATCACACGTGTAGTCAGCAGACAGCACATACATGGCAGCATTGTGGAGGCACAGAGTGATGGGAGGAGTCTGATATACCATAACCCATCACATCAACGTGTAGTCAGCAGACAGCACATACATGGCAGCATTGTGGAGGCACAGAGTGATGGGGAGGAGAGTCTGATATACCATAACCCATCACATCACACAGCACATACATGCAGCATTGTGGTGGCACAGAGTGATGGGAGGAGTCTAATATACCATATATAAGGAAATAAAGGTTGTATCAATACTTGCCACTCAATGGAAACATAGAAACATAGAATTTGACGGCAGATAAGAACCACTTGGCCCATCTAGTCTGCCCCTTTTTTTAAACATGTTACCTCAAACCATATTTGATCCTTATTTTTTGTAAGGATATCAATATGCTTATCCCAAGCATGTTTAAATTGTACTACTGTATTTGCGTCTACCACCTCTGTTGGGAGGCTATTCCACTTATCTACTACTCTTTCTGTGAAAAAATTCTTCCTCGCATTTCCCCTGAATCTTCCTCCCTCTAGTTTCAGTGCATGTCCTTGTGTTCTGTTGCTCCTCTTCCTGTGAAGAATGTCTCCCACCTGTACCTTGTTAAAGCCCTTGATATATTTGAAAGTTTCTATCATGTCCCCCCTTTCCCTTCTCTGCTCTAAAGTATACATATTAAGATCTTTTAGTCTTTCCTGGTACGTTTTGTGATGCAGGCCATGCACCATTTTAGTTGCCCTTCTTTGTACAGTCTCTAATGTATTTATATCCTTCTGGAGATATGGCCTCCAGAACTGAACACAATACTCTAGGTGAGGTCGTACCAATGACCTATACAGTGGCATTATTACTTCTTTCTTTCTACTGCTGATACCTCTCCCTATGCAACCAAGCATCTGACTTGCCTTCTTCATTGCTTTGTTACATTGCCTACCTGCTTTTAAGTCCCCTGAAATAGTGACACCTAGATCCCTCTCTTCCTCAGTAGTTTCCATTATAGTGCCATTTATACTATATTGAGTCTTTGGATTTCTGAGACCCAAGTGCATGATTTTGCATTTTTTGGCATTAAACTGTAGTTGCCATTCTCTTGACCATTTCTCTAATCTGCCTAGATCCTCAATCATTTGTTTTACCCCTCCTGGTGTGTCTACCCTGTTGCATACCTTTGTGTCATCTGCAAAAAGGCACATTTTACCCTCAATTCCATTTGCAATATCACCAATAAAGATATTAAAAAGCACCGGTCCAAGTACAGATCCCTGGGGTACTCCACTTGTAACCTTTCCCTCCTTTGACTGTACCCCATTTACTACTCTCTGTTTTCTGTCCTGCAACCACGCTCTTATCCATTCAACTATCTTTGAATCCAATCCCAAGCTTTCAAGTTTATTTAACAGTCTGCGATGTGGGACAGTGTCAAAAGCTTTACTAAAGTCTAGATAAGCTACATCTACAACCCCACCTTGATCTATTACTTTAGTCACCCAGTCAAAAAAGTCAATAAGATTTGTTTGACATGATCTTCCCCCAGTAAACCCATGCTGTTTTGGATCCTGTAAATTGCTGGTTTTGAGATATTCTACAACTCTTTGTTTTAAGAGTGTTTCCATCAATTTCTCTACTACTGATGTAAGGCTCACTGGTCGATAGTTGCTTACCTCTTCCTTGCTTCCACTTTTGTGCAGTGGGACTACATTCGCTGTTTTCCAGTCCTCTGGGATTACTCCAGTAGCTAGTGACTGGTTGAATAATTCTGTTATTGGTTTTACCAGCTCCCCTTTAAGCTCTTTTAGTATCCTTGGATGTATCCCATCTGGCCCCATTGATTTATCCACTTTCAGTTTTGAGAGTTCTGTGAGGACTTTCTCCTCTGTAAATGTACTTGTCTCTCCCTCAGTTTTCTGACTATACTTGCAACTTAACTGTGGCCCCTTCCCCTCTCTTTCAGCAGTGAATACTGAGCAGAAATAATTATTAATATTATCTGCTATTACATTGTCCCCCTCAAGAAAACTTCCACTCTCTGTCTTCAGTCTAATTATTCCACTTTTGTTTTTCTCCTTTCACTTATATACCGAAAAAAGTTTTTCCCCCTTTACCCACTGACTGGGCCATTTTCTCTTCAGCCTGTGCTTTTGCACATCTGATTACCTTCTTAGCCTCCTTCTGTCTAACAAGATACACCTCTTTGTCCTCATTCTTCTGCGTCTGCTTAAATTTCTTAAAGGCCAACTTTTTTGCTTTCACAATACTTGCTACTTCTTTTGCAAACCACAATGGCTTTCTTTTTCTTGTGTTTTTCCTAACTCTTTTGACACAAAGTTCTGTTGCTTTTAGAATTGCACTTTCTATGGACTGGGACCATGCTGCACTGAGACCCGGGCAGGGGACTGGGTAAGCTGGTGCGCTGCCGCCTTCAGACTGGGCTCCCTCCCAGACTTTCTCGGCGACTCGGCGAGACTGCAGAAGGTGGCAGGGCAAGGCGCGCTGTGTGACAGACGCTCACGTGTGCCGCGCGCGGAGGAGAGGAAGCAGGGAGGGGGGAGGAGGTTGGTGTCAGGGGTATCATCGCAGGAAGGCGTAATAGTGCTGGGGGCATGGACTGCACAGGGCGGAAGTGCCCTGTAGTAGCCTAGGGAAGCCGCTGCCAGTATAAACTGTTTAATCAATTAAAAATACAGCAGTGCTGCATCGGCCAGCGGGACTGGGGGGGGGGGGGGAAGGGGGCGCAGCCACCAGTGGGTGCTCAGGAATTTCCGTGGGTGCTGTTGACATCCGAAAAATACAAATACAAAAATACATCTTGTGGATGAACAAAGCCTCTTCCTAATTGAGTCGGAGATTACGGACAATCTCTTTGTTATAGGCGCCAAATCACTATTGGGTGGTGTATATATATATATATATATATATATATATATATATATATATATATATATATATATATGTATTTATATATATATCCTGCACCCCCCCCCTCTCTCTCTATATATATATATATCCTGCACCCCCCCCCTCTCTCTCTCTCTCTCTCTCTCTCTCTCTCTCTCTATATATATATACTGTATATCCTGCAACCCCCCCTCTCTCTCTCTCTATATATATATATCCTGCATCCCCCCTCTCTCTCTCTATATATATATATATATATATATATATCCTGCACCCCCTCTCTCTCTCTATATATATATATCCTGCACCCCCCTCTCTCTCTCTCTATATATATATATCCTGCACCCCCCTCTCTCTCTCTATATATATATATATATCATGCACCCCCCTCTCTCTATAATATATATATATATATCCTGCACCCCCCCCCCTCTCTCTCTCTCTCTATATATATATATATATATATATACACCGTGTATATAATGTGTGCACTGTATACCTAGACACAACACACGATAGTAGAAGCATCTCAGAATAAACATCATTACACTAAGTGTGTGTCTGATCTTCCCTGATGTCCGCATGGCTCAGTGGGTACGATCCCTGAACGCACGGAGGAGGGGGCTCCGGAGGTTGTGTGTGGACAAATATTTGTGTTGGGTATTATACAATTAGGCTTTTCTGCTGGAGGCCGGGAGCGGACACGTATAACACTGTGCTGCACATTTTACACTTCAACAGCTTCCTATTGGGGAGCTGCTGCCCCCCCCCCCCCCCCACACCCCCAGGAGACGTCACAGAGGGGGCTAGTCACCGACTAATATTATAATAATCAATAAAGGACGATGAGAAGTGAACGGCGTGAGATCATCATTCAGCACTTAGTCACAGGGAAAACGCATTACTTCTGTGAGCGGGGAGAGGTCACCCAGTGCCCCCCATCGCCCAACATCAGTCCTCCCAGTGCCCCCCATCGCCCAACATCAGTCCTCCCAGTGCACCCCATCGCCCAACATCAGTCCTCCCAGTGCCCCCCATCACCCAACATCAGTCCTCCCAGTGCCCCCCATCGCCCAACATCAGTCCTCCCAGTGCCCCCCATCGCCCAACATCAGTCCTCCCAGTGCCCCATCACCCAACATCAGTCCTCCCAGTGCCCCCCATCGCCCAACATCAGTCCTCCCAGTGCCCCCCATCGCCCAACATCAGTCCTCCCAGTGCCCCCCATCGCCCAACATCAGTCCTCCCAGTGCCCCCCATCGCCCAACATCAGTCCTCCCAGTGCCCCCCATCGCCCAACATCAGTCCTCCCAGTGCCCCATCACCCAACATCAGTCCTCCCAGTGCACCCAATCGCCCAACATCAGTCCCCCCAGTGCCCCCCATCGCCCAACGTCAGTCCTCCCAGTGCCCCCATCGCCCAACATCAGTCCTCCCAGTGCCCCATCGCCCAACATCAGTCCTCCCAGTGCCCCCCATCACCCAACATCAGTCCTCCCAGTGCCCCCATCGCCCAACATCAGTCCTCCCAGTGCCCCCATCGCCCAACATCAGTCCTCCCAGTGCCCCCCATCACCCAACATCAGTCCTCCCAGTGCCCCCATCGCCCAACGTCAGTCTTCCCAGTGCCCCCCATCGCCCAACGTCAGTCCTCCCAGTGCCCCCATCGCCCAACATCAGTCCTCCCAGTGCCCCCATCGCCCAACGTCAGTCTTCCCAGTGCCCCCCATCACCCAACATCAGTCCTCCCAGTGCCCCCATCGCCCAACATCAGTCCTCCCAGTGCCCCCCATCACCCAACATCAGTCCTCCCAGTGCCCCCATCGCCCAACATCAGTCCTCCCAGTGCCCCCCATCACCCAACATCAGTCCTCCCAGTGCCCCCATCGCCCAACGTCAGTCCTCCCAGTGCCCCCCATCGCCCAACGTCAGTCTTCCCAGTGCCCCCCATCACCCAACATCAGTCCTCCCAGTGCCCCCTTCGCCCAACATCAGTCCTCCCAGTGCCCCCCATCACCCAACATCAGTCCTCCCAGTACCCCCCATCACCCAAAATCAGTCCTCCCAGTGCCCCCCATCGCCCAACATCAGTCTTCCCAGTGCCACCCATTGCCCAACGTCAGTCCTCCCAGTGCCCCCATCGCCCAACATCAGTCCTCCCAGTGCCCCCCATCGCCCAACATCAGTCCTCCCAGTGCCCCCCCCCATCGCCCAACATCACTGTCGGGACCCTGTCCGGCACCCTGACGTTTGCCCCAGGCCGGATATGTCTGTATTAGGGGAGGGTGTGTGACGCCAGCACCAGGCCGGATACACCTGTATTAGGGGAGGGTGTGTGACGTCAGCACCAGGCCGGATACGCCTGTATTAGGGGAGGGTGTGTGATGTCAGCACCAGGCCAGATATACCTGTATTAGGGGAGGGTGTGTGACGTCAGCACCAGGCCAGATATGCCTGTATTAGGGAGGATGTGTGATGTCAACATCAGGCCGGAAATACCTGTATTAGGGGAGGGTGTGTGACGTCAGCACCAGGCCGGATATACCTGTATTAGGGGAGGGTGTGTGATGTCAGCACCAGGCCAGATATACCTGTATTAGGGGAGGGTGTGTGACGTAAGCACCAGGCCGGATATATACCGGTATTAGGGGAGGGTGTGTGACGTCAGCACCAGGCCAGATATACCGGTATTAGGGGAGGGTGCGTGACGTCAGCACCAGGCCGGATATACCTGTATTAGGGGAGGGTGTGTGACGTCAGCACCAGGCCGGATATATACCGGTATTAGGGGAGGGTGTGTGACGTCAGCACCAGGCCAGATATACCGGTATTAGGGGAGAGTGTTTGACGTCAGCACCAGGCCGGATATAACTGTATTAGGGGAGGGTGTGTGACGTCAGCACCAGGCCGGATATACCTGTATTAGGGGAGGGTGTGTGACGTCAGCAGCAGGCCGGATATACCTGTATTAGGGGAGGGTGTGTGATGTCAGCACCAGGCCGGATAAACCTGTATTAGGGGAGGGTGTGTGATGTCAGCACAAGGGTCGGATTTCCCACCTAGGGGCGGCACCTGCTTGTGGCGGTACAGGATCCCCCATTCTCAAGGGAGTCCGTGAAATGCGGGAGCGGGGGTCGCGATGGGCCGCTGGGGGGGGATTGTGGGGAAGGGGGTCAGGGGGGTCCGCAAATTGCGGAAGGGGGGTGGCGCGGGGATCCGCGAATCGCGGGAGGGAGGGGGTTTTCCACAAATGGGGGGTCCGCAAATTGCGGGAGGGGGGTTGTGGGGGTCCGTGAATCGCGGGAGGGGGGGTAGCAGGGGTGCCGTGAATCAAGGGAGGGGGGGCGCGGGGGTGCCGTGAATCAAGGGAGGGGGTGGCATGGGGGGGTGTGGCGTGGGGGGGGGTCGCGAATCACAGGGAGGCCCGCAAATTGCGGGTGGGGGGTCGCGGGGGTACGGGGGGTGCCGCTCACCTACACCATGGTGGATGGTGGGTGTGTACTGTAGCAATGGCTGGGCAGGGGGGAGGTGATGTCAAGGGGGTGGTAGTGTGTATAACACTGGTCTTTTCCCTAGGGGGGAAGGTTTGTGTATCCCGCTGGGCGGGAACGTTATACACACAGGGGATGAGTGACAGATCTGGCTAAATATATAAGAGATAGGTCAGTCTGGCATAGCGGCAAGAGAACCATTACCAAATTGGGCCAGTATCACAAATATTTCACATTTTAAATTAAAAAATATATTTTTTCTACTTTTTTACACAGAGAAGCATGGTACTGATCTGACTGATCTGATTGATATGACTGATCTGATTGAACTGACTGATCTGATTGATCTGACTGATCTGATCGCTATGACCGATCTGATTGATATGACGGATCTGACTGATCTGACTGATCTGATGGATTTGACTGATATGACTGATCTGATGGATTTGACTGATATGACTGATCTGATTGATCTGACTGATCCGTGAAGCCTGGATAATGAGGAGTAATTTCCTGTCGTATTTACTATGCCCATATCCAGCAGAGTTCTATCGATGGTGTAAGCCATCGGACACCAGAATTCAGGTGATACCTGACGTATTTTTCATTGAATGGGTACAAGTATGTGCAATCGTGCCCATTCAATCTTAGTAGCTTTCCCCCAAAATCTGATTGGTTGCTATTGACGACATCACCTCTTAATTTGTAGAAGTTTTAGTAAATTTTCGCCTAAATACATACAGGAAATACTGAATTTGGGTACTTGTGAGTTATCCGGGCGTCCGATTTTTGATTGTATGCCTTAAGTTAAGGCATACAATCAGATGCGATGCGATGCGATATCGCATCGCATCGCATCGCATGCGATCATCGGATGCGATGACCCGATTTTTCCATAGGAATCAATGTTAAAATGATTCCTATGGAAAAAGGGGTCCTTTTCATACCCCTACTATCCAAGTGGGCATGGAGTTGGATATAAACCTGTGGCGAGCGTAGCGTGCCACCGAGCCGAAGCGTGGCGAGCGAAGCATCGCATCGCATCGCATCGCATCCGATGGTCGCATGTGATGCGATGCGATGTCCCGATCCGACCCGATTTAAAAATCGGACGCCCGGATAACTCACAAGTACCGAATTTGTAATATGTGTAATTCCCGACCTGTAATAATATAAACATTCTGATGGCGTCATTCTGCGCAGTTACACATTATATGGCGGCACAGTTACGTGTTATATGGTGGCACAGTTACGTGTTATATGGCGGCACAGTTACGTGTTATATGCAGGGCCGGCGCCACCACTAGGCAGCTCTAGGCATTTGCCTAGGGCGCCGGCACCTGGAGGGCGGCAGTTCGCCCCTCACCCCCAGCATGATGATGGAGGGTTAGCGAACTGTGTAAAAACCTTTGGCGCCGGCGTCCCTGCAGTGCTGGAGCGGGCAGGGGTGTCTGTGCCGCGGGGGTACCTGCGGCGCTGTCATTGTGTATAAAGCTGGCGGCGGCCGGCGGGGTCCCTGCAGTGAATAGAAAATAACTAGCGCTTCCTGCGCCACGCCACGCGCATAGCGCTAGTTATTTTCTATTCACTGCAGGGACCCCGCCGGCCGCGGCCAGCTTTATACACAATGACAGCGCCGCAGGTACCCCCGCGGCACGGACACCCCTGCCCGCTCCAGCACTGCAGGGACGCCGGCGCCGAAGGTTTTTTACACACGTACCACCATCCCCGGTACCGGGGCGCCCCCACCCCGACTCGCCTGGGGTACTCCGGTGCCTTGCACCGGCCCTGGGTATATGGAGGCACAGTTACAAATTATATGGCGGCATAGTTATTTGTTATATGGAGGCATAGTTATGTGTTATATGGTCGCACAGTTACGTGTTATATGGTGGCAAAGTTACGTGTTATATGGTGGCACAGTTACGTGTTATATGGTTGCACAGTTACGTGTTATATGGTGGCACAGTTACGTGTTATATGGCGGCACAGTTACGTGTTATATGGCGGCACAGTTACATGTTATATGGGAGGCACAGTTACATGTTATATGGAGGCAGAGTTACACGTCATATGGTGGCACAGTTACGTGTTATATGGCGGCACAGTTACGTGTTATATGGAGGCACAGTTACATGTTATATGGTGGCACAGTTACATGTTATATGGACCCAGTTACACGTCATATGGTGGGCACAGTTACGTGTTATATGGCGACACAGTTACATGTTATATGGAGGCACAGTTACATGTTATATGGAGGCAGAGTTACGTGTTATATGGCGACACAGTTACATGTTATATGGAGGCACAGTTACATGTTATATGGAGGCAGAGTTACACGTCATATGGCGGCATAGATAAACATCAGATGGTGGCACAGATAAACATCAGATGGTGGCACAGTTACCAGTTATATGGTGGCACAGTTACGTGTTATATGGCGGCACAGTTACGTGTTATATGGCGGCACAGTTACGTGTTATATGGCGGCACAGTTACATGTTATATGGCGGAACAGTTACGTGTTATATGGCAGCACAGTTACATGTTATATGGTGGCACAGTTACATGTTATATGGTGGCACAGTTACATGTTACATGGAGGCAGAGTTACACGTCATATGGCGGCACAGTTACATGTTATATGGTGGCACAGTTACGTGTTATATGATGGCACAGTTACACGTCATATGGCGGCACAGATAAACATCAGATGGTGGCACAGTTACATGTTATATGGTGGCATAG
The DNA here is from genome assembly GCF_055691185.1 of Crinia signifera. Taxonomy (NCBI): domain Eukaryota; kingdom Metazoa; phylum Chordata; class Amphibia; order Anura; family Myobatrachidae; genus Crinia; species Crinia signifera. The sequence continues at coordinate 2,596,368 of NC_139220.1, read as the reverse complement.
TTACGTGTTATATGATGGCACAGTTACACGTCATATGGCGGCACAGATAAACATCAGATGGTGGCACAGTTACAAGTTATATGATGGCACAGTTACCAGTTATATGGTGGCACAGTTACGTGTTATATGGCGGCACAGTTACGTGTTATATGGCGGCACAGTTATGTGTTATATGGCGGCACAGTTACATGTTATATGGCGGAACAGTTACGTGTTATATGGCGGCACAGTTACATGTTATATGGCGGAACAGTTACGTGTGATATGGCGGCACAGTTACACGTCATATGACCACCCAGTAACACGTCCTATGTTGGCACAGGTACACATCATATGGCGGCATAGGTACACTTACTATGGCGGCACAGTTATACATCATATGGCGACACAATTAGGCATCATATGGCGGTACAGTTACACATCATATGGCGGCATAGTTACACGTCATATGGCGGCACAGTTACACGTTATATGTCGGCACAGTTACACGTCATATGGCAGCACAGTTACACATCATATGGTGGCACAGTTACACATCATATGGCGGCACAGTTACACGTTATATGTCGGCACAGTTACACATCATATGGCGGCACAGTTACACGTTATATGTCGGCACAGTTACACGTCATATGGCGGCACAGTTACACGTTATATGTCGGCACAGTTACACGTCATATGGCGGCACAGTTACACAATGTATGGTGGTATATTTACATGTTATATGGCGGCACAGTTTACATGTTGTATGGCGGCAGAGTTATGCATCATATGGTGGCACAGTTACGCGTCATATGGTGGCACAGTTACACATCATATGGCGGCACAGTTACGCGTTGTATGGCGGCACAGTTACACATTGTATGGCGGCATAGTTACACGTTATATGGCGGCACAGTTACACGTTATATGGCGGCATAGTTACAGGTTGTATGGCGGCACAGTTACACGTTGTATGGCGGCACAGTTACACGTTATATGGCGGCACAGTTACACGTTATATGGCGGCACAGTTACACGTTATATGGCGGCACAGTTACACGTTATATGGCGGCACAGTTACACGTTATATGGCGGCACAGTTCTCTCTCCTCTACACCATCTCGTTATCTAGATGATTTGCGGCTCAATGAACAGAAGTAATAAGAACACATTCAGGACACGGTCTGATTATATAAAATGGCAGCAACGTAAAGAGATGAATAACAGAAACATATAGATAGTATATATACCGTGTGTATGTGTCAGCACAACCGATTTATATATATCTCTTCTATCTCACTCCCGCTCTCATCTCTCTCTCTTCTATCTCACTCCCTCTCTTCTATCTCACTCCCTCTCTTCTATCTCACTCCCTCTCTCATCTCTCTCCCTCTCATCTATATCACTCCCCCTCTCATCTATCTCCCTCTCATCTATATCACTCCCTCGCTCATCTCTCTCTCTCTTCTATATCACTCCCTCTCTTCTATCTCTCTCTCTTCTATCTCTCTCCCTCTCATCTATATCACTCCCTCTCTTCTATCTCACTCCCTCTCTTCTATCTCACTCCCTCCCTCCCGCTCTCATCTCGCTCCCTCCCTCTCTCATCTTGCTTTCTCCCTCTCTCATATCTCTCTCTCCCGCTCTCATATCTCTCTCTCCCGCTCTCTTCTTTCCCTCCCACTCTCATCTCTTTCCCTCCCTCACGCTCTTATCTCTTTCCCTCCCACTCTCATCTCTCTCCCTCTCGCTATCATCTCTCTCCCTCCAGCTCTCATCTCTCTCCCTCCAGCTCTCATCTCTCTCCATCCCGCTCTCATCTCGCTCCCTCCCTCTCTCATCTTTCTCCCTCCAGCTCTCATCTCGCTCCCTCCCTCTCTCATCTCTCTCCCTCCTGCTCTCATCTCGCTCCCTCCTCTCTCATCTCTCTCTCTCCCGCTCTCTTCTTTCCCTCCCACTCTCATCTCTTTCCCTCCCTCCCGTTTTCATCTCTTTCCCCTCCCTCCCGCTCTCATCTCTTTCCCTCCCTCCCGTTCTCATCTCTTTCCCTCCCTCCCGCTCTTATCTCTTTCCCTCCCTCCCGCTCTTATCTCTTTCCCTACCGCTCTCATCTCTCTCCTCCCCGCTCTCATCTATCTCCCTCCAGCTCTCATCTCTCTCCCTCCAGCTCTCATCTCTCTCCCTCCAGCTCTCATCTCTCTCCCTCCAGCTCTCATCTCTCTCCCTCCAGCTCTCATCTCTCTCCCTCCCGCTCTCATCTCTCTCCCTCCCGCTCTCATCTCTCTCCCTCCCGCTCTCATCTCTCTCCCTCCAGCTCTCATCTCTCTCCCTCCCTCTCTCATCTCGCTCCCTCCAGCTCTCATCTCTCTCCCTCCAGCTCTCATCTCTCTCCCTCCCACTCTCATCTCGCTCCCTCCCACTCTCATCTCTCTCCCTCCAGCTCTCATCTCGCTCCCTCCCTCTCTCATCTCTCTCCCTCCTGCTCTCATCTCTCTCCCTCCCGCTCTCATCTCGCTCCCTCCCTCTCTCATCTCTCTCTCTCCCGCTCTCTTCTTTCCCTCCCACTCTCATCTCTTTCCCTCCCTCCCGTTTTCATCTCTTTCCCTCTCTCCCCGCACTCATCTCTTTCCCTCCCTCCCGTTCTCATCTCTTTCCCTCCCTCCCGCTCTTATCTCTTTCCCTCCCTCCCGCTCTCATCTCTCTCCCTCCGCTCTCATCTCTCTCCCTCCCGCTCTCATCTCTCTCCCTCCCGCTCTCATCTATCTCCCTCCAGCTCTCATCTCTCTCCCTCCAGCTCTCATCTCTCTCCCTCTAGCTCTCATCTCGCTCCCTCCCTCTCTCATCTCTCTCCCTCCTGCTCTCATCTCTCTCCCTCCCGCTCTCATCTCTCTCCCTCCAGCTCTCATCTATCTCCCTCCAGCTCTCATCTCTCTCCTTCCAGCTCTCATCTCTCTCCCTCCAGCTCTCATTTTTCTCCCTCCCTCTCTCATCTTTCTCCCTCCAGCTCTGATCTTTCTCCCTCCCTCTCTCATCTCTCTCCCTCCCGCTATCATCTCGCTCCCTCCCTCTCTCATCTCTCTCCCTCCCGCTCTCATCTCTCTCCCTCCCGCTCTCATCTCTCTCCCTCCCGCTCTCATCTCTCTCCCTCCCTCTCTCATCTCGCTCCCTCCTGCTCTCACCTCTCTCTCTCCCGCTCTCATCTCTCTCCTTCCTGCTTTCTCCTCTCTCCCTCCCGCCTCTCATCTCACTCTCCCTCCCTCTCTCATCTCGCTCCCTCCGGCTCTCGCGTCTCACTCTCCCGCTCTCTTCTCTATCCCTCCCTCCCGCTCTCATCTCGCTCCCTCCCGCTCTCATCTCGCTCCCTCCTGCTCTCACCTCTCTCTCCTGCTCTCATCTCGCTCCCTCCTGCTCTCACCTCTCTCTCCTGCTCTCTTCTCCCTCCCTCCCGCTCTCATCTCATCTCTCTCCCTCCCTCCCGCTCTCATCTCTTTCCTTCCTTCCCGCTCTCATCTCTTTCCCTCCCTCCCGCTCTCATCTCTCTCCCTCCCTCCCGCTCTCATCTCTCTCCCTCCCGCTCTCATCTCTTCCCTCCCGCTCTCATCTCTCTCCTCCCCCCGCTCTCATCTCTCTCCCTCCCCCCGCTCTCATCTCTCTCCCCCTCCCGCTCTCATCTCACTCACTCCCTCTCTCTTTCCCTCTCTCTTTTTTCCCTCCCGCTCTCATCTCTCTCCCTCCCCACTCTCATCTCTCTCCCACCCCTCCCGCTCTCATCTCTCTCCCACCCTCCCGCTCTCATCTCTTTCCCTCCCTCCTACTCTCATTTCTTTCCTCCCTCTAGCTCTCATCTCTCTCCCTCCCTCCTGCTCTCATCTCTCTCCCACCCTCCAGCTCTCATCCTCTTTCCCTCCCTCCCACCTCTTTCCCTCCCTCCCTCATCTCTCTCCCTCCCTCCCGCTCTCATCTCGCTCCCTCCCTCTCTCATCTTGCTCCCTCCCTCTCTCATATCTCTCTCTCCCGCTCTCATATCTCTCTCTCCCACTCTCTTCTTTCCCTCCCACTCTCATCTCTTTCCCTCCCTCACGCTCTTATCTCTTTCCCTCCCTCCCACTCTCATCTCTCTCCCTCTCGCTATCATCTCTCTCCCTCCAGCTCTCATCTCTCTCCCTCCAGCTCTCATCTCTCTCCCTCCAGCTCTCATCTCTCTCCCTCCCGCTCTCATCTCGCTCCCTCCCTCTCTCATCTCTCTCCCTCCAGCTCTCATCTTGCTCCCTCCCTCCCTCTCTCATCTCGCTCCCTCCCGCTCTCATCTCTCTCTCTCCCGCTCTCTTCTTTCCCTCCCACTCTCATCTCTTTCCCTCCCTCCCGTTTTCATCTCTTTCCCTCCCTCCCGCTCTCATCTCTTTCCCTCCCTCCCGTTCTCATCTCTTTCCCTCCCTCCCGCTCTTATCTCTTTCCCTCCCTCCCGCTCTTATCTCTTTCCCTCCCTCCCGCTCTCATCTCTCTCCCTCCCGCTCTCATCTATCTCCCTCCAGCTCTCATCTCTCTCCCTCCAGCTCTCATCTCTCTCCCTCCAGCTCTCATCTCTCTCCCTCCAGCTCTCATCTCTCTCCCTCCCGCTCTCATCTCTCTCCCTCCCGCTCTCATCTCTCTCCCTCCCGCTCTCATCTCTCTCCCTCCTGCTCTCATCTCTCTCCCTCCAGCTCTCATCTCGCTCCCTCCCACTCTCATCTTGCTCTCTCCCTCTCTCATATCTCTCTCTCCCGCTCTCTTCTTTCCCTCCCACTCTCATCTCTTTCCCTCCCTCACGCTCTTATCTCTTTCCCTCCCTCCCGCTCTCATCTCTCTCCCTCTCGCTATCATCTTTCTCCCTCCCGCTTTCATCTCTCTCCCTCCAGCTCTCATCTCTCTCCCTCCAGCTCTCATCTCTCTCCCTCCAGCTCTCATCTCTCTCCCTCCCACTCTCATCTCTCTCCCTCCCACTCTCATCTCGCTCCCTCCCACTCTCATCTCTCTCCCTCCAGCTCTCATCTCGCTCCCTCCCTCCCTCTCTCATCTCTCTCCCTCCTGCTCTCATCTCTCTCCCTCCCGCTCTCATCTCGCTCCCTCCCTCTCTCATCTCTCTCTCTCTCTCCCGCTCTCTTCTTTCCCTCCCACTCTCATCTCTTTCCTCCCTCCCGTTTTCATCTCTTTCCCTCTCTCCCGCTCTCATCTCTTTCCCTCCCTCCCGTTCTCATCTCTTTCCCTCCCTCCCGCTCTTATCTCTTTCCCTCCCTCCCGCTCTCATCTCTCTCCCTCCCCGCTCTTATCTCTTTCCCTCCCTCCCACTCTCATCTCTCTCCCTCCCGCTCTCATCTCTCTCCCTCCCGCTCTCATCTCTCTCCCTCCCGCTCTCATCTATCTCCCTCCAGCTCTCATCTCTCTCCCTCCAGCTCTCATCTCTCTCCCTCTAGCTCTCATCTCGCTCCCTCCCTCTCTCATCTCTCTCCCTCCTGCTCTCATCTCTCTCCCTCCCTCTCTCATCTCTCTCCCTCCCGCTATCATCTCGCTCCCTCCCTCTCTCATCTCTCTCCCTCCCGCTCTCATCTCTCTCCCTCCCGCTCTCATCTCTCTCCCTCCCGCTCTCATTTTTCTCCCTCCCTCTCTCATCTCTCTCCTCCAGCTCTCATCTTTCTCCCTCCCTCTCTCATCTCTCTCCCTCCCGCTCTCATCTCTCTCCCTCCCGCTCTCATCTTTCTCCCTCCCTCTCTCATCTCGCTCCCTCCTGCTCTCACCTCTCTCTCTCCCGCTCTCATCTCTCTCCTTCCTGCTTTCTCCTCTCTCCCTCCCGCCTCTCATCTCGCTCTCCCTCCCTCTCTCATCTCGCTCCCTCCGGCTCTCGCGTCTCACTCTCCCGCTCTCTTCTCTATCCCTCCCTCCCGCTCTCATCTCGCTCCCTCCCGCTCTCATCTCGCTCCCTCCTGCTCTCACCTCTCTCTCCCGCTCTCATCTCGCTCCCTCCTGCTCTCACCTCTCTCTCCTGCTCTCTTCTCGCTCCCTCCTGCTCTCACCTCTCTCTCCCGCTCTCATCTCTCTCTCTCCCTCCCTCATCTCGCTCCCTCCTGCTCTCACCTCTCTCTCTCCGCTCTCATCTCTCTCCTTCCTGCTTTCTCCTCTCTCCCTCCCGCCTCTCATCTCGCTCTCCCTCCCTCTCTCATCTCGCTCCCTCCGGCTCTCGCGTCTCACTCTCCCGCTCTCTTCTCTATCCCTCCCTCCCGCTCTCATCTCGCTCCCTCCCGCTCTCATCTCGCTCCCTCCTGCTCTCACCTCTCTCTCCCGCTCTCATCTCGCTCCCTCCTGCTCTCACCTCTCTCTCCTGCTCTCTTCTCGCTCCCTCCTGCTCTCACCTCTCTCTCCCGCTCTCATCTCGCTCCCTCCTGCTCTCACCTCTCTCTCTCTTGCTCTCTTCTCTCTCCCTCCCGCTCTCATCTCTCTCCCTCTCTATGGCTATCTTCCATTGATGACTTGTAACAGAGGGTAACTGCTTTTACTATCATCGGGGAGAACCAGACGGTATCCTGCCTCGATGATACAGGGCTACCAAGTATTTTTTTCTCTCCAAATCCCCACCCCATGGCTCTTATTGGCCTATAGCTCATTTAGCACTAGTATGGGTAAGCATCGAGGGGTGAAAGCATTGAGGGATCCTTACAGGTGGTTTCACACCATCGGTCATCCATCAATAGTACCAATGATGGCCATCCCTATGACAGCTTTACGGTTGGAAGTTTATTGGCTAGAGCTGGTGTGTTGGTAGAACCTTTATTTTGCCATCCTCCATAACATCAATATAAATGTAGGTCAGCAAATCAATGAATTCCAGTTGAGCTGTAAATCTGGCAGTTTGGTGTCCGTGTCTGTATGTGTAGTGGTTCAGCTACTGTAGCGTAATGATCACAATAAAGCATTGGGCGCCTTAATAAAAATATACAAGACAAGAAGCACATTATATATAAAGATTCAGTGCTGACTGCTCTTATTGTATTATAGATTGTGACAGTGGTGGGGAACAAATAGTGATATTTATTATGGATGTTGTATTATAGAATTTTGTGCTGTGTTTGGAATTATGTGTTGTGTTATGGATGTTGTGTTGCGTTATGAAATTTAGTGTTGTGTTAAGTTATGGTTGTTTTGTTGTGTTATGTTTTGGAATTATGTGTTGTGTTATGTTATGGATGTTGTTATGTGTTATGGAATTTTGTGTTGTGTTTAGGAATTTTGTGTTGTGTTTTGGATGTTGTGTTGTGTGTTATGGATGCTGTGTTGTGGAATGCAGAATCCTAGTGTTAATATGACAGAACATGCCCCCAATGGGAGGTGTACGTAGTAAGTTGTTCTGATTAAGGTGCGGTTGAGAAGTCGCTGCGGTTAATGACCGGACAAACGGACAGGAGGCAGCTGTCTCCTAATGATGGGGCTGGTTCATTATCTGCCGTGTAGGAGAATCTCTGAGGACGGGGGAGGAATGTGCTGAATTACACCAATTATTTACATTCAATGCCGCCTATTATGTCCTGCGTCTGTGTGTTCTCCCCAGCATCTCCGCCTGGTGAAAACTGTGTCCTGTAAATGCACCATATCTATAAATGTACAGGACTATATATGCGCATGTACAAGATATATATATATATATATATACTAGGTGATTCATCGCACCCTACGGGCGCTCTTCACGCCGTCGTAAGGGGCTGCGCCCCCTTAATTTGTAAACGTTTGTATTGTGAGAAATATGGTTAGAATTGTATGAAAGATGCCTGTATTGCAACTTGAGGCTGTATAATAGCGGTATGTGGGCAAGACATTGATGGTTGATGGGCATCCCTAGAACTGGAAGAGGGTGGGGACAGTATGCAGCTCCCAGCAGTGGCCCCCTTACTCTCCTCCCACTGGGAGGGAGTAAGGGGATGCACGAGAGCAGGAGGCTGTATAATAGTGGTATGTGGGGAAGACATTGATAAAATATGTGGTGCTGGTGCAGAGGACCGTGGGGTCACTTCTGGCAGTGGGGGAACCTGCAGCGCGGCAGCCAGGGACGGATTTCCCACCTAGGGCCAGCACCTGCTTGTGGCGGTACAGGATCCCCCATTCTCACGGGGGTACGTGAAATGCGGGAGCGGGGTCGCGGGGGTCCGCTGGGGGGTGGAATTGCCGTAAGGGGGTCAGGGGGTTCTGCAAATTGCGGGAGGGGGCGCGGGGGTCCGCGAATTTCGGGAGGGTGCGGGGGTCCGCAAATCGCGCGGGGGGGTTTGTGTGGGTCAGTGAATTGCGGGAGGAAGGGTTGCGGGGGTCTGTGAACCGCGGTAGGGGGTGCCGTGAATGCAGGGGGGGGGTTTAGAATCGTGGGAGGGGGGCGCAGGGGTCCGCGAATCGAGGGAGGGGGGCCGCAAATCGCGGGAGGGTGGCTGTGGGGGAGGGGGGAGTGAATCACAGGCGGGGGGCACGGGGGGGGGGCTCGGGGGGGTGCCTTGAATAGCGGGAGGGGGGTCCACGAGTAGCGGTAGGGGGCGGGGGGCGAGGGGGTGCCGCTTATCGTGGGTGGGAGGTCGCGGGGGTGCCACGAATCGCGGGAAGGGGTCGCGGGGGTGCCGTGAATAGTGGGAGGAGGGGGTCCGCGAGTAGCGGTAGGGGGTCCGCAAATGGCGGGTGGGGGGCGCGGGGGGTGCCGCAAATCGCGGAAAGGGGTCGCTGGGGTGCCGCAAATCGCGGGAGGTGCTGCGAATCGTGGGGGTGTGGCCCGCGAATCGCGGGAGTGGCACGGGGTGCGCGAATTGTGGGGCAAATCGCGGGAGGGTGCAGGGGGGGTGTGGCATGAATCGCGGGAGGGGGTCCACAAATCGCTGGAGGGGGGCGTGAATCGTAGAAAGGGGGGTCGTGGGGGGGTTTACATCTTCCTAGTGACTGTATAGACTGCACTCAGTGATGTCACTGTTTCCCAGTGACTGGATAGACTGCACTCAGTGATGTCACTGTTTCCCAGTGACTGGATAGACTGTACTCAGTGATGTCACTGGTTCCTAGTGACTGGATAGACTGCACTCAGTGATGTCACAGGTTCCTAGTGACTGGATAGACTGCACTCAGTGATGTCCCTGGCTCCTAGTGACTGGATAGACTGCACTCAGTGATTTCATGGCTCCTAGTGACTGTATAGACTGCAATCAGCAATGTCCCTGGTTCCTAGTGACTCTATAGACTGCACTCTGTGATGTCCCTGGTTCCTAGTGACTGTATAAACTGCACTCAGTTTTGTCACTGGCTCCTAGTGACTGGATAGACTGCACTCAGTCATGTCACAGGTTCCTAGAGACTGGATAGACTGCACTCAGTGATGTCACTGGTTCCTAGTGACTGGATAGACTACACTTGTGATGTCCCTGGCTCCTAGTGAATGTATAGACTGCACTCTGTGATGTCCCCAGCGCCTAGTGACTGTATAGCCTGCACTCAGTGATGTCACTGGTTCCTAGTGACTGCATAGACTGTACTCGTGATGTCCCTGGTTCCTAGTGACTGTATACACTGCACTCTGTGATGTCGCCGGCTCCTAGTGACTGTATAGACTGCACTTGTGATGTCCCTGGCTCCTAGTGACTGTATAGACTGCACTCTGTGATGTCCCCGGCACCTAGTGACTGTATAGACTGCACTCAGTGATGTCCCTGGCTCCTAATGACTGTATAGACTGCACTCAGTGATGTCACTGGTTCCCAGTGACTGTAGAGACAGCACTCAGTGATGTCCCTGACTCCTAGTGACTGTATAGACTACACTCAGTGATGTCCCTGGCTCCTAGTGACTGTAGAGACAACACTCAGTGATGTCCCTGGCTAGTGACTGTATAGACTGCACTGGTTCCTAGTGACTGTATAGATTGCACTCAGTGATGTCCCTGGTTCCTAGTGACTGTACAGACTGCACTCAGTGATGTCACTGTCTCCTAGTGACTGCACAGACTGCACTCAGTGATGTCCCTGGTTCCTAGTGACTGCACAGACTGCACTCAGTGATGTCCCTGGTTCCTAGTGACTGTATAGACTGCACTCAGTGATGTCCCTAGTTCCTAGTGACTGTATAGACTGCACTCAGTGATGTCCCTGGTTCCTAGTGACTGTACAGACTGCACTCTATGATGTCACTGGTTCCTAGTGACTGTATAGACTGCACTGGTTCCTAGTGACTGTTTAGATTGCACTCAGTGATGTCCCTGGTTCCTAGTGACTGTATAGATTGCACTCAGTGATGTCCCTGTCTCCTAGTGACTGCACAGACTGCACTCTATGATGTCACTGGTTCCTAGTGACTGTATAGACTGCAGTCAGTGATGTCACTGGTTCCTCATGCCCCTAACACAACTTGCTAATACTTATAGAGTGACGTCATGTAATGTTGCCAGAGAACCGCGCTGCGCTTGATACAAATCGAGGACTGGATATACACAATGTACTGTAGACATCTGACTCCAATAGGGCGATAGTCATTTAGTTTTAGAACATGAAGTATTTCTGGATCTTCCCTTCATCCTTCCACCTGTGCACATCAGACCCCCGGAAACCACAGCCTAGAAGCAGCGATGTCTCGGCGAGTATAAATACACCCTACACAGACCACACTCCGAAATTCTACCTGTAAAACCCCACAAGTCACCCACAATGTCATCCAGGGCCGGCGCCACCACTAGGCAGCTCTAGGCATTTGCCTAGGGCGCCGGCACCTGGAGGGTGGAAGTTCGCCCCTCACCCCCAGCATGGAGGGTTAGTGAACTGTGGTACCTGTGTAAAAATCTTGCGTCCCCGGCGTCCCTGCAGTGCTGGAGCGTGCAGGGGTGTCTCTGCCGCCGGGGGAACCTGCGGCGCTGTAATTGTGTATAAGCTGGCCGCGGCCGGCGGGGTCCCTACAGTGAATAGAAAATTACTAGCGCTATGTGTGCGGCGGCGCGGGAAGCGCTAGTTATTTTCTATTCACTGTAAGGACCCCGCCGGCCGCGGCCAACTTATACACAATAACAGCGCCGCAGGTTCCCCCGGCGGCACGGACACCCCTGCACGCACCAGCACTCAGCAGGGACGCCGGGGACGCAAGTTTTTTACACAGGTACCACCCCCCCCCCCCCCCGGGGCGCCCCCACCCTGACTCGCCTGGGGCGCTCTGGTGCCTTGCACCGGCCCTGATGTCATCCCCATCCCATCTGACTCCTGCAGTGTTCCCTACCCTCCGCCTCTGAGCACCATGGAATATTACTCATTGAGAACAGATAGAAAAACCCCATTGTGTCTTTTACATGAGCTTCCTGGTAATGGAACCTCCACCTTATGGGGAGGATGTAGCCACTTTGTGGTCCATGGCTGCCATGTTCCCTGCAGCCGCCTTGTCTCATACATGGAGATACGGGGTAACGGATACTCAGTGAGGAGGATTTCTGCCGTCAGTTTGGGCCTAACTGTCTGGATACACCGCGTCACAGAGTCACTCTGATGGAGTGTGTGTCGTTTCTATGGGCAACATCCCATCTTTTCATTTTTAGAAGCTTAGTAGACTTTCCCCTAGTACTAAGCACAAAGGCCTGATATGTACATGTGTTATCCGGGGCACAATCCAGAGGAGAGAGGTAAAGTCAGGTGAGACGGCATACAGGAGCTGATTGGCTGGTACTTTATCTCTCTCCATTGCTTGGTACATCTGTTCCTTCATCTCTCCCAAGGGATTAGTATATCCCCCCCCCTATATCAGACGTATGCGAGCTTCAGGGCACCGTATGGACATCTGTGGGGGGGGGGGGGGGGGTAAATCAGCGTCAGTAATCCCCAGCGATCACATCAAAGGATCAGGCCGAAGCCACTTCCTCATCTACGTGTTACATTGTGCTCTGTGGGGGGCATACGGGAATGCTCCTCTGTGGCCCCCAGACCTGTGTGTGGCCCCCAGACCCTGTGTACGAGGGGTAACCTGTGATGTGGGGGGCATACAGGAATGCTTCTCTGTGGCCCTCAGACCGGTGTGTGGCCCCCAGACCCTGTGTACGAGGGGTAACCTGTGATGTGGGGGGCATACAGGAATGCTCCTCTATGGCCCCCAGACCGATGTGTGGCCCCCAGACCTGTGTGCTTGTCCCTCAGATCCTGTGTACGAGGGGTAACCTGTGATGTGGGGGACATACAGGAATGCTCCTCTGTGGCCCCCAGACCCTGTGTACGAGGGGTAACCTGTGATGTGGGGGGCATACAGGAATGCTTCTCTGTGGCCCTCAGACCGGTGTGTGGCCCCAGACCTGTGTGCTTGTCCCCCAGACCCTGTGTACGAGGGGTAAACTGTGATGTGGGGGGCATACAGGAATGCTTCTCTGTGGCCCCCAGACCGGTGTGTGGCCCTCAGACCTGTGTGCTTGGCCCCCAGACCATGTGTACGAGGGGTAACCTGTAATGTGGGGGGCATACAGGAATGCTCCTCTGTGGCCCCCAGACCTGTGCTTGGCCCCCAGACCTGTGTGCTTGTCCCCCAGACCCTGTGTACGAGGGGTAACCAGTGATGTGGGGGGCATACAGGAATGCTCCTCTGTGGCCCCCAGACCAGTGTGTGGCCCCCAGACCTGTGTGCTTGGCCCCCAGACCCTGTGTACGAGGGGTAAACTGTGATGTGGGGGGCATACAGGAATGCTTCTCTGTGGCCCCCAGACCGGTGTGTGGCCCTCAGACCTGTGTGCTTGGCCCCCAGACCATGTGTACGAGGGGTAACCTGTGATGTGGGGGGCATACAGGAATGCTCCTCTGTGGCCCCCAGACCTGTGTGCTTGGCCCCCAGACCCTGTGTACGAGGGGTAACCTGTGATGTGGGGGACATACAGGAATGCTCCTCTGTGATCCCCAGATTGGTGTGTGGCCCCTTGTGTACGCCTGCGCGTGTTACATCAGGTCATGTGAGAGTGAATGGAGGATAACATACATGTTACTTATCTCCTGGAATGCTGCAGTGTGTGATGTTACATCTAAGGATCAGAGGCTGGATGGCGTCAGAGTGGCAGCTGAAAGGTTAAATCTTAGAGGGGACAATTGCTGGTCGATTGCCGGGCGATATCGGAGGTGCTGCCGAACCAATGAACATTTTGGAAGAAAATGCCGAGCGATGCCCGTTGTACGTTCGGATGACAAGGACACAACTGCTGCAGTGTGTTCTACACAGAAGGTTTTACAACCAATTTCACTTTGTTGTTTTATAGATCTGTCAGGACATAAAGCGCAGCGTTATCTGTCCACTGTCCTGATTATTAGGGTGTTGTTGCTGTGTTATTGTCAGCATTACCCTCATTCTTACCCACTTCCCTTGTCATAAATCATACAATGTGCCGGAGGCCGGAATCACAATGTGCCCGAGGCCGGAATCACACACTGTGCCAGAGGCCGGAATCACAATGTACCGGAGGCCGGAATCACACACTGTGGCGGGGGCCTCAATCACACACTGTGCTGGGGGCCTGAAACACACAATGTGCCGGAGGCCGGAATCACACACTGTGCCGGAGGCCGGGATCACAATGTGCCGGAGGCCGGAATCACACACTGTGGCGGGGGCCTCAATCACACACTGTGCTGGGGGCCTGAAACACACAATGTGCCGGAGGCCGGAGTCACACACTGTGCCGGGGGCCTCAATCACACACTGTGCTGGGGGCCTGAAACACACAATGTGCCGGAGGCCGGAATCACACACTGTGCCGGAGGCCGGGATCACAATGTGCCGGAGGCCGGAATCACACACTGTGGCGGGGGCCTCAATCACACACTGTGCTGGGGGCCTGAAACACACAATGTGCCGGAGGCCGGAGTCACACACTGTGCCGGGGGCCTCAATCACACACTGTGCTGGGGGCCTGAAACACACAATGTGCCGGAGGCCGGAATCACACACTGTGCCGGAGGCCGGAATCACAATGTGCCGGAGGCCGGTATCACACACTGTGCCGGAGGCCTGAATCACACACTGTGCCGGAGGCCTGAATCACACTCTGTGCCGGAGGCCGGAATCACACACTGTGCCGGAGGCCGGGATCACAATGTGCCGGAGGCCGGAATCACACACTGTGCCGGGGGCCTCAATCACACACTGTGCTGGGGGCCTGAAACACACAATGTGCCGGAGGCCGGAATCACACACTGTGCCGGAGGCCTCAATCACACACTGTGCTGGGGGCCTGAAACACACAATGTGCCGGAGGCCGGAATCACACTCTGTCCCGGAGGCCGGAATCACACACACTGTGCCGGAGGCCTGAATCACACACTGTGCCGGAGGCCGGAATCACACACTGTGCCAGAGGCCTGAATCACACACTGTGCCGGAGGCCTGAATCACACTCTGTGCCGGAGGCCGGAATCACACACTGTGCCGGAGGCCGGAATCACAATGTGCCGGAGGCCGGAATCACACACTGTGCCGGGGGCCTCAATCACACACTGTGCCGGAGGCCTGAATCACACTCTGTGCCGGAGGCCGGAATCACACACTGTGCCGGAGGCCGGAATCACAATGTGCCGGAGGCCGGAACCAAGCACTGTGCCGGGGGCCTTAATCACACACTGTGCTGGGGGCCTGAAACACACAATGTGCCGGAGGCTGGAATCACACACTGTGCCGGAGGCCGAAATCACACACTGTGCCGGGGGCCTCAATCACACACTGTGCCGGAGGCCGTAATCACACAGTGTGTGATTGAGGTCACAGTGTGAGATTCCGGCCTCCGGCACATTGTGTGTTTCAGGCCCCCAGCACAGTGTGTGATTGAGGCCCCTGGCACAGTGTGTGATTCCGGCCTCCGGTACATTGTGATTCCGGCCTCCGGCACAGTGTGTGATTCCGGCCTCCGGCACAGTGTGTGATTCCGGCCTCCGGCACATTGCACACTGTGCCGGGGGCCTCAATCACACACTGTGCTGGGGGCCTGAAACACACAATGTGCCGGAGGCCGGAATCACACACTGTGGCCTCAATCACACACTGTGCTGGGGGCCTGAAACACACACAATGTGCCGGAGGCCGGAATCACACACTGTGCCGGAGGCCGGAATCACACACTGTGCCGGGGGCCTCAATCACACACTGTGCAGGAGGCCGGAATCACAATGTGCCGGAGGCCAGAATCACACACTGTGCCGGGGCCTCAATCACACACTGTGCTGGGGGCCTGAAACACACAATGTGCCGGAGGCCGGAATCACACACTGTGCCGGAGGCCGGAACCAAGCAATGTGCCGGAGGCCGGAATCACACAGTGTCCCGGAGGCCGGAACCAAGCAATGTGCCGGAGGTCGGAATCACACACTGTGCCGGAGGCCTGAATCACAATGTGCCGGGGGCCTGAATAACACACTGTGCGGAGGTCGGAATCACACACTGTGCCAGAGGCCTGAATCACAATGTGCCGGGGGCCTGAATCACACACTGTGCCGGAGGCCTGAAACACACAATGTGCCGGAGGCCGGAATCATACACTGTCCCGTAGGCCGGAACCAAGCAATGTGCCGGAGGCCGGAATCACACACTGTGCCGGAGGCCTGAATCACAATGTGCCGGAGGCCTGAATCACGCAATGTGCCGGGGGCGTGAATCACACACTGTGCCGGGGGCGTGAATGACACACTGTGCCGGGGGCGTGAATCACACTCTGTGCCGGAGGCCGGAACCAAGCAATGTGCCGGAGGCCGGAATCACACACTGTGCCGGAGGCCTGAATCACACACTGTGCAGGAGGCCTGAATCACACACTATGCCAGAGACAGGGAAGCATGGAAAGTGCAGGGAAGCACAGGGAGGTATGGGTAAGTGCAGGGAAGCATGGAAAGTGCAGGGAAGCACAGGGAAGTATGGTTAAGTGCAGGGAAGAACAGGGAAGTATGGGTAAGTGCAGAGAAGCATGGAAAGTGCAGGGAAGCACAGGGAAGTGAGGAAGTACATTGAAGAACAGGGAAATATGGAAAAGTGCAGAGAAGAACATGAAGTGCAGGGAAGCACAGGGAAGTATTGGTAAGTGCAGGGAAGCATGGGGAAGTGCAGGGAAGCACAGGAAGTGCAAGGAAGCACAGGGAAGTATAGGGAAGCACAGGAAGTGCAGGGAAGCATAGGGAAGTATATGGAAGCACAGGAAGTGCAGGGAAGCACAGGAAGTGCAGGGAAGCACAGGGAAGTATGGGAAAGTAAGGAAGTTCATTGAAGTACAGGGTTGTGCAGGGAAGTGGCTGTGCAATTCCACACAAATGAAATGCGAATGCAGCAGATATAAGCAGGAGATAGACCCTCCTTCATGCATCTGTGAGTCCAGAGTGCTGCGTCTGAGGACCCAACATTGGATCACCATCGCGGATATCGGTCATGACCTTACAGTTACTTATGCAGAGAATTGCAGCTGCGACTCTGTAGTACGGACACAGGACTGATTCCGTGATGCCGCAATGCATTCCGCACTGTGCGCACAGAACAGATTTCTGGACCTGCAGCAAACTCTGAATCAGGCCCACAATCAGTAAGAATACATTGTGCCAAGCAGCCGCAGGAACAAACTGTGCCCGACATCAGTGCGAGTGTGACTCAGGATCAGCGGAAAAACCACTGTATAAGCCCAGGTTCCTTAGCACATACGGCATATGGCATACGGCACGCGTGCTTCATCCGCTACCTGCGGAGCTCCGGCAATGAGTGTAAGCCGCACACGTTTCCACGCGGAAAGGAGAAAGTGAGGATTTTCAATGGAGAAAGCACATAGTACATGGGATTGGCGATAACCCCCAGTAAGAGGAAGTAGCCGAGCTCAGGACGGGATTTATAACAATGTAACACTGATAACAGTTATAACACTGAGAAATACACAGATCTATTGGGGAACGGGGAAGCACATGCTGGGAGAATAAGCGTTGTGCGCTGCTACAAAGTGACAAATGACACAAGGTCACACCGGCACAGTGACGACGTGTAGACACCTACTGTATATTCAGTAACATTGTGCTTGTTAGCAGAAATCTCTGTGATACGGAGAATCCCAGGAGACGGGCTGTCTGCATATAATAGCAGCCCCCGACAGTATCGCCATGGTCCGGCATATTCAGCAAGGTCAGCGGCATTACGTGTCCCTGCGGATAACGCCATCAGAGGGGGCAGAGACACCAGAGACTACAAGAAAGCCAATGTTGTGTATAATAAATATAACAATAAACTCTGTTTTTGAACACATTTTTCTTTCCCGTTATTTATTTTGTAGAACCCAAATCAGGGCTTTTGCGCAAAGGCTTACCAAGGATGAAATAGTTTCTGTTCACAGACAAAGAATACTTCTACTAGCAAAATGATATATAGGATGAAATATAAATAAAATAATAAATTAGAGGGTGCAAAATGCTAAAGTTTATATAACAAGAACAAAAACAAATGTGTCCCACATCACCGATGTAGACTAGACCCCGGATTACCGGCCTCATGATCATTACCACCTCTACCAGCCTGGCTCACACTTGCTTACGAATTTGGGTCGAGTTACCCGGTTCCCAAGAAACTGGATAAGTGTCATGCAACCGGGCACATTGGGTGGGGCAGGGGCCTGATGACACATTTCACCATGAACTGCGTCATTGCAGCTGGACCATGCTAACGGTGCTGAAAATCTCAGCAAACATCATGTGGTGGTGAAGCACCGCACCCCCAAGCCCCCCAAACTGTAATACAGGCATGTTACTTGGCGTAGCAGACAGGAATTGCGTGCAACAATATGGTAACCCAGATTGGTTCTGATCACATGGCTTACTTTGGGACAGTGACAAGCATGTACCATCCAGACGTTTGGCCCAACTCGTTCATGGGGTAGTGCCTTAAACCAATGGCCAAAACAAAAGATTGTGAGGACCCCAGAGAAGAAGCCAATCTCTGTTCTCTGACCTGAAATCATCATATGTTCTGGAGATGGACAGGAACTGTGTAAGTCCTGGAGATGGATGGGAACTGTGTTAAGTCACGGAGATGGACAGGAATTGTGTAAGTTCTGGAGATGGACGAGAACTGTATAAGTTCTGGATATGGATGAGAACTGTGTAAGTCCCGGAGATGGATGGGAACTGTGTAAGTTGTGGATATGGTTGGGAACTGTGTAAGTTCTGGATATGGTTGGGAACTGTGTAAGTCCCGGAGATGGATGGGAACTGTGTAAGTTGTGGATATGGTTGGGAACTGTGTAAGTTGTGGATATGGTTGGGAACTGTGTAAGTTCTGGATATGGATGAGAATTGTGTAAGTGCTGGAGATGGATGGGAAATGTGTAAGTTCTGGATATGGACGGAAACTGTGTAAGTCCCGGAGATGGACATGGGAACTGTGTAAGTCCCGGAGATGGACGGGAAATGTGTAAGTTCTGGAGATGGACAGGAAATGTGTAAGTCTTGGAGATGGACAGGAACTGTGTACGTCCTAGAGATGGACGGGAACTGTGTAATTTCCGGAGATGGACATGGTAAATGTGTAAGTCCTGGAGATGGACAGGAACTGTGTAAGTCCCGGAGATGGACGGGAAATGTGTAAGTTCTGGATATGGATGGAAACTGTGTAAGTTCTGGATATGGACGTGAACTGTGTAAGTTCTGGATATGGACGGGGACTGTGTAAGTTCTGGATATGGACGGGAACTGTGTAAGTCCTGGAGATGGATGGGAACTGTGTAAGTTCTGGATATGGACGGGAACTGTGTAAGTTTTGGATATGGACGAGAACTGTGTAAGTCCTGGAGATGGTAGGGAACTGTGTAAGTTTTGGATATGGACGGGAACTGTGTAAGTTCTGGATATGGACGGGAACTGTGTAAGTCCTGGAGATGGACGGGAAATGTGTAAGTCCTGGAGATGGATGGGAACTGTGTAAGTTCTGGAGATGGTAGGGAACTGTGTAAGTTCTGGAGATGGATGAGAACTGTGTAAGTCCTGGAGATGGACGGGAATTGTGTATGTCCTGCAGATGGACGGGAATTGTGAAAGTCCTGGAGATGGACAGGAATTGTGTAAGTTCTGGAGATGGACGGGAACTGTGCAAGTTCTGGAGATGGACGGGAATTGTGTAAATCCTGAGATTGACAGGAACTGTGTTAGTTCTGGAGATGGACGGGAATTCTATAAGTCCTGGAGATGGACGGGAACTGTGTATGTCCTGGAGATGGACGGGAACTGTGTAAGTCCAGGAGATGGACGGGAGCTGTGTAAGTCCTGGAGATGGACGGGAGCTGTGTAAGTTCTGGAGATGGCGGGGAACTGTGTAAGTTCTGGAGTTGGCTGGGAATTGTGTAAGTCCTGGAGATGGACAGGAATTCTGTAACTTCTCGAGATGGACGGGTAATGTGTAAGTCCTGGAGATGGAGAGGAATTGTGTAAGTTCTGGAGATGGATCGGAAATGTGTAAGCCCTGGAGATGGTTGGGAACTGTGTAAGTCCTGGAGATGGACTGGAAATGTGTAAGACCTGGAGATGGACGGGAGCTGTGTAAGTCCTGGAGATGGATGGGAACTGTGTAAGCTCTGGAGATGGATGGGAATTGTGTAAGTTCTGGAGGTGGATGAGAACTGTGTAAGTCCTGGAGATGGATGATAACTGTGTAAGTTCTGGAGATGGAAGGGTACTGTGTAAGTTCTGGAGATGGACATGAAAACTGTGTAAGTCCTGGAGATGGACAGGAACTGTGTAAGTCCTGAAGATGGACAGGAACTGTGTAAGTCCTGGAGATGGACGGGAACTGTGTAAGTCCTGGAGATGGAGGGGAACTGTGTAAGTCCTGGAGATGGACATGGTAAATGTGTAAGTCCTGGAGATGAACAGGAACTGTGTAAGTCCTGGAGATGGACGGGAATTGTGTAAGTTCTGGAGAAGGATAGGAACTATGTAAGTCCTGGAGATGGTATGGAATTGTGTAAATTGTGGAGATGGTAGGGAACTGTGTAAGTTGGAAGGGAACTGTGTAAGTTCTGGAGATGGTTGGGAACTGTGTAAGTCCTGGAGATGAAAATGGATGTAGTCTATAGGAGAAGACTAAAGAAGAACTGAAAAGGTTTTTGGGGCACACTTAATATAATACAATGCAGTAAGATGGATATACAAATGATGTAACAATAAAACATAACTTTTAATGGAAAGCTTGGTTAATAAAATAAGTTCATATAACTATATCCACACACCGTTTATGTGATTATTGGAGAGCACCATATATGATGGACTCCCGCCACTTATTATGACAATACCAAAAATAAAGATAATTCAACAAGAGCGAAAATGTTTAGGTAAAGTATTGCCTAGTACCAATTTTTATATATAATATACGGTATCGGCAATCGAACAGGGCACAGGTCACTGCGCACCACCACTACGATATCCACCCCAGTGTCGGCAAAGGCGGGTATGGACAGTTGGGGCATAAGAGGAAAAGAGAAGGAGGGGGTTCAAGTTTGTTGTGGCTGCACCTCAACAGTATTAACAGGCGTACTGCCCCAGTGGAGTCCTGGAGATGGTTAAGAACTGTGTAAGTCCTAGAGATGGACGGGAAATGTGTAAGTCCTTGAGATGGACGGGAGCTTCGTAAGTTCTGGAGATGGACAGGAATTGTGTAAATTCTGTAGATGGTAGGGGACTGTGTAAGTCCTGGAGATGGATGGGAACTATGGTGAAAGTCCTGGAGATGGACGGGAACTGTGTAAGTCCTGGAGATGGATGGGAACTGTGTAAGTTCTGAAGATGGTAGGGAACTGTGTAAGTTCTGGAGATGGATGGATGAGAACTGTGTAAGTCCTGGAGATGGACGGGAATTGTGTATGTCCTGCAGATGGACGGGAATTGTGTAAGTCCTGGAGATGGACAAGAATTGTGTAAGTTCTGGAGATGGACGGGAACTGTGCAAGTTCTGGAGATGGATGGGAATTTTGTAAGTCCTGAGATGGACAGGAACTGTGTAAGTTCTGGAGATGGACGGGAATTCTATAAGTCCTGGAGATGGCTGGGAACTGTGTATGTCCTGGAGATGGACGGGAACTGTGTAAGTCCAGGAGATGGATTGGAGCTGTGTAAGTCCTGGAGATGGACGGGAGCTGTGTAAGTTCTGAAGATGGCTGGGAACTGTGTAAGTTCTGGAGTTGGCTGGGAACTGTGTAAGTCCTGGAGATGGACTGGAATTCTGTAACTTCTCGAGATGGACGGGAAATGTGTAAGTCCTGGAGATGGATGGGAAATGTGTAAGCCCTGGAGATGGTTGGGAACTGTGTAAGTCCTGGAGATGGACTGGAAATGTGTAAGACCTGGAGATGGATGGGAACTGTGTAAGTCCCGGAGATGGACGGGAAATGTGTAAGTTCTGGAGATGGACAGGAAATGTGTAAGTCTTGGAGATGGACAGAAACTGTGTACGTCCTAGAGATGGACGGGAACTGTGTAATTTCCGGAGATGGACATGGTAAATGTGTAAGTCCTGGAGATGGACAGGAACTGTGTAAGTCCCGGAGATGGACGGGAAATGTGTAAGTTCTGGATATGGATGGAAACTGTGTAAGTTCTGGATATGGACGTGAACTGTGTAAGTTCTGGATATGGACGGGGACTGTGTAAGTTCTGGATATGGACGGGAACTGTGTAAGTCCTGGAGATGGATGGGAACTGTGTAAGTTCTGGATATGGACGGGAACTGTGTAAGTTTTGGATATGGACGAGAACTGTGTAAGTCCTGGAGATGGTAGGGAACTGTGTAAGTTTTGGATATGGACGGGAACTGTGTAAGTTCTGGATATGGACGGGAACTGTGTAAGTCCTGGAGATGGACGGGAAATGTGTAAGTCCTGGAGATGGATGGGAACTGTGTAAGTTCTGGAGATGGTAGGGAACTGTGTAAGTTCTGGAGATGGATGAGAACTGTGTAAGTCCTGGAGATGGACGGGAATTGTGTATGTCCTGCAGATGGACGGGAATTGTGAAAGTCCTGGAGATGGACAGGAATTGTGTAAGTTCTGGAGATGGACGGGAACTGTGCAAGTTCTGGAGATGGACGGGAATTGTGTAAATCCTGAGATTGACAGGAACTGTGTTAGTTCTGGAGATGGACGGGAATTCTATAAGTCCTGGAGATGGACGGGAACTGTGTATGTCCTGGAGATGGACGGGAACTGTGTAAGTCCAGGAGATGGACGGGAGCTGTGTAAGTCCTGGAGATGGACGGGAGCTGTGTAAGTTCTGGAGATGGCGGGGAACTGTGTAAGTTCTGGAGTTGGCTGGGAACTGTGTAAGTCCTGGAGATGGACAGGAATTCTGTAACTTCTCGAGATGGACGGGTAATGTGTAAGTCCTGGAGATGGAGAGGAATTGTGTAAGTTCTGGAGATGGATCGGAAATGTGTAAGCCCTGGAGATGGTTGGGAACTGTGTAAGTCCTGGAGATGGACTGGAAATGTGTAAGACCTGGAGATGGACGGGAGCTGTGTAAGTCCTGGAGATGGATGGGAACTGTGTAAGCTCTGGAGATGGATGGGAATTGTGTAAGTTCTGGAGGTGGATGAAAACTGTGTAAGTCCTGGAGATGGATGATAACTGTGTAAGTTCTGGAGATGGAAGGGTACTGTGTAAGTTCTGGAGATGGACATGAAAACTGTGTAAGTCCTGGAGATGGACAGGAACTGTGTAAGTCCTGAAGATGGACAGGAACTGTGTAAGTCCTGGAGATGGACGGGAACTGTGTAAGTCCTGGAGATGGACGGGAATTGTGTAAGTTCTGGAGA
Source organism: Crinia signifera (assembly GCF_055691185.1). NCBI lineage: Eukaryota > Metazoa > Chordata > Amphibia > Anura > Myobatrachidae > Crinia > Crinia signifera. The sequence goes on along the minus strand of NC_139220.1, from coordinate 2,573,589 downwards.
AGGATAGGAACTATGTAAGTCCTGGAGATGGTAGGGAATTGTGTAAATTGTGGAGATGGTAGGGAACTGTGTAAGTTGGAAGGGAACTGTGTAAGTTCTGGAGATGGTTGGGAACTGTGTAAGTCCTGGAGATGGTTAAGAACTGTGTAAGTCCTGGAGATGGACGGGAAATGTGTAGGTCCTTGAGATGGACGGGAGCTTCGTAAGTTCTGGAGATGGACAGGAATTGTGTAAATTCTGTAGATGGTAGGGGACTGTGTAAGTCCTGGAGATGGATGGGAACTATGGTGAAAGTCCTGGAGATGGACGGGAACTGTGTAAGTCCTGGAGATGGATGGAAACTGTGTAAGTTCTGAAGATGGTAGGGAACTGTGTAAGTTCTGGAGATGGATGAGAACTGTGTAAGTCCTGGAGATGGACGGGAATTGTGTATGTCCTGCAGATGGACGGGAATTGTGTAAGTCCTGGAGATGGACAAGAATTGTGTAAGTTCTGGAGATGGACGGGAACTGTGCAAGTTCTGGAGATGGATGGGAATTTTGTAAGTCCTGAGATGGACAGGAACTGTGTAAGTTCTGGAGATGGACGGGAATTCTATAAGTCCTGGAGATGGCTGGGAACTGTGTATGTCCTGGAGATGGACGGGAACTGTGTAAGTCCAGGAGATGGATTGGAGCTGTGTAAGTCCTGGAGATGGACGGGAGCTGTGTAAGTTCTGGAGATGGCTGGGAACTGTGTAAGTTCTGGAGTTGGCTGGGAACTGTGTAAGTCCTAGAGATGGACTGGAATTCTGTAACTTCTCGAGATGGACGGGAAATGTGTAAGTCCTGGAGATGGATGGGAAATGTGTAAGCCCTGGAGATGGTTGGGAACTGTGTAAGTCCTGGAGATGGACTGGAAATGTGTAAGACCTGGAGATGGATGGGAACTGTGTAAGTCCTGGAGATGGATGGGAACTGTGTAAGTTCTGGAGATGGATGGGAATTGTGTAAGTTCTGGAGGTGGATGAGAACTGTAAGTCCTGAGGATGGATGAGAACTGTGTAAGTTCTGGAGATGGAAGGGAACTGTGTAAGTTCTGGAGATGGACAGGAACTGTGTAAGTCCTGGAGATGGTCTGGAACTGTGTAAATCGTGTAGATGGACGGGAACTGTGTAAATACTGGAGATGGACGGGAATTGTGTAAGTTCTGGAGATGGACGGGAATTGTCAGAATTCTGGAGATGGACGGGAACTGTGTAAATTCTGGAGATGGACGGGAACTGTGTAAGTCCTGGAGATGGATGAGAACTGTGTAAGTTCTGGAGATGGAAGGGTACTGTGTAAGTTCTGGAGATGGACATGGGAACTGTGTAAGTCCTGGAGATGGACAGGAACTGTGTAAGTCCTGAAGATGGACAGGAACTGTGTAAGTCCTGGAGATGGACGGGAACTGTGTAAGTCCTGGAGATGGACGGGAACTGTGTAAGTCCAGGAGATGGACGGGAATTCTATAAGTCCTGGAGATGGACGGGAACTGTGTATGTCCTGGAGATGGACGGGAAATGTGTAAGGTCTGGAGATGGTTGGGAACTGTGTAAGTCCTGGAGATGGATGGGAACTGTGTAAGTTCTGGAGATGGATGGGAATTGTGTAAGTTCTGGAGATGGATGAGAACTGTGTAAGACCTGGAGATGGATATTAACTGTGTAAGTTCTGGAGATAGACGGGAACTGTGTAAGTTCTGGAGAGTGACATGGGAACTGTGTATGTCCTGGAGATGGACAGGAACTGTGTAAATTCTGGAGATGGACGGGAACTGTGTAAGTTCTGGAGATGGATGGGAACTGTGTAAGTTCTGGAGATGAATGGGAACTGAGTAAGTCCTGGAGATGCACATGGGAAATATGTAAGTCCTGGAGATTGTCAGGAACTGTGTATATCCTGGAGATGGACGGGAACTGTTTAAGTTCTGGAGATGGATGGGAACTATGAAAGTCCTGAAGATGGACAGGACCTGTGTAAGTCCTGAAGATGGAGGGGAACTGTGTAAGTCCTGGAGATGGACATGGTCAATTTGTAACTCCTGGAGATGGACAGGAAATGTGTAAGTCCTGGAGATGGACATGGTACATGTGTAAGTCCTGGAGATGAACAGGAACTGTGTAAGTCCTGGAGATGGACGGGAATTGTGTAAGTTCTGGAGATGGATAGGAACTATGTAAGTCCTGGAGATTGTAGGGAATTGTGTAAATTGTGGAGATGGTTCGGAAATGTGTAAGCCCTGGAGATGGTTGGGAACTGTGTAAGTCCTGGAGATGGACTGGAAATGTGTAAGACCTGGAGATGGACGGGAGCTGTGTAAGTCCTGGAGATGGATGGGAACTGTGTAAGCTCTGGAGATGGATGGGAATTGTGTAAGTTCTGGAGGTGGATGAGAACTGTGTAAGTCCTGGAGATGGATGATAACTGTGTAAGTTCTGGAGATGGAAGGGTACTGTGTAAGTTCTGGAGATGGACATGAAAACTGTGTAAGTCCTGGAGATGGACAGGAACTGTGTAAGTCCTGAAGATGGACAGGAACTGTGTAAGTCCTGGAGATGGACGGGAACTGTGTAAGTCTTGGAGATGGAGGGGAACTGTGTAAGTCCTGGAGATGGACATGGTAAATGTGTAAGTCCTGGAGATGAACAGGAACTGTGTAAGTCCTGGAGATGGACGGGAATTGTGTAAGTTCTGGAGAAGGATAGGAACTATGTAAGTCCTGGAGATGGTAGGGAATTGTGTAAATTGTGGAGATGGTAGGGAACTGTGTAAGTTGGAAGGGAACTGTGTAAGTTCTGGAGATGGTTGGGAACTGTGTAAGTCCTGGAGATGGTTAAGAACTGTGTAAGTCCTGGAGATGGACGGGAAATGTGTAGGTCCTTGAGATGGACGGGAGCTTCGTAAGTTCTGGAGATGGACAGGAATTGTGTAAATTCTGTAGATGGTAGGGGACTGTGTAAGTCCTGGAGATGGATGGGAACTATGGTGAAAGTCCTGGAGATGGACGGGAACTGTGTAAGTCCTGGAGATGGATGGAAACTGTGTAAGTTCTGAAGATGGTAGGGAACTGTGTAAGTTCTGGAGATGGATGAGAACTGTGTAAGTCCTGGAGATGGACGGGAATTGTGTATGTCCTGCAGATGGACGGGAATTGTGTAAGTCCTGGAGATGGACAAGAATTGTGTAAGTTCTGGAGATGGACGGGAACTGTGCAAGTTCTGGAGATGGATGGGAATTTTGTAAGTCCTGAGATGGACAGGAACTGTGTAAGTTCTGGAGATGGACGGGAATTCTATAAGTCCTGGAGATGGCTGGGAACTGTGTATGTCCTGGAGATGGACGGGAACTGTGTAAGTCCAGGAGATGGATTGGAGCTGTGTAAGTCCTGGAGATGGACGGGAGCTGTGTAAGTTCTGGAGATGGCTGGGAACTGTGTAAGTTCTGGAGTTGGCTGGGAACTGTGTAAGTCCTAGAGATGGACTGGAATTCTGTAACTTCTCGAGATGGACGGGAAATGTGTAAGTCCTGGAGATGGATGGGAAATGTGTAAGCCCTGGAGATGGTTGGGAACTGTGTAAGTCCTGGAGATGGACTGGAAATGTGTAAGACCTGGAGATGGATGGGAACTGTGTAAGTCCTGGAGATGGATGGGAACTGTGTAAGTTCTGGAGATGGATGGGAATTGTGTAAGTTCTGGAGGTGGATGAGAACTGTAAGTCCTGAGGATGGATGAGAACTGTGTAAGTTCTGGAGATGGAAGGGAACTGTGTAAGTTCTGGAGATGGACAGGAACTGTGTAAGTCCTGGAGATGGTCAGGAACTGTGTAAATCGTGTAGATGGACGGGAACTGTGTAAATACTGGAGATGGACGGGAATTGTGTAAGTTCTGGAGATGGACGGGAATTGTCAGAATTCTGGAGATGGACGGGAACTGTGTAAATTCTGGAGATGGACGGGAACTGTGTAAGTCCTGGAGATGGATGAGAACTGTGTAAGTTCTGGAGATGGAAGGGTACTGTGTAAGTTCTGGAGATGGACATGGGAACTGTGTAAGTCCTGGAGATGGACAGGAACTGTGTAAGTCCTGAAGATGGACAGGAACTGTGTAAGTCCTGGAGATGGACGGGAACTGTGTAAGTCCAGGAGATGGACGGGAATTCTATAAGTCCTGGAGATGGACGGGAACTGTGTATGTCCTGGAGATGGACGGGAACTGTGTAAGTCCAGGAGATGGACGGGAGCTGTGTAAGTCCTGGAGATGGATGGGAGCTGTGTAAGTTCTGGAGATGGCTGGGAACTGTGTAAGTTCTGGAGTTGGCTGGGAACTGTGTAAGTCCTGGAGATGGATTGGAATTCTGTAACTTCTCGAGATGGACGGGAAATGTGTAAGTCCTGGAGATGGAGAGGAATTGTGTAAGTTCTGGAGATGGATGGGAAATGTGTAAGCCCTGGAGATGGTTGGGAACTGTGTAAGACCTGGAGATGGATGGGAACTGTGTAAGTTCTGGAGATGGATGGGAACTGTGTAAGTTCTGGAGATGGATGGGAATTGTGTAAGTTCTGGAGGTGGATGAGAACTGTAAGTCCTGGAGATGGATGAGAACTGTGTACGTTCTGGAGATGGAAGGGAACTGTGTAAGTTCTGGAGATGGACAGGAACTGTGTAAGTCCTGGAGATGGTCAGGAACTGTGTAAGTCGTGTAGATGGACGGGAACTGTGTAAATACTGGAGATGGACGGGAATTGTGTAAGTTTTGGAGATAGACGGGAATTGTCAGAATTCTGGAGATGGACGGGAACTGTGTAAGTTCTGGAGATGGACGGGAACTGTGTAAGTCCTGGAGATGGATGAGAACTGTGAAAGTTCTGGAGATGGAAGGGTACTGTGTAAGTTCTGGAGATGGACATGGGAACTGTGTAAGTCCTGGAGATGGACAGGAACTGTGTAAGTCCTGAAGATGGACAGGAACTGTGTAAGTCCTGTAGATGGACGGGAACTGTGTAAGTCCTGGAGATGGAGGGAAACTGTGTAAGTCCTGGAGATGGACATGGTAAATGTGTAAGTCCTGGAGATGAACAGGAACTGTGTAAGTCCTGGAGATGGACGGGAATTGTGTAAGTTCTGGAGATGGATAGGAACTATGTAAGTCCTGGAGATTGTAGGGAATTGTGTAAATTGTGGAGATGGTAGGGAACTGTGTAAGTTGGAAGGGAACTGTGTAAGTTCTGGAGATGGTTGGGAACTGTGTAAGTCCTGGAGATGGTTGGGAACTGTGTAAGTCCTGGAGATGGACGGGAAATGTGTAAGTCCTGGAGATGGACGGGAACTTAGTAAGTTCTGGAAATGGACAGGAATTGTGTAAATTCTGTAGATGGTAGGGGATTGTGTAAGTTCTGGAGATGGACGGGAACTATGGGGAAAGTCCTGAAGATGGACGGAAACTGTGTAAGTCCTGGAGATGGATGGGAATTGTGTAAGTTCTGTAGATGGTAGGGAACTGTGTAAGTCCTGGCTATGGACAGGAATTTAGTAAGTCCTGAAGATGGACGGGAACTGTGTAAGTCCTGGAGATGGTAGGGAATTGTGTACATTGTGGAGAGGGTAGGGAACGGTGTAAGTCCTGGAGATGGAAGGGAACTGTGTGAATACTGGAGATGGACGGGAATTGTGTAAGTTCTGGAGATGGATGGGAATTGTCAGAATTCTGGAGATGGACAGGAACTGTGTAAGTTCTGGAGATGGACGGGAACTGTGTAAGTCCTGGAGATGGATGAGAACTGTGTAAGTTTTGGAGATGGAAGGGTACTGTGTAAGTTCTGGAGATGGACATGGGAACTGTGTAAGTCCTGGAGATGGACAGGAACTGTGTAAGTCCTGAAGATGGACAGGAACTGTGTAAGTCCTGGAGATGGACGGGAACTGTGTAAGTCCTGGAGATGGAGGGGAACTGTGTAAGTCCTGGAGATGAACATGGTAAATGTGTAAGTCCTGGAGATGAACAGGAACTGTGTAAGTCCTGGAGATGGATGGGAATTGTGTAAGTTCTGGAGATGGATAGGAACTATGTAAGTCCTGGAGATTGTAGGGAATTGTGGAAATTGTGGAGATGGTAGGGAACTGTGTAAGTTGGAAGGGAACTGTGTAAGTCCTGGAGATGGTTGCGAACTGTGTAAGTCCTGGAGATGGACGGGAAATGTGTAAGTCCTGGAGATGAACGGGAACTTAGTAAGTTCTGGAGATGGACAGGAATTGTGTAATTTCTGTAGATTGTAGGGGACTGTGTAAGTTCTGGAGATGGACGGGAACTATGGTGAAAGTCCTGGAGATGGACGGAAACTGTGTAAGTCCTGGAGATAAATAAGAATTGTGTAAGTTCTGTAGATGGTAGGGAACTGTGTAAGTCCTGGCTATGGACAGGAATTTAGTAAGTCCTGAAGATGGACGGAAACTGTGTAAGTCCTGGAGATGGTAGGGAATTGTGTACATTGTGGAGAGGGTAGGGAAATGTGTAAGTCTTGGAGATGGACAGAAACTGTGTAAGTCCTGGAGATGGACGGGAACTGTGTAAGTTCTGGAGATGGACGGGAACTGTGTAAGTCCTGGAGATGGATGGGAGCTGTGTAAGTTCTGGAGATGGATGGGAACTGGGTACTTGTGAGTTATCTGGGCGTCCGATTTTGGTACTAGATCGCATGCGATATCGCATGCGATATCGCATGCGATTTGCATGCGATTTAGCATGCGATTTGCATAAGATTTGCTATTCATTTCATTACCCCACTATCCCCAAAGTGTGTCTATCAACGTGAACCCGAAGCGTGGCGAGCGCAGCGAGCCCGCGAGGGGCGGCGGTACGTGTCCTCCGACCTTTTCATGCCCTACTATCCACTAGGGCGTGGAGTGAGAATAGAATAGTGTGGCGAGCGCAGCGAGCCACCGAGCCCGAAGCGTGGCGAGCGCAGCGAGCCCCGCGAGGGGACGCGGACACCTTCACAGGTATCCGCGTGCCCTTGCGGGCTTCACAGGTGTCCGCGTCCCCTCGCGGGGCTCGCTGCGCTCGCCACGCTTCGGGCTCGGTGGCTCGCTGCGCTCGCCACACTATTCTATTCTCACTCCACGCCCTAGTGGATAGTAGGGCATGAAAAGGTCGGAGGACGCGTACCGCCGCCCCTCGCGGGCTCGCTGCGCTCGCCACGCTTCGGGTTCACGTTGATAGACACACTTTGGGGATAGTGGGGTAATGAAATGAATAGCAAATCTTATGCAAATCGCATGCTAAATCGCATGCAAATCGTAAATCGCATGCGATATCGCATGCGATATCGCATGCGATATCGCATGCAAATCGCATGCAAATCGTAAGTACCCAAATCGGACGCCCAGATAACTCACAAGTACCGGGAACGGTGTAAGTCCTGGAGATGGATGGGAGCTGTGTAAGTCCTGGAGATGGATGAGAACAGTGTAAGTTCTAGAGATGGCTGGGAACTGTGTAAGTCCTGGAGATGGACAGGAATTGTGTAAGTTCTGGAGATGGACAGGAAATGTGTAAGTCCTGGAGATGGATGAGTACTGTGTAAGTTCTGGAGATGGCTGGGAACTATGTAAATCCTGGAGATGGACAGGAATTGTAAAAGTTCTGGAGATGGACGGGAAATGTGTAAGGTCTGGAGATGGTTGGGAACTGTGTAAGTCCTGGAGATGGATGGGAACTGTGTAAGTTCTGGAGATGGATGGGAATTGTGTAAGTTCTGGAGATGGATGAGAACTGTGTAAGACCTGGAGATGGATATTAACTGTGTAAGTTCTGGAGATAGACGGGAACTGTGTAAGTTCTGGAGAGTGACATGGGAACTGTGTATGTCCTGGAGATGGACAGGAACTGTGTAAATTCTGGAGATGGACGGGAACTGTGTAAGTTCTGGAGATGGATGGGAACTGTGTAAGTTCTGGAGATGAATGGGAACTGAGTAAGTCCTGGAGATGCACATGGGAAATATGTAAGTCCTGGAGATTGTCAGGAACTGTGTATATCCTGGAGATGGACGGGAACTGTTTAAGTTCTGGAGATGGATGGGAACTATGAAAGTCCTGAAGATGGACAGGACCTGTGTAAGTCCTGAAGATGGAGGGGAACTGTGTAAGTCCTGGAGATGGACATGGTCAATTTGTAACTCCTGGAGATGGACAGGAAATGTGTAAGTCCTGGAGATGGACATGGTACATGTGTAAGTCCTGGAGATGAACAGGAACTGTGTAAGTCCTGGAGATGGACGGGAATTGTGTAAGTTCTGGAGATGGATAGGAACTATGTAAGTCCTGGAGATTGTAGGGAATTGTGTAAATTGTGGAGATGGTAGGGAACTGTGTAAGTTGGAAGGGAACTGTGTAAGTTCTGGAGATGGTTGGGAACTGTGTAAGTCCTGGAGATGGTTGGGAACTGTGTAAGTCCTGGAGATGGACGGGAAATGTGTAAGTCCTGGAGATGGACGGGAACTTAGTAAGTTCTGGAAATGGACAGGAATTGTGTAAATTCTGTAGATGGTAGGGGATTATGTAAGTTCTGGAGATGGACGGGAACTATGGGGAAAGTCCTGAAGATGGACGGAAACTGTGTAAGTCCTGGAGATGGATGGGAATTGTGTAAGTTCTGTAGATGGTAGGGAACTGTGTAAGTCCTGGCTATGGACAGGAATTTAGTAAGTCCTGAAGATGGACGGGAACTGTGTAAGTCCTGGAGATGGTAGGGAATTGTGTACATTGTGGAGAGGGTAGGGAACGGTGTAAGTCCTGGAGATGGAAGGGAACTGTGTGAATACTGGAGATGGACGGGAATTGTGTAAGTTCTGGAGATGGATGGGAATTGTCAGAATTCTGGAGATGGACAGGAACTGTGTAAGTTCTGGAGATGGACGGGAACTGTGTAAGTCCTGGAGATGGATGAGAACTGTGTAAGTTCTGGAGATGGACATGGGAACTGTGTAAGTCCTGGAGATGGACAGGAACTGTGTAAGTCCTGAAGATGGACAGGAACTGTGTAAGTCCTGGAGATGAACGGGAACTGTGTAAGTCCTGGAGATGGAGGGGAACTGTGTAAGTCCTGGAGATGGACATGGTAAATGTGTAAGTCCTGGAGATGAACAGGAACTGTGTAAGTCCTGGAGATGGATGGGAATTGTGTAAGTTCTGGAGATGGATAGGAACTATGTAAGTCCTGGAGATTGTAGGGAATTGTGGAAATTGTGGAGATGGTAGGGAACTGTGTAAGTTGGAAGGGAACTGTGTAAGTCCTGGAGATGGTTGCGAACTGTGTAAGTCCTGGAGATGGACGGGAAATGTGTAAGTTCTGGAGATGGACAGGAATTGTGTAAATTCTGTAGATTGTAGGGGACTGTGTAAGTTCTGGAGATGGACGGGAACTATGGTGAAAGTCCTGGAGATGGACGGAAACTGTGTAAGTCCTGGAGATAAATAAGAATTGTGTAAGTTCTGTAGATGGTAGGGAACTGTGTAAGTCCTGGCTATGGACAGGAATTTAGTAAGTCCTGAAGATGGACGGGAACTGTGTAAGTCTTGGAGATGGACAGAAACTGTGTAAGTCCTGGAGATGGACGGGAACTGTGTAAGTTCTGGAGATGGACGGGAACTGTGTAAGTCCTGGAGATGGATGGGAGCTGTGTAAGTTCTGGAGATGGATGGGAACTGTGTAAGTCCTGGAGATGGATGGGAGCTGTGTAAGTCCTGGAGATGGATGAGAACAGTGTAAGTTCTAGAGATGGCTGGGAACTGTGTAAGTCCTGGAGATGGACAGGAATTGTGTAAGTTCTGGAGATGGACAGGAAATGTGTAAGTCCTGGAGATGGATGAGTACTGTGTAAGTTCTGGAGATGGCTGGGAACTATGTAAATCCTGGAGATGGACAGGAATTGTAAAAGTTCTGGAGATGGACGGGAAATGTGTAAGGTCTGGAGATGGTTGGGAACTGTGTAAGTCCTGGAGATGGATGGGAACTGTGTAAGTTCTGGAGATGGATGGGAATTGTGTAAGTTCTGGAGATGGATGAGAACTGTGTAAGACCTGGAGATGGATATTAACTGTGTAAGTTCTGGAGATAGACGGGAACTGTGTAAGTTCTGGAGAGTGACATGGGAACTGTGTATGTCCTGGAGATGGACAGGAACTGTGTAAATTCTGGAGATGGACGGGAACTGTGTAAGTTCTGGAGATGGATGGGAACTGTGTAAGTTCTGGAGATGAATGGGAACTGAGTAAGTCCTGGAGATGCACATGGGAAATATGTAAGTCCTGGAGATTGTCAGGAACTGTGTATATCCTGGAGATGGACGGGAACTGTTTAAGTTCTGGAGATGGATGGGAACTATGAAAGTCCTGAAGATGGACAGGACCTGTGTAAGTCCTGAAGATGGAGGGGAACTGTGTAAGTCCTGGAGATGGACATGGTCAATTTGTAACTCCTGGAGATGGACAGGAAATGTGTAAGTCCTGGAGATGGATGGGAATTGTGTAAGTTCTGGAGATGGATAGGAACTATGTAAGTCCTGGAGATGGACATGGGAACTGTGTAAGTTCTAGAGATGCCTGGGAACTGTATAAGTCCTGGAGATGGATGGGAAATGTGTGAGTCCTTGAGATGGACGAGAACTTAGTAAGTTCTGGAGATGGACAGGAATTGTGTAAATTCTAGAGATGGACGGGAATGGTGTAAGTTCTGGAGATGGACGGGAATTGTGCAAGTTCTGGAGATGGTAGGGAATTATGTAAGTCCTGGAGATGGACGGGAACTGTGTAAGTCCTGGAGATGGTAGGGAATTGTGTAAATTGTGGTGATGGAAGGGAACTATGTAAGCCATGGAGATGGTTGGGAACTGTGTAAGGCCTGGAGATGGACAGAAACTGTGTAAGTCCTGGATATGGACAGGAATTGTGTAAGTTCAGGAGATGGATAGGAACTATGTAAGTCCTGGAGATGGACATGGGAACTGTGTAAGTCCTGGAGATGGTAGGGAACAATGTAAGTCCTGGAAATGCACAGGAATTTTGTAAGTTCTGGAGATGGACAGGAACTGTGTAAGTCCTAGAGATGGTAGGGAATTGTGTAAATTGTCGAGATGGAAGGGAACTGTGTAAGTTCTGGAGATGGACGGGAACTGTGTAAGTCGTTGAGATGGTAAGGAACTGTGTAAATCCTGGAGATGGACGGGAAAAGTGTAAGTCCTGGAGATGGACGGGAACTTAGTAAGTTCTGGAGATGGACAGGAATTGTGTAAATTCTGGAGATGGTAGGGAACTGTGTAAGTTCTGGAGATGGACGGGAACTGTGTAAGTTCTGGAGATGGAGGGGAACTATGGAGTAAGTCCTGGAGATGGACGGGAATTGTGTAAATTCTGGAGATTGACGGGAATTGTGTAAGTTCTGGAGATGGACGGGAATTGTGTATGTCCTGGAGATGGATAGGAACTATGTAAGTCCTGGAGATGGACAGAAACTGTGTAAGTCCTGGAGATGCATGGGAACTGTGTAAGTCCTGGAGATGGACTGGAACTGTGTAAATCCTGGAGATGGACGGGAATTGTGTAAGTTCTGGAGATGGACGGGAATTGTGTAAATTCTGGAGATAAACGGGAACTATGTAAATTCTGGAGATGGATGGGAACTGTGCAAGTTCTGGAAATGAATGGGAACTGTGTAAGTCCTGGAGATGGACATGGAAAATATGTACATCCTGGATATTGACAGGAACTGTGTAACTCCTGGAGATGGACGGGAACTGTGTACTTTTTGGAGATGGATGGGACCTATGTAAGTCCTGAAGATGGACAGGACCTGTGTAAGTCCTGGAGATGGACGGGAACTGTGTAAGTCCTGGAGATGGAGGGGAACTGTGTAAGTTCTGGAGATGGACATGGTAAATGTGTAAGTCCTGGAGATGGACAGGAAATGTGTAAGTCCTGGAGATGGAGAGGAATTGTGTAAGTTCTGGAGATGGATAGGAACTATGTAAGTCCTGGAGATGGACATGGGAACTGTGTAAGTTCTGAAGATGGTAGGGAACTGTGTAAGTCCAGGAGATGGAGGGGAACTGTGTAAGTCCTGGAGATGGACATGGTAAATGTGTAAGTCCAGCAGATGGACAGCAAATGAGTAAATACTGGAGATTGAGAGGAATTGTGTAAGTTCTGGAGATGGATAGGAACTATGTAAGTCCTAGAGATGGACATGGGAACTGTGTAAGTTCTGAAGATGGTAGGGAACTGTGTAAGTCCTGGAGATGGACAGGAATTGTGTATGTCCTGGGCATGGTAGGAAACTGTGTAAATTGTGGAGATGGTAGGGAACTGTGTAAGTTGGATGGGAACTGTGGAAGGGAACTGTGTAAGTTCTGGAGATGGTTGGGAACTGTGTAAGTCCTGGAGATGGTTAGGAACTGTGCAAGTCCTGGAGATGGACGGGAAATGTGTAAGTCCTGGAGATGGACGGTAAATGTGTAAGTCCTGGAGATGGACGGGAACTATGGTGTAAGTCCTGGATATGGACGGGAACTGTGTAAGTCCTGGAGATGGACGGGAATTATGTAAATCCTGGAGATGGACGGGAATTACCTAACTCCTGGAGATAGACAGGAACTGAGTAAGTCCTGGAGATTGTAGGGAATTGTGTAAATTGTGGAGATGGTAAGGAAATGTGTAACTCCTGGAGATGGAAGGGAACTGTGTAAGCCCTGGAGATGGTTGGGAACTTTGTACGTCCTGGAGAAGGACAAGGGAAATATGTAAGTCCTGGAGATGGACAGGAACTGTGTAAGTTCTGGAGATGGATGGGAATTGTGTAAGTTCTGGAGATGGATAGGAACTATGTAAGTCCTGGAGATGGACATGGGAACTGTGTAAGTCCTGGAGATGGATGGGAATTGTGTAAATTCAGGAGATGGTAGGGAACAATGTAAATTCTGGAGATGCACAGGAATTGTGTAAGTGCTGGAGATGGACAGGAACTGTGCAAGTCCTAAAGATGGTAGGGAATTGTGTAAGTTCTGGAGATGGATAGGAACTATGTAAGTCCTGGAGATGGACATGGGAACTGTGTAAGTCATGGAGATGGAAGGGAACTGTGTAAGTTCTGGAGATGGACGGGAACTGTGTAAGTCCTGGAGATGGTTGGGGACTGTGTAAATCCTGGAGAAGGACGGGAACTTAGTAAGTTCTGGAAATGGACAGGAATTGTGTAAGTTCTGGAGATGGACAGGAATTGTGTAAATTCTGGAGATAGTAGGGAACTGTGTAAGTTCTGGAGATGGATGGGAACTGTCTAAGTTCTGGAGATGGATGGGAACTATGGAGTAAATGCTGGAGATGGACGGGAATTGTGTAAGTTCTGGAGATGGACGGGAATTGTGTAAGTCCTGGAGATGGACGGGAACTGTGTAAGTCCTGGAGATGGAAAGGAACTGTTTAAGTCCTGGAGATGGACCTGGGAACTGTGTAAGCACTGCAGATGGAGAGGAACTGTGTAAATCCTGGAGATTGACATGGGAACTATGTAAGTCCTGGAGATTGACATGGGAACTATGTAAGTCCTGGAGATGGACTAGAACTGTCTAAGTCCTGGAGATGGATGGGAACTGTGTAAGTTCTGAAGATGGGCTGGAATTGTGTAAATTCTGGAGATGGACGGGAATTCAGTAAGTCCTGGAGATGGACGAGAACTGTGTAAGTCCTGGAGATGGATAGGAACTCTGTGAGTCCTGGAGATGGACAAGGGAACTGTGTAAGCCCTGTAGATGGACATGGGAACTGTGCAAGCTCTGGAGATGGACATGGGAACTGTGTAAGCTCTGGAAATGGATATGCGAACTGTGTAAGTCCTGGAGATGGACAGGAACTATGTAAGTCCTGGAGATGGACAGGAACTGTGTAAGTCCTGGAGATGGACATGAACTGTGTAAGTTCTAAAGATGGACATGGGAACTGTGTAAGTCCTGGAGATGGACAGGAACTATTTAAGTCGTGGAGATGGACAGGAACTATGTAAGTCCTGGAGATGGACATGGGAACTATGTAGTCCTGGAGATGGACAGGAACTGTGTAAGTCCTGGAGATGGACAGGAACTGTGTAAGTCCTGGAGATGGAGTGGAACTGTGTAAAAGTCTTGGAGATGGACAGGAACTGTGTAAGTCCTGGAGATGGACAGGAACTATGTAAGTCCTGGAGATGGACATGGGAACTATGTAAGTCCTGGAGATGGACAGGAACTGTGTAAGTCCTGGAGATGGACAGGAACTGTGTAAGTCCTGGAGATGGAGAGGAACTGTGTAAGTTCTGAGGATGGACAGGAACTGTGTAAAAGTCTTGGAGATGGACAGGAACTGTGTAAGTCCTGGAGATGGACAGGAACTGTGTGGCCAGAAGAGTGAGTGATATACTACAGCGTCACTTCCTCACAGTGAGCGCCAGGTCTCTGGATTTTCTCTGCACATTTGCCAACAGCTACAATGTTCCCAACATATGGTAACGTGCTTTATATTCCTTTTAGCTTCCATTTCCCTAAGAGAAAGAACATCCCCATCTGCCAGTCACTAAAGCCTCAGTACAGGTCCTCCTGTACAGTTACAGTTACCCCTCCGCAGACACCACACGTGTGGCAAATACACATAATACAGCCTGTACTAGAGCTGTCTACTCCCCATAATGTGTAAGGTAATTCCTCTGAGGATACGGCGGACTTGCGCCTATACACCGCGTAGGGCAGTCCTGGTGGCACAAGCTGTCATTCCCTATGTATTGCGGGTGACTTTTTCAGAACAAATCTCATTTCCCTACAAGGACAATGTTGATACGTGAGAAGGTATTTTTATTTTATAACATATGATTCCTCCTCCTTATAGAAGGGTGCGGATCATAGTCAACATCCTTCTATAAGGATCATAGTCTCGACAGTAATTTGATTGGCATTGTCTATGTCAACCCCAAAAGGTGGATATTATTATATTCCCATCATCACTATATACCCCCCATCATTATTATACCCCCCATCATTATTATACTTCCCATCATTATTATACTCCCCATCATTATTATACTCCCATCATTATTATACTCCCATCATTATTATACTCCCATCATTATTATTCTCCCATAATTATTATACCCCCCATCATTATTATACACCCATCATTATTATACTCCCATCATTATTATACTCCCATCATTATTATACTCCCATCATTATTATACTCCCATCATCACTATATACCCCCATCATTATTATACACCCATCATTATTATACTCCCATCATTATTATACTCCCATCATCACTATATACCCCCCCATCATTATTATACCCCCATCATTATTATACCCCCATCATTATTATACACCCATAATTATTATACATCCCATCATTATTATACATCCCATCATTATTATACTCCCATCAATATTATACCCCCCATCATTATTATACCCCCATCATTATTATACTCCCCATCATTATTATACTCCCATCATTATTATACTCCCCATCATTATTATACCCCCATCATTATTATACTCCCATCATTATTATACTCCCATCATTATTATACATCCCATCATTATTATACTCCCATCATTATTATACCCCCCATCATTATTATACACCCATCATTATTATACTCCCCATCATTATTATACACCCATCATTATTATACACCCATCATTATTATACATCCCATCATTATTATACATCCCATCATTATTATACATCCCATCATTATTATACACCCATCATTATTATACACCCATCATTATTATACTCCCATCATTATTATACCCCCCATCATTATTATACATCCCATCATTATTATACACCCATCATTATTATACTCCCATCATTATTATACTCCCATCGTTATTATACATCCCATCGTTATTATACTCCCCATCGTTATTATACATCCCATCATTATTATACTCCCCATCATTATTATACTCCCATCATTATTATACTCCCATCGTTATTATACTCCACATCGTTATTATACTCCCATCATTATTATACATCCCATCATTATTATACTCCCATCATTATTATACACCCATCATTATTATACTCCCATCGTTATTATACTCCCATCGTTATTATACTCCCCATCATTATTATACACCCATCATTATTATACATCCCATCATTATTATACACCCATCATTATTATACATCCCATCATTATTATACACCCATCATTATTATACTCCCATCATTATTATACATCCCATCATTATTATACATCCCATCATTATTATACATCCCATCATTATTATACTCCCATCATTATAATACTCCCATCATTATTATACTCCCATCATTATTATACTCCCCATCATTATTATACCCCCATCATTATTATACTCCCATCATTATTATACTCCCATCATTATTATACCGCCCATCATTATTATACTCCCATCGTTGTTATACCCCCATCGTTATTATACATCCCATCATTATTATACTCCCATCGTTATTATACTCCCATCATTATTATACATCCCATCATTATTATACACCCATCATTATTATACATCCCATCATTATTATACATCCCATCATTATTATACATCCCATCATTATTATACACCCATCATTATTATACATCCCATCATTATTATACACCCATCATTATTATACATCCTATCATTATTATACATCCCATCATTATTATACACCCATCATTATTATACTCCCATCATTATTATACTCCCATCGTTATTATACATCCCATCGTTATTATACTCCCCATCATTATTATACATCCCATCATTATTATACTCCCCATCGTTATTATACTCCCATCGTTATTATACTCCACATCGTTATTATACTCCCATCATTATTATACATCCCATCATTATTATACTCCCATCATTATTATACACCCATCATTATTATACTCCCATCGTTATTATACTCCCATCGTTATTATACTCCCCATCATTATTATACACCCATCATTATTATACATCCCATCATTATTATACACCCATCATTATTATACATCCCATCATTATTATACACCCATCATTATTATACACCCATCATTATTATACTCCCATCATTATTATACATCCCATCATTATTATACATCCCATCATTATTATACATCCCATCATTATTATACTCCCATCATTATAATACTCCCATCATTATTATACTCCCATCATTATTATACTCCCCATCATTATTATACCCCCATCATTATTATACTCCCATCATTATTATACTCCCATCATTATTATACCGCCCATCATTATTATACTCCCATCGTTGTTACCCCCATCGTTATTATACATCCCATCATTATTATACATCCCATCATTATTATACATCCCATCATTATTATACACCCATCATTATTATACATCCCATCATTATTATACATCCCATCATTATTATACACCCATCATTATTATACACCCATCATTATTATACTCCCATCGTTATTATACTCCCATCGTTATTATACATCCCATCGTTATTATACTCCCATCGTTATTATACATCCCATCATTATTATACACCCATCATTATTATACATCCCATCATTATTATACATCCCATCATTATTATACATCCCATCATTATTATACATCCCATCATTATTATACATCCCATCATTATTATACTCCCCATCATTATTATACTCCCATCATTATTATACTCCCCATCATTATTATACTCCCATCATTATTATACTCCCATCATTATTATACTCCCATCATTATTATACTCCCATCACTATTATACTCCCATCATTATTATACTCCCATCACTATTATACTCCCATCATTATTATACTCCCCATCATTATTATACTCCCATCATTATTATACTTCCATCATTATTATACACCCATCATTATTATACTCCCATCATTATTATACTCCCATCATTATTATACATCCCATCATTATTATACTCCCATCATTATTATACGCCCATCATTATTATACTCCCATCATTATTATACTCCCCATCATTATTATACTCCCATCATTATTATACATCCCATCATTATTATACTCCCATCATTATTATACTCCCCATCATTATTATACTCCCATCATTATTATACTCCAATCATTATTATACTCCCCATCATTATTATACTCCCATCATTATTATACTCCCCATCATTATTATACTCCCATCATTATTATACTCCCCATCATTATTATACGCCCATCATTATTATACTCCCATCATTATTATACCCCCCATCATTATTATACTCCCATCATCACTATATACCCCCCATCATTATTATACATCCCATCATTATTATACACCCATCATTATTATACTCCCATCATTATTATACTCCCATCATTATTATACTCCCCATCATTATTATACTCCCATCATTATTATACTCCCCATCATTATTATACTCCCCATCATTATTATAATCCCCATCATTATTATACTCCCATCATTATTATACTCCCCATCATTATTATACTCCCATCATTATTATACACCCATCATTATTATACTCCCCATCATTATTATACACCCATCATTATTATACTCCCCATCATTATTATACTCCCCATCATTATTATATTCCCATCATTATTATACTCCCATCATTATTATACTCCCCATCATTATTATACACCCATCATTATTATACTCCCCATCATTATTATACTCCCATCATTATTATACTCCCATCATTATTATACTCCCATCATTATTATACATCCCATCATTATTATACTCCCATCATTATTATACTCCCATCATTATTATACTCCCATCATTATTATACTCCCATCATTATTATTCTCCCATCATTATTATACCCCCCATCATTATTATACTCCCATCATTATTATACCCCCCATCATTATTATACTCCCATCATCACTATATACCCCCCATCATTATTATACATCCCATCATTATTATACACCCATCATTATTATACTCCCATCATTATTATACATCCCATCATTATTATACTCCCCATCATTATTATACTCCCATCATTATTATACTCCCATCATTATTATACTCCCCATCATTATTATACTCCCCATCATTATTATAATCCCCATCATTATTATACTCCCATCATTATTATACTCCCCATCATTATTATACTCCCATCATTATTATACACCCATCATTATTATACTCCCCATCATTATTATACACCCATCATTATTATACTCCCCATCATTATTATACTCCCCATCATTATTATATTCCCATCATTATTATACTCCCATCATTATTATACTCCCCATCATTATTATACACCCATCATTATTATACTCCCCATCATTATTATACTCCCATCATTATTATACTCCCATCATTATTATACTCCCATCATTATTATACTCCCATCATTATTATACATCCCATCATTATTATACTCCCATCATTATTATACTCCCATCATTATTATACTCCCATCATTATTATACTCCCATCATTATTATTCTCCCATAATTATTATACCCCCCATCATTATTATACACCCATCATTATTATACTCCCATCATTATTATACTCCCATCATTATTATACTCCCATCATTATTATACTCCCCATCATTATTATACTCCCATCATTATTATACTCCCATCATTATTATACTCCCATCATTATTATACTCCCATCATTATTATACTCCCATCATTATTATACATCCCATCATTATTATACTCCCATCATTATTATACTCCCATCATTATTATACTCCCATCATTATTCTACATCCCATCATTATTATACTCCCCATCATTATTATACACCCATCATTATTATACTCCCATCATTATTATACTCCCATCATTATTATACTCCCATCATTATTATTCTCCCATAATTATTATACACCCATCATTATTATACTCCCATCATTATTATACTCCCATCATTATTATACTCCCATCATTATTATACTCCCATCATTATTATACTCCCCATCATTATTATACTCCCATCATTATTATACCCCCATCATTATTATACACCCATCATTATTATACACCCATCATTATTATACTCCCATCATTATTATACTCCCATCATTATTATACATCCCATCATTATTATACTCCCATCATTATTATACCCCCCATCATTATTATACACCCATCATTATTATACACCCATCATTATTATACCCCCCATCATTATTATACATCCCATCATTATTATACCCCCCCACCATTATTATACCCCCCCCACCATTATTATACCCCCCCCCCACCATTATTATACCCCCCATCATTATGATACACTGCGTTCTTACACTGCGTGTTATGAGTGTGGGTGATGACCGATCTGCCCTGATGCACAATGAGTTGATAGTTGTCCCAATGGCGCAGAGCATCGTCACTAATATCAGCAGAAACGGTGCGCACATCAGCGCTATAACACTCACATCGCCTCCTGACGCGACTTACATTACATCACATGACCTCATGTACAGACACTGCTGCAGCCGTAGTCATTGCACCCTAATGGGCAGCGCCGGATACACCCAAAGGTATAAATAGGGACATAACAGTACATGTGGGAAGAGGGCCCTGCTCGTCAGAGATTACAATGTGGATAATTCTCTGCCACAGTCTGGTGTTCCGCAGGGTAATGGATGAGGCCCACCCTGACCCCTCAGCCAGTGGCCCCTTCCTACTTCCTAGCACCAAGTCTGGAGCCAGGGTGCCCTTTATCTGGGCGATTTCACCCCTGGGCAGAGAGACACCACCGTAGGCTGACTTCCACTAATTGGCCATTCCCAGCCATATACTAATGAGGACCGAGGAGAGCAGCAGGAAGTGCAGAGCGGCTGCTGCAGATCAGCTTCCAGCCCGTCCTGACTTCCACATGTGCAGACTGAAAGCTGTTTGAAAGAGCAACATTTACTCATGCCCCCTCCGATCCCATGGGGAGCAGAAATCCTGCAAAACACAGACTTTGTTATTCTCTCAGCCAAACGAGAGGGGAAAAAATGTCCCGTCCTTAATAACGTTCTCTAAAAATTCTCTGGCTAAAAATACAGCTGAAGCAATGTGCAGAGCGCTGTGCTGGCGGAGGGTGCTGCGGTGCACAGGAGAAGCGCTCTTATCAGCGTGTCCTGCTCTGTCCTAGATACCACATGTCACAATCGTCACCACAGCAGACGCACTAAAAGCCACCATCCTGCCCTTTTTAGGTATTCTACATTTTAATAAAAGCCACTGAGCCTGAATGATGACCGAATCCACATAGCTGCTTCCAAACACACAGTATCTCTGCACTGGCAGAACCCAGGGCCCAACTGCTGGGGGTCAGAGGTGACAAAGGGCCCAAATATACGCAACCCGGACCATCCTACCACCCGTAGTCACAGCGGTGACGCAGGGCCCAAATATACGCTGAGCTGAGGAAGCTGCTTCCAAACACACAGTATCTCTGCACTGGCAGGACCCAGGGCCCCACTGCCGGGGGTCAGAGGTGACGCAGGGCCCAAATATACGCAGCCCAAATCATCCAACCACCCAGGGTTACAGCGGTGACGCAGGGCCCAAATATACGCTGAGCTGAGGAAGCTGCTTCCAAACACACAGTATATCTGC